>NW_023494784.1:26523484-27755984 GCF_904425465.1 Colossoma macropomum | reverse complement strand
GAAAAAAATCATCAGTGGGAGCACATGCATGTTTGTCTTGTTTTGGCTGTATTCGCTCGTGAATGAGTCCCGCCTGTGTAGAAAGACGTCTGGATGTGTTTTTCAGATGGTGCACCGAGGTCTACCAGAGCTCCGTACACACTTAAAGGAGTTATCAGGCAGAAACGCTTTTAGGGATGAAGTCGGTCGAAGTTTGTGACCAATTGTCAGTTGCGTTGTGCAGATATCCTGGATGTATTATCCACTTTACAGTTTTCCTGAGGAAGCATCTTTCGCTGCAAAGTGAAATCAGCATACGTTTCTATATTCTCAGACAATTTCAGTCAGATACAAAGAAAGAAATATAAACTACTATCGCGTGTGGCAAGAAATATTGGTGCTTGAAATGCCTGAAGCGGGTTTAATTATTTACTTTTATAACATAAAGAATAGGCTGAAGTTGTTGTCAGATGTATTGGTTTGAGACAGAAAGTATTACTCTAAAAGGTCGAGCCTATTTGCATCTTACTTTATGAACATCAGATATAAAAATGAATAAATACGTTAGACTGATTTGTGGGTGGTTATTATACTATATATATATATATATATATATATATATATATATATATATATACAGAGAGAGAGAGAGAGAGAGAGAGAGGATGCAACCAGATACTTAGTTTTGATTAGTGACAGTGGTTTCTATGGAAGAAACAAATAATATGTCAAATGCGAAAATGAGAAGCAAAATTCGAAATGGCCACGGAACGCATTGGTGCTACGCTTCATTTCACATTTCATTTCGATATAATGTTTTACACATTAATTTTTCAGATTATTCACTGATGCTATATTGAAATCGTTGTGATGTATGTGTGCAGCTCGACAGAGAATAACACTGACATGACACACGGATAAATGAAACAACGCAAAGTAACGTAACTGTCCGTGGTGCTGATCGGTTAAAGTGACCCTCCCACAACTTCAATCCATGTGAGGGCAGTTTGGAGCTCTGCAGATGTGGACCACAGAGAACCTTTTAACGTATTATTAATCTATTGTAGCTTATAAATGAACTCATTCACGAGCACTTAAAATGTTTCAAACTACTGAACTTTGATAGAAATCATGCAACATCATTAATGTGGAGAACGGAGGCTATCAGTCTTTAACGTCAGCTAAATTAAGTGTCAGTGTAAGGAAGTATATCTCTTAAGCTGTGGATAAAGCACAGTAACCAAATTATAAATGTATAAATGTAAGCACAGTAATGATATTATGCAATAAAAAGTGTAGCTATCTGTGCAAAAAGCGGAATGTTTTGATATGACCTCGCCACTTTCTGCTATACTGCATTCACTTGATTTTTTCTAGCCTCCCTATAGGCAAACTTGCTATTACGATAGACTAGCTAATGTAAGGACTTCTTGTCTGTGTTTGCTTTGTCTGCTAGACGTCTTTCTCACTCTTCTGCCAGTTGCATCCCCCTTTCACAGTTCTATTATGATATGTAAGCGACTTCATTGTTATACCACTATCTGTGGAAAAAAAAAATGCTAGCTAGCCATCTATAGCCTGAGTGTTTGCTCCTTATCAGTGGCGCTTGAAAATATACTGCATGTTTTCATGAAAAACGTAAAACGTAAAGTTTAGTCTACACAGATTGGCAATTTTACAGAAGACGAAACATTCTTCACTTTAATGCAAGTCAGAGGCGTAGCCCACGTCTGGCCACTCCCTAACATGAAACACGGCCACCCTTCTGGCCACCCCAATTATGGAAAGTGAGACAGTCAACCATCATCAGTCAGCCATCATTAATAAAGCATCAATATCGCTTTATGGTGAAAATCTGCCATCGAGCTTGTTTTAAGAGTCTGACTACGCCGCATTCAGTAGTTAGCCTATCTTGTGGTTATAAGCTAATTTGTGGAGCAAACAGGCGAGTGAAACCTGCCTTCAGCAGTGTTGTTCGTTGTAATTTTTACAGTTGAATCCATGCATGTGTTGAAGGTTGCCTTATGCAGTGTTGTCTGGCTAGCTTTCTAATCAGTGGCCTAAACGAATACCTTCTATGACCTGTCCAAATGAAATGTGTAAAATTTATGTAAAAAAAAATACAATATAATTATAATTTAAATACAATATATAATTTTAATTCAATACAGTAACGCTATGTTATGTAGTTTTTTCCCTAGCAGTTTCACCCCCCAGAAATCTCTACTCCAGCTACGCCCCTGATGCAGGTTAATGTAAACAGATTTTGTTCCAAACAGTTTTCATTCATCATGATTTTTTTACACAGTGCTATGTTTAAATGATGTACAAAAATTAAAATTATGACAAAAATGGAGATATATTTTTGTTAGCTGTTGCGTCTACTTTCAAAAAGCAAATCGATGGAGATGGCCAGACGTTGTTTATAAAACATTTATTCAAGTAAAAATGATATTTTACAGATTAATCCTACTGGCTACGTTATACACTGTTGTCTGCGTAACAGCTCGCGGCATCTACTGAAGCTCCGCCGACATTCAGGTGACGTGAATTCTGCGGCCACGTCACAATAACTGAATGAAGCTTCTGCTCCTGCCAGCGTCTCTATTCTGTCTGATCTGCGCCTCACAGCCTCACTAAACACAGAGTCAGGCTGACTAGCATCAGGAATCACATGATCACTGGATCATACAAAATCAATAAGAGGTGATATGAAAGGAAGCTTCAGTTAACTAAGCTACTCGGACGCTGTAAAAAAAATCGTACAAGGTTTGAAAACAAGGCTTTGACTAGTGACACTCCCCTTTACGTTAGAGAACCTCTTCGACGGCTTTGTTTTCCCGCCATTCGTGTAAGTGAAAATCACGTGACCCCCCAACAGAAGAAGTTCACTGCCGCGGGGAGTTGTGGGAAGGGTTTGATGACGTATACACCAGTGGCTTCTGCAGACCCTCAGTGAGGACTGGCATTCTGTGGTAAAGTACTGAAAACATTTCCTTTACTTCTGTTTTAAAATGTTTCTCTGTGTTTGTTTTTGCTGTAAATGCACACTAGAGCGGCAGTAGTTGTAGCAGAGAGCGCCGCTGCGGCTCTTCATCATGTCTGTTATTCGTTTCCTAGCTTAGCAAACTTAGCACACACTGGAGTGGGCTAGCCTGCCTGGTGAAGGCAGACAGTTAACCTAAGTTGAGCTTTTTCCACATTGGCTAATGTAACTTTGCTAAATGATGACTTATTCACGTTTGAGCTGTTGTGGTGTTTAACGACGAGCATTATGCTTTGAGAAATGTTGTCGCTATGGTCAACGTAGCACGCCTAGTTCGCTTTTGCTTTGGAAAAAAGCGAAGTGACACTGAGCTTTGTGTTTTACAGTGTAACGATACATTATCGACAGGGTTAGTGTAACTCGCACTAGGTTTTCATAACCTCAGCACTTAAAGAATAGGTGTATGAGCTTACTCCTGGTGGAAAGATGAAAGTGGGTATCTCTTGTTTACCATTTATTGAAATGACTGCATGGATGAGTCCGGCTATCGAGTGGGTGTAGCCGTAGAAAACAGACCGCTTTGTTGGCTGTCTAAACCACACTGTTATGCCATCTCATCGTGCTTTAAATAATCAGCTAAACAGTTCAGTTAACTGAGTACACCGAATAACTTTGGCGGCTGAGCTCACTGCGGTCCCTCTTTAATTCTGTAACGTTAGTTGGCTACAGTAGGCTATGAGGTTGGCTGTGGTCGCTCCTTCGCTTCACAGTACTAGAAGTGAATCACTTGGATGCTCTGCAGTTTAAAATAGAGAGGAGTGTCCTGTTACTAGGACTTTTCGGAGCCGCCAGATTGTGCGCCTTAACGCCGAGCTTCTCCTGGTATTTTGAGACATTAATCGCATGCTGGAAGGGTGAAACGTAATGCATCTGCATCTGTTGTACATGATTAGTTAGCCATCAGAACTGTCAGAGACAGAGCAGAGAGCTGGTGTTATGCCTTTAGTAAGCGAGGTCACTGAAAACATTTATGGTGCCCTGTGGTGAGTCCTTAGCCTACATTGTTTTTAGTTGCCTAAGATTTGTATCTAAAACTTTGCTTATAATTTTCCGCTGCAAAACTGAGTTGAGTGACGCCAGTGTGTTTTTCCAAAGTAAGATGTATGTTTTTAACAGGTGGTCTAGATTTCCAGTGCTTTAACAGACTGAGAGAGCAGAAGTGTTGTATTTGGTCCTTAAGAAGAAGATGGGAGCTGTAGTTTCTCGTTGGAGGGTATGTATTGTGTGGAAGCTGACATAGTTTCACATACATAGTTTTTTTTTGTGTGTGTTTTAAAACGTGCTACCACAAAGCGTCTTGTATTCAGTCACAAGTCTGTTTTCATCATGGCACTTAATTTGTTGTTTGCTCTGTATAAAGGCTGGTTTCAAGTAAACCACAAAGCAAGCAACTGTTCTAGCTAAAGTTTCTTTAGACCATCTGTATGAAATGCACATTTATGTGTGACTTAAAACAGTTTGCATTTTGTGTTTAAGGTATTCTAGGTAAGATATTTAGGTATTATGGAAACCTAGTGTGTTAGCTTGTGAAAATAAAAGAACTTGCTTAGAAGCGTTTAACAGGACCTCTTAATGTAGTTTTTTATTTCACATTTTCGGTGACATGTATGCTTATGTTTTGCTTTTAAAGATGTAACGTAACAGTCAACTTTTGTCTTTCAGACACAACCAACCACGGTGGAGGTACTGGAGGGACTTGATAAGGTAAGAAGCAATCTGCCCCTAAGCTAATAGGCCTATGGCTTAAGGCTGTTCTGTTAATATTAACTTTGGAACTCATTAAATCATCCAGTGCTTCTGGTACTGAATTTGTTCTTGTTAAATAAAGCAATAGCAATTAATCCCAAGTTGCTGTAAATCATAACTGTATTTTTGAATGTAGATAATGTTAGTCTTGTAACACTACTCAGCCTACTTATGTAGTCCAGAGGTACTGGCAGAGACTGCTTTGCATTTATTACTAGACTGACAGACACACGTGTTGGGGTGTCTCCCTTTGCTCTCTTTGTACTAGACCTGGGGCTCAGGCATTTTGAGATCGTTCTGAGATATTTTTGGAATGAGGATATATAATACCACTCACTGTGGGGCTGGAGAAAGTGACCTGCTCACTGAGAAAGAGCTGAATTTGTTTTTCAAATAATGGCCTGCATGTTGTATGAATAGTATAATTGCGTTCCACTGAATAACTCTGGTCATAGGACCTGCAGCTGGCTTGGCACTGTGTGTGACTTAGCCTAAAGTGATTAGCTTGCCTTTCAAGCTTGAGGGATACAGTGGTAGGTTTGTGTGGAACTGAATAATAGGATCACTGGCCAGATATCCTCTGTAAAGCTGCTGTTACAGGCTGTAGTTCCACTTTAGGCGTGTGCTATGACAAGATGGGCAGTAAGACAGTATTGTATCATGATGAATTATGTCACAGAATGCTTTTCTGAGCATGTCATGGATATCATTACTTGAAGAACACTCTCCAACTGTATGTTTAATTAAAAAGACTACATAATTAGTACTGAATCCTAATTGGATTTAGTGCAGCAAGTAAGTAAAATGTTGAATAAAAATAATTGTACTCATAGTTTTTGATACTATTTTTAAATATGGCACTACTGGAACAATCAATCTATTCTAAAACCAAAATATTGTAACAGTTTCAAGTGTTGTTTGTGTTTTGTCATATCGCCCATCCCAAGTTCTACTCTGTTCTCATGTACTTAATCATTTTTTTTTTTTATTTTGTTGTTCTGTCTTTAGTATAGAATAAAGGAATTACAGCAACAATGTTGTACCTCCACTTTAAGATTAGAAACCTGCTGATATACTGATAATATTGGCCAAAATTGAGGTCTTGCGGAATTATTGATATTGGCAAAATCTTTGCTCCCATCCTACAGTGTTTATTTTTCTTATATTTTGAATTTCTGCTGTTTGAGTTTAAATGTAACAATTGAAACAATCACATCAGTCCATAAAGCATTGTTTAAAACTATTGGTGTCTGTTTTTAATCTTAATATTAAATTATATTGGCTGATCTTATTGGTAATTTGAATTACTTTTACACAGATCTGAGAGGTCTGGGTCAGTGTCAATATCTATTGTTTTTTTATTTACACATCTGTTATGAATGATACTAACGCTAATGCACAGTAATTTAGAAAATATAGAAATTGTGACAAGATCGATCTGTGCAGGACTATGTGAAAATAAATGTACATATTTATTTTTGTTGTCCTAGTCTTTTGAGGGATTGAGACTATGTGCTGCTGTTCATGGAAATCTGTTTTTGCCATTATTTACAGGATATCCAAACACTCGAGGAGCACAGAGAAAAGAATCAAAAACAGCTGAAGTTATGGGTTTACAGATTACTTCTGTATTCAGCTCTTCTGTACTTGATAGCCTGCATAGTCGTTTATGTCTGGTACATCCCTGAACAGCTAATTGGAAAACTTATAGTGGCATCACCCTTTTTAATATTTCCATTGCTGTAAGTGTTCTTTTTTTATTTCTAGATCTAAACCTTTATAGTGCAACACGGTTTATTTGTCAAAGGTCCAATAAGTAAGTTTTTGCATTTTAAAATAAATTTTGCCTAATGATCCTAAGTTGTCCGTGTACAATAGTAACACTGAAACACAATAAATGACTTATTTAGCTGATAGACATTGTCTAAGTAAACTCTGATTAATGTTCTGCTGATTAAGGAACTAGATGTCACATGGAAGTTGATACCAATACCATGAAAATACACACACTCGTGTACATCATCTGTCTTGAAAGTACAGTAAGGCATTTCAATATGTGAGGTCCATTGCTTTTCTTCTCGATTAGTGTTAGTTTGAGGTGCTATTGCTACAGCAGATTCCAGTGTCACATTGCTTTTCTGTTACGTGGTGGGCATCCCCAAATTATATCCTGCTTGCAGGCAGACCGGAATGTCAAACCAATTTTAGATCCATCAATACAGAAACTAGCAGAAAACTACTATTTATAATAATAATAATAATAATAATAATAATAATAATGCCACACAAAATGCTTTACAGTGGGAAGGTGTAAAAGAGAAAAAGAAATTTGGGAAAAGCATTAAAGAAAAGTACCATTAGGATTCTTGCATCTTTGCACCCAAATTCTGGTTCTTCTGACATTTTTAGTTGCAGCTAAATATTTGCTGGAAAGTAAATCTCCAGGAGGTTGCAACGTTTTTCATTCATTACTCCTTGGAATCTTGTCTTTCAACAGCTGAATGGTGTGTAGTGTGATATTAGTCAGCTTTTCTGCATCCAGTTTTTTTTTTGAATAATGAAAGTGATGAAAACCTACTTCACGTCCTGCTGCCTTCAATAGTTCCTTGTCAGATCTGACATAACAACAACAACAATAATATTAATTATTATTATTATTATTATTATTATTAATTTTGAAACTGACACATTCTGGCCTTCTGCCCAATGACTGCTGGGATAGGCTCCAGCACCCCCCAACGACCCAGAAGGATAAGCGGTTTTGTGTGTGTGTGTGAGAGTGAGAGTGAGAGTGAGAGTGAGAGTGAGAGAGAGAGAGAGAGAGAGAGATGCTTAAACAATAGAACACGAGAGGGTGTGTGGTATCGTGAAATAACATCACGGCTGTGATTTGGTTGCAGGCACGAGCCGAAGGTGAGATATTATTTGATGTTATTTGCGATAACACACAACCTCAAGTGTTCTACTGCTTTTATACAACAGTTAAATAAATAAAGTAAGAAATAAATAAACTGGGCCGTGAGCATGGCACTTAATATGTTTTAATGTTAACAATTCCTTCCGCCAAATTATAGTTCCTTAACAAGAAGCTTGTTGCTACGTCAGAGTAACGAGCTCCGCTCACTCGCTGCACAGCCGGCAGTTCCTTCTCCAGCTCCTTACACAGACCAACTGACAGTTTGGGAATTTAGTGTAGTCTCATCTTCTGAGTCTGACCAAATTGGCTGTAGATCAAATGTAATCTTAAGTGTCCATTTTCTGTTTGTGCGCAAAGTAAGAAGTAAAAACGTTCAAATGGCTGGAGCGTCTCCTACAGCTGTCAAAGTCATTGCTTAGCAACGGCGTCTCAGTGGAGTGATACAGTGTTTGTGAAAAACCCCTGATGTTATGGCGAAATATCAGCACGGTTAGAACGCTTCTCAACCAATCAGCTAAATAAGCATTAGAAATTTTACTTATTTGACCTTTTAAGTAAAATCTACTATGTGTTCATCATAGATGCTTGGTAATTTGAGAGGATCAATATGAAATAATGGATCCTTACAGTGTGAGACGATGTTGATTTTTGTCCGCAGAGTTTGGCTTCTGAGGAAACTGTTAATTGCGTTATATACAAGAAGGACAGAACGAAATGGTAAAATGTTCCTTTTGAGGTTTGACTCCTTTTTTTAAATCTTAAAATTTTGTCACAAAATGGCACCAGCTACATGTAGGTAACTGTCATTTAGATTGAATTTTGACATCTTGTTTTTTTTTTATTGCCCTCCATAATTTTTTTTTCTTTTGTATGCATCAGATGAGAAATTGGAAGAACTGAAAGCTGAGAAAAAGAAAATAGTAAGTAATCTGCTGGGTTCTGTGCTACTTCTGAATGCTGCATTCTTCTTCAGATTGATGTTAACTGTGGTTCATTTTGCTACCAGAGCAGTGGCCTTGCTGCCCAATAATACCCTCATACCTGTGTAGAACACTTAAAATCTAGTTATTTCTTAAGGGGTCAAACCAGAGTGCAGACCCTCTCAGATGTGTCAGGCATCTTTGCTCCTGTATTGTGAGTCTTAACCTATAATGCTAATGCATTGGGTTTGCCCTTGTAGTGCATTCAGCTTTACCTTTGACAGCAGGGT
The DNA here is from genome assembly GCF_904425465.1 of Colossoma macropomum. Classification (NCBI taxonomy): domain Eukaryota; kingdom Metazoa; phylum Chordata; class Actinopteri; order Characiformes; family Serrasalmidae; genus Colossoma; species Colossoma macropomum. The sequence goes on along the minus strand of NW_023494784.1, from coordinate 27,747,086 downwards.
ACCACTCTGCTAATGTTAACACAAGAATTTCCTTTCTCCCCACAGTCATTGAGCTTCTGCACTTAGCAAGGAGAGATAATTTCTTCTTCTAATAAATAATCTAAAATCAATGCAGACAGCGGTTAATTGGCACAGAGACTTTACTTCGTATAGCGCTTGGCTAACGGCTTGTCTTTAAATTAATAGTGTTTAGTGCTGGGAGGAAATAAATCTGAGAAATTGCTTGTCATCTACTGTCAAGTCTAATAACTTTCAATAATTACAGCTGATGAATTTTCACACTCTCCATTATCAGAGTAGGGCTTGTAATTATTCTTTTCATTAAATCTAAATAATTAGCACTGTTTGCTCTTTTCCTGAAATGAGTTTTAAAACAAAATTAAAAGGAATAAAATGTAAAAACTGCCAACTTTAGCATAGATCTTGACAGCAGTCTTAACTGCACACTAATCTCCTTGTTGTACGTTATTAGAAGGGGGTTTTCCCCTTTGTCTTATTGGTGAGATTTTAAAAATCTATGCTGCTCTATAATATGATGGTTATTGTTCTTGTGCAATCCTGTTTATACAAAGTGTGTTGTAATAGTAGAATAAATTAATTTATCTTACAGCTTGAGCAAGTGATGGAAACGGAAACATACAAAAACGCCAAACTGATACTGGAAAGGTTTGATCCAGACTCAAAGAAAAAGATTGTAAGTAGTTTAGCAATGTTGACAGACTTCTTGACGGGATATTTCTCCTGGACCGTTATATTGTTTTTCATCAATTGATCTATTTCTTTTTTTTTTCCAAGGAGCTGGAGTCTACACCTGTCGGACCTCCTATGACTCCAAGACAAGGTCAAGGTTAGGAGAAAATTTATGTACTGGATATCTAGGAAAAAATAATAGATTTGTGTTTTTGTTTTTTTGTTTGTTTTTTTTTCTTAAATCCGTTTTTAAATAAGCATAACAGATCTCTGACTGTCGTCTCAGAGCTACGTCAAAGGCATGTGACTCCTCGTGCTCCCGTTGCTGTGACTCCCAACCCAGCAGTCGCAGCACGTCCTCCCCTTGCCCCTACAGCCTCAGCTGCCTCCCCTGCCCTGATCTCAGCCCCTGGCGGTCCCCCAGAGAGAAGCCTGTCTGCTGCTGGTGCCCACCACAACCTGATGAGGAGACCTGCCACCCCCACAGGCACCCCTGTCCCTGGGATGGGTAAGTGAGAGAGACACATTATTGTTATAGCAGTGTTATTTTTACTGCTTTTAATAAAATAGCTCTGTATTTCAGTTGAGAGCCTGGATTTGACATGTGCTTTGTATGAATAACTGTCAAGGACGTTTTTGTTTTACATGATTTTTAAGAGGAAGATGTCTATTTCTATGAAAGTATGAAAGTCTCCACAACAAGGGTACAAGTAGTATCCTTAACAGTGGCGTTAAAGACAGTAATTTGGGAAGCATTGTTTTGTGACTGATAGTGCTAACATCCCAACAGTTATATAAGTGATTTTTTTTAATTATTATTTTTTGTTTTGTTTTTTCTTAGTGCAGAAAGGTTTGGTAGATTTTGTATCAGTGATTGCAACATGGCCAATCTGAGTGTACATGCGTTTGGAAAATTAGTAGTGAAAAGTAATTTGATACAAAAGGGTCACCACAGTGATTCCATATGCTGGTAAATTAATAAGCAGCAGGATATCGGGACTTTGCCAAGTGTGGTAGAAATGACCAGTCATCTCACTATGATCGTTCTTGATGCTAAATTATATTAATTAGAGTTGAGGATCGCAGCAGGCTCACACTCTCACAGCCGTCTATAGGGAGGACCATTTCTGAGTCATTATTAAAATCTGTCGTTGTCATCCATTTATCATAGCTGACTGCCTGCTGCAGAGGTCTATCTGAGACTGAAATTTTTTTTTTCTCTCTCTGACCTGGACATCTGGACATGAATTCATAGATAATGAGTTGGTAAGCTTTTGTGTGTGTATGTGTTCACAGGAATGCACCCTCCTGGGCCACCCCTGGCTAGGCCTGTCCTTCCACGTGATAGAGGAGCTATGGACAGGGTCATTGAGTACCTAGTAGGTGATGGGCCACAGAATAGGTAAATATTGTTCTGCCTCCTGAAATTTGTGTACAAAACAAATGCAAAATTTAATGTTGTGGGATTTTTTATTTTTATATTTTACTCTTTTTCTCTGTCTTAGATATGCTCTTATATGCCAGCAGTGTCTGTCTCATAATGGCATGGCTTTAAAGGAGGAATTTGAATACATTGGTAAGATTTAGGGAAATGCAGAACACTTTGTCAGTCTCCATCAAACACAGTGACTTCATTTGTCCTTTAACACTTGGCAGCTCAGTATATCATAGATCTCATAAATGCCTGGACCATCTCTGGCCTTTTGAGAGCAATAGTAGATTGAATATGCAAACAAGTATAGTCTGTCCATCTGATGTGTTTATGCATCTTTTAGAGTATGTGTGTGCGTGTGCTTGGGTTTCATTTTCATATATATTAATGTGGTCCTGGATGATTTGGATCAGAAAAGTGTTATATGGGTCCTGTTTCAGCGTTCAGATGTGCTTACTGCTACTTCTTGAATCCTGCCCGGAAGACACGCCCCCAGGCTCCACGCCTCTCAGAATTCAGTGGCGAAGGCAAGATGAGCCAGGGGCCATCTACTGTTGCCTTGGAGACAGACCCGGGTGCCCCTGCCTCTGCCTCAGGTATCTGCTCTTTATATAACCTCCTTAGAACAAATATGAAGTTTATATAGTAATATAGAAGTTGAGATGATGTCAGCATTTTAGGCTTCATGTGTGAGAGGGGGGGGGGTTCTTTAAAACTATGAACAATATTCATTATTCATGAACAATATTCATTGATGATTATCTGGTTACATATGAAATTAGTTCATATAGATAGGTTTGTCAGTTCAAAGCAGATTTAAATTTAAAAGTATTCTATTGTGGTAATGGAAAATATTAAGTAACTGAAGACTTTAAACTGTAACTGTGTAACAGTACACAGTTACAGTTTAAAGCATAGATGATGATAAACTTTTTACAGTCATTCTGTGATGTAGGGCACTACGATTCCTGCGACACAAATAACACAAACAAAATCACAATACTGAGATAAAAATATATTTTAGATATAAACATGAAATTTAACATGTAAAGAAGTGAAACATTGGCTTAAGCAAATCTAAAGTTTTGTCCTACCTGTTGTACATGCTGTTTTATTTGTCTATTTCTTAATAAAAGCCTAACCAGAGGCAGGGGCTCCAAAATAGCTTAAGCCAAATTACATATGTTGTTTTTTGCAGTTAAAAAAAGTAAATAACACCTGCAGACATTTTTCCTGCAAATACCAGTACACAGTTACTTTACATTTAATGAAGTTAAAAAATAGAAGAAAAATATTACTTGTGGCCTGTGAACAGCCCCTTTGGCAGATATCACAGCTTGCAAATGCTTTTTGTAGGCAGATGGGAGTTTTTGTTTTTGTCTTAGGAATTTTCACCCACTCTTCCTTGTGGAACATTTCTAGTTTTGCAATGTTCTTGGGTCATATTACATGTAAATCGTATTTCACAGACATCGTAGGACTTTGAGGAACATTCCAATAGCCTCAGCTTGCATTTTCTTTCTTTTCTTTGTTTTTGTTTTTGTTTTAAGTAGTTCATAGTGGATTTTGTGGTATGTTATGGGTCATTATCCTGTTGGAGAAGCCATCCTCTTTAAGCTTCAGTTTCCTTGCACATTTGCATGCAGAATTTGCTAATAATTAGTGGAATCCATTCTTCCATCTTGTGCAGTGTTTTCTGTGCCTCTGGCTGCCACACAACCCTAAGCCATAACAGATCTACCCCCATGCTTAACACTTGGCAAGATGTTCTTTTCATCAAATGCACTTGTTTTCAAAATGCCTCTGGTGTATCCAGCTGTTTTGCATACTTTATATATTCATTTTTATGATGAGGTTGCAGGTCAGGTTTCCTTTTCATGAATCTTCTATGCAGATCATGTTTGTGCAAGCGTCGCTGTGCAGTAGAACTATGCATCACCACTACTGAGTTAGCAAAATCTGCCTGCAGATCTTTTGCTGTCCTGTGAGTTTGTGTTACCTTTCTAGCCAGCAGTGAGTAGTTCTCTTTGATAGTTTTCCTGGTCTTCTACATCTTGCCTTGGCTTCCACGATTCCCAAAAACTGCTATGTCTTAATGGCATTTTGGACAGTGGAAATTGTGAGCTGGAAGGTTTGTGTTTTTTTGTTTTTTTTTTTAATAACCTTCCTCTGCTTTGTAGGCATCAGTTAGCTTCATTTTCAGGCACTCAGCCAGCTGCTTGGATAAGCCCATCCTTGTTGAGTTTTAGCATAAAATTTGAAGAGCTGGACAATTGATTACACTTTGAAATAGTCGTCAGCTGGCAATTCCTAATGACCATTCCTAACCTAACCAGATCCATAATAATCAATCCTAACCAGTCAGGTAACAAGTTAATTATGTTCTGAGATTTTACAAAGTTATTCAGTGTTTTGTCCAAACAAGGGATTCCACATTTACGATTTTATGTCTATTTTTTTAAGTTGAGCAAATATAAAATGTGCACTAACATTTGCAGAAAAAGTTTACTCTTTAAAATTGTTTGCTGCAGATGTTTATTTTTTTTCTTTTCAAAAATCAAGAAAACATATAATTTGGCAAGGGGTACCAAAACTTTTGCATACAACTGTACATGTTATGTAACAGTGTTTCTGTATTGTCTCTGTTCAGTTTCTTATTTTATGATTAACTCTTTTGACAGTCACTGTTGTGGAACTTTTGTTTTTAAACCTAGCTTACGTATTGTCCCACTGATAGAGAAAGGTTGTCTCATGATAATCACAATATATTAGATAATGTTTATTGTATTTACATAGAATATATTTCAGGTCTTTAACTTCATATACTCTTTTTTTTTTATATATATATATATATATATATATATATATATATATATATATATATATATATATATATATATATATATATATATATAGTCATAATCTTTAGCCTTCTTAACATGAAGTTTCAATAATAAGAATGCAAAGTGCTATTTTTCTGTGTGTAGTTTCGTATGCACACTCTTGCAGTACAGCTAAATATAAAAAAAATGCTGACCTGCCCAGGAGAGACAGGTGGATACTAAATAAATATGGAAAATTCTAATGACTGGCTAGTTTTGGTGGTAGTGTTAGTGATAGTAGTAGTAAGGCATCTGTGAGTTTCACTGTTAAGCTTGTGCTTTGCCCATCGGTTTCTTCAGTGTGAGAATTGCATCATACAAAGGGTAAATCCCTCCAGCTCATTGCCTCTAAAGGGACATTTGCTTGATCTGCTGCTGAATCTGAGAGCAGATCTGCTGAGTGATTAAGGGATTTGGATCCTTTTATGTTGCTCTCCCGCAGCGCTGCCTACTTTGTTGGGGTTTGGCCTCCCATGTTTCTACCTGCTTCTCAGTATCTTGCTTGCTCACTCACTCTGTCACTCATTTTGAGTGATTACCTTTTTAATAAGTGGATAATATGTTTTTGTTTTGTTTTTTTTGAGTGAAGAAGCAAAAAATTCTGAGCATTAGCATTAACTCTTTAAAATCCAGGGGATTAATTAATAAATATTACTCCTTGGATCTTTTATTGTAGCAGTGTAATTGACAATGTCATCTTACATTTATTTTTTGCCCTTCTTGTGTAAAATTTCTATTGGAAAAAGTATGCTGAATATAAAGTTACACAAAAATTAAAGCAGTACTGCTCCAAAAATGGTCATGTTGCTAAAAAGTTGAGGATGGGGCAGCTGGCAGTTAGCCTTATGAGATCATGCTAGCTTGTCTCTCCAGTAGCTTTCATTCAGTTGCATCATTTTAAAATCAGTGTATTGTCTTACTGTACTTCTTGCCATGCTTGTTCAACAGAGGATAAATCAGAACCCTCTGGTCTGGTGGAGGAGGTGAAGCCTAGGGAGCATGAGGCAGAAGAAAGCCAACCAGAAGACGAGAAAAAGAGTGATCCAGAGCCCCAAACTACAGTCTCAGACCTACCAGAGAAATCGGGCAATGAATTAGATGTGTCTGCCATGGAGGTGGAGTAGAGTGTTTCTACAAATCTGCTGTCACTCTGCCAAGGTGTGCGTATTTATTTGTGGTGTAGCATTGTGCTTTGAGGGCCAATGGCGGTTTTGATTTGGTTTACTTTTCCCCCTTGTTTTTGTGTTTGTTTGTTTGTTTGTTTTTGTTTGTTGTTGTTGTTGTTGTTGTTGTTGTTGTTATTATTATTATTATTATTATTATTATTATTATTATTATTATTATTATTATTATTATTATTATCATCATCATCATCAAAAATCTGGGGGAGATGCGGCAAGCTAGTCGGACAAACGTTTGGAAGTCTGACATACCAATAGTGCAAAGTTAAATTTTTTTTTTTGTGTTGCTGTGTTGATTTAGTTTTTGTATAAAGGTGGATGTTAAGATGATTTCATGTTCAACATGGTTAACTAGTTATACAATAGCAGCTTTCTTTGACTGTTTACATGTCTTCATTCTAAAAAAGCACCATGAAATGACATCACAATACAATTCATCTCCTTAATGAATGGATGTACCATGTTTTTAGGTTCTAAAATTACTTTATGTCGGAGGAAAAAAAATCGTGTCAGTACTGTTTGTTTTGTGACTGAATGTATTTAAAGCTGTTTTTCAACCTGTACAATAATGCAAAACTCCCATCTATTCTTAGAAAAATATTTATGATATTTATAGATTTTACACATCTTTATTACAGTGCCTTCTTTGAAAGTATTTGAGTAGGTTTACAGTTTTCTAAACACATGCAGAGAGATGGGTTACATGTTTACACACATTAAGGTACAGACATTGGAAAGTCCAGAGCTATTAATTTCTTCATAGAGGGTGAAAGTGGGCAGTATCAAATGTATGTGCCTTTGTTTATGGCATTTTTGTATAAGACAATAAATAGGAATTATTTAAATACTACATATAGAATTTTTGCCTAAAATATGTAAATATGTTTTTTGTTCTCCAGGTGCACTTTGCGCAAATAAAGTTATTTTTAACATTATGCTCATTTTGTGTTTGTCTTTTGCTAGCTTTAACTAAATACAGTTTATTGGTAAACGCATCACCGCTTATGTTGGTCATTTTAGGTTTTTCATCTCATAAACAACAAGGTGCACAATATTGAAATTTAAAATGATAAATGCTAAGCTTACTAGAAGATGCTTAATAATTAAGGACTTCGATGGTCAGTTGGTCTGCCAACTGACCCTGCTTCTCTAGAGAGGGAAAGGCATGTGTGTCCTCTGTAGAAATGGGTTATTAGGGCTGTTAGTGGGCAGCTTTATTGCTTACTCTCTTTCCTGTCTGTGTTCTAGCTCTCCTGACATGCAGGGACATTGAAAAGAACCCGTTAAAACACAGTCCATTTTCATTAGCAGGCCTATTTTGGCTTGTGATCATTTTATTTTAGCTCATTGATCATTTCAGACAGTGTTAGATAATGGGACTGACACACAAGCCCAACCCAGCTTGATTGCTTGACCCTCTTCATTTGCAACAAGAGAACTATCTCTACCCATATTGCACTCCTGACAAACACGTGCTCTCCTCTGCTCTTTTGCTCGCTCTTGCGCTCTCTCTCTCTCTCTCTTGCAGGTCAGCCTTCCACATTTGTCTTTGGGTTTTGATAATGCATGTTTACAGAGACATGACCCTCTGAGTGTGGCAATGCATCACTGTCAGCAGGACAGTAGCACCTGATTCCAGCGCACTCCGCCTCGGCTTGACCCCTGACAGTGGCACAGGCTGTGGAAAACAATAACCCGTCAATAGGACATTTGAACCTTTCCCAGCAAATATAATGTAGATCAAGTGTTTGCGATTTGCCACCGTTGGGGGCTTGAGTCCATGGCTGCGTAGTAGATTAATCTCTGTTTGTTTGTTTGTTTATATATATATGTATACACATTTTGCTGGGTACATGTTGCTTGCCCCTTCCAAACGTGGGGTTTTCCATTTTTACATCAGATTTAAGCGCCTCGCTATCCATTAGACCGTTCTACACTGACATTTGTTTTATTTGACACTTTGCTACTGCACTGTCAGTAAAATCATCTTGTGTGTTTTGAATTCCCATCAGTTTAAGGAGCATACACAATCTTCCCACTCAAACATAGTTTTTCATATTTGCAGTACAATCAGTTTTTTTCATGAAGAATTTCTGTCAAGAATAGATAGAGTGATTAGAAACAAATCCAGTCTGATAGCTCATTCTTTGAGAGCTGTTTACAGATTTCATGTAGTGCCTTCGCCTCATTTGTCTTTTCTGTTTTTGCCTTTTTCTTTTTGATGTACTGTCATTCCAGTTAAGAATAATCCTCTTTTAGAATTCATATAGATGTATCAAATACGGAGAAAGTGGTATTGCTTTTGGCTTATCTGTCCTGATCTTAGATCAGATGTTGGTGACAATAGGTTTTGCTCGTCTGGGTGTTCTATAGTATATGTTAGAATGCGCAGAACGGAGATGTTCACCAGCGACAGGGAGTGATTCATTATGTTGACCTGTTCTGTGGTCAGTTCTCTTTTTCAGTGCCATCAGGAGCCTCTTTCACCCCAAACAGCCTGCTGACAGCCATCATAAATGTTATCAGACACCGTTGCACGGATATATGTGAGGAGTGTAAGAAAAAAACATCTAAATGAATACATCATTTTTGGCCTTGCAAGGCCCTGTTTGTCCATTCAGGAGAGGTATCCCATCAGCTTTGTGCTATCAGCGAGCCACTAATTGATTTTCAAGGATGACAAATGATGCGGCGGGCAGCGGTGCGGAGGTAATTCTGAGTCAGGAATAGGAGAGTACAGCAGGGCTTACACAGGGTCCCGACTTCTCTTAAATGCTTATCTCTCACAAGTACAGTCTGTTCCACTTGACTCAAATTTATACTGATCTTTTATTTATGCCCTGAAAAAATGGCAGATAAGAAACATAAGTGTTCTTGATATTGTGTTTTGTCATATCTAGCAGCCAAAGATTGAAATCCTGAGAAACAATTTTCTGTCGAAATGAAAGAGCGTGGCCTTGTGAACCCTGGAGGAAAATAACAACGCTATTCCAGACAGAATATGAAACACAGAAGCACAGAATAAGTAAAATAGACAAGAGCAGCCTCCGTGTCACTTTTCCATTTTCTGCCTTAAAGGGGGAACATTTCAAAATTCGCTCCATCTGTTTAAAAAAAAATATATAAAGAAGAAGACCTTGTCGTTATCTTTCTCTATCTATGTATTGAACACCAGACTAAGACTATGCAAGGGAGCGATGTAGAAGACTGAACACCCTGGGTTGCTCTTCTCAGCTCTAGACTGCACCATGTCAATCCATGTATGTATCATTTTGGCATAGCATTTCAGGAGGACACTTGCTGTTTCCTTCAGGAGGATATGAGAGAATAATATAAAATAATGAGATGAGTGTCACAAAAGCAATTAACAAGCCTTGAATATTAGAGTTCACCACTGGATGATGACAAGTGCATCATTATCAAAGCCATCACAGAGCAATACTGGCCCTGGCTGCTTCAGGGAGGCATTAAAATCAAATTAGAGAATTATACCGGCACGTGCCTTTGCTATGGCCTAAATGAGGAGATGCTCTCCAAGCAGTTGATATCCAGCGATTAGTTCTGGGCTCTGCGGTCTTTAAATGCCACAAGACAAAGTTGAGTGGCATGAATTCATTTCACGAAAAGGTCATGAGGTGCCAAAAATATGTTGATTTGAATGGAATTACCATTTAAACCACAAAACACATTTAGGCAAGCTGATTTCCATCTCTCCCTGCTCACTGGGGCCTGTCATAAATCATTAAACAGGAACAATCAGCTTCTCTGGAGCAGAAAAGTCATTCAACATGCTGTAGATCAAATTGAAATTTGCTCTTCAAGTATATTTAGAGGCATCATAACACTAAGAAATGCCAGCACCTTATCACTCACAGTGTTCATAAACACTTGCTAACTTCACCTCCAAAAGGGCAAAAACTTTGGCAGGTACCACAAGTCTTTGTTATTATCTCTCACTCCCCATTCTGGAGTTGCTGAAGAGTACAATTGTTTTGCTAACAAATCTTTCATATTCACAGATCTTGGCTCACTGCATCAAAACAGATGTGCAGGAAACGTGACCTCTCTATGCAGGGTGGATAGCAGATCCATCAGTCTTGCTACATTTGCATGCTATCGCCCTCTGTGCTTGTCTTCAAGCTTGTAACGCTGTTCCTGTTCCGTCTATGGGTCAGTGCAGGGACTTTGACCCCTTATTACGCATACAGCTATGTTCAAATTGGTTCTCTCACTCATACTACTACACAAACCCAATTTGTTTCTTTAAGGCCTGGACATCTACATAGGCTTTAGAGAAAATAGTACAAACCTCAGTTCCAAAAAAGCTGGGACAATATGTGAAATTCTAATAAAAACAGAAAGAGGAGATTACTGAATTCTGTTTGACCTGTATTAAATTGAAAACTCGATCGTTCTCAGCACTGCAGTGACACTGACGTGCTGATGGCGTGTTAGTGTGTGTTGCAACAAGTGGATCAGACAGAGCAGTGCTGTTTTAATTTAAATTCAAATCAAAGTGGATCACTGCTTTCTGTTTTTTATTAGCATTTCACATACTCTCCCAACTTTTTTATGTACATAGCAATGCTGAAACTTTATCAAAACTTTAATAAAACTATCAGAGCTGTAATGAAACCAAACCTTTACTTTTTGAATGCATGCAATGTGTTGTTATCTTCACTTAGAAATCCTAATTGGTCATAATAATGCAATAAATAATGTTTAACTCAAAATCTTTTTAAAGCATCTTACAAATAATTATCTTTGCAGTTGTAATTTCTAGCTAGTTATGTGATATTCTGTTCTATTTTTGGTCCATTGTGAATTTTTCATCTGTATTGCCATCAGTGAGTTCAACAACAGCTGACCTCCTTCACATATTTTATAACTCCATACATAATTTACACTACATTCCTCTGTAATATCTGAAATATCTGAAACTGGTTCATCCCATGATGCTATTTGAAAAGATATTGCATTAGAAATCGATGTAACGAAACACTTACCTAGCTAAAAGGATTTTCACATGTTCAATAATTATGACGATTACCCAACTCAGCCATAATGCAAGTGTGCAATCTGATGCCTTCAGAACTAGCTCATTGAACCCTGTGACCTCTTTCAGGGGTAAAATACACTGTGCATCTACGCATAGAGATATACTGCCCATAAACTCACACACTGCCTGCGTGCTGTAGCATGCGGCTGGTGTTGGTGTTGGTGTGAGCTAGCACACACCCCTGGCACTATCTCATGTGGAAATCATACGAAGCATCCTGCAGGCTCCAGCCTCATTTTATGGCTTCATCTATTACCACTCTGTCATTGTTAATTGTCTTCTTTTTACCTCCGCAGGATTCTCCAAATTGGCCCTATCGAATGTGACAGGAGGAAGAGCATTAAGCATCTGACAAGATGATATCTAAGTTCAATTTCCTCCCCCTGCGCTGATATATACCTGCAGCACATCATTTTCCTTTCTGTCATAAAGAGCGCAATAAATCAGCGGTGCTTATGGAGGCACGGCGGAAAACAGGGCCTCTGGATTTGTGTCCCCAGCTCTGGCTATTAGGGAGCCATTACTGCCACGTTCTGCTCCTTCAAACAAAAATGATCAAACCTAATGCCGCTGAGATTAGGGAAATTAAGAGAGAGAGAGCAGACAGGGCTGTTATAACACAGGCATCCTCTCTAAACAATCTGTGCTAAACTCCAGAAAAAAAGCAACAACAACAAAAAAAACAAAAACACAGCTTTCCCCTCCTCCTCTCGTTGACACCATTATCCATCTGTTTGGCTGAAATTGCTGTATCATGGTATAAATCTGAGATACAAGTGTCACATCCTCTAAAATAAAAGGGAACATTAACTGCTCTATCTTCCTGAGGCCCTGGGAGCCGCTGGCTATAAGCTCACTCAAGTGTGGTGGCAGTTATACTGTGTTTTACTAGACTGCAGACAATTATCCTTTGCTCCTCTCCTCTCTGAAGACAAACTGCCAGGGCTTCAGCCAAAATGATTTCAAATAGATTTTCCAAAATGTCTGTTGCTTGATTGCTTCCATACATTATTTCTCTTAAATGGATAGAGAGTGGGGGAAAGAAAGCATTTCCACAAATCAATCACAATAACCCTTAGCTCATAGAAATAAAGAAAGTATCAAATCATCAGATCACTGTATGAGCGTGTATGTGTGTTTCCATCTTAAATAAGGGACGGTATGTTTCAGTGTGTCCTTACACTCTTTTCTACTGTCACAGGATCCTAACAGCTTGATTTCAGACCCTTCTGCAGCGGCAACAGTGTAATATTTTTTTCTCTCTTTCACTGTTCCTATTATGTCCCCTTTCTTACAGCACTGGCTTTTTGTACATGTCCTGACAATTCTCTTTATGACATTATCTCTTTGAATCAGCTGTGCTAATCCCATGTGGTTAACTGCATATTTGGAAATATGAAACAATGTATTTTTTCAAAATATGGTGCAAACCATTGGATGATGCTGATGGTATCCTTGCTTAATCCATAACTGTGCTGTGACTTCACCCCTTAAAATCCCAGATTTATTACATACTAAAACTTATTATTCAGTAACTACGGGGACTTCAATGCAAACTGGTTGAGCTGATCTATAGAAGTGTGTAATAAAACTGTATATCTATTTGTAACAATTTTGAATATAATGAGTTCTTGAACAGCTGACTTAAAACGGAAAACCCATTTTTATTTCTCTATTAAATGTGGTATTAATGATAATATAGCACGGATATTTATTGTACGTGTAAAGCCCATTCCTACAACTTGTATCATGAAAAAACAGAAAATTCTTGACAGCAGGCTGTAATGCATTTTGGAACTAAACCCTTCATTTTCATCATTTTATAAACATTCTGAAACTTTATTTGCTTCTATGCTGTAGCAAATTATTCTGAGCCTATACTTCTTGAAATTGTACAACATTAAATACTGAGATTCAGTGGTACTAGGAAATTACACTGAAAGTATGTCCTTGTGTACAATGCTGGCACATTACTGGACGATTCCAAAGTTCCATCTTTTCAAGATTATTTCCACCATTATGCAGTCTGAAAAATATTCCTATTGTTTATCTAAACAGGGCTATAAAGAGAATAACAATTGTACTATTCAGTATTCTTTCCTTGTTTTGGTTCATATATCAACAACAAAAATAGTCCAGGCTGCTGCCCTCAGTTGAGAGTGTGGCGCAAACAACAGTGTGAGTAAGACTCTGTTCCGAGATTTCAGTCACACATACATACACACACACACACACACACACACACACACACACACACACACACACACACACACACACATGCAGACAGGCAGTGATGGTGTGGAATACCAAGCCCTGCAATAACACACTATTCTAAACACAGAGAGCCGATTACTGCACTGAGCCACGATTCAGCATTACAGTCATACACATTTATTACATTGACTCTGGCTTCCTAATACAACCATGCATGACTCCATCCATCTCTGTTTTGTGCTGGATGGATTTTCGAGATGAGATAAACATATGCAAAGAAAAAAAAATTGTCACAAACATGCAAAAATTGTGCTGAATTGTAACAACAGCTAAATTAAAGCACTGCTTGACTGGTTTTCATTGCCCAAATGTAAGGATAACGTCTTTTCATGGCTCTTCATCAAATCTTTTACTCCCTCTGTGTCTCTCCCATTAGTGTGTTTTGAATTTGTGCCCGTAAAAAAATGAAACAATAATCTTTATTAATTAGAGAGGCACATAATGTTGGCATAAGGTTAAAACAAGCTGAGGGAGTGACATCATTGACAGTTAAAAGACGACACAGGGCTGTACTTGCAGCTGAAAGAGTGAGCACCTGTCTTGAATATCACTGTATTGATCTGTTTTCAATTAAGGCTTGCATCTACATATTCACCTTAATATTCCGAGTAGATAAGCATTCTGTAAAATCTAAGCACACATCCAAGGAAGTATCCATCAGTTTTCCGCACACATCAGCATGTAGCGAAATCATGTGTAGGCAAGGGACGTTCTTTCTGCACGGGCAAAGCTTTTGATACACATATAGATTTAGAAAACATTTTGCATCTGTTGTTTTGTGAAGTCTTCTAACGTTGAAGTGTAATTTATCCTCATATTAATGTGATGTGACTGCATCTGTAGCGTACTATTTGGCCCAGAAACAATACCAAAGCATTAACTAAGGAAAACTTATAGGCCCTTGGCCATAGTATGCCGGATTTTGGTTTTGAGCCATTCTTCTTTTTTTCACAGACAAAAAATGCCGTTGTGTCTGAAAGCACTCTCTAAGTCATCATTATTGCTGCGCTGGGCATGGGCCGCTGCTCTGGGCGGTGAGGGAGCTGATGATGTGAGACCGCAGTACAACTGCACAATGTTGTGCTCATTTCACCTCTTATACGATCTGTTATCCACAAGGCCGGAGCTCAGGTAACCAGCGTCCAGTAAAACACCTCAGCTCTGTTTGTCCTGTCCTTGACTCCTAATGTGGCAGCACTGAGACTCATCCGCACTGTAAAAATGGGCTAACTGTTCAACAGACACAATGGAAGTCTAAAATGCCCACTTTTATTGTGAAATAAACATCTCCCTTGGACCTTTCCCTGTGATGTTATGAGAAATACACAGCACTGGAAGTTATTTCCCTGTAGTTATGGTTCATTATAAATTATAATGGTAGTGCAGTTGCTACAATGGAAGCATATGCCACTCATAGATCTAATTAGCTCGATAATCCTTCAGTGGGCGCAGGCTAAACACTCTAGTCCTGGAGGATGTAAACATTCACCACTGTTATACTAATGGCAGGGAATATTCGCCAGGTAGTCCTTTCCTGTGCAGACAAATTCCCCATGGCCAGGCATAATTAATAGCTTTACAGTCTACAAGGCCATAATGCTCATCAGTTATTAATTAGAAATTCGTTTTACTGAATAAATAACGCTGATGATTGATGATGAAACTTGTAATTGGGCTCTGAGAGTGATTCTCAGGGGGGAAGCATCACAGGGAAACAAACCACTGTTACAGGAGCAACACACTAGAATAAGAGATGTTGTGTCTGTAGAAGGTAAACATCAGATAGATAACCCGGTTTGATCAAAGATGTATCAGAGGTCTGTTTTTTCACTTACAGAAAAAGAGGAAGTAAACATAATGCCTACTTAAGGCTAGAAGGAAAGCTAGAAAAACATATATGATCAGCAATTAGACTGCTCTGGACTCTGTTGGTGACCACCAGTGGAAACCACCTGCTAAATGAAAGAAGTGGAAGTAAAAAGCAGAAGAACAAGATGAAAAGTCAGTGTTTTGAACTCTGTAGTTACACTTTCATGTTTATTATATTTGTTTCGTACATCCAATTTAAAAAGTTGTAGGCTTCAACTTTAATTATTTAATTTAATCAATTCATAGTTTCATCTATACAGAAAATATTCTGAAATATATCTTCTGGGAATTAAACTGGGCATGTTTGGTACATTTAAAATGTAACTGATACATACTAGAAGTCAGTCGACACCCAGTACAGCCACTGTTGTACATAATACAGAAAGAGACATACACCTTTTGGTTGGTTTTTCCGGTCAGGGATTAAGCCTGGCCCTACATTTTCATCATTTCAATGGCAAATCTCTGTTCAGAATGCTGTGCAGTCCAGGACTAGGCTTAATTCATGTCTAGGAAACTGGTCTTTATGGTATGTTTTTGCATTTAATGGAATGCTTATTGGCCTGATTATTCTTTGCTATCTGGTCAGTGTGTCCACAGCGTTTGGAGCAACAGACCTGAACAGGCACCCAAATCAGCCTGGACTGCTGAAATGTATTCAAGTATAATTTGCAAAAGTTTACTATAACAAATTAGGATGCTATGTATTAATCAAATAAAATGCATTTGAAAAGCATTCTCATGGATTTTAGGACATTGAAGCTATGCAGGTACATGCTATGTTTTTCACTTGGATCATAATAGACAGAGAGCTAAAAACTGATTTCACAAGCAGTTAATTGCCACTGAATGAAAATTACAAAGCATACTAACAATGCATTTCTGTTTCAGGTGTAATCTTTAAAGATGTACACTTTGACTATGAATGGCCGTTATCAATGGTCTCTCTGCAGTGGTGATTTATTTTAGAAATCATACAAGTGGCTCAAAGTCAGTGAATATAGCCCTATTAAGCCTTTATATACAAATACAAGATATTTTAAACAATGTAAAGAGACGGGTGAGTAAAACAGCTAAAGTGAAATTTTGCTAGCATGGCCTTAAATAAGCTGAATGACAGTCCTTTCAAAAAATTTTAATGAAACACACTACCAAAAGCTTCCGCTGCCTTGAATACGTCTTTGTGACGAGAAAGATTATCTTAAGGTTGCAACAGTGCAAGACTGAGCTAATACCAGTGCATGAACTAGGCTACTCTTACTGTGATTTTATCTTCATGCATTTCACATCAATATTTGCAACAAAAGAGTGCAGAGACAACAATAGCATCACAGTAGTACTGTATAGTTAATCGCAGAAACTGCATGGTTGCTAAGTTACTGACTCTCCTGGGGCCGTGCACTATACAGCGCAGTCTTTTTAAATGACGGAGGGGAACGGTGAAAACTCCAGCCTTCTGTGGCTCACTATTGATTTTACACAGAAGATCCGAGCACTCATGATAGGCTTTTGATATATTTTCCTGCTGTAGTGGGTCCCTTAGAGCATTGCAAGAAAAATATCTGTCAATATGCTCCTATTATGATCTCTTGATCTGTGGCCATAAAAACCTTAAGCGGCGGCCCTTATTGCAAAATAATGGGTTGGACTATTCAATATCAAGTGCTGCTGCGATTTAAGATTTTTCAAAGTATTGTTTTGTCAGAAAGCAGAATAACCCTCTGTGGCCTTTCTCAGAATGCTCAGCGCCTAATTAGTTTGATTGACTTGCAGGAGAGAGGGATCAGCTGTGACATCACAGGCCTCAGTAATAAATACCGGCTGATGGGCTGGTCTCATCCTGGCGGCCATCACCACCTCCCTCACCTGTCACACTCAGCCGCCTGCATCAGCCCCCTACAGACTGCTGCATAGCACTCGCTGCCCTATTAGCAATTTATAATGGTGATCAAGAAGTAGTCAGCAGCGAATCAAGACAACTGTCTCCCCTCAGCGCTAATTGGGCTGTGTTCTTTTCTGATAAATGGCTCGTGACTAGCGTGAGGTCCCTTGGATTTCACAGCTTCTAATGGCCCACAGTAACTAGATTTACTAACAGATACCGGGTCAAGGAACGGAGATGGGGTGCAAAAAATGTTAATTAATATCAATAATGGCCAATTATTAGTTTGACAGAAGGATCTGAGCTAAGAGTGTGCTCTAATGACTCTGAGCTAAGTTGAAGGGAAACACTGGCAAATTAGCATAACAGTGTATGCACACTCCATGGAGGTGCCTAGCAAACATCTGCTGTGTTAGAAATTCAAATCCGCTCCCTGTTAGCGGTGCTGGATGTAGTCGCATAATCAGCCATTCTTCCTCGGCCATTTTGACGGCACTAACAATGCCCTGGTGACCGGTTGGCCCCTCCCCTCTGGGCCCTCCAATCAAGAGTGGCCTCATGCAGACCCCACCGTAACCGTAACAACAGTGGAGTTAAAGAGCACTTCAGGGACTGGCTTTGTGTCACAGACACTAATCCTCTTCCACCATTACACCGCCTTTATTGGGACTAACACTTACACAGACAGGCTTTAATCAAATTTAAACATGTGTTTGGAGAATGAATAGGAGTGTAAATGACATATTAATTGACACCCTTTCCAGTTTTTTTGTTCAGTCTGACTTTTTGCTGGACAATCAGTTTTGCCTTGTTTGGTGTAATTAATCATAAGAGCTGGATTATACCATATTATCCAGTAAACTCTATACCATGTTCAAATATACCAAAGTTATTCAATAACACTGGAACTCTTCATATTTAATTACTGCTCTAGCAAACCACAAAGGGCCAAGCACAGATTGTAAATACACTGTCCCCAGTACTGTCTAATATATCCCGGCCTTTGGCCACTGCTCTAAAATCATCCTTTTACTCACCAACTTTAAAAATATGCCTGTTTTAAGGGCGTCTGGTTAATCTATTGTAGCGCGGCAGCAGCGTGACCGTATTGACCAAATTGGACCATATGACAAGCGGTGTACATGTCAGAGTCCGGGAGGAGTAGTAGGTCCCAGAGGGCCAGCTTTAGAGGGCCGAAAGCTCAGCCCAGCTGTAGGAAACCTGCTCTCCTACGCAACCACACACAGCTACACTCAGTGGAGAAGAGTGGTGGGCAAGCACTGGTCCTGCTTGATATACTGCAGAGAATGTGTGTTGTTTTAGAATAGAGGTCAAACTGATATCATTGTGCTTTATCTCACTAGACATCAAAGTAATAAAGCTAATTTGATCTCAGCCGTTTATTTTTAGTGCAACAAAATCTAAAGATTCTAAAGTAGAAGGGTATTTCATTCCACTAAGTTTTCCATCTGCCAAATGTATTGCGCATTCTAGTTTATTGTGCTCTCTCTAAGCCAATGAAATTCTCTATTTCACACTCCAGCATTCCATGTGAAGCGGTTGCTTAGGCTGCAGTAGTACTTTCCATTTATTTGCCAACTGCAAGAAAATATAAGATATATACAACAGGCCAGGCATGCTCTGTTTTTGCAATTTGGGACAGAGGAAGTTTACCTGAGAAATATTGCAGCACTTTTAAATAGCTTTTCTATTTTTACTTGTTATGGTATGGAATTTAATCTGGTATGAAAAACACAGCTGCCAAATATACCACTTTCCTAAAAGTCCAACATGCTTTGAAAAAATAAATAAATAAATAAACTACTGTCTTATGAATATGATCCAGTTTTGGAATATTTTGGGTGAACTAAAAACAATGTCTCCAGAACTAAAGCCAAGTGCTTTTTTTATTTCTAACACTGGAAAGTGAAATAAAATGAAAGCGTTATTATTATTTTTTTACAGAGAAGCTACATGATAACCATTTAGTAGATTTCTTAGTACAATAAATAGACCTAATTAATTTAATTGTTTCACCAATGGAGATCCTATTAAAGAGGGCTAAGAATTATCTTCAAGGTCCAAAGGGGGTCTTATCCTAGTAGTGATATGTCCACAGTACTGCTGCAGCAATTTAAGATAATAAGTGTCTAATATTAACAGGATACAAGCTTTTAGTTCACTTCCCCTTTTTTCTCTTCTCCGTGAACCTGGTTTGCCATTTAGACTGTGTAATTACTCTGGGAGAGGAACAGATTTAAAGCAGGCTGAATGTCCTCTTGCTGTAGCAGAGCGCGAGGTCATGCTGGATGTCTGAGGTCTCAGCCTGTATTATCAGATCACTATCATCTTCTCTGCCTGTAACAGTGTGTTCAGCTGCCACTGTGACTTACACACACGCATTTGTGTGACCTTCTCTTGAACACCCTCTGCGTGTAGTGTGCGGAGGTGGTGTGTCATGTCTGAGCGGGGGCAGGAGGTCCCCGTGGTTGGAGTGTCCTGGTTTCAGCTCTACACAGCAGGGGAGGGCTGCTCCACCAAATGGACAACCAGCAGTTCCCCTGGAGGGCAAATCTGACAATGCATATCTGCATATCTAACACTACTCTTTATGCAATATGAAACCCTTTGACATGAGGGGGGCTTATGAAAGACTGTATACGCAGCGTTTCAGATGGTGCTGAAACATCTGAGGTGAAGGTGGTTATGGAGAGCCTAGTTACGGTGTTGTAGCAAATATATGTACACTAAATTCTATTTAGAACTTTAATAGAACAATTTTAAGGAAATTAGTTAGAGTTCAATATTGACGCGCACATGTGTATACAGTTATTTAAACACAGTCAGGGGGCGTGGCCTTTTCTCCGTTTGACATAGCAGACTTAGCTCAAATGCCTTACTTGGGGTTAGTGAGGAAAAATAGATGTGTATAGTATTTAAAATGAAGTAAGTTAAGTTATGTTGACCTGGTCTGCTCTACAGTTTAACTTCTCAGCTGGCATTCTTAATTCACAGTGCCGAGGTAAAGCCTGTATTTATTCCTGTTTTGCCCTCTGTCTTATCCAATCTGGACTAGCATAAGCTAGCTAGCTACCTAACAGATTTCGAATCAAACTACCATTAGCATACATAAGCTAACTAACGTTACTTCAGCTGTTAGGTTACTGTGGACAGAGTTGTTCATCTACTGTGAAACATTGATATAGGGTGAAACACGTTACTTATACCTGCTAGAAACGGACTGAGTGACTGGCCTGACTTCTTTTTGTCCAGTAAAAATTGGTTGTGTAACTTCAGAGCTCCCTTTATTAGCCGCTAAGTTGGTAACCTAGCTCCGACGACCGTTACGGAGGAAATCAGTAGCTACGTAAGGAGACAGTATCCTTTGTTATCAGTACTTTTGCATTATCGCTAGACAAGCTAACGAACAACTTTAGTTTTTCTTTCTCTGCGAACCGAAAACTGAGTTGTTGCTGTGTAGTAAACCCTCCTATTTCACGCTACAATATCGACATTTTACCATTTTGGTAGGAAAAAACGGTAGACACTTCAGTAGTTGAGTCAACAAAATGCAGAGTTTAAACTTGATGAGTTTTGGTGAGTCAGAGTTTGGTCATGCTGTTTCTGATGGGACTATGGCCAAGGGAGAGATGCCCACAACAGAGACACCAGAAAATGTGTTTAAAAAATAAAAAATGAATACTGCTGTAAATGAAGACGCCCAGTCACGCATTCACGTTGAGGTTTAGTAGTGGCTGTTACTGTTCAGTGTCTAAAAGAGAAGTTATGAAAGAACAGTGTCAGTAGTCACCCGCTCATTGACTCTTGTTTAATAACCTGTTAGGTTTAGGTTTTTGAGGTTTCACTGACCATGTGACAGAGGCCCACTTGCATCTTTTCTTTTTGTTTGTGAGCAGTTATTAATGTTAAGGGGTAAAGTGTGATTTAGATCGGCTAATTATCTTCTGGATGATTAGTGGTATATGCTTATTCATTAAGTTGCGAATGAAATGTTGTGTGTGTATTTGAATCAAATCTTTGCTCTGTCATCCTATTACATATGATTCGCACATATGGCCAGGAGCTCACCTGAGTAATGCTGTGGGCTAGTATTACTCCTGTTGTTTTATTTACAATTGTTATTTTTGATTTACTGATTTGTTTTTACATTTTAGGGTTTGTAGAGTAATTAGACAACTGTAAAAGTAAGTTTTCTAGTTTTTCTAAGTTTTCAAGTCTAACCTCTAACCTTATTGTCGTAAATGTATTTGATTTATTGTTGACAGACACATTTATGATAACAGTGGCGCAAGAAAATTCCTTGTGAGTGGAAGCATCATAATTTACCAAAACACATAAGCATAGAATACTTTCAGTACACACTTGTTACTACAGTCATTTAAGCTTAATAAGGCCTCATTCTGTACACTTAAATGAACATCATATTCATAAATATGTCTGAAAGTATAGTGGCTTGTACTGTGTAATTAATGTGAACTAAGTACATTGAACACTGTCAGGTGATGGCAATCCAAGTGGAGCAGGAAAGTATATTTCCTCTGCTGAAAGACATCAAAATCCAGATTAATATTCACCAAGCCTGAGCTAAATCAATGCTCATTAGAAGCAGAAAAGGGGAGAGATGTTTTGTTTTCATTATAGTTTGAACAAGGTTAAATATTTTTGTTTCCTAAAGGACTGTCTCAAAGCTCCCCTCTCATTTAACACTGTTTTTTTGTCTCACCAACAGCTTAACAGCATTGGAAAAAAACAATAAGGCAGCATATGTTTTATGCACATTGTTGCATTGCACATCGTCTCTGTTGAGTGGCGACACCGTGCATGTGTGTGTGTGCGTGTAGTTGACTGCGTGCGGGTTTGCCACTGTTTCCTCCGGCCTCGTGTGTATAAATTTAGTGTCTGCTTCTCCGTTTCTCTTTCTTAATTCACTGCAGTCGGGTTGTTCTGTAGCGCTCCTCACTGGTCCCCTGAACAATCGGAGTGGAGACAATAGCTCTGCGATGATGGAGCCGTACAGCAGCCATCTGCAGCAGCAGCTGCCGCGCTGCATCTGCACAATATGCTGCAGCGCCCAGCCCCAGTAATCTGCATAATAAGGAGAGGGCTTATCCCAGTCTAGTTAATAATCACAAGCAATCGATGCACTTCATTCCCTTACTGTAGCTGGATAAAAAGCCACACACGCACAAACACATACTTATGTATCTACACGCACACACATACTCCCATACCTACACACACACACACACACACACACACAAGAACTCTCATGTATTCTTGAAGCACACAGACTCTGATATCTCCTGAGAAGTTTCAGTATGCTTGCTGTATCCCTCAGATGGCTAGAGGTCATGCGGTGTAATGCAGAGATGTTGATTTTGCCTGAAGCTACAGATTTACACAGCACTCAATTTCATCTTTTTATGAATACCATAATTAGGACACTCTGGGTCCTGATACTGCAGCTTTGTGCCTGTGTGGAGTGAAGAGTATAATGGGGTACAGCAGTGCACTGCTGCTGTCTGCAGTCTAAAGGGCAGGGGGTGGGACAGGAGGCAAAAAAACACCCTGTGAATAGACAAGACTGGGCTTTTTGACTGGGAGAGCTTCTCACACCCTCAATCAATACAGTCTGGTAAACCAAATTACAAATCTGCTTTAGTAAAACAGTGATATTGATATTGTGGCCTCATGCCTTTGAGCTTGTTGATCGTATCATAAATATCAATGCTGGAATCAGGCACCTTGCATGCACTAGCTTTAAATGAATTTAAGGATTGCAGTGGGCTGTGTAGGAAAGGTACCAAGCCTGTATGAGCATCATAGTGGAGCAGGAAATGAGAGATAAAACTGTGTAAAAGAACACATAGAATAACTACACTGCAAGCAAAAGCTATAATAACATACTTATTTTCAAAATTGCGGTATGTTATTTTGTTTTATTTTGACTTTTCGGAGCTACGCAGTTTTCCACTTATCCCAGATATAGTTGATCAGGAGCTACAAGGCTCAGGTTTTCATTAAGGTCGCACAGACTTGTCAAGTTTGTTTAATGCACAGTATGATATACTGTGAAGTATAGTAATGAACACAACTTCAGCGTGTACATCAGGGATGTCCAATCTTATCCGCAAAGGGCCGGAGGGGCTTTAGTCCAAAGAAGCAGGGGCACAGCTAATTCCACTCAGCCGGACTCAGTCTTCAACAACTGATCATGTGTGCTTCTGTTTTGTTGGAATGAAAAGGTACAGCCATACCGACCCTTTGCAGATAAGATTGGACACCGCTTGTACATGAATGCAGCAGGCAGCCATTTTAGGCAACACCCAAATTTGGATGATTATAAATTTGTAGTGTTGGTTAGTAACGATAGCTTTGAATCTCCAGTTCAAAACTAAAAATGGAAATTTTAGACACAAAATGTCTTAGCATCTGGGGTCAGTGGAAAATTGGGTAAATTTCGCTGAACCGTTCCTTTAAGCATAATGGGAAAGTGAGATGACCTACCATGATGTAGATTAGTATAGCTTTGATGCCTATATGGTCCATATACGAGGTGGAGTCAGTGAATCAGTAGGTTGTTGTTATATTTATTTACGTGTGGATATGTCGAGTGCAGTTATCTGGGCCCTCATGTAGTTATGTGTGCCACCAGAGTCAGCGTTGTGTGGGCCCTGATGCAGGTACACTGGTTACACTGTAGTGGTTCCACTAGTCTGTTTAATGCCTGCTGTAATTGTCACCTGTATCTGTGTCCATTAGAGTGCTAGCAATTGAACACTTCTTAGCAATTAGAATGTAACATAAAACATAAAATGTGTTGTAACTTCTGTGTTAATTCTTTTCAATATATTATGTACTTCATAACTTTTCACAAACAACCCCCTGTTCTAATGATTCATAAGCCTCACTGTAAAACACATTTTTGTGTGTTTGGGATGTTCTTGTAGCTCCAGGCGGCTCTGCTGTAGTATTGTACCTCATCATCTGTGGCATGATTTAAGGGAAGGATGAAACACCTGCTTGGCTCACAGTCACAGAGACTGAGTTCTGCTCTCAGCTTCATCAAACATGCACCTTCATTTGCATAATTACAAAGAGCAACCAAATGACTTCTGGGTTTTACCTCATTAAGACTGATCCTCAGCTTCTACTCAAACAGCTATTATCACATGGAAATGGCTTTTTAACAATGTACAGATAGAATTATGTCTTATACATAAACTACATGTGTTTAATTATTAGTAATTGGTGCATTTGTTACAGAGCCATGTAGTGTTATGTTTGATTTGCTTAGGCAGTGAATTAAACATTAATAACATAATATAATATTTCAGATTGACAGTTTTTGTTAAACTAATTTAATCACTTGGGGTACTGCTTTTGATCAAAAAGGCACAGTTTCATTGTTTCATACTAGGAGTAATTTCCCCCCATGCATGGAAATACAGTAATGTTGAGTTGCTAAATGTGTGGCATTGTGTGAAATTAATAAATACCTTCGGGTAAAGGGACCGTTAATATATTCCACTTTTTCTCCTTTAATTTAAGCCAGTGTATTAAAGTGGATAATGAACTCTTAGCAGACACTAAATTGATAGAGTGGGAAGTGTGCAATAATATTGATCAGTAGCACTCTCCCTTCGGTACTCCCCTGTTAAGTAGCATATGCTTATTGAATATAAACAATTTAATGTACTGTGCATTATTAAAATGGTGATATGAGTGTCTTTTGCTCTGAACGTGGCATAGCGTTTAGATCCCATCATATCACATTAAAGAACACCAGTAGAAATGTCTTTTTTTTGAGCCATTAGCTGCAGTATTTTAAAGACATCACAGTGGTTTGTTTAATTTTAGCTTGGGGAAATGTTCTTGCTCACAAAGGCTTTGGAACGTTGTTTGTATTAGTCATTTTAGTGAACTGTAAAACCATTGTATGGTGTACAGTTTATATTATGATAGCAATTTGCTATTATGATATACATCTCACTGATACAATATATCAGCATTTTGCAGTCATGTCTTTATTATGGAGGAGCATTAAGAAGTTAAAAGCAATAAAAGTATAATTAATGCAGGATAACAGTGAGTCTGAATCTACATGCATAATGTTTGCCAAGTTATCTAAGCATCACATTTTAAAAGACATTTTCATTTGCAGGCCGTTGGCGGTACAGAAACTGCAAACACGTTACCAAAACATTCAGTGATAGTTTTCTTGAATGAGTCTTTTGTCTGTGAAAAAGGTTTTCCACTGATAGGTTTCCACTGATAACCTGATTTAGTTGAACCTTTGTCAGGAAAACGAGCTCCCTTGTTTTTTTTGTTGTACATGAAGTTGCCAGAACCAGTCAGCTTCCATGAACTGTATTTCAGCCTATGGTTGCTTTATTTCAAGACATTTTGGAACTCATTGGTCTTAATCACATTTAGATGGACATAGAGCTGAATAAATAATGAATAAATTAATACCAAATATCAGTTACTAGAATCAGTCTTTACAACTAAATTCCCTAAAGTGATGCTGACAACAAAAAAGACTTATACAATATCATACTTTCTGTGAGGGGTGGGCAGTATGATGATATCATCATTCTGATTGTCCCTCGATACACTGAGTATATCACAAGTATCATCAGCACTTATACAACACTAAACAACTGCATAATTAATAAAAAAGCCAGATCAAGAAGCCAGTAACAAGTAGCTGATTAGAAGTCTGGCTGTTATTTTATTAATCTGTTTTTGCCTATTGTTTGATTTTTTTAAACAATGAATTAAAAAAAAAATCTTTGTATGTTTTTCATTGACCTTTTATAAAATGTAGCACCACTCAGAAAAATTAAATATTGTGATACATATTTTGTAGCATGACTGAAAGTATTGTGATGTAGTTTTACCATATCACCCACTCAGAAGTGGTGCCGTTTTTATTTTGACTGCTAGTTCTGTTGCTAAGATTTTGACTTTCTCCTCACTGTTTCCAATGCAAAACCCATGAAATTAAAATAATCTGCATGTAAAGGTTACACTGATTAAGAGCGAGCCCTTTAGATCCCTGTGCGTGGGAGTTTGTAATTTCCTGAGTTGAGAGTTTGAGTTCCCAGTAGGAGTGATGAGAGGTGTGCATGGCAGGTGCACTGGTCTCCAGGCGATGCGCTCGGTAACAGTGGAGATGCACAGGTGTGACGTGTTGCCGTGGCAGTCGGAGCCAGGTGTTTATTGAGATATCAGAATGCGTCAGGGTGAGAGGAATGCACTTGTCAGCTGGGGTTTAGATCTGTCACTCTCTCTAAAATACATTACGAAGACAGCAAGACAACATGACAGCATGGGAAACACCTGTAGAAACACGTAAATCTATGATCCCTCTCTGTTATTCCGACATGATTAGAGTATCAGAGTTATAAGAGCTGCCTGACCAGCCTAAATTTTGAAAATGTTTTCAGTTTCAGGCTGCTCCTTTACTTAGGGATGCACCGAAATTTCAGCTAACGAAAGATTTTGGCCAAAAATGGTCAGAAGTGGCACTTTTGGTTTTCAACCGAAAGAGAAAAATGGCTAAAAAAGCTCAAAATAGGTATACAGTGAAGTGTCAAAATCCAAGATTTATCAAATAATTCGTGTTAATGAAAATAAGAAATAATGATTAAAAACGCTGTTTGAATTTTCTGCACTGATCAGCACAGATTATTATACAGTCAGTATAGTAGAGGCACTATAGAATTTAACTTTGGATGCCTTTGGGAAACCATGAATTATTATATTTTTATAACTTTATAGCTCTTATTAGCCCTATGATGGACTGGCGACCTGTCCAGGGTGTTTCCTGCCTTACACCCAGTGACCACTGGGATAGGCTCCAGCACCTTGGAGGATAAGCAGCTTAGATAATGTGTGTGTGTGTGTGTGTGTGTGTGTGTGTGTGTGTGTGTGTGTGAGAGAGAGAGAGAGAGAGAGAGAGAGAGAGAGAGAGAGAGAGAGAGAGAAAATGCGAAATAATGATTAAAAACGCTGTTTGTGTCCTTTGTTTTTCTGCACTGATCATTTTTTTTTAATTTTGTTTTTTTGGCTGATTTGGCTGACTTGTATTTTGGTTTTGGTAATTTTTCATTTTGGTGAATTGCTAGTTCTTTATGTATTGATCTGAAATTATAAGAGTACACCTCAGATGAATGCTCACAGTCATAGCTCATATCAGCATACGATAAAGGTGTCTTTTAGAGCTGCTGTGAATGGCCTTATTATGATGGCTGTGGAAATGTTTAACGCATATGATTCTAAACTAGAGCTATGTTAGGAATGTATTAAACTGTAGGCTAAGTGCTCTCACACAGTGTCTAATTACACAGGCCCGTTAGGACTAGATCTGTTCTTAAGTCCTCACACAGTTCCCTTTCTACATGAGATGCTTGCTCACTGTTGTCATCCTGACTAGACTCAGCCAAAACTCTGAGAGAGGGGCAGCCAGAGTGTCTCCTGCAGCACATAAAAGGCTGCCAGATTTACGGCAGAGTTTTTTTTATTTTTTATCCTGGACCCCATGTTAGTCTCATCTGATAAACAGGCACTTTAGCTGCAGGCTAAATGGGTCTCTTTGAGGTCTTGATTTTAATGCTGCAAAGGGAGCCATTTTGACTGGCTTTCTCTCTGTGATTAGCCAAGCGTGAGTGTAGACTTTGGACTCAGATCTCCCTCTTACGAGGTGGAGCACTTCTAAATGAACAGATACATAAGTGATGGTAGTTTTATTCAGAGTTAATAGATGAGGAAAAATGAACTTTTCACAGATGTAAATGATTTTGTGCTCTGAGCGTGTTCCCTTGGTTCCCTCTGAATTAGGGTGAAGCTTAGCCTGAGAACGCAGCTTATTTTCCTGCCTTTTTAAAAAGGAAACACATCAGGGTATTGGCCCACTGCACGCATTCCTAAGAGATGTGATTAAAGGAAAATTCCTCCATGTTTTACCCTCACGTTTTCAATAATAAATTAGGCACAGATTTCAGATGGCTGGACTTGCCTGTCCAATGGCTTGTCACAGCGCATGCAGAACCAAGACTTCTGGGAAAATTGATCCTCAGAAACAAACTGTCGATTTAAAAAAAAACACTTTGTATGAAATTATGGAATGTATCTTACTCTTTGTTTTGTTCCTCGCTAGGCTTCCCTGATGGGATCAGGCCCAGCAGCTTAAAGACATGGAGAGATTTGGAATCAGCATTTATCCATTTGCAGTATTTAAGGTCAGACACTTTCTCTGTTTTTCTTTTGCTGTTTTAATTGTATCCCATTTACTGAATTTAGACTTTTAATAGTGTCTTAAACTGTCTGCATTTCCCTTTTAATGTGAAATCAGCATGCGATAGTCAGACAGTTTCAGAAAATGTACCACTATTTTGTAAAAGCTCTGCTTTGATGTTTGATCTTTGTCAGCATCATTGTTTGTAATGGAGTAACTAAACCTATTTGGCTTCATCACATTTAGCCTCCTAGATATAAATGAGCCTCCAGTAATGGTGGGAGGGAAGGGGGTAGTGTAAGTAACTGAAGCGATTGTGTTTGCATTTGGATGAAGATAGACTCAAGGTCATATCAGAGGCAGTAAACTGCTTCAGTCACAGCCTATAAATTCACTCTCCTTCTGCTGCGTAGTCTAAGAAGAAAAGTGAGCTAATTTTTAATTTACGACATGCTCAGATTTCTGTGTTTACATGGTCTCGATGCATGATGGGAAGCTTGCCTGCTTCTATATTACCCAGTGAATTAGGATCTAATGATAGCACTAAACTGCGTTAATAGAGCAAAATTATGCATCATTTACAAAATCAGACTTACTTTAAGAATTCTATCCATTTTACACATCCTTACTGCTTTCCCAGTAATCAAGTGGAGTATTTACCCATACAGCCCAATCACTTCATGAAATTGTTCAGGTTTTTAGGGGCTCAGAAAATCACTAATCAAAAATATGACAACAGTACCTCAGTACAAAGTGAAATAGTACAGTGACTTCTTATGGTTAGTGACAGTTCAGTGATAGACTTCTTATCATTTACGGCATTTAATTTTGTTTAAAGCCAGTTTGTTCACGCTGGGCTTTTCTTTGTTGTAGATGAAAGCATGTTTCTTTGTCTTTTTTAAAATAATACTTACATATATTGCTACATATATATATAAATATCCTTGTAAAATATCAAACAATACATACATAAAATAATACATACCTATATTAATTTACAGAAAACCCAAAAAGGCACAGAGGGTTTTATGCTTAAATTGTTGCATTCTGCAGAACTCCATAACTCTACATTCTTAAAAATGATTATTGCCTTGGATGTACAGTTCCCAGGGAAAAAAAACATTAATTGGAGTTCTGTAAAGTTCTGTAAACTTTAAAAAGGTTATTAACACTCACAAATCACATTTACAAAAAATGTTTTTTTAAACATTTATTGAAAGGTTCTGTAGCAGATCATAAGTGGTTCTTTATGGCATCACTCCAGAGAATTCTTTTCTGGCACCTTTAATTTGTGAATCTATCAGGAACCCCTTAAGAACCAAAGGATCTTAAGGGTCTTTTAAGGGTCTTATTGTGAAAGAACTGATGTCTCTTTGTCTTTCGCTGGCTCTATGGTGATCACATTCTTAAAAAATATAGCTATTAAATGTTTCTTGGCTTTGATGTATGGTTTTAGGAAGAGCCTTTAATTGGTATGGAATCTTTACATTATGTGAAGTGTTTCTATAGACACATGTCATTTACAGAAACAATCCATTGCAATATTTTTTTAAGAAACCAAAAGTTGTTCTTCTGTGGCATCACCCCTCTTTTGGCACCTTTATTTTAAGTGTGTCTGTATATTCTGTTTGCAGGCACACTCAAAAGTGAATAGTTGTCCAAATTTAAATGGACATTTTGCTTTAATCAGTTTGAGTCAGCATTCAAATGTTACTTCAATGTAAAATGCATTTTAATAAATATCAGTAAACATATTTTCAGTTTGTAAGTCAAACAACCCCCCGGTTCTTTTTTGAATGTGTGTAGGTGATTCTTAAGTTATGCTTGTGGACATTAAATTGTATACTTTAATTTTATATAAAATGCATTGGAGGTTTCTCAGTAAAGTATTTATAGAGTTTGATATCGAACATAATTTTTGTCAAAAAGTGGTTCTTTTAACATGTGAGCCAATAAGTCTCTTTCATGTTTTAAAATGAAGATATATTAAGATGCCATTTTCTAACCAATTCATGTAGAAGTGTGTGATTTACCTGTGATGATCTTTTACATAAACAGTGTGTGCAAACCAGGAATGGCAAAAAATAATTGAAATGTATTTAGATACAAAACACAATATATTCCAATTGTGTCCATCAAAAAAAGTACAAAATACTGTGAGCAAAAATATATCAAATTAAAATACATCAATGTATATTTAGATGGGCATGAGATTACTAGTTGACAAATCTCCAGTCCTAATCAAGCTCTTAATCAGCTGAATAAGATATTATGGTGGTGAGAGCTTAACATAGAACAGGGGGCACCGATGTTATCTGCAAAGAGCCAGTGTGGTTGTAGATTTTGTTCAAATAAGGCAGAAGAACACTTGATTCTACTTGTTTACTCAGTTGGTTTTAGTCTTTAAACAGTTGATTTAGTTTGGTTTAGATCAGGTGAGCTCCTGCTTAGTTGGACGGAAAACCTGCAGCCACACCAGCCCACTCTGGAATAGATTGATGACCCCTGACATAGAAAATCAGAGCTAGCATGTAGTAGTTAATATCATAAATTATGCCAAAAGAATGATAAGGGACATTACCAGTCATATTCATCTGTTTCAAAGTTATGTGACTTTTTCGAGCAGTGATCATATTGATGACCGTTTTCTGTGGCACCTCAAGGAGAGCGATGGCAGAGATCTAAAGGAAAAGTGAATACCAGTCCTGATAAAACAGCAATGTTTTACAATAACAAAACAATTGCTCTTGATTCACGTATACTTTCCATTAGATACTGATTTAAAGTCTTTAACATTGCAGCCAGTGGATGCATCGCTCACCATGCATAGTTTTTCCCCATTCAGACATGAACACTGATAAACAGAAAATACTTTTGCAGGACTCCTCATGCTACATTCACACACCAGTTTAAATCTGTATGGATAAGAGGTGGACTAGGTGGACCGGCCACAGGGTTCTGTTTAGTGCAGATCAGTTTGATTGGTTTAGATGGGTTTTGCACAGTAAACATCAATGTTTGTAATGTTACTACTCAAACACTGAAGTAATTAAACATTCCCATGTCAGTTAGCTTACATGAATAATAGTAAAACGTTTCATTTCTGTTTTATGATGGCTGTTCTCACATTAATCTGTGAAGCACACTGAATTCTACTGGTCATCAAAATGGTGGTGCGGTCATGCAGTGACGTCACATGAGACAGACAAATAATTACTTTTAAATACTTAATAGATATCCAGTGTTAAAGGGCCCATATCATGGAAAACTCACTGTTTAAATAGAGTTTGATGTAGTTTGTAAGTATTGTTAAAATTTCAAAACATACTGTTCATTCAGGACAGAAAAACAAATTGCATAAAAGAGGTAAATAACTGGTAGCTTTGCTGCAAGCTGTTCTCCAAGAGGGCTGTAGTGCCTGCTGCAATGCCCCACAGTGTTACAGTGCATCAGTTTGCATCTTGATGATACATATGTACACATTGAATGTACCTCCATTGTACAGTCAGTTCCTATGACCCTATAGAGCAGCTTTGTACTTTATTTTATAGCTGAATCTTTAAATGTATGGTGTAAAAGCATGACTGGTTTTTTGAAGATACAGTACTTTTCATTCCACTCTTTTTTCAGTTCAGATATTCTTTTTTTGTGATTTTTGTCCTCTGTGGTCCCTCTTTTTTTTCTAATCCCTTGCTAGCGAGTCACTTGTGGCAGCATTCCTCATAAGAGGGTCATTTGTGTAATAAAGAAGCAACTTGCGACTTTTCCAGCTCTTAACTTCCAGGCTCTAATTGGCTGAGGGCTCTCCATCAGGCTTGGCAGAGTTAATGTGAGATTTAGAGAGGCTGATGTGGCGTAATCACTGCTGCAGGTTGCCGGGTCTGATTTACCGCCTGCACTGCGCCGCAATAAACGCACAATAAAAGGCATAACAGCCCATGCAAGACACCAAAATAAGACATTACATGCTGCAGGCTCATAAAGGTTAAAAGGTGATCTCAAGAACAATCAAGTCAAGCACATATTTTCTTGCCCAGCCGTAATTCAGAAGGGAAACGCTGTATGGTGCTGTGGGGAGCTGTTTAAAGGTGTAAATCTGACCACTTCAATCTGAATGTTATTAGGTGGCTATATGAACATTCATTTATTTATTACCTATGTTTGTGGAAAAATTTACATTTCTAGGTTTTTATCTGGTATTGCACCAGTTAAGCTTGGTTGAAGTCTTCTGTGCATCGTGTCATGCACCAACGAGGGAAGTCAAGAGGCCCACCCAATGACATTGTGGGATATCAGCTGTTAAATCCTCTCTCTCAGTGGCTTTATTGGTTCATTCAGAGCAGGTTTGTTGACATTCTGTGGCCTGTTAAAAGGCGTGCGTCCATGTGCGCGCGTGTGTGTAGAGTGGGATTGGAGGGTTCTTAACACGGCCCTATGCCCTGTGAGGCCCTGCTCCCACAGGAGCTGTGATTGTTCTCATTTAAGTGGAGGCTGTCAGCTCTAATATGTCCCTCTCCTCCACGCCTCTCCAGCGGGGACGCCCTCTTTAAAATATTATGAAAAGATCAGCTGTAGGGGCCTGTTTGTTTAGTGGGAGGGCGCCAGCTACAAAGGGCATGAGGGATAATAGGTAACTATTACAAGGCCAGAAGGGAGGTGGTTATCAAAGCCAGCGATGGGTTACGCAAACTACACTGCCTCTGAAGCTGCTTTCAGTGAGCTCTAGTATCAGTGGCAGGTTTTCTGTATAATTTTATGATTTCAGTTTAATTCAAAAAATGTAAACTTAGTTTTGGACTTTCTTTCATTGTCATAGTACAGTGGTGGTTTAGGCAATAAAAAATGAACAGAGGTTAAACCAACACTTGGCACAATTTGTTTTTTCATCATCATGTTTTTTCTTATTTTTCTAAGTTATGCACATTTTTCACTTAATTTTAAATTGTCAAAATGTTCTCGCAGACATGCATGCTAGGCTTTTTTTTTCTTCTCTCAAATAGTCATAAGAACAAATGACTGGGCTGTTGTGACCTCTAACTAACTCTGGCTCTCTCTCTGTCATGCACCTACAGAGGAATACATGTACAATTGTTATTTTAATCTCTTTCCTTATTCTTTCTCTCCAAAGCATTTCAACTTGAATATGAATTAGCGAGGCGGAATTCGATGTGAAAGGGCAGAGTCTCGACTAGCGCTCTGTGTTTGCGACATAATACAGCCGGCCTGTGCGTTGCATTTCAATGAATCCCTTTGCGACTCTGTCTAACAATTTATTCATTTGCACGGCAGATTAATAAGGGAGGCATGATTGCAAATAATAGTTTGTGACATGTTGTGTAGGCTGCTTTAAAGGCTCTAGTGTTGCAGCCGAGGAGAATTGCCCTGTTTGATTTATCTGCCTTTGATTTGTAAAGGAAAATCAATGAAACAATTCGTTCCATTTTTCCTTCCCCCCTCTGCCTTATTCCCATCCACTTCAATGATAAGGCTTTGGGCTTGGGGTGCCGAATCTTTTTTTTTTCAATTATCCAGCACTTGTTTACATTAGATTCCCCGGAAGAGAAGGACGCCAACCAGAGCCACTCACACAGCCTGTCCCTTTACTGAATAAGCTAAATGGAATTTTACATCTATGTTGGGTATGAACCATGTAGGAAATTGTTCAATATCTTGGTTCGAGGCCAATTTTCTCTGCCCATTGTTTTGCAGCATATGATAGCAGAGAGGTATGGTAATTTAATATGCATAATTCATATGCCCTCTTCATTGCTGATTCCGCTGTCCTGTCTGTTTATGTGGGTAAAATAGATGCTACAGTGTCCATTAGGCCGACATAACACAGGGCGAACGGTTTGGCACATTTTATGCAAAGAGACAGGAGGCCCCACTTGCTCTGCTGTTTGCCTGGGCTGATTTTAGTAAATCTAATGCTCGTACCCTTCTCTGTGGATGATTTATGTTAGAGGAGTGTTTGCTTTTAAAAAATGTCTTTGTGTAAATCTTTTCATTACATGTATTCAGATTTTTAGTCTTTAGTCAAAATTTTCCTCCATATTTGCTGTGGTTAAAAAAAAATACCAACAGTAACATGTTGTATATAATATATACATATAATAATTTTTATTCACAATTTGTAAACACCAGCTGTGCTTTACACTGTATGAAAATTTCATGATGAATTTACCAATAGAAATTATTCAAAGTTACTCGGAAAAAAAACTTTACATTTCTATTTTCTAATATAAGTTAAGAATGTTTTTTCCCTTCTTCTGAAAAGTTATTAATTTGGAGATGAGGTTTTGTTTTGACAGCAATGATTTGATGTGAATTTATTTGAGGTATAAATAGATTTTACCAATTCTGTTTAATTTAAAAAAATCTCTAAATTCTAATATGTCTGTTCGAGCTCAGCTTGGCCTTCCTAAAAATTGTCTTTTCATAGAATTTTGTTTATGGACATTTTTATAAAATCTAATACCCCAAGTCTTTCGGTGAATGTAATGACAGATGTAGTCTGCATGATGCCTCATACTTCCACTACAGATTAATTAGGTTAGGACACTGTTCCTCAGTCATGATCTGTACAGGAGCTTACTGATACGTGTTTTTCCTCAGGCCTTAGCCACTCCACCCTGCTGAATTATGTTTATGACCAGGTGTCTGAGAAAAGCACATCTCTAGATATACAGTATAACCTTTTTATCTCCAGAGGGATGCATTTCTTAATGCATTACTGCATTCATCATGTCAGTGACACAGATATCCTCCATTATTCGAGACCCTTAAGATGATCCATGTGGGTGATACTGTGTGTATAAAATGTCAGAGAGCTCATCAGCACTCTGGCCTGATCTGAGATCAGTAATGGTGGTGAAATGTGTCTGTGTCCCTGTGGTTCTGTGATGTCAGCAGAAACAGACATGTGCACATGGTTTAGTGCAATCTGGTTTTGTACAAGTGAGATATGAGCTGTCTTAGATATACGTCCTAGAAAATAATTCCTTTTTAATATGACCTCATGTGATATATGTATACGGTTGCTCTCATATCTGTATTTCAACTTTTTTTTCAACATTTTAACTTAAATACTTTTCTAGAAGAATTTTATTCTTGGCATTTGCTCAGGGACGGAGCTCGCCTTGGATAAAGGCTACTGTATACAGTGCAGTGATATAACAGTAAAAATCTGAGCAATAATAATTGTTGCTTTGGAAAAAATAATATTTTTACTCACTGGATTATTTTGACAGGCATGTTAGCTAGGAACTTTATGCCAGATTGCATTCACTTGATTTTTTTCCTAGCTCAAAAGTTAGCGAAAGCAACTTGCTCATACCTAACCTAACGGTATGTCTGGCTTAACTCAAGCTGCTCTCTCATTTTCCTGCGAGTTGTAGACAAATGCTTTAAAATAAAGTCTCTGTCCAACCAGAAAACTGTTCTATTTCTTTGCATAAAATTGAATGCCAGCTAGATAATCTATAGCCTGTTATCAGAATATGATAATGTGTTAGTTGCTTGGCACTTGGAAATGTGGCATGATTCCATGGAAACAGAAAGTTCAGACTACAGAGAGGGTTGGAATAAGGAGTAAGGTATGTTAGCTACTGCTTTCTTTTCTTTAAAAAAGAAAATAAATGGAAAATGGCCAGAACAATATGTTGTAATATTACAAATTATATTAATATATTAATATAGGCTTGTCTGTATAATTGGCCATTGGAGCTCTGCTATAACATTTACTATAATGTATAATTCATTGAATATTTTGTGATGATGCACTGAAACCTTGTAATGGCAGTTCAGTAGCTCTAGTAACAGGGATGGTTTTTATTTTTTCCATTTTATTGTCGGAATTTGCAGCCAGTAATTCCAAAGCCCAAATGTTCTGGAACATGACTAGACTATTTCTAGGACATTTGTCTGTTGGGAGGCTGTATTCAGCTCCTTCTTGGCAGAGGCAGCGTAACAGCAACGATAGCAGCAGTAATGGTGACCTCCACCCAGCAGGGAACACACAGCTCAGACACATCCAGCCCACAGCCTGCCTCACTGGGTCACTCAGGGGCTAAGCAGGCCTATTAAAGCACACTCATCCATGCCAAACACACACACACTCACACACAGACAGAGGCATGGGGAAGACCTGGGAACTGGAGGCTGATTCATCTTTTACTTAGTTTTATAAAACCCTGTGGTGTTTATACAATCCTGAAGCTCTGTTCATATGAGACTAGAGGCATTTTGTATGATTAAACTCCAAAATACTTTTCATATTTTCATTTCAGACCAGGGGCAGCATTGTGTATGTCTTAAAACTTTATTATAAGTGTGATTATTCACCATTTATTACAGAGTCAAAATGTGTTTAGAAATATGTTGTGTAGCATAGTGATGACAGTTGTTAAATGATGTTTTTGATACTGTTTACATCTAAAGCAACACTGATCACACATGAAAGACAACCCAAAGCCTGTAATTGTGTGTGAGAACCCAGTAGCAGTGGTGGATTATTCTCCTGGTTCAAAGGCTTCCCTCTGGCTTTCTGTATTTAAATTCTGCAGTACACGCTATTTAAAATTCTTGCCTCACATGCTGCACGGCCTTCGCACGTGTAGAGTGTGTGTGGAACGGCCTGTTTTGTGTCAGCTCCCTCCGTTCGAGCGCAAGCATGCTTAATAACAGCCGCAAGAGCTGTCTTTGATTTTGAGATGTGTGTGTGTGTGCAAGTGTGTGGACATGGGTGTGTGTTTGCAGAAGTGTGGGGGGGCAAGCTTCACCTAAGTGTAGTGAAGCAGAGAAATAATGGTAGCCTCCTCTGGTTGTGCGTGAGAAAGAGAGAGAGAGAGGGAAAGAGGGATTGTGCATTAAAAGAGGCCTCTCTCTGGGTAACTGACATGACGCGTGTACTCAGACGTAAATACCGGCAGTCGGAAACTATGATGAGTTCTGTGAAGCGTCTGCTTGCTGCCATCATTTTGTGTCTAACCTGGCATTGCCCGCTTCACCTGCCTCACCTTCTCCTATGCCCTTCAGGGCTTTTTAAAGGAATACACAATTTTTCTCTTACCCCAAATGTAGTCGATCAGTTAAAACGTGTTTGGTGTCTAAAATTTGCTAGTTTAGTTTTGCACTGGAGCTATGAGGCTAATGTAGCTAACAAGTAATGGAAACCTATACCCAACCAGTAAAATGTACAAAATACAGACAAAATATAGGCTTCAACATGGCTGTCGCTGCTATTTTGGCTACATGATGCATTTTGTCCATTTGTATAGATAACATTGCCATACATTGTCATCACTCTTAAAATAGATGTTTTTTCAGTGGTTCTTTAGTAAAGAAAGTGGTTCTATATAGAACCATGAACACTCAAAGAACCCTCACAGAAGAGGGTTCTATATGGCACCAAAAGGGTTCTTCTATTGTTACAATCTTGACATCAGAACAATAGCAGAACCGTTTTTAGTGCTATTTGAAACCCTTTTCAAAAAGGTTCTATATAGAACCATCTATATCACATTCTCCATCAATCTGAAGAATCCTTTGATGATAGAGAGAATCCTTTAATCATGCAGAAGGTTCTTTGAGTGTTCTTGGTTCTGTGTAGAACCATTTTCTTTACCAAGGAACCATTGAAGAACCATCTTTTTAAGTGTACATTGTCAGAAGTATATTTAAATCTGGGAAGAAATTACAGAAATTTTTGAAAGAGTTTTGGAAATGTATGTAATTATAAGTAAAATTGTGAAGATTGTGAAGAAGTATTGGACAATTTAAGCAAATTTGTGATATTGACCATATTAAGGCTTTTGTACAAAAATGTCAGGTTTTTAAGTCTTTTCCCTTTAATCGAAGCACATGTTCAGACTCTCAAGTGGGTTTGATCTATTCATCAGACACTTGTGGAGTCCAAGCTAACTTGAGTGCCCTCTGTTAATTAAGCAAAAGAAGAAAATTCTAAGAAATTCTAAAATTCAATGTCAGAATTTCACACTTTTTTCTGTTTGCGTAATTGTCCTGCTGATAATAGAGTTTGCAATGAAAAACTTTCTATTTTACATCATTTTCTAATTTAATACAAACACTTTCACTAGTGCTTTCAGACTTCTGGACCTTATTGTATCTGTTGATGTCAAAGCCAGTACATAATCATTTATCAGATGTTGAACTAAACCTATCTGGATTTGCATTAAGTAGAATGTTTATTTTTGTAGGGCTACAAATGCAGTAAAATGACCTTCTGCATTTTCTAGAGTGTAATATATGATCAAATACTGGTTTGAGATATCGGCCAAATCTAATCAACTGTCCAAATTTTTTAAGGCATTATCTGCTGATAGAGTATAATCTTCCATTAGTTGTTAGCTTTGTTAGCTTTATAGCTCCAGTGAAAACTAATGAGGCACACCTCAGACACCTGTCATGTCTTAGCTCACTTGGAGAATTATGTAAATGTGATTTTTTGCTGAAGTATTCATTTAACACATGCAACTTAACCAGGTCCAGGGTGCCTACAGCAGTCTTGGGTGCTTTCCTCCCAGCCCTTGTGCTGCCCATACTCCTCCTGTCCCACTGTAAGAATGACAGGGGCTGAAGCTGAAATAGCCTGCATCACATCTCTGCATTTTTATAGCTGTGTTTATGCTGTGATGTGGGAGATTGTATTGATCTCCATGATAATGTAAATGTATCACTTTTTGAATGCAGGATAAAATTAAGACACAGAGGCAGGCAGAGAGAAGTGCGTGTCAATGCCTGTAACGATTTTGTGCTGAGAGGGGAGGGAGGGCTCTTAATAAGCTGCAGTTTAAGACGCGGCATAAACACCTCATATCAGGTCAGTCTGTCTGTTTTCTGAGCTCAGCCTAATTGAGAAGGATGAGTGGGAGTCTAAATGTATAATTAACGTGGCACACCAAAGTGACAAAGCAAGGTCACGCTGTGTATGACAAGAAATGTTATTTAACAGATGCTTGAGGGAATCAATAATTTGTTCACTTTTTTCTAGTTTTTATAGCGTTGAGGGAATACAGATGATAGCATGAAACAAACTGAGCATTTCTATGTTTACAGTATGTTGCCTTAAAAGTTTAAATGTGTAAGTTTTGTGGTCAGACTGTGTGTTGTGTATTGTCGTGACGCTTGATCTTCTTAATATGATCATCACAGGCCAGCCAGCGCTGTATCTAGCTTTACCCCAAAGATTGTGTGTTGTGAAGCATAGCACAATAACAGTTTGCATATCAGTGGTAGTTCTGGCTCATAATCGGAATATGCCTTTTGGGAAGGCAGCCTTCTGATTCATAACTTGAAACATAGAAATTTAAAAATGACGTGAGCACATTTGCATAATGCAAAATTGAATCCCCTTGAATACTTGTGTTAATCTGAATAGCAAAAAGCAGTAGTACTGCTGCTTACCTTCTATAATTGGCATCTTGTGGTTTGCCGTCCTGAGAAGAGAGTGAATTTTATGTGCGTTTGTAATAAATAGCATATTTAAGCTTGCAGGAAATCACTGTGAGGCATCCATCCTACACCGTTTCATTTATTCTACTGCCTTTAATTAAAGCCACAGAAACCGCCTGCAATTTGTTTCTGAACACTGTCTAATGTCTGAGGCTGCTTATTAGATATTAAATTGATGCATAATTCAGGCAATTAAGAAAGTAATCACACAAAGTAATGTAATGGAAGTTAATTATTACAGCATAAGCAAACAGTTCATTAATGCTAGTTAATGCTGTGACTGCGTCCTTAATATGCGCGCCATGCCTGCGCTCTGCGGCACAGGGCTGCACGGATCGGGCTGTTAGAGCTGCCGCTGCTGCTGGCTGATCGCAGATCAGAATGGGAATACTCTTCTTATCCAGAGCTCTGGGAGGGAGAGGGTGAGCGAACGTTTGAGGAGGGATAGAGAACGGGCCATGGAGGGTAGAGGAGGCTCAGTACTGGGTGGAGGATTGAGATAGAGGAGGGAATGGAGTGAAAGGGAGTTAGTGTAGGGGTGTAGGAGGGGAGTTAATGGGTTGTGTGGGTTATAGAGGAGGATGCAGATGGTTACCTCATTAAAAATATGCTTTAAATTGATTTAAACCAGGAGGTAAAGTTAACTGTTAGTCTCTCTTACTTATATTTCATTGTAAAGTCATTATGTATGTTTATTGTCTTCTCTTTCTTTCTCTTTTCATCTCTTTCTGTTTCACATACACAGGCACACCAGCAGATGCACTACAGTAGTCTTTCTAGCCTCTCAGTTCGTTGGGATGTAACCTTATAAATACCTGAAACGATCTAGTGGCCTCTACCAAAAAGCCTTCATAGCAGATCATGCTCTTAAGCGCTAGTGTCTGAGGAAGGCTTGGCCTGCTTTAAAGCCAGTTATCTGTACCTTTTATATCTGTGTACCTCCTGTCTTTGATGGCGCGGCTGGGTGGATTTGATGTTTTAAAGCAGAGAGAGATGGTTTTAAAAACGGGCTCTTCTCCATAGGAACAAAATCTCTCTCTCTCTCTCTCTCTCTCCCCCCCCCCGCCCCCCCTTCCTCTTTTAAAGCCGCCCCATAAAACAGGCCCCTCCAGTCTGGTCTTGTTTCTCTGAGTAAACATGCATGTCACAGTTGACCTTTGCAGGGGTCAGGAGCTTTTTATATTGGCTGACATGTTTCAGAGTTAATAGAAGCATTTAGCTGTGCTCCCTTGGGCTTGGCGATTTATTAAGCCGCAATGAGTTGCATCTGTCTGAACAGAATCAAGGGGACCTATCAGCCAGGGTCAGATACGCACCAGCACACTCCATCGACACACACTTATCACACTCTACGCACAGCACTTACACACACACATACACAAGCAGGCTTGTAAAATTAGCTTTCGGACTAATGATGGCTAGTTCATTTTCATCATAGAATGATGCGATGTCTTTTTGGCAGCGCTCCTGCT
The DNA here is from genome assembly GCF_904425465.1 of Colossoma macropomum. Lineage (NCBI taxonomy): Eukaryota > Metazoa > Chordata > Actinopteri > Characiformes > Serrasalmidae > Colossoma > Colossoma macropomum. The sequence goes on along the minus strand of NW_023494784.1, from coordinate 27,705,610 downwards.
GTGCATGCAGAGGGACGCACTGACAGTGGGATGTTGTTTCTCAGCTGTTGTCTTTGGTGTATTGATCGTGTTTGTTCATCCATTGTGCTCTTTCCCATAATGCCGGTCACTGTGCGAGTCGGCCTCTAAGCTGCCGTCTGTAATCACGGATAATTGTCAATTATCACACAGAGCCATCAGATCAATTACCACGCAGTCAATACTTATACACGTGCACACCCGCCACAATGAAGTGGGCTGTTCTGCATCAGGCCAGAACCTGATACAGATTGCTCCCACACATAGTCTGCCAGAGATTGCTGTATAGGTGAAATACACCTTAGACAATGTCCTTTGTGAAAATTATCCAAGGATGGCCTTTTTCTTTGATGTTATGTGCACAACAGAGACACCCCGCACACATTTACACGCTCACACAACAGATGGGCCTTTGCTATCGCCTCCTCAGTATTAGTTAATGGTGACAAAACTACTGTTAGGATCTAAATGGCTGGTTGTGTATTACTGCCAGTGCTTTATGAGCTAGCTGGAAAGACGAGATGTGGTGATTCTGTGTGTCTGTGTGTGCGCATGTTTGGAATGACTGCAGTGATGAAAGTTAATGTGTAAATGTCCAAGCACTCTTATTTTCCTTGTCGTGCTCTGAAATTTCAGTGCTGCTTGTGGTAAATCGGATAGCGCTGCCCCCCACCCGTCTGTGCGTGTTTGTGTGTGTGTGTGGATGGAAATAAATGCCCTGCTGTAATGGTGGCTCACTAGCCAGCCCTCTGATGTATTATCTCCCCTCCGCGTATTTATTTACACTCAACTTCTCAGCAAATTGTGTTGTCATCTTAATGGGGAAAGATTAATCTGGTGTCACACAGGTTTAGGTGAGTGAAAGAGATGGACTTTTCTCCTCTGCTTTTGTTTACACACCAATAAAACCAGTTAACTCTTTAAGTACCACAGTGCTGTGTGACCAGGTTAACACCACAGGCATGAGTGGCAAAGCTGCTGGGTTTGAATGGCAAGATTGCTGCACTGTAGATTCATAGTGATCCTCAGGTAAGCGCAACCTGTGCTTTGTGTTAGAGATGTAAAAGCTTGTATTAGAAATGTGAAAGCTTAATCAATCAACCCTTAACCATCAGGTAAACATTTGTTCAGTGTTACTGATTTAAATAAATAAATAAACATGTAGTTTTATTTAATTTTGAATTAACAAAAACAATAGACAGGTTTTATCATTTAAGGAATGTTTTAAAACTGCACACAAGAGATCGCTCTTAGCACAGACGATAGCCACAATTATGACCATATTGAAAGCAAACATCGGCAAGCATTATGACAATCAACTGCTTTGTGAATGTTCTCAGAGAGAAAGCGTGTTGCGTGGCAGTGTGAGGAAATCACGGGTGTGCAGAATTATAAAGAAGGACAATGACTTTCAAGAGCTGCTGAGGTACACCGAGCCAAACTAGCCCCAATCATTGGCATTTATGTTCCTTTTAGCTTGGGTTTGCAATGACTGCTAAATATAACTTCAGAACTTTAGAAAATAGGACTTTCAGTAGCCTGTCGTTGTATATTTTTGTCATTTGGCCAACTTTTTTGGTCATATAATAATAATAATTATACAACAGTTAGTTCCGGCCACGCAAGCTGATTGGTTGAGAAGCGTTCTAACGCTGTGTTTTTTCACAAACACTGTATCACTCTGCTTGCTAAGCAACGACTTTGACGGCTATAGGAGACACTCAAGCCATTTGAACATTTTTACTTCTTACTTTGCGAACAAACAGAAAATGGATACTTTTAAGATTACATTTGACCTACAGCCGATTTGGTCAGACTCTGAAAATGAGACTACACTAAATTCCCAAACTGTCATCACCACTGAGCAAGCTTTTCAGTCCGCAGCTGTGACAGAAGAACACCTGGAATTAGCCAGAAATTAACCGAATACCATTTGCCAAACAAAATGGGTTGTAAGATGCTTTACAGACTGGCTGGAACAAAACAACATTAATATTGATCTAGCAGAAAATGACAACACTGAGCTAAACTTGCGGCAGTTTTATGGCTCAGTCTGTACTTCAGAAGGTGAGGCTTACAGCATACTGTGCAGCAAGTAAGCGGAGTTCGTTACTCTGACGTAACAACAAGCTGCTTGTTAAGGAACTATAATTTGACAGAAGGAATTGCTAACATTAAAACATATTAAACGCCACATTTACGGCCCAATTAATTTTTTCTTACTTTATTTATTTAACTGTTGTATAAAAGCAATAGAACACTCGAGGTCATGTGTTATCACGAATAACATCACGGCTGTGATGATCTATGGCGACCAAATTTCGTGATATTATTTCGTGATAACACACTCCCTCTTGTGTTCTATTGCTTAAACGTAAATTACGTATGTTGTGTTTAATTTGGTTCTAGGCTATTTAATGCATGTTGATGCCTGGCCGCACCTGTTTGTATCAAGTTCCGTTGTCCATACAAGCAATGTTTTTTAATACCTCAGTGCATTAATACAGGTTTCATTTGTGTGCCTGCTCATAAATGTGTGTATATCAAAAATTTGACAATGACTTTGAATGTAGATCAGACAGTCAGCATCTTATAATTGATATTTTGAAGGGTTGCATCCTTGATTACTTGCCAACTACTGGTGGTCAGTAATCAGTCAAAAGAATTTACCAAAATTTGTAGCCCTAGTTTCTATATATGGATTTCATGAATAAAGCATATAAAGCACAAAGCAGAAGATTAAGTCTGCGCCTATGCCTAGACTACATAGGGATTTTCATGGCAGTTTAGCCAAAGATGAGAGTTAATCTGTGTCAAAGAAAAATTCATCCCTATGGAGTGTTTATTAATAAGGTATATAACATGGATGTTAACTGGTTAATTAGTTGAATATGAAGTTTCACAGTGTGTGTGGATGGAGTAAAAAGAACAATGTGGTAGTGAACAGTTTTTTTACATTGATAATTTTTCTTTATAAATGTATTTCAGTGTTAAACCTTTGAATAACCTTTAAAAATAATGCTCATATTATCCCTATCCGTCTATAAAATGTGCGCAACAGTAATTACCTTCCATGATGATAATGAAAACTGTCATTTAGCTTGTGTCCAGTGTGGTCATATTTCATCTTTACCCTACAAGCACAATCAGACACACACACACACATAGGCAGTCCAGGAGAGAACAGACTGTGCACTTTGTGCACAGCTATTTATATCAATAAGTCCCGTGCTGAGAGGCACAAAATGAGCGTTTAAGCTGCAAGCTCTGCAGGGCAGCCTGGCGGGTGGGCACCAGGACAGGCACATGGGGCGAACGAGTGGGCGGGGGGCTACAGGACAGAGAAAAGAGGATTGGAGGCGGTGTAGAGAGGAGCAAATCTAGACAGAAGGAGGAGTGTGTTACGAGGGTGTCCGTCACTTTGCAGGTGCTGGCAGTTGGCAGAATGGAGAAAAGCATGGAGCAAGATAGGGAAAGCTGGAGAGGAGTGTTTAAAGAACCAGGGGCAAATAAGTGAGTTGGGAATAATGTAAATTGTGAAATTTGCAAAAGAGTGGGGATGGAAGTAGGGGTGCACAGGAGTGATTGTTGGTACTGGGCTGAAATGGAAATTACAGCCAATGATTACAACCAAAGATTTTAGCATGTGCACATATTGACATGTGTTGTCACTACTGTAGGGCATTTTTCATTCTTTTCAGCTCAGTTAAATGGCTAGGATATTGAATAACACTACTCGCCCACACATAGGAGAGTGGGTTTGGTTCCCTGTCCAAGCAACAACACTGCTCTACTAATAATTTGGGCAAGACTCCCATTGGTAAGTTCACCTGCCATTGTAAATGGCTCTGCTACATAAAATGCTTACCTATAATAATGAAGATGTTTACAATAATGTTCCTGACTGATGAACTAATTCATGACTATATAACATTGAAACTGTCTTACACAGACTGCCCTTCATACATGGATTATAGTGGGAATTTGTGAAGGTAAATAATTGGTTATTGTTATTGGTATCAGCCACAAAGTGATAATTATCGCTTATTTTATTAACCCAGAAATTCTGCATAAGTGCATCCCTGGATGAAAGGAAAATGAGAGAGGAAGAGGAGGAAAAAGTATTAGAGAGAGACAGAAGGGGAAAGGGACGGATAGTGAAAGAGATAAGAAGAGGTTGAGACACAGAATAGAAAGCTGAAAAGAGCAAGAGCATAATAGTAGGAGTTGCTCCCCCCTGCTGGGGCCTCCTCAGGTCAGTGAGTCTCCCCAAAGGGACGGCCGAGCGAAACGCCATCAATTCCCAAACAAAGGGCTCCTCCAGTCGTTGCCACACTAACATATGTGATAGGCCCTCTGCTCACTTTAACATGTCACATCCACTTAATTAGTTCTGTTAACTCCCTCTGCTGTCTGCTCTCACTGGATGAGCGGCTGTATGTGTGCATACAATAGTAACTGCAGATTGTCGCCTTTAACAGTCTTTTTTGAGATTTTGGTTTGTATACAAATATTTGCCCTTATTATAGCTTCTATTCTTTTTGGGAGTGTTTCAAAGAAATCTGTTGGGATATTTTTACACACCTCAAAAGTTCAGTTGTAGAAGTTTTGCAAGTAATTGCAAACACCTTCAATGATGTCTGTTTCCTCTTCTCAGTAATGGCTTCTGTACAGCTACACATCTGTTCAGACCCATAGTGTTGAGATGTATTCTCACAGTGAAAGGATGGATAGAAATGTCTGTGGATTTTTTCAGATCTTGATCTTGATTAATTCATCTTTGTCTTGAATCTTGATTTTCCCCTATCTCTCAATAGGAGTTGTTAGTCCCCTTCTCTCTGTATCTTTTAATCATTTTTGAGCTCTACTTTTGGAAATTCCTGTTTTTTTTCACTACCTGTCCAGGGTGTTTCCTGCCTTCTGCCCAATGATTGCTGGGATAGGCTCCAACTCCCCCCGCGACCCAGAGGGATAAGCGGCTTAGAAGATGCGTGTGTGGTTTTTTTCACTTATTTTTGCTTGGCTTTGTCCTTCTTTATCCATGTGGATTGTCTTATATCTAATGTCCTCAGAAATATTTCCTGAAAATGAATAACTTGTACTTAAAGGCCATTTGGACTCAGAATTAAATAAATGAACGGTGATATCTGAGTTTTGCACAGTACTACATAACACAATAACACAATAACAGCCAAGCAATTATGACTTTAATTTGATTTCTTAGTAATTGGTCATGAAATACATGCTTGTAGTTAAGAATACCATGCTTCCCCAAATTGATTGTTATGGAGCTGTGAACAAAGGCAACTTTCCTGTCCTAATCACAAGCTGGGCTTTGTATGCTCTTTCAATGGTTTGTGTGTGTATTTAGGTCTGTCTTTATTGGGCTGCCAGTAGAGTCATTACTGTGCACTGTACAGACTGTGTGCTTCCATGCGTTACACAGTTCCACATGTGCACACACACGCGCAAACATACACACAGGCATTTGCTTCCCTCTCAGGACTCCCTGTGACCCCTGCTGCTCCAGCACCGCCAATGCAATTTGGCTGCCTGATGACATGCAGCTTTTATACGTCTTTGAACTCAGATGTGTGCATGTGTACGTGTGAGGGTGTGTATTATATTTGTGTGAAATTTACTGAACTGGTCAGGAGCATCATGAACCCTGTCTCTGTGTCTCTGAGGGCATTGAGCCCAGGGAGGGGCCAGACAACAGGGTGCCCTCTCACCTCTCCCAAAACACTGCACAAATTGGATGTGTGCGTGTGTGTTTATCTGGAGATGGACGAGTTGCTTTATACTTCTCACCAGGTAATTGCACAGCAGGTGAAAAATACACACTAGCACATGCTCAACTGTGTGTGTACATGTGCGTGTGGGTGTGTGTTTGTGTGTAGATGATTTTAGCTTAAGTTCAGCATAGGTGTGTATCCATAGAAAGCACACAGTTGTTTTTGATGCTAATTAAAATGACACTGTCTCTAACTAGACACTCTCGCTCCAGGTACATCTAACAACTGACACATTTCATACTCTCGCTACTTTTTTATTCATTTTCCTTGGTGCCTATTTATAGAGTTGGTTCTATAAACTTTCATTTAGTTTTACAGAATATGTATCATACTGGAACCAACTGGAATTAGTTCTACATTGTTTCAGAGAGGTGGAATGGAATCAGAATATCTGCAGGTCCTTAAAATGCCTTAAATTTAATGAAATTAATGATTTGAAGTCGATGATTGTTGTAGTAGTGTAATTACAAATGCTTAGTGATAGCAGAGTCATATCAGTATCCACAGATATTTGCTCAACAAAAATAACATATAGCCAAAAGTATGTGGACACTGCTCCTAATTATTATTATATACCCATTGCTAACAAGTGGTTAAAATAAAGCACTTAGTCTTGCCATATCAATAGACAAATATAGCATGGCAGTAGAATGGGTCATACTGAAGAGCTCAGTGACTTTAAACATGGTACTGTCTGCCTCAGTCAACTGTAAGTGCTATTATGGTGAAATGGAAATGTCTAAGAGCAACAGCAGCCATGAAGGGGTAGACCTTGCAAAATCAGCATTGTACAGATTTAAACAATAATTTCAAAACAGTATTTGATTATGTGTGTTTGCTGTACTCTGGAAGAGCAGAATATTTAGGTAATGCTGGGCTACTGTGCCAATATGTCTGCCTATTATTTATTCTACTGCATTTGTAACCCTACAGAAATAAATTATTTTTCTCTGGCACACTAATCCAGGTGGAAGTTTTTTTTAAATTTTAGAAAAGATTGTGCTGCCATCAGTATCAGCGTTGACAGATCGGCATTGGCCCACAATTCTCATATTGGTGCATACCTAAATGTAATGCCATTGCTTGTACCATATCTGATAATTTTATACAAAATCTGTTACGCCGAAAAAATTGTGTTGCCTGTTAACTGCAAATTTTACCACCCATAGAGGTGATCGGGATTCACACAAATTATATGTCCATAACATTTCATAAATAAATGTTTATACCACATTGTCCTCAAACATCAATAATAAGTTTCTTTTTTTCGTATTGTGCTCTATGTTCTTAGTCCTGTCATTATTAGTGTGCATCATTGTTGTCCTGATGGTTTTAAAATATATTACAACTAGTATTAAAAATTTCCTTAAAAAGTCTTATTTTATTTGGCTAAATCCATTGATGCCCTGATGAATTTAGTTTTAAGTAACACCTATGCCATCTATACTACCTATTAGTAGGTAACCCATAGGTACAATGGACTTAGTTGACATTGGACATCTGGCTAGCCTGATCAATTGTGGCATGGTTCTGTAGCAGAGGCAGGTACTCTCAAAGATTGACCAGGACCCGTTTGCTAAGTGGCAAAGAAGGTATCTTCACCCTTCCAGATCAGTAATGATATTCTCACATGTTGGGAAATACATTGATAAAATTTGCATTCATTTATTAATACTCATTCTACAGTCAGGTAGTTCAACTGGCATAGCCTCAGTTTCCAGATGACTCTGCCCTCAGCTTCACTGTATATAAACAAAATGACTGTTCCATTTCTGCAATACAGCTCCCAAAACAAGCAGGACCGTTTGTGAAAACAGCAGCATTTGCTGAGCTATGCTATTAGCATGACAAAGTAAATTTGATTTAAAACATGATTCCACACACTATAATGTAACTTCTTAAACAATGCTAATAAATGTTGTAGGTACGTCAGTATACTCTTCAACTGATTCACTATTTGGTGGTTATTTTCTCATGAATCAGGCAGTGTTATCATAGCTGTGGCAGCTGTTGTTAGCAGGCGTTCGGTTATAGGAAAAAGATGGACCCATTAAATTATATTATTATATTAAATACAGCAGACTGAGGGCAACAGATCAGGGGCCTGTGGCAGTCTTCACTGAGGGCTCAGAGCTTCCAGGTTTAAAAGTTGATCCTGATCCCAGATCTGTCCCTGTCTTTGACAGAGGGCTCAGAAATGCCTGGGTTAAAAGTTCTCGGGGATGAGCTGAGCTCTTGCTGGGTTTATGTGATGATGGGTCCTGACAGCTAACTCTGTCTGTCAGCCAGAGACTCAAGCTCTACATACCCATGCTGAAGTGAAAAAGACATGGACACACAGACTGATTATGTGTTATAGATGGTCTCTATCGTAGTCATTTGGGCTTAGAAGAAGTTGCTCATTGAAATATAACAAGAAAATTGAAGACGAAATGCACCCATATTTTGTTGGGGATTTAAGTTCATATGAGTTGCATTGATGCATATTCTAAGAAGGTTTGTTATTTTTATTAAGGTAAAGGTTCAAGGAAAAGGATTATTTATTGTTCAGTGACTATATGCATATAATAACCCTTTGATGTGACATGAAAGCAGTGCTATTTTTGTATTTCTTTAATTGGTCATTATGACCACTTAAGCAATAAGCTCTTTCCACACAGTGTTGCTCATAGCTGCTATAAAACTGTGCTCTGGTTTTATGAATGTCTGCCCTGAGGAGTTTGGTGCCTCATGTCCCATTCAGTAAACAGAGCTGAGGACATGAAAGAGCAAGTCGGTGATGTGAAAGGCCTTTCTGTTGATCAAACTAAGACAGCAGATTAGGATCTACTGTATGTACATGTTTATGGTCTTGTCAAGGATTTACTAGCCCCCTTGGGGTTGAGTAGTAAATATAATCTGTCCCTCTTATTGTCTAATTTAGGTCTTTGAAGTTTGCTAATGTACCTTTTGATAGTTAACTTCAATGAGTAAATGTTGTAGCAACCAACCTAGATGAAACTCATTTGTTTTGTGGGATACATTTAGCGGTGCTGGTAAAAGTGTAATGTAGTCTTTTGTTATTTAACTGCATGTTGGACCTCTTAGTTTATGACTTAAGCAAAAAGTGAGTGAATTTGAATATTATATATAATTATAGGCCTACTGTATTTTATTGTTTTTTTTTTTTTTTTTAAGAAAGAACGAGTACAAGCAGAAAGGGGGAAGTTAAAAAGGGGAGACAATTTAAAATGTACTAAAGGAGAGCATCAAGGATAGATCAATAGCAGTGATTAACAAGAAGACTCAATTCAAGAACAAGAATTATAAGGGAACTTATAAGAATTATTAGGCAGTGATCGGGCCAACCAAAGTGTATTAGTGCATTTTTGCCACTCCGACTGACAAGATCTCTCTCTCTCTCTCTCTCTCTCTCTCTCTCTCTCTCTCTCTCTCTCTCTCTCTCTCTCTCTCTCTCTCTCTCTCTCTCCCTCTCTCTCTCCCTGTCTGTCTATCTATCTATCTATCTATCTCTCTGTCTCTCTGTCTGTCTGTCTATCTATCTATTTACTATCTATCTACAAACCCAATCCCCAAAAAGTTGGGACAGTATGTGAAATGCCAATCAAAACAGAAATTAAATGAACAGTACAAAAATATGATATTTTACAATGTGAACGTGTGTATATTGTTATACTTGTAAATATATGCACTTTTCAAAGAAGTTGGGATGAGCATGTTTACCACTGTTTTATATCACCTTTCCTTTTAACAGCGCTTGATGAATGTTTAGGGACCAAAGTCGCCAATTCATTCAGTTTTAACTGGAATTGTTTTTTGTCATTCTTTAGTTAAGCAAGTCTTTAGCTGCACAACCATATGGGGTTTTCTTTGTCATATTTTGTTCTTTGTCATTTCACCATTTCCAATAGGAGACAGGCAGGCCAGTTTAGCATCAGCACTCTGTCCCTGATTACACAGTCATGGTTTTATAACATGCACATAATGCTTTCTTGGTGTCGTCATGTTGAAATAAGCATGGATGTCCCTGAAAAAGACAGTGTCTAAAAAGAAGCATATGTTGCTCCAAAATGTGTGTAAGCCTATATCTTTCAGTGCTTTGGTATTTTCACAGTTGTGCAAGTTACCCACTAGTGCCCCCCATATGACAGGAGACCTAGGCCTTTGAACTTTACACTGATAACAATTTAGATGGTCCTTTTGTTCTTTGGCCCAGAGAACACAATGTCCATTATTTTCATAAGCAATCTGTTGGGGTGTCTTGTCAGACCACGATATACGTTTCCACTGTGCATCAGTCCATCCATCCTCTCTCTGTCAGCCTTGTCTGCCTTCCTATCTCTCTGGATCTCTTTGGCTTTACGTCTCTTTTGATCTTTTTTCTCTCTGTTTCTTTTTGCTTCTTTTTATTACTCTCTCTCTCTTTCCTCCTAACTGTCTTCCTCTTTCTCAGGCAGTGTTTAGAATAAAGATCACATGCAGTCTGGCTGGTTGTTGAGGAATACTACGTCAGACAGAGAGATGCCTCGCCAAAAGGGATTTGTCCCCGTGAGTCTGAGGTAGAGAGGAGTCTGCCCTGCCATTTGCATTTCTGAATTGCTTTGCTGGTCAAGCATGCGTCGTGTGGCGGGCTGGGCTGCCTTTGAAGAGTGTCATAGCATCGTACGCCCTCTGTACAGGGGGCCTCACTGTTGGACCTTACCCAACAAATATGGATTATGTTAACGTGGACTGAGAATTGAGCAGGATATGCTAATATGTCCCTTCTGGGCTGTGTGTGAGTGTGTGCATTTGAGTGTGTGTGTGCGTGTGTGTGAGTATGTGTGTGTGCATGAGGAGAGGACGTGAGGCTGTGTATGGCAGCACAGCCACTGTTTGGCAGGTCTATCATTCCATCATTAAAGGCCACATTATTACTTACAACCAGGCTTGCATGACAATCACAGGCGGAAAGGCAAGTCCTCTGAGAGTAGCCTGCTGTGTCCTTCACTGCTCTTTTCTTCTCTTTTCACTCCTTTCTTTTGTTTGCTACATCCTGAAGGGAAAATATGAGCTTTTTAGGCCAGCTGCTGCTCTCCACTTGGTTGAAGTGGAAAGCTGCTCTGTTTTGCTCATGAGGTATTCCGAGATGGTCAAGAAACCAGATAGTTCTAGTGTAGCCTCAGCCAGTTGTTTCCTTGTTAATAGGGCAGTCACTTTTCCATTTGTTTCTGAAAATGCTTTTCTACCAGGTCAGCTCTTGCTCAGTGTTATCCCTCATTTTTGCTTTTAAGTTTAGTCGTCTATCTGCTGATGAGGTAAATCGCACATGGAAAATAGGCCAGTCTTATGCACTTGCTACAAGACCAATAGTTGTGTCACCCTGCATAAGCTGTCCCCTCTGTATTATTATTGAACTAAAGCATTAGGCTTTGTGCTGGTGAAGCAGAAATATAATGGTGGCTTATGTGGGAGTGTGCATTGGGGAAATCTCAGTGTTCCTCTGATATAAGGAGTCATAACAGTAGCATTAAGGAGAACATCTAAATGCCTTTAAATATGTTTCTGCTCTGCTGGCTCTGGCCGGAGCAGGACTGAATTAGCCTGATATTGCACTCACTCAGTTTCCTTTAAGAGACCTGACTAACATGGTACCTCTCAGGAATTCTTTAAGTAAAAAAATAGTGTTGTTTTTGGAATATGACCAGTGTTGCTCTTGGGCACAAAGCAAAAAAAAAAACCAGGAAAATATTCTTCCTGGTACATCCTACTCTGTGCTCTTAATCCAAAATGTTTTGTGTGCAAATTCAAAGTTGCAGGAATTTTCTTAGACATTTACACTTTTCATACTTTTTTTTTTACCTTGAGCTATTGATTTAGTGTTTTGGGCCTTTGTTCAGTTTTATGGCATTGTAATAAAAACAGTCTAATTATTACTGCAATGTAAAATTTCTAAGTAATTGAAAAGTGAAACATATACGTTGTTTTGCTTGATATACTTCACCACACTGGACTTAAAGAGAGGTTAAAGTCAGGTTAATGTGCAGACTTTTAGTTGTCAAAGACACAACTTTATTGGATAAACCTAATAGCAATCACAGCATTTTTATACATAGTCTGCCCACAAGTAATCCGATAAACCTTAAACAATATTGTCAGGTTTAGTATTTCTTTGCAAATTCTTTGCAGTTAATGTCTAAAGTCTTTGATCCATAGACGTCACCGGACACGTTACTAGGAAGTTTTTTTGGTGATGCTCTGCCATGTCTCTAATCCTTTCAGTTCTTTTGTGTTTCAGTGCCTTTCTGCCCTCAGTGTTGTCTTGAGTAAATATATGCTCAGTTGGGTTCAATCAGGTGACTGACTTGGCCAGTAAACAGCATTTTACTTTTTGGTCCTGAAAGCCTACATAGTTGTTTTAGCAGCATGTTTCACATTACTGTCCTTCTCCAATGTCAAGTTTTATCTACTGAATTTGGAGATATGTAGTTGAATCTGAACAGTTGAGATTCTCTTGCAGCTGCCACCAACACATCGCCAGTAAAGACAAGTGAATCAGTTTCACTGACAGCCATACCTGTCCATGCCACAGATGAGGTGGTATGCTTTGGATTAAGAGGAATTTCTTTTTTTCTGCAAGTTTAGAGACTGCACTATATATGTGTACATGTTTTCCCTTTCTTTGTATGTGTTTGTTTCTTCTGTAATGCTTTGATATGAATATTTTTAGGCTTGTCACAGCTGCAGTTTTTATCTCCTGTAGAGATGTAGTGTTGAAGAAAACAAACAGCTACTGACATCACATCCAACCCCATAAAGTATTATCATCACCAAAATGACAGAATTAAAGGAGTCAGAGTTGGATTTGAACCCTGCTCCCAGAGGGAGGCTGGTGGAGCTTGGGCAAGCTGGGGGGAGCTGGCTGTGGTGTAGATGCTGAATTTGCTAGGGGCATTGTTAGTGTTCACTGCCTCCAGTCCTGGATTTAGCCTAGCCTCCAGCACATGTGGGTCCCCTCCTTTACACTCACACATACACACACACACACACACACATGCACACGCACAAACACACAGCCCTGGAAGAGGAAGAGGTCTTTGCCCCCAGGCAGTCAGCTAGTTTGGAGAGGCTCAGATGAGGCACATTAAAAGGCCAGTGATAAATTTGGCATGACAATTCCAAACAGCATCGCTTTTGTCTGTAATTAATTCCAGTGGTGCCTGAGGCCCCTTCTGCCCCACCACTGGTGTGGGCCAACAAGGATATAGACCTAACAGCACGCCTACAGCCATACCAACACTTCCATGCAGTGGCTGAATAACAATAGCATTACAGCCATACCACAATACCAGTACAGTACATAATAGTAAAATAACAAAACACCTACTGTTACAGATCCGTAATGTAACTACAGCACAACAGCTTATGATAGCATACTGTTTCAATACCACTAACTTAAACATAAAGGTGATGCATATATGTGATAAATACAGTGCATACATTATTAGATATTTATAGGACAAATAAAAGACACTGTCAGAAAAAAGGGTACTGTACATTTTTATTCATCAAGTATAATATAATAATGTATCTTAATTGAGTTTAAAGATAACACTACCTTCACTTTATGATTTGAAATAAAAAATAAATGCCACACAGTGTATGGAGAAAAAAAAACTTAAAAATAAAAAAAACACGGTACAATTATATTCCATAACAAAAGGTAACAAAAAGTACAGAAGCTGTACTCTTGAGGATACCACTCCAGTAACAGTGTAGTACCTTTTTTCTGAGTGTGCGTATAGAAGTCAATTTAGAAAAACACATTTTGCCATTTAGTTAGGTAATTTTAGATGTTTGCTTGAATTGTTTGATATTGTCTATAGTTATTAGCAAATAATCAACCAATATACCATTTTAAAGCATTAGAAATATTAGGCAAATTTACGAGGAAGACGTCCTGAAAATCCATCAGCATTTCAAATGTAGTTCTGTTTTCAGTGTTGATTTTGTCTTTCGATACATTGACAAATGACACCAGTATAGACCAAACCATTTCTTCAAAATGTTTGGAAGTCACTGAGCACAACTCAAGAACTCAAGGGAACATGAGAGGGGGTACGTAAGGGGGCTGTATCTTTTCAAGCTAAATTAGGGCTTTATCCTCCCAGACTGCACAGTTCATACTATGAAGGCTTACAAACAATAAAATAATTATCTCCCTGTTTGTCTTCCATTAGTACTCCATCTAAAGATGAGCAACTGCCCAGTCTAGAGCTCAGAAAACCTTTCTAATACAGCATCTGCAAAAAACGTCTGCTATGTGAGGTGTCCATGTGGGACTGGGATTTTAGGAACACCAGACAGATTTAAGACATTATGATGGCACAACAAACAGCCGTCTTCCTCGTCTTTGTTCTAACAGGCCTAACTATTCCTTGGAGGCATGGACAGACAGAGAGACAGACAAAGAGACAGACTTGTACAGTCAGTGCCAGCAAGAAAAAGGGAGGCAGTAAAAACCAGCTTATAGTTTTAAGTAGTTTAATTAGCGTTAATGCACCTCATTAAATGAAATATAGCTGACTGTGGACATTAAGAGTGTCCCACTGCACAGCGATTAATCTTGATTTCACCGCAGAGGCCCAGAGAGCAAGAGAGAGTGTTTGAGCGAGAGACAGCACAAAGAGAGGAGAGAGGTGTTATGTGCTGTGATGGTGTCCAGCAGGGGGATGCTGTACACTCCACCGCTCGGTGTGTCATTACTCTGTCACCCCATCAAATCACATGATTATACCCACAGAGCCGGCCACAGCACTGCGCCGCAGTCCCCTGATGATGACACGCGCTAGCAGCCGTCCCTTGATGATGACACGCGCGGGCGGTGTGATGAAGGGCTGTGAGATGGCCTCAGTGCAGAAGCCAGTGAGATGCCATCGCTCAGGCCAGACCTGGTGAGCCGAACCCAGACTGTCTCAGGCTGAATTCTGCTTTCTACCAACTTTCACTTTAACTCTTTAAGCTCTCAGGACTGATCAGTGTGTCCACACTTCCACTGTTCACTCACTTAACTAAATTACTAAATTTTCATATTAGTTTCACAGTAGTTATTAGAGCTTGACCAGTGCCAATCACTTGGCAGAAAATATCATCTGATATTGTCACAGATTATTGGTTATTTTTTGTTATTTATCTCCTTTATAATAAGGAAGATTTGTGAGGATTTTAGCGAAGTCATGTTCTTACACAGTCCTTGAAGAAACATTTAAAAATTTGACAGCTGAGAACTGACAAGGATATTTGACAGTTCGATTTTTGACCATATTATTGGTCATGAGAAATTTTAGCTCCTTAAAATCAGTCATTTCATATTGTTTGGACCTTAGTATTTACTGAGTTATTCATAAAAGTTGCTGGATAATAAGCCTTTAGGTTAATAACTGAAAATAAGCATAACGTTTAAGCTGTTAATGCACCAACATACATGTAGATCTGGAGGTGCTGCTAATATGCCAGTCTCTGGTTTACAGTGGAATAGTTTTGCTTTGGTCTGTTTTTTTCATGTCTGTTTATGCATTACTTTCACTGTTAATACTGTAGCTTGTTTGAGCATGAGAGCAGAGCTGAATTGGTGGAATGGGAGGCATGGTACATGTTGTAAAGTAAGATATTTAAAAAAAAAAAAAAGATAACAGAGCAATTAAATTGTAGGTGGGGTGTGCTTAAGAGCTGTAAGAGGCCTGTGCGGTGTGTGGTAGGCGGGAGGACAGTTTGTCGATTGAGCCTTTTATAATGCAAAGGCTTATAATTATCCTCCGGCCTCCCACTCCTCCGCACTCCGCTCTGACATATCGCTTTCCTAAATGTCAGGAGGAGCCATCCGGCGCCGTCGACCCTCGAGCTGCACCTCTTGCAGCCCTGCTTCTGGCTCCGCTTTAGCCCCGAGCTCCAAGTTCTGTGCTCCCCTCTCCACCCCATCCTCCATTCTCAATGGGGAATAGCCATTCAGGCATCAGCGATCGTTGACCTGGCTATTGTTGTTTGTGATACTTACTGGTAAACTTTTGCAATCAATACAACATCAGGCGGCAGAGCCCGGGGGAACAGGGAGCTGAAGCAGTGCACTTAATCTTGCAGCCGGCCGCTGCTCCCTGCTCTGCCGCTAAACTGGGTAGTTGGCCTAGTTGATGCGGCATTATTGCGGCAGAGGTCAGATGAGAGCTGTCTGCCCGGGGCCTCTGATGAATGGCTGTTTTTGATAAAGCGCCTCTACCATCCAACAAGAGACATTTAATAATGATGGACCATAACTGCACACCAAAAAATCCTTGTAGGCTGCAGCAGGGAAGAAAAAAAAAATTATACTCCTATCCTTGCTTACTCTGCCTTCCTGCCTCTGCCTTTCCATGCTGCTTTCTTTCCTCGCTTCCTCTTTTGCTCTCTGGTAACATACAGATTGATTTTGTAACATGTTATCTCAAAAGCCTTGGCAGGCCTCACTTTTATTTAGTATGAAAAACTAAAAAAAATTGAGTATCTTTAAGGTTATCAAATTATGTTTTCTGTTGCAAGTTTTTCTTATGCTTCAAAAGCAGGAAATGCAATAGGTAAATTTCCTCTTTTGATTCAGCAACATTGTTGTTGCATTCTTTCATGCAAATGTTTTTATGGGAATAAATAGTGTTGGACAGTTATAGACAGATATAAAATATTTCTCCGGCTACTATAATCTTAATTAAGGTTTTGAGGCCACGATCATAGAAACCTATTTATCATATACAGATTTAGGTAGTACCTACTTATATTTACTGAAATACATGTACCCAAGTAAAATATTGACAGATTCATTCTCTTCCGAGTATTTTCAAACGATGATACTTTTACTTCTGCTTAAACATATTAGTGACTTTAGTTCATATGTAGTTGCCAATTACTTTTATGAGTTTAATTTCATTATGTGTTGTTGGTTACAACATCTGTACTGCTTTTGAGAGTGGTGACACCTTTGACTTTGGAGCTTTACAGGAGAACAGTGCGTGACAAACTCCAGTTCCTGTGCTGATGTATCCTGAATGTACTAAGTAGTTTCACTGCACTTCTGTATGTTACCCAATACTTTTTTTCTTTTTTTTGACCCAATACTTTCATAGTGTTTGGGAAGGTACCTTTACTTTTACTAGAGTCTTATTTTACCCAATTTTTAATTGTTTCACTTGAGTATAGGTTCGGCTTGTCTACTAACCTCCGATCATATGTATATTGCATTTGCAATGAAAATGTACAACGAGCATGCTTCTGTACCAAAACCAGTCAGCTGTTGTTTTGAAAAAGGGAATATTAATTTAAAACCTTGCGTTAAAACATTAGAATATACATTAAAACATTGCTTTAGTGGTGACTGTGATGGTCCTCCCTGCTGAGCTGCCCTCCTCTGATCTAGGTTATGTCATTAGGTACTGTTTAGCTATTGAAGTGGTAGCTTCAGGGTGTAACACCAGCTAATTCAACACTTTGTTTTTGAAAAACCTTTTTCATAGAGCGATATAACAAATTTCACCTGACAGAATAGCATCTATGACAGCAGGAGGACCAGCTTGGCAGAGGGGACCACCATGGTCACCAAATCTGATTTGATGCTATTAGTTCTATGTCTGACCAAACATGTTTGTTGAAACAGAAAAATAATGCAAAATAATTTTCAAAGCATGTGGCCAAAATGTTGGGGTCATGTAAGAGGCAATGTCTACCCATGGTTGTAGATGATATGCAAAAGTTGAAAGTTATTATAAAACCTTGTGCTTTAATCTTTAAACATAGCAAAACAGTTATATGTAATATTACCCTGATGTTAGAGTGTAGAAAAATAGTGGTAGAAAAAATGTTGTACTTGAAAGTGTTTCTAACTTAATAAATACTGAAATAAATATTAATTATTCATATACTTATTTAATTTTTGTTAACACCTGTAAAAGTTAGAGTAATGGCATAGACATAAGATGTCCCACTGAAACAGTCTGAGTATGATAAAAGCGGTGGATAAAAGTATCATAATTTGTCACAAAGACTGTCAAAATGTCTAACTTGCTGTGTCTCTAATAGCACACTGTGCCTGTACTTTCACTTAGTATGCATGCTTGTCCTTCTCCGTATGTGTGTGCAGTGAAAACAAATATTCACAATTCACAGAGAGAGCTAAGCAGCCAGATTATACCATCATAATGAGCATCAAAATAAGCGCTCAGTCTTCCCAAACTCTTTCTGATCCAGCCCGGCTCAGGATAATTGAACGCCTTTTAAACCATATATGATCTTTCACGAAAGTGAGAAGAGCAGGCTGCAGGCTGCATTTTGCTCTATATATCACCCTGATAAGCAATCAAATCAGCATGTGCTTAGCTTAAAGGAGCACTGAATAAAAAGCCCTCTCCAGAATGCGGAATCTAGTTATAAGAGAGTTACAGTGAAATTAAATGCCATTCTTCCTGGAAATGAAGGGGAGGAAGCGCTGACAGGTTTGACGGCTGCGATGCCCGCAGTGACAGGAATAACAAATTAATTGGGACCATAACACATTCTCTCCAAAGGTGAGGTAAACACAGCACACTGTATATTTTTCAACATCAGTAAAAATCTCAATTGAATCTAAAAATAAACCCTGAGACATTGAACAGTTTTAATGGATTTTGACGTGTCTGCATTATACTGTCACTCCAGTATAAATGAATCATAACTTTGCTCTGCACCAAAGAATTACCGGCATTTTTGAGAAAATATATTGTGCAGCAGGCTGTGAATTATGATGCAAGATCAAAATAAATGCGTAATGACTTTGGAGGAACTCAGAATAATTTATTGGCAGGAGACGCTTCCCAGGTTGGGGGTAAAAAAAAGAAAGAAAAAAGAAAGGAAGAGTCGTTACTCCTCTCTCTCATGCAGGGTGAGGATGCTTTCCACTGTCCAAATGTCAGACTGGGGCTTACCCTGCTCACTGGAGCTCGGAGAATGAAGCTTTCCTAAATGCAGCTGAATTTAATCATATGCTTATTTATTGATCACACACAATATGTGTCAAAATGTGCAGGAAGTCTAAAGCCATAGCTAAAGATAAGAAGGAGGGTTTTTTTGTGTTTTGTTTTTTTTTTTTTAACAGATTGGAGGAGGACTTTGCACATTGAAAAGCAGGAACATAGCCGCCTTTTGTTCTCAACACGACTCATCAAAGAAAGTTGAAGTCTGTCATAAGAGATTTTTTTTTTTAAAGTAGAACCTGCTTTAGTCGTGTACTCTTGAATACTGCTGTGGATTTAAATGTTCTAGTTGTTAAAGATTAAACATTCAGAATGACTTTGCGCTGCCAATGCCATGAGCTTAGCATTCTTAACCCGTGCTAAATCACACTGAGCCACTTTTTAGTGCTTTCACACAAGCTTGTTTTAACATAAATGCAATTCCTCCAGTACTGTTGAAAGACGTCTATATGACTCAAATGTCTGTGAAGCCTTCGTTGCAGAAAGGAATTTAATATCCATAATGTAATTCTAAGACTGAATATACTGTCAACGTTACACTCACACTGAGAGCTTATTAGTTTGACATAACACACACACACAAATCTTATGCACACGTTTTGATCTAAAATACAATGTTAATACACATGCATGGTGTAATTCAGTGTAATCTGATTTGTGTTCTGTTTCATCATGCGGCCCTCCAAAAGAGGGAAAAAAATCCTGCGAAAGTTATTTACCTCTACAATTTTATCCCAGTGGGACATGAAATCCTTTCTTGTTTGAATCTGATTTGATGCTATTAGAATGAAAAACAGACATAGTCCCAGAGATTTGAGTGGGTGGTACATGGAGACTGTGAGAGTGCCAGTAATTCAGTTACACTTGCTCTATATACACTGTCATAATGCAGAGTGATTACAGAGTTGTTGAAATGTGTTTGTGTTTTTTTTTTTAAAGAAATAAGCAACCAGACACTAAAAGGCATATGATTTTACAGTTGTGAATCTTACAGCCTCTAATCTGATAATAATGTTGTTCTTTTTTGTCATGGCTGTCTAGCACGAGTTTTATTTTGAGATGCACAATGGAATCATATCAGTACTGGCAAATAATTGCTTAAAAATATTGACATTGTTGAGATGTTTAGAATGATTGACATTTCAAAATGATATTTGACGATGTGCTCTTGAACAGCAGAATGCTTAGGCAATGCTGGGCTGCCATGCTAAAATATCTCCATTATATATATTTTACTTTCATTTGTAACCCTCTACAAATAAATATTGTATTTCCAGAGCTCTAGAATAACTTTCAGAAGCAGTCTGTCAGCCACCCAAAGTTAAAAATGACCATCTAGAATATTAAATCGCACTGTTCACATTTTGAATGTTTACAAATTTGTGCTATCATATTCCGGACTCCTAAAGACAACATTTATCGGATAGCAATACACAAGACACATGCTTACCACACATGCACGCATCCACGCGTATATGCCCAGACACATAATGCATACCAACACATCTGTGGTCTATAAATACATTTATGTGAAAAAGTAATACAGTATATGTATCAAAACTCTGTAGCTAAATATATATAATGTGCCAAAACCTTACTTTATGTCTTGTAATGAACTGCATTCCTGAAATGCAAAACAAATCGCAGTAAATTCAGATTGTGTTCAAGTTTTCTTGCAACTAAACTTAAAATGATTACACATTAATACCGATATGTTGCTGCTCTCCAGCATGAAATACAATGGGCAGCAAAAATAGTGAATAAGCAATTTTGCATTAATCAGAAATGCTTAGGCATTAAATGCTTGAACACTATGTTACATCATTAGCTAAATACTGGACACAACAAGCTCTACTGTAGTCTGTGAGGACTGTAGTTCTACCATATTCAACCTGATTACACAGAGCTAATGAAAATTAGCATTGTGCTAGTGGTAGAAATTTGATGAAAAAATGCTACTTGTAAAGCAAGTTAACAGTTTCTAGATTAAACACTGCTATATTTTGAGTGATTGTGTGACTATATTTTGCAGATGTTAAGTGTCAAAACACGCAACTTAATTGTCCCTGAAGCATCCCAAAACATTATAAACATCGTCCTGTACACTGTTTTATTGTCCCTGGGACAACAGGACGGTGTTAGTCTGGAGCCTGTATTTCTCTGTAATGCTAATTCAGATCATTGTCCCAATTTCCACATTTTATAAATGTGTATGTATTTGCATCGGTGGTTTCATCAACAACAATGAACATAACAAAATATTAGATATCAGCTTCATCCCCGAATTCTCATGTCTTGTTTTATTTTATGTATATTTATTAAAGAAAATGAATTTTGCATCCAGAGTTTTCTTTAATTTATGCCTACATATTTAACCCAGCTGAAATGAGAATATTAACACTATCTTAAATCACAAGATAATAATTTTAGAAGCGTTAGTAGTGGTGATTAATCGTTTGCAATTGGCCCAGCCTGGTAAATTTGTCATAAGGGAAATGGTCAACATCTGTTTGTCATTAATTACAGAAAGATCAATGCAACCTTTGGTTATTACAGTAATCACTACATCATTAAACAGATTCATGAGGGTTGTAGCTGTGGGCCGTCCAGTAGAAGAGCAGTAGCAGTTGAGGTGATTGTAGCAGTAAAAAGAGAAATGGTATGAGATGTAGTATCGCTAATGGTAATTTATTGCTGTGGAGTAAAACGGTGGCACTAGCAGTGGAGGAGGTAGTGGAGGAAGATGGAATCATTAGTGTCAGTAGTTATAGGAGCTGTTGTTGATGTTAGACACTTAACACTGAGGTCTGCCTGTGCCATTATTAAGCTGCTCGTGCTGGTGGTGTTGTGGAGAAAATGTCCTGCCCAGATTAGGCCTTTGTTTTCTTTCTCTCTCTCTCTCTCTCTCTCTCTCTCTTTCTCTTTCTCTCCCAGGCCAGAGTTCATTTAAAGGGTGCACTACAGCATGTGATGCCCCAGCGCACCTAGTCTACATCTCTCACTGTAAATACTGCTGTTATGTTATTCATTCCATTAGCTTCTGGAGAATCAAACCCCTTTTGAATATTTAACACAGCCTAATGTGCTTATTCACTCTCTTTGCCACATCTATTTTACAGATACACACAGTCCCACGGATTCAGTAACTTAGACGCGCATAAACATGCATTGTTTCCCGACTCGTGCATCCGTACACAGGCGCACACACTCACTTTCCTGCTCTTTAGCTGGTGAGGAAGCTAATCCCTAGGCTGGCAGGGCAGCAGTGTTGTTTTGGCGGTTGTTTTCAGTGTAGTTCATAAATTATAGATGGGCCATGTCGAGGGCCGTCACCGTGCTGAGGCCTGTCTGGCCTGACAGCTGTATGATGCCCACTCAGTGCAGCAGATTGGGAGCTCAGAGTTTCATCAATAAATATCAGGCCGACCCTCACACTCAGCCTCGTGTCAGCGGTCAAGGTAATGGCTTTTTATTATGGTGAAGGGCAGCACAGCGAGGGGTAGGCTTAAGGTTGCTCGTCCATCGCTGGTCCTCAGACAGAGAGAGAGAGACAGATGAGACGAGGGAGAGGAGTGAGGGAGAAAATGGGAGGGGGGGCAAAAGTTTAAATGTCTGAAGCTCAGACTAAGTGAAGTCTTGGGAAATGGATGTAAGGCCAGAGAGTCTATGAGAGTCTGTCTATTTTTTTTATTCTTTGAAAAGTCATTTCCTCCAGAAGTGTAATGTGTATAATTTTATGTTATTTCTCCATTCAGTTAACTATATAAAGACTTCCTATTGTTTTTTTACTGCTGTCTTTAAGTGTGGGCGCACTGGCGAGTGAACCTGGCTGCTGAAAAAAATACAGAGATGCTTTGAAATCTCAGTCAGGCACCCCCCACCCCCACCTCAACGTCTGCAGAATTATAGTTTTCATCTCAAACGCCACAGAACAGAACAACATTTTGTCTAAAGTTCATTCATCAGAAGGCCGCATATTTTGAAAAGGGTAAAAGCGCTATACTAGCCTGTCAGAGGAGCGCAAAGGCTAGATACTATAGATTACTCCTATCCCCCTGCCAGATATAAAACGGATAATTACATATTTGTGGCGGAGGCTGAGCGCTGAAAAAATCAATAGAACTTTTTTTTTCCAGATGACACTTCATTAGGGAAGAGAAATCTGGCGGCTGAGAGGAAGAGCAGTGCAATTAAACGCTCCTGCTAGCTCACAGGCTGCTACACCTCCATATTATTATCCAGTTTATCTGAAATAGTGGTTGCACTTGAGGAGTAATTGGAAAGCATTGATTATGTACTTTTATGTGTACACTGTTGCAGATCATTATGGAGAGAAGCAATAGTTAGTTAGCCTCTCTAATGAAGCGCTAATTGTGCTAAGTAGGTTAAGATGTTAGTCAAACTGTGAGATCAGAGCATGGATGCCTCTCCACCAGTCACCGTCCAGACAGAAACTCACACACACACACACACACACACGAACACATGCATACTTACACTGGCAGAATGTCTAAAAGTGGATGCACAAAAATTAATGTGTCTTTGTTACAGTAAATAATTTTTCAACTCTTCATTTGTGGAGTAAGTGAGATTCTCTGCCTAGTAAAAAGTGCTATTTTGTAAATATATTTATTGTATTTACTAAAATATAGATGCGTATCATATTTTATAATACTTATTACAACTGCTGCTATTACAACTTATACTACTGTTATAATAATAACAATATAGTTTGTTATACTGTACTGTACCTGAGCTAGTGTAGTCTATATGTAATAACAATAATTTGTAAAATATTCCCATTATAGTAGTTTTGGATAAAATGAGTAATGTATCTTATACAACCAGAGCCTAATACAAACTAAGTTTGAATGTTTGAAGGTTTTCTCAGTTGTTCACAATCTGGTCCTATACTAACTGTTAATCTGACACTTTAATGAAACTTTAATAATGTGTTTAAGGTAGAATTTTCAAAGAATTTTATCTTACATTGTTAATAATTCACACTTGATATCTTCAAGTCAAATGTTTAGCTGAGCCCCACATAATCATACTTGGTGTTTCGTAACAAGTAGACCTGTTAATTAATATAAAATCACCATGCATCTCTTGGTATTAAATGCTGGCTGTCCTGCTACAGTCCATAGAGTAAAAGTATTTGTGATCATTTAGAAGCAAATTTGATTATGCTCAATGTCACATGATTTTCCCTTGACACTGTTTTTCAACAGATATTAATGTACATTAATTGAGTGTAAAAGTTGAATTATCACGCAGAAGGCACAGGCATACTCATTTGTTAACAAATTCACAAAGTTCTGAGGACAGTCCCAAATCATTTGTGAAAGTGTATCAGGAGCATTAATAGAAAAGAAATTGTGATGATAATTAAAAGTTAAACTATTTTATATGATATATAAGGTGTAGCAGAGATCTTCTGAATAACTTTGTATTGAATTATTGGGTATGCAGAGATTTTAGAAGTGTAGGAGAAAAATTGCAACACCCTGTCCCAAACAGCTGTAAGGTTCAAGCGCTCATTCCCAGGATTTCATCACGGGCAACAGATGTTTAGATTGTTATATATTTTGAAAAACATTCGGTAAGGGCTTGAAGGATGATTTAGACTTTTGCTAAGAGATGGACAGTCAAAGGAGATATTATAAATCAATCAAAGGAGACTACAATAAATTAAACTTTATTATTGTGTCCTGGAATGCCTGAGAGCCAGAATCCTCCCAAATAACCTCCAAAAAATAAATGCCCTAAATAGAAGTGTTTTTTTTTCCCCTAAAGAATAAGCTTTCCAAATTGGTTCGACAGTAAGAAATTTAAACCTTAAGCAAATTATACACAGAACTTCCTAGTAGGGCAAGTTCGGTATCCTAGGTTAGTGGCTTAAATTTGTCCTAAGAGAGCTTGAATTTTTGGACTTTGCTACAATGTTCACTCCTACATATTTGGAAATGTAAATTGAATAATAATTATATTCACAGTACCTTAATTAAAATTAGCATCAATATTTACATTAAACATAATAATTCACATTCAGATTCTTTCATCTCTTAACTTTTGTATTATCATTCATATTAAGCCTTATTAGTTATCCCTGTCGGTAACAAAAACATGCTGTACTTTTAGAGTAGTATTGTTTCTCAGCCGTAGCTCATTGTAAGAAGTGGAGAAACTCTGTTGAAAGACTCCAAACTATAAATACCACACTTACATTTCTAAGTAGAGCTGGGCGATATGGCCAAAAACATTATCACGATAAACAAAATTCATATCGTTCGATATCGATACATATCGCGATAAATGTCAAATCATGATTTCTTTCACGTTTGAAGGCTGATTTTGCTCCTGGGTGGTTAATTGTGGTTTTAAACTATCACTTATGGTCGGATCATGACAAACACTCGGCAAACAGTGGAACATTTCACTAATCTGTCATGGAAGAGTGGGACAAAGTTTCTCAGCTGTTTTTATCAGCTTGAAAAGCACAGCTGCAATTTTTGTAATAGTCATGATTTAAGAAAGAAAACAGATTATTTTTAGCTGTCTGGTGACGAGCGCTCGGCTACCCCGTTACAAATGCTAAACAAGTGGCCAACAACAGAGCTAAACTCTTTAGTTTCTCAACAACGTCAACTCGGTTCGGTAGGTCACTGCTGTCACTCCTACCACATCCATGTCAGAGCATATCACAGTATTCAGACACCAGCTAGCGACGACTGGGTTTCTCTATGCTATCGTAGTAGTTTAAGGGGTGAATCGCAGTTTATCTGACGTTCGCTGTGTAAAAGCATTATCTGCAGTGTGAATCTCTCACACCAGACAAACAGAGTCCTCCTTTTAGGCATGTTTAAACTGAAAGCGGTGATTTTGTGTCTTGTTTGATCTACCGTATCATCAATTCACCGTGTTGGGCCGGAGCGCTGCTTCAAGTTAGCCAGCAGCTAAAAACAGCTAGCCTGGAAAGATAGCGCTCTCCTGCTCTCCAATGCCTCACAGCTTCCTCAGTTTACTTTCGAACATGAACCCACTTCTTTCTTTCACTTTCGTTGCTCGCGAATGCACTAATACTAAAATATGACGGTTTGGTGCTGTAGACTTAACACCGCTGAAGTTGTTAGGATGCACGGAAAGAGGTGAGTTCGCTGTAGGACGGTCCAGTTACACCACTGACTTCGTCACTCACACTCGGTCACAGATCGCCGGTCGCTCCACTCAAACAGGGACTGTATAACTCCGCGTTTCAGCCGTTGCTAAAGTATATTTGGCGACCCTTTTTTTTTACTCGTGGCCCCCTCCCTCTCTAATCAAGTCGGAATTCGGAAGTGCGCCCTCTCCTGGCGACAGAGTAGTGTCGCTTTCCTTGCAGTAGAAAACGCCACCAGGGTTTTCGCTAAAAAGTGGAAGTGTGAGAATGGTGTATTATATCGAACATTTATCGAACCTGTCTTATCGCTCTATCGAGGAGAAGTTATACTTATCGTTTTATCGCTCAGCCCTATTTGTAAGTATAAGAGTAGATGTTTTATTATGTTTTAAACATAATGAAAAGATGTTATTCTGTGTACTCTTTATTTTGTGAGAAGAAAAAATGTCCTTTACATTGTTTCTGTGTCGTAATTTTTATTGACATTGAAACAGGCAAACAGGAAAAAGTCTGAAGTCCAAAAGGTAAATTGACTTTAATTGTAACGCATTATCCACGACCCAGAAGGATAAGTGGCTTAGAAGATGTGTGTAATGCATTATGTAAAGACGCAATTTGTCATGATGTAACTATTTTTAGTAGCATTACAAAACAATAATCACTTCTAAGGTTAATTGAATTTATTCTCTGTTGTTTATTATTTAATTATTTGTTTATTTGCTGAACTTTGTTGAACTTATTTCACATTTGCACTAAAAATGCAGCATTTGCCTTCAAGATTTCTGACAAACCTGTTTGGTAGGACATAGAAATAATCAGACAAATCAGATTTTGTTGCAGTTTAACTGTAACCACTGCGATGGTGGTGTGACGACATTGGTGAGCTGGGCAGCCTGGTGTAGTAGATGTTATTCCTGGCTGAGGTTTGCTAATAACACTCCAGGAAATAAGGTCTTCAGCAAAATAAGGTATTAATATATAGTGCTGTTACACAAAGAAGCCATCATTGCGGTCGCTAAACAGGATGAAATGAAATAACCTAGATCGTATGACATCAGGCTATGGTAGACGGGGGACCACCATGTCCACCACAACAGCAACATTCTTATTAATGCAAAGTTTTAATAAATATTTTCTTTTTTAAAGCAACATCTCCCTGATTGTTGGTACCACAAGTTTATTTGTTAACTGTATGTGCAATAAACATGTTTATTTATGTTTTTTTTTTTTCCATCTAAAGTTCTTAATGCTGGGCACAAGATTCATTGGCTTGGTGGCCCTAGTTTACATCTGTCTATCCCTGCCTTTTAAGTTTTTTATTTGTTTAGATTACAGTATTATGCCATCACATAATTGTGCCTAATTTAGTAATTCCAACCATAAAAACCATTGATTTTTATATGCTATGCATACAGATGTCTTGAGAAAATGACATTGTTGGAGAAGTTGAATTTGGTAAATATGGAAAATGACTTGACAAATATTGTACAAGAAGATGAAATTTGTAATTGTAATAATTTTAGCATGGACCCTTTTGTTTGCTTTGTTTGCTTAAATACTCCCTAAAACAATACTCAACAGGAGAGTGAGCCATGTCTCCCAGTCTGCAAGTAGTATTGAAAAATCCATCCAGGTAGTCAGACTTGACTCCTGACTTTATTCTACATGGCCCTTCTCTTCCCCTTCTACCTTTTCCATCCAGCCATCACAGTCCAGACACCCTCGCCCACACCCACACATGCCCACACCTTTGTAAGGGCTTAAGCCCTTTGGCTGCAGACCCCGAGCCTTTTATCTCTTCCTTTCAGAAGGCTCAGTCTGTCTTTCGATTGCATGCTTCAACAGCAGCTCAGGCCTCTACTGTGTGGCAATTAACAATGGAAACCTCTGTCACAGTTCCGGCTGTGGATTAGCACACTTTCCGAAGAGATGTGACTGTTGATTATGGTCCTGTTTATTGCTTTAAGTATGTATTACATATGCTTGTGAATGTGGTGTAAAGTCTGCTATAGGTGTTAGCACCATGCTGCATTAAAGTGCAGGGTTCCATCAGGATGTAGTAGTAATGGAGTCTCTTCCTTCACCAGCATGTTAGAAAATCTCCCAGCTTTATACTGGCATCAGGGGAGGAAGCTGAGTGCTGTTAGCTGTCATTGCACATGAAAGGATTAATGTCATCTTATAAGAAGGGGGAAAAGCCGCCTTTACTCTTATTTATTCTGTTTCATTCTCATTCCTACAGCTCTGCAAGAGAGGGAGTCTAATGTCGGGTCTAATTTGTAGCCTTTTAAATTCCAGACTGAGAATCTTTACATATCTCTGGAGCTCTGGGCTCCTCAGCTCTCCTCTCCAAACCTCAGCTCCTACTGGGAATCCCCCCTAAACCCACCAATTTAAGATGTGGAGCAGAGTGAAGATTTACATGAGTTTGTAGTTGAGTGGCTCCGAGTGAAAAGGCAGCAGCTCTGTCCACTAAACACCCTCGCTATAATTACACCTCGCTCAAACTAGACCCAGACCCATACCCTACACCTACAGTCAAATCAGTGAGAGAGAGAGAGAGAGAGAGAGAAAGAGATGGAAATACTTATTCCCCAATGCTGATTCTGAGCCCTCCTTGTTCAGGATATGTAATTGGCTCTGTGTTTTCCACTCGCTGCTAATAAGGAGCTTACTCTGGCTCCCTCTAGACTTGACCCACCACATTTTTTGTTTTATGAATTTTACAAGGGGATTTTAATAGACGCTTTAGGCTATGCAAAGCATAGGCTGAAAGCAGGGCATAATGGAGCAGGCCGAGCTGCGAGGCTGCTTATCATTGCGGACAGGTCTCATAACTTTCATTAGGACTGGCAGAGGACACCAGGGCGAGCCCAGCACAGAGGGACATGAGGGAATATTAACCTGTGCTCTCTAACTAACTATAATTGTTTAGCGGTGAGGCTGTGTGCAGAGCCCAGCCTCATTAACCAGGCAGCCACATCATGGCCTGGCTGATACCGGCAGCAGTGCTTGTTAACAGAGAGGTGGAGAGAACAGAGAACACAGTGAGGGTCAGAGCATGCAGCAGCGCTCCACTGGGCTTCGTGAGGGTGGAACCACTGACTCAGTCTGAAGAACTGGACTCTCTTAGCACCTCAGACACACTGGAAACTGGGTTACTCAGTAAGTGCACCTGAATTATCACATTTTAGTTAGCCAATATAGACACCATAAACACTACAAAAGTTGGCACAAGTGGGTCATTTAAAGGTGAAATATATGGTAATGTATATTCTCAGTTTCAGGTGCTTCCTATGAATTAGAAAAAGATGCAAAGCACCCACCTCAGTTTCTAAACTACAATAGTGCTGTTTCAACTGTCTAAGAAAGTCTGTCCCTTTGCTTTGGTCTTGTAATTGGGCAGTTCTGGTGTGCCAGATAACAGGATGTAGATTTGAATCTCTCTCTTTCTCTTTCTCTTTCTCTCTCTCTCTCTTTCTGTCTTTCTCTCTCTCAGACTCTCTCTCAGTGGTGCTCATTTGAGAGGAGTGGAATGACAGAGTCTCTTATGCAGGGTCGCTCAGATGTGACGAATGAAAAATTTAAACCCACTCGCTGACCCGTGGCCGACCCACACTGTCTATCCCATCATTAAAATACTTCCAGCTACCACTGCTTATTCCGCTCGCCATTATGCGAAATCTTCTAAGTGATTTTAGTGCTGACACACTCTCGCCACTCTTTTTACCATCAAACCCATTTTTTCCTATAATTTCTTACAAAAGAGAAACTGAAGTTCATTTGTGATGTTTTTTCAGGGGGCTCATGCAGGAGAAAAGAAGCAGTACAGAGAGAGAGAGAGAGCAGCACAAGATGAAATCCCTGTTGCCATGCATGGAGCTTGAGTAGATTCTTGACGAGGCTATCGGTTCAGTGGCAGATCGTTAATAGCAAACACAATCACAGCACCTGGCGTGAATGACAATGGATAACAAGGAGCAGAGCAAGAAGGTGCTTCTTTCTCTCTTCTTAATCCATCCCTCTCTCTTTCATCCCTCCTTGTCCACCCCTCTGTTTTTTTTCTCCTCACTGCTGAGCCCTTTCTAAAGCACAGGTTACTTCATCTCAAAGCTAACATGGCATAGAAGTCTAAAGCCGCTGCGTTTGTTTCCTCTCACCGTTTGTGTCCCCCTTTCTTACGTGCTTTTCTCTAGCACTCACATTTTTTATTTATTTATTTATTATTTTTTTCACTGCTGGGTAACTCTCCCCATCTGCAGCGTGTTGGAAAGAAACAAAGCAACACTAAGAGGGGAGCAGTGTGCGCGGGTGTCAGGTTGTCAGTAATCTGACAGTTATGGTAACTACCCTGTAATCCGGCCGGCTACAGCCCAGCTCCGGGCTGACACGCGAATCTCTGAGTGACAGCTGAGGGCCTGGCTCAGCCCGCCCGATACAGTCACATCCACTCCATTAAAGCAGACACGTCCAGCGCCCTGCACCCAGAGAGCAGAGAGCAGCCTGCCCTGCCCTGCCCTGCTTCCATCCCACCACAGCCTGAAGCCGGAGAGAGAGAGAGAGAGAGAGAGAGTGAGAGAGAGAGAGAGAGAGAGAGAGAGGCCAGACTCCAGCAGTGGCAGAGAGCGCACTTGCATCAGCATCCTAACCATATAGTAATGATGCTACTGGACTATGAAATGCCATGATTGCTCAGCCAGATGGAGACAGGTTATGTCTGGATATTTCACATTACCACTACGCTCCCTCTCTCTCTCAGGCTCTGCTTCTCTCACTTTCTCTCCCTAACTATATTATTCCTTATCTTTCTCTAGCTGAAGCAGCAGCGAAGGTCTCCAGGTCCCAGATGCCAGTCAAAGCTGGATCCACAATGTCCGCTTCAACAAAATGGACTGATCCATGGCAGAGAATGACCGAACAAGAGAAGAGCAAAGGGCTGGGAAAAAGAGAAGGAAAAATTATTCTCTTGTTATTTGTATTCCTCCCTACCACCAAAGTGTTTTCGTTCATAAAGACATTACGTTTCAAAAGGGTTCTTATCTGATATGGCCTAACACAAGATGATCTTTATTGCTACACAGTTTAGCACAGCCAGACATACATGATTGCCTCTGGAGTTTTTGCCACGGCCATTATAAAGCCTTTGTTGCAGTGTTTAGAGTTTGGGGTGATAATTTGCCCTGGCAGGTCGTGTTGTTGTAAGACATTCATTAGGATACACATCCAACACAGAGAGAGCAAATGAGAGCCAGTGGCAGTGCTTATGTTGGGAAAAGCCCCAAACCCAGCCAAAGCTGTAATGACACTCTCAACAGCCTACATAATGGAACAAGTTTACATAAATTAGCCCTCAGTGCTGCTACGCTAGCAGACAGGGAGCCTGAGCTGTTTGCGCGCGCGTGTGTATGTGTTGTAAGCCTAATTAAAAGTACTGGAGGCTCTATTATATCTTAAAAAATCTCCACTTTCTGCTTTCATTGCCTGATGCCCAGAGTCTTGCCCCTGGTTATGCTGCCAAACTGACCAACTACTGTGTTCATCTCCAAATGAACGAGACATGAACTTTTCTCCGTAGGAAACTTTGATGGTTTTGGACAACTCGTGTGAAACAACTCGTTTTGTGCTTGTGAGACGTTATGCATCTTGGAGATTATAATACCATGCATAATACCTTGAACGGCTGAAAAGCAGGGTAGTTTCCTCTTGGGTGCCTTAAGAATGCAGTAAATCCTTTAGTTTAGTGCCACCATCTTGCTGCTTTAAGGCAGATAAGTCATGTTTGAGCCTCCTCTTCTCTCTTTGCTTCTCCTCACTTCATGTCTTCTCTCTTCTCCTCTCCCCAGGTGAACCCAGCAGAAGTGGCTTATCGCATCTCTCTCTACAGGAGAAAGCTCCAGGCTCCTCCATCTTCCTTACCAAGCTGAAGGCTGCAGGCGGAGGGCTGGCAGAGTGATTGACAGTTAGTTAAGTATACATTCCCTCTGTCTGAGGTGGCTAGTCAAAGTGCCACTGCAGTTTACCACCCAGCCCTTCACTGAGAGAATCCATTCACTCGCGCATCAGCTGATGATAACCAGTCTCACTGGGCGCTGTCAATGCACCAGGCACACAGGTATTGCAGACCAACGTGGTGGAGAGCCAAGGTAGGATAGATCTAGGCTGCAGACCTACTTCTGTTTGTTTTGGTCTTGTTGATTAAGATATTGAGTAAGATGTATGTTTTTACTTATTTCCCGTTGTATGGACTACCTAAAACAAAAACATCTAACAAAGGAATAGTATACATTTAACTTGAATTTAATATGTTGTTCATGCACTATGTATCACATATGTGGAGAAATCCATTACTTTACACCTTTGACCATCTGCAACTGGTCAAGCAAATTTTCTTGGACCTTGATGATAGTTGATCAGAGTCATTAGAAGCCCATGGAGAGTGCTTTGTTTTCCATGCACATCTTTTCAGCTCCTCTGCATGCAGGCCCATAGAGCTGTAATGAGACAGATAATTGGGGATATTTTTTATTCAATGGCTAGTTAATTGGTTGCCACCAGTGTCTCAGCAAAGGTTAAACTTAAAGTTGCATGTCACCAATTACTATTCCAGCTGGATCTGTTCATCTGGAAATATTTATGGCAAAAAGTCAATGTTTGGGCGACAAATGACAGCAGCAGACGTGAACGCTTTGCAGATATGTGCCTGATATTCTGCTTCTCTCTCTCTCTCTCTCTCTCTCTTTCTCTCTCCCGTCTTTTCTACATTTCCTTCCCTTTCTTGGTCTGTTCCACATTTTTCTCTCTCCATGCATAATCCTCTCTTTTTGAAAAGTGGAATCGATGTGTGCATAATCAAACTCATATTGACAGCACTCATATCCCCCTTCAGTGTGGCAGTGCATAAAGAGAGAGAGTGAGAAAGAGATGGAGAGAGAGAAAGAAGAGAGGAAGTAGAGAGGGGAGGATGAGAGGAAAGGCAGTGAAGGGATGAATGCATTACCATGCATTCGGTCTGTCTGGCACATAACAAAGCCGTGCGTGTGTGTGTGTGTGTGTGTGTGTGTGTGTGTTAAGCGTGTAGATTAGGTCAACTTTTTACCTCCTCTGAGCTCTCTGCCTGTAAATGACGAGTTTTGATGTGAAACAAGCAACATGTCAGAGGGAGTTGAGAGATGTAGGCCTCCTCTGCCATGTCTCTGTGACAGGGCTGTGAATATTTGGGCCATTAGGGGCTTATTAGCGAGTAAATGGCCAGATGGTTCAGCCATGCGCGAGAGATGGACAGAGCTGCCTGCTACTAATCAGCCCTGTCTGTAGCCCCACTGTCAAACCACACCACGCCGTAACCCATGGCAACCGAATAAAAGTTAACATTAGCAAGTCAATTTGAGCTGTAGAGGCCGTAAACAGGCATGTGAAAAGGCTGTATACCGAGCGAGAGTGCGAAAGAGAATCGGAGCAAAGCAAGCAGCCAAATATGCTTTTAAAGATCTCAAGCATGTTTCTCTCTGCGCAAACACAGTGTTCAGACTGATTTATGGATGGTTTGTTGGCTCATGTTTGACCTCCGGTAGGGAGGAGGGTTGTGGTCGTTTTAACCTCAAGCTACAGCACATTAAAAAAAATTGTACTTTACCTCAAAGTACCCATAGAGTTTTAAGAGTAAGGAATTTCAATATTGAGACCTGTCCTAGGTGGAGCAGCATGAGCCAGGTATAATTAAGGATGTAATTATGGATGAAGATCGTAAACATTTCAGTCAGTGACAGATTGAATTATCAGTAGTTTAACCTACAGTTAACAAATAATTGACCCTAAAAAAATGAGAAGACCTATGCCTGGTCTGGAGAAATATTCTGGAATACAGTTCAAATGTTTGGGCACCCGTGGTCTAACTAAGTATTTTGTTGATTTTCTAAGTGGAAATAAGTAGAAGAGGTGTCCATCTTTTTTCAACAAAACCAACAAAGTGTGTAATTTGACTGGATTTATTTAAACATTTGCATACAAACTGTATGCAAACTAAAATAACAGATTTCTGGATGCTGAAGCATGGGGCACTAGACACGCTTTATTCATGTGGAAAAAAAAAAAATTTGCTTTAGAGGTGGACTGCAAAAACAAAGTGAAACTGAAATTTGTATGTGCTGCTGTCTGTTACAAGAGGCTATTGAAATAGTATTTTTCAAAAAAGGTAATTTAGTTATATAAAATCCAAAATGAAATAGTTGAGAATAGTACGGAGTACGGTTGAAATAGTACCATGATTTTATTTTAGAAAACTTGTTGCAAACCGTGTTGCAAAATTTAGCAAATTTTAGATAAAATGTTATTTTTGAGTCATGGTTAGCATGGTTCCATTTGCCATGTCAGGTGGTATGACCTCATGAGAACCATGCAAATGTGTGATTTATAATCATTTTTATTTGTTTGAAAATGTATAAACTCAAGTTCAAGGACAAAGGTATTTTTGGGTGTCTAAGTAGATGTTTAATTTGAAATTAGCCTGGAAAGGCAGGTGGCACAACCAGTGAGTGAAATGGTACAACTATGGTACAACTAGACCAGTACAGTTTTAATAACTGAAATGGGTACTTAGAAATGGGTAATTATTATTATTATATATATATATATATATATATATATATATATATATATATATATATATATATAGCACTAATAGATATATATATTTTACCCCTTAACTCATTCTTCAGTTTTTGCCATAATTTGAAAATACCTGAAAATACCTGTCCTTTATATTGTGTGTAAATTTCAAAATAAATATTTTGAATAAATATACTTTTTAAAATTACTTGTGTATATATATATATATATATATATATATATATATATATATATATATATATATATATATATATCCAATTTACAGGTACTGGCTCATTGATACTGACCTTATTAAACAGAACAGGGGTGGGCTACACATAATTGTTACTTGCTTAGTAATGTTTTAGTCATGGTTGTTATAAAGTAGTTGAATTATCCAGTAGCATACTTCATCATCATACACTTCTTCTCTAACTGTATTTATTGATTTGTTGTATGCTAAATGTTAATGTTAAGGAAATGTTACGCTAGGAATGTGCCAGTAAACATGCGGTCTTATAGTATGTTAACAGTATATAATATATTTGAACAATCTTACCTTGAAGTTGAATCTTTTAGTTATATAAAATGTACCTTTTTTTTCTTTTTTTCTTTTTTTTTCCCAAAAAAGTAGTTGATATTTTGTAAATTGGGCTCTAAATTTCTCCTGGATGCCCCC
This sequence comes from Colossoma macropomum, assembly GCF_904425465.1. NCBI lineage: Eukaryota > Metazoa > Chordata > Actinopteri > Characiformes > Serrasalmidae > Colossoma > Colossoma macropomum. Next base: position 27,670,348 of record NW_023494784.1, on the reverse strand, counting down.
AGCCATTGCATAAATTTGAAAAATTTCATCACCAGCATGCCTGGTTTAACTCAAAGAAGCGCTGATTAGCCAAACCGGGTACTGATTGGTAAATACAAGTAGTGCTAGGCTGCAATGTTTGGAAATGGTGAAACAAACACATTGACATAAGTAAAATCACTATTTTATTCTAATATTAATGTTTTTTCTGAGCAAATAAATGCTTACTGATCAGATAAATAGCATTTTATTTTTTATATATATAATATTCTCAGATATTGTATGCATAATTACTATTTATTTGCTGCATTTTATATGCACACTGTATAGTGATGCTGTAAGTCAAATTATTATGTAAATAGATATGCTGCATTATCAGTCTCCCTGTCACCAGAGCCTTTCAGGAATATGATAAATTGTGCTAACTATTAACTTCATTAAGGCTAGCTTTAATATAAAAGTATTCACAAACTTCAGCAGTGGAAACATGGGCATCATTACATGCACTTGTGATGATCTGAAATACCTATGTACACCATAATCTACTGTATGTTCTGAAAATTGACTTATCTCCTTCTATATAAATCTGTTAAAATGGTGGAGTTGGTCAACCAAGACCAAGATTTTTTACACTTTAAAACATCTCCTTACACTCACTCTTCACCTGTGACACTAAAACTTTGTCATGCTTGCTTTTTTCATTGCAATTTGCACACACACAGATCTCCAACCTACTTTTAACAACAGATCAATGTAATGTTGAATAGACACACATATAGACATGGGTGTCACACAGACACAAGAGCGCATGTTTAAATGTAAACCCTTTACTCCAGGGTTCGTGGAGTAGTGAGCTAAAGAATATGAGCTAGACAAGAAATCTGCTAGACCTACTTAACTAGCTAGCAAGCTATTGTTAACAGCTACAGCTTTAGTCTCTTTTGGAGAGGGCTACAGCTCGCCGTAGATAACAAATTGGCAATACCTTTCTGTGGAGCTAACTCAGAGAGCTACAAGAGAGGCACATGTACGATGTCACCAACTGTACGGACTATATTTCCCTTGGGCAAGGATGCGTGATGAAACATTCTGTATTCTACAGTATTCTGTGGATTTTAAACACTGTTGATTAAACATGATTTAATTTAGAAATAATAAATTTTTTTGCCTAAATCAAGATCGAAAAGTAATCACAAGACGCTGTTAAAATGTCACCATGATACATCGAGTGGAAATTATTGACAGAGCAGTCCAGTGTTTGGAGGGGACATGACCCCACGTCTTCTCTTAAATCTCCACCAATATGAAGAAGAAACAAAAAGGACATCAGATTTGACCAGCTCATAATATTAGAAACATTTCTGTGTGGTAATAACAACAGCCTATAGGAAAGGAAATTAAGCGAATTGTTATACATAGCTTAGATAGCTGGACAAAAAGATTTGTATTTATATTAAAATATAAATATAAAACATACACATTTAAAAAATGTTAACATTTGTGTTATATTGGTTCTTTTTCTCTAATTTCCTTTTTTGAAATGAAAACTTGCTTGCAAAAATGCTTGGAAGCAGACTACCTGAACAATTTGATTTTATTCATACTTTTAGCAGATGTCAAATACCTTGGATGTGACACTAATAGCTTTAAAAGTTTTCTTCCAACTTTTTAGCCTGAGTGATATAAAATATGTCCAAATTCTATTCTTTCACCCCTCTTCTCCTCTTTATTAATGGATTTATTCCATCCCTCTATCGGAGGTGTTTTCATTAGTTTACCCCCCGTCCATCTCCTCTCACTCATCTCTCCATCCTCTTCACAGGAGGTAGCGAACTAAACTTCAGACTGACGGTGTGTTTGTTTAAGTGTAATTGGTGATGTGTGTGTGTGTCTGTGTGTTGTGATGGACAATGAGAGTGAGAAGTTCAGACAGTTGTAAGTTTGTGTATGTGTGTATGTGTGTGTGTGTGTGTGTGTGTGTGTGTGTGTGTGTGTGTGTGTGTGTTCGTGTGTGTTCGTGTTTCTATGTGTGTATGAAGCAGCTGCATATGAATGTGGAGTAAACACACTTGGGCTCTGTAATTGTGTGTTTTGTCTGATGGCCACAGCTGAGCCTGTTTGCTACAGTAATGGATGGGGAGACAGGACGCCACTTCTGATTGGTTAGAAGTCTCCTTCTTCACAGTAATTGATCGCTGCTCTTTGCTTTAGATTCAGTGAATGGAATACTTTCATTTCAGTGGGTAAAATGCAAGTTTAAGGCCTTCACTATTATGAAAGTGCTTTATAAATACCTCATTGGCCTACATATTGATTTACAACCTTGAGTAATTTGGAACAGAAATGTCTGAGAAATGTGTAATTAGTATGCCCTATTTTCATTATTATCTTTATCTGCTGTTGGAACAATTTGTTGATTAGATTAACCTAACATAAATTACATTGACTTTCCAGTGTTGGTGTAATGTTGCTTATTATAAATAATCGCACATTTGAATAATTTATGCACGTAGATGGTGTTTTAGCCCGTTTCTTCCTCTCAGCAGCAGTTTCAGCTCCGAGACATAAATAAAGTGTGCGTTATGTAGGAGGGAACAGTAGGACGCCATGTTATTGCCCCAGCCCCCATTACACTGAATAGAGCGCATTGTTATTATTTGTCATCATATGCTAATTATGCATCATTAATGTGAGGCCCTAATGGCCTCTGGAGTGTGTGTGTGTGTGTGTGTGTGTGTGTGTGTGTGTGTTAAGCTGAGTGGGCTGTGTGCAGAGAGGAACAGTCTACAGGGAGTGGGAGAAACACATGCTAATGAAGCAGAGATCTTTTATCTTACAGATTAAAAGCCAAGGAGATCACAGCCCTCAGAATAGGCCCTCTGACATCTGTAATTGGTGAAGACAACAAGCTTTTGTGCTATTATGAGTAAAATGCAGGATCATTCAAGCACACTGTGTGTGTGTGTGTGTGTGTGTGTGTGTGTGTCCATCTATATGCATTTTTTTTTCATTGTATGGGTGTGGTATGTAGATATTTAACTGAAATCTTAAATGTGCAAGGCTAACCGTTTGCTTATCTTTCAAACTTTGTGTGACTTACTGCTTGATGGTATAGATAAAATAGATTTTCCAAATATATCACAATATAAGACAATATTTAATTTAGTAGATGTAAGGTTAATGAACTCATACTTGTTGACTAAAAGGTTGTCTTACAAACCTGACATTTTTTATTAAACTGATTTGTTCTCCTAAAATAACACAAAAGGAAATCTTGCACAGTATTATATGTTATTCAGACAGAAACCAGGGGCCGTTGTCACACATCAGTCCGTGTCACTAGAGAACCTGGACTTCAGTTCCCAGAATCCTCACGAGGATCACGTGACAATGCAACTTCCCTCCAATTCGGAAAACTCGATGGACTGCATTACCCACAATGCGGTGGGGAATCACATGACCTCTGAGGAGATCACACGCTCCTATCAGAGGTCGCACTCACCTGAATACTAAATATTTGCATCTGTGTTTTCAGTCATATGATCTAGCTAGAATAGCTTTTAAGCCCGGGCTGTAGTTTAGCTCTTTGCGAGGTATTGTTTCTTCCAGAGCATACTGAGCGTTTTGTCCGAGAGTTATTTGCTGTACGTTTTTGACCTTTGTTCCGTTATTTGACTTTGCCTTTAGCCTTTGCCCTTTTGTACCGTTGCCTGTTTTTGCTGATCTGTGTTTTTGGACCTTTGCCTGTTTTCTGACTTCGTTTTTGCCTTGCCCTTTTGACTTGGCTGCTCGGTGATATGATCACCGCTTTATTTTGGATTTGTCTTTTGGAATTGACCCACGCCTGCCTTTTGACCACGCATCTGCCTAGCCCTATTAAAACACCTTTTGCCCTTTTAATCCGCGAGCGTCTGGTTTCTGACGAGCGGTTACAGCCGTATTACCAGGGGCTGAAATCTTGTCTGTTTAGTCACCATGAAAACTTCAGTTAGGACTGAATTTAGGACAGAAGCTATAGCAGAACAACAGTTCTTAAGTTCAGAATCTTATCCTGACTCCAGATTAGAAAATAGTATTACAGAAACATTCTAATTAAACAAAATTTAGTAAATACTATCCTAACTTTAGGACAACTCCAGTGGTGCCCTAACTCCTGTTTTAACTGTCCATTTCTATCATATTTATGTAACAGTAATAGGCAGCATAGTTCACTACTAGCATAATGATGTTACATTTATTTATATTGCAAAATGGTGCGTTCACTTTTTTTTTCAACTGTGTTTTAAAAACCCCTGACACTGCAGTTATGATCTCCACCATCCCCTCTTGTTACCTTTGTGTGTTAATGTTGATGAAAACTCATCAGATGAAATATTACAGTCATGATGGTGAATAATGAAGAGACAGAGCTGAACGTGTGGCTCTTTATTAGAAGGAATAATGTTAACATGCATCGGCTAAAGGGTTTGGGAAATAAAAACTTTAACTGGGGAGCATCAGCGCTATGCAGCATGGAGGAACACTCACAATATTCTTAATCTCCAGTTCATTGCACATTAGCTTTGTTTTGACTTTTTTACAATTATAATGGTAGCTATAACTTAAACATTATTATTTCACAGCCGAAACAAGTTTACTTTTCATCTGTGCGCAGATCGTTGGTTGCTTGGTAACAGACATGACAGTTGATCGTCAACTTCGATTGATTAGGTTAGAATTTCCTAACTTCAGATAAGAGGCTGTAAGATAAGATAAAATTCCAACATTGAGATAAGATTTGCTTCTGTAATATGAATTTGAAAAAAAAATTATTTTGACCTGTCAGATCTTAACTTGAGACAAAAAGATAGGAAGTTTCCATAATACAGCCCAAGATTTCCTGAAAAGAATCATGACTTTTTGTCAGATCTCCAAATTGGATTGCGAAGTGCAGCACAGTACAAACAAATAGTATTTTGTTAAAAGTGAAAACAAAACTGAAAACATAATTATCCTTAACTGTGCCACTAGCCCGATAAGCCCACTAGCTTATTATTTATATCTAACATGCAAACTTTTAAATCTTTTTGGATCAACATCACATCTCACATAATTTCATAATTCTAAATATTTCATAATTGTATAAATAATATAATTTTACAGGATTTATGGCATGTATAGAGTATATCTGTGTATAGTCTGTAGATGCATTTGGTAATCACGACCCTTAGTAGAGCTCTGTACACTTCTAAATGTCCTCTGTGCTTTTAGCACACTTGATTTTTTTTTTTTGTATCGTGTCACGATGCAAGAAAACATTTAGCCGGATAGAATGTCAGTTTTAGTGCAGTTTTATATTGGAAATTTAGTGGTTCACAAACAGTAAAATTACATTGCGTGTGTGTGTGTGTGTGTGTGTGTGTGTGTGTGTGTCAGACAACTGCCCGGTCTAATATCTTTCCAAACCTACAGTTTTATTATATTGCACATACATACAGCTTATATAAAAATAACAGAATCAGTTTTTAATTTTGTTCTAGAAACTGTATGTTAAGTTTTGAACGCTAGCATGGAGACTTAAAGTTGTTGGCTCTGCTTGGAGCTAAATGACCTATTGTTTATTCCATTTCTGAACGCTGCTATTTATTTACTTGTTTATTTAATGTATTGTAAACTGTTCTTTCAAAACATTTTTTATAAAAGCTGTTAAACTAAAAAGCTATATAATTATGTTGTACCAGTAGCATTGTACCTTATAGATAATATCTTACTCAGCATTGTTGTGAATTTCTATAGCTAGTCTCACTCATAAAATGACTGATATTGTTAATAATCCTTTAAAGAGCACCTCGTGTAACTCCAGTCACTGGTGATATACACCTATGTTTACCTGTTTTCCTGTTGTCTTGCTTCATACACCAACTTAAACATAAACAGTTATTTCAGTTTTGGCTTTATACCTGCTTATTAGTATTTTCAGTTTTTCTTTCTGCTGGTTTTGCTCAAAAATGCACGTTTAATCTGACCATGTAAAATAGAAAGAGAGAAAAGTAAACAAAATGGCAACAAAATGTGTAGAGCAGGCAGGCTATAGGCTATATTAACTATACCACAAAACAGGCCAGTGAAGGTTTTCATACAGTTGGCAACCTAAAGGTTAGATTAAACTATGTAAGAAATTGTTTGAAGCACAGTCACAGTTTAACAGTTTTCGTTATACACACAGTGTATGTATGTGCGTGTGTATGTGTGTGTGTTTGTGATAGACTGTGCTAACAGTAATTATTCATATACAGTAAGTTATACGTGATTAAAATATGGAGTGATGAAGGAGTGATTTCCAGACACAGAAAGTCTGGAAATGTTGGTCTGCAAAATGTGTAGAAAGCCATATGTTATATTGAGTTAAAGCAACAGTTTCTTTTCAACTCAGCATACAGTGTTTGCAGGGGTACAGTAGGTTGTAGAGGCTAAAATGCCCTCTTTATTGAATTCCCATATTGCGGTGGCGGTCTGTGTTATGTGGTTTTGGCTGTGAGAGAGGGAGAGAGGAGAGATATTTGAGCCTCCCTGCTCTTAGTACTCTGAGGAACAGGGAGTTGCCAGCTGGTCCTGCACACCTCTGTGTTTGACCCGTGCCTCAGAGCACTTGAGTGTGTGTGTGTGTGTGTGTGTGTGTGTGTGTGGTTGTGTGTGTCATGTGGCCAGAGGCACAGTGGAGCCCAAAGGACAAACATGCCACACGCCACACCTGGCAGACCTCACACACACACAAATACACACACACAGCCACCATTGCCCCAGGTGAGGGAGAGAAAGCCGAGGGCCACAGGGGGCCATTTAGGGCCACACTCTCTCACCCCAGAGCCTCAACAGGCCCACCTGAACAGCAGACACCACACCAGCCTGAGGCCCATCTGTGAGCCTGCTCCAAGATCAGCTTTTAAGGCCATGGAGACTGGAGGAGAGATTTAACCTCTGACATTCACAACACCTCACATATTCCTCAAACTACCGAAGGCTATTTAAATGATTTAAACGGGACAGGGTATCTATATACTGTATTCCGATACACGTAGATCTTAGGCTATGTTCACAATAGAGTTGAAGTGGCACAAATCTCATTTTATATATATATATATATATATATATATATATATATATATATATATATATTTATTTATTTATTTTAACATACATATTTTTTACACTTGAATGTTTCAGATCTTTGAACTGCTTTTAATGTTAGACAAAGATACACTAAGTAAACACGCTGGTTTTAAATGATTTCATTTTTGACGAAATATATTCTGTGGACTGGTACGTCAAGGGTGAAAACTTTTGGAAGACGTGGGTACCATTACATCTGGTGTAAAAATAACACTGCATTCCACCATAAGAACATCCAGTCAACAGTCAAACATGGTGGTGGTAGTGTGATGGTCTGGGGCTGCTTTGCTTCTGCAGGACCTGGATGATTTGTCATAATTGAAGTAACGATGAAGTCTGCTCTCTATCAAAAAAATCCTGAAGGAGAATGTCCTTGAATTAAGTTCAAGCGCTGTTGGGTTATGCAGCAGGACAATGATCTGAAGCACACAAGCAAGTCCACCTCTAAATGGCTCAGAAGAAACGAAATTAAGGTTTTGGAGTGGTCGTGTTAAAGTCCTGACTTGAATCCCATTGAGATGCTGTGGCAACAACTTAAACGGGCAGTTCATATTCAAAAACTCTCCTATGTAACCAAATTAAAACAATTCTGCAAAGAAGAGTGGGCCAAAATTCCTCCACAGCGATGTAAAAGACCCATTGCAAGTTATTGCAAATGTTTGATTGCAGCTGTTACTGCCAAGGGTGGCACAACCAATTATTAGGTTTAGGGGGGCAATTACTTTTTCACATGGGTGATATAGATTTTGAATAAATTGTTGTCTTCAATAAATGGAAAGATCATTTAAAAGCTGCATTCTGTGTTTACTCATTTTGTCTTTATCTGATATTAAAAGTAGTTGGTTAGGTCTTTTACAGAGCTGTGTGAACATAAAATCTTTTCAAATCACATTTGAGCCATGTTCATGTGTGGTCCTAGATTGAATACATGTGAAAGCAGTTGTAATGAGAACAAGGCAGATGTCTGCTCTCACTAATGACAGATATGTGAGACACTAATAAACACAAATATGAGACGTTAAGGCTGAAAATCAGAGCAAAAAATCTGACTTGAGCAACAAGGCTTGCAATGTAAATGTAGCCTTAATGAAATATGTTAAAAAGAAAGTTTAGCAATATCTTAGCAATATTGTCTCATGTTAGCATGAGAGAGCAGTGTGGACTAGTTATGATATAACTAGTTAGGATTTTTAAGTTTTTGCAAAAACTATTAAACTTTGACAACAAATAACGTTACTATGCCATTCATGTCAATTGAGGAACTAAACAGTAACAGTTTTTGTGTCGCATATGAGATTTGGAACCACTGTTTTTAATAATATAAACCTAATCTGGTGAACTGAGCTGTAGATGTAGGTGTAACATTGTATTTGAAAAAGGCACACAACATTAATAAAAAAATACTGTGAACAGATAACACTGCGACCCAGAAGGATAAGCGGTTTAGATGATGGATGGATGGATGTGAACGGATAATTGTAATAAATTGTGTACCATTTAATAAGTTCTTGAAATATTGAATAAAATATACTTTAAAACACCTCTTTGTGTCTAGGCATAGTATTTCAATCTGAGTAAAATAACAGCAATTTTCAATGAGAGGTGATCCCAAACTTTTGATTGTGTTTGAGTGTGTTTGTATACATGTGTCTAAATTACATATAAGAAAGTAAGCATAAAGACCTGATATAAATGAATTATTTTGTCATGATTTCTGTTACAAATATAACAACATTACTCCTTATGACAGCAGCTGGAGCAATCAGTAATAAAGATGAGACAGAAAATCAAATGGAGGCTGTTGTCAGACACACCCTTTAGTTGCATGTGACATTCTAGCCTACTACTAAATCACTTTGCTATGATCTTTGTGACATATGTGCCTTATGCCCTTCCTAACATAATAGGATCAGATAACATGAGAAAGAAAAAGCTTGGTAGAGAGGCGGCGAGCGAGTCAGTCTGTGTGTTTAATTATGAGTAGTTATCCCGTTAACTCCTCTTTGACTCAAACACGTATGTAATAAGCACATTCCTGTGAGGCGGGAGGGGAAATGTGAAAGGTCAGCTGTCAGTTTTAATACGACTAGCGCACCTCTAATGAAATGCTGCTCACAATATGTGTTGAATACGAATGCATTAATTTCTTAAATGTCTCTCAGATTTGCGTGTGTCTCAGGCCCTTTTTAGGGGGGATAATTTGACAGCGGCCCCCAGACTGGCTCTGACAGCTCAGAGCGGAGCAGACCAACACCTGCGTCCAGCCAAGCATCACCGCCCCCATCTTTTCTTGCTCTCTTCTACTCATCCTCCCTTCTTCCTTTCTTCCTCAGTCTGCCCACAAATGAACTGTCACATCATTACTGTGGCTGATGCAAAATAATCTGCCTCCAAATTAGCATGGGTCAAGCCACTCAGCCTTTTCTCTGTCTCTCTCTCTCTCTCTCTCTCTCTCTCTCTCTCTTTCTTTCTCTTTCTCTCTCCACCCTCCTTCTCTTCCTCTCTCTCGCTCTCTCTCTGTTCACGCGGTGTGCTTCCATGAAGGTGCTGGTTTGAATATGCATCTCTGCGCACTTCCATCAGGCATTCCGCAGGGACAGCACGTGGAGAGCAGCAGCTCGCTCTGCATTAGCATGGCGGGGGGAGAGGAGAGGGGGTCCTCGTGGGTTTGGGGTCCCTGTGCAGATGCCCCAGCCCACTTGTTCATTACTACTGCATTTCATCAGCCTGATGATGTCCACATGTCAATTGAGCGCGAGGATTTTACACACAAAGGAGCCTGAGGGAAAAGGACTTCAGAAACTAATCAGCTGATTATCATAACTCCAACTCTAACGGAGATGAGAGAGAGAGAGGGAGAGAGAGAGAGAAAGAGAGAGACAGGATGAGGACAAGCCGATCGACACCCCCCACTCCCTCTCCTTATGAGCATACGGTGCGTTATGCAAAGTGAGTAAATGAAATTCAAAACATATGAGCAGGACAAATAAAAAGCACATAAATCACTGTCTGAATAAGTAGTGGGGGTGGATAGAGGCCTGTTCTCAGGTTCAGGGTCACACACAGTTTCATCATTACTGTGAAGGTTTCAGCTGATGCCATGGCTGAACTACAGTGCAGCCCATAAGTAATTGGACAGTGACACAGTTTTTGTCATTTTGACTTTAAACTGCCAACAGACTGAATTTGAAATGAAACAGTGACCATGATCTTAAGGCGCTGAATGTTGGCTTAAATTCATGGGTACTTCTGCTTAAATTAAATGAGCTATATAGGAATCACATAGTCTCTTACTCATTTCAGGATATCATGTTTGGACAAGTTTATTTTTGGTACATGGTTGCAAATCCTTTCCCAATGTCTGGACTCGCTGGACCATGGACATCTTCACTAGTGCCGCTCCTCCAGGCCTTTGTTGCAGACATTTTTGGTTTCAGTATTTCAATTCTTGAGGCTTACCAGTGATTTTTATCTTGCGGTAAACCCTCTGAGGTAATGCTGGTTGTTTCAGTTCAGGTCCAGTGTGTTCAGTCATAGCACCAAGCCAAAACAACAACTTTGGCCATGTTCAATAACTAATGCCTTAGTTTTGTAATGAAATCTTCTGTTCTAATTGTAAAAATCTAAGGGCCGAAGATGAAGATGGCTGGAAGATGTTTGATTTTGTTGAAAATTGCCTTTTCATGAGTGTTTAGAGAATATATATGTATGTGGTGTCCCAAAAAGTACTTGGACACTTTAATCATTGATGAACTTAAATGTATGCACTATACTACTGCTAAGTACTAAGATGGAGCACAGTCAAGAGGTGGAAACGTCAATATCTGGGGCTGTTTTTCTTACGGGGTGTTGGTAAGCTTGTGTTCAGTAATAGATTATGAACTCAGAATTGTATAAAGACATTTTGAATGCAAACCTGCAAAGTCTGCAAGTAAATTGCTCAAACAGTAACAGTTTTAAAAAAAGTCTTAGAATGGTCTGTTTAAAATAAATGTCACTTGGTCATTTTGGACGTTTTGGACATTTTGTTTAGTAACACAATGAACCTAATATGTTTTTAAGTATGGCACAAATGTCCAAATACCTTTTGAGGCCATTGGATGAATGGATGGATGGATAGACAAACAGACAGGCAGACAGACAGTCATCATTCATAAAAGCAGACCATTTGGAGAATGTCTCTTATCCAAACAGAATGTCTTGAAAAGAGTACTAAGGAGAAACATTTCAAGGTATAATTCTGGCTTCTAAGAAATAATTTACCAATGGCAATTTATATGCAATGTATAATGGATTGTTAGCTCACCCAAGACTCCCATCTGTCTTGGATAACCCATCTGTAAGTTCATGGTGAATTGCATACTGTCACTCGTATGCATATAAAACACACACACGCCTGCATATACGCACAGAAATTTACACTGGCGTATACTCAGAAGCACACACACACAGTGTGCCTCAGGCCCAATTATAAAGTCTGCAGTCTGCATTGTTCCTATAGCCGTAGGATCAATGTGCTGAAGGCATCTCCCCATCACCAGGCCTAATGATGCCTTTCTGGACCATGGCCTTGCACACTGCATAGTAATCTTCTGCTAATTAGCGCTATAATGCTCAAGCAAGCCGCCTCAACTCCACAATCCCAGAGCGAACCCACTGCACTTATTTATTTCCAGCTTCTCTCTTCCATTCTTACTGCTAATATAATTACACTGAAATTATTGCAATAGGAACAAGGATTTGATGGGAATTAGATATAACTGAGGAGAGAGAGAGCTAGAAGACTGATAGTGTGCTATAAATTATGAGGTCGGATTAGAATAGAAACTAGATGTTCTCTACCATTTACTTAGTTATAAACTGTTCTGTGTAAATAGTTTTTCAGAGGTACAGAAAGATGGTGAAATAATGCTGAAATGCTTTTTTGTTGTTATTAGCTGTTAATACACCCCAAGCTGTGTATAGATGTGAGTTTTTCTTCTTTTTTATGTGCAGATCTGAGAAGATTGCTTAAAATTTTGACTCATCTGTACACTCGTTTGCCCTTTGAATCATGGTTTGCATAGATTATGATCTGTGTGCATTTCCTCTGCACATCTGCAATCATCTATGTTTTGGGAGTCCATGAGTGTTGCAAGTTGTAAAAACTAGGCCAGAGGGGCTAAAATGCAGACGTAGCTGCGCTCACCTGGGGAAGATTAGCCATGTGTCAGGCACACAGGTGCAGGGCTAACTCACCTTTGGGACACCTGAAGAATGGCCTGAGTCTATTGCATTGGTATGTAAGAGGAAAAATCTGAAATTCTGAAAATAAGGAAACCAGTTTTGAGCAGTAGCCATAATAAGCCGAGGCTGGAAATCTGTCTGTGGAGGTGTGTTGTTCTCTCCCTTTTTAGTTTTCCTTTTTGATTTTCCTGCCTGTAACTTATTTTCTGAGAGCTGACATTCAGAAGTTCTGCTAAATTTGGCGTGTGTATCCACTCCGTGTATGTCTTTCATGTTTTAACGTGTGTCCGTTCGCTCTTTGTCTCTCGCTCTTTCTCTCATACTCTGTCTCTCTCAGAGAGGTTAATACTTGCCCAGCCCTGCAGACAGGCCGGCTCGAGCTGACAGCATGTCTACCTGAGCGGAGATGTTCCTCTCTTCTCACACACACCAGCCTGACAGCCTGATGAACTGCCAAAGAACCTTCTCTCATCTTTCCCTCTCGTTCCCTCGCTTCCCCCTGACCGTACACACCGAATGAGTGAGTGAGGTTTATACCTCCGTCAGTCCTTTCTTCTCTCCATCATCCTTTGATTCTCTTCCCATCTCATAATCGCATCTACCTGGAGCTCTTTGGTGAAGGCTTGTTTGAGTTGTGTTATGGCACCAGTGAAGCTTCTGTGGAGCACTGCTGATGTTACCAGCCTGGTGTTATTCACACGTTTCTAAATAGTTTTGATTCATTGTTGAACTTCTTTTTGCTGACTGAAATGCCAGTTGTTTCTCTGTGATGGTAATATGGTGGCTGCGCTCGTACTTGTTTGTAGTCGACTGACTGAAAATGCCAGTTGTTTCTCTGTGATGGTAGCATGGTGGCTGTGCTCGTACTTGTTTGTAGTCTACTTTAAGGTAGGCTTTGGTGCCAGAATAAAATCACCAGAAAGAAAGAGACAAAGAGGGAGTGTTAAGCCCCTTTCCTTTAGTCCTTTTCATCCTTTACTCTCAGTGCAGTAGTGACCTCTCCCCCTGTGACAGCAATGTCAGGGGATGAGGCAGTTCAATACGCTCACATGCTCCATAATTAGCCATTATAGCATGTCTGTGTTTGTGTGGTGGGGGTGAGGAGGGGGGTAGGTTAATGAAAGGCTCTCTAAAGTGAGGAACCAGTGGGATTGTGGGTAGAGGAGAAAACTGTGTGGCGCCATCAAAGTGACCACCAGAGCAATTTACACCATGACTTATTTCCCATAAGCCCCGGTCCCAGCCAACTCTATGTGTGTCTTGCATTGTTTGTGTTGCATGTCTGGGAGTGAATTGTGTATGTTTGCATTTGCTGTTGTGTTTTGTCATGTTTACGTGTATCCTGTGTATGATGTCTTAGGAAAATGTATGTGTTTGTGTATGTGTGTGCGTCTGTGTGGGTGCATGTCTGCCTGTCTTATGTTCCATTTCCCCTCATTAATATGCATGGAGGCTGTAATGAAGCAGAAGAGAGTAAGATAATGAAAGAAAGAGAGAGAGAGTACACCACTGGCCGCTCTAATGCTGTGTGACTATATTCTGACAGATTCATCTCTAAATGCCTTTAGATGCGATTTAGCTGCAACACAGCACTATCAGAGCTGCTCTGTTGGACATGCCGGCTATAATTACATTTTACACTCACTGCACCTTTGAATCCAACTTTTCACTACACTGAGAGTGAAAACATACTAAGCGGACTTTGTTAGACATTTAATTAGATAATTAACAGAGTGAAGCATTGATTGCTATTATGAAAGAAGTGCAGAAGTGTTAGAAGGTTATATCAGTATCAGCAGATAATTGCTTACAACAAAAAAAATATATAGTCATATCAGCACATAATTGTTTAAAACTGTTTAATAATAATAATAATAATACATTATACTTATACAGTGCTTTTCAAGAACTCAAAGACGCTTACAGGTTTTTGAAATACAGAACAGTAAAGACAGACATGAGAACATGAAGCACAGTCATAACATCACAAGCAAAACATAGCAGGACTTGGCAAAGAGCTGGTTTAGGATTGAGAACAGTTATAAGCAATAGAAAAGAGATAAATTTTAAGTTTAGATTTAAAAGTGGAGACAGAGTTGGCCTGTTGAATATGTGAGGGAAGAGAGTTTCAGAGTCGGGGAGCCAGTCTTGAGAAAGCACGATCACCGTACCCATGAAGTTTGGAAGGTGGGACAGTGAGTAAACCAGCAGAGGAAGACCTGAGAATGTGAGTTGGTTTGTAGGGAATAAGTAGATCAGAGAGGTAAGAAGGAGCAAGGTTATGCAGAGCTTTGTGTGAGAGGAGAAGAATTTTGAATTGTATGCGGTATTTTACAGGAATCCAGTGGAGATGTTGCAGGATGGGTGTAATATGCTGATGTGCACGGGTGCGGGTGAGAAGGCGAGCAGCAGAGTTCTGTACCATCTGGAGTTTGCATAAATGGGAGGAGTTAATACCAGCAAGTAGAGAGTTACAATAGTCCAGGCGACTAGAAATGAATGCATGAATAAGGGTTTCTGCAGTAGACTGAGAGAGTGACAATCGAATTTTTGCAATGTTACGGAAATGGAAAAAAGAGGTTTTAACTACAGAGTTGATGTGTGCACTGAATGAGAGAGTTTAACGGAGGTTTATATTTAAATGATATTTCAAACCAAATATTTGATGATGAATTTATTGTTTTCTGGAAGAGCGAAACATTTAGGTGGTGCTGGGCTACTGCACTAAAGCTGAAATATTTACTGAATGTAAATGCAACTCAAAGAATCATACTTCATCATTTAGTTTGAAGTTAGGATTGGGGAACCTTCAGGGCTTTCTAAATACATGTTTCTAACGTTTAGTTTATTTTTATTCAGTATGATTGAATGCTTGTGTTTAAACTTTTCAGCTATTGCAGCACCTCTCTTGTCTCACTGTTTTGATGGGAAGCAAAGGATTAAATTCTTGAAACGGCCAATGGAAAATTGTTGAATCCGAATTTTTTTCTTCGTGGAATCTAGGTACATTAAAGCTAAGTGATGTTCAGAAGCGGACTTAAGGCCTAATGCGTTAGATTAACCACTAACATTACAAACCCAATTCCAAAAAAGTTGGGATAGTATGAGAAATGGCAATAAATAGAAAGCAGTTATTTATAAATATATTTTGACCTGTATTTGAATGACAATAGTACAAAGACAAGATATGCAATGTTTAGTCCTGTCAATTTCATTGTTTTTGTAAACATACAAAAATAACATTCCTCAATGAGCAGTTGCAAGAATTTTAGGTATTTCACTCCCTTCAATGCATAATATCATCAAAAGGCAATCCAAACTACAGCTAAATGCCCATGTACTTTGACCCCTCAGATGGCATTGCATTAAAAACTGACATGTTTCTTGAGGGATATCACCACATTTTCAGTACTTTGAAAAACATTGTCATTAAACCCTGTCCATCACCGATAAGACTGTACTATGCACACCGGAAGTCATATGTCAGTAACGTCCAAGTCTCTGGACTTGAGCTTGCCTGAAATAGATTGATCCACAGTGAAAATGTGTATTGTGTTCAGACAAGTGAACCTTTCAGATTGTTCATGGAAATAATGGATGTCGAAAACAAAAGAAGAGGACCATCCAGATTGTTACTAGCATAAAGTTCAAAAGCCAGGGTCTGTCTTGTTATGAGGGGGTATTAGTGGGCATCTTGCATATCTGTGAAGGCGCCATTATTGCTGAACATATTTTGGAGCAACATACGCAGCCTTCTAGATGGCGACTTTTTCAGGGACGTCTATGTTGATTTCAACAAGGCAACGGTAAGACAGCATGGCTGTGCAATCAGACAGTCCAGGTGCTAGACCGTACTGTCTGTAGTCCAGACCTGTCTTCCATTGAAAACGTGGCGCATTACGAAGCTCAAAATACGACAAAAAAGGCCCTGTACAGTTGCACAGTTGAAGATGCGGAAGAATGGCAAAAATCAGCTTTCAAAACTGGATCAGTGTTTCTCTTCAGTCCCCAAACAATTATTAAATGTTGTTTGATTTATAATGATGGGACCAATTTGGTTAGAAGGAACATTACTCTAGGCCTGAGAAAGACTTACCGTAAACTACTACATACAGGGTAAAATATATGCTAATATGTCCATTATAAGTTTTAAATAAAACATGGAGAGTATTTTACAAGCTTCAAATGTCTGTATTTAATTTAGAATGGACAAAAAATGTTAATGCGCAACAGCAGTTGTTTAGTGCTATCATAATAATAAAATCCTATAGCGGCCATAACAAAGATTAGCATTGTCGTAGAGTTTTACATTTATGGTCCGAACTGAAGACCTAGCACTAAGAGCCATGGTTCGCCACTGCTTTGGAGAATGTTGTTTTTATGTTAGATTTTTATAAAATGTTGAGTTTATGTGGCAATCCTACATTTATATTAAACCTATGAATTATTAATTTCTGCATGCAGTGTTTGAAACTGTACCATGAGTTCAAAATGACTTCCACTAAAAATCCGTTTTGTAGGCCTTTTTGAACCTGTATTGTCTCAAAATGGAACAATTCCATTTCCTTAAAGCTTTCCCTTGAATAAGAACAGTTATGTCTCATTGGCATCATGAATTATATATGTGCTATCACTCTCATAGTTTAATCATTTTTAAACATGACATATTTGACTAAAATCCACAATAAAAATGAACAGTAAAACTGTGAACAGTTCCAACAGAACCTTTATAATTCTCTTTTGTATCCTAAGTCACAAATAAAGAAGTAATTACAGCACTGCTTTACAGTTTGCATAAATTAAACTGAAGTGCTTACATTTCTTTCATGGAATTAGATGACGTAACTGGATAGGCCCTAGATGAGTTGGTGTGGAATAAAATATTACATTTCTTTGAAATGCAAATCCAGGTGAATGTAGACCCAGTTTGTATGTTTTAGAAATGTTTATGCATCAGTATCAGCAGGTATGTACACGTAAAATGTCAGATATTGGCAATTCACAATTCCCATATTGGTGCATCCTTAACTACAATGATTTAATGGGGCTAATAAAAAACAGCTAGCCAGTGGAGCATTCTCTGGGCGTTGTACAGAATTAGCTGGTCCAGATGCAGTCTGCATTCACACTCTAGCTGCATTCCAGATCTTCTTTGCTAGTCTTTTAAAAAAATTTTTTACAGTTTTTTCATCTGCCTGTTTATATCAGAGAAGACCACACGTTTTAAATAAAGAGAGGTATAAAAGCGGAACAGAATTATTGATTGGGTGTGCAGGGTTGAGCTGGTGCCAGGCAGGCGCAGAAGTAGAACAAGCGAGGAGTAGGTTTGTAAAGGCAGGGCAGCACCACACTGTCACAGGCCGCTGTGTTCCTAAACGCAACTATAAATATAAGTAAGTGTAACATGGCCTTGAAGGGGAAAGCTATGATTTTGCTGGAAAAGTTTCTCCCTCTCTCTCTCTCTCTCTGTCAGCAGTATTTCCGCATGGGGAGTGGGTCCAGTGCGTTAGCTTTGTCTTTTCCTCTGTAAATAAGGCGTCCCCATTCTGTCACGCGCAGGAGAAGGAGCATTTGACTACAATGGGCTATTATTGGCCATCATAGGGATGAGACAGACTCTCAGGGGAGAAAGAAGGACTTTTGTGAACTGGAAATGTCGACTGCTTCTCACTCCGCTCTCCTCCTGTTGGGTTTTTCTGCCCAAAAGGCGAGAGCACTGCAGTAGCTCAGATAACTCATTGAAAAGCCTGCCTCAGACACTGCTTTAATTTGAAACGGATAACCGTTTCGCATAGAGAAACTCCACCATGAACTCTTCCCCTCTGTGTCCAAGTGATGTCCCCAGTCTTATCACAGAGATGTGTCCTAATGAACTGCTGGTGAGGAAATATAATGGAAAATATACTTCTAGTTCTGTAGGACGGGCTAATGATTTAAAGGATAGTATTAAAAAATTTAAACTTTGATGGATTTGTACTTTTCTGTGTATTTTCAAATGATATATATTTGTGAGGAAAGGCATATTTTTTACTAGGTTACATTTTACTCATTAACTCTAGTTACAATTTTTTTGGCATGTCATGTTATTATGATATGTGGTGACAGTATCTGTTCTGCTTTGTGACTTTTGAGGTTTATCGTTTTATTTTAGACCAAAAGTATTCCAAAAAGAGAATAATAGCACCTAGCCAACTTCATTGTTTCCTTTGCTGATAGATGCTGGACGTGCTAAGATGTTCAGCTGCTTTTCTACAGCAGGTACTGCAGTTTCACTTGAGTCAGTATTTTAATGAAAACAATACTTTTGCTCAAGTACAGGTTTAGACTACACCTCCTACCTCTGACTGTATAGAAAATACCCACTTCATGGACACTCAAGTCTCTCAGTGAGCAAAAGTCAATTCAGACTTTAAACTAACTCTTATACTATTATGCTTTTCTTCCTCACATCCGGCTGAAGATGGTGTGTGTCAGCAGCTTGGTGCTGTCAAGGTCTCCTCCATGAGTGTGTGAGTGCGTGTGTGTGATGTCCTCTGGGTGGTCAGATGGGCCGCTAACTAGCCAAGCCTGAGACAGGACGGCCTGAGGCCCCAACACCACCACCCTGCATCCACAATGTGTTCCTTTGAGCACACTCACGCACGCACACACACTCAGATGAAATCCCACCTCAAAGGGCTCATGTTAGGGAGCAAACAACTTATACATACATCAACACTTCTCCATGTCAGAAAGTTACCTGTGTGTACCTGAAAGCTGTCTTTGAATGTGTTCCCACCCTGAATGTTAAATATGAAATGTGACTGGTCCTGAATAGATCTAACTCAAATTACAAACGTATAGTTTCAGCAGCAAATTTGCATCAATCCATGAATAGCTTTATATGAAATACAAATAGTTAAGGCTAGGCTTTGCATAGGGCTGTTGAATACCTGTGTATATTACCATTTCATCTTTTATTTTAGGGATACATTGATGTAAGAATTGTGGACCAATGCAGATATCCAGTGTTTTTCATGCAAAAGTTTGAATACCCCCATTCAAATTACATTTTTTTATTTTGTTTGTTTTCTACTTGAAAATAAGTTAAAACATCTTCTTAAGGAATCAAACTTAAATATGGCATTTTTCTGCCAATTTCAGCACACAGTTTCTGTTAGTTTGCTGAGTTTATCATATTGGGAAAAAATAAAACATAAAATGTGTCTTTTGTACTTTGTACAGACCACATTGTTTAATTTTCTCCCAATATGTAAAATTCAGCAAATGTTCTCTCTAGAGGATGTGTATTTATTTTCACTTAGAAAATCTACAAAGCATGTAATTTGACAAGGGATGCCCAAAATGTTGCACACAATTGTAAATATCTGCTGATGCAGATACAGATGCAGTGCATAAATATTAATGAAATGTAGAGAAATATCACAGAGAAATATAACGTGTTTCTATAACTACAGTACAATAAATGTCATCAAATATCAGTCTGAAATATCGATCACATCTGAACATATGTGTGATATTTTTGCCAATATGATGCCATTTTCATTGTGCATCCTTACTTTTCATTTAAATCATGAGTGCATGCTGACTTTTCATTATCATTATGTGGGAGTGTTTTTGTCATGGATGTAAGCATGTTGAGGGGGACCTAAGCTAAAATTAGCATTGCCTTTTTTCATATTGCATAATCATTCTCCAACATTGTCCCTCTTTTTATGCATATGAGCATCATTTTCTTCCATGTTTCGTGTACAGTATTTTGATTTCAGTGATTAGTTTTCCAACAATTATGGTGTAAACCTGATGCGTTTATATGATTTTCTGCTTGCAGATTGGATATGTGTATTGACTGAAATTGGTTTGCACTGTCATCATAGCCATCGTTAACATCTACGCTGGAGCAGAGGCAGAGGCTGAGCTGTCTTAATGCATTTCCCCATTGCACAGGCCCTGGTGGAGTCTGCCTGCATTAGAACAATTCTGCATATGGACATAATCTATATTAGCCAAAGTAATTAAAGTAGAAGAGCTCTAACAAGCTCCCTCTCACACACAGACACACTCTCAGCTTTATCTCATTAAAGCTAATCATACTTTAGACTAAGTTTGGAGGAGGGTTTGAAACCCCAGTGTTTTCTTTGTAATTGATTTCAGCCCATAATAGCCACCATTAAGTAGGTCAGGTTAGGATTCAGTTAAGAGCTGACGTTGCTTTATCACTAAGACAGAGAGAGCCTACTCATTAAAGAGAAAGCACAACATTTGATGTTGAACTTGCATGCTGTGTCCATTCCTGCGTTAAGGTGTATGTAGAGCTGTCTGCGGTGGAGTGTGCGGTGCTCAGGGGCTGATGATTAGCATAGAGTTAATGAAAAATCACCAGCATACTTGAAAAGGGAGGGAAAAATCTGTCTATCATCTCTCTTTTTTCTCCCCTCTGGGTCTTCCCTCTGTTCGGAATGTTTGAAAGTTTTGTGGCTATTCCCAGGAGTGGGGCTCCTATCATATCAGAGATTGGCATTGCAGCAGTGACCGGCCTGTGCTTTGGGCCTTCTCTCTCTCTCTCTCTCTCTGTCTCTCTCTCTCTCTCTCTCTCTCTCTCTCTCCCCCTGTCTCTCTCTCCCCATCTCCCCATCCCCCTCTCCCCGCCTTATGCCTCCATCAAAAGAAAGTCAGTCTCACAGATGCACTGCTTAACAATGCCATCTCTCTTTTACACACACACACACACACACACACACACACATACACACACACACCTCTGATGGGAGGACGAGAGTGTGGGGAGCGTGTGTGTGTGTGTGAGGAGGGGGTGGTTCAGAACAGCGGCCTGACGAATGAGGGGGGCAGGTCCCCTGTGATTGGCGCTCTCTGAACATTGATGCCAGCTTCCATCTGTCATGATAGCCCTATCGCTGAACCTTCAATCTGTCAAACGCCTGCACCAGCCCACCGCTCGCCCAGATCTGGCCTGCTAAACACAGCTGACAACAGGCATTATCACA
The DNA here is from genome assembly GCF_904425465.1 of Colossoma macropomum. NCBI lineage: Eukaryota > Metazoa > Chordata > Actinopteri > Characiformes > Serrasalmidae > Colossoma > Colossoma macropomum. The sequence goes on along the minus strand of NW_023494784.1, from coordinate 27,648,989 downwards.
GCCAGAGAGAGGGAGAGAGAGAATGGGAAGGGAGGGAGGGAGAGACAGAGAGAGAGAGAAAGAGAGAGAGGTCGACCTAGTGCTAAAGGGACCAAAAAAAAGGAACACCAATGTGTTAATTGTAGGCGGAGATGTAAACTGTCACTTCTCATCTCATTTAACACTGACTGCGCCATTTTTTCCCCGCATTCAGTTTTTTTCTCACTCCCTTTAACAAAACATATGGAGATGCAGCCTAACGTTAGCCTAACGGTCTGGCTCCCATTCGTAAAGTGCGAGACGCTACCGATGCTAACTGGCTGGTAACAGTCGCGCTCTCTTTAAGTGGTGTGTAATGAGATTATTAACAGTTCACTGGTGGCACACAGAGAGTTAAGCGTCCCCCTCTGTGTTATGCTAACAGGGTTAAGAGTGTTAGGGATTCTCACAGTTGCTCTTTGCCTGTTGGTTTACTTCCTTTGCAAACTAGCAGAAGAACCACATTTGGAAGAGAGTAAGTGGTTAAAAAATCAAAACTGCATAAAAGGATGTACAACAGTGATTCTCCAATAGAGTTGTCTTTTAGCCTTTCTAACCTTTCTAACCTCCTTTTTTATGGGTTTTCCACATTGAATCTAAGAAAACATGCATTTAACCATCCAAAAAAAGTATTAAGCCTTCTCAGGAACATATTTCATTTTTTACAAGGCTTCTTTGCTGGCAGTGGCTTAAATGAGTAACAGGATTGAAAGTTACAGGGTTGAGTTTTAGTTTACAGTTAGCAAATGCACAAAATGTGGGTAACTAGCATCCGTGCTTGTGGCACAAGGACATTAAGGACATTCTGATGATTTACTTAAAATTGTAGTTTTTAATGAATAATTTACATTCTATTTATAATCCAGTCTGACCTCACTAATCGATATCACAGTATCATTGAAAATAAAGAAAAAAGAAAGAGAGGACTTGTTTGTTTACTTCCAGTGATCTTCAAGAAATTCAGATGATTTAAAATGTGGCTTGTGGAATGTTCCAGATTTGTCATAGGGGTGAATGTCTTCAGGTAACACTGTTGATTAAATGCTGTGAGACACAACTAAATGTACATTTTTCATAACCTGTAATAGATGACTTATGAAAAAGGATGTTTCAAGTGAAGCTGCACTATGTAACATTTTTATTAAAATTGAAAAATTAGTGTTACTGAAGCAGGAGAAAAATGAAAAAAAAAAACACTGAAATATGGTGTGTGTTCGCTGCTTCAGGTCACCCTGTGAAGCCTGAAATAATAACTTAAAAGTCAGAGGTGTTGGGTCGGATTTCACGGGACCTCTTCGTACCACATCACATGTCTTTGCATATTAACGTCACAGTGTAGGCTTAAAAAGAAGGTCCGGCTCAATGTTTAGACGTCAAATGCAAAGTCAACATTTTGCTGATGAAGATGTGATAAGAATAGTAGATAATTCACGTATGTCCTCGGAAGACATGTCCTTCACAAAGTTTTGACTGCATTCTCTTTGAATACTCTTGCGCTCACAATTATCAGATTCATCTGCTCGTGGAGGTTCGAAGTACAACTAGCGTTACAAAATGATCTTCCACAGTTTACATGCAATTACACATTTCTACCAGAGAGGTCTCCAAATCCCCAACGCTTACATAGTGCAGCTTTAAATTCTCATCTTAATGCAAAATTAATATGATTTTTAAATGTTTTAAATATGTTCTATCTAAAATATGCACATGTATTGTTGTGAATCATTGTTTGTATGATTAAAATGTTTCAATTGTACATACACATTTGTAAATGTAATATCAGTGAAACACAAATGGCACCTGCATCATGGAATCACCCATGAATTAAGGCTGTGGGTTGTAAAAGAAAAAACAGATATTGTGGTTTTCTGATGGATATGTGCATATGTGACAATGCTGTTGTTGTATTAATATTTAATCAATACTTTTTTTGGTCAGTATGTTATATTGTTTGATATTAGTGGTGGAAGTGCCAACAGTGCACAAAATGACAAAGGCTTGTGTGGTTCTCTGTGTGTGTGTGTGTATGTGTGTGTGCATGTTGTGGTCGTCCTTGTCAAAGCTTTCACTGACTCTCAGTAATTAGTGCAATCATGACACATCCAACTAGCTGGTTCCCTGACAGGCCTCAACAGAGACAAGCGTCCCAGTGGACAGAGTTCAGCCCCCTACGCACACGCACGCACACACAGACTTTTCACTAATAGGATTGAGCAGCAGGAGACCAGTAGCTTGCTAAAGAGTTCACAAACACTCGTCTCTAACCCAGATTTTACAGACTTCTGAAACACAGGTATCAGAGGAAACAGCCTATTCGTAACAACAGGCGCTAATCAGCTCTTCCTGTGTGAACAGAAGGTGTAAAGAAAGCTTTATATTATCTTCTGAGATGTACTGAGGGAAGCTTTTATTAGGGGAACACGTTAATAGAAAATATACTTGCTGTTAAGATACTGATCATACAATCACACTGTATCTCATTGACTGAGTTGAGCCTGTTACTATTACTGTACTGTTGAGACAAAGTGGACATGTTTACATAAACATGGCCTTATGCAAACAGTGATGGCCACGAACTGACCCTCCTAGCACCATACTTCCCCCAAGCAATCTAGTTAGTTTTGTGTAAAAGATCATAAGACAGCAGGTTCATTACGCCAAGGTTTAGACTCACTTACAAACACACATAGTGTCTGCATGTCGTATTATAGCAATTACTCTACAGCTCTGTACAGTGTTCACTAATGTGTGGACACAGGTCACGTTATATCAGTGTTGGAAATATTGTCTGTCAGTTAACCTGACTTTTTGTGGCAGGTTTACCTGTTTTTGCTGTTTAACTTTTTTTTTTAAATGAATCTGCCTACCGCAAGTTTTCAGATTGATTCATGCAATGTTATTGAGCAAAGAATACTTTGTCACAACACCCTGCTGGTCACTTATCTAGTGGGTCACAGTAAGGGGTGAAGTACAGACCCTGTGTGTATGTATGTGTGTGTGTGTGTGTGTGTGTGTGTGTGTGTGTGTGGTGAAGAGGATAGAAGGAAGCTTTGGCTTTATCTCTGTAATTAAGAGTGGAGTGACAGTGATTGTGGGCCAGGACAGGATGTGGCAAATGAATGTATTCTTTTATTTGGAGAAGCTGCTCCCTAGCTCTCTCTCTCTCTTTCTCCTTTCCTATCTCCCTTTCTCTCTCTGTACTCTGTCCATCCTCCCGGGACCTCATCATCTTCCCTAACAGTCAGAGTGGGATTTAGTACCCTCTATTCCCTCACCTTCCTTGGCCCTTTTTTATTCTCTTTCTCTTTCTTTCTTCTCTCTTGCTCCAACTCTGACTCTCTATCCCACTTTCCTTCCTCCTCCTGTTGGTGTTTCCTCCTGTGTTCTCACTCTGCACTCTCTCTCTCTTTCTCTCTTTCTCTCAACTAGAGGTTTAATGCTGTTCTACCATGGTAGTGTTGTACAAGCTATGAGGCCTCCCAGTTTCATGCAAAACGGTTGTCTGAATCTTTTTGGAAAGCTGTTACATGGAGGACAAAAACGGGATATACATGAAACGAATTAAAATTGAATTAAAAGATGTATGAACATAATTACTTTTGCACCTCTAGTCACCATTAAAGGGCCTACATCATGAAATGAAATGAAAGCCTTTCTCATTTTTTTGGAAATAAAAGAATTTGAAGTAGTATGTGTTAAAGTTTTAAAACATACAATTCACGCCCCAGATCAAATGAATTTTATATGGAAATTAAGCTCAATTTGAATTCATTGTTTTTGTGATGTCACAAAAACCAACATATTCACGTTTAGTACTGTGCAAAGGTCAAAGAACACATTTTCATTTTTTCATGTAATTTTCAGTCAAAAAATTTTTTTTAGTGCCAGTAAAAAGCGGGAAGCACATATTTAACAGAAAATTATACAAAAGCCTCCAACACAAACTGCAATATTAAATATATCAGTATTTAATGTTTAGTCTTCACTTTTGTGCATCCTACTACCACTTTAACTCTTCCATCCTTACAGTACTAAAACTTACGACTGGCATCATGTTCCTCTTCAAAGAAACACTAACATTCACACAAGCAGCTACCCAAACTCGCCTTAGCTGCCTAAATTACTTTCTCATGTGCTCCTAAGATGGCCAAAACAGATACTTCTGAGAAGATGAGATACAAGATAATCAGCTTACATAAGGAAGGATAAAGTAAAAAAAAAAAATAAAAAAAACTGAGTTTTTGTGGATCTAAAATGATTTGTAGCTGTAAAAAAGCCCTTACTGAAAAAAATGAAATAGATGGAAAGAAGAAAAATTTAACAAGAACGCAGAAACTGGATATTTGAAATGTGTACTGATGAGTGTAAATTTGTAATAGGGGTTGCAGAAAATGCAACCAGCTTCTAAGACTGAACTTTGAAGTTGTGGAAAAACAACCGTGTAGATTTCTTCGAAAAACTCCCAAAAGAATGGTAGTTTAAGATTATTACTAAATATTAATATTAACAGTAATAACTGTTTTAGTTGTTGAGGCTCCTGTGTTTTTTTTAAATAAACATATGTTTTCTGCTTTTTTTCTGAAGCCTGGATCGGCAATACAGGGCAGCCAATCAGAACATAGCTAATATACGTATATCATCTTAAAGGCACCGTAACAAAAATAGCCTGTTTGATTCTAAATAATAAAAGAGAGCTTGTGAAATTGACATGAAAAATCTTTTTGGGATTTGGGCCCTTTAAACATTTGAAACGTTAAAACTTCATCTTTCTGTGTACATTTGTGTTAGTACAGCATTTCTGTGTGAGAGGGTGTTCTTTGGTAGGGTGAAGATTGCTGTAGAGTACGTTAGATTTAAAAATTGTCTGGAATCCAGTAGAAAATTGATGATGGTATTTAGGATGTTTCAACGAGCACAGAGTGATGCTGATAATTGCTTGTCTGAGAGGCCATGTAGTCCCACAGTCTAGTCCCCAGACATCATAGCCAAGCCCAGAGCACACTGCACACTTACTGGATAGATGACAGACAAATAGAAAATGGTAATTTATGTGTGAGGTTTTTTTTCTTTCTTTTCTTTTTTTTCTGAGATCCGCAGGAGTCGACAGGCCACCAAACCCCTCAGAGACCAGAGAGAGCGATACTGCTGCTCAGAAATCACAGCATAATGTGCCGGAAAAGGGATGATGTGAGCTGTGTTCCCCCCCCGTCTCTCTCTCTCTTCCTCCTTTTGTCTGGGCTTGCTCTCGTGTTCATCGGATGAGAGGCATGATTGGGTCTCTCTTTCTGTCTCTGTGTCTCACTATGTGTAATGTCTCCTACACTTTCTTTTTCTCCTTCAGTATCAGTGTTGGTGACGGAGAAAAAGCGGAGACTCTGGGGTTTAAAAGTACCCAAAGCATCCTGGGTAATTAGCCATTACGTTGCTGTCACAGAGGGTTGTGCAGTCAATACAGAGATAATTTGGGCAATGGTGAATGACAGCGCTGTCCGGACTGCTGGGATGATCAAGGACAGAGCCAGCTGCACCCGGCATCTGTCAGGCTCATGAATCACACACACAACACACACACACGCGCGCACACACAGCTTGCTGCTTACAGAACAACTGAAGCAGAGCAAGAGAAGCTAACAGAACCCGAGAGCTACTCTAAACAAACATGTTTATACCCTCTTCTCTTCTCTTCTCTTCTCTTCTCTTCTCTTCTCTTCTCTCTCAGAGGGAAATGGCTAGTTAAGGCCTGTCTCTCCAGTAGAAAGGCAGGGTAGGGTGCTTGTTACTGTTGGTGGCAAATGAGTGACACTGGGTGTGAAATAGAGAGGGAGGCCCAGAGCGACCAGGGCACAGGGTGTAAGTAATGGCAACACAGGCAAAGAGAAAGAGCGCAAAAGAGAGCAGGGAAAAAGGGGCTTGTGGCATAATGAAAAAGCTATTTATTTCAGTAATAAAGATAAATGTGTGCCAGGTTGATTATATTTGGATCGTGTGAATTGGAGCTGTAACACATTGAGCTTGTATGTTGGGGGCAGGGAGGAAAACACGTGATTCGGTATTGCTGCCTTTGCTGAAACATTCCATAATTGTTTCTCTCTCTCTCTCTCTCTCTCTCTCTCTCTCTCTCTCTCTCTCTCTTCCACTCTCCCTGTCCTTGTTGAAATATTTCATAATTACATAATTAACATAATTAGTTGCTGTTATCACTGACTCAGGATTTAAGCATCTGTGAAGTTTTACTGTAGTCTAAGATTTGTGAGACAATGCTTATGTAAGATATTGTCATTGCATGGAAACAAAACTGAACAGTTCTTCTTGACAGAGGCTTCTTGACTGACTCTCAAAGGTAGTTTTTGCAAGAGTGCAACATCCATAGCTTTGGATAAATCTGTGCTTTTTAATATTTATTTGCTTAATTTAACACATTGGAAATAAAAACATAAAATGCGGCCTATGCAAAAGTTACGGCACATTTTATATTGTATGTTTTATTTTTTTCCAGTATGTTAAACTCAGTAAACAAATAGAAGTTGTGCACTAAAATTGTTGTGCACTACAGGTGTGTTCTCTGTAGAGGATGTGTTAACTTACTTTCACTCAGAAGATCAACAAAACATATAATTTGACCGGAGGTGTTCAGACTGTCCTCTATGACTGTATATTACTTAACATTCGCAAATATTTTTAAAGGTGCATGGAGAGAGGCACTGCTTATTAATACACAAAATAATAATAGCACACGTTGTAAAATACTGCATACACTGTGGATTTAAAATCTGCAGTAACATTGAGCAATACAGTGAAATAATTTTGTTTTCAGGATCAGCAACACTGAAAAAACTGCTTGTGTCAGTTAATGCTATGTAATTTTTGGAATATACAGCTGAGCATACTGACCCTGAACACGGTTTAACTGCAATTAACAAGAAGTACAGTACTGTTTCTCTACTGTTTTTGTGCAATTAATTACTGATGCTATTGGGTTTACTTCATGAAATGGTCCGTCTGGAATAATCACATATACTCCACATTCTTAGTCTTCATAATCCATTCCAAGCTGTTACAACTGTAAGTCTGTATAATTAAAATTCTGGAATTCTGCCTGAAATTTGTGTAGTTAGATTAACTCAGTAGCTGGTAAAATTACAAAGCCAAATATTTATTTGTCTGTCTGTCTGTCACTTTTTCCGTTTTGGGTTGTTTAAAAAGAAATGACTTTTCTTTTAATATGTCATTTAATGTAAAAATATGAAAAAATAAGCATGTTACTGACAAAGCTTTAAAGAACAGTTCCTTTGCTTCTCCACCGCTAAAGTACTGGTGGTTGATAATGAGTATGATTACAATCAGTTTCATCATGTGTCAAGCATAGCATACTGCTAGTGAAAATGATTTATATTAATATTATTATTAACACATCAATACAGTTGATATCAAAATATAATGTCTTGGAAAATATTTAAAACATCATTATAAGAATTTAAGATTAAAACCTTTAAAATCTTTAAGCATTCTTTCAAAGCTATTGAAGGATCTATTTATAATGATCCATTAATTTCAAACCATATTTGTTTTACATGCCTGTGAAAACTCAAATAGATTACATGAAGTTATTTATTTATTTATTTATTTGTTTATTTATTAGTCTAATTGAAGTTTACACATGTCCCTAAATTTTCCTTGTTAATATTTTCATAAAAAATACAAATTTAATTATAAATATAAATAACAAATAATGTTTTATTTTTATTTAAAAATATGAATAAACCATCTGATTGATGGCCTGAGCCTTTTTTTTTTTTTTGCTTGCTAGCTGACACCCAGCATACACCACTAGTTGCAGTAGCATGGCTGAACTGACTCTGAAGCTGCAGTCAGCGTAGCAAATTTTGGTTTCTTTCACCTTGTGGAGTAGGTGTGACCAAGGCTATATGAAACTCTGTGATTATGGAGTTTTTGCATTCAGTTTTGATGTTTGATGTTTTTGTCATCTTCCAGTGTTTTACCATTTGCTTTTCATACAAGTATTATATTTAGCTTTAGGTCCACTTGCACGAGATACATCAGGATATTTCATTTTTATGAGATATGATAAGTTGGAACAGACAAAAATAATGAATAATGCCACATTTGAAAATACTATTTAAAGCTATGAGTACATATTTACATAATTATTACTGGTTGAAAGATTTGAAAGAAATTTATACATCGCAGAGTAACAAGATAATACAAAAAAGTGTCAAAATTATTCTCAGTAGTGGTGATAGGAGCCAGATGTCTGAAGAGTTTAATGCCTTTTAAAGTAACCCCAGCAGGAAGTTATTGCGCGTAATGGTTATGAACACACTGTGAGACATTGATTCATGATAGTATGTATTTTTAAAATGTAGTCATAGTGGAGAATTACATCTGGGGAATTCTAAGGCAAAATGGTCCCCAAAGAAAATGTGTATTTCAGATTTGCCTTTATTTTACTATTGTCAACATTACACATAAAAACCCATGCAGGTGGTTGTTTTGGATAGTGCTTGTAATGGCTATTTTGTGGTAGACTTCTCGAACCTTGGCTCCTGTCACCACCATTGTGAGGAAAGAGTAGGCAAGTTTCTCTACAATGCACCATTTCACATTACCTTTACATTTCAACATCTTATAGATTGACTTTCTTTACATGTCAACCACCCAATTATGCATACATTTAAAAAAAGTGGTGAAGTTCCCCTTTAACAGTTCAAGGCAGCAGACAGAAATTCAGTTGCTGGAATATTCTTTTAATAGGGCTTTGTACGTGAAGGTATTATCATAAAATTAGTTTTGTGCTACAGTTTCTCATTAGTTGGATTTTTCCCCAATGTTCTGTAAAGCTTGTCCAACCAAACAGAAAAAAATGAGTAATTTCTTTGTTTGTAGTGTTAAATGTGAATCACTGTAAGAGATAAGTTGGATAGTGGCCAGTGAGTTTTAGAGGTAGCTTTCAGAAAAGCAAAACTGTTCTTTATTTAATCACTCTGCTTCTGTAGAAACTCCTGCTGCTCAGGGGACATATGCGCCATGCCTCTTTATCATATCTTAATCAATATCTCTCACAGCGTTAATGCAAAGCAGCAAAGCACACACTACAGTCCATCTTCTCAACTTCGCCAAAATTAGTCGCTATACCAAATTTCCAATTCTTGCCTAGAGGTAATGTCCTTCAGGTTTCTCACTAGATTTGAGGAAATTTTGGACTGTGACCTTTATTGCTCTCTCACTTTCTCTGTCTTAGTTTCTGAGCGAGAGAGACAGAAAGAGGAGGAGAGTTGTCTGTGATGCTTGTTTAATCTTATTATACAGTGGTATAGCCGTGACCTACAGTGGTTGTGCAGATAAAAGAACACAGTAGTATAAGTCACCTTCCTACTGTATAATTACCTCCATTCATCCTGCACTGGCATTAGCCTTATGATAAAGACAGTGAAACTGCCTGTCTCCTACTGAATGACTCTGCAGATGCACAGCTGTGACAGTCAATTAAAAATGAAGGATAAGGCCCCATTCTGAGTGGGCTCTGAGTGGAGTGTTTAGGGCCTTTTCAGTTATGTAAATGTCTGGCAGGGCTCCGAGAGGTGATTTCACGTGTTTTTCTCTTTTATTTTTCACCATATGCAAAATGAACGACATAAACTCTTGAGTGTTTACCTGCCATCTACCGGAGCTGGGCACAGGCACCTCCTCACCACATCCCACCACATTAAGAACTCCTCAGGGATCCATTCCTACATATGCCTCTATAAAAGAGAGAGAGAGAGAGAGAGAGAGAGAGAATTTTATAATGGCTGTTTACTGTGCTTGGAGATACTGCTCCAAACTGCATTTTAAATGATAAGTGTCTCTCCATTTACTGTCTTGAAATAAACATTTAAATAGCCTTTAATTAGCGTGTCCTTTCGGTCTGTCGATAGGCCTGTGCTAACCGCTCAGCACCTTAACGAGCCTTAATTAAACTGGTTAAAGTGGAAGCCAGCAGGAAAGTGTCTGTCATTTGTAAATGGATAAATACAAATGGATTGTGTGGCTTTGACTTGGTGAAATGACTGCAAATACTCTCTAGTAAACAGGACAACATAATTATTCTGTGGCTCCATGAAGCAACAGTATTTTAAGTGCCCCCCACTTTGTCTGGCGATGGAATTAGATGTACTTTTAGGCTTGTTTCACACTTTAGTTATTAAGCACAAATATCTTAATTATTAAGAAAAAGTGGAAAGATGTTGTTGAAGAGTGTATAATGCCTGACACACTTGGGAGGTGGTGCTGTTTTTGTTTCACTTCTGAAGCTGTAAAAGTTTTAGTTTAAACTACACAGAGGAACAGAGGACCACTCTCATAGATCAGGGCAACTATTGACAGGCAGATGTTTGCTGCTCTAAAGTAAGCTAAACATTATTTGCGGTACTGAATTTGCTAAAAATCATTTAATATGATGTCGAATGATAAATAACTTTACAGAAATGTGTTATCAGTTAGCTAACCAATTAGTTTTTCTTGACATAGGTACTGATAGTAAACTTGATATATCAGTCAGGTTAAACAGGACTGTACAGTGATCACATTTATTTAGAACATTCTATGTAAAGAATATATTAATTATTATTAATATTAACACACTTGCCATTCCTTTTGTTTCCAGGGGTGCAGCTTTGTTCTCAAGTTTTGGGGTGGGGGGATGGGACAAACATGAGAACATAAATTCATTTTGCTGTTTTAGATTTAGCTCACAGTGACAATGTGGTGTGTTTGGAGAGATTTTGTGAAAAGTCACTCTCAAAAATGGGTAAACAGTAATATAAGCTTTACACCTTTTATGTCCCAATCATCCCAAGACCTCCAAATTTTTGACATTTGTAATTTTTGGCCAGCATTCATATTTTGCCAGTTCTTAAACATGTATGTCTGCACTGTACATCTTTTAAAGCCAGTTTATTTTGAATAAAAATGTTTTTAAATGTTCTCCCTTTATGTGTTTCTAAATTTTCCTTTCTAAGTTCTATTGAACTTCTTTGTCAGATAGTAAAGTGTTACGGATGCTAACTAAGTTGAAAGTTTGGCAGATGCAACAACAATAACTAAGGCAAGAATAAATATGTAAAGTTCATACACACTAGTATAAAATACACATTGCCAAGCGTTCCAATAAAGCTGCATTTTCTTATTGTGTATAAAATAACCCTGTTTTGACTTGGGCTCCCAAAAAGGACATGTTCATTATTGTGGCTAATTTAAATAATACTTCATATTATAATGCAACTGAAATATAGCTTATACAGATTGTAACATTTTCTCTGCCATAGAGGGCCAGAGTTTCATTTCCAGTTTAATGGAGGTGTAGAGAGCTCAAATGTAACTAGTGTTCAGAAAGACGACAAGCAATTAGAAAAAAAAATCTCAAATATGGAACTTAATGTCCTTGTTCCCCTACTCTGTGTCGCCAGCAGCCGGGAAACTTTCGGTCCTAATTATACATTTCTGCCTGTCTGTCTCTCATCTCTCTCTCTTTCTCTCTTTCTCTCTCTCGCTCTCTCTCTCTCTCTGTCTCATTATCCCGTCTCCTCACGATCTTCACATAGTTACATTAGCACAGAAAGAGCCTGATCTGCACTTAACATGAATGTGTGGAAGAGAGGGGTGATGAAATGAAGAAAAAGGTAAGATATATGGAATATGTAGAAGAGGAAAGGAAAAGCAATACCAAAAAAAAAAAAAACCCTTGGTCATACGGGAAGAAGAGCTTTTGGGGCTCTGTGTAACCCAAAGCTGTCCTGATGTGCTCATCATATTGACTGCATGGTCCTTCTGTCCACCCACTCCCTCTGGAGAATCCTGTCACTGAGTTTATCCAGAAGAACCGATGTTTGGGTTCTGTTTCTGAAGAAATATCAGTATGAGATCTGTCTCACATCGTTACAATGATGACTCACTGGGCCTTAGAACAAATAATGAGGCATTGAGCTAGCTGAAGCAAGAGAAGCAGAGCATTCAGTGTGAACTGTGCCTTTGGATTATAACTGTGATGTATTATCATTAACCTCTTAAACTGTAAAGAACATATATGGGTTTACATTTCAGTTTCTCATTCTCAAGACTACACTATCCAAAAGAAATCTTTTTTTTTTTTTCTGCATCATTTGAACAGCGGTTGTTCTTTACATCATTTTTTTTCTATGATATGATGTAAATGCTTTAGAACATTTACTTGCATTTAATTGATTAAAGTACCCACAGTAATAAATGTTAGAAACGTTTTGGTTTCTACTGTGAAGTTACCATTTTAGAGAGACCTGTTTTTTTTTTTGACGATATGTTTCATAAAAAGTACCATACAATTCATTGTAGTTACAAGTGTGCAGATTATATTGTTACATTTGGATGTGGGGTTTTCTTTTTTCCCCACTGTGATTGTACAGTGATCTTCACTACATTATATAATACAGGTGTGCGCTACACTGATCTGTACCAGTAACCCACCCTTCAAACTTAGACGGCAACTTCTGATCCATATATATTATTTTTTACTTACCGTCTCAATAGCTGATGACAAATGGACACAAAAGTAATTTAGCTACAAATGTGAGGATGAGTGACCATAGTAGCGGTAGCTAGCAATCTGGTAGCTTGTGGTTTACCTAGATGCATATGTTTTCAACAGTTAAGAAATGTGTCCCACTATAGGGGTGCTGAAAATTGTATAATGTTGGGGAAACATATTTTAGTGTTTAACCAGTTCATATCCAGTAACTAAATGTAGTATGATAAGAAAAATGTATGATAAGAACTTGTTTTTGTTGGTCCAAAATTATAAAATTTGCCTTGGATGAATATCAAACAATACAATATTTGATTGTTTTTGATTACAGATAATGTTCGTAATTTTAATTAAATCAAATTTGGATTTTCTATTGATTTGGTAAAAACAGGGTCATTATAGTACTTGTTAGTATATTTATTGCATGTATATTGAAATTTGTTTAAAGTTTTTTTGTTTTATTATCTTGTTTTTTTTTATTTTGGTTTTCCATTTTAATTTCATTTCAGTTAGTGTTTAGAGTGCACTAATAGTTTTAGTTTGTTTTTTGTTTTCTGAAATGGTTATGGATTCAAAGCAGTACTAAATTGGACTTCATCATTTCAGCAATTCAAAATTAACACATCAGTAGATTATGCAGGTTTTACTCAAAGACATCACCTTCATTCATCTTCTAGACCATCCTTTATTCACTGAAAACACAATAGTTTTCATTTGCATTGCAGTGGATGTTGTTGTTTTGATTTAGTATTCGTGTTTTTGAAAACTGTTGTTTTATTGCAGTTGATGAAAACATTTGTCCCTGCTCATTTTGTTTTTGTAAATGTTTTCATTAACTATAATAACGCTGTATAAAAATCCCTAATCCCTTGTGATGAAAAAAAAAATGATTATCAAACTCACTTTCTAGCCATATAGCTTGATAAATTTGAATTTTTTTGTTTTAAATTTACGCACAGGCATGTTTAGAGAACATATGTACCTAAGCAAATTTTAAAATAATCAAAGATGGACACTGGGCTAGGAATTAAAATATTTTCAAGAAACTTTTGTCTTTGCTTCCCTTGGGGGGGCTATAAAGTCTTAATTAGAGGGGACAGACCCATGGACATTCTTGTAATTCGCACCCTGGTCACTACTGAAAAAAAAGTCCTAATATTACTAACTAAGTAATAACACCAGGATTCAAGAGCTGAAGTTACTCCTATAATAGTTATATCAAGTAAATAGCAATAATTGATAGTTCAGCAAAAGTCACTGCAGATCTTGTGGGTTTGCACAAATGTCTTTCTTTCTGTAGCAAATGCAAATGAACAAGAGGGCATATCCTCATGATGTAGTACTAGGAGACTGCGGTCATATTCTGACCCAGACACAGGCTCAGTGCTCTGACATTAGGATCTACCTTATTAGAGTCCTGTAGGAACAGCCTTATCTGACCATAACTCCACTCACTACTGACATAAGAATGGCTATCATTGGGTGTGCGCGTGTATGCGGACGTGTGTGCGTTTCTACCTCGCCTTTGCCTCCATTTAATTAAAGGCACAGTGCTCTCTCCTCTCTCTTTCTTTGCATACTCGGCACAGGGGACATTGATACTCATTATTTGCAGAGCCAGAACACTGAGACTGTGTCAAGCCTGCATCCATCACGGCATGCCCGCATACAGTCAGCACAAAAAACACCATTCTGCACACTCAGCACATTCGCCAATTTGCAATTTTCCAGTGTGTGGAAAGCTGACGTTTTTATGGCTGAAGATCACTTTCAAATGTGCAGATCATGAGAGAGGCCCCTCGTTAGCCTCGCACTGCCGGCCACTGCTGTAACGAGCCTCATTAACAGCATCACATTGCAGAGAGATGGAGTCACCTCTGTTAATGCTTAACAACTAGATGTGTTATCAATGGCAGTAATGCTAATGCTGAGGCAAGGTGATACTCCCTTGCTCTTATTGCCAACATCTCGCTCAGATACTGCATGTGTGTTAAATTTGCCAATAGCTTGATGTATGTGATGCTAGACTATCTGTCTGTGTGTCTATCTATGTTTATTTAACCAGTAATACTAATCTATAGTTAATTAAAGATATAAAAAATAGAAATGATTGCACTTTTTACAAATAGAATATCACCAATTGGAAAGATAAAAATGCAAATGAAACAAAGAAATGATCCAATATATGAGATTATATTTGACATTTTCTCTCCTGTAGAGAGTAAAATGTACAACCTTTTCCAGAAGGATGCTAATGCACCGCTTAGCAGTTTAGCATTATTTTGGTGTTGAACCAAATGCAGAGAACCACTGTGTTGCAAGCTGTCAGTGAAGAATATAGTTGTCAATATAAATGAACTAATATTAGAAGATAGCCCAGCTGGTAATTATTATTATTATTATATTACCATCAGGGAACATGCAAGCAATAGGATAAGGTTCTGTAATGCTCATATGTTGTCCTTCGTAATTGAATTTGGATTTCAATGGTATTTTTTACTGCCATTGTTCCATAGATGATAATCATTTATATAAATTTACATTAGCATTCAAGCTTAATGTGTGACCCCTTGTTAGCTGCAGCTAGCTCTGTGTGAAAGTGTGTGTTGGTAAGTTGCAGATGAATGTGTGTGATGCTCAGTTAAATGTGTGTATAGCTTGGTGTGTGTGTGATACTAGGTTAGCTGAAGCTTGCTTAGTGTGTGTGTGTGTGTGGCATTGAGTTAAGTGTGTCTGGGCCCATTCGACTCTATTCATTATGTGGCTAAAGCGGCAGCTCTGCTCTCCTTGGAGCTGGGATGAGTGTTATTAAAGGCAGAGTGTTCTGACACCACTCTAATGAAAAATAGGAGCTTCCTGAAGGTTATGTTGCCAGCCAGCACTGAAAAGACTGCTTCATTTTGCTCTCTCTCTCTCTCTCTCTCTCTCTCTCTCTCCCTCTCCGTCTCCCTCTCTCTCTCTCTCATGTTCAGGCCAATGTAATTCGCTCCTCCTGATAGATATTTTCTCTTAAAGGTTTTTGTGTGTGTGTGAGAGAGAAAGAGAGTGTGGCCAGTGTGTGGCAGCCTCATCATAAAGAGACCTTTAGCTTTTTCTGTTTTGATGTTGCTTTTTTTCCTCTCTATAGCACAGAGCAGAAGGAGCCTTTTGCTATACTGCGCAGAGGCAGAGATTTGGGTTACAGACTCAACTAGCTACAGATTTACAGTATTTTTTTTTTATTTAACACCATAGATTTGAAATCCCTATAAGATCTAATGCTAATGTAGGGAAACATTATGAACAGAAAGTGTAAAGGAAAAAAAGTAAGCACTATAGATCAGACAAGGTAAGGTTATTTATATAGCAGAATAAAAAAACAGCCTTACTGCAGTCACAAGTTGGCCACTTGTTTCTTAAATTCCTGAGTAATTCTAAGCATGGATATGCAGTCCTACACAACAAAGGAAAAACAAATAAACCAAAAAACTTTAATTAGTGTGGAATCGTTTTAAACTTTAAAAGGTTCTTCACACCTATCTCATTTACAAAAGACCATATTTTTCCCATTGATAACATTTGTGTGGATCATAATGACCATAATGACCTTTCCTTAAGCAGGCTGTATAACTTACTGTGCCTTTAAGACTGATATATGTAAATGGCCTCTGTTCTGATTGGCTGCCCTGTATTGTGCCTCTTTCATATATCAGTCTAGGTTGAAACAATCCTTATAACTTCAGTATAAATGAGCAGGGCTAAAGGGTTGTAGGCTGAAGAGGCAGATAAGTGTAAATGAGTTGTCAATTCAAACTGTCAATTTAGGCTGTTTTGCAATGTAATTTCCATATATAGACACTTGGTTTTCCATGATACGCTCTCTTTAAAGCCATGATCATCAAAGAATGGCCTGCAGCCTAGATCTGGTCTAGGTGAGCAAGAATTCTTTGCTATCTGGTGTCGCCCAGACGAGGATGGATTCCTCTTTTGAGTCTTGGTTCCTCTCAAGTTTTCTTAGGGAGTTTTTCCTTATCACTGTTGCCCTTGGCATGCTCATTTTGGATTTTCTATAAAGTTACATTGTGACAATGCCTGTTTATATATATATATATATATATATATATATATATATATATATATATATATATATATATATATATATATATATATAAACAGGCATTGTCACAATATATATATATAATTACGCAAGTCTTGTAAAAATGTAAAAATGATTAAAACACTAAATACTGTTCACCACCGCAGCAACTATTGAGACGTGTAAGCACACATAAACAGGAAATTATAGCACAAATATAGAAGACAATGTCTTTTTTTTTTTTTTCTGTTTAATGAGACAGCAGAGCTTGTTCAAGCGGCTACATGAGCTGTGCTTGATAGTCACTGTTTTTTTCTTTTGTATTATAGTAGATCAGACAGATTGAATGGCATGATAAAGACGTATTTTGTTGCATTCTGTAGTGCATCCATTTTTCTTCATGTTTACCACTGCAAAGATAATGCTAATTTCCACTAGTACATCTGTGGAATTTGTTATATATCACGCTAACTGTGGTGTATACTCAGTGTTCCACTGGACTTAATGTTTTTTACCGCAACTCTGCCTTAGTTATGGAAGCTTGTACTCTGAACCCTTCAGTACATACTTTAGCCTAGCCTGGTGTGGGTTCAGGTCATTTTCTTCTCTTTTCTTCTCTTTGAAAGATGCACACGAAAACTGCTTGAGTGCTAATAACACCACCTTGTGTAGAATATTCAGGGGGTTTGGCCTAAAGAGTATTTTCTCTATGAGAATTTTGCATTAAAAAAACGTTGGTTAGAAGATTCCTTAGGGAACCGTAAGTGCTTTTTCTGTGGCATTGTTCCAAACCTTGTTTGCCATTTTTAAGAGTGTATATATATATATATATATGTGTAAATGAACACGTCTAAAGATGTGGCATAAACAGGACTTTTGAAAAGCTGCTTAAAAAACAATATGAACCAAATAAAGAGAGAGAGACAGAGAGAGAGAGAAAGAGAAAGAGAGAGAATCTAAGTACTTTTCTGCAGTACTCAGCAGTTGGATGATATATATGACTTTTTTGAGAAGTGGGAGGTCACGGTTTGGGTGCCCTCAAATTCCCACACTGACAATCCAACTCTCAGCCCATAAAACTGCATACACACACTCACACACACACACTCTTACCCTGCAGACCCCTGGTCATCCACAGAAGAGCCTCCTGGGAGGCCTTGTCATTCTCACATACAGGCAGATTACTGTTTTACAGTCAGTCTCTGCTTTTCTCTCTGTCTCTGTCTGTGATCTCTGTCTGTGTAGTGAGTGTTAATGCAGTCATTAAGAGGATGCCTCTGTGCACATGTTTCTCATAAAAATAGTGTTTAGAGGAATGTGTACACAGTGGAAAGGCACTGAGGTGCACAGGCATGCTAAGAGTGCAAAATGATGGAAACAGTGAAGAGGTTTCTGTAATGGGAATTGACAGCTCTTTCACCATCTGCAAAGACCGTTTTATGGAAATACTCTATTCATTATGCTGTAAACTAGTCAATGAAAGTGTTATCTGATATTTCTAGAGTTGATTGTCTAGACTTGATTTTCTTTTACCACCCTGGCAGCACCATTGCAAAGCTGAAAACAGCTAAAGGTACATCAGGTAATATGTTTTATCTTGTAACACTTGGAATTGAAAGCAAACATTAAATAAGGGCTACTAGCAGGAATTTGTCACACAAAACTCAGAGTACGACAAATGGGTTAATGTGATTGGTTTGTTTGATATAAATGCAGTCTCAACACCAACGATGCTTAAATATTCCCTTCATGGTGAAAAACTTGCACTGAAATTTTAAAGCCTCAGTAAGTCACATATCAAGGTCAAGAAATCAGAGCCAGAGTCCACTCTTCATTTATTGAACTTCCAGTCAAAATGGTATCTAAGTACAAGTTTCTCATTTGTCAGCATCAGAAAAGATATGTGTAACAGAAACTTACACAGAAGCCTCAACCACTAAATATAATATAATTTGTTCAGTGTTTAGTGTGCCCACCTTTGCCTTTATAACAGCTTCCATTCTTTCTGGGTGGCTTGCTTTCAGTTTTCCAAAGAAATCTGCTGGGCTATGTTCCATCCCTTCCTACCCTTAAGTTCAGTCTTAGAAGTTAGTTGAATTATGTGCTGCTTCTCATGATCCAAATAATCCCAAACACATTCCTTGATGCTGAGGTCTGGACTCTGGGGTGGTCAGTCCACTTTTTTGAGAACCATAGCTTCTTTGTTGGATTTGCAATTTTTCCACCTTTTTGTCCATTTCTTTTTCTCAGTAACGGCTTCTTGACAGATACACATCCCCCATAGCATAGAGTTGTCTTCTCACATGTGAAGAATAGACAAACACCTGTTGATTTTTTCAGAATTTTTGTTCTGAAGCAAGAGTGATTCTCCTATCTCTCAGCTTTACTGAGCAGTACTGTTTATCTGATGGTGACAGTTTTGGTGGTCTACCAGGTCTTGCATGATTGTATTCATGTGGATATGATGTATACTTTTGAATAAAAGCAGTGAATCAGTTTTTTCAGTGTGTGTTTTATACTGTACTGGCCAGGCCCTTTTAACTCATCTGTTGCTGGTGATGTGTCTTTCTCAGGGTGAATGACACCTACTGCTGGTGTCCTGAGTCCAATATCATGCTTGTGTCTTTGTCTCATTTTGGAAAATGCTCCAACACAGGATCACATAAACAGACAAGTAGTGAGGCCTTTAGTAGAATATGGGCTTTCCTTATTTACTACGGACAAGAAGGCCCATCAGGCAGTGAGTAGAGAAGGTGTATGATGAGCGTGTTGAGGGCTGAGGAGCTCAGTGGGGCGCTAAGCTGCATTTATGACACAGCACTACACTAATGATGGAGTTAATGTTAGTGCTAAACACTAAAACTTTTCCTGCCTCCCCTTCACTACAGCATTGGATACTGGAGAATACGCTAAGCACATGCTTAATTTCCCTTAGGCAAGGGTCTCTGTTTGTGTGTGTGTATGTGTGTATGCATGTGTGTGTTAAGCACCTGAAAAGCAGTGAAAAACATGTCACAGTCACTTCCTGTGGCACGTATTCCTGTTTTTGTGTGTGTGTGTGTGTGTGCGCATATGAGCGTGTGTACTCTTTTTTTTTCTGTGTGGATTGTTAGGGTTGTTTTTGAAGCACAGACTCCACTTGTCAGATTATGCCACATTTCCATTTGACTTTCATAAGCTGTTTGCGGCTCACAGATTGCACGGCGAGCTCCTCTCCTGTGCCCGGCCCGTTACATATGTAGCTTCTCTGAAACGAGAGCGCTGTCCTGCTTAGAGCAATAATTCTAAAACCAATCCCACAAGGCGTTATTACACTCTTTTTTCCCCTATTTTGAGGAAATATAGGAATGAAATGAGAACATGTAGAGATGCAGAACTACATAGTTTGTTATATGGTAATACCCAGTCTGCTCCTGTTCTGCACATGCATGCGCAAGCCCCTACATATACCTCATGCAGCTTAACAACTTCCGTCACTGCTTTTATGTGTAGTGTTTTACACAAAGCTCTTTAATAGTGTGGCTAATGAGTACTGTGCTGATGCTGTGTGTGTATGTGTGACCAGGTGTGTGCATGTGTGAAAACGTGTCAGGGTATGTGAGTAGATTCTATGTATGTATAAATGTATATGTGTGTTTTTTGTTCACATATTTTCAGTCCTACAACAAGAAAAATATAGGTATGAACTAGGATATCAGGACCAACAAAATAATCCCAGCTAGATGTTTCTTTTTCTTTTCTTTCTTTCCATTTCTCTTTGTTGTTGAATTTAAGGTTAGGGTTAGGCTAAGGATAATGTTTAGAGAGTTCTTAGTACGTATGTGTAGTTACATTATGTGTACAGTACTTTGCAAAAGTCATTTATTTCATTTATTTAAATTCCAGTCAAAACAGCCATTAAGTACAAGCTATTCATTTTTTAGCATTAAGAATATATTTCAGCATCAGGAACATATATTTGCCAGAAAATTACACAGAAGCCTCAACAACTAAATATGATATGAATTTTTCAGTGTTTAGCTCGTCCACCTCCATTACACTTTGCTTTTTCCTGCAGGGGGGTTGGTTACAGTTTTTCAGAAGAAATCTACAGGGGTATGTTTCCACACTTCCAAAGTTCAGTCTTTGAAGTTGGTTGCATTTTCTGCATCTGACGATCAAAGTAATCCCAAGTTCAGATTTAAACTGATTTATTCACATTTCAAATGTCCAGTTTCAGTATTCTAGTTATTTTGTACTTTTTGTGTTTCTTTGTCTCAGTAAAGGTTTCTTCACAGCTACACATCCTGTGAGACCCATTGTGTTGAGCTGTCTTCTCACAGTAGAAGGATGGACAGAATCACCTGTGGATTTCTTCAGATTTAAAAGCAAGAGTGGAGCTTGATTTACTTCCATATCTCAAAGATGAAAGCTTTAAGTACTGTTTATCTGATGGGGACAGTTTTAAACTCCAGTTTTGTAAACACGCTTTTACTTATTTTCCTTTGACTTTCCTCTTTCTTATGCAAGTAGATTACCTTCTATCTAATCTCCTTAGAAACATCTCCTTTAGCCATTGTAGATGCACTTTAGGAAGAAATTGGCAGGGCAGCTAAGGTGGGTATGGGTAGCTGCTTGTGTGAATGTCAGTGTCTAATTGAAGGGGAACATAATATCAGTGACACCTTTGGGAACAGCTTTTGTTGGGAGGACATAGCTGTAACTTGTTGATTTAAGACTGGAAGGATGGAAGATTTGTGGCAAAAGGGTGACAAAAGTGAAAAGTGGACAAATTAAATACTGATTGATTTGATATTACACTTGTAACATTGCACTTTTCTATTAAATATATGTTTCCTGCTTTTTTCTGATAAAAAACAGAATAACTTACACTGAATTTCGTTACATTTTGACCATAAATTAAATAAACAGGTTTGAATAAAAAAATAGGTTCGTCTCTGGCTTTGGCATAGTACTGTATATGTAATACACACGTGTATGACCCCACATCCTTACATTGTAGAAGAACAAGTGTATGTGTGTTTGTGTTTCCAACAGGCTCCAGGGTGCAGGGTCCAGATTCTGCTCCCTGTGGGGAGGCCAGTGCAGTAAGAGAGGGATGAAAGCAAACGCATGGGAAAAAACCCGGCGTGAGTCCTGTTCAAAGGCACACAGCACTCCTCAGTGGATTAACATTTATTGAGCGTCTAAGCTGGCTTTTCTCGCTCCAGGACAAAGATACAAACTTAATTGCTGTGACTGTTCCACCAACTGATCACCAGTGTGCCCACCAAAGCTCAGCTAATAGACACTCCATTACGGATTAGAAAGTCTCTATTACCAAACAAATTAAGCATGCTCTGATCTTAACCTATAGGTCGAACGGCATTACAGCAAAGTTTAAGCTGTTAGATGACTGAGAAACGTATTACGCACTGGCGCTGAGGTTGCAGTTTGGTATCGATTTTACGATAGCCTGATATGATGATTTATGGAGTGCTGGTGTCAGTATAACAAGCTGAAGGACACACAATATCATCTTCAACATCATTAAAATTCAGACGCTTCTCCGACCCACTCATCAACTGCTGCTCACTAGCAGAGAATTTCGCAGGGAGAAAGATACACACAAGAAACACACACATACACTCATGCACACAAACCTATACATATAAATATAGCTTAAAATACTGCAATAAATGTATTTCATATACATATACAGAAATATATGTAGAAAACATTATAAGCCCTCTTTGATGATGTTGGCTAACTTATTCCTGTCACTGAAATGAAAAATAACTTACCTTTTTTTAATGTAGCACTTTTTATCAAAGCATGTCTTGCCACTTATGCTGTGTTTGTTTAGACTGCTTGTTTTGATGTGATTGGAGTAGCTGCTTAAAGGGTCGCTCCATTGAAAGCAGCTGTGAGGGTAGAGTAGTTTCAGAGTGGAGGTCTATAGAGCTGACTGGGGCAGAATCTGTGGTACACTAGAGCCCCCTGTAGGCACTGAGAGGTTTTGCAAAAATCACAGCATATGATGTTACTGGACCGCTTAAAGGAAAGCTCGGTACAGTTGCAGACAGCCTGAAAGCTGTGCACAATGCAAATATTTATTTATAAAGCATTTAAAAACAGTATAGAAATTACCTACACATGGCGCCCAATATGTTTAACGTGACAACTACCACTTTGATGCCACCATCTGCATGTACAGTATGTTTACAGAAGCAGGTTCACTTCCTTCACCGTAATGTGGAATTTGATATATATATATATATATATATATATATATATATATATATATATATATATATATATAATGTGTGTGCTCAAAATAAAACTTTTTGTTTGTCTTGTGTTAAGAACATGGCATGGTATATATAAGATTCATTTAATTGGCTTATTTACATTAATTGTGGATGGTCCGCAGTATTAAGAAACAGCCGGTGTTATCAGCATAGGTGCCAAAAGTATAAGAAAAAATGACCAAGTGTAAATCTCAAATCAACTCACAGTCGGAAGAAATGGTCCCTGTTCCTTTAAAGTGTCTGTAGGGTGAGATGGCATGCAAATGAATAACGTGATGACTAAACACCTCTCTCTAATGACTTAACTAGCTATTAATTTACTGTCATGTCATCATTATTAATCACATTACCACACACACACACACACATATCATCACTTCCAAGGACAAAATGGAGTGGAACATAGTGATAATATAGTCAGAACGGAAGAGCAGTTTTAGAGACGAGATCGAGAAGAACTTTGCCTTTAAAATATTGAAGAGTTCTAATGGATTTGTTATTCTACATTATTATCTCACTCACTGTATCCGGTTATTTAGTGAAAATCTCTCTCTGTTTTTATCTCTCTCTCTGTGTGTTGGAATCTTCAGGATCGCAGATTCTGTCCATCGTGAGGCCGTCAGCAGGGTCAGAGCGGCAGGGCAGGGTGTGAGGTCAGCGTGCTGAGGTCCATCAGCCTCCTCCATCGGAAAGAGAGCGAGAGAGAGTGAGAGGAGACATTAATGCAGGATCTTCTGCTGTGACTTGGCGCACCCCACTGGACAGCTGGAGACTCTGGGAGCAAAGAGGCTGCCAAAGCCTGTCTGAGAGAGGGAGAGAGAGAATGGTGGGCTTGTGTTACCTGCAGCTGGTCACTACCATCATGATCTGTAATTATGTACATTTACCTACTCCTGTTTTTCAAGCTTTATTTATAAAGTGCACACATATACATGCAGGCTCACATACCTTGCATGCATACATGACCAGTGCAAACAAAGCACTAATTTTACTCTATACCCTTACATTTGCATGTGCAAATAAACACATGACTTCTGTAAACTTTCTATAGGTAGCACACTAACCCTGGCTGTTTGTTGCTATGCAGAGGTAATCAAAAGAGGCAACCTGAAGTGTTAAAATGGAGGTAGAATATTGCGCATGTAGTGAGTTTTGCTCCGAGTGATTTGGTGACTTAGCACAAAACAGCATCACTTTGAGTGAAAACAGAACTGTCAAATTTCCATTCATGTATAATTGGCTCCATTTATAGTGTCTGACGGACAAAACCAAATATAGAAAGTAGTTGTTTCTTTTTCTGATGGATTATCAAATCCGTTCTGCAATAAACATTTCCCTTAACAGCAGCGCATCTCTCTTTGAGCTGTGTGAATTATGATTACAGCATATGAGAGTGTTGATAAAATGGGTTAGCATGAGTGTGGAAGTGGCTTAAAAGCAAATGCTAAAATACAGTGAAATAATCATATAAATTATGCATAAGCTCTTCAGATGGAGCAAAATGTTTACCCCCATGAATTATTCATTGTTTATCTGTGTTTCATTATCATATTTCCTTTTCAGTTGTCTGGAAAACTTTTTGAGAATACAGCACAGGACTTGATGGTATTTTAAAAAAGATTTTTTTTTCTCTCACTATGTCAAAAGTTAAAGCTTCTTTTGAAAACTATTACATGTAGATCCCGTTATTCACATCACACCGAAGTGAAAAATATAATGGGCCCATGCAACTCGTTCTGCATAATGCAACGGCGGAAATACTTCTCCCATGACTATAGCCATTTGGTCTGTCCCCTGATTTCAATGCCTCATATTCACTCATTAGACATAATGCCAAATGTGTGGTGTGAATATTAGATCAGATGTGTGATTGCTGATTCTGCCCCACTTTACCCCACCCATGGCTTAATCGGGATCTAATCTGGGTTCATCAGCTCCCCAGCCCTAACTCGCAGCCTGCTGACAGTCTGCCTGCTCTCTGATAAATGATCTTAGCTGAAGCCAGATTTAACATGAGAGGCTCAAGTGCCAATTATGGGCGTCTGAGTTGGTTAATAAGCAGATGTAGTTAAATATCTGAGCTGGACGCCATTTGTCAGGCAGAGTGTGTGTTTCCCTGTGAGACATGATGCTGTGGAACATGTAAAACCTGCATCTTTCCTTCCCTAATCACCTTTTATTAGGGAGCTGACATCATGATTAAATTAACCCAAAACATGCACATGCTGTAGGGAGTCATTCCTATCGCCATGCTCTTGTTTAAAGCCTCTCACACAGTTAAGGATATGTGAGAATGTAAAAGAACAGCGCGAAAGAAGAAGAGGTAAAGCACTTTTTATTTTTTTATATGTTTGTTTTTTTTTAATGAGTAAAATGTGACAAACAGTATAATTTAGCTTTTTTACTAGATATTGGACTGAACCCATTAAGTGATCATTTGCGCACTGCAGCTAATTTGAGGGCTTTTTAGTCATTGGATGGATGTGCACCAGGATGCTGAGATTCTTTAATTATTTATTTATTATTTTTTTAATGACTGAAAGCCCTTGCGGCTTTTCTGGTCTCAGCTTAATAAACGCTCTGTATGTTCTTGCGGGATGAGTGTGTGCATGAGTGCGTTTGTGTGTGTTTTCAGGTGGGAGCTTCATTCGACAGTGGAAGTGTGAGGTTTCTCATTCTTCATGCACTCGAGTGCTGATTCTCCTTCACCACACAGACACACAGGTGACTTTCTGCTTTAAAATAATCTCTCCTACTGGCTATGAATTGTTCTCTCTGTTCCTTGCTTGCAGAAAAAAAATCATAAACAATGTGAACTAGAGATTATGACTTATTTTCTGTGAGCAAGGAACATTAATAACAATAATGGATTCGCCAGCTATAGCAGTGCATGTGATTTCGGTAGGCTGCAGTAAGCGAAATTAAAAAAAAAAATAAAAATAAAAAAAAATAACTCAACCATTTAATCAGTTACCAACATTTGGCACTGAAGGTCATACTACCTTTTCCAGAGCTGCTTTTCAAAACTGCCACCAGTAGACCACCTCTTGTCAAAGTTTTGAAAATGATTTGAAAATAGAACAGTTGACCAAATCACTGTGGTTATACGATAAAAAATATATATACAAACTTTCTTCTATTTTGGTAAATCTGTTTGTGTGTGTGTGTGTGTGTGTGTGGTGAATGTACATATCAGAAAATGAATGGGGGTTGGGAGCATCTGTTGGCAGAAATAAAAGCTTTTTCATGCTCATGTTGGGAGCATCATTAGCATAATATCCTTTTCTGTAAGGTGAAAACAGAATAATAATTGGCTTGGCCTTTTCTCTCTGTGTGTTGTAAAACAGTTAGGCATTAATTTGTGGATAACTGTGCAATTATTTTGAAATGCTAGCGATTGCCAGGCTGGTGTGGAGGAGAAGAGAGGAAAGGAGAGGAGAGGTCATACAGGAGGAAGGGAAATTAGAAAGGCAGCATGGAGGCAGAAGAGTGTAGAAAAGTTAAATAGGCCATCCCATTAGTTAGCAGCCGTATTTGAAGTGGACCCATGCTTGTTCTAGCTCTGATTACTAACTAATTAGAAATGCATACATATCTGGTAATAGTTTTTTTCATTTGTGGGCAAAATAATGAATTTAGTACAGTATGACAAAAACACTAAATGAAGGTACTTTTACCCAGAGAGAGAAACGGTTCAATGCTGTGTGCTGAAGTTAGTAGCCATACAAAAATATGATACATGAACATATATTCTTTTTACCTTTTGGAACACTGTGGCAACATATTGCAATGTATTCCATTTTCTGTGGGAACACACAGGATTGTTATGCTGTCTTTTATCATTTTAAAGCAAGTTTTTCCTTTAGATGTGAGGTAAATTAGGTATTCATGATTAGCTTTCTGGCTATTTGTATCTGTTGCTGTGCCCCTAATATTTTATACATGTTTTCTGATGATGACAATGATGTTTTTTCTAAGGTTAATGGCTTGTCTTAAATGCATGTACTGCTCATACTCATACATTATACTTGTATTAAACTCTGAAGTCATGTTTCCAATGTGTGTTTTACATATTAATAATGCTGTGTCAAAAGGTAGGATTGTTGTGAGTGAAGGATTGCTTAACAACTCACAAACTTAACCGTCATTACAAATGTCCATCACTGGTATCAGTCTCTCAGGTGCAGTGTTGGGAAAGTCTTGTCTTTCAGCATTCCATAGACATCTGTACTCAGTTCTGTGTAAATTACAGCCTTGTCCCGAGTCGTAATTGTTGGGGAAGATGGTGCTTTTTCACTGCGTTTACAATCACACACATGGAAATTATCTGGACACAAGCACTGAAAACGTAGTGCATTGAATTTGCTTGATTTAGATATGTACATCATTTCCACACAAATAAAATGTACTACATCAACACAACAATTGCCACAAATAAGTAAATGCAAAAACGGTCTTGATGTTATACAAACTTGATGTTATACAAACTAGTGTAAAAAAAGTTTGAATAGTATGTGGAAATGCAAATAAAAACAGAAAATAAGGGGTTTGTAAATCCACTTTGACCTATATTTAAATAAGAACACTACAAAGACAAGATGTTTAATGTTTTACCTTATGAACTTCATTGTTTTATGTAAATACCTGCCATTCTGAAGCTGGGACAGGGGCAGTTTAAAACTAGGAACATTGTGAAATGTTCATCTTCTTCAGGTAATGCAATCATGCTTGGGTATAAAAGGAGCATCCAGGAAAGGGACGAGCCAGGATGGGTTGAGGCTACCACTTTGCCCAAAAATACATCAGCAAATTAAACAGTTTAAGAAAAACATTCCTCAGCAAACGACTGAAAGCACTTTAGGTACTTAACTCTATACAGTGAATAGTAATCATAAGGGTGGATTCATTAAGGTGAATCTGGAAAAATATGTGCGTAAAGGGCAAGGACCAAAACCACATCTGAATGGCCTGGACATTCTATACCTCAGACAGTGCAGCATTAAAAACCGGCATGCTTCTGTGATGTATATCACCACATGAACTCAGGAACACTTTGATAAACCATTGTCAGTAAACACAGTGCGTTACTGCATTCGCAAAAGCAGGTTAAGACACATGTCAACAACGTTCAGAAATGCTGCTGACTTCTCTGAGCTTGACGTTGTGTTCTGCAGAACAAGGACCATCTAGCTTGCTACCAACGTAAAGTTCAAAAGCCACAGTCATTGTATGGGGTGGTATGGAGAACCTACACATCTGTGAAGGCACCATTAATGTTGATAGATATATATACACATTTTGGAGCAACACATGTCTTTTTCAGGGATATTCATGCTTATTTCAACATGACAGCACCGAGCCACATTCTGCATGTATTACAGCAGTATTGTTGCATATTCATAGAGTGTGGGTGCTAGACCAGCCTGCCTGCAGTCCAGACCTGTCTGCCGTTGAAAACGTGTGGTGCATTATGACATGCAAAATACAATGACAAAGGCCTGTTGTGCAGCTGAGAATTTATTTAATGGAGATTGACTTGTATAATGAAGAATGGCTAAAACATTCTGCTTCAGTCCCCAGTTGATTATTAAGTGCTGTTAAAAGGAAAATGTGTTGTTAATATGTGTTGTTAAATGTGATGTAATACAGAGGTAAACAAGCTCCTGTCCCAACTTTTTTGGAACGTGTTGCAGGCATCAAATTTGGAAGAAAGGTATGTTTGGCACTGTCTTTCTTAAATAAGCAAAGCCTTCCCTGAAAAAGATGCCATCTGGATGGCAGCATATGTTGCTTTAAGACCTGTATATATCATTTTACATTAATAGTACACTATATTGCCAAAAGTATTTGCTTGTCTGCTTTCACACGCATATGAATTTGAGTGACATCCCATTCTTAATCCATAGGGTTTAATATGATGTCGGCCCACCCTTTGCAGCTATAACAGTTTCAACTCTTCTGGGAAGGCTTTCCACAAGGTTTAGGAGTGTGTTTATGGGAATTTTTGACCATTTTTCCAGAAGCGCATTTGTGAGGTCAGACACTGATGTTGAACGAGAAGGCCTGGCTCGCAGTCTCCACTCTAATTCATCCCAAAGGTGTTCTATCGGGTTGAGGTCAGGACTCTGTGCAGGCCAGTCAAGTTCTTCCACTCCAAACTCGCTCATCCATGTCTTTATGGACCTTGCTTTGTGCACTGGTGCGCAGTCATGTTGGAACAGGAAGGGGCCATCCCCAAACTGTTCCCACAAAGTTGGGGGCATGAAATTGTCCAAACTCTCTTGGTCTGCTGAAGCATTAAGAGTTCCTTACACTGGAACTAAGGGGCCGAGCCCAACTCCTGAAAAATAACCCCACGACATAATCCCCCCTCCACCAAAATTTACACTTGGCACAATGCAGTCAGACGAGTACCGTTCTGCTGGCAACCGCCAAACCCAGACTCGTTCATCGGATTGCCAGATGGAAAAGCATGATTCGTCACTCCAGAGAACGTCTCCACTGCTCTAGAGTCCAGTGGTGGCACTTTACACCACTGCATTCGACGCTTTGCATTGCGCTTGATGATGTAAGGCTTGGATGCAGCTACTCGGCAATGGAAACCCATTCCATGAAGCTCTCTACGCACTGTTCTTGAGCTAATCTGAAGGCCACATGAAGTTTGGAGGTCTGTAGCGATTGACTCCACTGACAGTTGACTGTGGAATATGTAGTAGTGAGGAAATTTCATGACTGGACTTGTTGCACAGGTGGCATCCTATCACAGTACCACGCTGGAATTCACTGAGCTCCTGAGAGCGACCCATTCTTTCACAAATGTTTGTAGAAGCAGTCTCCATGGCTAGGTGCTTGGTTTTATACACCTGTGGCCATGGAAGTGATTGGAACACCGAAATTCAATGATTTGGATGGGTGAGTGAATACTTTTGGCAATATAATGTACCTTCACAGATGTGCAAGTCACCCATGCCATGTGCACTAATGCACCCTCATACCATCACTGATGCTGGCTTTTAAACTGTGCGCTGATAACAAGTCGGATGGTCCCTCTCCTTTTTAGCCTGGAGGATGCAGTGTATTTGAACTGTGTTCACCAACACTGGTTTTCAGAAGTGTTTCTGAGCTAATGCAGTGATTTCCACTACAGAATCATGTCCATTTTTAATGCAGTGCCATCTGAGGGCCTGAAGGTCATGGCCAGCCAGTATTGTTTTTTGGCCTCGTCCCTTGCATAGAAAAATGTCTCCAGATTCTCTGAATCTTTTAATGATATTATGTACAATAGATGATGAAATCCCCAAGTTCTTTGCTGTTTTACACTGAGAAACATTACTCTTAAATTGTTGTACTATTTGCCCCCCAGTCTTTAACAGTCTTTTACTACTGAAAGACTCTCTGGGATGCTCTTTTTATACCCAATCATGTTACTGACCTGTTGCAGTTAACCTAATTAGTTGAGATATTTCACCAGGGTTTTTTGGCAGTTTTACCAGTCTTATGTTGCCCCTGTCCCAACTTTTTTGAAGCATGCTACTGGCATCAAGTTCAAAATGGGCATTCATTTTTCAAAAAACAATAACATTTCTCAGTTGTAACCTTTGACATGTGGCCTTTGTACTATTTTCAGTTAAATATAGGGTTAAAGTGATATGCACAAAATTTGCATGCTGTTTTTATTTACATTTTGCACCGCATCCCAATTGTTTTGGAAACGTGGTCATATTTGGAAATGATGTACACATTTGAGTCAGTTAGTCGTGGTTATTTCTCTGCAAGCGCCTAAGCAGTGCATGCCTGTTCACTATAGGGGCGTTAGTAGTATCTCCACACAAATCCCCGTTCCAGCGACTAGGGACAGGCAGCAGACACAGGCAGGCTTGTATAGAGTCATGTGACAGTTAATGAGGTCATCATTTACCGCCCTTTATATCCTGCAGCTTCCTTCACAGAGAAAGACAATGCTCACTAAACAGAGACACACGCTCTCTCTCACGATCACACATTCACAAAATCACATTCTCACAATTACAGACTTTTTCCTTATGTAGCGTGACACAGGAAGAGCACAATAAAAGGAGCTATATGGATGTTGTTCAGAGTGGCTGTTTCCTGACTATGTGAGAGTGTGTGTCACCAGAGAGGAAACCCTGCTGTATTTTTACATAGTTGAATCCTGTCTTAAGAGGACTGTGGGATCCATTCTCTACCTGTCTCCGCCTCTACACCTCCCTCTCTTCTCCATCCTCCAGCATTCTTAAAGTCTGCACAACATGGACAAAATATCTAATCGCAGTTACATTGCTGTTTATTGGTAACATGATTATTCATTGGTGAACAGTTCTTGTCAGAATGAGACATAGTTAAGATAGTTAAGATTAAAGGTATATCTGCACAATTTTAAGGAGAAAAAAAATATATATTTATCAATTTAGGCAAAAGCTCATTATTCATCATAAGGCTCATCAGGGAGATCTTTAATTATTTAGTGTGGTCAAATTGAACACAATGGAATTTTGTGTGAATGCTTAGTTGTGCATCAGACATACTCCTAGATTAAATTTGTTGGTTTCTTTTGGGGCCATTAGTGACACGTGTGTCTAGCCGTTTAGCTCACTGAGGCTACTTCAATACTACTTTAATACAGCGTATCAAAAGATTATGTGCCATTCAATATCAAATTTCAGTACCTAAGTAGGTGATCTTATCAATTATCAGCTAATAAAAATGGCTCATTTAAAAGTGTAGTTGGTTTAATATATATATATATATATATATATATATATATATATATATATCATGAAGCAAATTTCATGAAGAATGGACCAAAAGAAAAGGCCAAAAAATACTTATAAATAATATTACTATACTTATAATAATATACCTATCTGGTTCCATTGACTTACATATTCACACACACACACACATATATGTATATATATATATATATATATATATATATATATATATATATATATATATATATATATATGTATGTATATGTAAGTGTGTGTGTGTGTCCGTATTGGGATCCACCAATACAAGTTTCGGTATATCTATTGGTATTGGAAAAGAAAAACTGATATCGCACCATCTTTATCTAAAACACATTCCATATGTGATAATTTCTTGATTAGTCTGTAATCTGTTCTGGTCAGTAAATATACCCACTTTCTGCAACTCACACTTATTTCTGGTTTAAGGCACACCTACTTTCAGGGTGTAAATTAGAAGCAAGCACTGAAAAAGGAACATGATATCCAGGTATCAGTATTGGTATCGATACTGAAACAAGTACCCAGCTCCAATGCAGTGGTATGAAGCTCAGAGCCTCAGTATCTGCCATTTAATGTATTTATTTGATAAAGCCATGACTGTGTTTCCATCTATAACCCATGTGGTTATCTGTTTGAGGCAACCACTACAACAGCTCTCAGAATTCTTCAAATATTATTCTTGGTACAGCTGTGTTGTGAGGAACTAGTCAAGAAACAAAAAAGTCAGCATCACAATCATGCATTGATGCCTTTAACGAAACCTTTTAAAAAGCAGAGTCTTTTCTTGAATATCTTGTTATGCCTTTTCTTTTTTCTCCTCCTAAGCACTTGTGGACTCCCAGCCTCCCTCCACCCAGCACTCTTACAATCAATGCTAGCTCGCCTCAACAGAAGAGATCAATGTGTCAGGGTTTCTGCTCTGCACGTGTGGAGGCGTGGGGGACTTAGCCCGAGGTTTTGAGTTTGCGTGTTTGTGCGATGAGTGTGGTGATTTGTGGCTGTAGGTGTGAGTGTGTGCTTATGAAGTGTGTGTTGGGATATAGGCCTGGGGCATGCGTCTGAACGTGTACTTGTGATTTTGCAGTGTGTGTTTATAGTGGATCAGAGGCTGGTCATGTCTGCGGCTTACCCATAATCCCACTCTGATCTAAGTGTTTGATCAGCCGATTGCTCCAGCGGCGGTGTGATCAGCAGAAGCTCTGTAATTTAGAGCTGATGTAGCGACAGTGATCCTTCTCCCTCTCCCTCTGCTCGGAACAGCAGCAGCAGTGATGAAGGCTGCTTACAGGCAATCCTCAACCTTAGTACCTCATGTTCACACACTTCCACAATCACCCACAGAGACCGAAACACTCCTGCCACACTTTTAGGCTTAGGCCTACTGTGTTAGAGGATCATGTTGAAAAACTTATTGCTGTGCTGTAAGTTTCTGCTTGGTCACAGTAGCTGTTGGAGGGTGTTTTGTAGGATGTTTAGTTTTTTTTGTTTATATATAGCTTTGATATGTAGTACTGTGCAAAAATCAGAGATCACTCTTCATTCTTCAGTTTTTTTCCAGTCAAAACAACCATTAAATACAAGCTATTCATTTTTAAGGAAAAAAGCAGAGAAAAAAGTATTTAGCCTCAACAACTAAATATAATTTTCCACAGTTCAGTCTGTCCATCCTTTGTCTTTATTACTTGTGTGGTTTTTGAGCGACTTGCTTTTAGTTTTTTAAAGAAATCTGCAGAAATATTTTTCCACACCTCCAGAGTTCAGTCTTAGAAGTTGGTTGCGTTTTTCCAAAACTGATCCCAAAAACATTCAGTGATGTTAAGGTCTGGACACTGGGGTGGCCAAGCCATTGTGCTGAGAACACCAGCAGCTTCCACCTTTTTGACTAACTTCTCAGTAACAATTTCTTGACAGCTGTACATCCTTTCAGACTCATAGTGTTGAGCTGTCATCTCACAGTTGAAGGATAGATAGAAACACCTGTGAAGGTTTCAGTTCTGAAGCAAGAGTGGAGCTTGATTTTCTCCTCTCTCTTGAAGATGAAAGCTTTAAACTCAGTCTATCTGATGGTGACAGTTTTGATGGTCTTCCAGGTCTTGGACAGTTATTAATTTTCTAAACTCCTCTTTGACTGTCAGAAATGTCTCCTGAAAAATTTATGACATACATGTAATAGCTGCTTTGACTGGAAATAAACTAATTTTGCACAGTACTGTAGTTTCCTCTTAATGATCTATTTGACTATAGATTTATTTATTGTTTACCTAAGACCACATGTCCTAAACTCTCACATCTAATCATGTATGTGCTTCTTGTTATCATCTCAGCTACAACTTGATATAAAGGAACTTTACCAAAGACAGTCAAGAAAATTGTTTGAAACTAGTAAAAACACAGTATAACATTCGATCACATGTTGCCCAAAGTGTTGCACACAGGATGTTTCATTTAGCCTGAAAGTTACACTAACACTACACCCTCACTCATTATTAACACTTATTAAATTGTGTTTTTCACACATTTTAAAAACAAAAACAAAAAACAAATGCTAAAGGCTAATGTTACATACATTTTGAAAAACCACATTAACACATTAGCAAACACTTATTATGAAACCTACGTTCTTTTTGTGTTTTGTCTTTTTGGCCATCAGACCACCACAAACATTGTACTTGTTTGGGCACCCCTACATTAGATTAAATACAAATAAAACATACAATTTTTTTAAGTTATTAATATCTTCGTTAGATAAATACAGTTAGAGGAACAGAGGTTTGGTTCCTGATGTCTTAGTACACTCCAGCCATTGCATGTTAAATTCCATCAGCAGAACACCTCATTTACTGTATTGGAAGGTAACTGTAAATACTGTGTTTCCTTTAAGGAGAGCTTTGAAAGTGGTTAAGCTAAAACACTCGAACAGTCAAAATGTAATTTTTTGTTTGTTTCTTTGTTTATGTTATTCTAATGTGCTCATTAGGATAAACTTATTTTTCCACAGCACTGTATGAATGTATGCATGGATGTATATATGTTTTGTATGTGTGTAAGTCTATGAGTGGGTGCGTGATTGTATGGGGGGTTGGGGGTTGCGTAACTGGCCAGTGAGAACCACTATCAGAATCATATCCTGCAGCTGTGATGTGTGTGATAGGACTAGCACTCCAGGGTGCATTAAATCCTCACTCCCGTCACCATCTCCAACTTCTTCCACTAAAACTTTCAACAGCACACCCATTCCACCAACAGTATGTGACATTGCTGTAAATTTGATCGCCTAGGTCAGTGAACCCTCTCTTGCTCAGGGTGAAATGTCAAAAATTGATTCCTATTGTAGCTGCAATGTGTATTGATGGAGCCTGAACCTTTTATGTTATTGCTGTGTGACCTTTTGCCCTTCTTTGTGGAATGGGATATAATCATTACATTATAAAACTGTACAAGGTCTTATCTTTCCTTCGGATTAACAAAGAGATCGCGCTCTCTTCCTCTCTGATTCTCTCTCTCTCTCCCTCTCACTCTCTCTCTCCCTCTCTCCCTCTCTCTCCCTCTCTCCTTCTCTCCCTTTCTCTCTGTGTGAAAGGTATCCTGTTTTTAGGCTGAGATAAAGTGCTGTATGTGCTTCTGCAGGTCCATAGATATATGACAGACTCTCTCTCTGGTCAAGGTTAGAGTTTTTCTCTGTTTAATGACTCTCTCTGCGAACCCAAGGTTAGAGAGAAACGTGCTGTACAGCTTTTGAGAGCACCTTTTGATAGCTCCAGATTCAGGCTAAGAATTATGTGTCTTTAGGGACCACAAGTACAATCTATGTTCATATATACATAAACAATGCGCCTTGATTTCCTCTGACCACTAAGTTGTGTTTTGTAGCTGTGAGAAGAGCTCGCATCTGCTTGTTAAGTATGCCACTGGCCCACTTATAACTTAAATGACTAGTTTAGTTAACCTCTCTGCTCAAGTCCAGCGTATCGTTATGGCAACAACAGAGCACTGCATAATTTCACTGGCATTAACATCCGTCATCTTCCCACTCCTGCTATAAATACAACTGACAGCAGAAGTCTACACGCACACCCTGCACACGTACATTTCAGTGGGAGAGAGTGAGTCGGGTTTCAGAGGTGAGGCACTCTGATAGTCCAGCAGATGAAATATTTGCTGACTTCCCTCACCTAAGGGACTGCTGTTCTGATGGAGGCACTTATATGTGGCCCCATTAGTCTCTGAGGATTTTCTCTAGCCCACTTTTCACACGATCCGTGCCAATTAAGCAGCCGAATTATGTATAATAGTGGGAGTGACTCGCGTTTGCCAGAGCAGGAACGAATAGGGCTGCATGACAGAGGGAGACTGTTGAATAATTAGAGTGAATTTTCAGAGCCCTGGAAGCTCAATCATATTCTGCCATATGCTAACTATTTTTAACCTAATCTCTCTCTCTCTCTCTCTCTCTCTCCCTCCCCTCTCTCTGCATATCCTGTTCTGTTTTAAGGAAATTCACTGCGCTTCTTGAAGAACCTATGAGTATTAAAGAACAGGACTGAGGCTCTGCAGTTTCAGAGGTGCTTGAAGAATGTAAGGCTGCTGTCTCATAGTCTAAACTTCACTCCTAGATAAAAACATATTTACAAGTGTTACATTTTATAGACACATAATAGGGTGAATTCAGCAAAAGTGGGCATCAGGTAAAGTGGCATGAATAAACTTCACGCTGCATTGCTCTGTGAGTGATTAGCCAATCATATAAGAATATAATAACAATTACCACAAGGGTGCTGGTTATTCAGCATTTTGTGGGCTTAGAATTGTAAAATTCTATCTGATATTTTTGTCAAAACTGAATTATGTACATATAGTTAATCATTTCATTTTCATTTTCATTTTAAATGTGTAAGTTTTTGTTCCTCAATATTTCAAAACCGCACTGAATGCAGATAGAACCTTACAATTATAAACTCATGATTTGTTTTCACTGGTTGTTGTCATAATTTGTACTTCTGGTGTATGTACTAAAACGTCTTCCACTTTTGCTGAGTTCACCCTACACATTTTGTATATGTGACTCTTTTTATACATTCTTTTTACACAAGCCTTCAGTACATTGTGATAAAGTCTTAAGCATTGATTATATCTATATTTAATGGATAAGAATAAACTCTAGTTAACATATGGAGTCAGAATGCAGCAAGAGGAGGCACAGTTCTTTAGCGGTATAATAGTTCTCTACTCAGAATGGCAGAGCAGACTGCACAGCTTCAGAGTGGGCCTGCCATAACATATGCCCACATACGTCCATACTGTATCAGACAACACACTGCCAAGAACCAAAACAATTAATTTGCTTTACTAACTTACAGCTGATTGAACCATCTGTGTGTAAAATAAATAAAGTTTGGCAAGGGCTAGAGGAAAGAAGAGGAGGGGTAGAGAGAGAGGGAGAGAGCGAGCGAGAGAGAGAGAGAGAGAGAGGGAGAGAGAGAGAGAGAGAGAGAGAGAGAGAGAGAGAGAGAAAGAGAATCCCTAGGCAACAGCTCCTTCTGATCAGCCTCTCGTCAGTTCTCTCACTGCCCTACACCATCGCAGGCTTTAATAATTCATGCTGTGCTGATGCCGGGTGTTTATTTTTAGTGATGAGAAGATTGATGAGCCGTTCATATCACTCTTAACCACCAGCTAATGAACTAATTAGCAGGTCTAAATGAAGCCGCACACTGGATAACACGGCAGCACCAGCAGCAGTGGTGTGGATCTGCAATGGTTCTGTACACAGTTCTCTCTAACAGGAGCCAGAAAATGTGCACCTCATACCTTTTTGGTATTAGACTCAGCACGGCTTTCCCAGTCATAGATTAAGACGAGTCTTTCACTAAATTGCTGTGCCAATGGTGAATTAACACTATACACTGTTTTTAGACTATAAGCTTAAGATAAATTTGGATATGACCCATAGAGTTAAACATTTAAGGGGCCCATATCATGGACAAATATTTTTATTTATTTGTTTAATTTTATTTTTTGTTGTTTTGTTTGTTACACATTTTACACTTTTAACTGACTTGGACTTTAGACTAAAATAATAAGTGAATCTGTACCTTAATTATGTTTATTTTATTCAAATAAATGACTGAACATTACATTTTGTTGCTACCAAAACAATCACAACACTACTCTTTACCAAATGTTTCAGTAGTGAATGTTTTAGTACTGACAATTTTAGTTTAAGCAGAACTCAAAAACACTAGCCAGTACAAATCCTTCTCACATCATGTGTTTCGGTAGTGACATGGTACGGTATTTAAATGTATATTTTTACTATATTTATCTTTGATGTAGCATGTAAATATTGTTAAAGTTTTAAAACATACCATTCACTTTCCAGCCCGCACTGACCATATATAAAAATTGAGCTGCAAAAACTTGTAATTGATTTGTTTTTTGTGATGTCACAGAAGATAACACATTTACATATAGTACTGTGCAAAAGGCACCCAACCAAATTGTTTAATTGGGGCAGTACAAACACAATGTAATATTAGAATAAATGACTGTTAACATAAATACAGTTAAAAGGAAACAAAAATATATTCACAAAGAAAAAAGAAACAAGAATGTCTTCAGTAGTATTCGATATCTTGTGAGCTAGTTTAAATCCAGACTTTTCCTCAACGCCTCCAACTCCAAACCAGATGTTGAAAGACAACTACAAATAATGCTGAGCTTTTTTTGAAGTTTTGGAATGATTAAGCAAACTCATTAACATACATAAGATCACTAAATTTTGTATTAATTTTGTATTTATTCTATTATTAGTGTTTTTCCTGCCCAGATAAACAGCTTTTTAAATATCATTTTCGCAGGTGCCTAAGCCTTTTTCTCACTAGTGTTTATCCACCTATTCATCCTACATCTGTTCATATAGATATGAGGAACATTTTACACCACACTTCAGAACACAAAAACATGTTTTGGAATCAGGCATACTGCATAGCAGCCAATCAGAGCAGAGTTTATTTACATATATCAGTCTCAAAGTATAAAAACAGCCAGTTTAACAACCTGTAAAGAGATAAAGAGGGGTTTGGAAATGGCCATGTAAAAACGATTTATGAATGTTTTGGTACATAAACTCACACAAACGAGATAAGTGGACCTCAGGGAAAAAAATAAAATAAATTACAAGAAGAATGTACAAGACGGCTCGTTTAATATTGAATCTGAAACGTTAACAGGACAGATCCATGGCACACATATGTATTTTGAAGTGGAGTCTTATGAGTATCCCTTGTTTGCTTTAAACTGTAACCATAACCTGCATTGTGTGAAAAGATCACTGTGGGGTGATTGCATATTCCTCTGTTAGGAGATAAACTGAGGAAGAGAAGGGAGGTGGAGAGACAGTGTGGCAAATTGCTGACAGATTGATGACAGGATGAGTGAGAACAGGTGAGTGAACTCCAGTGTCCTCTCCTGCCCTGAACATGTGCACAACATTGAGCGGAACATTTATCAGTGTGCTGTCTTCAGCTTGCTTCTTTTACTCTGCTGGGCAGAAACAGGATTTCTCCTCCTTCTCCCTCCCGTCTTCCTAAATAATCCCAAACCAGGAGCTTCCCATCAGACCTCTGACTTTGACCTGCTGCTTTGCTGGGTGAAAGGTCGGATGTCCTTGTTTCAGAGAGTTGATTGGGCCGTGTTCTAATTACTGGTTTATCATTGACATAACACCTTGCTCTTTCCTTTTCCTCCTTGCGAACAGGGCTCATATTGGTAGCCTTGCACACATCATTTTGCCTTCCCCCTTTCGCTGATTGCCTGTAGAGGCTGTAGTAACGAGATGTCAGCCCACTGTGAATTCTAATTTAGCGCAGGCCAATCCTTGCTAGGTATTTGTACCATCCTACAGGGTCTTCAGCCCAGGAGAGGGGCCTCCCAGAAGCTTCACCATAGCACCTCTGCTGATTATGGCTGAATTACCTTGTTTTCTCCGCACTCTGGCTGTTTTTAGCACTCTGACACCAACATTAGAAGGCAGAATCCTGCTGCAACCTAAAAGTTAATAATCCTTTTAATTAATGGTTAAAGCCAATATTGAGCACAAAGTATGAAGGATTACAACCTAAATGAGCAGCATCGGTTAGGCTACACTTCAAGTGTTGATCTGAGAACCCTGGCACTGTAATGAGTCATAAAAACCCGAGAGCTGTTAGGAGAGGTTGTAGAAATGTTAGTTTGTGTATTAACGACGGTGTTGTGTGTTCATCAGGGGTAGCTGTGAAATGCATGGGCTCTCTGGAGTGAGCCCCTCCAGCTGGTCCTGCTCAAACCCAGTGCTGTGTGCAATACGATCGCTCCATCAGTGCTATCTGCACTCATCCAGCAGCCTTATCAATAAACACACCCTCAACAATTAGCCAACACTGAGGGGGAACAAAACCGTGGGCCAAGGAATAAATGCCAGACGTACACTTTAATCACCGGCACCGTTAATCAATAAAATGCCTTCATATCTTTTAATTAAAGTTTTATTGGAGGAAATGTGTTGGGATATTCGTTTGATGCTGATTTTCCATTAATGGCGACTGGAGGGTTTGGGGAATGGCTGTGGCAGATGCTGCTGGTCAGTCACGCTGGGCCTCCTCACGTCTGTAATTGCAATTTCTCACCTACAGAGGGTGGTGGAGGAACCCCCGTTAAAAGGCAAGTCTCTGCTTAACAATTATTGTCGAGCAAATTACCAGGTAGGCAATATATAAGCTGTCAGGAGAGGTTAGCAAGAAAAAGTGTAAGGAAATGGACCATTCAGCCATTCATCATGGCTGTACTTGCTGGGTCCAAATTGAAAAAATGTCATTCTATCTGCTGGAATTAGAGGATGTTACAGCTTAGCTCATCACGGTGGGCTAAAAATGAGGGGAAAAAACTATGTAATGAATGCTCCTTTTCCTCTTCTCAGTACCAATCTGTCAAAGATCAGATTACATCTAAATGTACATTTCTGCAGTTCTTTACGTACACAGTACACGGACATTTACAGTTAAAAAAAAGGGGGAAAATGCCGATGAGGAATCCCTCAGTGGCATCCTAGTGTATCAGTGGAAAACAGTTTTGTACTCACACGAGAGCTGTACTCTACCATCTGCTTGCTTCTCTGCATGGTGCATACACACATGCTCACACTCTCGCACACTGACATTTTCAAACGTTTGCATGCACATGCACTCCTAAATACAGGGTCAACACAGACACAGAAACAAAAAAACACGCTCACTTAAAAGCAAATACATTATATTCACAGACATAGACACATGCTAGTTTATATTTGGCAGCATGATGTCCAGTTAAAATTGAATGAGTGCTTCTTGACTACAATAACCAGATTTTCTGAAAATGATGTTCTTTTTTTCAAATGCTACAGTTGCAGGTCATGTATTATGTTTATCCTGAACAAAAACAGAAATTATTGGAAAAATATTTTTGAAGAATGAAGACAGTGAAGCAGTAAAAAGTTTAGGAAAAACTAGTGGGGTAAAAAAACAGTTTCATCAGTCTGACACTGTGGTTCCCCAGTCATGCTTCTTATAGCTTCTAAAAATTTGTAAAAGTCATAATAAAAAAGAGACTGCATGGTTAAAATAACCTTCTTGGGGAATGACTTCTTTTCAGTGTCAGATATTTGTATTCTAAGAGCTGACCTTACTCTTCCAAGAAGAAGGCTTTTATTTCTCATCAACACTGCTGTGTGTTTAAATGAAGAATATGACTTTATGTCTTACTTGGTCGGGGCTAGCCCAGTTCATATCCAATTATTATGGTAAGGGTAGATTAGATTAATAATATATTAGTTTGAATATTAAGGTTTGCCATAATTAATTTGCCTTTGGTCTGTTCTATAAGTTTGGTCTGCTGCAGGTTCAAGCCAAAAACAGTAACTTAAAAGTCCTGGGGCCGTATTACAGAAACTTCCTATCTTTTTGTCTTAACTTAAGATCTGACAGGTATAAGATTTTTCACAAATTCGTATTACAGAAACAAATCTTATCTTAATTTAAGAATCTTATCTTACAGCACCTTATCTCAGGTTAGGAAATCTTAACCTTCTCAATTGAAGTCGACAATCAACTGTTGTGTCTGTTACCTAGCAACCGACCATATGCGCACAGTTGAAACGTAAACACGTAATCAAGTTAGTTGGCCAGACAGCTAATGTTAGCTACCGTTACTGATGTAAAAAAGGGTAAAAAAAACTAAAGCGCATCAAACTTAAAGTTAAGAATATTGTGGCAGCGCTTCGTGCTGTTTTTCCAGAGCTTTGCTGCTCTCCAGTTTCAGTTTCCGTTTCCCAAATCCTAATAAATAGATACCCGCTCAGTCTCCTCATTATTCATCACCATCACTGTAATGTTGTATCTAACGAGTTTTATCCAACATTAACACCCGAAGGTAATAAGAGGGGACGGTGGAGATTGTGTGTGCAGCATCTGACTTCTTAAAAACACTGTTAAAAAAAAACCTCACAAGTCAAAGCACCGTTTTCAATGTAGATAAATGTAGCATCATTATGCTGGTTATAGTTAACTGTGCTGCCTATCACTGCATAAAACAATAGAAACAGACAATTAAAACAGAAGTTAAGACAGCTCTGGGGTTGTCTTAAAGTTGAGAAAATATTTAGGATATTTTGGCAACTTAGGACATTTCTGTAATACCATTTTCTTATCTGGAAACAAGATAAGATTATAGACTTAAGAACTGTTCTTCTGTAATAGCTTCTGTCCTAAATTCAGTCTTAACTGAAGTTGCCATAACAACAAAGCAGAAAAAAAATGATCTCAGACTTAAGAATATTCTGTAATATGGCCCCTGGAATTTTATTTGATTTGTACCTTTCTTGGTATTTTTTAAAATGGTAATAATAATTTTGTTATACTTAAATAATTGTGAAGAAAATATTCTTTACTTAGTTCTGTTGTGGTCATTCACATTTTAAATTAATTGATTGATTAATTAATTAATAATGTATACAGCTCTGCACTAGAGTTTTTGTCCCTGGTAGTGAACTACGAACCTCCTAGGCTGCGTACAAAACTGCTTCCTACCATACTACATAGTATGTGTAACATTCTTCGTTGACTATGGTTTTAGGCTACTCCTTTCTCCTCCCACTTCTGTATAAGCTTTCAGGAACATTGGCCTTGGTTTGAATACTATCAGCTAGCTCTAGACTCGTAGCAGGCACTTTAACCCCTGTGCCATCACAGCCTGCACGGGATTCAGACTCTGCCTCGGTCACAGAAGTCTGTTTTATTATTGTTTTCTCTGGAATCGCCCCATTTTGTCGTTTAATGGCGGCTCGGAGTGCTGGCACTGAAATGGCGCCCGGGGGAACAGCGCACGAGCGGCTGAATCTGCCCACCTATTAAGCAGCCTCCATTCAATTAGAATGCATGGAAACCTGACGTACCATAACTCACAGCTCTCCGTGCCTACATAAAGCATGTCTGTGGCACTGGCAGTGCACTAAAAATGCTGAGCCAATCTGACGACCACTTTTATTGGAAGCTAATTACATTCTTGATGGCTTTTTTGGTTTCCGAAAACCAAAGCTGGATTAGTGGCTCGCCATGATGGGAGAGCGTAGAAAGGATAGGCACTGGTCAGCACAGTAAATTTGGATGGATGTAGAGAGAGGAAGAGCACTGAGGAGATTATTTTGAGCAAGCAGCCACTGCAGAATCTCTCTCTCACTCTCTCTCTCTCTCTCTCTCTCTCTCTCTCACTCTCTCTTTCTCTGCTGCCATCAATTAGGCCGCGTCTCAGGCCAGCACTCCCATATTTCCATGTCTAATAAATTATGCTGCATATCAGAAATGGCGCGGTTACCTATTTAAAAAACAGGATTGTGTCGAGGCGGCCCATAAATATGAAATATGAAAGGCAACAAATTGAGACAGTCAATAAAGTGTGAGATTTGTTATAGGGCTAAATGCTACGTGGGGAAAGGTGAGACTTACTATCAGGAATTATGATGATAGAAATGGACTTTGATTGGTGTTTAATTTTTTCGCTCTTGTACAGGCTTGGAAACAGCAGGCAGGTTCTATTTACTGTATGATTAATAACAGGCCTACTGCGCTTCTGCGAAATGAAGACATTACTTCTAATTTGACTTTTATTGTAAAA
The DNA here is from genome assembly GCF_904425465.1 of Colossoma macropomum. Taxonomy (NCBI): domain Eukaryota; kingdom Metazoa; phylum Chordata; class Actinopteri; order Characiformes; family Serrasalmidae; genus Colossoma; species Colossoma macropomum. The sequence goes on along the minus strand of NW_023494784.1, from coordinate 27,605,096 downwards.
ATCACCTTTTTCCTACATTGAGATTGGATTCATTTATATCATATTATTGCTTAAATGCTCCCTCCTGGTTTTAATTTAAAACAGAAAAAATGTATCCTCACCTTTTTTTCCATTTTTTACCAGCAGCGAACATAGCGTGCCTGTGAAATGCTTCTTGTTGTTCAGAATCATCTCTGAATCACCTCATTAATTTGCCACAGTTTCATAGTTTATGTCATTATTGCTGTGCTCAGGGTTTTCTTTAAATCTGTGTAATATCTTTGCCTCTTTCTTCGTTTTGACCTCCCAATGGTTTCCGACCCCCCACATTTTTAATTGCTCATTACATAAATCTGCCCCAACAGCCTGAAATAAAGACTTTTATTGGGCACTCGCATGAGCCCATGAAAGGCCTGAACGCTGACACTGACACAATCCAGACCAGGTCCATTTGTTTAGAATTAGTTTGACCATTCCTGAATGTGCGTGAGTGACCCGCAGAACAGGTAGTCGATCACAGAGAGAGGGATTTCTCTGCTGGTGGCCGATCACGAGGCTTTTAGCCGGTGAGGCCTACCGCGGCGAACAGCAAAGCGTCGCCAGGCCTTCTCACGCACAGGGGTCGTGAGGGGTCACCAGCGCTGCAGGTCCTGACACCATGACAGATTAAGGGGATGGAGCTCAGCTGATGCGTGTGCAGTGGAGGACCCACAGTCTGCATTAGTTCACTGTGCATTAGCTCGCACTCGTACCCAGTACAGGGGGATGTGCGTGTGACAGACTCATAAAGCTCCATGATGGATTCAGACTGAGGCACGCCAGATTGGCTTAGAGTGTGGGAGGAATGGGGCCAGATCAAGCAGGTTTCCGTAGCAACTGCTGCCACGGGCCCCATTTTACACGGAGGTGCTTTGACAAGACAGGCCTGCACCTTTCCACGTAGCACTTTGGGTTGATTGTGCGTGCGTGCCCGTGTCTGCGTCTGGGCCACTGTGCATGAATGCAAGTTTATGTTGTAGAAGTACTAGTTCTTTTCTCTTCACTTCATGACATCAAATTAAAGTCTAAATGGCTGTAAGATCTTCTTCGCTTGTTCAGTCCATGTCCGTTTCATAGATTTTCCCCACTAGGATGTTTAATTCCGTGTGTGTGTTGTGTGTGTGCTGTCTCCCAGGCACTGTGCCCTTGGGGTCAGCCTTTATAGAAGGCCTGTGTTCCTCATAATTTGTTTATGAGCCTGTCAAAGTCAACACTCACTTCATTTTCAGGATAATAGCACTTGGACTAGTGGTAGCTAAATGACTTTTTACCGGTCTCTAGTCTAGGTCATTCTGATTGGTTTCATTAGTGCGTTATAAGGGCCCCCACACCCCCACCACCACTCTGTTGATGGTTTGGAACAACACTGTCAACAAATAGGTCTGCTCCACAGATTCATTTGCAGGGTTATTTTCTGCGAGACATTTCAATTGTTTTGAATTAGTCGCTTTTGATTTTTTAAGACTGCTCACGTGTTTATTCATAAAGTGTCAGCTCGGAGGGGCTGGCTTTTTTTTGTTTTTCTTTTCTTGCAGAGCCACCCGGAGCAGTCTGGCTGCATTTGGCTTGGCTCATATCTGGGGAGAGAAAATTAATGCGTATTAATGGAGCCTATAAAGGCGACTAATTGAGCATTCCGGAACTCGCTGAGTTGGGCATCTGCTACTGACATTCTACAGCACTGGGCCTGCAGCACTCTCTCTCTCTCTTTCTCTCTCTTTCTCCCTCACTCCCTCCCACTTTCTCTCTCTCGCTATGACACGTGGTCAGGCAGTTAAAATCAGGAGGGGCAGGCGGGGTCATTACCAAGACAGCCATGTTAATGACACCTGATCTTTCAAACGAGCCCTCAGAGCCAACAGTGACTGATCTTTCGCTCTGTGAGGCCGTGCTGCCGTTTAAGTGGTGGGAATAGCGGTTCGGAAAGGATGAGGGTGTACTCCACACCATATGTGTAATCATATCAGGCGTGTTCTGTTTGAATACCCCCACATCTTTGAGAGGCATCACAGTAATGCAGAGATAGACAGACATTCTGCATGCTAGCATGTGCAGTGCAGCTTTGCTGAACATTCCTATTACACGTCCTGCCTGTCTGTCTCCCCCTTCTTCCCAGATGTCTCCTGAAAACACACGTCTGAGTGTGCGGGGAGGGCTGCGTCTATGCGTATGCATGCCTGAGGTGTTGGCCGTTGTTGTGTTCGCGCGGCCCTGCAATGAAGAACAGAAAGGTCACACATCTTCTATTACTGAAGTGTATTTTAATAAGCCTGCACTGGTGCAGATTAAACAGCTATAAGCACTTAGAGCGTAAAACAGCTGACCTTGGGGACAAGAGACGAGCCGCACATCTGTAAAACAATCATCTCTCAGCTACCTCTGTCGTCCGCGCTCCTGCGCCCATACACTGCTGCCTCCTGGCTCATGCAAACATGTGTGCACACATACCCAGTGCCACAAAACTGGCACGCCTGATGCAGAGGCACAGAACAACACAAAAAAAGGTGGACAGCAGTTTTTATCTTTAACAAGAATCAAGTCTGCTTTTCATTTCTCACTCTGCAGCCCATTTGATTCCAGTCACACCTAATAGAGAAAACATGGTTGGCAGTGAGTTTCTCAGCAAATTATGTCAGTTGCTTCAACACAGAAACATGTGCCAGGTGGCATCTCTACCCTCTGGGCTATTTTCTCTTTTCACCCATCCAGGCTGGAATTTAATGAATTTATCACATCGATTGGCTAGATGATTCACTTGGTGATATTGCTATTATTATGCCTGAGTATTTCTATTTTGCAGTTAAAGACACATTTTATAGCTCCTGAGGGGCTGTTTTATGTCGATATATGAGAATAGGCTCCCGCCGCACCTCCACCCCCCACATAGACTCAGAGGCGGGAAGACTCATTTAGATAGAGAACGAATGATATAGAGAACCCACTTTACACAGGTAGATCACAGTGATTTATAATACTTTGCATTATGGAAAACTATAAATACATTAATGTGCAAGCAGATAGTAGGAGGATTTGTAGCTGAGCTGCAGACTGCTGTGTTCGTTACTTATTGGGAATTATGCCAGTATTGGTGGATGAAGATGTAGAAAGCATTTTACAGCTCATTTTATCTCATGGTGAAATTTATGTGGAGTGCATCCAAGCGCAATATGTGAACATGACCTTTTGGCCTTTTTTTTTAGTCTTTTGTCATAAACATACGTCAGGTGGACTGTGTATCTCATGGGTGTACTGGCACTTTGGTGTAGTTTTACAGCTTTCCCTCTCTTTCTCTGACTTACAAAGGCCAGATCACTAGAGGGCTGCAGAAACGTGAGAAAATGCACTAATAATCTTCCATTATACTCCAGCACACAAAGTGGCAAAAGCATAGTGCTGTAGCCAAGACCACTAGAGGCCAGACTGAGTCAAGACAGAGACTTTGTAGTAGTCGAGTCCAAGTCAGGGCACAGACCAGGAGTAGCGAGACAGAGTCAAGACACAGACCAGATTAAGATATTTTCAAGGGGAAAAAATGAAATTTATTTGTAGTTCATTGTAAATTCATTATCATTCATTATACATTGTATATTGATGACAAATATTATATTTCATAATAGATTTTGTAGTCCAGAACAAACTCACCTTGTGTAAGAATGTCTGTTTGTCCAAAATAAGGTTAGCACTGTTTTTCTGCATTAAAGATTTCACTTAAACTTATCTTTTTTGCATCAAATCTATCATACATTTGGTAAAATTTATCATTAAATAATGTATAGGCAAAAATATTAATTATTATTACATTATAGTGTTAGTTTACATTGTAACATTGTAACTTCTTTTCTAAAACCTATTCAGAATCACCACCTAAAGTCAACTTACATCCATTTTTAACATTCAGTGAAAACATGGTAATAATAAAATTCTGATCTGCCTTCAAGAGGATGTTTAAATATAATAGCGGATGAATATCAACAAACAAATAACACCCAGTTAAGCCGTCATGAAAATGATCAATTACATCCTTAACTAGCAGTAAAAGATTTAATTTAAACATGTAGAGAAAGAAATGTTTAATTTTGTTTGAAGGTACTGTTGTTATTTAGTAATGATACGAAAAACAATCAATTTTCCAGTTACCTCAGATGGTGGCATTGCACTCTTTAAGGCTAGTCTCACGAACAATTTCTGAGTCCACCTGACCCCAAGACTGTGGCTAGACTGAGTCAAAATGATGTTGAGATATCGAGCCTGTTATTTTACACTCTTAAGACAGAGATTGGACTTGAGTACAACACTACAAAAGCACAAAACTTATAACAGTCCCTGCGTTGACTGCACGTTAACATTAGTTGTGTGTTGCATTAGTAACTCACAGAAGTGCAGAGAAATGTGAAACCTGATTTCATCTTCAGTAAATAGGCAAGTAAATATCTGATTTCACATACTATTACATTTATTTGCATCCATCTTGCAGGCTATATATTGCACAATAAAAAACTCAATAATATTCACATATACCTCTCAGAGTTGGAAGTGTTTGTATACCACCGGCTCTCATAGACGCTTCTTTGTAAGTGGGGGGAGAACTATACAATTCTGCCCATCTCAGCATTCTCAGCATTTCTCCTGTCTTGCTCTCTCTCTGGCAGAGAGCACAGATCAGTGCTCTTATAGATCGGCCCACAAAATCAATGCTGTGAATACTAATGACCTTTAAATCTCTGAATGCCCACAAACAAAGCAGGAACATGTCCATTATGTCCAACAGCCAGAGAGCAGAGCCGGCTGCTTTCTATAGAAGTTGCACTGATGCACACTAATGCAACCCAGCTGGCCAATCCAAAGCCTAATCTTACCCATTATGAAGGAAATGGTAAAACTGGTAACAAGCCTAACAAGATATTTCTGGCATTGCAATTTAAATAATGTAATGTAATATCCACGTATTAATATCTGAAAGAATCAATCAGTAACAATATTAGTAACTGGAAATAAAGAGTGTTACATGTTAATTAATGAGGCATTCCCATACATTTCTATGTGTGTTTATGTGTGTGTGCATTTCATGCTGCATATGGGGGGCGTCAGTGTTGCTGTAGCTTTCTCCTGCCTGTGCTGTCAGAATGCAGAACGCCTATTCACGGCTTGTCAGCGGTGTCGGGCAGAGCCTGTAAAAACCTTTTTCCTCTTTCACTAACAACTGCACAGCACGCAGACACACACACACACTTACACTCTTTCAGTCTCGCATGCACACGTACACACAGAGTAGGTGCCCACTCTTCTGACAGGATGTGGTGCTGGCACAAATTGTAATTCATAAAGGTTAAGGGGGTCAATGCCTTTTATTACCAGTCTGAGTGCATGCAGCTTGATGGGGGCCGCATGCAAATGCAGTGTCTCAAGATGTTCGCTCAACAGCAGAGAGAGAGAGAGAGAGAGAGAAAAACAGAGAGAGAGAGAGAGAGAATACAATGGAGGCTGGCAGATATAAAGTGGGAAAAAAGAGACTGGATGCTCCTGGTTTTCCAGAGTAGATTTGGTCTCTAACAACCCTTTTAATGAAACATGACTGAACCAAGGCAGATAACTATGATAGCTGGCACCACATATATAAGTACGTGAACATATGTAGCCTATGGTAACATAAAAAGTACCAAAATGTGTAGAAAACACTGGAAACACTGTTTGCTATGTATAGGCAGCAAGATACCCAGTAGGCCTACCCTGTTCATTGAAAGGAAAACCCATGACCCACACTCTTTAGAGAGCCTTGGTGAACAGTGGGCACATTAGACTCTTTGACCCCCTCTGGTGGTCAGGGAGCACAAGGATCATGTCTGTCTGCAAGTTCATGTATGTTCATTCTACAAAGAAGTACTAAAAGACTAGAATTTTATCCCTGTTATAAGAAATGAAACAAATATGTGTTGCATAAAGATGATGACTGTGAAAAATAAAGTTTGTCAAGATAGGTTTTAAATATGTATAGTCTAATAAGCCTATTTTATGTTCTGGAACGCACAAGCTATCCACTACAATAACCACAACTAACAAACATGTTCGATTCTATCAAATCATTCCAAGTCAGCCTTGCATCATGGATCAAGATCACCATGAAACCTTGTTTCAGTTGAAACCCTGCAGCCACACTGGCCTTTGCAGATAAGACTGGGCTCCCCTGACCTAGGGTATTAGTGTGAGTAACCCTGCTGCAGGGTGCAAGGCTATGCCATGCCTGGCTGTGTTCACCTGTACAGAGGAACACACCTGAGGAAGCATCAGGGGGATTCTACCACTGTAGGCACCAGCAGAGCTCAGTGAGGCTCACTGCACTCATTAGCTTTACCTTTGCATGGCCCATAGCACTGGCAAGCCATTCATCACCCTCAACTACACAAATAGTGCTGAAAGAGCGCACCTATAAAACAGAGAGACAAAGCACTGTGGGAGCACATCACTGAATTCACATCTTCACAGATGAAATGGTGAGAAGGGAAATGCAGAATGATTTGATGTTTCTTTTCCACTCAGGTATAACTGAGAAGGGGTTAAGTTTAGTGATCAAAGGAAAAATGAAAGGAAATCAATATATATATATATATATAGAGAGAGAGAGAGAGAGAGAGAGAGAGAGAGACAGAGAGAGAGAGAGGGAGAGAGAGAGAGAGAGAGTTTAAATTCAGGTTCAAATTCAGAGTTCAAACTAAATTCCTTTAAAATGACCTCATGCCTTTGAGTGACCTCATGACTTAATTCTGTTTATTTTATTAAAATAAATGACTAAACTTTTCATTTTGTCATAAGCAAAACAATCATAACACTACCAAATGTTTCAGTAGTACCTTTCATTAGTGACAATTTTGGCTAATTTTGAGCATAACTCAAAAACGCTAGCCAGGAAATGACAAGCAAACACAGCTTTGAACAGTTAATTAAAATTATAGTATTTTTCATTAAAACACGGAAACATTGGCTCAATTGCAGAAAATATGTGTTTTGGTAGTGACAGTTTTTAATGTTACACACTGATTTTCAGACTTTGGGACACATTTATTTCCAAACAGTGAGATCTAAAAGCTCACCATGTGGCCATGAAGGACAGGAATGCAGTCTCACTTGCTGCTCTAAAATAAGTGCAAGAGTGTGGCTAAAATAAGGCTCCACCTATGTACAGGGTTTAAATAAATCATAACATAATCCTTGATCCTTGTAATACTTTGGGTAACCTTCTGTCGATAATTCCTTTGGTAGATAATTTGGTAGAATGCCCCATAATCAAGCAGGACTATGCAAAAGTACCTTGTTAAAACCAGTCATCTCAGCAGTGAATGTGTTTTTGCTTGTAAAACACCAAAAATCATTAAAAAGATGCAAATATACATAAATACAGTAACAAAAATTTATTATTTCCTAGAAAGCAGTTGGTATCTCGTAAACAAGTTTGAAGAACCAAGTTCAGCTCCAGGTTTCACCTGAAAGCTATTGCATAGATTTATTAAATTCCATCACCAGCACACTTGATATAATTTAATGAAGTATGAATTTGCAAAACAAATGAGGATGATAATTACAGTTAATACTGGGCTTGTGTAAAAGTGATGGCTGAGAACGGTTAAATGATCACACTGATATACATAGATCAGGCATAACATTATGACCACCTCCTTGTTTCTACGCCTGCTGTCCATTTTATCAGCTCCACTTACTATATAGGTGCACTTTGTAGTTCTACAATTACAGACTGTAGTCTATCTGTATCTCTGCATACTTTGTTAGCCCCCTTTCACCCTGTTCTTCAGTGGTCAGGACCCCCATGGACCCTCACAGAGCAGGTACTATTTGGGTGGTGGATCATTCTCAGCACTGCAGTAACACTGATGTGGTGGTGGTGTGTTAGTGCGTGTTGTGCTGGTACGAGTGGATCAGACACAGCAGCAGGACACCACTCACTGTCCACTCTATTAGACACTCCTACCTTGTCAGTCCACCTTGTAGATGTGAAGTCAGAGACGATAGCTCATCTGTTGCTGCACAGTTTGTGTTGGTCATCCTCTAGTCCTTCATCAGTGGTCACAGGACACTGCCCACAGGACTGTTGGCTGGATATTTTTGGTGGGTGGACTATTCTCAGTCCAGCAGTGACACTGAGGTGTTTAAAAACTCCAGAAGCACCTATATAGTAAGTGGAGCTGATATATGGACAATTAGCATAGAAACAAGGAGGTTGTCATAATGTTATGCCTGATCGGTGTACATACATACATACATACACATATACATACAAACACACACACACACACACACACACACACACACACACATATATATATATATATATATATATATATATATATATATATATAGTGTAAAACAAGAAAAACAACAAAAAGTAGTTCATAATACACATGTTTACAGTCTTTGGCCTTCTTTGTTTTTCATTTTAAAAGTGCATCTTAAAAAGTGAACAGATTTGGGTAGTGTTGTAATTTTGTGTATAATATTGACCCGTTGAATTAAAAAAATGTACAGTGTACTCAGTATCCAGATCTTTAAATGAGAAGAAGCACATTACATCACATAACTTCAAAATAAATGTTGTACTCAGTTTCCCTGCAAAGATAAATGAAAAGTCTAACTAAAGGTAGGGATAAAATAACAGTTAAAAATATGATATATTGACTCATTCCACTTCACAGGAGGTGCAGCTGAAATTGTTTTTCTGTCATCTGTTTTGTGATGTATATGTTGTGCAGAACACTGAACTGGACTTCTCTGTCTTTATAGAGGAAGAAGCGTTTGTGGCCTGTTTCAATAAAGTTTTAATGCAACGACCTTGTCTTGACGTCAGATACCCATCCGGGACTTTATTGCTGAGAGTCAGCGCAGGCGCAGTGTGTCCAACCGCTTCGACCTCCGGCTGCGGTAAGTGATAGGAAAGCGGCGATTTAGCACGTATTAATCTCATTTCATCCTTCAGCTGCAGCAGTGTCTTGTCAGTATTGTCACTACGATAGTTGTTAGTGACGTTCTTTGATAGTTTAAATGAATTAGTTTCTGATAATATGTGTGAATTGTGCAGTTGACCTTAGTTTTGTCTTGTCTTTCCAGACAGTCCCCGGCTGCTGCTCTAAATTTGCAATAACCGGTTAAAACAGAACAAACTCCATAATGTATGCCTGCGCGAAATTCGTCTCTACACCCGCCCTGGTGAGTAACTTGATCTGAACTGTTTTTAACCACCCTAATTGGTGTATTTGAGGGTATATTCTTGGGGCCTTCTGCTAAACTTGGAGCTGGAAGCTAACCAGCTAGTCGCTGCAAGGAATTCATTCATTCATTCATTCATGTATTCGCTTGTCTAATGCTTGACAGCCGTGGGTCAGTTTGTAGGAACTGTCCGTGGTTTTACAGTGTCAGTTTCATTCAATTTGTGCTGCAAACCTCTGGGTTAGAAGGTTAGCAAAATAAGCCGTTACTTTAAGGTCATAATCTAGCGTTAGTTAGTAGGTTATCTGACTTGTAGCTTACCTGCATAGATCTAGGCTCATCTGTCTCTGCGTCTTGCTGCTTGTTTATGCAGTTAGTCATATTCACCTTGCCTTAAGGCTGAAATAACAAACGTTACAGCTGTTAACCCACAAAATGCAGCTCACACATTAGCTGCTCTTTATTGGTCTAATTAGATGATAGATTGGTTATTAAAGTGTTTTTGCTGGACCAGGAGAAACTTATAGCCCAAAATCGCTGAAGAAAGCATTTTACCACATTTGGTCAGTAGCTTTTTTGCATTGAAGTCATTCAGATAATTTCAGAAGCCCAGTATCAAGTAAACTGTACATCTTGCATTTGGTCATGTGCTGAACTTTGAAGTGTAACTTTTGGACCTCAACCTGCCTTATTCCTGCACATGTGTCCTTCAAGAGACTTTTTCTGCTGAACAGAGATCATTTATTTCAAAATCACTGTATTGTGTTTGGGTGTCTTTTGCTTTAATGTGTCCTGAGTGGTATTCAATTAAATGTGTTTTAGGTCCGTTCTGGATCCCGGGCTTTGTACAGACCAGTGTCTGCCGCTGTACTGTCTAGGCCAGAGGTCAAAACAGAGGTGAGTGTTAAGACAGCTTTTCTCCTTCTTAACAGCTTGAACACAATACCCCCTTGTCACTGTCACACAGTCTTAAAATAGGAGTATCAGAACAGTAATTTGCACTGCATAAGTTTCTTAGATGTATGCCAGTTGATTTAAAACACATTGTTTATTGTTGACACATTAGGTGACTTATCTGATCCTCATGGACAAATTATTTTTTTAAATAAATCTGTAAATTTGCAGTTTTGACATTGCGTTGCTCCTCTGTTCTGTGTAATAATGATACATTCATCTCTATTAAGCATTTCTGGTTTAAAGCCTCATTGTTAAACAACTCTCATATTTTTGTATTGATAATTCAGACTGCAGTTTTCACACTTCCACAGTGTTGCAACTATTGTTCTACTTGCTTTCTATGGCAATTAATAATTAGCCACAGACATGCTGTTGGTTCTGATGTTATACATATGAAAAAGGTATATGGTGCTTTGTTTTCAAAGATGGCTAGAGCGATAAGAAAAGGGCCATGGTCTGTAAATAGCTTCAGCAGTGCCCTTTGCTTAGTAGTAGTTGGGGTCAGATTGATTCTCATGTTTTTTCACCCAGGGGTGCTGTCAGTGCATCAATACAATTATAAATGTGGGCTTCTTTGATTTCTCTGAAGTACACTTGGTGCTTTAAAAGAGGGTATTACATTTGAGTATTTGTAATAACATAAGAACATCTATTGAGGACTTGAATTCACAGTGATGTCCTCCTTGAAATTACAGTACATTACTACAATTGAGTTCTTGTGGATTCTTTTAGTTAGCTTCTCAAAGGACTGTAAACATGGCCACATGATGTAGTAATGAACAAGTTTTATTACATTATGTTGTGTTGCAAGGCTGAAACAAAATCATACACCTGGCATATAATATTGATATTCTAATAAGCAGTGATTACCTCTGTCATCAGAAGACATGAAGTTCTGGGAAGCTTTTGTGGCTGCTAAAAAGACACATTTGGGGAAATTTGTTTGCATGTACAGGGATGCTCAACAGACAACTATAATACCCCCTGGAAGGAAGATCCCATATTGCTCAAAATTCCTCAGTACATACAGTGCAGTTCCTGCTGTTCTATGATAAATGACAGCATACTACTTTTGTAATTATTGAGCTTTAAAAACAGAATGGGTCCTTAAAATGCATTAGTCACTTATTTTCTTATCTCATTATTCAATTATATTCATGAATTATTCACCTCTCTGTAGACCACTGCTGCTCTCCTGCCCCAGTCTCCCCTCACCCAGGTGTGTCTGCGAGGCTTCCAGACCAGCGCAGTGAGCCGGGACATCGACACTGCTGCCAAGTTCATTGGAGCTGGAGCTGCCACTGTTGGAGTGGCTGGATCTGGTGCTGGAATCGGAACAGTGTTCGGCAGTCTTATCATTGGATATGCTAGGTGAGAGAGAAGAGATTAGGACCTGACGTGTGAATTTTTCATCCAAACCAAATGACATTTGCAGTGTATTTGTATAGTGTAGACAAGCTGTTCATTATGCTTTATTATATTTATGGACATTGTAATAAATCTGACTATTCTGTCCGTTTCATAGGAACCCGTCTCTGAAGCAGCAGCTCTTCTCGTATGCTATTCTGGGGTTTGCTCTGTCTGAAGCCATGGGGCTTTTCTGTTTGATGGTTGCTTTCCTCATCCTGTTCGCCATGTAAAAAAACAGAAACTGGTAACAGTGGAAACATATGCTGTACTCAATTGTGACTTAACCGTTGCTACCGAAAGTGTCTGCTCTTAATGTCCATGTAGTGCATTTTGAAGTTCACTGTCAAAATGATATTGTATTATACAACTGTAATCAGTTACAAAATTAAAATAAGTATTTGAACTATTTAAAGGCCAACTATAATTTTTGTACTTTGGCAATCATGTCTCTCCACCCTGTTATTGGATGACAATGGCAGCAGTTCCAGCAGTGCTCACCAGAATGTCAACCTTGAAGATTCACAGCAGAACTTAGAGCCAGATAGCACTTTCTGTACATCACAATTGGGGAAAGTGTATTTGTTTTGGGTCCACTCATTTTCAGGGTCTGAACTATTGGTGGAAAGTGAAAATGTAAGTAGGTTGCAACTGGTTAAAAGCCAATAAACCTTTTGCTTTTGTAAATTGCATTAAATAAATATAGATTTGTGTTTACTGGACTTAAATGTTGTCAGGCTTGTTTCTTCTACATTTTCAGCCCTTTATTAAATAGATAACAGCCTATTCTCCGATGAGTAGGCAGTAATTATCCCAGATATGAATGAATAATAGTAAAAAAAAGACAAGCATTACCCTGATGGGTGTCAGCTCACAGTGCCAGCGGTAAAACGCTGAAAATACAGCTGCCACGTAACGGCAGGCATAAGTGACCAACTTGATCTTTGTCCTTCAGAAGTTACTCCAGTGGTTAATGTGTAAACGCACCAGCAGCGCTCACACTTCATTCTGAATTAATGCTCGAGAGCAGCGCGACTCTAACAGGTTTAATTTTAGTGTCTTGACTCCCGGGCTTGACTGAAGCCCGCCGCCATCGTTAGTGCGGGGTTGCTGTGAGGGGGTCATTGAGCGAAGACTCGCGAGAGCGGCAGTGCGCGGCTGGGCTTTGGCAGGGTTGTGCCCGCGGGTAAGTGGCTACCTCCATTCACTCTCACTAAACAGAGACATCGCTCGGGTTAATGTGTCGAGTAGTGACAGCAGGACGTAAGTTCAGTTACGCACATCTGTTTAACTGTGCGTTCATGACACGGGGATGTTTCCTCTGTACAAGCTTTGTTGCTAATATGGCGACGGCTATAAAGCATGCTAGCTAACTAACTCAGCTAGCTTAGCTTAGCTAAGCTCATATTCCTCTGTAAAAGAAGGGGTGGTAACAGCTAACGTCAGCTAGCAGGGACTAGCCTGAGCCTGGGGACTGTAAACAAGCTGGCCTGTATTGTTATCCTCAGCACCTTCTGCATCGCATAGGACACGGGTACACACGTAAAAGTGTATTCTTGTTGTTTGGCAGCCTATAATCTGGGATTTGATTTTACATAAACACAGATTTAGTGAGCTGTTAAAGAAGAGTCGTAGCCAAAACTGACAATAGAATGTGCTTGCTATGCTGCTAGCTGGCTGGCTGGTTAGTACAGAAGCAGTGGTCTGTGAGCTGTCATTTGAAATGATTTGGGCAGTTAGCCATATTAATCTGTTTACGACACATGGGATTTAATTTCTTATTAATGGACAAACATTTAACTTTACTAAAGTGGCATGCTAGCTAACTGTCAGTGTGATTCCTTCTGTAATAGCTACCCCCTTATCCTAAACAACTCCCACAGCTGTACACATAACATGGCCCAGCAACATGTTTCAAAGTATTAGGCTACCAGACAGATATACAAAGAATCTCTGTAACGTTACCCTGTTGTTCCTTTTTATACTGGTATTTGTGTTTGTAAACATATTGGAAAGTATGGTTACTTAATTAGCATTTTGTTTTAGGAGGTGGCAAACAGAAGCTCTGAATATGAGTGGAGATGATAAGCCATTCCTCTGTACTGCTCCAGGCTGTGGTCAGGTACATGTACCAGAATACACAGAAGTGTTCACATTATTGCTGAGGCTGTTGCTGGTTTTTAAAGTCAGATGCCATACATGCATACTTCATAATCTATGTGATTCTATATTTGTTGTTTATGATTTTGATAGATCTTAATTTTAAGTTTAAAAGATATTTAAACTGGCAACATTTAATGGTTTTATGTGACAAATAAGCTAAAGTGTTACTTTCACAGCGATTTACAAATGAGGATCATTTGGCAGTCCATAAACATAAACATGAGATGACCCTCAGGTTTGGTCCAGCACGCAATGACAGTGTCATCATTGCTGGTGAGTATGCAAAAATACCTGTTCCTCAATTGAGATCAACCATGATGTTATAAGTTGTTCATTTTATTGGTTCTTGTTTCAGACCAAACACCGACACCCACTCGCTTTTTAAAGAACTGTGAGGAGGTTGGACTGTTCAATGAGCTGACTAGTCCATTTGAACATGACTTCAAAAAGGCCGCTGAGGATGATATTAAGAAGGTACATACATAAATATAAACTTTCAGAGTGAAACAAGAGAGATGCAGGCTTTAAAATGCCCAATGACATGTTGTTGCCAACAACAGATTTAAAGTATTTTGACATATATTTGCTGGACAGTTTATTGATTGTGGTAGATTTTTCTAAAAAAATCACTTAATCAAATGTAATCAAATAAATTAAATGTGAATCCACTTTGTGCAAACCAAGGGCCGTATTACAGAAACCTAACTTTGAAATCTTATTTTTCTCTGTTTAGTCGCCATGACACCTTCAGTTAGGACTGAATTTAAGGCAGAAGCTAGTTCATAATCTTAACTCCAGATAAGAAAACAGAAACATCCTAACTTGACAAAATTTTCTAAATTCTGTCCTAACTTTAAGACAACTCTAGCGGTGTCCTAACTTCTGTTTTTACCATCCGTTTATGTTGTTTTTATGCAGCTGTTACGGGCAGCGTTGTTCACTACTAGCATAATGATGTTACATTTATTTATATTGCAAAACTGTGGTTTTGCTTGTGAGATGTTTTTCTTTTCTAACTCTTCGTTTTTAAAAACCCCAGACATTGCAGATATGATCTCCACCATCCCCTCTGATTACCTTGATGTGTTAATGTTGATGAAAATTTGTCAGATAAAATATTACAGTGATGGTGGTGAATAATGAGGAGACTGAGCTGAACAGGCGTCTATTTATTAGGATTTGAGTGGATTTGGATGTGGAGCGGCGACACTGATAAACTGCACGAAGTGCTTTCACAATATTCATAACTCCAAGTTTATTGCACTTTTGTTTTGACCTTTTTACATTTATGACTGTAGCTGTAACTTACATTGTTAACTTTATTCTGATTACGTGTTAAGATTCAGCTGTGCACGTTTGGTCGTTTGCTAGGGAAGAGACCTGACACTTGATTGTCAACTTCCTAACTTCAGATAAGATAAAATGCTGTAAGATAAGATTCCTGAATTAAGGTAAGATTTGCTTCTGTAATATGAATTTGTGAAAATTTTTATCTTGACCTGTTAGATCTTAGCTTAAGAATAAAGAAGTTTTCTGTAATATGGCCCCAGGTGTGCTGTTGATGGATTTCAACAAATACATGTACAAGGCTGGAGGGCACCAAGACGTCAGGAGCCAGACTTGTTCTTCTAACCAAGATATCACTAAATGTTTAAAAACAAAGAAGAAAAGTTTTACTACATTTATGTTTATTTATATTTATTCTAACGTTTTATCCTGTTTTTACAAAAACATACTGTCTGCTGGGATAAATACTTCTTAGCAGTTTCTTGGGCTGCATAGGATTTTTGCACAGTGTTGTATTTAATTGATAATCAATGATATAATGCCCATATAATAACAATGCTCTTGTTGTCAAGCAGTTTATTAATTAATTTAGTTAATTTATTTTTATGTTTTTGATTTCTTTCACTTAACTCATAGTATTCAGGACTTGTAATGTTCGTCTGGGTGCTTCAGATTATTTTGAAAGAACAGTAAAAAGGTATATTGTCTTAAAATGATAGTAATAGTTTTTTTTTGCTGAAAATGTGATTTCTCTGTAGTTAATGTTTGACACTGTGTAAGGTTTTTTTTGATGTAATTTTAAGAGAGAAGAACAAAACACTCAAGCAAAACAAGATGTTAGATTTGCGAGACGAATTTTGGCCATAGAGTACTAGTACTCTGGAAGCATGGCTTTATTAACTTTATTAATGGTAACTTATTAACATAAGTAATGCAGAGCTGAATATCATCTGATGCTGTAATATATTTGAAAAACAAAATGATACTGAATTTGATCAATATCACCCAGCCCATTATTTGTCTTTTATTACAGCGGGATGAGGATCTGAAAAATGTGTGACAAGTATGCACAAAGAAAATCGAGAGGGGACAAATACTTCTTCACAGCACTATTAAGAAATCCGCCTTTGTAGCTATTTTTTATTTAGGTGTGCTCATTTCATTTGTAACTCAAGATACTCAAGAACCTATGGTTTTGGGGTCTGTTAAAATGAGGAGCAAAGACCCTGTAATGTTATCTCAATATAAGTAAAGTATCTGTTTTGAGGTTGAAAAAAATCTGAATAAGGCAAAGAATAGAAACTAGTGCAGCAAGTAAACATGTAACTGCTGTACCACTGAATAGCATGTGGTATTTTTTAATGCAGTATTGCAAAAGCCAGAATTTAGACAACATTTAACCTGTAATGTGCAGTCCTAAGAAGAGCGTCCACACAACAGTCTGGCAGAACGGAGATACTCTGCAGAGTGTAGGAGTTGCCAGAGGCACAAGCTATACTCCCAGAATCTCAGAGGGTACACCACAAGATATTAACCCCTAGTGAGTCATAGAACCAGAAAACCCTAAAAATTGTTTAGCTTAAGAAGCAAAGTCTAATGCATGGATGAGACTAACCAGATTAACTGATTAACAGTATGGTGGAAAACTGGAAGAGTGGATAAAAAAGGAATGGCATGTGCCAAGCATAAACCTTGTTCCGTTGCTCTACTTAAATGAGTGTAACTTACATGGGTCACATTATTGTATTAATATCAGGTTGAGATGTGTGTTGCATTGATATCAGATTGTTTGTGTGATTTTTGTGATTTGATGTATTTTAGTTACCCTTGGACTTGTCGCCTCTTGCTACTCCTATTGTACGAAACAAAATTGAGGAACATACACCTCTTGAATCACATCGAGACAGTCCCCTCCCACATCCTGAATCCACAACCTGTGATGACAAGGTGATCCACTGAATAATGCTGCGGATTGTTGAAAGTAACTTGATTACTGACCGTGGGCCCTTTTGAATGATGTGCGTATGCGTATATTTTGAATCACATACCAGCCTGTATGTCCTTCAGGAGCCTGTGAGTGTTTCAGTTTTGTACATATAGGACCTAAAACATCTACAGTAGCTCGTCTGTGGATGTTATTAATGTTTCTAGTAGTCTGGAGAATACAGCTATTGACATTTCCAAGTATTTGTCAGCTAAGTATCAGTCTTTTGTAACAGGTACAGGTACAGTAATATGTGTTTATTACTGTGCAAAGGATGAAATAATTATAAAGAGTTTAAATGGCACTTTTCCTGAATGGTTGATGCACCTTCGGTCTCGTATGATATTTTCAGGAGGTTTCTTTGCAGCCGACCTCACTGCCTACATCTACTATAGTCCGTCCTGCCTCCCTTCAAGTCCCCAATGTACTTCTGGCCAGTTCTGATGCTAGTGTTGTTATTCAGCAAGCCCTTCCATCGCCAACATCTAGCTCTGTTATAACCCAAGTCCCATCCTCTAATAGGCCAATAGTGTAAGTAGCTCCAAAATGTTACTTATTACTTTAGACATCTAACTTAAATTTTTCACTTCATGTAGTTTGTGTCTTAGTTCACTTACATTTTTTTCCTCTTCGTCTCATCAAGAGCTTTTTATTTTGGTCACTTGGTTGCTTATCGTTTTACTTTGCTTGTACTTGTGTATGCAGATGGCAAAAGTTTCATCTCTTAATTATGAGTTGCTTTGTCACCAGTCTCACCAACATCCTTGCTCTCCTTTAAGTTCATTTTTAAGAGGCTTAAAAAGACAAAATGCACAGCTATAGCTTTACTCCTAACTGTACATCATGTTCATTTGTTATAATACATTAATATGCCTCTATAATATGTATAATATTTCTGTATATGTTTGCCTCTCTCGTGTGTCTCCAGTCCTGTGTCTGGCACATTCCCAGTGCTTCTGCAGCTGCCCAACGGACAGACAATGCCAGTTGCCATTCCAGCCACCATCGCCAGCTCCAGCGTGCACATCCCCACTGCCATACCCGTACGTTTGCAGCTTTTTTAGTTGTCCATTTATTTGTTTGATTTTCAGTTAAACAGATTCGAAATGGAAAATTTGCGCATTTGAACACAGAGGTATTTGATATGTGTTGAATTGAATCAACACCACAGTAGACTGAGCTTGGCTCGGCTTCAGTTTTCCTTAAAGACAAACACACAGGGGATCCACTTCTAAACTCATATTCACACACTGAAAAAACATACTGAAAAGTAATTCTATTTCTTTTTAGTTACTGTTAAATAACCAGTGATATTTTTATTTTTATTATAGTTAACAAGCACATTTTTTCATTACTAGTAGTTCTGTATATATGTACCTAATATACTTAATGTTTCTGAGGCTTAGAGACAAGTTAGATTGAAATAAATGAAGAAGATGCCTTCTAAAATTCTTAGACATAGGCTTTCTGAACTTGGTGTGGTGAACAAAACACTTTTAAGAAGTGAAGAAAAATAACCTGGAAAACTGTAAAATTTTCGGACTTGTATAAGCATAGTTGTTGAACCCTGAACTAAGTAATTGCATAGCCATAACCCCTTTATTTTAGTCTCAGAATGGACAAGAATTTCAGCCTTCTCCTAGGAGTGATGCCGCCAGACCCTGCTACAGGGGATAGATTTCTGGACTTGTAACCCTGTTCACTGGTTAGGAGTTTTCATGTCTGAAAAATTGTTACAGTTGTTACATTTTTTTACAATACATGCAGTTATTCAGTGTTCCAGAAATACCAAAGATACCCATGATACTCAAAGTGTATTGTGATGAAATTTAGCACATTAACAAAAATATATCATCATATTGCCCATCCCTACTTTCAACCTACTTATTGTTCTGAGAAAGTCCACATGCAGAAATCTGATAGAGGACTGTAACTCCTCTTGCTGGGCAATTAAACATTTGAAAGTCACTTCCTTTCCAAGAGTTGTGCAGAGTTATGACATTGGGAGTGAGATCATCTCCCTCCGCATTAGTGTCACATTGGTGTGATTTGTCAGTAGCACATTTTAGAGTGGCACTGAGGACAGGCCGGTATTTATTATTCCGACACTGCCTTTCTGGCATGGAGAGGGGGAATGAGAGAACTAATGGGCCTTAGAAAAGGGCAGTTGTATGTCACAGCAGTAAAATGAGAGCAGGAGGAAGGGAGAATAAGACACAGAGAGAGCGCAGTCCATCCATAATGGGTTCTTTTTCGCTGTGTTCCTTGAACACCACTGTGACATGTTCTCTGCCCTTGTATGTACTTCTAGTAGTTGGAGCAAAGCTGTGTCACATGCATATTCTCATTCATATTGCCATGCACTGGCTAGATGTAGAATTGTGTAGTAATGGATTGTAAGAGGGGCATACAAGGCCTTATCCAAGCATGTGAAAGATGCTTCAAGTACCTGTGCATCTGTCCAGCATGTAACAGTCTTTGAGTGAGGAATGTGCATGCGTGTGGGTGTATATAGCCAGTATGGTACAAAGAGCAACACATGATTGTTTCCCCTAGGGTTACAACTTGGCCCTCTCTCTCTTTTCCAATGTATGTTCTCAATGTCTCTCTCTCTCATCCACCCCCCCACCCTCTTCTCTCATTCTTTATGTTTCTGGGTGCGTCTGTATGTGTGGGTATGGAGAGGTGGGTTCGGTTGCTGTATCTTGTGTGTTGTTATACCTCCTGCAAATACCAGGCAGTCAGCCTAATGAGGCTGAGCTATGGGACTAGGTTCAGTGTATTTTATTCATTGTGTGTGTGTGTGTCTGTCTGAGTGCTGTTGTTTGAGCGGAAAGGGCAGTTAGCAGGTTGAAGTGTAAGACATATCCTGAGAGAGACTAATTTTGCTTGTCTTTTTTCTCTCCATATGTGTGTCCATATGTGTTCTGTCTCAGCTCGTAAGACCAGTCACCGTAGTGCCTAATGTTCCTGGAATCCCTGGCCCCTCCTCTCCACAACCCGTCCAATCAGAAACAAAGATGGTAACTCATGTTGTGCTTATTCACATGTCATCACTGTCTTATCAAAACCTCATATCTCTTAAAATTTTAACTCTGTAAGACACCACCAAGTTCATTTAATGAGATTTAATTCCAAGTATTTTTGGACCATTTCCATCTGTCCTTTTTTCATGAAATGTTAACACATATAAAGAATAACTAACATCATTAAATGCTTTTAATGGACCTATCACGATTATAACATTTTAGCTGATGATTAATTACCGTATAAATAATTGCAATTGACAGTTTCATTTTTTTGTTTATTGTTTGTGGCTGTAAAAGTACAAGCCTGAAGTGGCCAAATTGGCTGCGTAGCTGTTGATACTAATAGCTCCCAACTGATGACGAGCTCAAATAAACAAATATTACTAACCGTGGCCCTTTAAACATGTTATAACACCAATCAGAAGATAGAATGTTTGCTGTTTTTGTAACACCCATTACGTGTCTCAGTAAATAAGTTTTCTACTTTATTTAATCTAAATGCCTTTTCTTCACCCCAATTAATGAAATTGCACTCAGTTCACATTCTGTTTGCTGCAATGCAAGCATACGATTGTCAAAGCTAACAACTAGGGCTGAAAGATTCATCGTTTTTAAACCAAAATCACAATTTAAGACAATGTAAGTGCAATTTTTAAAAAACAAGAGCTTATTTTTTTAATAATAGCCTACACTCTTAAAAAAGGTTCTTACAAAAGATGTTTTTTTAGCAAAGACAATCATTCTATGTAGAACTATGAACACTCAAAGACCCATTTGCATGCTTAAAAAGTTCATTGCATGGTGAAATTGTTCTTCAGATTGATGGAGAATGTGTTGTAAATGGTTCTGTATAGAACCAAAAAGGGTTCTACTACTGTTACAATGTCAAACTTGTAACAGTAGAAGAGTGCTATACAGAACCATAAACAGCACATGCTCCATAAGTCTGAAGAGACATTTCATCATGCAAAGAACTTTCTTAGCATGCAGAAGGGTCGTTCAGTGTTTATGGTTCTAGATCGAACCATTGTATTTACTAAAGAACCTTTGAAGCGCCATCTTTTTTAAGTGTGTACATTAGCAAAAACATTTTAAGTATTAAAAGGGGAAATCAAACCTAATAAGAGCTTGTGAAATGCCTGTAGATAAGTTACACCAATCAGAGGCAACCAAACCTCCATGTGTTGTGACATCATAAACACAACTTACTGGCAGTTTGGCACACTACGTTCAGGGATCAAGCCTCAAGCCAAGAAAGGTGGATATTCTGGTCTTCTTGGCCAAAATGAGTCAGGCCTGAATTGTAATTTAGAAAAAAAATCACAATTTAAATTGCAGTTGCAAAATCAATCAGAAAAATCACAATTATTTATTTTCCTCAAATCGTTCAGCCCTACTAACAACTGTGGAAAATGATTGCGATCAGCTCAAATAATTGCCGCCTGGCGATTATGCAATAAGTGACGTAGGCTTAGCTGTTAAAAAAACAAAGAAGAAATTGAGTTTTGATTAGTTAGCATCTGTATTTATTTTCAGATTCAATCTGTTCCTGAATATTTCATGTATAGTCTTTTGATTACTCTTGAAGATAAAAGGGACAAAAAGGATTCTTAGGAGTGATGCTATAAAAGAACTACATTTGGTACATTTGCATTAGGATAATGCATGGTTGCATTACCTTAAATGTATTGTAAAGATTGTTGAACCGCATGCCTGAGCCATCCCCAACCATTTATTTTTAAAAGTGCAGATATCTGCAAGCTTTTTTGTAGTATAAGTGTAGTTCATTAACTTAAGCACTAGAGGGCACCACTTAAGAATGTTATGTTACTCTTCTAGACAAAGAAATGCTGTGCATGAAATGGTACCTTTATTTGCCACTGCAGTTTTTTGTGAGTAATAAGAAATTGAAAAGCTGAGTTACAGCATATCCTGATTTATTTATTCATTTATGACTCTTTGATGTTTCAATTTGGCTTTAAAGCATCATTTTAGCCTCAGAGTGTATGTGTTGTACAGAACTTGGTTAACGTGCCAAGAATATTTAACATTGTTAAGAGAAGGAACATCTGAGTGATTGTAGAAATTGGTGTCATGTATTGACGGTCCTTTTAAGGTGGATCATTTCTTTACTGTTATAATTTGATGTGGAATGTAGCTCTGTGTAGTTCAGAGATGGAGAGGTAAGGTGTGTCTACAGTATAAATGCTGGCCCATGTTGTAGTGATGAAGTGTTGATCACTCTGCTGTAAATGTTCACAGCATGCTGCTCCTCTGGACATTAGCAGGGAAACTTGCTCTTACAGATGAGGGTGGGGGGCGAGTGTAGGGATCGAGCAATGTCTGTCGGAGGGCGTGTGTGTTAGAGATGACAAACGCACATACAGCGCTGTGCTCAGCGGGCTGTCATTGGGGGCAACCAGAAGGGGGAGGGCACTTGGCACAGGTTCAGAAAAGCACATTAAATCAGCCTCACCCTGCGTGGAACCTTTTGTTCAGCAGAATCCAACCTGACCCTGCACACACACACACACACACACAAACACACATCTGCACACACAGTACACTCATTCAAACAGATAAACAGACTAGACCTGAAACAAAATTTCAAAATTGCAATTTAAAATTTTCAGATCACACAAGTTGCAATTTTAATTTTAGTGTTGTCTTCACATTGTTTTGAACGATTCAAATCATTCGGCCCTAATACATCTCAGACACATGCAGACGAGGACTTGAACCAACAACAGCTTACTTTCTCATTACCACACATACGCATACGCACATACACACTCATGCCCCCCACCCACATTGCACACACACACACTGCGCTCTTCAGCACAACTCTTCAGAAAACACTTAATGAGCTCACATCAGGGAAACATCACTCTGCCCCTCCTCTTTTGTATCCATCCCTCTTTTCCTCCATCCCTTTATCCTGCTCTTTTTCTCATGTCCTCCCCAGACACACAGACACGGCACTTTACAAGGACTGATGATGCTGCAAAGACCACAATAATGATAATTAACTTGCTGAATTTAGAAGATTATGCTGTTAATTAGTTGCAAAATAAAGATAAGTAATATAGTAGCAGATGGTTGGATAACACCCCAGAGATGGAGGGTTATTGCACTGATGAGGTTTCTGTGGCAGATATGAAATATGAATCTGTTCTCTCTCTCTCTCTCTCTCTCTCTCTCTCTCTCTCTCTCTCTCTCTCTCTCTCTCTCTCTCCCTTTCCATGAGTCGTTGTAGGAGAATAATGTTTCTCAGGCAGGGAGGGAGTTCTGGAAGGTTGTTATACTATAAACTAATTTGCTAGATAGATTGGTCTGGCAAAGGTAGCTGTTAAAAGAATGTTCTCCTCTTGTTTTTCCATGTAAATGAGTCTCTCTTCTCTCTCTTCGCCCTCAGTTGCCTTGTTCACCTGCTGTGGATGCATTTGTTACCTGACGCCTTTGACTTTTTTTTTTTTGGGCACCAGTGTTGCTTTCTTCTTTCTGTCCTTTTACACAAGGCGATGCTTTAGATCTGTGATATATGTTGTACATTGGCAGCAAATGGCCATAAGAAGACAGACGTGCTTCAGTATGTCTTTGCTGTTTGTGTGTGTGGGGTGTCACTCAACGCGTGAGTGTTGACATTATTGTTAGGCAGC
The DNA here is from genome assembly GCF_904425465.1 of Colossoma macropomum. Lineage (NCBI taxonomy): Eukaryota > Metazoa > Chordata > Actinopteri > Characiformes > Serrasalmidae > Colossoma > Colossoma macropomum. The sequence goes on along the minus strand of NW_023494784.1, from coordinate 27,581,382 downwards.
TGTGGGGAATGTGTGACAGGCTCAGTGGGAGGCAGAGTTAGGAAAGGGGTGCTTAGCGCTGAGGTCGCTATGCTGTGTGCGCTACGGCTTGCCCGGAGGAGAGAGATTTCCCTGACAGGAGAGAATCACAGCCATCTCGGGGGAATAGGAAATTAGCTACGACAGCTATTACTCCTCTGGAACAGGACGCAGGGAAGCATCTGTTTTTAGTGGTGATGAATATGTTGTTTTAATCCTTGCCTCCCGCTTTCTCTGGAAGTTAATTATTCTAATCTCCTGTACCTGCCTCTCTCTAATGCGGTTTAGCCCCCTGACTTATGAGAGGGGCCGTTAGAGCAGCAATTTTGTTAAAAGAGAAAGTGAGCATGTATGGCCAACAAAAAGACAAAACATTTTTCTTTTGTATGATTTGTAGTGTTCATTGTGACAGCAGATGACTGAACAAGCCACTCTGTTGCTATGTAGCTTGCTGCTTAATTAGAGAACCAGCCAGAGTAATATTTGCACAGCTGGTGAACAAATTCACAAGCTAGTGACCGTTGACTATGGTGAAAATGTGAGAAAGCTTTTCAGGGACCAGCATAACAAAATTCTTGCTGATCTGAGATTTGTAGGAACTGACAGCAAATTTGTATTGTTTATAAGTGTAGTAGTTAACCAGTTAATGAAAATGTTAATTTGTGTAGTAATTTGATAAAGTTTTAATATTGTTTAAACCTGTTTTAAATGTTAAGTGTTTAGTGGTGTATATTACCAACAATACTAAGCATGTGAAACTATCCTGTAGGCTGTTATCTTACCTGTTCTGTCTCACGTCCTGTCTTTGTCACTCGAACTCATTTACCTGTAGAAGCTGAAGGCGGCCCTCAGTCAGCAGCTCCCTCAGGTAACCAATGGAGACACAGGGGATGTCCAGAGCAGAGCTGCCAGCCAGACACCACCTCCTGCCCCACCTCCAGCGGAGGAAACGCGCCCACAATCGCTGCAACAGCCAGCCACGTCGACCACAGAAACACCTGTGCGTACTACAGTTTTGTATAGTACTGTGCAAAAGTCTTAAGCACATAGTCTTAAGTGAATTGTTTAAAACCATTTTTCTCAGCGGTAGGTGTGTTTTATGCATGTAAAAACATTATCTAACATTAGAATAAATACAAATAAACATAACTACAGTGAAACATAAGACTTTTTTTGTTCAAAAATGGACATGAAAACTTGTGAGCTTGTTAGAAGATCACAGATTTGGTTCCAGATTTCTGCTCGATGCTCCCAACAATTGCATGAATTTGTTAAATTCCATCACGAGCACATCTGATATAATATAAAGAAGAATTGATTAGCCAAACCACGTGTTGGATGATAATTACAAATAATCCTGGACTTTCTCAAGGAGAGGTTTGGAAATGGTTAAGCAAACACATGAACATACAGTCACTTTTTATTGTATGAATATTATTTGTATTTATTCCAGTATCAGTGATTATCTGAGCAAGAACCACTTACTGCCCAGTCAAATAGCTTTTTAAAATACAGTTTTTTCAGGTGCCTAAAGCAGCTAAAGCAGCGCTTTACTGGCCAAATCGTAGTGAATTGTGCTAATATCATGTACATGGAACTGAAATTCGTCTTATGTTTGGCGTTTGTGTGTGTTTGTCTGTGTTTGCAGGCATCCCCCGCCCCTCCTGCTCAGCACACACCCAGTACAGGTGGGCGACGGCGGCGGTCAACCAATGAAGACCCTGATGAGAAGAGACGGAAGTTTCTGGAGAGGAACAGAGCAGCAGCCTCGCGTTGTAGACAGAAGAGGAAAGTGTGGGTGCAGAGCCTGGAGAAGAAAGCTGAAGACCTGAGCTCTATGAACGGACAGCTACAGGTACACACCCTGTAATCACAGTCAGAGAAGCTACAGCTACACAGTGTTAAATGCGGGAGTCGTGAGGATGTTTAATAAGAGGTGATTCAATAATGAACATCTTAATGAAACAAAATAGACAATAAAAGATTGAAGGCAGTTTAATGTCTAAGCTATTGATGCTGTGATGGTTGCCCACATGTTTAGGCGTATTTCAGACCTCTGTAGCCCCTATACTCTGTTGGCACTTCTGATGAGAGTTCTCCAATTTCAAATAAGTGCCCCTGAGAACATTTATGAATCATTATGAACTATAAAGATAAAATAGCTGATCTCTGTCATATGATAAACAATCTAATGATATGGTCACAGGAAAAGTGCAAGCTTGGTTTTACTGTAAAAATATGTCTGTGGCCTCTCAAAAATGTATTTGAATTCCATTAGAATTGTAATATTATCATAAGAAAGAGGAACATTTAAAAAATACAAACACACATTCTACTACTGATACAGTGGGAAGGCATTAAGCACATTAGTGCCTCAGTCAAGAACTCATGCTATCACCAGGTAATATTTATTTAGTGATAGACCTTTTAATAATTCGCACATTTGTATTATAAGGTGTTTTTATTTATTTTATTTTTTGTGTACCAGGGATAAGAAGTTGCTCATGAAAAATGGGACAAAAACAGAAATGACTAAAATCTTTTTTGAAGAATTACAAAACCCAGAATTTATTACAAAAACATGTAAAGCAGGTATTAACTTCATTTTGTGTCTTATTTTATTTTTCATGTAGCCCTTAGTCAGAAATACATGCACGTTTTTGTTTCCCCAGTTAATACAGAAAATGGCCTTTGCATATTTGTTAGTAACTAGACTACCAATCACTGCACACTGCCACCTTTTATAGATGATTGGTTTGTTATATGCCCATTACACTAAATTTATCACTCCTAAAACAGTATAATTTTGAAGAACTTTATAAACTGTTGCAAAGTTTTTTTTTTTAACTATTATTCAAAGAGTACATTAAATGAGCTCTGGAATAGGAACAAAGACATTGATATCTTTGTTCAGAGTAATACAAAATGAAACATCTTACATTTTTTCTGCTTTTTGCTTATCTCAGTGTTTTCGTGTGCTGTGTTTGTGTTTTACTGTGAGTGAAGTCACTTCCCTGACATAGTGATGAAATCATTAATGGTGATTAAGAAGTGTTTTGTTGTGACAGCGATAGTGTACGTGTACATATGTATGTGTGTGTGTGTGTGTGTGTGTAAGGCTCCTGCATTGATACATTCCTGTCAATAAAGATATTTCCTCCAGATGTCATCGGCACACAAGCGTGTCGTCTCTTCTGTCTGCGCATTTAAGCGCTGGCCCTGGAACTCTCCCAGGGAAACCCGTCTCTTTGAACCGCCATTTTGCGGCAGGCAATTAGGATCCGCTACTGACAAGTTCGAAACAGTTCACGTAACTGTTGTCTCTGCTGATAGGGACAGGCTAGGCTATGAGGCGACGCGTTCCAGACAATTTAATGAGATCTGCTGCTGTTTATTTGCATGCTGTCTGTCCTGTTTGTCCGTTAAGGGGTGGGGGCTCCAGGAGGAGGGGAGGAGGAGAAGGACTGATTAATTTGTGATGGAGAGACAGGCGGGGGGTGCTGATGAGATTGTTGTAACACTGTTTAGGGTTAAATGAACGAAGGAATGAACACAGGCACATTAACGTGGGGAGACAGAGAAAGAGAGGGAAAGATGGCAGGAAAGAGGGGTGTTAGGGCAGTCACTGTTTACTGTGGCGAGCAGGAGGAGAACTCTGTCCTAAAGCTGAATGCAGAGCATTAGAGTGTGTTTTATATGCAGTGCGTTAATCATTTCCATCAGGGTGTTGTAATGGTTCCTCTCTGTCCCATTGGTCATGTTGATCAGTACACAGAGCTCTAATGATGTGCGATTACTTCAACATCATTCTTAACGGGCTCTTTAACGAGGTGTCAGGGCTAGTCGGCCCACATTCTCCACGATTCCAGCCTGCAGAAGCGAAACTCGCACTCTGGATCTGCGTTTAACACAGGCTGTGTGACAGCATACAACACTGTCTCAGCAGAACAAATAGCGCATTGAGCTTTTTGTTCATCACTCATGTCGAGCTGAAGTGCCACAATCTTCATACTAATGGATGTAACTTATCTGAACAGCTCAGTTTCAAATGGCGATCAGGGAACTTGCTGCTGTTACACTTATAGTTCCACAGCTCAATTGTTGCTTGGCTCAGACTGTCTGTTTCTCTGTGGAATTCCTCCACTTTACTCTCATAACCATGCACTTCCTGCCAGAGGCCTTTGCGCCTATATTTAGTCAGTAATTATCTTCCTGATGCCAAGCTGAGCTCCAGCCCACACATACTGACAGTATAGTTGTACTGCATGAAGGGTTACAAGGATTCATCACTGTTTTATGAGCAGCACCTGTAAGAGAGGAGGGATGGATGAGATGGTGTAGAGGGGAGGGAGAGGTGAAATGAGCAGGTTACAATGCGAGTATGAAAGCCAGAGTGCTGGTCGTAATGGGACGTGGCAATCCGCATGGTGAGGAGATCCGTGGCTCTACCAGCTGTGTTTAAATCTGTTCCTCTTCAGCCTTGCCGTGCCAGCACCGCCAAGCCCTAACAGATGGAATCAAATAAATTGGCTGCTTTTTAGATGAATAGATTAAAGCGCCGGCTATGTTTTAGAGGAGAGGAGAAAGCGCTTAAATCTGCCATGCAGTGTCCTGCCCGTCTCTCCGGCTAGCATTCCTCTAAATCCCCTTAAAGTCACCTTCACTGTTAAACGGGCCCATCTTTAACACTCGCACAACATTGTCCCGCGGGAGCAGTAAGAGGAGAGTAAATCTTGGCAGAATGGGGTGTGGGGTTTTGCTGACGGAGGGAATAACTCTCCTTCTCCCTTTCTCCCTCCTTTTTTCTCCCATCTCCTTTTTGATAATTTTAACAAATGGGTAAGATTTTTCTTAAAGGAATGGTTTCTAGCACTGATTATTGTTAGCTGTAGAAAACTAGTTTGTATTTTGGGTTAGTTTTGGTTACATTCTAGGCTGATTTTGTCTGTCCTCTTATTCATGTGTCTTTCATAGTTGTCACACAGGAGCTTCACAACTGATACTGTATCTTTTTATGTTCTGACTTGGCTAGAGATGCGCAGTGTATCAAATAGGCCTTTTGATAGTTAATTGAGTTATTGAGGTAACAGCCCCCACCGATGGTAAATAAGTTTATTGGTTTGACAAATGACAGCTGGGATAGGCTCCAGCACCCCACCGCGACCCAGAAGGATAAGCGGTTTAGATGATGGATGGTTTGACAAATTTATTGATTTATTTAATGTAAAACATTGGAAAACACTAGTATTCCCATACATGAACATAGCTTTTAAACATGCTGAGTGATGTAATATCGTACATTAATACCACATTTATTGTATCTAGCATAGATGAGATTGCTCTGTAAATGCAACTGTTGAGCTCCGCTGCTTGAATGCATTCAGTGCTGCAGGCAGACGTCATAAAAAATGCTTATATGGTAAGCTGTACATTTTAGGACCTCCTCACACCACAGCATTAGGTTTCAGACCTGAGGAGGAACATTTTATTCATTTAGCAATCAACATGCTTCAGACGCCAAAGACAAGACAAATGTGATCTTGTGAGCATGTTGAAAGAGTAGCAAAAGAGAACTCGGTCAAAACTTGGAGAACAGCACATTTTCTGAGGGTATTTTCTGAGTAAAATATGTATTATTGTCATCGTATCTACATCAGAATATCAGGCTGATTTTGCATTTGAGACTGAAACATTGAGCCAAACCTCTTATTTGAGCCTGATGTGTGTGATGTTAATCTGTAAAGACGTATGAGGTAGTTCGAAAAATTCCCGTGAAATGCGACCCTCTGACTTTTGAATTATTATTTCAGGCTTTACGGAATAGGTCTGGCTGCAGACATGCAGCCTAATAATGATGCCAGAGCTCTGCATACTGTTGGTCTACATGAGTTACACTGAATGGATTTTAGCTTTGTCATACTGATAATAATGGATTTAAACAATATGGTAATTTATAAAATAAAACCTATCTCAAGGATAAGACATGTCTGGTCTATTAGTAGAAAAAACAAACTATGATGATGATACTGTTTTAAGATTCCTCTCGACTCACTAAGTAAAAGCAGCCAGATGTCAACGTGCAGTTGAGCCGCTTCTGCCATTGTGTCAGAGAGTGCATGTGCACGTGACATTACTGGGGCTGAGAGGGTGTCTGACTGAGAGTGCATGTCTACAGCTACACTCTTTTGGGCTTTACAGGGTGGGTTGCAGCAGTGCACAGACACCAATTTTTAGCTTGTGTTTTCTTCCTGACTGTTTCCTTCAATATTAACAAAAAATTCTTATATAGTTCTGCTTTAAGCTTAACTCGTGCTGTCACTGTTTTCTCATGCTTCCACTTTAGTTCCAGGAACTGTCTCAAAATAACTGTTTTAACAACTGTTACTGTTAATTTATGGTATCATGGCAAGCCTAGTTCTGACCAAGCCCTCAGTGTGTAGAAGCACATTTACATAGATTTGTATTTTTTCCTTAACCATTTTAACAGTAAACCATGTGTAAGAAACTACGCAAAAAAGCAAATTTACCATTCTTTCTGTTGGCAAGAGTGAGATCTTTATGAGATTGTCTTGGTGTGTGTGTGTGTGTGTGTGTGTGATAACCAGACTTGAATGAAATGTCTGAAATGTCTGAAATGCATGGTCCTCTTTTCTTTCTCTCTCCATCTCTTCTTTAGAATGAAGTGACTCTGTTACGAAATGAGGTGGCCCAGCTTAAGCAGCTCTTACTGGCTCATAAAGACTGTCCAGTGACGCTCATGCAGAAGAAATCCGGCTACCACTGTGAGTAATAATTCTTCAGTAAGCAGCACTGCAAGCCAGCCAGCACACTGCTAACTAGAGGTAACATTGTAGAATCTGACCTGTGTTCTTGGAACAAACTTAAATTAGAGTTAGACCTGCTTATTAAAATGGGCAAACATATTCAAATCTGGTGCTTGGATGGTTTGATTCTGCTGTCGATTGTTGGAAGGGTTGAGAACGTCTGTGTCTATGAGGATGTCTATGTTTTTGGAGAATGTTGGGTATAGCTTAAAAGGTGTGTAAAACTAAACCTTTGTGATACATCGCTCCCCCCTAATTTCCACCCTGGTTTTGAAACTACAGACGTAAATCTGAACTCTGGGCTTAACCGTTAATGAAAGCTCTCTTAGCCCTGAGAAAAATAAGTAACCAAAAACCTCCCACGCAGGTGCTGTTTGTAGATATACAATTACTGGCTGTAGTCCATTTGTTGCTGTACAATTTGTTAGCCACCCCTACCCTGTCCATCAATAGAAAGGGGACCCTTGTTGACCATATATTATTTTAGGTAGTGAACCATTCTCAGCACACTCTTTTAAAACCTCAGTGGCCCTTGTTCATCAAAGTTTAAATCGAAGGTCAAACCTGATCATAAAATGAGCGAAATAAATTTCATTGACAGTTTTGTTTTCATCAGGTGTATCTGTATGATCAAACGTGTGGTAGGTGTGTGTGTAAATGCTTGATTTGTAGCAAACTAACCAAAACTATTATCAATAACATCTATAATACCACTAATAACAATACAAATAGAAAATAACAGTAATACTAATAATTTGTGTACATGACAGTCTAGTACATAAGTGCAGTCTTTAGTGTTCTTTAGTAAAGACAGTGGTTCTATATAGAACCATGAACAATTTTCAAGCTTAAAGGGTTTTTGCTTTGCATTGTGAAATGGTTTGTTAGATTGGTGGAGAATGTGTTGTATATGGTTCTAAATACATCCTTTTTGAAAAGGGTTCTATATAGCATCAAAAAGGGTTCTGCTACTGTTATGATGTCAGCTTTTAAATATGTTATTTTAGGAAATTAATCACTCTACACAATCACATCATTCAGCCAAAACTAATACATTTTGTTTCTTTCACATTTTATGTCCAATTATCATAATTTTCACACTGTATATTTGGTCACTCACTGCTCATCCTCAATCTCTGTCTAAGTACCGGCACAGCCACTGGCTGATGAACCACAGTACATTGTCGTTTATTGGCTCCCTGCCAGAACACTGGTACTGATAGGCTAGCACTTGAGTTCATGCACTGAAGCTGATTCATCATTTGTGCTCAAATCTACGCTTGTTTTCTTGTGTTATGAAGGTTTCATGAATCAGACGCAGAGTAATTCATACGTTAAAAACATCATTTATCATTAAACCTCTTTGTTCAACTTCACATCTCCAGGGTCAAACCATGGTGAATTAAACACAAGGGAATAAAACACAAAAGAAGATAATGACATCATTGAAATACTGTCAATCTTTAGGAGTGTATTTTGTTTGAAATTACAGCATAAAATCACAGATACAACTTTACCTTCTTTTTCTCCAAACTGCTGTCTTTGTGCTTTAAAGGGGCTCATAATTGAACCAGTCTGAGATGGAAGGGCATATGTGATTCAGGCACATCTTTGGCCGATATGCTTTAATGACATCTTAAGAAATGAGCAAATCTGTAGCTCGTCTGCCATATGCAGCCACTTCATATCAATTTGCTGTTGTCAGTGCAATGAAGGAGCGGCGGTTCTGTAAGGCTGTGCTAGCAGCAAATCCTCAGGCTCCCTGCAAGTACTAAAACTTAATGGCAGCTATTTCTAACCACCATTGTGTAAGCACATTCTGTAGAGGACAGCTACAATGCTTCTCCAGCTCTTTCAAAATGACTTCTGGGCCATTAATTGCATTGTTTAGGTATACATCTGTGTGTGTGTGTATTTGTGTGTATATGAGCGAAAGAAAGCATGATGGAGATTCAGCTTTCCTCAAGTTACGTCTCCGTAACACAGTGAGCAGAAATAGAAGGTGGGTGGAGAGAGAGCTACATAGAGGCATGTGTGGGGCTTGCACTGCAGCCCAGTGTTGACTTGTATTGACAATGATTGCTTCCAAAATGAGGCTATTATAGAGGCTAGCCTGTCAGTGCCACAGAGTCCGGCGGCAGACGCGCAACTGTGTAGCTGTGCCGTTCATTATGCAACGCCATTGTTAAAGCAGCAGTACTGACATGTCATGCATATTATTGGAGTGATGGGTGCTGGATGGGATTGGGTTGTCAGGGAGCAAACTCATTTGTGGGTGTCTAGTTGGTGTATTTGGGCAAATGGGGGGCTGTGGTAATGGATGAGGCTATCCTTCACTCCTGTTTGTAGTGCTTCTGTTAGAGAGCGGCGTGAGGGGTCATATATTAGCAGCCTGCTGAAATAAGATGGGGAGAAAAGCATCACTCTGTCTTTTCATTTTAGTAAACAACTAGATGAGATTTTGCAACATTTATTGCAGGCATCTAAACAGCAGATGGTCATTTCTTCTGTCAGAAAGTTGCCTAATATGTTGAAAGACGGCAGGCTATGCTCAATCCTATATGTTATGTCTTTGTGTGTGTGTGTGTGTATATATATATATATATATATATATATATATATATATATATATATATATATATATATATATATATATATACATACACACACACACACACACACACATTTACTGAACTGAATTATGTTTTATGTATATTAGATCCAACAAGTAGGCCAGGTCATCTCTTTGTGTATGGTGGGCCAGTGTTAGTAACTGGGCCCCTGAGGTACACCAGCCCTTGCATCTCTGTCTGTTGGCACTTTTAATCACGCACCCAAGGCACTGCAATGGCAGGTGGGGGGAAATTATCCAACCTGCCCTGCAAACACGGCAGGCCGTGCCTTCGCTTGGCAGTGCGCACAGCCCATCTGTTCGCAGCGGTTAGAAGATCAGAAACGAATAAGAGAGAGAGAGAGAAAGAGAGGAGGGTGGCCTCAGGAGCTAGCGGTGCTGCATATGATAATATATCTCGCCCTGTGCTCTCTTGCTTAATGCCATTAGGAGTAATTATAGGAGCCTGAATGTGGAGCAAAAAGAGAGAGCAGAAATGCCTGTCTGATTTACGTGGCGTTTGACCTTATTCACTCAGCTCGTCCAAGTATTTACGGCCTTCTGGTGTACACATACCCTAAATCATCTGATCAGAGCCCCATCAACAGAGACAGTCCTGATCATGCACAATGCGGCAGGCCTTTTAAACGCAAAGCCTTTTATGACACGTCTCCTAAACCAGAATCAGAAGTGCACACACGAGATAACAAACCCTCATGTTAATTACCAAGTGCCATTTTAGCGGACTCTTGCATCATTAGCTATATTAATTATCATAGTAGTCTGCATTTCTTTACAAGTCAGAAAGAGAGAGGGGTTTTTTTTCTTTCTTCCCTCATCAGGAGCCAATTAATTCATTGCAATTGTGGAGCAGCTGGTGGCATTTGGACTGCGAGTCTCTGCCTCTCTCCAGTGTGAGCATCATTAAAATCAGGTGCTGTAATCATCTGTCGCTGCAGTAGTTGGCAAGGTAGCAAGAAACAAATGAGAACGCTGGTAGGGGTGCGAGGGCCCAGCCACACGCCACTGCCTGTAATACACCCTTATGATGTTGGTTTAAAATGACATTGTAACTTTAATTAAAGGTTACAAAGCAAGTGCTGGGAATAATAAAATGCAAAGCACGGATCAGGCTCGAAAACTGGGTTTAGTAGCAATTACGCATTGAATGGAGTAGACTGAATAAAAGCTTGGTTGTTTATGCGTAATATTCACAGGGTCAGAACTGTGGCATTGTGGTGTTATTTGGATTACAGTCTTAACCAGGAATAGCTGAAACAGTTCCATTGCCTCCTCACTAGCGCTAAACCTGCAAGCAGACTATGAGCACACTAAAGCACATATTGTATTGTTGTAGCAGGTGTGATATCATATATAAAATAGGCACTTATTGCAATGCCCGAAGCTGGCTTGCAGTCATTTCCAGTGTTTGTAAGTTTGAGGGGTTTATGTTGAGTTTATATTGTCTTTTATGCTGTTGAGCTGGAGTGAGATGGTAATTCAGATGTTTTTTTTTATCTTTTGGCATTGAAGTATATTTTTTTGCTATGACAGTAAGTAACACCGGTCTGGTAGGAAATTATGAGTTCACTTCTTCTCTTGTATAAATGGAGCCAAACATCAGCCATGAGCACCTCAACATGCTTGGAAGAGGACGCTAAGCCCTACATTATCCATTAAAATGTACAGCCCCTTGTCTTGCTACCTCATCATGTAACGGTATTGGAGAGCCTGCCATCCTTCCCTTCCAAGGACGGCATGGCTATCTGAGTCCTTGGGGACTCCACGGACAGACCAGCTGAGTCTCCACTCTGAAACACAGGTGTAGGGTCCTCTACACTACCAAGCAGTGCTTATTCTCTGTGATGTAGCAATAGTGATGGTGTTCATTTTCATTTACTAAGTGAACTAACCAGGCCTCAGTGTTCAAAGTTTCTGAGTGCTGTTTACTTTTACACAGTTACTTCTTGTCTTGACCTGATACTTATTTAAGTTACTTATTTAACTTATTTGAGTACTTAGGTTTTGTCTTTTCCTATGTGGTTAATATCTGGCTTTAATATCAGGCTACAGTTGTATGCAAAAACTGGTCAAATGACGTGTTTTTTAAATTACATTAAGTTAGGACATGCTTAGAGAACAATTAAATATAATACTTTTCTATGAGTTTTAGTAAACGGTTTCTGTTTAGTTTAACAAATAGGATTGATAAAGCATACATTTAAAATGTACCATAACCTTTGCAAAGGCCACATTTAATTTAGTTTTCCCCATTTTTTTTAATTCAGCAAATAAACAGTAATTGTGCATTAAAATTAGCCAAACTCTGTTCTCTGTAGAGTATGTGTACTTATTTTCATTTAGAAAATCATCAAAATGTCATTTGACAAGCAGTACCCAAACTTTTGCATACGACTGTAAATTTCTGAACAGGTATTTAAGGAATAGTTTGGAAAAAAGTTTTTAAAAATTTTAATTTCCACTTTTCCCATTGTCTCAAATGTCATTCAGTTGTGTTTGGTGTTCGAAAGTTGCTTCTATAATTTTGCGCTGGATCTATGAGGCTACAGTAGCTAACACATAATGGAAGTTTGTATTCCACCAGTTAGCATCATGCAAGCTGCATGCTAAAATCATCACTCACTAAATTGTATTTGATTGATTTTTCACAAAGCTGAGCCTGTTGCTATACAAGGGAGCATTTTTCTGTGAAGATGCACTAATAATAGCAGCCCATAGAATGGGTCAGTGCTTAATCTGTGGTGCAGAAAACTTTGCCATGATGACTTTCAGTGACACTATTGAGCTGACTCTATGCTGTCTGTTTTTCAGTGCTTGACAAGGAGGACAGCTGTGAGGAGATGTCCGTCCCAGGCAGTCCCCACAGTGAGGCTATCCAGCACAGTTCTGTCAGCACGTCCAATGGCGTGAGCTCCTCCACGGCAACAGTGGTTGCTCTTGCGCCCAGCTCGGCCACTGGACCATCTGCAGATCAGAGCACAGAGGGGGAGGAGTCGAACGGAGGCGTGGCCCCAGGCCCTCAGACCCAGCCCTCTGGAAGCTGATCAGGCTTCAGAGGGGTTACTTTTTAATCCTGGCAGCCATGTTTATGTGAGGAGGAAAAAGTTTCCCTCACTCTTCTTCAGTCTGGAGAATATTTATTTAGTTTATTTCATTCGTCTAATTTAATTTCCCATCAAATGCATTTTATCAAAAAAATTGTAAAGATGCAAGGGATGGCACTTTACAAATTTGGAAAATTGTACTGATTGTCTAATTCTCTTTCGCGCTCTTTTTTGCGTCCATGTTTACTCTATTTATTATATTACTGTTATATGCATCATCATGACTGTAAAGTTAGAAATCTGAAGTAGTGACCGATTCAGTGTGTTTTATATGAGTCTTAAATGCCAAAGTGTATCATGGCTCATTGTAATGGGGAATTGATTTTCTCAAGCACTTCTGTAGGCAGAAGAGGCAGTCACTTTTATTTCTTTGCCTTTTCCATTTTGCACATGAAGAGAGATGGGGGGTAAGTTTTTTGTAGTGTTTGACTGTTGACATGACCAGGTCTGGCAACTTTTAGGAGTAGATTTGACAACCTGCCTTGTTACAAATCTTCAGTGATTGAGTGCAGTTTGAACTGATCATAGACACTTCTATTTGTGAGTGGGTAGCTGGATACTTCCACGAGTGGTGTGTTGTTCGAATGTTGTAAGTAATCTTCCGCCTGTAAAAATAAGTCTTAAGGAGGATATTTGGCTAGAAAATGAGTGTCTTTTAAGAGCAATGCTTTGATCAACATTCCATGAGTAATTTGTTGCAATGGCAGTAACTGTAGGAAAATAGTACATCTTTCACCATACAGACATCACTTTGATGTTGACTTAATTATGTGCCATTATTTTTTATTTATTAGTTGCAGATATTGATTTGTAACTGAGGAATTTGGCAGATGGCTGTATAAAGTAGATTGAGTTCTCGAATCACAGAGGCTTTCATGTACATAATTTCTTTGAGTGAGTGACGTAATGTTTATTTTTGCCACTTGCTGACAACATGACTGATTCTGAATCTGTGGTGTTTTGCTCTTTGAAACACTGTTTGAAGAAAATAAGAATATGGCTGTTACTCATTCACCTCAGTTGACTTTTAAAATACTACATTTTAGGAAGCATTGTAAATGCCATTTGATGATAGCTTTGTATGTGATATCAGCAGGAGTATGTGCATTGTTTGTGTTATGATCTTACAGATACACTTCATTCATTAGAAAAAGGAAAACAGTGCTCAAAAAAAAAAAGAAAAAATGAAATAAGGCTTTCCCCGCCCAACCCGTGTAGTAGTTCCAGTTCATGGCCTCAGAAAAAAACAAAAACGAAAAAACAATAATAAATGGATAATTACAAAACCTTTAAATTGTTAATACTAGAACTGGGAGGTGCTTTCCAGAAAATGAGGAAAATTAGTCTGTAAACTGTATATTTAAGTTAAATTATTTGCTGCCATTAAGCTTAGTGACAGTTACAGACTTCTAGCATCATGAGTTTGGATCAACTTGCCTTCTATCTTAAAATGTATTGGCTTACTACTGTGTAGTTTTATTGCTGCATTTGCTTTTCTAAGTATCATCTATTTAAGAATCATTTTGTTTAACAGGTAAATTTGTACGGTCATTGTTATGTGCTTACTTGCATGAATGAATAATTCTCTGAGAGAATTAGACCTATGTTTGAATCATGTCTCAGTTGGATTATTGCAGTTGAACATGTTATACTTTGATTCTCAGCCAGGAGGCAGCGGGTTTACATTTCTGGTGTTTGTAAAACTCTGGCCCCACTGCAGAAAAAGGATGTGATTATTATTGTGTTGGCAGTAAACTTGTAACTTGGTGAAAGTTATGTATAAAGTATCATAAATTAATAAGATGTTGTAATAAATCTTTTAATATCTCTTTAAATCTATTTCAGGCTTGTGGAGCTTTTTTTTTCATTTGCCTTTTGTTAGTAGATGTTTTTCATCACTTGTCTACCTCTCCTAGGTTTTTTGCCAACAATTTGTATTGGTATAGTCTGCCATCTAGTGTTGAAACTGAATAAAACTTTTGACCTCAGCAAGCATTTATACAAGCTCAGTTTGGCTAGTAGTTCATGTTCAAAATATCTATTTTTCAGCAATTTTCAGAAACAGGATCTGCTTTCTACAAGTATTATGGGATTAACTTGTACGTGTTCAAACATTGCAGTAAGTAAATCTTTACTAGCATGCTTTTTTGCAGTATGTGTTCATGGTGGTAAATTGTGTTCATGCAGTATCAGTGAATAGCTGTAAAGTAAATAGCAATGCAGTGAACATTATTCACAGTATATTTTCATTATTTTGCAAACACTATGTATTGTGTTATGTGAAACCATCCACCTATTACCTCTTTTTGTGCCTAAGGTCTACTGGTTTCAGAAAACAACAAGCTGTAAAATTCAGTCATAATGCCCCCTCAAAAAGAAAACAAATGAGCCTTCATCTCTTTTCATTGCTAGGTTCTAGCTAGGCACACATGCTACAGCTATCTCAAAATTCTTTGGAATTTTTTTTACATGATACAAGTTTTGAGAAACACAGGTGCAACTAATCCAGACCAGAAAACAGCTAATGCTGGTTTGCCTCAGTAGTTATATTGAGGGTTAAGGGCTGGTTTCTTAGACAGGAATTAAAGGAATTATTAAGAATTATGCAATTTTTTTCAAAATTTCTGCTTAATTAAATGGTTAAGATGTAAACAAAGTCATTCAAAGTGGTTTGATGTAAAATGCTCTGTTACAGCATCAGAATTGTTCACAGTGGTGGTGATTGGAAGCAGCCATCTGAAGTGTTTAACCCTTCTAAAACTCACAAAAAATGATTACATGACATTATTACAATGTTGCCTAGAGACACTAGTTTAAGATCACTCTGAGATAAGCTTTTTAGCCTTAAATGTATTTTTTTTTATTTATCTATGGCAGAGATGTACATGCATGGTGCTGTAAGGCAAACAAAGATAATGTTGTTTTTTTTTTTTTTCTTCAGATTTACTTCTATTTTACCATCACCAGCATTACACATAGAAAAACCCAGCAGCCACGGGTAGGTTCGCTGGTCATTTTTTGACAGTTAATAAAATGGCTATTTGGGCTGTAGACATTGTAACTCATGGTTCATATCACCACCATCATAAAGAAATCTGGGTCATTAAGTTTCTTCTGCACACTTCACATCAAACCACTCTGAATTCTTTTGTTTATAAAATTTTGAGAAATTGGAGTTCCCCTTTAAGCCTAGTCATGGACTCTTTTCTTTTTATTGGAAATACATTCCAAAGCCTGTGTAGTCCAGGAGTAGGCTTATTCTATATCCAGGAAACCATATGCCCTATGTGTTTATCTGAAATATGTTTTGTTTGAGGATTTACTCTATTTAAGTTTTAGCTGACATGCTATTACCATAGCATATTATACCGTATAATACATATAAGCCTCATCCACTGTTCCATTGATAGGAATATTATCAAATTCATATAATGCCATTGACAGTGTTCAATGCATGTTACAGTGTTTGTCAAAGGGTAAGTAAAAACAAATGCAAAGTAAGGATTGTCTGATAGCTCCTCTCCAGCCTTTGAAATATGTTCGCTACTTTGCATGCAATTAGAGTAACATGACGTTTGTCTGGTCACTCTTCTGTTTAACGTGCAGCTGGCAGGTCTATGGCATCAATGGCGTCACTTTGTTGATATGTTCCTGTATGGGAGCTTGTGGTGTTCATCCCAGAATTCCGATCTGACAAGGGTATTCCAGCACACATGGCACAGGAGATGCTCTTATCTCGCGCATAAAGCAAACTTATGGCATCTGCCTGCAACTTCTTCCTCAGAACACAACCCAAATGAACAAACAGGGCCAAAATGACCAGTATAGCAAAAGCATTAACCCCAGTGAAGTATAAGATAATAGTTTGAGGCTCAGGGCTGGACATCTCCTCAGGCTTTGTGATAATACCCAAGCAAAGATCACGTGATGCCACATGGCACACTTTCTCATCCACCACACTCTCCACACAGACGAGATATGGCGTAGAGGGCCGCAGGTCACATAGGTTACACACCGTGCCCTGTTTAACATTGACGAAGCGGCTGAAGCGAGTGTGTGTGTGGAAGCGGTCGTACATGACTCTGAAGTGGATGTTCTGGACATCATTTCTGGCCAGAACCCATTTTATGAGTGCTGAGCTGGAAGTGACTGTCACAGCAGAGATGTTGAGAATGACCATCTGGTTGTAATAACATGCGTCTCTCTCTGTGTTCTCCTCAGTGGCCTTTTGTCTGGTTGAGTTAGGGAATCTAGCAACTAGTGCAGCTGCTGTTTTGTTTTGAGGGGTCAAGAGGCCCCCTGTTGAGCCGTCCTGGTATTGCTTTGATTCTAGAGCATTTCCTTTTTCTGTATGTCTGATCATAAGTCGTGGAGCGGTCCTGCCCACTCTTCGGTGAGTGTGGTATCTGTCACCATCATGACAGGTTTGTCTGGTCACCCGTGAGCCGCTGCCTGAGTGGGTAGGCTTTGACTGAACACGAGTGTGTGCTCTGCTGCACGGGCCGCCAGCGCTGTGGATCAGTGCACTGCTGATAGTGTGGAGGTACTGACCTTTCAGAGTTTCTGGATGAGAGCACTTCACAGTGACGAGGCCATTTCTGCCTGACTCCAGCCAGCTCTTCAGGCTCAGTAATCCACAGTCACACCTCCACACATTCCCTGTCAAGTCAAGGGACTGTAACTGTGTGCTGGCTCCAAACACTTGAGGATTTAGGTAGATGAGCCTGTTATTGTTTAGCCTCAGACTTCTCAATTTGGATAAACCACTAAAAGCAAAATCATCCAGTCTTGAAAGGGCATTATCACTGAGGTCGATTTCTCTGAGGTTTCTGCAATATCGAAATGTCAGTTTCTTTATCTCAGAAATATGATTTCCATTCAATTTTAGGACTTCCAGGTTGTATAACTCTCTGAATGCAGAAGGATGTATCTGAGAGAGCCTGTTATGGCTTAAAGATAACAGCTTTACTTTTCTCAAGTCCTTCAAATCTGATTCTTTGACTTCAGACAAGAGATTGTTGTCAAGCATGAGTTCAGAGACAGAGGAAAGTAGGTTAAAAATGCCATAAGGGAAGCCTGATAACCTGTTGCCTGATAGATTCAACGTCTTTAGTCTTTGCGGTCCTTTGAGTGTTTTCTTCATCAGTGTTGTGATGAACTTGATCTGCATGTCTTCTAAAAGTATAATCTCCAGTGATTTTAGAGCTGTTGGTTTTTCTGTCAGTTTCAGACTGTTGCCACCGAGGTGCAATTTGTTGTGCAGCTTTAGTCTGGTATGCACTTCTTGAGGGACATTGTTTAGTTGACTCATGTTTGCGATGGCTAGACCAAAGGGTAGATGACAATCCAGTGCCTGTTGGTTGAGACCTAGGTGAAGTTCTCTGAGGTTCCTGAACTGATAGAATGACCCATAATTAATTAGCTTAGTTGAATTCGATTGAAAATTCCAAACACTCACATTTGTGTACAGCCGGAGACCAGATAAATGAATGCAGTCAGCGAGGTTGCCAGCCAGCCTGAGGTGTCTTGATGAACGAAATTGAAGAATGTGGGATAATCCCAAATTTACACAAAATATCTCCCCATTCCTGCATTCACAGAGCATCGGACACATACCCACAAATGTACCATAAAGGCTGATGTAAAAAAGACAAAAAATGTAAATCCTCATGTTTAAAGTCTGCAAGAAGTTGCTTGTTGATCCCATTTGAACTGCAACCTAACCTGGATTGCTGTAATCAGGAAATGTTTGTGTACCAGGCATTTCCTTTTTAGAGTGGTCTCTTCTAGATCTTATCCTTGATCCCTACAAGCAAACAAGGGATTCACTATCCTGTACATGAGAAAAGATGATTGTTGTTGTAAATGTTTCTACAGTAAGTATTTTAGATTAATGTATTGAGACACAGTCGTGTGCCTCCTGAACTCATCTGAGTATGAAATCCATTGATGCAACAGCACTTCATCCTAAGAAAGCATACAGTTTGCATATACTGTGTCAAATCAAACCAACATGCCATTCATCTTCTTTCAACAAAACAGTATAAAGGCTCAATTATATTGAACTACATAATGGGCCATAACCTTCACACCAAAGTTTAACAAGATGCTAGTGTACCATGAAACATATACGTACAGTAATGTGTTCAATAAATTACCTCATATGCATTTCATGGAAGGCTTCCACTGTTTCACTGACTCTTCCACTGTTTTGTTAAACAGGGGAAATGAGTGTTCACAACAAAGTGCTGTATTTGGACGCATGTCTCTGTGGTCCAAATGCACACTGGCCGTTGGGCTGCCATTGTCTCAGCTTCCTGTTAGTGTGGACACTCACTTAAGCTTCTGTCAACGCAGAACCGCCATCCGGAGAGAGTAAAACCAAGAGTTTGACAGCAGAAGGAAATATTACCATTTAATTGAACAGATATAGAATATAAGGGTATTTGCTGCTGTACCAGAGTATTCACCCAAAACACTTATGAACATTGCAAAGCCTATCGCATAGACCTTCTTTTGATGTTGTAATACCAAATCTGGACTTACTACTGGCCTTTTTGAAGGTAGGTTGATACAGATATTATGAGGAGTTGGGGTCATGTAGCATATTGTGTTTAGGACAGTGTCTTTAAACAGGAGTGCCCAATCACATTTGCTTTGTGCTTTCTCTCATCTAGCACACCTGGTTCAACTCATTAGCTCAGTAAGGTTCCCTACAGGATGGAGTGGGGAAAACAAAAAATGTGCAGAGCACTGGGGCCCAAGGACTGATGTGGTGAGACTAATATGTGATAGTGTATAATATGTGACAGTGTGTTATGTAGGGAACAGTGTTTTCAGTTATATGGGACAGTATGTTAGATAATTTGTGCTATATGATGATATGGGAAAGTTGTCTTAAATGGACACTCAGGCCAAAATGGGATCCCTATCCCGTCCCTATTCTTCCTCCTACAGCTGTGCTTCTACATCAAGATTTTCCAGTTTAAAGAAAACCCCTTTCTGATGATGTATCAAGAAGGAGGGAGGACCTTTAGAAAAACCACAATCACTTTGGGGTGTTTGATTTATTTCCCCTGCTAGTTGGCTAATGCTGAAGGAAGCTAGTTAGCTACTGGTACCGCTAGGAAGGCAAATGCCACATGTGTTATTAGCCAATGGTTCCATGACGTATTTGCATAATGCATGCTGGGTACTGTAATGAGAAAACGATTACGGACAAAAACACAAAAATGACACAAAAATGTGAATTCTGTCTCTAATTTCTGAATTAAAACCAGTGTGACTGAGGGACGTACTGCTGCACTACAGAATATTACATAAAAACAACATATTTATTGCCAGTTTTAGACCAGAATGACCCTTTAAGCCTGGCTTGACAATAACCTTCCTTTATTCAGTCTCCCAGTAAAATTACTTTTTTATTTAATAATCCAATTTACATCATCTCCTTTCTGCTCACTGAAGAAGCTATCACTATAAGCATCAACTGTCTGAAACTAGAACGTAAAGTATTACTTGACATCTCACAAATGACCTACGGAGTCTACTCCACCCGCTTCCTCAACGTAATGATTTTATTTAGGGAAAACTCCGTGTTATATGTGTTACATGTTATCTGAGTGGGTAAACTTTCCATGTCAGAGCGGCATCGTTTCCGTGGCGCGCGCCGCCGTCTCCATGGTAACGCGCCATGAAGAGGCTGCAGCAGTCCCCGAGGAGAAGCGGAGCTCGCGGTCATGTGCTCTCACAAGATGGCGACTCCAGTACAGGGATACAGATACAGATACAGAGTGAGTCGGAGCTTCCAGGACTGCATATTGCTAGCAAACGATTTCTGAAAATTAACACTGGTGGACCGTCTTGTCCTCTGTCGACACAGCCTCGTTTGGGGGCTGGTTTGGTGCAGAGTTCGGAGAGCTTTCAGAAGGCACACTAACAGTAATCCGCCAGTGTGGCTGTGTCCAGCCAGGCTAGCTGCTGAAATTGATGAGGCTGGATGAACTGACTCAGTGGGGTTCAAAGTTTAGCTTTCAGCTGGCTGTGCAGCCGAATATAGCCGGAGGAGCCGACTTATATCATTAAACAGTTAACCAGAGCCTTGGTATTCAACTAATAGACATTTTTTGTTTGTTTTCATACAGGCTATTTGGTGAATTCGACATTTTCTGCGTGGGATATCTCTCTGAATGAGAGAGAGAGAGGGAGAACTTGCAGCTGCAGTGCAGAGCTTTGTCCATCGGAATTACAGCTCTAACATGGCTATCCATGTCTTTGGTAAGTTACACAATGCACATCCTTTCATGTTATGTTTAAATTTTCTGCAGTACGAGTACGAATCGTTTCCTAAAAGGAACGCGTTTTGCTGGAGACCAGCAGAGCCCCTCAGGGCGTGTAGCCTTTTGGCAGGGTTTTGCATTCGCCGTCGCGGCAATCAACAATAGACTGGTCACGGGAATCTGATAGAGGGAATGTGCAGCACAGCCAACAGGTTAGCTCGGCCATGTCGCTTTGAACACGGACAGGCTAACGCGATCATCGCTGTTAGCCGTGTTTACAGCTCATTGTGCCCCAAAGGCGTATTTCAGAGTATGCTATCGGCTTCTTGGGATGTTGAGATCACTATGGCCCGATCGATCTTCGCTAGCTATGCCCTAAATGTCTAAAAAATCGGAAGATAGAGAGTGCTGTATCATATCATTCTTCCCTTTAGGCACTTCCACTAAGCTTGAGCTGTTTTGTTCGTACAGCTTTTGAAGTGGCATCAGTTGAAGAGAGGGAACAGTTGGCGTTGTCATGCCGTGGACACTTCAGATGCTAGTTGAACATATCACTTATTTCTGTAAATATTAGTTACACCACCTCAGCTGAGTGCCAGTAAGATTCATTGGACTACTTGAAATGCTAAATGCAAACTGGAATGAAGTAAAGCTTGAATGTCTCAGACACTTGTTGGCAGAATGACTAGTCATGGAGAGGAAGTGTTCTTCCCTGGATCTCTTATCTCTGGATGGGAGAGCAGCCATTTTCTATCAATATTTAATGCTGAATCATAGGAGGAGTACAATTGGCGGAGGGGCAGGAAAACTGCCAGGGGTGGAAGATAAATCCTAATTTGGCTTGAAGCGCCAACGTCTTCACCACAGCTGGATTAGAGCCACAGTGTCTTCCTTCCTGTGGTCCTGCACATGTGACTTTATGATAAGACATTTCAAAGTGTTCTCTCAGGTGATGGGCTGTTAGAATATTTTTTTGCTGTATTTTTGGGCTTGAGTCTTTCTTAATTTTCAAAGGAAGCCGATGGGAATCGTATAATTTGGTTGCCATTTTCTTTGGTATTGATAAGATGTAATAAGAATGCAGAACTCACAAAACAGTGATCAATGTAGCTCATGCGAAGCATTTCACTCTCACTCTAAAGGCTTTTCATAATTACTGAAAATGTCTGTAAATAGAATATGTTGCAAAGTGCTGTAAATAAAAAAGCAAAGGAAACTGTCCAGTTCAAACTCTCAGGAACTTCCTTTCCTGTCAGTAAGGCATTGAATAGAGAGAGAGCGAGAGTGAGAGGGAACAAGCGTGTATGTGTTGTGAAGAAGGGCCAGGTTTTTAAGAGGGCTTGTGCGGTTTTGTCCAAAACCTCTCCCCTCCAGGGGCCCATTGTTCTGTGAGTGCTCACACTGGGACATTTCTGCAGGGTTTTCTTGCCTGCAGCCGTTCATTAGGCCCATATAGAGCGAGCAGGTATATGTGCCTCTCTTATTTTTCAAAGGCATATGGATGAACATTCATCTGATTCTTTTATTGAACCTCTAATCCTGCAGCTTTAATTTTGTCTGCATCTTCTGCATGTCAGTCATGACAAGTAAACTTTAAGTAAGAGCTTTGATCTCACATTCATGTTGTTTCAGCTACATTTCAGATATTTAGCATATAAAATAAAAATAGAATTGTTTGAAAGAGCCTCTCTAACCTTATAAAAAAGCATTAGGTTCTTTCACCCATTATAGGTGGTAACCCTGATCAGAATCCTACTTAGCACATGAAAAGTTTTAAAAGTGTTGTTAAGAGGGTTGGTTGGCAAGCAGGGTTGAGTTCACTAGCGATTCATTTATATCATGATATTTTTCACCATTCAGATGATGGAATAATTTATATAAAAAATAAATTCCTAAGTAAGTATTGTTTATTTGTATAGCACATTCAAAAGCACTGAGTGTTTTACCAGGTGAAGTCATAAAAGATTTACAGAGAAAAAACAGACAATGTTAAAACCAAGGAACAGCCATTTACTATTACAATTATTATTATTTATTATTATTTATTATTATTATTATTATTATTTATTATTATTTGTAGTAGTAGTAATAGGATTGTTATAATGTACTAAAATAGTTGGAGACGGTCTCACAATGTTTGAATTTATAAGATTAAGAATAAACTTGGATTAACTTTCACAAGGGTTTAAAAAAACTTTTTTTTTTAGAAATAATTATTAGAGATGGTATATTGGAATCAGTGGGTACTGTGCTGACATTGGTAGAAAAGTGTGACTGGGATAACAGAGGGAAAAAAGGATGAATTTGATCTAATCCTGTATCACATCTAGCTTGAAATCACATGCTCATTTTTCCTGTGGGGTAGTAAAGTGATTGAGTAGTTTGAGCCTAGTGATACCCTACTTAAGATTCTCATTTTAGGTAAAGTGCTTCAATTAAAAATAGCTGATTTTAAAGCTTTTAAAGAAAGTTTGAAGTTTTTTAAAGAAAAAGTGGTATCTTGCCATCTCTAATATTACTTATACTAATAATTTGTCATGCACCAAAATAAAAATTCTTCTATGTTGCACTTTGCAGTTGATCTCTAAAATAATATTTCAGTTTGCTGTAGCTAACAAAGACAGCTCAGTATTTATGACTGCTCTACTGCATGTTTATGTCAACAAAGTTTACCCCTGCCTGTTGGATGGGTTTACAACGGATACATTCTCCTTTATTTTAATATCAAGGAAATGATTTATTTTCTCAAAATAGAGCATGTTGCAAAGTAGGTGTGACCAGCTTGCAAAAGGGGACTTGATTGGAGTGTTTTTTACATGTTTTTTGTTTATCACTATATCCATGGTATAGAAAAATCTATTTTAAGAGACGTCACACCAGTATTGCCTTTTATACTGGTACACCTCCCTTAACCAGTGATT
This sequence comes from Colossoma macropomum, assembly GCF_904425465.1. NCBI lineage: Eukaryota > Metazoa > Chordata > Actinopteri > Characiformes > Serrasalmidae > Colossoma > Colossoma macropomum. The sequence continues at coordinate 27,557,604 of NW_023494784.1, read as the reverse complement.
CACTCATCATTCCCTGCACAAGCATGTCTTCAGCACAAATGTGCAATAGCTTCTTAACTTCTGAGTTGCTCTGAGTTCCAGACATTTCCCATATTCTTCCTCTTTGATGGTTTTAGGCTTTCCTTTTGTTGCTTCACTGGTCTAATGTCTAAATGAGCTCTTGTGATAATTTCTCAGGAAGTATACTGGTTATACTGCTTACCACAGTTGTATTGCATCAGTCTTACCTGGAATTTGACTTTGAGTTTTGTTCACGTTCAGCCCCTTCCCAATTCATTGCAACTGAATTCCTTCGTAAAAGTACATGCGTGAAAGGGGCTTAATTGGAGAGTGACTGACCCTGCTGTTCTGTGGGTAAGAACAATGGCTCACCTCTCCCTTTCCAGTGGTACTGGCCAATCGTAAGTGTCTACTGGATCATAATATATATTTATGTTGCAAAAATAACATGAATTGGACATGTTTTTTTATCAATGGGGTTAAGGCATTTACACATAAATAAAATAAAGGGTATAAACTACATGAAGCACACCCTAATTCATGCAGTGACCAGAGGTTAAAGCTTTATAGTTTTAAAATTTACAACAGTTGAAAAGATATAATGTGAAATGAAACAAATGTAGCTTTTATTTAGAAGGTGGAATGATGTGGTTGTGTAGTGTGATTAAATCAAGTATTTTCAGGCTGTTAAGCTCAAATTTACATGCAATACTATCAGATGTAAGTTTGTCATTTGTGTGCGTTCATTTTGTGATTTGACCATACGCATCTTTGAAGGGCCATTGAGCAATAGCAAACATCTCTGGCAGAATACAGCAGTGCCTGGCCAAGACGCTAGCCTTACAGCTTTATAAACATCAACATATGGAGCTATAGCTTCTCATAAAACTTCTGCACCTAAAGTAGACAATTTATTCATCTCTTTCAAAGCTTCTTTGCTGTACCATGATAATTTGTTGTCTTATGCCTTAACAGTCCTTCATTTTTCTTCTAAATTATGTTCACATCTGTCTTTGAGTTTTTTGCTAAAATGTTTATAGCAACATGCAATTCAGACCAAGGATTTCACTGACAGACAATGGAGAAAATAAATGATGTTGTAGTAGATATGAATTTGTAGTGGATAGGAATTTGTGCAAGTTGCAAATTTTTATTGTACATTTTCCTCTTTCCCCTAAAGCCAGCGGTTTGTGAATACTTGACGTATTTACTGAGCAGATGTTAGATCTAAAGCAGATAACTGCAACCATTCTTTAGTCAAAGTAAAAGACAAAAATGTCCACTAGGGGGTGGACTTTCTTTACCAAGACTATTACAGTAGATGGGACAAGTTCATGCAAGGTAACAAGTGAAGCAACGTCTGAACAGAGATTTGTTCCACCTCTCCAGTGTATATATATATTCTTATACATGTTGATTTCACTTTCACTCATGTATTAAGACTCCTCACCTGAATGATATTTGTCTGGTATTTCTTTCTGACAGATAATGATGAATATAGACCACCAGTATGGAAATCCTACTGTGAGTATAACCTTCTTCTTAAATTTAAGCTTCTTTTTCAAATGTAAAGTTGTTTGTTCTGTTCTTTTAAGTAGAAGTCATTTGGCTTCAGTGGTGTAAGTTATAGCATTGATAGCTGGTATTTTTATGCGGGTGGCATTTGTAAGTAAACGACGAAAAATTAAACAGCTAATGGATGATTTCACGTTTTGTGCTTAAGTACTTAAATACTTTGTACTTAATTCATTAATATATGACCCCAGGCTTGTGCACATTTATCAAGCATACATAAAAATACCTGCTTGCTCATTAACAGTAGTGATGGGATGTTAAGCAGTTTTTAAAGCTTGATAAATTGGTACAGAATCATTGCTATATTTCGTGGGTTTTCCTTCCCACACCGTGGGTCTTTTCAAGTAACATATTCTGTATATCTATGGCAGAATCTGCATCTAGGACCTTTCCAAGCCAAGTGTTTTTTAACCCTTTCCCAAAAAACATGTTTTTGGAAACATTTTGAAAATGTAAACATTAACACTAATACCTTTCAGATGAGAGCTTATGGTTGCTCCTGTAGTTTGATTGCACTAGGGATTGTACAGTAGTTTGAAATTTTCAGAAAATATTGCAGTGTCAGAGTATACAGTATTTCACAATTAGTACAAGCAGTAAAAATGAGTAAAAAATTCACATGCGCAAACACTTGTTAGACCTCTGAGACAGCAAAGTTCGTGTGTGTGTTTGTGTTTCTTTATGGTGTCAGGTCAATGTGTATCTGTATGTCAGAGGTTACCAAACAGACAGACAACACAGACGTAGCCGGGAGCTGTGATGTGGAAAACTATTTTCGTTGTGCGTTTTATGTTCGACGTTTAAACTTTCACACATTTTTCTGTTAGGGATTAAAGATACAAATAGGACACATACTTTGATCTGCACGGAGGGATAGTGTTCTTGAAGATGGGCGAACATGTTTGGTGTGTTTCCTCCTTTGGCATGCTTCCAAAAATTACAAATCATTGTTTTTAATGGAGGCACCCGCACTGGTGCTCCATGACTCAGCACGTCACAGTGCACCACTCAACACTTCGCCATTGCTACATTAAATTAAAGCCATATTAAGATCACAGAAAGCCATAGTAGATCACACATGACTTGAATTCTTTCACAGAGAAAGGCAATTTTTTAGACGAACAGACAAATGCTAGTGGTAAGTTACTTAAGCAAACGTTAATAGCCTAGTCTTTATCAGCTCATATCTTTTGGCTTGAAATCAGTCAGTTTGTGAAGAGGTAGTAAACTGATTTCAAGCGTTATAAGTGATTCTAAATGCTTTATTGTATACAGTTTATATGAGTAGAGTGTAAAAATTAACTTGAACCTAGCTTTATCAGCTCTCCCTGCCGGCATCTCTAACGATGCTCTGCTACTTGACACTGCGCTACGCAATGCATCAGTTGTGTGGTGGCATTAACAGGCAGTCGAGGAGGAAAAGAGATGCACATGCAGAGGTTTGGTTGCATTTTTTTCCCATACCGGTAATAAACAAGTGCGCACCGTATGATAACCATCAATTTTCATGCCATATCGTGAAACCCTAGTTTGCACTTTGTAATGCATGGAGCGCTGGGCTGGAGCAATGTGTTGAATTACACACACACACACACACACACACACACACACACACACAGATTGCTGATTCAGAGCTTCGATAAAACTCCTTCTGCAGGCCAGGAGTTTCAAACAGGTTGAAGCACGAACTGCTCATGCATACAAAATACAAAGAAAATAATGCTCAATTATACTCATCAGTTCCAAAGCCATTATTAATAATTATCAGTATGTGGTCCCAGCCCTAATGAACTCATTCTGGTAAATGCAAAGATTGAGTTTTTCCTACTCAAATGTTTTCATGTTTCAGAGATGTGTCCACTTTGCAACATGAAAATATTAGATCACAGCAGTTAATAAATGTTTTAAATGATTTATACAGGCAAAGCAAATGCTTTTCTTTTTATTTTTAACTGCAGCATTACTGGTTACCTTTACACAAGCTGTAATGTTGAACTGGCACGTTATGCCTTTATAAATTCATGTAGAATAAATAATCATGATGATACTTCCCTGCCGGTTGATCATCTGTCAGCTTTGCACCCCCTGTTGACACATTCTGAAATTACCTGTGTGCCAGGCTGTTGTTTTCTTATACCACCATAAAGGAATGTGCAATTCACTGATCTCATAATAAATCTGTTTATCATTCAATCTGTTTCTAATGTGCTTATGTGTATGTTTTTTTTTTGTTTGTTTTACTTTATGTTTGCTATAATGATTTGCTACTCTGTTTTAATGTGCGCCATCTTTGATCACACTGTTTGTGTTATAGTATATCAGCTCCAGCAGGAGGCGCCACACCCACGCCGGGTCACTTGCACTTGTGAGGTGAGCACATAAACCAGCACAGAATTCTCTATTCAATATTTGTCTTTTGAAGCAAATACAGTAACCCTTCATCATAATTCCTAATTTCTTTCTTTCCAAGAAACTCAAACTATACTTATAATGAACATAAAAATATACTTATTTCCTATGTCATGACTTTACATTCTCAGAATGGTTGCGATGGTGATTACCTCTTATTGCAATAGTTCTTTTTTGTTTTCTCAATTTTTATGTATGTAGTAATCTTAATGTGATAAGATTTGTGTGATTATTCATAAGTAGGTCATCAGTAACTATTCATGTTTTAATTAGATGTCTAAATGTGTGTGTGTGTGTGTGTGTGTGTGTGTGTGTGTGTGTAGTTTAGCTGCAGTATAAACAGGGAGCTCCCTAACACAGAATGCAGACAGCCCCCCTTTTGCTTCTAACCAGCAGAACCAGATTAGTCAGGCAGATAGAAGCCTTAATTAAGGAAAGCGTAAGGTAATGCTTCTGAATTATTCATCTGTGTTATCATTATTGTGTCTAGTCTGACAGTGCTGTAGGTTGGAGAAGATAGCTCTAGGTAGCCCTAGTTGATTGGGCGTTTATAGACGAGGCAGAAATGCTCCCCAGGGGAGAAGTTGATCCTAGTGACACCTTTCTCAGCTGAGAGCTTTCTTTGAGACTGAAATCGCAGAAGTATGGTCATTGTAATACATGATTTACATGTGAATATTCTAATTTCTTGTTGATTAGGGACAGCATGCTGCAGTTTGGCTTTTTTATGTGCTAGCAGTATGATTGACTTTCAAAATAGTCTCGTCCAGCTCAGTATGAGGGACCAAAACAAAGAAGGAAGATGGTCAGGGGAGAGGTTGAGCTGACAAAGTGATGGTCTCTCCTGCTGTTACTATAATTCAACTGCTACTAATGTACATACACTTGCAGATCTCCCAGTGCTCCATCTCAGCAGTCTGGATGCACACTTAATTAGTGGAGTATTAACATGCAGCGATATTTACATGAACCATGAATTCAAGTGCATATTGGATGTTTGCATGTTGTTTTTTCCCTCTAGAGGTCATTAAGGTTTTCTTTTCTATGCTGGAGGCCTTTTTTCCTATTTTTCATGCTGGAGGACAATTTTTCATGCTGGAGACTTGCTGAAAAAGGCCTGTTATTGAAAAGCACATTTTCCCCTGGGCAAAGGGGTTGTATGGATGTGGCAAGAGATTTAACCCTGTATAATCCCCACAAACTGGTCCAAAAACCTGATTTACATCTCATTCAGATTATGCTAATATGTCACCAGTGTCCCAAAGCAAACCTTCAACATGAGCCCCCTCACTCTGTTTTCTGTGCAAACTTTACACATCCACCGTTTCTGATACACCTCTCAAATGGGTTATTATGCAAATTTTGTGAGGTTTCTGTCTTCCATTGTATGGACTATTCAGAAAATAGACTTTAAGGTTACTGAAGCAGTATATTTGCAGTGTATTTTAGAGTAATTGGCTGCAATTATGAATGCATTTATTTCCATTACTGTGCCTGGCAACTGAGCCCTATTCGTCATGCATGATCTGCCCTGTGGTCCTGCATATATTTAACAGTATTAGCCTAAGAGGCTGCAGTCTAAAGAATTGGTAAACAGACACTTAAATAGAAATCAGTGGTCTTCCTATATAAACAGGTTTGGTGTTGGCTGTTTTCTGTGGAGCATTTGGAGGGTTAGGTGAGAAATCAAAGTAACTAGGTTTTGTTCACTGGAACAAAACCATAAACAAAAGCTATAAATTGAACATTTATTTTGGTGATGAACAGTACTATGGGAAAGTGTATTGGTAAATAATTGCTTTAAAAATTATCTGTATTGGACAGATGTTTACATTTGGCCTATATTTCAAACCAATATTTAAAAATGTGTTTATTGTATTCTAGAAGAGGTGATGCTCGTCTACTGCGCTAAAATGTCTACAGTTTTCTGTATGCTAATCCAGCCCCAATTAGTACATTTACAGTTTTTGTATCAGTGTCAGTATCCACGTCAACAGTTATGTACATAAAGTGTCAGATATTGGCACCAGTCTACAATTCCCATATCATTGCATTGTTTCATTTTATTTATTTACATATTCTTTCTCTATGTAGCAATACAATTATTTGCCAGTTTTCTACACTTTAGAGCTGCAGTGAAACAAATTGCTGTGGCACAATATTTCTTCCAAAAGTAATGCTGTGCTAGTCATAAAATATAACATAGGACATTACAATGGTAATTGAATAAAATGTGTCATAAAAGAAGGAATCTATGAGGCAAACATAATGTGTTATCCTATAGAAGCATCAGATAAAGCACTGTATGTGTTTTATTGTTTCAGTGCTTGTAGGTCATCAGGTGATTATTTAGCACACCCAACCCCGACTGTGCAAGTGCAGTGGGGTAACAGAAGCTGTAATAATCTGTGGCCTTTCTACGTTACAGTAAAGTTACCAGTCCTGTACTTACAGTATTGGTACACTTTACACATCTTTACACAAATCCACCATAATGGCCCTCACCCTAACCTCTGTACCAGCAGGCAGGTCATTCCTCTCTGTCTCGTGCAATAAGAGCAGCCGTTGTTATACCCCTCAGGTCTATTGTTTCTCCAAATCCTTAAGTGCTTAAGTTGACTTCATTATGAGGTCTAATCAGTGCAGATGTCTATTCTGTCTGAGACTATTCCCCATAATCACACACTGCAAAGCTGCAGGTAGAGCTTTGTGCTTTGGGCTTTGTTTGTCCTGTGGTCTGGTAATTGGATTGTTTCTCCAAGTTGGTGATTGTGGATTTAATCTGTTCTTTCTTTGTCTTTAGAATGCATAAGCACACATTAATACCTGCTTTAAGCAGTTCCAGCCACTAACAAACATATTTTGATATTGGTAAGATGTTTAGCTCAAGTTCACAATTATTGTCAGACTGAAGGTCTGTAGTTATTTTATATATATATATTTTTTTATTAATTCATTTGAGGTGCCATATATTTATGTATTTTTTTATTCACAGGGTTACCCAACACTGTAGGGCTGCAACACTTTACAGTTTAGTGTAGTCTTTGTTTCAACACACCTGATATCAGGTTTCCTAAGGGGTGTGTTAATAAGCTGATGTGTTGTAGTAAATATGGAGTAGGCAGGGAATGTACTGTAGATAGACGCTTCAAGGAATTCACAGTCTGTGGTACCATTGAGGAATGTTTTATGAGCAATAAACAGCCTTCTTCAGGGAGATCTACAATTTATTACAGTATACATGAGACCTCTGGCTGGTTTATGCCGACACCACAGGAAACAGAGCTCCGGATCACCACATTAGTGCAGTGAGGATTGGTTCATGCTGTTTTTCTCTTTTACCTGACATTCTAACTTCTTTAGTAAGTCCTGAAAGTATTTTATCATGATATATACCCTTATAAATGGGTTTTTATCAAGGATTATTTAGTCAGTGGGCAACATTGCTTGGTGTCCCTGGCCACAATATTTCATATTTTAGCCAGTAAAATTGCAAAGCCTTTCACCTGGGTGGCCGTTTGTCCAAGAGATTTTTTTTTCCTTTTAACAAACCACTAGACCAGTCAAATGGTCACACAGTCTCAAACATCCATCTTTAATAACAACACGGCACTAATTTCATCAAATCAGATTATTTCGGATTTCACCAACTGCAACATGAATGTCACATTAACTAATGTGATGATAGGTAATTCTTTCTACAGAAACAGTCTGCCACAATGAAAAGTAATCTGTCACAACGGCTGGGTTATTAAAATATAGCTTTACTGACAGTGGCAGTGCTGACAATAAAAAAAGAATTAGATCAAATCAAAGAATGATGACTGAAAAAAAAAGTTCAGAGTCAAGCAGAAGAAAAAATTTGTATGACTTAAGTATGATTTTGAGAAGGATGTGATTTGTCAAGCCTGTTGTCAGTTTCCACAACAGAAAACCAAGAGTAATTTGCTCTTGGGAGTTCTGCCAGCAAATTCTTAATTTTGGCCACAAGATTCATTGGGCTGGTGGTCTGAGTGGGCAGTGTAAATTTTGATATTTGTCTGCCCCTGTCTTTAGTGAAGGCAATGGCTTTGTAAAGAACCATGAAGCTGTTTGAATGGTTAAATGGTGGAGAACCTGTTGTATATGATTCTTTAAAGAAATGACTCTGTATAGCACTAAAAAGAGTTTCGCTGCTGTTACAAGTCAGATAATTTACTGCTAAGAGGGTAGAATGTACTGGCAGCTACATCTCTGTGCAGCTGAGATTAGTTTTTGAAGCAGTGGGATGGATTCTAAATCAATTATGTCTAGACTAGGGGCAGCGCAGGCAGTCTATTGGAGGGGCTGTACTGTATTGGTATTCTGTACTGTTTTGGTACTCACGCTCTCTGTGATGTAGTCTAGGGCATTTGTTCATTATTAATCAGAGCTCAGGGCTGTGACTGTACTGACTTCTTCTTATGGTTCAGTAACCATTCAGGTTAGTGCTGTGCTGCCCTTCTACCAGCTCCTTACACACATGTACACACACTTTTCTGAGAGCTAACTGATTAAAATCTTTTGATCGAGAGTGTCAGATTATTCTTTTTTTTTCTTTTTTAAATCTTGCCTATTTGGTATGGTTGTGTGTGAGTTAGAGGGAGTATGAGGTTGTGAGAGCAAGAACTAATGAGTGAATGAGAGAAAGAGAAAGAGAGAGAGGGAGAATTCAGCAGTCCCCTTGAGCCATCGCAGTATGACCCATTTTAGTGGCTCCTTTAGGCTCAGGCCCTCTCTATCTGTCATAGTACAGATTTTCTTTACTCATACTTTCTGTTCCCTAAGCTGTTTTCATTCTAAAACACTGTTCAGTATACATTTCTGTATATTCGTGTCACTGCTTGTGTTTGTTTTATTTCTAATTTCAGATAATTTTGTATTATCATTGCAACTTTTCAGCTTCAGATTATTCTCTGTGGTCTATCATTAGATCAGATTAGACCAGAATAGACTGACTTCATCATCTGCCACAGTGGAAATTTGTCTTTTTTAAAAGCCTCTTTTAAAAAAGCTATTATACAGAGTGACCAAAACAAATGCATACTAAATACAAACAGTGAGCAATTGTGCTATAAAATAAGCAGGAGAGATGAACCATTTAGTGTTTTTGGGGCCGATGCCTTTCGCCTTTCAGCATGATTGGCCAATATCCTTTGAGGGTGTGGCTGGATGCCACTTTTAAAGGCGCAGAAGAGATTCTCAACAACAAAACAAACATACCTCTCCCTTCATTGCTCCTTCAGAAGCTCTGACCCCCCTCCAAATTTGTGGATGCGCATTGCTAAGACAAACGACACTTTTTGATATATTTACTTTGTGGCCATAAAACCCTTTGCTAACTTTGCACGGACAAATGCCACATTATAATGAGAAACAACAATACAGCAAGTTCTGTAACTGACGTTAGCTAGCTAGGTAGCAGGTCAGCAAGCTGTCGCTACAATTGTTACTGTGTATTGCATACATATATACTTCAGGAAACATGTTTTTCATCAGTGAAATAAATATGAGGAGGCTGAAGTTGGCTTTCTATTTGCTGGCTTCTTGTTCAAATTTTCCTGCTCCATTTTAAATGGTACAGCAGGTGCATTCTGGCGCCTCAGGAGAAATATGGCTCGTATGTTTTATGTCACTGGTCGGCTAAGTTAAACATCAGCCGATTGCATATTTGGGTTGAAAATTGGCTGATGCCGATACACAGTCGACCGATCCCTCCATCTCTAGTAAGCAGCAATATGGATTTCATCTTGATAACATTCCTCTGCATAACTTGTGATACAGAAGGTTTTTTACATATATTTTTGTTAGTTTTTGGGACCTTATTGTTTTAGGGGTGGGTGATATGACAAAAATCTAATAAACTTCAAGAAATTTTCATGATGCACAATATGCATCACAATGTTTAATTTTTCTGAGGTGCCACACTTAAAAAATGCTCTCTATCCTATCGTTCACCTCTAATCATTGTCCAGAAGAAAGCATTTCAACCTCTAAGTAAAGAGGGTTTGAAGGGTGCTTCCGTGAGCATATTGTTATTGAGAATAATACCAGATAAACAGTTCATCAGAATCCAGTTTTATTACCATTTATTGCAAAAGAACAAACATTTTAATGTCTTAAAATGTTTGGTTTAGTCTTGGCTTTCCTGAATGCTAAGTAGCTTTTTTCCAGCTGTTTCTTTGTTGCTACACACATGTGTACACACAAAATCACCTGTCACTATATAGCATGGATACATATTACCCCTATATAGCTCCAGACCCCCTCACCCTGCCCGCCTCCCACACGCACACAAGTCAGCACCATTATTTAATTTAAGCCATAATAAATAAAATGAATTGTGCAATCACAAGCTCATTTATTCCGCGTCTTTTTATCATATTATTATGGTCACCTGCTCTTCACTTTGCCCTGTGGTTTTCATCATAATGTAAAGCTGAATAGGTGGTGTGTTTGAAGACAGACAGTATACAGATAACATTTGTTTCTTGTTGGAGAAATGAGCATTATGCTGCATTTATTGTGTTTGTTTCTAGTTGAGATGTGTTGTGGTGTTTTTTTATTTTTTATTTGTTTTGTTTTTTTCCCCTATTGAAAACATGCAAGTGTTTTTCAGCCAAAACTCCCCTGAGCATTGTGAAACAGGTTTGTAAAATAATCCACCCTTAACTTTGACAGTACACACACAGACATACATACACAGCATTTTCTTGTATTTCACCCTCATTTTCCCCCTTTTTTTTCTACCATTTCTGTTACTTCGCTGCAGTATAGTAAGACAAAGTGGAGTAAGTGTCTGTGTGTATTGATGGGGGAGGGAAGACTGGTGATTGTGTTGTGAATACAGAAAAGGCAGCACTCTGTGCATCTGCAAATGAGCCAATATCATTTTAATCTGCACTTGTTCCCTATTCATGTGCTTTCTGAAGATCGCTGCCTCACAGCCAGCTCAAGGTTAAACGGCTGGGCTTGCTGTTTGGGGTTTTATTATGCTAATGTGGTAATACCCCATTTACAGTGAAACCCTGCTCATACATTATATATATCAGTCTCTGCTCTCCTATTGTTTAGTGGCTGTTGCTTACATTGTGATAAAAACACTAGCTGCTTCTAAATACACCTTTAAATGCATTTTTATTATTTGCCAATTTTCTGCAGTTAACCTGAGTGATTGCGTTAACTTTAAAAAGATGTATGTAGTTGATGATAATAATGTGAGTTGATAGATGTTAAGGACATCCTATCTCTTAATAATAATAATTATAATAATCACCACCATCATTGTCATCATGAATGTAGTGATTTATATAAATAAGTTTTGTTTATATGGCGCCTTCCTCTGGTTCAGTGTTGCTTTACAAGACAAACAAAATGCATCAAGTAAGAGAGAATAGAAATCAATAAAATAAAAGTTCAAACAAGATATGAGTGTGGGCATGAGAGTGCGTGTGGACTATTAGGTTAGATGTGAATAGGATAGTACTCAGGGAAAAGATTTGAAAGAGGAAAATGAGAACTTAAGTAGGCTATGGGGATACAGTATCATAATTATTGACCATGCTGATGTTCTACTGTTTGATAAGGTTGTAATGTATATGGTTCTTTTTCCTCCTACTCCTTTTTTTAGGTTGAGAACAGACCAAAATACTATGGACGAGAGTAGGTTTCAGCACCTTTCTTTTTGTTTTAAATTCTGTCATGAACTCTTATTTCTTTATCAGTAGACAGGATTAGGTCTGCCTGTGATGTAAGTAATATTATGTCTTCCTCAGGTACCATGGCATGATCTCCAGAGAGGAGGCAGATCACCTGCTGAGTGTGGCAGAAGGAAGTTACCTCATTAGAGAAAGTCAGAGACAGCCTGGGACCTACACCTTAGCCTTACGGTCTGTGTCCTTCCACTTTTAATGGTCTGTGTCTTTCTACTTCTAACTTTGCCCATACATACTCCTTCACTTATCATGACTACCAATTATGCTTGACTTCTGTCCTTTCAGCCTTCAGCTTTTCTACTTTACACTTGAAACTTACAGTTTTAAGTTGAACTTGAACTTGTTTATTATCAAGTCAATTTAAAGCTTTTCAGCTACTGTCCTGAGGGAAAAACATGTCTGCTGGCCTAGTCTAATTCTGTCCCTTGTGCTATATTAAGTTTAGGTGATGTAATGCCTCACATACAGGGCTTTATCCCAGTCTGTGAGGGACACCAGGCTGCCCTCAAGATTTGAGCCTCATTAGCAACTGTAGAAGCGCACAAGCTGCACAATCTTACTAAATAGTAGTCCTTAGTCATGCAGACAAAGCATAGTCATATGAATGAGAGGAATCTTATATAAATTGCAGAAGAAAACACTGGTTGGCATGTTAAAAATAAAATGTCAATTAAATTCATGCTTGTAATTTCATAATTTATCATTTGTATCGGTTAATAAAACTCAGCTGCTTTAAATAGTTCTGAGTTCTGTTTTGTTTTGCATAAGATGTGAACGTTTTTCTCAGAGAGCAAATATATTGTAAGTGGAGTTAAATGAATGCCAAATAAATAGGATTATCCTTTTTAATTTGGCCTCTTTGGATTTTTATCCTTTTTGAGTGAATTGGCTGTTTTAAAGCCTGATGAACGCTGATTACTGATGCTGTCTATGTAGTAAAAGAACTTCTGTTGGTCTATTCACTTTAAACAGGATTAGGGAAAGGGTTGCTTAGCCTGAGCTTTAGCTTAAATCTTTAGTGCAAGCACTACCCGATGAAACTGTGTGTAATGCAGTGGCCAGAGTGTGTCTTTTAGATTTTTTATTTTTTTTTTGTAACCTCTTTTACGCAACTGTGTTTGAAGTACATGAGTATTAGGACTAGATGAACCGAAAGTGATGACCTGCAGTTTTATCAGTATCACCAAAAATATCACTGACAATGAATTGATAATTATGGTTGCAGAGCAGCCTAAATTTAAACTTAAAGTCTCCTGAAGACAGGGTGAAACCTTAGATTGTTGTGCCACTGGTAAACCCAGTATTGGTTCACTCCTTGTTTAGCTATGATAACAAATACAGACTGAACTGGTAACTTTGAAAACAAAACAGCATCATAATTAGTATGAAAAAACCTATAAAATATATTTAAACATCACCCTTAATGTGATGGTAACATATCATAACACCAAGTACCTTTTAATGAAGAGACAAATGAAAATAAGAAATATAAGAAAAATAAGACATATTTAACATTGGCTGCTATTATTGATTATTGCATATTTTTTCAGCCCCTTAAAACTGATCGTGGTGTTGGCCACAAAATTTTCATATTGCTCTGGCCTGTGTGTGTGTGTGAGCTCTCTAGCAAAGGCTGAGAATGGGGTAAGAGATTAAATCCTTTCTTAAAAGCTGCTCACCTGCTGATATACCGTGCATGTTGCATCCCTGAACTTTACTCCCTTTTCTGTTTTCACTTTAGCTTTTTTCACCGTTTAAATAGTTGTTTGTCTTTTCATCCTCTTTTTAAACTAGTTCTTATGTACATCTTATGTACATTTTTTTTTTTTACATTAATGTCCATTACAAGTACATAATGTTTTCCTGTAAAAAAGCTTTTTGGAGATGAGGTTTTCTTCCGACAGTGATGATTTGTTCTTTAGTGGCCCAAACTGGCATTTTAAATCAATGGAATGTAAAAATCTGTTTTTCATCAAAAGTGAAAGGTAACTGACTATTTAGCACGGTGAGAGATATGGCTGATTGCATGTTTGGAGCAAAAATCTGCCTATTCTGATTGTGCATCCCTACTTAGAGTGAGACTAGAAACTCCATCCAGTACTGTGTGCTGCAACTCAGCCCTCATAAATGAATGATTACTTGACTTTCAATCAGTGTGTGTGGTTATTGGAGTCTAGTATTTCTTCACATAGGAAGCAGGAAACAAGATCTCAAACTTGTGTGTGTGTGTGTGTGTGTGTGTGTGTGTGTGTGTGTGTGTGTGTGTGTGTGTGTGTGGGTGCGTCTGCAGATAGCACCTCCCTGCAGTCCTGTATTCCCATGTGTGTCAGCCATGTCTTTCATTCTGGAAGAGTAACTGAATCCACACAGGAAACAGAGCTAGAATGCAAACATAACCAGCTTCAACATTCAGTTACTGCATTATTTTGTTGATCATTAAGAGCGTTAATACTGTATTAATCAGTGCTTTAAATTCCAAAGGCTCTCTGTGACACTCAAGTCAAGTTTGCCTGCCTGATTAATTACTGAATACTGAACAAGGTGCCGATATATTTTTTTTCTGCTCTGTAACTTAAATAACAATGCTTAAAACAGTAATGCTTCATTGCTACCATACTGGCTATTTATCAGTGCATTAAAGTCTGTTAAATTAACAGTATATTAGGTGTTAACTGACTAATGGTGTGTTTTAGTAATTATGGCCTACATTTTATCTGTTGAGTTCAAAATGAGTATCCTCTTGGCCTTGAGAGATAAGGTTGTGCCTCATAAATATTCAGTTGCCTGATCAATTTCACATAATGCAGACATTGACTGCATGATAAACTTGAATTGATATTCCTTATGACTAATTAGGTAGACTAATGCATCATTCATCCTTACTACTGATCTTTTGCATTCTGTCAATATCAATGGTTTGATAGAGAAAATCTTCAATATCTCAGTTTGATTTAATCATCTGGGAAATCAAAGCATATCAATGGTTTCATGTATTATGAAGAGACCTTAGCCTTTGTATATTTTTTTTGTATATTTTATTCTATTTTTAAGGATTCTCTCTGTCGTGTGCCCGTTACATTGTTGTAGCCCTTTGTTTAAGCTTCTTGCCTTGCGGCATGTTAATGTTTGTTGCTGTGTGCTGGTTGACTGAAGACAGAGCCAAGATGTGGAACACAGACTTCTTCTAATTTAATTATTGACCATCTTGGCTCTGTGTCCTTCATAACTGCTAAGAGCTGTAGTTCAGCAAGATTGTACAGGTGCCCTTAAAAGTGAGTGTGTTGGGTTAGCATGTAGTGTCTGAAAGCTAAAGGTAGTGTTGTGTTTCCCATCAGATGCTTTTACAGCTGTGCACAGTCAGGTCTAACGTGGTTATCTTTCTAGTGGTCAGTCACTGCTTGGCTAAAAAGGATTTTGCCCTTTGCCGTCTTTCTCTTTACTTGTTTTCTCCTTGGTGGTCATTTGTCCTGCTCTTCCTCTCTCTTTTTCTCTCTTGTTTTTTTCTCTAGCACTCAGTTATTTATTTTTCTGTCTGTCCTTCCATCAGCTTTGGCAATCAAACCCGCAACTTCCGCCTGTATTATGATGGGAAGCATTTTGTGGGAGAAAAGCGCTTCGAGTCCATTCATGACCTGGTAACAGATGGTCTCATCACACTCTACATTGAGACCAAAGCAGCGGAATACATTGCTAAGATGACCATCAACCCCATCTATGAGCATGTGGGCTACACCACTCTGAACCGCGAGCCTGCGCTAAAGAAACCTGCACCCGTCACCAGAGACACACCTGACGGTAAAGAGCCACATGGAGAGGACAGCGGCTTGGAGGAGAGAGTGAGTCTCATTTTTATCTTTCACTTATACTGTGTGTGTGTGTCTGAGAGAAGGAGAGGGTGAGAGAGTGTGGTGTATCTTGGGATGTCATGGCATACTGGTATGTCTTATACGATAGCATTCTTCAGCAAGTTTTCAGGGTGCTGTGGACATCACTTGTTCTGATATTTTTTTATTTAGATAATTAGAATGAATTTTCTTCATTTTTATTTAAAATGTTTTAAATTTTAGAGATCACTTTTGGGTATAAATGAGTTATAGAACTTTGTAAAGTGGATAATAATGTCCTACAATGAAGTCTTGTCTAAATTAAGACTAATACACTCTGTGCTAAAGGATAATTAATCTTTACAGTTGGAATTGCTCCAAATCATCCTAAAACTTATTCAAAAATAATATTTTGAGCAGTTGAGTTGAAGTTTTTGAGACTGAAGCTCCTGCCCCATCCATGCCCCAATAATGATCCCTCTTCCAAAGCTGCTTGAATAGTTTTCACTTGCCATATCGATTGTAAATTGAGGTCAGCTGGGTCTGCATTTTTCTGTATGCCACAGTGCATGGTAGGATGGTAATTATTCATTTTTTTTTCTTAATTTGTCACCCATTTGAATATTCTCTTGAACAGGCACAAAAGAAGGCAGGCAGTCATGACAGAGGTCTTTTACATATATATTACTATATATACATATATAATATTTCTATATAATACTTTTACATATAGAATATGTACCCCTAAAATACTGTAACTGTAAAGTATTGTAAACACTTTTTACTCTACCATTAGTTTTTTTGTTTATTTTTCCCTTAATTTTATATGCAGTTATAATGGTAAAATTTAAAACCATGACACCCCATAATGCACCTGTGTAATTGTGTATGTACAGTGGATTTAGCTTTGTGTCTCTGTGAGTATGTGGGTGATAGAATGTATGTGTGTATGTGTGTGAGAGAGAGTGTGAATGTGACTGTCTCCTCAGATTGGAGGCTTTAAAGAGACTAAACTCAGAGAGGGATTAATTAGTTTGGCTTTTAGAAAGTCCCAACCTCCCACCATACTGCTCAGAGTTCAGCTGAGCTGTTGATGTACAATAATTGTGTCCCAATATGATCATCATATTATTATACTAATGGACTTGTGCCCCCTTTTAAATCAATTTCTGAAAGCTATTTGTTTACTTTGTGTGCCAAAGACATCTAAAATAACTGCAGGGCACTTTTTCAACACACAATCTGAATCCTGAGTCCTGCATTGCTTACCAGTTTTATCTTGTTTTAATCACTTGTAAGGCATGTAGAGGTAATGTGTGTTGGTCTGTATTTGCTTATTTGGGTCTCTGTGTCTGTATCATTGCTTCACTATGTTTGAGTGAGCTGTCCCTGCTTTGAGAAGTGATATGGTTTGTTTATATTGGTAACAAACATGTGTCTCATCACCTGCTTGCTCAGTTCCTTTTTTGTGCAAAACAATGGCATCAGTAATTCCCATCTTCACACTTCCCTGTAACTCTGAACCTTTGATTCAGGAATGTTTCCTCTCATGAAAGGGGAAAAACTGTGACTCAGTTTAGAATGTTTTTATTTAAGGGAAAAGATCTCAGACATAAAAATGATCTAGAGCCATTCACAGCAGTACGTGAGAAATGTTGCCCGAAGACTCTTATTGGTATGGCAGTGACTTTCTAGCCTGGATGGGAAATTGAACCTCAAATCTTCCATGTGTGAGACAGTTGTCTTACCATTATACCTGAGCTAAATATAGGGCACTGAAATGTTGGTTGTAGTTATCGTTAGCTGAAATTAGAATATAGCACTGATGATAATTAATTTTCCCCCCATTTATTGATGAGTGATATATTGGCCACAGATTTATTCTGCACCCCTGCTTGAAACCTTAACTATGACATCATAGTGTTCATTGGTACAGCAGGTGTGAATGTTCCTTGTACAGTGCTTTCTACTTAGCCATTTCATTGTGCCCAATCCAACTGGTTTGAGCCCATTCTCATCTGAGCCAGCGAGCCACAGAGAAGACGCGCTGCAGCTGCCATATGCTCACACCACACACAATCAACTCAGCAGCACAATTAATCAGCCAGCTAAAGAGCAAATCAGCACTGCTTTAAACATGCACTAATTACACACACAGTCATCATTACAGCTCTTAGACTAAATTATTAGGGAGGATGCAATTGTGAATAAATATTCTGCTCATGAAAACTGTATTTTCAAAAGCAGAGCTATTCTAATTGCTGTTTTACTTTTTGAAACATTAGAATTTGGATTGTTTTGTTAATTTGTTATTTGGGCCAAATACATTTAACATGGATCTTTGCGCTGATGCTGCCAGTTGTGGCTCTAATGACTCATAGTTCATACGATGAGCTGGTACCCGCAATCTCCTGGCGGCAAAAAACATTAATTTGCTTTGATTTTATTTTCATTAGCTTTTGTTATTTTTTTCTGTGTCTTACAGTGTTAGTTTTGTTAAATATTTATAGAGGTTTTAGAGACACTGAAATGAAGACAAACCAAGTGTGCAAGACAAGTCTTTATACTTCATATGTCTGTTGCAAAGGAAAGTTAATAAAAGAGTAACATAGATTGTGCTGACTCTGAGACTTATCCTGTGCGGCTTTGTAAATTGCTTTGTGTCTCTGTAGGTTTGCCTGTAATATAAAGGTGTAGTAGAACCAGGAAGGATACACATCTGTCTTTAGAGCCAGTAATATCTGTAATCTCCTGCAATTGGAAGTCAAAGCCAAGTCAGAAATTCTCCTTCATGCCTCAGCATGTAGAGCTAGTAATATTACTGCAGTTATTGTGATAGTTATTGGCAAACATAGTCCTCTGTAAACAAGAGTGTGGAGTGTTAGAGAAGTGATAGCCAGAATTACAGTTCAGCACCTTTTTTCTGATGTCTGTTAACTGAAATAACTGAAAGAGTGGTGTAAGAGTTGAACGTGGAACATGCTGTATAGTGCAGACAAGGCCTATGCAGTATCTAAAAATAATTTGCGCAGTATTTTCTTTTTTTTTTTTGAAAAAAGGAATCAATTACTTTTCCTTCCCAAGCCCCCACAAACAGTATACACGGTCAGCTGCAGTTTAGACTGGCTTGCTTATTTAGTCACATATTACGTAATATAATTGTAAGTAACTCGACACATTTTAATAATAAAATTTCACATCTTGTTTTGAAAATTGTTGCTGTAAATAAGTACTTTAGAGTTCCTGCTGGTGTGGCTTCATGACTGTTTGTTCTCTTTAAATGACACATTTAAAGCAACTTGTGGAGAAACTTCAGGCTGCTAAACGTATGTGAGTAGGTTCCAAAGCCATGTGCATATGCTTTATATACACACACACACACACAACACAAAGGTGTTTTCTGTCGTTGAGGCGCTGTGCTCTGGAATTCAGCTATAGATGCTTGTTGGGAATCATGAAATATTATATATATATTTTTTTTATAATGGTCAGAAACGGTCAGAAACGTTAAGCTGTTTGAAGTTTTCAGAGACGGTGGTAAAATTTGCTAAGTTGTAGTCTAATCACTTATTAACAACTTAATATATCACCCTATATTTTGGAAGGCTGAAAATAAGTTAGTGAAAAATAACAAAACAATAAAAACGTTCATGCGAAAGGAAATGGTCCCCTGCAAGTTAATTTTTTGGCTCTTGTTTTGACGTTCAAAGTGAATCTGAGTGTGTCCTCAGTCATTTGTTTCCCCACAGCATAACTGAATTCTGAACACATGGGAGAATTCTGAACATGGAAGTAATAGGTTTATCTGCATCGGATGGGATATCTAATGTGAACTCTCTAAATCTATATCAGTTAATTTTGTTTAAAACACCAGAATACCTCGCTAATCTGTCAGTCCTGAACAAGATTTGTGTTAGTCTATGAATCTATGAACGTTGTGTCCCTCAAGATGGAACGTGAACTTGGCTTTGCATTTAGTGAGAATAAAAATTCTAAAATATTCACATTAGATTATACTTACTTCCATGTCATAGTTGCTAGATAGATCAACAGAAATCCTGTCATCTGTCTGCGTGTCTGAAATAAGCCTGAAATGTCTCTACCTTTTTGCACCATTCATTGTAAAAATCAGTATATAAATGTAACACTATGTTGAAAATGTGTTGATTAAAAACAAACCAAACAACGTTGTTTTTCTGTTAGAATTCAAGTTACATTACGTGCCTTTGTAGGTCTTTACAGGGAAGCCCAGGGCAGCCAGCAGAGATCATTATGAGGTCTGGAAGAAGGCGCTATATTGGTGGCTACACATGCTTCTTCACATGCTTGAGTGCTTACACAAGCTAAAAATAGGACAGCAAGTTTTTATTTGCAATTATCGGCCAAAATGTCAGTATCAGACCGATAATAACGTTTTTCTGATTACAGGCAAATATTATCGGCCACCAACATATCATGCATCCCTAATCTTCAGCAGCCTAGTAAAGAAAGCATCTTAAGGTTAGGAGCTTACTAGAAAGGAACTTGTCTTACAGTTATGTTTGTGCATTCGAGGGTTTTCAAATTATAAAAATAAAGCAAGCCCATTTCAGAAGAGGTAAAAGTAAACCTCCCTTGTAATTGGAACATGATGAGCATCTGGTTTTGCTTTATACCTCGAAATTAGCCACTGTCCTGAATTTGCCTGGCCAGTCTGAACTCAGGTTATGCTTCCCATCCTGTATGTCTTTTTTTGGTAGAGATTTCCTCCTCAGTCATAAATTTAATAGGTGCATGATACTATTTGCGTTCTAGAAAAACACAAGGGAGAGGACATTTAGGAGAAAACAATGTATTCCTGCATTAAAGGAAAATTAGAGCACAACAAAAGCCAAAGGTCATGATATTCTTAAACTTGTCATGTAAATAGATTTTGTATAAAATAAACCTCACTGTGTCAGTAATGACCTTTTCTACATTTGATCATAGGACACTTGCTCTAATGTCAGTGCAACTGACCTTGCTCATGAATGCAACTCTCACTAGACAACAGAGTCTTTAGTCATCTGTGTGCATTTGTCAGTCAAAGGTCACTGAAAGAACAGTCACGCTGTAGTCTCAGTGGTTAACTTTTCTAGCTCTAGGCTGAGTCTATAAACAGCAAACAAAGTAAAGATATTGTTCACATGAAATAAGGTCAGATGAATCTGGTGTGGGAACAAGAAGTATTAGTTGAAAAAGCTCCATGGATTGCAAGTCTAAACTACTAAAGGACACTTTGCTTCCAGAGACGCCCACTGTTGGTGATTATTCAAGCCAAACATCTTGCGTGTGACTGTTTCAGCGTTCGTTTGAGCTTTGTGCTCATGGAGTTTGTTAGAACCTGTCATATTGGTCATGCACATAAATAACAAGGTGATGATGATTTGATGTTTGTATGATGGGCAGCCCTGTCTAAAAATGACCAGTGTTTGAAATGTGGACGTTGAACATTTATGTTCCTTGAGGGGTAATTTGGTGTATTTAAACTAAAAACAACATGGTAACACTGATGCCCGATCAAGAATTTTCTGCTAATGTCTTCCTGACACCGATACCTGATATTTAATTGGTGCCATCTCTATTTAAAGCTCATGTGTGGCTGTGGCTCCTCACTGCTCATCAATTGGATTGAATTTCTTTTTTTCAGTTTGTTTTAAAATCTCTCTCTCACACAGATTCACTTTACAATATTGTACATGGCTTTTTTCAATTTATTGCTTGACTGACTATGACTTCCCTAAAATTTTTCGAGACAAATCACTGCGCTTGTTTATTTGGATTAATCTGTGCACTTTAGGACTTGATGTCCATTACATTTGAGTCACTCATGGGTTCTGATGCCCTGGAATGCTTTTCAGCCATGCTGTTGTTGCATCATTTGGTTGGTTGACAGTAATGTGGGAGTGGGAAAAAAACAACAGTCCTGCATTAATGAAATTGTCCTTGTGTCACCCCTGTTGGATCCAAACGTTTCCCTATGAACAAAACTCCAATTAGACTATAGACGGCCTTTCAGTAATTATTGGCTGTGTAACGCTTTTGCAGTCAGGTCAGCCTCATGGAACAGCCTTTATTCCACTGTATGAAGCCTGTGTTGGAGGACTCTCAGTTTGTTTCATTTCAAATTCAAATCACAACAAGGTGCCCACTTCCTGTGGAGTCCTGATGGCCTACAGTGCTACTGAAAGTTAAGAAAAATGTTGGCTGTTTTTGAATAATGCATAAATGCTTTTCAATCTTGTAGAAGGTAGCTAGTCAATCTGTTTGAATGATATAGTGGTTCGTATAGTGGTTTAAAGTCATACTTCTTAACAGTTTACATCTACATCTCAGTTTACATCTACATCTCTTTTGTAGAATTGCTTTGTAGTGAGGGACCAGTTCACCACTTTGCTATCCTAAAAAACTTTTGCTTTAATGGCGTGTGATAAAATTCAGATTGTAGTATAGGGTCAAGTGGGAAAACTGTATTTCAGATAGTGATGTTTTGAAAGATTAACCCAGCTTGTGTTCGCTCTGATCCAGCTGGTGTAGAATAGGCTTTTGGGCTTGTTAACTGAAGCAAAGCAAGGCTGACATTTGTAGGGCTCAAGTGGACATTTGTGTGTGCGCATCTTAGACATTTCTTTAAGGTAGTAGCAGTTCATAGAAAGCAGTCATATCTGGTTTGAAATTGGGTTTAAGTGTCAGAAAGTCATCTATAGAATTGCTTGTGCATTGAGACTGGTTATAAACTTTTAGTTGTAAAACAATAAGATATTATTCATGTGCAGAATTAATTTTCACTCAAATCTTTCATGACTTGCTGCAGTAAGTATGTAAAAGTTACACAGCTTTTACATTTCCTGCTGCGTTGTGAATCACATGCACTTTCTTCAAACTACAGAGGAGAGACATGTGCATATATTGAGCCTCCAGTGAGCACTGATGTTTAGCAGATCGACTAAAATCTTAATTTGTACATCGTAATCTCAATTTAAAGGAGTTTGATTTTCAAAATGCAAGAGCTGCAATTTTAAACAATAGTTTACATTATTAGTGTTGTTTTTTTTCTTTTTTGTTTTTTTTTTTAAAAAAAAGGAGTGGACAAATTTAAACTACTGCATGTAGATCAGTTAGACCAGTCAGAAGCATTCAAACAGACATGTACTATGTATATGACTACACAACTAACTGGCAGTCTGCCACACTGCTTTCAGCATTCAAGCCCCAAGCCAGAAAAAGTGGATATGCTGGTGGTCTTGGCCAAAAATCAACCCTTAACCATACTTTGCAGAAAATACTGTGATTGAAAAATCACAATTAAATATTCCCCCAAAGCCTTATTCCACATTATAACACAGCAGTATTCTTTCTTGTTGTGTAACTTAATTTTACATATGCTATTCTGAGCTAACTTAAGCCAAACCACAATGCAGCAAATTTATCCTGAAGTTTCTAGTATTTGATTTGATATTACCCAATATTGAAGGATGAACTTTATACTAAGTAAGTTGTTTAGATGTAGCCCAGGTGTTTGACCCAGTTTTTCTCTGATGTAAATAAACATTATGCATCATGAACTTCTGTGAGACATCTGATGTAAGAGGTTTGAGTGGGAGTCTATTTTAAAGGCGTAGGAGTGTTTAGTTTGGTTTTGTATGTGTATAAAATCTGTGTGGGTGTGAGACAAACAGGTTGAATAATTGAGGCAGCTAGTGGTGGTTTTTAACTGTGCAGTTTGCAGTAATGTTGCCTTCTCCGGAGATCACTGAGCCTGTTTCAGCAAACAGGATAATCACATCTCCTACTCACCGGAAATACACGTAAGCACTGTTCCTATGGGAACAGAGCTCTTTACAGGCGATGCTGTTACACCCACACAAATTCAACACGCGTTCATACCCAGCAGTGATGCTCTTCGACATGTTTTAATACAGTGGAACTGTCAGCAATGAGTCATTCCTGAACTTTTTAGAAGTTTGAGCCCTTTGAAATGCGTGGTTTTCCACATTTATAAATAAAGTCCTTATTCAACCTAGCCCCAATACAGTTAATGACTTCTCTGCAGCTGCCTTAGCATGTTGAGCAAACATTCTCGCAGCTGGTTTCACAAAAAGGTGGGTGCTACCTCATACCTCATTCAGCAAATGAAAGACTTGTGTAGGCAATACTTACTCCAGTAGGCAGTACTTAGATTGATCAGGTTGAGTAGGTCTGAATTTGAGAGTGTTGTTGTACATCATTTGGTCTCTTCTCTGTCTCAGGTGGACTCGGAAATTGTTCTTGAGACCAACCAAATGTGATGCCTCTGAGGTGATAAGAAACTGAACTGATTATTATCAAATCTCAACAAAACCATAATAAAAACGGTTCTTTCTCTACATCATGGGTCTCAAAGTACTGGCCCGTCGAGCCTGCCATGTGCCTGTTTCATTCATGACGCAGCAGTAGACACAGCATGTCAGAATTAAGAAATTAACAAAATTATCAAGCTAATCCACTTAACACAGATAACTGCTCTCCATTTCTAGCACTTCACTTGCAAGAACTTACTGCTGTTATGTGCTGTGATAATACACATGGAATTTTACTGTTAAATGTCAGTTTGTTTAATTCAATACGCAGTAAAATGTGTCTTAGATGCTCTATGTATTTATTCTCCTGCAATCATGATACAACATTGACATCGACATCAACCACACCAGTATCGACTAACACAAATACTCTTTTATACTCTTTTATGCTACCATTTTTCTATTTTCACCTTTTGGAGAAGGCCACCTAGCTAGAGGCCCCCAGGTTATTTGGATTTGAGACCCCTTCTCTACATGTTTAAATAAAATCTGTTCTCTGCCACTTGATAATCAAATTGATTCTTTCCATGATGGCTTAACTGGTCAGACCGGAATGTTTTAGAGAATAATCTCAGCATCATTTGCTTCCAAAGTTGGACTAAGATTATGACATAATAATAATTAAGATTATTATTGGGCTATGTATTGATCTTCTGAGGAAGTTGTCCCTGTCACTGCTGGTCCAGGTCTCAGTCTTGGCTTGGACTCAACTACTACTAAGTCTTGGGTCTTGGCTTGGACTCAACTACTACTAAGTCTTGGGTCTTGACTTGGACTCAACTACTACTAAGTCTTGGGTCTTGACTTGGACTCTGTATGCAGGTCTTGAACTAGTAGTAATGGACTCACCTGTAGTGGTCTTTACTACAACAAAATTTTCTACTGGAACAAAAAACAACCAAAAGAAAGTGTTTAATTGGCCTTCAAAAATGAAAAAAGCAGTATGTTGCAAAAATACATATTAATTATTGTCTTACTGTAAGAGAGACCAGTAGGAGAATTTAAGTCCTATACCTGGAAGTGGTCTTTCACTCAGCCTCTCCTGTCATCATCTCTCCTCTGCCCACTTAAGTTTTTTGTTTGTTTGTTTTTTCTCTCTGACTGTGTAGCAGTTACAGAACTAACCCTCTCATGGCCAAAATAGTGCATTGTGAACAAATCTCTAAGTGCTACCTCACTGACATTGCATGCTAATTAAATATCATTAGCTAAGTGTAGCCCTTATTGCCTGATTATTTATGCTTTGCCCTTCCCCTCAAGCCAATGGCCACTTGCACCTATTTAGCGTTCTTCTGAAGATGTTAGATCGATCAAATTAGTGCTTGATCCTTGATCAGATATCTGTAATAGGTGAAAATATCAACATCAATAACCACTTTGGTACTGCAGCTCTGCTTCTCCTCTGAATGTTTTTTTTTTCTCTCTTTCACCAGTGTCAGCTGTGAGAAAGTTTGCTGTTATGTGTGCATGTCCTTGTTCTCTTCTGTCATGCAGTGAAGAGAAGAATGCGGCTAGGTTGCGTAACGCTATCGATGAGCAGTACACTCTGAGAGTGAGACGTGGAGGGAGGGAATAGGTGGCCCATAGTTCTGCAGTGACTTCAGGTACAAGAGCAAGGGCATAGTGTACTTTGCTGTTTTGCCTATTCAGTTCTTTAGCACACATGCTGGATGAATACCAACTATTCTAATTACTCACTGCAGATTCTAAAACATTGCATGTACGCACGAAGAATATTTTTTAGTGATAATCAGTACCCTGCATGACTTCTGTCTGGACATTTGGAGTATTTAAATGTGCAATCTGGCAACTCAATTAGGTGTAATCATGCTTGGTTTTGCAGCTAGGGGTGGGTGACATGGCAAAAATATGACTACACAATACACAATATGCATCATATTGTTTCTTTTTGCTGAGGTTTTGATAAGTTGTCATAGACAAAAAGCCCAAGAAGTGCCACATTTAAAAAATACTCTGAAAAACTGTGACTACAGATCAGGTTTTGTTCAATGTTTCACACTACATACAGTTAAACAGTGCTAATTATACTGTTCTTATAATGATACATGCTGTCAGTCACGCTTTACGTACTGACACTATCCACAATATGCTCAGAAAAGAAGATTTTGACGTAATAAATCTCAATAACAATACATTATCATTATATTGCCCACCCCTACTTGCAGTGTTTTATTTCGGGGGCCAGCATTATAAACATTCACCTCACTTCTAGTGACTAATGGACTGGATAGTTTGTGTATAAAATATATATAAATAAACTTAACTGTAATTGAACAGTGTTGTACATTTTTTAGAGTGTAATATTACTCTAAAAATTTTGAAATTTAATAATTCTAGAAAAATTTCAGTAATTATAGTTGTTTGGCAGAGCTATGGAGAACCTTATGAAGGGTCCATTTTTGCAGTGTTACTTTTCCAGATGTACATAAATTCTTTAAAATATATTAAGATCAATGGTGAGCTCCAGGAAAAGGTTGAAAATACTTAATGATCCAGTGATGAAATATCTCTGCATATTGGGTTGAGCCATCTCTTGCTTTAACCTGGTGAAATAGCTTTCGCACTGCAAATGGGTTTCTGGTATGTCCAATGATGTGAAGTAATTATTTGTGTTTATTAGCTCATGTATCATGTGGACTGTGTATGTTCCTTGGTGTGACCTTGGTGTGTATGTGCGCGTGCATGCAGTATGTGATTGTCACACCTCATTTATCATTGTCCAGGCCTCAGACAAGACCTGATTATCTATTTGTCTGGGAGAAACACAGGGTTAATCTTTATTCCAGGCCTTCTTGCAGAGTAAGCGAAAACAGGGATGTATTTTGCTGTAAAGTACATTTCATAGAAAAGGTTGTTCAAAGCTAACCTTTAGAAAGATATAGAGAGAATGTAATATGTGTATGTCTGTGTGTGTGTGTGTGTGTGTGTGTGTATGTGTGTGTGTGTGTGTGTGTGTGTGTATAATTGGTGACATTATATATATTATTATATATCTACCATGCATTATGGGGTCATTTTAAGTAGAGATTCACAATATATTGGCTAATATATTATTCACCAATAACTGGTGAAAATGTAATTATTGCTACCAGTGTGATATTTGAGCTTTAGCTGATATGAAATGATAATTTAGTATTTTATAGTATAGGGGGTTAATGCTAGAAATATCATTATACCACCTTTTTACAGATAATGAAACCTTGAGTTTTGGCCAATACTGATCAA
Organism: Colossoma macropomum; assembly: GCF_904425465.1. Lineage (NCBI taxonomy): Eukaryota > Metazoa > Chordata > Actinopteri > Characiformes > Serrasalmidae > Colossoma > Colossoma macropomum. The sequence goes on along the minus strand of NW_023494784.1, from coordinate 27,530,460 downwards.
AAATAGAATATGGGCGATCCTGATCCATCGTATTTTTGGGGGGAGGGTATAGTATAGTAAAAGTACTTCAAATATGGATTGTAGTGTTATAGTAAAACCTAATTTTTTAAAATGCCAAAATATCAATTAAGATGTCAGAAATTGAATCAGTCCTGAAATTCCTGTAATTTGGTGAGTTCCTATTTTTAGTGATGTTTAAGTTGTGCTGTTTGGTGCAGGCAGTTGTGCTGTTTGGTTCAGGCAGACCGCAAAGGAAAGCACATATAATTGGTAAACATTTGCCTGCACTAATCACTTAAAAGAGTGTGACAATACGATATATTGTATCATAACATAGTGTTTCATGTTCTTACATTGTGGCAGATTGTTAACTTATGAGTAGTACGTTAGATTAGGACCCTATAAGCTTTTGTTTAGTGTTTCTATACTGGTAAGAAACCACTCTGAATCTATAAAGTGAAACCTCTACTGTGAGTTTCAAATATTGTACTTTTGTAAGTACATTTTAAATGTTGCAATTTTGTAATATCAATAAATATTTTGAATTAAGACATAATCATATCAAACCAAATCATGGGTTTGTGAATTGTTCCAACCTTCTTATCTCTGGGCATCCTTTTGGCTTGGAGAATTTCCATCATACAATTTATACTATTTCTAATATGAAGCTTAATCCCTGAGAGCCTTTTGAATCTAAAGGTTATGAATGATTTGACTTTTATGTGTCTTTCTTGTAAATTCATTCAGTCAGTTTAAATATGTCCTTTTTATCATCACAAGGTTCTTTTTTGGCTCTCAGTTTTTGTCGCACTACTTCTTTGTGAATGTCTTATGTAAGCAGAGACCTTCAGACTTGGTGCAATGTATAAAGCATGCTGCTATAGTAACGGACTGTTTCTGATTCATCCTGTGCTTCTGCACCAGTCTTGGCCAGTCACGGCAGCTAATGGACCTTTAATGCACAATTTAACTGTGACTTTGAGGATGATGGAGGAGGAAGAGGAGGAGGATATTGTTGATTATGAGGATAAAGATGTGCTTCTTGGTCCAGCTTGCCTGGCTTTGAGTACTGTCATAAGTAATGTTCCCAGTGAGTGTATGGAGCATTCCGAGCACGTCAAGTACTCCACTTTCTCTACTTTCCTTCTCCTGCGCCATGATTACGCATTGCGATTACACATTATATAACGTTACATAACTTCCAACCCACATTATCATCTGCCCCAAGAGAGGAGATGGTTTGTTTATCTGAAAATAAAGTGTCTGTGTGTTGGTGGAGTTTTAATAGAATACATTGTTACAAGTATGGCAGTTAGTTCTTAACGTTCTTTCTGAACAAAATGACGTCCACAGAATGATTTGGCTTTCCAGGTGTATGTATCTGAGAGAAAGGCTCTGAGAAGGGTGTGTGCCCATAAGTGCTGTAATTAAGAGCAGAGGAGAGGAATCCAGGCAGGCTTGATGGCACTTTTATGATGATACAGGTCAGCGATGCATTTAACATTTTACATAACACCACTCTCGCCTACTCAGGATGTGCTTAGCTAATCTCATGCACTCTCTTTTTACCCCCCGCTCTCTTTTTCTTTTATGTTGTGCTTATATGAATCACCATTTCATAGTTTTTGAGTGGCCTAGGTGGTTCAGATTGCATCAGAACTTGATATAGATGCTCTAAATTAGTGAATCATTTGAACCATCAGTAAGGCTCATACTTTTACAGCAGAACTTTATGTAGTTGGATACTGTGTGTATATGTGAAGTTAGTTTGTCTTTAATATCTTTGTGGTCATCATAACAGACCATTACATAGGGAGCTGAAATCAGAATATGAAGATAAGGCAACAGAACAACAGATGAACAAATGGTCAGAGCAGGTCTGTGTATGCTGGTGCAGCTAATGGCCAATTAGTTCATGTGCTGTAAAAGCAGGAAACTCGTGTTAAACCATCAGGTGTTTAATGTCAGCAGACTAATGAGTGATTACATGGACAGATGGACTCGCTCTTTCTCTCCTGCTTTCAGTAAAGACTGAAAATGGCCTTGAGTTAACAGCACTTTGCATCCATCCGTTTTACGAGTGCCGTTTCGGTCGGGGCACGTTTGAGGAACAGGCAGATCAATCAGTGTCAATTAGCGGAGGGGCTGAAAGCGACCCCATCCTGAGAGCCAGACACCACAACTGCACCAAGCAGCAGGCTTCGCTGTTAAACGCCAAACAGCCCGAGTGCAGAAGGCACTGCTATTATGCTAACGCTCAGCAGTGCAGCACAGCTCGCTGGGAGACTGGAGGAGAGGTGAATATGAAAGGCGCAGGGCTGCTGTGTTGACCCATGAGGCACAGGTATCTGCCACTGGGCCAGCATGTCTCTGGGTGTACAGCAGCTCCGCCTCCGTTGGAGGCCTTGGAGCTCAGCCTTTCATCTCAGCCCCAGCAGTTTCAGTCAGCCAACCTGGGTTTGGTTCATTGATCTAGAAGCCAGCAGGCAGGAAGCTCTCTCATCCTGGCCACCATTTGTGCTCTGAACTGGCAGGGACTGGCTTTAGTGAACTCTTATGGTATTGATTAGAGGGAAACACTAAAGGAAGGTGTGTGTGTCTGTGTCTGTGTGTCCATGTTGTTATAGGCAAGGCTGGCTCCTTCAGACTTGAGGAGGAGGTCAAGTTAGAGAGAATCCATAATCATACTAAGATAAGAGAAAATGTGACAAAGAAAGAAGAGAGAAAATAAAAGAGAAGATAGGAGTTAAAATCTATATTTGTGCACCTCAGCTTCTAGGTGAGCTATAGATCCTGTCTTACTGGGTTCAAAGTCACAGTAAGACTATCAGAGTCAGTTCTTCAGAGATGCCTGCCATTGCTTGTCTCTGTTAACTGCTTTAAGCAGAATAGGTTACTGTTCATATACAGTTATAAATTGAACTCAGTTGTCTGGTTTGAGTTTTGAGTGGATGTGGTAATAACTTCCACATGTTTGGTGTGCTAAGAGTTTGTGGTCATTGGTAGGATGAAGACTTTTGTTAGATCTTCAGTGTAGGTTTCAGGTGAGACCTAATGAGGTGCAGAACATAAAGCATGCTTGTGCAAGTCAGTAATTTGATCATAGCTTTACAATAAAAATAGGTACATTAAAGAATCCTGATAGAAATCATGGGTTTAATCACAGTGTTATTGCTTACTTTATCAGCCCTCTGAGATTTTGTTTAAACTGACTCTTGGGGTTATTTTATTTATTTTTTAATTTTATTTTAGGGCTGTCAAATAATTTAAATAATTAATTGTGATTAATTACATTATTTTGTTTAGTTGTGTGTTGTCTTACTTCCTCAGCTTTGACCCCTAGAGAGAGTTCTTTTTCCCATTTAAAAATCAGATGATCTTTCAAAGTAATACTTCCAACAGTTCAGTAACATTATTTTCATTATATGAATGCAGGGTTCACATGAACTGAACATGAAAATCATGTGAACACCCAAGTGAACATCAAAAAGTGAACCCAGTTTCCATTTTCTGTCTAGTGAGAGCAACGGTGGCTGCATGTTCCAGCGATTATAGCCTCTCACTCCCATATCACTGCATTACATTGTGATTTAAAGGAAACTGTTGCTTTTGGTAGTTTACTACTTGATTTAGTAGGCCTCCCGTGAATGCTGTCTGGCATAGTCTTGGAGGGTGGCACCCTCCAAGGTTAACATTACTGATATTGATCATTGGTGTGTTTTGCTTGCTTAAGACCCAACATCAGGAACCATCAAGAGAACTTCTTGCCATTTAAAAGCTGAATTTAAATGAGAAGGTGGAATCATTGCAATACACAGCATGTTAGCAGCTGTGCCTCTTGCTAGAACTTTGGTTTGAAGTGTCAAACTAAGAAAATGTATTACCAGCGTTTAAAAAAAATAAATAAAAAATAGTGGCACTGATAACTGACCATGCTAATACATTATTAGTACTTAAAAGTATCCAGACACCCTTTTTAATTGGTGAATTCAGCTACTTTAATGTGCCTCATTGCTGACACAGGTGTTCACTTGTGCACACACAACTTGTGTAACTTCCTTGTTACAGCACTGCCAATAGGTTGGGACATTCTGGAGCAGCCACACATGAGCCGAAAGTCACCATGCCCAGTGACAAGCGTTTGCTATAGGGGTATCAATCTCCCCAAAAGCTCCACTGAATAACTTTGGGATGAGTTGGAGTGGTGATTGTGATCCATAATAAATTGTCCAACATCAGTATCTGACCTTACTAATGCTTTTATGGCTGTATGCAATCAAATCCTCACAGCAATGTTCCAACATCTAGTGTAATATCTTTTCAAAAGTGTAAATGCTGATACTGCTGCAGGTGTGTACAAACTTTAGGGCATGTAGTGTTAGGGTGGGAATCTCTCTAGGCACCTCACGATTTGATTCGATTACGATTCAGAGGGCTGCGATGCGATTATAAAACGATTATCAATGCATCTCGATGCATCTTTTTTTTCTATATAGCATTTATATTTTCTCACTGTGTGAGCTCAAGTTTCGAGTTCTAGTTTCAAGTTTATTTGTCACTTGCACAACATGTCAGGACATATATGCATTGAGAAATGCTTGTGGTGAGGCTCAGCTAATCACTCTACAGAAAGTAAATAAGTAAAAATAAAAATACAAGAAAAACCAACTGAAATATATTAAATATACACAAAATATATACAGAATGTAGAGACAATATACATTTTAAAGTGACTAAGTAACTCGGTGTTATTGTTATTTAAAGTGACTTGGTACTTTTAAAGCAAAGTATTTGTAATGATCCATAATGAATTTACTTCCAATATCTTTTTTAATAAAACAAATGGAAGTGATGTGGCAAGTGAACTAGAAGACTCTCATTCAGTGCTCTTGTTTGGATGCGCGGTTACGGTGAAATAAGATCCAGTGGCAATGGATGTCCACGCAGCACGTGTTACAGCTATTCTACCCGTTTTCTTTAGTGATTTTATAACTTTGGTTTGGTCTCGTTGTAGAGACGGGGGGGATCGCTGTGTCAGTAAAGTATCTTTGAGACGGGACGTGTGCAACATAGCGCGAAAGCCCTGTTTCAAACGACTGAGAACCGGCGTGCAGACTGCAGGTCACATAGCAGCGATGTGTTATTCGCATTTATAAGCACCGCAGTTGGTTTCCTGGTACGTTAAATCTGCAACGAGAGACTGTCACACACTAAAAAGTGGCGAAGCTGAAGTCGGCTTATCTTTCGACTTCTCCCGTTTCACCTTAAATGGTGCCGCATTTACATTCCGCGTCTCAGTTAGAATTTAAGGTAGGACGGGTAAATTCGAACAAGAAGCTGGAGAATAAGAAGCGACTTCAGCCTCGTAAAACAGTCGAACATTGAGAGACATTTAACTGATCTACTTCTGAGGAAAAGTTTTCTGGCGGAGATGGGAGGAAAGCGGCTATAGCTGAGCTAAAGCTTAAAGCACAGCAAAGTAAATCTGCGTTTTCGTTTATATTGTTTAGTCTATACTAGGACATTATTGCATACTGAGACATACTGGACATTAAATGTTGTGGATCCCAAGGTGGTTTGATTTTTGTTGAAAGGACAAAATGTTAACATTTGTGTTGTGACTCCTGACCTAACCTAGCTTTTAATGCAGAGGGAGCCGGTCGGATTTCTCGCTCATCCAGTTGTGTTTTTGTTATATGCCGCCACAGACTGTCCGGGCGCTGCACTTCTGCACTTCCAAGTTCTGCCTTTTGCGTTCCGTCAACATTACGTTATAAATTAAATATTTAGAAAATCGATTTTTAATTTTGGCTACCTTTTTCTCATGTTTTGAGGAATTGGCTCCATTAGTTCCGAAGGAAAGTCTTATGTGCGATTTCTGAGTGTAGTCTGTGTTGGAGAGAAAAGCCCTTCCTCTCATTAACATAACACTTTAATTGGGTTAAGCGTTGGAGGCCAGGAAGCTGTGTGACAGTCTCTGTTTTGTCTTCAAGCGGATTTAATTATGTTGTAGTGAGCACATGAAACTAAACCATCTCTGGAAAGTCTGTGAGACTTGCCGTGCTACAACAGGAAATTAGTTTAGGATTGAATCTGGTTTGTTTTCTGGTTGTCAGTTCGTCACCCTTTTTGTAAAGGGAGAAACAAAACATTTTTGGTCATAATAAATAGCAGTTTTGTTATGGGGCTTTTGCTTTGTGTTCCTTTTTTGGGCTGCCTGTGCTGTTGGTGTGGTGAGCTAATGGTTAGTTGAGAATGGTAATGTTAGTGCAGTTGGAAGCGATGCTGTGCTGCTATTAGCACGGTGTTGGCGCTGAGCTCAGAGGTGATGGATGACTCACTCAGTGGCCATTATGGGCCCACGCTTGTTCTCAGGCTCCTCCACACTTCTGTGCCACTCTCTCCTCCTACTCGCTCCCTTACACACAGCTTCTGGGGAGGGGACAGGAGGGGTTTGAGGGGGAGCGATTGCTCTGATAAAACACTTGCCAGCCGTGCTCTGATTGGCTAGTTTGAGATGTGCAATTCGGTGCTACTGTCGCTAGATCCCTCCCCCACTCTCCTCCCCCTCCTCTCTCCCTCTCTCACTGGCGCTCTCTCTCTCTCTCTCTCTCTCTCTCTCTCTCTCTCTCTCTCGGAGGCAGTGTTCCAGAGAGGATATCTGCCGTTTGCAGAGAGGAGAGGATTAACTCAGCCACTCATCTCATCTGCATATAGATGCTCAGCAAGACAGACAGAGGGGCTACACGCACATGCACACACTTAAACACAGAACTATTTCTCTCTTCCATCCATCCAGTTCTGGAATTACTCTTCTTGGTGTAAGGAGCCTTTTTTCCCCATTTTTTTGTTATCTGGAGTTGGAGTTGAGGGCTTTTAGAAAGGTGGCTTGTATTGGTTGTGTTTGGCTTTCAGAGCTTTCATCCTTATCAGAGCTGACTCGCCCTACCTATCAGTAATGCAATGCAGGACATTTTCAGTGTGACGGGGAACTTCTGAGTGTCGCGGGGTGCTTTATTTTCATCACACATCGTCTGAAAGTCACTGGGTCTTGCTGCTAAGCTCCCAGCAGCCCTTCAACTGCGTAGAATCAGTTAGTAAGCGTGTCGGCATGCCGTCGCGGGAGTCTTACAGTCTCCGTAAGGGGGAGAAGTCCCTGGTGCACAAGGCCAAGCAGGAAGGAAAGGAGCAGGAGATGCTGGCGGCAGCACTAGGCATGAGGATGGGTCCTCAGAAGCCTCCCGCCACCCTCTGGCAGCCTCTCAAACTCTTTGCCTATTCACAGCTCACATCGCTGGTGAGACGGGCCACGCTGAAGGAGAATGACCGCGCGCCCAAGTATGAAAAAGTCCACAACTTTAAGGTAAGACTATTGTACTTTCTTTACTGTTTTTACCAGAAGATATATAATTACGTTACACACATGCACGTTCATGGTGGTCATGCTTTTATTAATGTTGTTTTATTTCTGTGTAAAGGTAGAACTGTTCTTAGTGTCATTTTAAATTGTTAGTACTGATATTTTTTTCCAAGTAAGTAAAATATGAAGTGCTGATGGTCTAATATTGTGTTTGTGTTTTTTACAAAAACAAATAGTAAAAGGCTGAACAAGCTATACAGATGTTACCCAAATGCCATAGAAAAGCATTTGTGGTTTCTGTGTGGTTTTCATGGTGATGGCTAGGATGTAAAAGATACAGCTTTATGCAAGTTGTTACAGCAGTATGAATGTAAGTTAGATCAGAAGAGTAGTTTGAGGTCTATTCACCGAGTGTGTTGCGCAAACATAAAAAAGATGTTTGTTTTTATTAAACTTTTCTTGTTTAGTGTTTGGCCTGTGGGACAGAACTCAGCTTCAGGTGACAGATGGAAAGATTAGGGATTGATAGACCGCGCTAGCGTAGTGGTGTATCCCCATTTGGCTTCTGTCAGCAGCAGTGGTTTCCCACTCTATATCTTATTCATTTCCCTTTTCCTTCTTAATTCTTGTGTTCTTACTGGCTTGTGTATTTTCAAGTCCTTTCCTATGTCTATTAGTTTAGATCTCTTTATGTGCCATTTATTGTATACTTATTGCTTCATTCAGTCCCTCTCTCCATTTTTGTCTCTCTCTCTTTACTTTTCTTTTCCATCCCTTATTTCAGTGTGTTCTGGATGAGTAACTGGAATATAGAGGCAGTAGTACCTCAAAGACTATAAAACTGCTGACTCCACAAAGAGCTTCTCTTAGCCTACGTCTTTCTCTAACCATCCTCATCTCTGTGTTCTCTCAGCATGGTTGGCTTTATCAACAGCTGCCCTTAGAAGCAAAAGCAATCAGGTGGAATTTGGTTGTAATTACATAGACCAACAAATAAAAAAATAACTATGTCTGTTAACTGCCGTTAAAAGGCTACTGATAATTAATTTTATATTCACTAAGTAACAGTATTATCATCAAAGCTCTTGTCCCCTCCAGAAAGCTGATTTGCCTATTAGTGTTTCTACTTTGAGTCATTCAACATATGGAAATTAAGCTTCTTTCTTTCTTTAGACTGCTGTGTGAGATTGATGTGTTTGATGTTGCTTTCATCACCTTCCCTGGTGTGTGTAAGAGAAACAGAAGCGTATTGGCTCTGTAGTCCTGCTTATGTTCACTGAGGCCATGTTTAATTTCATTCAGCAGCCAGTGTGTCCCACAGCAGCGGCTGCGGCTAGTCCCCCACTCAGCTCCCCAGAGAGAGACTGGGACGGCTCCTGATTGGCTGAGCTGTTACCTGGTGCAGAGGAGAAAAGGAGTTGTGATAGCTCTTTGCCAGAGAGAGAGAGAGCGCTTGCTGAATGGTCCAGCTATACGCTGCACTCAGTCACTGCATGCCTGTGCTTCTGTGTCTGTTTTTCTTTGTTCTCTTCTTTTTCTTCTTTACCCACAGTCTTTTTCCCTCTCTTTCTTTCCTTCTCTCACTCTCTGCAGATGAATTGTTTGAGTGAGTTTAACAGGCCGTCAGATTTGACATGACTGTAGAATCTCTCATATCTCACAGATAATGCCCCATTCCGGCCCCTTTAGGCAGTGAGAGGGAGTGTGGGTGTTGCTCACGTTTTTTTTTTTTACTTCACTTCCTGTTTTGTCTCTCTCTGTCTTGTAGGTGCACACGTTCAGAGGTCCACACTGGTGCGAATACTGCGCTAACTTTATGTGGGGGCTCATTGCTCAGGGAGTCAAATGTGCAGGTGAACACACATACACACACGTGCACACACACACACACACACACACACACATACACAAAGTCACATTCCAGGTTTAAGCCTTTTATAAATAATACAAATATCAGAATACATATATTCAGATTAGAACACATTTTTTTCAGTGGTCTATTTTTCCAACTTCAGTACAGTTTCAAAGGCCATCCATATAACCAGAACATTGGCAGATCATATCCAGTAGGGATTCCACAAAACATCATTTCCTTGTGATGTTACAAGGCCAAACTGTGACATTGTACATCGTGGAGAATGTGTGTTCTGTTGGTTATGTCTGCAAATTTAATAGCATTGTTTGAGCACCTATTTTTAAACGATCAGCATAATTCAAGAACTTACTCCATCACTCTTCCTGACTCTTAGCTCTGGTGTCGGTGGTATGATGTGCAGCAACATGATTGTAGTTAGTAATTGTAGTCTTCATTTGAGTTTTGTTCGAATTATGAGAATACTGAATCGTGAACCCAGTATCGTGAATCAGATCAAGTTGTGGGCAGAGTGTTTCGTTACAGCCCTAACATCCAGTAATATTAAAAGTGCAGAAATGTTACCACATAGCCACAATACTACTTCACTAATATTGAGTGGATTAAGAGCCTTATAAGAATTAATACATTTACTAATGAGATGCTTAAGTCTTCAAAATGAAAGGTTGTTTTAGCTAAACTAATGGTGGAGGAAACGGCATTTGTTAAACAGTATTTGTTAAGTGTTGTTTATATAGGTCACACAGTAAATGTTTGGTCCAAAGTAATAGCCTATAGAAACTGGGGCTAATTCAGTGTTTGAGTGCTCTACTCAATGTATGTGGTGAAACAGGAGCAGACACTGTTGAAAATGTATGAATATTGTTTTAATGGAGAGATCACAAATTTATAAGTTTTCCATGTCAATATGTTGAAGTTAGTCTGTGAATGTGGAGGGTGGCTGAGCGATCATGTGGGTTTTGTTTTTTTTTGTTTGTTTTTTTTGGTTTTTTTGAGCTGAAAATTTGGAGCTAGATTTATTGTGAGCCTGAACAACTGGAATTCCAGCAGCTGTTTTTGTTTCTGACTTTAAGTCCTCATGTTATTGTTGTCTGATGTAGTTTCTCTTCATTTTTCTGCTTCGCTCTAAAGTGGTTTAAATTCTCTGAAATATTGCTGTGCACTTTAGTGTAGCAATTAGTCATTTAGTACTTAGTAATTTTTATGGGTAGTATCCTTCTTTTTAAAAAAAAAAAGTTATGTCATGTTTCCTCTATTTTAAAGGTATTGGTGAGAGGTGGTGAGGCAGACTGGTGTGTGTATTTTTAATGTTTTATTTATAGGACAAAGTGAGCTACACTTAATGTTTTCAGGGACTGGACTAATGAATAATGCATGGATCGTTTTTGAAAGCAGCTTATGTTCAAAGCCTTTATTTTGAGATCCCTTTTGTAGATGGTGCTGTTTCTCTTTCTCTGTCTCTCTCCACATCATTTTCCCACTCTCTTTCTGTCAGTGATGCTGCTAGAAACTAGGACAGTCTCATTTGATGTTGAAATTTGCATTACACAATGTCCCATCTCTCTTTCTCTCATCGTGTGTGTGAGAGTTTGGGTCAGTGCCAGTGTGCCAGCCCCTCTGTCTGTGTGTTGTGCCACATTGCTTCATCAGGGTAAAGCCCCCCTCCCCCAAAGCCCATGCCATCATGGCGGAGAGCAAAACAAAGCTGGCATGTCTTTATAATGAAGCGAGGGGCCAGGAGCTCTGTGAAGCATGCACACACACATTGAAATTCAGTCCCCATAAGCAGAGATGGGTCACTCAGTGTTACGCTCTCATTCAGAGTACTCTGTGAGCGCCAAGCATGTGTTGGAGCTCAGGTCTCTGTCTCTTTCTCACACACACACACTCGCTTACCCTTAAAGATAGTACTGAGTGTTCTGAATGTGTAGGTTTAGATATGTGTGTTTGCTTTAAGCTTAGGGCTGAATGATTTGATGAAAATATTCAGTTGCATTTTTTATAGATAATATTGCTAATTAATTGTAGTTGTCTTCTAGTAATTAAACATCAGCCATGTTTTTTGAAAAAAGTTGATCAGCATGTCCATCTTTTCTTGCTTGAAGCTTGAACACTGAAGGTAGCCTGCTAGGCTGCTGGTTCACAAGCTCTGTATTATTCAATTTCCTCACTGAAAACGTAAGACAATGATGAATAATGTAGGATATAATTACTATCACAGTTCTTGCGATTTGAAAATTGCACTTTGAAATCATGATTGCGATTTTAAAAAAATTCACCTCTAGTCAAGTTCCCAGAGGTCTCTTGTCTGGTGGGAATCACCTCAGCACTAGCTTTCTGAACACAGGATCAGCAGCCCTTAGAGGACAGAGTGAACCTATGAGCGCCTGCCCTCTATTACTGTGCCTGTCTCTACTTTTTAAGAGATCCCTCACTCTCTTTCATAAAATAATTACATTTCTGCATCAATGAATTTAAATGAAGGCACAGTTGCTCAAGGGGCCATTTTTTAATCAGTCTTTTTGAATTGGTGTCACCACACCATATTCAGTGGTTTGTTTTGTATAAATGTTTAAACGTTCTTAATTGTAATTACAGAAGCTAATGGGAAAAATGGTCTGCTCTCACTTTTGCCTGTTTAAAAAGGTAACCAGCAGGAGAACAATTTTTGCTTTTAGTCAGTGAATGAAAGAGGTCAGATTAATTAATTAACTGAGGCACATAACAAGTAGGTTTTGAGCTCCTGGTATTTTCAGTTGTTTCTATGCTGTTGAGAGCAGTGTGGTTCAGAGACATAGCAAGCTGAACTTCTGCAAAGAGCTACTTTTTTACCTTTGCAAAGAAAGGGATAGTAAACAATGATATCATCGGATTTTGTGAAGATATTGATTTAAAGGTTTGTGTGTATGAGTTCCCCTAAAAATCTGAGTCAGGCTGAAAGGAGTGGAGAGCTTTGAAGATCTGCCCCATTTAAAAGTGGAAATGAGGTCTAGTTTACCCTGCAGCTCTGAGAACGGCTGTCTGCTTCACTATTGTGTACATGTGCAGATCTGGAGAAGAGTGGACCTCTCTCTCTCTCTCTCTCTCGCTCTCTCGCTACCTCCCTCTCATTTTCCTTCCTTCAGGCCACATTGTTTTCAGCGTAGCTCTAATTCCTTAATTCTCCCCAAGAGCCCTGCTCACACAAAGCAGACAAGTCTGTGCATCTGCCCTAGCTTCAGACATAGTGCTGCTTTGGATCTCTAGTCTCTTCCCCTTTTTTCTGAATTTTCATCTCTCTTTCTCTTTTTCCAGCTGTCTCTGTTGGTCTCTCCTTGTGGTTGTACCTGCTCTGTAGCAGCTGGCCCATTTAGGGTGCCATGTATTATATATTAATGAACTAATTTGCCTACATTTGCATAACTCCAGGCTCAGTCTCTGTGTTTGTTTGAGTGAGCCTCTTTTCATGTTTGCAGTCCTTCATTTGCGCTGATCTGTTTTCTTTTTTTTTCTCTTTATTTTCAACATTGAAATAAGCTGTGTTGTATAAGCGTGAAATCTGAAACCCAGTGCAGTGAAATTTATTCTTTTTACACCCGTGTAATCACAAGGCAGTAGCAGCCAGCATTTTCTGGTGTTGCAAATTCACAGTGCAAAAAATATCTATTTTATTGTTCGAACGCTGTTGACCCTGTGCCTGTAAGATTGTATATCTTTGATCCTCATCACCATCTCGCCATCACCTTTTAATACTACTGAACCTCCATTCTATTCTGGTGTTTCTGTTTTGGCAAACACCAACACACACCCCTCCTTCCTACGAATCTTATAATGACATTTGTGATTTTATAGCCTAGAAAAGACTGAAGTAGCTCATGCATTTTTTATCAGCCATAATTTGTAGTCCTGGCATGTTCCTCCAAGGTGACACCAACAGTATGCCTATCGGCCAATCAGAAGTTGATGACATCAGAGATTGGAGGACATTGACACAATTTGGACAGTTATTGATTAAGGAGACTGAACCCTCACCACACTGGATGAAAAATTAACCCAATCTGCACTAGCCACAGGATATGGACAATCAATAATTGTATTAGCTTCAAACTGCTGTGCTTTGCAACTGGACTGTGCAGTCTTTCTACTTCTCACCAATAGTGCATTGCTGCAAGTAGTTTTAATTTGCATGGATTATGCATGCTTAAACATCCTTGCAGGGACAGACATAATTCCTTTGAAAATGGATGATATAGGCAGTTTATTTTAATTACATCAAGGAGTACAGTTGCATTTTTTATTTTATTTATGGATTTTCTGTTTTTTGCAGACTGTGGGTTGAATGTTCATAAGCAGTGCTCCAAAATGGTGCCCAATGACTGTAAGCCAGACCTGAAACATGTGAAGAAAGTGTACAGCTGTGATCTGACCACACTCGTCAAGGCCCATAACTCCAAACGACCCATGGTGGTGGACATGTGCATACGGGAGATTGAATCACGAGGTGAGCACTCCATTGTTAAAATCAGCCATGCTTATGTTTATAGGTGACACAGTGAAATCACCAGTGTTAAATTAACTCCATGAGAGATGCACCAACATTTATTTATGTTCTTTCTCGTGGCAGCTCACCGGTACTCTGTATTAATGAATTTTATGAAACAGATGGCTGATTGTTTAAATGATTTTTTTGTTTTGTTTTACATTTCAAAAGAACTGCTCAATTAGTGGTGTACCATATGTTATAACACTGTAGTGTTATCTGGTGTAATTTATTGATTTCTGGATAAAGACATCTCCAGTTCTACAGTAAATTATCTGCTCTGTTTTTAGGTCTGAAGTCAGAAGGTCTCTACAGAGTGTCTGGCTTCAGTGATTTAATTGAAGATGTGAAGTTATCGTTTGACAGAGGTACGCCTTTCTTTGTTTACGCTTTGCTCATGTGGCATAGACTGCTGTTTAGTTCTGATGAAACACAGTGATATCATATGAAATCCTCTGCATGCCTGCACACAGCCCCCTATGCATAATCCTTTGGAGTGTTAAACACCCACGTGTGTTCCCAGCGCCGCTTTTTTAGGTCACTCTTTGTCTAACAGTAGGAATGCCATGTGTTTGGTTACGGTGGGATGGCCAGAGCTGCTTTAATGTGAAAGTGCCGCATTTGTGCAAGGATTACGCTCCATCTGCACAGAGGCAGTGTGTCCCCAGGAGGCCCGGGCTTCTGGCATTAAACACAGACGAACCCAGGACAAATGGACAATGTCAGAGACAGCTTAGCCTCCATAGAGAGCGCACGCTGAGTTCACGGGAAAAGACTTCTGAGCTGAATGTTCGAAAAAGAGTGGGAGCAAATACAGCTTTTATGAAGCTTTCCATCTCTCTCAAGTGGGGAAGACCCCGGGGCTAGAGTGCAGCTTTCAGAGGTAGCAAAGAGTGAGAGGGGATGGAATGGAAGAAAAAAGAGGGAAAGATAGAAACAGATACATAGAAAGAAATGGATCAGAGAGAAGGCGCTTGAGAGAAACAGACAGAGAGGAAGTGGGCTAGCGGTGCATGAAAGAGAGCAGGGTATCACCCGTGGCAGTGTCAGCTTGGCTCCTAGCATTGTGATGAGAGACTCAGCAGCAGATTGAGGCCAAAGTATGAAGTGCCAGCACTGAAATATGGCCCCCACAACACTGCACAGTAGGTCCCCATCTACATGCCATGCAGTGCAAGAGCTGAACACTGCAGGACAAAAAGCGACCCATCCTTCATACTGCTTGTTCTGGCTTCCTCTTATTTCACACACAGTGTTTGAGCTAAAGTGATTTCTCTGTGGTGAGCCCTTGCTCTAACGTGCTTTTCTGCTCTCTATGCAGATGGGGAGAAGGCAGATATCTCAGTGAATGTGTATGAAGACATCAACATCATCACAGGGGCTCTTAAACTCTACTTCAGGGATTTACCCATTCCTGTTATCACTTACGACGCATACCCACGCTTCATCGAGGCTGCAAGTAAGTTTCTGTCTGTTTCACTGAGACACTCACATACAGTAATGTAAATGCGCATACACACACATGCACACACACACACTCTAAGGGTAGATGGTATGAACATTTTTTGTCATGATATCATTGACCAAAATGTGCTTTATTATCATCATTGGGTTTTCTACTGTGCTGCATTATTAATACCAATAACCATCCTAGCACATGTTAGGAGATGAACACTGTGATAACTCTAATCACAGCACAGACATTTTGGTGTATATTCATGCGTGCGTGCCTATATGTGTGATTGTATGCTGTGAATGATGTGTACATTAGTTATGCTGAGCTGCATTTCTGTATAACTGAATGAATGAGCATGTCCTCCATTGTCCCACAGTAATGCCTGATTTGCTCCTGTGCTGCTGACAGTTGACACTTAAATTTACACCATCTCATCCACTGGCTGACATGCCCAGTAGACAGTGTGTTAGATTTTTTAACAAAGCAGATAGATCAAAGGCAGCAATGCTCCACTGGTCACCTCTTCAGTTTCAATGCATTTTTCATCATATGACTGCTGGGTACACTTAGAAATGTTCTTCATGGCTCAGCCTGCTGACTATGAGGAGGATCTATAGCTTTTTTTGTTTGCTTGTTTGTGTGTGAGGGCTTTTTTTGTCCATGCTATGCATATTTCTAGCAGAGCAGGCAGTCTGACTTGTTTGTTTGTCTTCTCAGAGCTAGCAGAGCCAGATGAGCGTCTCGAGGCGCTGCACGAGGCTCTGAAGCTTTTGCCTCCTGCTCACTATGAAACGCTGAGGTATCTGATGGCTCACTTAAAAAGGTGAGGAACACACTTCATACACACAGTCATACCTACACGTACCTTACTGTCACACACTGTGTGCATACTAGGTTTGTCCAGATCCAGTTTTTTCCCAGTGACCTGATGTAAGTAATTTAATACTGAGTAAAGTCTTGCCAGGAAAATCCATTCATTTTTAATATACAAATTATGTGACTGGTCTGATGTCTGTGGTCTTTTTTAGACCGACTTTTTAAATGACCATTTTCTAGTATTTTTAATATCAATTATGATCCAATTTTGTTAACTAATTTCATTATTTATCTATCTTTAATATTCTGCAGTAAGATCACTGAAGGTTTAGTATGTGCTTAGTGGTAAACACTCAATCTTTTATTTGTTAGCTTTTTTTTTGGGTGGGGAATACTTATGTGAAATAACCATTATATAGTGTTGAACACAATTTCAAATGTCTCTAATATTATCATGTTGATTATTACGAGTTTTATTTATTTATTTTTTTCCTTTCGGTTTTCAATGTGCTGTTAAACACAGTTTTAACCCATTAGCAGCACAGCATGGCTGGTAAAACGGAACATTTCCACAATGGTTTAGTTTCTAACTGATTGTGAGTGTAAAACGTGGTGGGAGTGTATTTTCTGTGTATTTCTGGTGGTAAAAAAAGGCTCACATTTTATGTGTCAATATTTTGACGAAAGGCTGCTGGCTCAAAGGCGATCAAAACATTGGAGGCTGTGTGTAATGTGCATTGATGTCATCTCAACAACAGTGTCATAAATAGAGAAAAAAAAAGAAATAAGGATCAAAAGTGAATCGGACATATGGCTGATACCCAATCCATCAGAGTATGCCTACATCAGGTCACATCACTGACACACATATATTCTGTTTGTATTCTTCTACATTACTTTAAATTGCCTTCTTATCTATGAAGAGACATGCATTTTTCATGATCTTATCATAGAAAAACTCTTCATATTCTCATGTGTGTTATTTATGTGTGTTTATAGGGTGACTCAGAATGAGAAGGATAACCTGATGAATGCAGAGAATCTGGGAATCGTATTTGGCCCTACTCTGATGCGAGCGCCAGACCTCGATGCCATGACTGCTCTGAATGACATCCGCTACCAGAGGCAGGTGGTGGAGTCTCTGATAAAGAACGAAGATATCCTCTTCTAGCCTCAACTCCACTCTGCTGTCTATATGAAGGAACATTTTTATCACGGACTGCACTTCAGTGCTGTATTGTTTCTTTTTGTGCAAAGACTTGAATCTCAAAATGAAGGACCCATTGTATAATACAACTGTTTTTTTTCCACATCTGGTGGACCAGTACTAACTGCTTATCATTCTGTTCTCCCCCGTTTAATGGGTTTGGATTACGTACCTTAAATTTGCATGTCTTCCTCCCCATTTTTGTCGGGGGTTGTCTAAACATGAGGGCGGGACTGTACAGAACGAGCGTCGTTTATTTTGGGGTGGTTTCAGGGTTATAATGGGATAGCCCTTAGCCTCCTCCCACAGCATGTGGTAAAGCTCGTGAAATGTGACGCGTCGTGACTGTGCTTTTATTTTGTCCCGTGGATGTACAGTAGTTCCCGCTTGCCAAATGGGCCATTTGGTTTTTGTGAGACATTGTAAATGTGATAGATTCCACTGATTTTGGTGACACTTTACTTGGAATGCTAAAAATAAAGGCTGCAATATATACATGAGACACGCTTATAAAATCAGTGAGCAGTGTGAACAATCTTCAGCTGAAGTGGTGTTTAGTGATATAATAGCCAATGCCTGGGTTTTTCTTAAGTTTTGGTTTAATATATATTTTTAAATTAATTTACTGGTTTGATTACTGATGTATTCTTTTTAATGGGCAAGTTCTTTATCCCCAGCATCTAATATTAATGTTGCCTTTTTTTCATTTTGAATATGTTGCGTGATTTATGAATGTCCTGTAACATATTTATGACTCTCCAAGTAAAGTGTCACCGTTATTTTGTACCAACCTGTGATTTACTTTTCTGATCACTTCTCTCTGCCTACAATTTGCCTTTACATGCAGTACCTCTTCAGGTGAATCTCCAGAGCCTCCTCAGCTCTAGTCATGAAGACGATTACAATCCAGTTACTTCTCAGCGTCTATTATTGTAGTCAGGCCTTCAAAAATCTCTTGCACTCTCAACAGAACTGGCTGATGTTTTTTGGTTGTAATGTTTTTGTATTTGATTTGTGCATGAATACATTAATTTATTAAACTTCACTTTTAGAAATATGGTGTTTAGAGCTTTGTTGCACGTCAAGTCTGCTGGGGTACATCCACAATTTCACAGAAAAAGTTCTGTATTTGGTTTTTCTGAGAACATATATTGACTTGGTTTCAAGCTAAGACAGTACCAGTTTTTTTTAATGTTTCTTTTTTTTTTATTATTCTTTTAGCTACATTATTTAAAAACCTGCTTTATTAGCCTTCGCTTTGGGTGACCTTGACAAAAGAACGTGTTTATAAAGTCGGCATGTTTACAGTGACAGTTCAGCAACATCTTGCAGCTCTTCAGCCTGTGAGCCCTCCAACCCTGTCAGTCAGACTGATTTGTTTAGAGATTAGCACAGAAGCTACAGTACCTCAGGCAGCGTCCATCCCCCAAATCATGCTGAGCTTTATTTGCCGGATGCATATGCGAACAACGTGAGGCAGGATTCATGTGTTTTATTTTTAATTACTCCTGATGGGTCGCCCATCCCCCACAGCTTCAGAAAAACTGTCACGACTCATCTCGATTCATTTAAACATCCTGCTTCTCTACTATTATAAAGCAAATCTTGGGTTGCATCTGCACCTTCCTTTAGAAATTTCTTATCAGTGGTCCCATGGTGTCCTCCCTGATTGAGAGCGCTATGAGTTGAGGGGGAAGGGGTCATTCATTTCTATGTTGGCAGCTGGTGAGTCTTAATTTGCCATGAAATCCTATTAAATTATCCTTCATTGTTTTCTCTTAACCATTGGAACACCAGTGTAGGTTTGATTATTAAAAGCCGTGAATCTTAACATTCAATTTCTGATTCAATAGCTTTGTGTCCTTTTTCTCTGATTTGTTCATTTGTTCTGCCCACTCTGCTCTGCATGGTCAGTATTGAGTCATTCAGCCTCTGCTTATATAGGCAGTACTTCGATGTTGATGCTGTAGTTTGTTTTTGAGGGGAAACAATGGTGTTGCTTGCTATTGTAATGTTACACTAACCATTTTTAATTATCAGGATCAGTAGTTCTTTGGATGTCCGTCTGTTAATTTATTTGAAGTGGTTAGGAGTGCAATAACGTAATTGTCTATTCATTTATTTACTTATTTATTTGTGTATTTATTTATTTATTTATTTATTTACGTTGTCAGTATCAATGGGGCTATTTTACCGGCACTGGACAATGAAAACCAGATTGCTTATAAGTGAGCAAATAATGTGGGCTAGTCATTAAATATCAGTCACAATGCAGTTCGCATCTTTTTGGCCTGGCAGTTATTTTTTCATTTCACCATATCCTCTAGATTTTAAGATGTGTTAATATGCCCCTCTGAGGTTTGTGCTACACTCCACTGACTCTTGAGTGAAGAGTAAAATTTATGAAAAAATCACTCTCGCAGTCTTTTTTTATTATTATTATTTTTTTTAGAGAGTGATTTATTGTTATTGAGCATCAGCAATCCATCTGTATTAATAGTGCAGGGCAGCAGAGCGGGTGAAGAGGCCATTTCATCCAGGCTGCTGCTGCGTTAATGCCACAGTGGCTGAACTCTGATCCACACACATCAAATAACACACAGCAAATTAATCACGAGACCACTGTGCCTTTTCACACTAATGAATTGGAATGCCCTCATGTGATGCGTGAGATAAATTGACCTTTCTGGGTCAGACAGACGCGGTAGAGTGACATTTCCACGTGTGAGGAGCTGCCCTATATATTTAAATACTAATGTGAACTGAAATATTGAAATCAAGTGCAGAAGAAGAACTGTACAGAATGTGTCCTTGACCTTGTGTTCTTTAGTGTTTTATTCAATGGCAAAATAGATGACCTGTATATTTATTTTATATCTTTTGGTTTGTATAAGACAGTGAATTCTTGCTAATATTATGAAATAGCAGATTTTCCCCTCCATGCAGTCTTTTTAGTTTTTATTTTTAGTTCTGATTATGATATCAGGTGTGCGTTTCACAGCCTTACACCTTTGTGACTGTTGCTGCTTTTGTAATAGAATATGTTATTCAGTGGTAATGGTATTGGCATTAGCCTTGGTGTTACTTGGTATTGGATCAAAAACAAAATTGGTGGTATTGCTCATCCTTATCGAAGTCAAGATAGCCAAACTGCAGCTCGTATCTTGGAAATACTATGAAAAAAAACAAATTCATTGGAAAAGACAATTATGCTTAGAACAGTTGAAGGTAAAAGGGGAAGAGGACAGCCAGCAACAAGAAGGATGGAGACAATCAGAGAATCACGAACAACCCAATAAGAAGCCTAAAGACCCAAACAGATGACAGAATAATCTGGAGAAATAGTGCGCCTCATTCACCCACTGTTCTTAAGAAGAAATTTCTCCTTAAAGCCCACTTACACAGTTTTACAAAGATTCTGACATTCACCAATGTTTCTTATTTGGGATTTGTTCTTAGATAAGAACAGAATCTACACACACTCAAGAACACAAAGGTGCATATAATTCTGTGGTTTGAAAACACTACATGAATCTGATGTAAGCTTTATCTTAGAACCTTTCTTAAAAGCAACTTTAAGGAGAAACCTATGAAGATACTGGTGAATGAGACACAGTATTCATGCATTTACCCAGAGTCTGAATCAACTGGAATTAACATAATAATAAAAATAATAAAAATACTATCCTTAATAAGCAGAGTGGTGTGCAGACAGCGTCATGAGTGATATGTTTGAGTTCTCAAAACATCACCAGCAGCTGTGTGTCCATGTTTGGACTGAGCTCTAAAGAGACTGTTAATCACACATAGAGCTGAGATAAAGAGAGCAGGTCTGGGCCTCATACAGGGCTGGAAGAGCTGTGTGTGTTTGTGCTGTCTGCACGCTCTGAGCATGGCTGAGGATTGTAAATGGAGCTCTACCTCTACCTCTCTCTCAAGGTCGAGCGGGTTTAATGCAGCCAGGACAAACACGTGCAGGGCTGGGATTCAGGTGGCCCAGGCAATATTTTGTGCATGTGGGTCTGTCTGTGTGGGTGGGTGGGGTACTGATCTCTCTTAATTCAGCGGTTGCCAGAGCTGCCACTCTGTCTCTAAATAAGATGAATGATGCAGGGGGGTGGGTGAGGGAGTGATGGGGGAAGGAGGCAAGGGGGAAATGGTCTACTGGTGGACGGTGGGGGGTGTGTGGGGATGCTGTTCCTGTGTGTAGCAGTCAGGGCAGCATGTACAGGGACAGCAGCAGTGGAACAGTCAGAGTAGCAGCTCTGCAGGAGGGATGAAAGATGCAGTACCATTGTAGGCTACACAAATTCTCATTTATGTTCCACTTACATTTACAACATTTGGCAGATACTCTTATCCACTTATGAACTTATTCCAGTTCGAGTAGGCCAGAGTCTGATCCTATCAAGCTAAGGATCTGCCAGAAGCAGGAGTCAGTGCTGATACATAAACACGTAGAGATACAGGGTTTTATATATTTTTAACCCCAAGCCATGGCCTCTCAAATTCAACTTGTGATTAGCAAATATTAGGAATATGTATATGTAAATCTACATAATATTATATATACAAGTTATTCTTGTATATAAATAATAAAAATTGTCAATAGAAAAAGTGATTCTGAACTTTTGAAGAGTAGTGCAATTAAATCTCGTTCGATTAATATACATTAAAGTTACAAAGGTCTTTTCCTTCTCCTATAAAGTTAATATACAGGGTGATTCAAAAAGATTCATCCGATTTCAAAGCGCCATATTTTTACAAACCTGTGAGGCGCCTAGGAACCAATCACATACCAGTTGAAAGAGCGGGTCTGACTATCACCGGAAGATATCTCCCTTCAGTCTGCGAGGAGACAGCGACCACTGAGCAGAAAGTGTTTTGCGTTCTCCACTTCAATAAGAGTGAATCAGTCATAACTGTGCAATGTGATTTTCATCTGCAGTGAACCTCGCACAGTTTAGAGCATTCGTCGTTGGTTCCACAACACTGGATGATCTCCGAAATTGCATTGAAAGAGCCGTGAGTACAGTGACACCCAACATGCTCAATCGAGTATGGGATGAATTTGACTATGGAGTTGATGTTGTCCGTACAGCTGGAGGAGGTTCCTATTGAGCACTTGTAAAATTACATAATAAACTTTATGCTCATTTAAACCATTTACAATTTACTGCATTGTTCTGTAATGATTTACAAGTGAAATAAATCATTTTGAAATTGGATGAATCTTTTTGAATCACGCTGTATATTTTAGAAGTGTGGGGTTCTGTTACGGAATCGATGATATACGGACAATTTAACAGGAAATAGTGACAAGGATCACATCAGGGAATTTTAGATGATGATGGTGATGTTTTTGTAATTCATTTGCATCTTTGTGATCAGGAAATTTATTCAGATGTCCAGCAAGATAAGATACTAGTTTGATGCTTATGCACGATATTCTGTGCATAGCAGATGAAGTACAAGAACATATTATCTCTCAAAAAAGGATACAGATGTTTTAGTGTGTTATGAAGATTATCTTGGAAATCCAGTGTTTTTCTATCTACAGTTTTATTTCTTTGTATTGTGCAAGTCACTTCAAGAAAAATATAGGGACGAAAATGAAAACATTTTTATTTTAGAAGCCATTTGAACTCAGGATGTATCTTAGATGTTGCATGCAATTTAAAGTGAAATATTATTCTTAGTGTTGTGTTTGTGTCCAGTAAATATTTCAGCTCAGTTCAGTCATTATATATTTTTTTATAAAAATAAACATTTAAAAAAATATATTTTTATATATAATTTATATATTTATTTACAGTGCAATTCTAAAAGTCTACATACACAAATGATGAATGCTCACAAAATATGTCTCAAACACAGCCTGAACACTGAGCAGGTGAAGTACACTGAAGCCTTAATGTGACATTAACGCTGCAGGTTGTGGAGGGGAAAGGGCACTAGAACCGCTGGTGGGGGCAGGATGTGGAGGGAAAAGAGCATTAGAGCTGCGGGTGGGGCAGGTGGGTTATTGAGGATGGGTGCAGTGATGTCAGGTTCAGCCATCTGGAAAAGTCCAAGCAAAAGCTGGGGCCTCTCAGCTCCAGCTTGTAGAATGATTAGGCTACGATCTGATATAATAAGCCCATGCTGACTGGGCCTTTTGGCATGTAAAATAGTCGTTTATAATGTGCGCCCAAATGCTAATACATCTTTCAGTACATTTCACAGGTGTACTAATGCATCAGAAAAAGCACTTCTTAATGGAAAAGCTTGACCAAGCCCTGACCAGAAACTGTAACACATGGTATGTTGGTGCAGTACCCAGCTAGCACCTTCCACACTGGTGCTTTAGCTAGTAGTGTTTCTATTGTGTAATTCTTGTTCATTCATTCATGTATTCTTAAATAATGTAAACACATAAATAAGTAAATGTAATGATTTATTATGGTGTTCAAAGACTTTTACACTCTGTTACACTAACGCCGTGTTTGTGTGTGTATGGGTGTTGAATGTGGAGGACACATGAGCGAAGGATTACAGAGGTATTTGTCTCTGGTTTCATGTGCTGGATGGCTAAGGAGTGTATGTGACTGCTGTGCCAGTCAGCAGAGCAGGACAGAGTGCTCGGTGGGCATCTGTGAGACTGGACACACCAGCACCATTCAGAGCGGATATGAACAGAGGTTTAGAAGAACTTAACTAAGTTTGTATTTCTTCCTAACAGCTGAAAAGAGAGAGTGATTTGACTTTGCTTCGTAGATACCAGCGACAGCAACATGAAGTGGGTTCATTTGGTTTCTCTGCTCTTAACTGTACTTACAGGTAATATATTTTTTTCAATCTATAATCTGTAAAAGGTTAAAGGCATGGTTAAATTTATTTTATGCATGTCACAGTCTTTATAATGTGCTAGCAAAAATTAAATGAGTGCCATTAACATTTCACTGTAAGCTTTTCGTTATTGAAAGTGCAAGACAACTAGAGCATCAGATTTGTTACTGGTGTTTTGTCACTAAAAGAACCAGTGCACAGATGATTATGGAGGCTCAAACATTTTCTCATTTATTTCACATATAACACCATACGTGGATGGTTCATGGTTTTATAGATGTTTGAGTGATCTTAAAGCAGTATCCAGCAAAATGTTTATCAACCTTTTCCTCAGCCTAATCTTATCCTCAAGACAAAACCTGATTCTAACCTGAAGATTAAAGAATCATAGAGCCCAAAGTGTATTTACGACGCTTGAATGTCAACTGAGAGAGAGAAAAGAGTTTTAATGTTCGGTTGTAAAGTGTGAGATGGAACATCCCTCTGTTTTTAGACCGCACAAAACATTGATTTGATTGACAGCTACATATGTCCAAGTGACTGCTGGTGACTTTTTTCACTGCCCCTGTGGGGATTATTGTATAGTCACTGGTTGTTGAGTCTGATCAATGTGAACGGAGAGATAAATTGATAAAAGTTCTAAATTTTAAAGAGGAGGTCATCTGTGTAAATATTAATTGAATTGCGATTTACATTTATTTTGAATAAAGCACATCTCTAAAAGGCAGAAGGAGAGATTACTATTGCTGGTCTAGTGACAGAATTTAAAGAAGACATTTAATGGCACATTAAGGCTGGGAAATGTTGACATGAGACACCAGCGGTCCGGATGATAAACATGGAGCGGAACTCAGAAAGGCTTTCCGGTAACTCTAGAACTAATGGAACTTTCACACGTTTCCTCTCAACTCATCTCCAGCAGAGTGAGAGAGCAGGCTGCCAGAACGACACATAACATAGCCCAATCCCCCACCCAGTCTCAATTCAGTTTATTTACAGGGGCTACAGTAACACTGTCTAACCTTATTTTTTACAATTTACACTGAGAAGAACTGGTACATTTGGGTATCACTAATCCACTCAATGCTACTCTAATACATACTTGATTCTGGCAGATTTTATACTCTTAAAAAGGTGCCGCAAGGGGATATATGGAGTGAAGAACCACTTTTGGTTCCCTAAAGAGTTTTTGTAAGAAACCGACCATTGAAAGATTCTTTAAGGGGAAACTGTGGCCCACAGTCTGTTGTAAGCATGCCTACTCACATCCTATGTCAGTGCTGTAGTAGTAAACAAGATTTCCCAGTGTAAAGACATGGAAAATCCCTTTCTGATGTATCTTGAAGGTGTGAAGAACCTTTGAAACACTGCAACTCCTTTGATTTTTTTTTTTTTGTTTGTCTTAATTAGATGGTGAATGCATAAGATACCTAACATTTCTGCTAGGAAGCCAAAATATCTTATTGCAGCTGTATAACTGTAGTACTCTTCAGATCTTTACAATGGAGAGAACGGATACTCAAACAGCAGAAAAGACCCATCAGGTGAGGAGAAAAACAAGCTAAAGCTAAAGATAGCTGTGCTAGTTTATATACTGAGCTTACCTCAGTTTGGCTTGTTTTTTCTGGCTAAAAGGGTAAAAATCTCAACTCTGATGGCCATTTTTGCTGAATAAGGATGAAATTACTGTTTTTTATAAGGTATATTAATGCTAGCCTGGTTGTATTTATTTCTCAATAGACTAGCAGTCAGGATTAGTCTACACCAAAGGGATTCCTAAACATTGTAGGATGCATTTGTATAATGCAAGCAGGCTATTGTAGTGAGAGAACAATGACAAACAAAAATATGCAAATGATAGACAATTGTGAATTCTGTCATACCAATGAGGCTGAGGGATTTGATGATGTGCTATGATCTGCTGCATGACATGACATCTGCTGCAAAACATATTAAACTTCAGTTTTAGGTCACAATGCCCCTTTAAGTAACCAAAATTGGTCTAGCTCCAAAAACACTTTTTGGCACATTTATTTTTAAGAGTGTATTTCAAGACAACCTGGTGATAGTCATGCAATGAGTCATGCAACAGAATACTGTTCTGTATTGATCAATGACATTGAATACTGTACTGAGTGTTTTACTGCTGTGTTTTGTGTTGAGCAGGGCTGGTGTGGTGTTCAGAGGATGAGACTCGCCTAGTTAAAAATCTGTTCACTGGATACAATAAAGTGGTCAGACCTGTCAATCACTTTAAGGATGCAGTTGTGGTCACTGTAGGACTGCAGCTGATCCAGCTTATCAGTGTGGTATGAGTTACTGTTATCACTCTATAAATACTTAAACATGTTTTTCATTGCTCATAATATTAGTGTGCTGAGCATGTAATGACCACTCACCTACAGTCATATGCAAAAGTTTGAACACCCCTGGTTAAATGAATGTTTTGTTGATTTTCTAAGTGAAGTTACTTAAGCATTTGGCATTTTTCGCACACTCACACACACACACACACACACACACACACACACACACACGCACACTGGGAGTTTAATATACTGGAAAAAATAAACAACATTTAAAGTGTGCCATAACTTTTGCATGTTAAAAAAGCAAATAAACAGTAATTGTGGTTTTGAATGTGCAGTTTTCTGTAGAGAATTTGTACTTATTTTTGCTTAGAAAATCAGCAAAACATGTAATTTGCATACAGCTATAAGTGACTAGCTATATTTGGCAAATACTGGAATTAATAATGAAACCTATTTTATTTTCATCTGATCTCTGGCAGGATGAGGTTAACCAGATCGTCACTAGCAATGTGCGTCTGAAACAGGTAAATCCTTTAAAATAATGGTTCTGCCAACGTTCTTTAGTAAAGGCAATGGTTGTATGCAGAGGAGTGAACACTCAAGTTACCATTTAAATGTATAAACCTTTCTTTGAATGGTTAAATAGCACTGCTCTGTGATGGAAAACCTCTGTGATGAATAACCATTAAAAATGGCTCTACATAGCACCAAAAAGGGTTCCACTGTTGATACATTCAATTTTTTTGTTCTATATTAAAGCCTTTTTGCTGAGAGTGTGCTTAAATGATATTTCCATTTGAATTGTCCTTTGTTAGTTATTAAGATTTTAGCACATAATATGACTTGACACTTCTTTTAAGGCTTTTAAAATGATGTTATGCTTTATCTCTCTTATATTTATTGCTTAATCCACTTTTCCTGCCTTTAGCAATGGAAGGATGTGAACCTACAATGGAACCCAGAGGACTATGGAGGGATAAAAAAGATCCGAGTTCCATCTACTGACATCTGGAGACCTGACCTCGTTCTCTATAACAAGTACGACATCAGGCCACTGCCTTTTGATCTGATTCTTCTGCGTTTGAGCATGCTTACGCAATCTGAGCTGATGGACTCACAGACTCACGTAAGAGTGACGTGTTCTGTCTCATGACTAATTCACTCGGGGGGAGATTTGTGGGTGTGTTTGTGTATACGCAGTCTGTATAATGTAAGGGGGAATGAAAGAACACTCATACTCATACTGCAGCAAGCTAAATCTGGACTTCTCATCACATTTTCCTACCTGTCACCATATGCTGCGTCTAACACATGTGCATACCCGCAAACATACACACAGCCGTTTCTCCCTGACAACGAGCCTGCTGTCTGTGAGACCCCTGCCCGTCGCTATGCTGGTTGGCTGGCACATGGTACAGCGAGGGTGGTGTGATGCCAGGACCGTGGCAGTCTCCAGGCAGAGCTGTCTGTGCTTGTTAACCTTATTTTCTTCCTCTTTTTTATACCATTTTTATTCCCTTTTCCCTTCACCTCTGCACTTCCCACTGTTTTCCAGTGATGCTCTTGCAGTTTAAGCCTCACACTTTTTCGCCATACTCAGTAAAGTCGGTTGTTTTCAGAATATCATCATTCTGAGATCTGTGGTAGGTGCTTTAACAGCCCCTTGATTTTGGATTTTTTAAATCAGGAGTACTTAAAGGGTCCATATCGTGGAAAACCAAATGTCCTCACTTTTAAGTAAAACTGTAAAACATGCCACTCATGTTCCAGTTCACATCATTCATTAAGCTACAAAACAGGCTTTATTTATTTATTTATTTATTTATTTATTTACATATGCCCATTCATGCTGAAGTTACAAGGAATGTCTCAGCCCAGACTTCTTTTGAAGCAGGCAGCCAATCAGAAGTCATTTACATATAATAGTCTAAAAGGCAGGAAAAAGCCTTAATTCTTATGCATAAAGAGAAGTTGGAAAATGGCAATGTAAAAAAGAATTATGACAGGTTTCGTTCCATAAAGCTAAGGGAAAAACACAAGTGAAATGTACGATATAGATTTATAAAATTTGTCCTTTAACTGTGATCTAACACACGTACTAAAGCTGGTAATAAACCCCTTAAATGAAAGGGTCCACTGGTTGGCCCAACGTTTTATTACATACTTTTATAACCTAAGAATGGCTCGGCCAGTTTGCACTGAAGTCCCCATAGTTACTGAATAATAAGCCTTAGTATGTAATAAGCCTGGGATTTTAAGGGGTTAACAGTTGAGTTGTGAGCAGAATCAGGTGAAATCACCACGTTGTTCTGGACTGCAGGTCTCTAAGACTGGAGTTGAATATATCAATCCTAAACTATTAATACTCTTCCTCTTCCCTCTTTTATTTGTCCCTAATAGCGCAGATGGTGACTTTGCCATTGTGCATGAGACTAAAGTTCTACTAGAGCACACAGGAATGATCACATGGAACCCTCCAGCCATCTTTAAGAGCTACTGTGAGATCATTGTACTTCACTTCCCCTTCGACCTCCAGAACTGCAGCATGAAACTTGGAACATGGACCTTCGATGGAAACCTTGTCGTCATCAATCCTGTAATAACATTGCATAATGACCAATAATTACCAATAAATAATGACTATTGATCATAAAAATCACTTCAGGTTTGTCAGTGTATGCAAATAACTTGTGCCACGTAACCATCCAGCACAGGCCTACGTTTACGTAGTTTAATGTGGAACATGATCACATTCAGGTTTAAAAGTTCAGTTTTACAATGCATAACGTACCCTCTATTGTATGAAAATGCAATCAGTTTGTGACCTGGGTGTGGCATTATGGATTAATCAGTCAACACTTGGTTCAATTAAATAATTTTACGCTATGCATGTTTATTGATTTAATGGTTTAGATACCCTGCAGATTTTCATACATGTGATTGTTCTTCCTGTCTTTAGGACAGTGATCGGCCAGACCTAAGTAACTTTATGGAGAGTGGGGAGTGGGTGATGAAGGATTACAGGAGCTGGAAGCACTGGGTATATTACGCCTGTTGCCCCGACACACCCTACCTGGATATCACCTACCACTTCCTCATGCTGAGGCTGCCGCTGTACTTTATCGTCAATGTGATCATCCCCTGCATTCTCTTCTCATTCCTGACTGGCCTGGTCTTCTACCTGCCCACAGACTCAGGTACTGGGCAAACATGCACTTTATGGATGGATTGAAGATTGGAGGGATAGAAGGATGGATGGACATAAAGATGGATGGGTGAATGAATGTTTGGACAAAAAACAAAGTGGATACAAAATAATGAATTCTGTCAAAATCTCTGAGGCTGAGGTATGCAATATTGTGCTACAGAATATTATATAATATGACAAATAACACATTGAATGCTAGTTTTAGATGCCCCTTTAAAGAAGATGCCAAAAAAAGCTTCTTTGGAGTGAATAAATGGATATGGTGGAAGGAATGAAAAGATGGATGGATGGATGGATGGTTGGATGGATGGATGGATGGATGGATGGATGGATGGAATAGATATATGTATGAATGTGTGGATGGATGGATGGATAGATGGATGGGTGGATGGGTGGATGGATGGATGGATGGATGGAATAGATATATGTATGAATGTGTGGATGGATGGATAAATAATTAGATAAGTAAATGATTCCAAAGGTGGCAAATTGGATGGTTGGATGAATGCATAAGTTAGATGAAGGCATGAGAGAAGGAAGGACAACTGGATGTATATACTTAATTACCAGCATGGTCATCTGCTTCCTGGCTGGGGTTAACCTCTGCCTGCTGTTTATCTTCAAACTGACTGCATGTGGGACTGACATGAGCCCCGTCTGAGAAAGCCGAGTGTCTGCACCACTGATGTGTGTGTGTGTGTGTGTGTGTGTGTTTGTGTGTGTATGTATGTATGTTTGTGTCACTGATATGTGTATGAGATACGTGTGTGTTGTGACTCTGACTGTGTCCCAGGCTCCATCTCATTAGGCTCTCAGAAGCTCTGGTCTCACTATGTCTGCCAATGTGACTGCTCTAATGTATTATACATCACACGTCTCTCTCTCTCTCTCTCTCTCTCTCTCTCTCTCTCTCCTCTCTCTCTCTCTCTCTCTATGTGTGTGTGTGTGTCTCATGATGTTCAGTATGCTGTGATGAGATTTGGTTGCTAAGGGCTCATGACCCATCAGAATGTGAGCCCAAGCTTAGTGTAATAATCATAGTGTGATTGTAATTTCCTGGGTGACCAAAATGCTGTATTGCATTTGCTTATTGGTTATGTGTTTAAATTGGGGTACTTTAGATAGGGATGCACTAATATGGGGAAATGTGGGCCAATGATATCCAATATTTACTATGTTCACATCTCCCAGATCCAATATTGGTACATAAACATTTTAATAAAATGTAGAAATTGCGACTAAATCCACTTGTGACCTGTGTCACCTAAACATTCTGCTTTTCTGTGGTACAATAAATTCATCATCAAAAGTCATATTGAAATTTCAGTCATGTGAACATCTATCTGATGCTGATAAATTTTTTTAAAAGCAATTTTGCTGCTGATACTGTTATGATTCCGATATTATTGTAAGTGCCTAACTTTGGAAAATCTTGAGTAAACTAATACAAAATAGTATGTTAGAGCTGGAACAAGCATAGTTTAAAGCAACATCCACCAAATCAGCCTGTCAATGCTCAGCGTAGATGGCTCAGTCACTGGTTGGTGTCAGTGTTGATTCATCAGCTTGAGAAGCAGGAGGGTGCTTAAGTCTCCAGCTCAGTGGAGCGTAATAAAGGCAATAGTGCTCTCCAATCTCCATAATCAGCACACAGCTCTTCCTGTGTAACGGCTCAGTGTAGATGTCCAGAGGCTGGTGTTAACAGAGAGATCCACTAGTTTTACATAATGTTGCATTTTTGTGCTCCCACCTGAATAGTCTGAATGGTGCTACATCCTAGCAGTGTTAAAATGCTACATTCACTGAATTTTTTTTTTTTTTGATGTCTTGTATTTGTGCTACTGGACTCGGTGGCTCTCAACATATTCCACATCATGTCAGCATGTTGGCAAAGGTACTCCACAATACAACACAGAGGTATTGATTAGGTTGTTTAATTAAATTAACAGAAGTGTGCTGTCAGCCTCTTGGCCGTGAATTAAATGTCGTGATTAAGACATGCATATATATATGTATATACACATTCTTTCTAAACTTTATAATGGAAGCTCCTATATTCAAAACAGATTAACAAGCAAACAAAATACATACATAATGACAAGAAACCAAAGGCACACTTGAAATGTACTTCTTGCTGATCTCAGGTCACTCTGTATGTCTGTGTTGCTATATTCCATAAGTGTGTTGTCTCGTGGTGTACAGCTGTGTGACCACATATAGCTCTGTCAGTCCAACATTGCCCTTCACCCTGACCTTGGGGCTTACTATGTTGTGTGAACTCATTAAATGACTATGTATAGACAGCACTGAGGCGCCACTAGAGTTTAGGAGCCTCCTGCACACATTTAGCCCAACTGATGGGCCGCCTGCTGGTAATGTGCATTACCAAGACAGCTGAAGGGTGTGTAATAGGATCCTGTGTTGGTGCTTTTGACATGAGTGGTGAAAATTCTCAATTAAGATCAGCAAATGCACATATTCAGTAATTGAGTGATTTATTAACTCTGGGCCTTGTGAAAAGTCTCTCTCAAATCCTTTTTCATAATCTCAATAGTTTAATTCATTTGACTTGCAACAAGGTCTGAAAGCGAACACATTTGCATCACTGTATGCCTGTGACTGTTCTGCTCTATACTAGCTTGGCATCTCAGAATAATGAAAATGATGCTGTGATTTCATACCACCTTTTTAGAACTTAACAATTGCAACCATTATCGCATATATTTGGGTTTAACACGTCTTAAAAATAGAGTCCACCATTTCACCATTCATGCTGTGGTGGAAGTGACTGTGCTGTAATTTTAACATTTCTTATATAAAAATGACAGATTGTTCATCATACTATCATACTACACACTTAAAAAAGATGGTTCTTTAAAGGTTTTGTGTAGAACCATGAACACTCAAAGAATAAATAGTTAAATAGTTCTTTGCATTGTGAAATGGTTCTTCAGATGAATAGAAATTGTGATGTATATGATTCTACAGAACTTTTGTAAATGTTTCTATACTCCACCAAAAAGGGTTCTTCTATTGTAATAAGCTTGACATTGTAACAATAGCAGAACCCTTTTTGGTGCTATATAGAACCATTTTCAAAAAGGTACAATCAATGGACAGCTGTATTCTTTAAAAAATAAATCTTTTTAATAAAATTCTTATAGAAATTATATTTTTATTACAGATTTTTACATATTAAGATCAAACATCTATCTGGATCTGGGGCAAAGGTGATGTAATTCATACAAACCACATTTATAAGTGGTGGAGGCATGGCAAAAAGCCTCCAGGATTGTTTTAATGTGAACGTCATATGATTAAAAAAAAGAAAATCCTCCTCTGAGACTTAAACATGTCCTTAAACACCCAATGTGTGTGTGTGTGTGTGTGTGTGTGTATGTGTTTGTGAGTGTAGGTGAGAAGATGACCCTCAGTATCTCTGTCCTGTTGTCTCTCACTGTGTTCTTGCTGGTGATCGTTGAGCTGATCCCCTCTACCTCCAGTGCTGTTCCACTCATTGGCAAATACATGCTCTTCACCATGGTCTTCGTCATCGCCTCCATCATCATCACCGTCATCGTTATCAACACACACCACCGCTCCCCTAGCACACACACTATGCCTGCTTGGGTCCGCAAGGTGGGTAAAGCAGCCACACCTCTCACCACAAAATGAGGTTAATGCTGCACACAGTCTTTTTTGATTATGAATATATGTGATTTTATTATTTGTCCTTTTGGGTCTTTGTGCTGTGGCTTGAACCTGTCAGGTGGTTTAGTCATTTGATACATGTAGGCTTTTATACAAAGAAGGTTTATGTAAAGGAGATACTCTTCTAGCGCTCTGCCAGCCTGTCATATGTGTGCATTTTAGAGTACACAATGCATAACTAAATGTAAAGATATACAGTGTTTACCAGTAAATGTGTTCATGTTTACACCATGGCAGTGTTGTTATTCATAATGCCCTACTCAGTGCTGACACCTAGTGATCAAAGCAGCGTGTTAGCGCAGTGCATGAGATAAACCAACAGAGGGCCCCATTACCTCTCAGCATCCTTAATCCTGAAGTAGCCCAGCTCAGCACATACCCTGCTCCCAGAACACCTAACACAGCTAATTTCCAAGCCCGTCCTGAGCTGAAGTGGGTGTATCAGAGCAGAAAAACACTAACATGTTTAAGAGAGCACTACTTCAGGGCCAAGAATGATAACCACTGCTTTACAAAACCAAACACAAAGGAACAGAAGAGCTGCATACTGATCTAATGTCATTTATCTAATTATGTTCATTTTTGAGAGGTTGCATTTGTATGTATTCTGAGAAATCTTTACCATGCCTAAACGTCCGTCCTCCTCAATGTTTAGGGTCAGTTTCCTAAAGTGTGATTAAATCTGGGCTCGGACTATGTAGGATTTTGAATGGAGGTTTTTAATTGAAAGGGAAACATAGTCCGTGACCAGGCTCAGTCCCGGCCTGGGAAACTGGCCCGTAGTATAAGTATCACACTGACGTCTGATTTGTCTTTACTCAATCAATTATTTATCAATCAATCAATACATTTCTAATTTCTCAAACAAACAAAAATAAATAAATAAAAATATCAGTCATTTATCTCTTCCTCTGTCTGCTTCAGATTTTTATTGAGACCATCCCCAACATGATGTTCTTCTCCACTATGAAGCGGCCTTGTATAGAAAAACAGACAAAGAACATTTTCGCTGCTGATCTGGACATCTCAGATATCTCGGGGAAGCCGATGCCCACTGCTGTGCCCTATCAGTCACCCATCACCAAAAACCCAGACGTGCGCAGCGCTATAGAGGGCATCAAATACATTGCAGAGACCATGAAATCTGATGAGGAGTCCAATAATGTAAGACCATGAAGTGTTGATCATTATTTGTTATATTCTTTAAAAAGTTCCCCATAGCAACTTCATCTGTATTTTGGGAATTTTTAATACAATTTTTATAATTGGGGTTTTTCACTATTTTTGTTTGTTTAAAAAAAACTTAGAAATGGACTTTACACATACTAGAAATATCAATGCTATTCTCTTCATGTTACAAATAGATATACAGGATTTTGGAATTAAATGCTTCAGTTTCTCTCTCTCTCTCTCTCTCTCTCTCTCTCTCTCTCTCTCTCTCTCTCTCTCTTTCTCTCCCTTTCTCTCTCTCTCTCCCTGCAGGCCTGCGAGGAGTGGAAGTTTGTTGCCATGGTTCTGGATCATATTCTGCTGTGTGTGTTCATGTCAGTGTGTATAATTGGAACAGTTGCTGTGTTCGCCGGACGACTCATTGAGCTGAGTGTGTTATAACATGGTTAAGACGTTATATTCATGTTTTAGGGACCTTCACATTATATTACTTATTTTCATATATTACATATTACTTACACTCATATTTCAGGAACTAAATATGCAAAATTATAATAAAACATAGCACAGTGTCCACTGCCATACCGCTGTTTGCTGTATAATAATGCTTTGTGATCATTTTGTGTTTTGTCAATTCACTTGTCTCATGACAAAGACAAGGCAGACAAAGCAGTGACTGCAAGTAGATTTAGAAATATAGTATTTTATTAAAGTTAGTAAACTTATATTTATATATTAATTGTATTTCATATTTAACATTTATATTGCTTTAGTATGTGTCCTAATTGTATAATAAAAACATTTCAGTCTTATTTAATTCATGCATTCTTGCATAACTTTTGCCACTGGTTTACTAAGGTTGTATATACCTTGTAAACAGTAGTTGTTCACAGGCTCATATGTCCTGTTTTCAAGCTGGCTTCCTCATACTGCAGTGAGTTATTCCTCCTTTACTTCAGTGCAAACCAAATAGGGAGATACTTACTCATTTCAAGTGACCGGCTGAAAAGGAAGCATCACTCAGCTCGTTTGCTCCCCCAGATTCATTTACTGACTCTTGCTTGAGTTTGTTGTACACAAAATCTAAATCTTCATTCTGTGAAACTGTTGCTAGTTATGAAGTATGATCTCTGAGTGATTGTGTTTCGGACACCCATTAACCTCTAAAACCAGATGACCAGGTCCAGACTTCCTTTCCTGACTCTCATATCCACATAGCTTACGTATTAGTTTCACAGTAGTAACTGAACGATTCACAGTAGCCTTTAAGAGCTTAAGGAGTTGAATGATCCCTGCTGTGCTGCAAAAATGATGGGAAGTGAAATGATATCAGGCCGTTGCTCCTTGATGTGTTGAGATTTTGTCTCAAAATTTTCTTACTTAAAGGTGGAGTAAGCGATTCTGAAGAAAGATTGTTGATATTGTTGAAATCAACAGCAAAACAAATACACACTTTACTTCAGGGCTCTTTCAGAAGC
The DNA here is from genome assembly GCF_904425465.1 of Colossoma macropomum. Taxonomy (NCBI): domain Eukaryota; kingdom Metazoa; phylum Chordata; class Actinopteri; order Characiformes; family Serrasalmidae; genus Colossoma; species Colossoma macropomum. Next base: position 27,494,522 of record NW_023494784.1, on the reverse strand, counting down.
TCCACCCCTCCAAGTTCATGGACGCATATTGGCAATGACACTGGACTGCACAAATGTGAAACATGTACAGACAAATACCATGACATAACATTAGAGCACAGCAAGTAATGTAACTAAAGTTAACTAGGTTGTGGGTTACAATTGCTATTGCAAAACTAACCAGGTGGGATTAGCTATCACAAACATTAGCAAACAGGCCAAAACAATACTGACCTATTGATTCTGTAAAACAGTAAAAATGACTTAATGTTACTCATCTGTCAAGCAGAAACGGAGCAACTTCCTCATTCCTTATCATGCCTTTACATCTTTTTCTCTTTTTTACCAAGTTCTTGTTCAAACTTTAGAGTTTTGTGGCTCGCTCCAAGCTACTTGTTTTTTTCTCATTAACAGAGCCAAGGCTGTCCATGAACAGCAGATTTTTTTCCAGTGCGCAAAGGAAACGAACAGCTAGCAGACCGTGAGGAGATATTTTCTGAATTTGACAAAAAGTATATGGGTTTAACATCACTTACTGCATTTTAAAATGTTTCATCCACTCAGTATACATTTCCAGTGCATAACTGAATGAAACTACATCTGCTACAGATCAATACCAAAGTTGAAGATAGCAGCGTAATACATTCAGCTTAAAGGAATTTTGTAATGCTTTTGTTATTTCGTTTTTGTTTTCAATTTCAAGCTGTCTCTGGAAAGGCACAATGCCTTATTTGTCCTTGAATTATATTAATCACGTAGTTCCTCTTTCTGTGAATGCATTTAGCAGGAGCTCATGTATCTTCTCAGTTACAGTAGCTGTTCTCATTCTTACTGAGAGAAAGGGTGAGGAAATGAGTGTGGTAGCGTTCGTTTGCATGCCGTGCTCTAAGGCCCACTCCCCTGTGTGAGAGGCTACGCTGTGCACCTTCCGATTGGTCTACTGCATAGAGAGAGAGAGAGAGAGAGGAAGTGCAATGCAACTGTCTGCACAACTGTGGAAGTGAGTTCTCTACGGCTTCATAAACGGGTGAGTCCAGCTTTACATGACTAGATTGAGGGAAAATAAGGAGAGATAGGGTCAGAGGAGGAAAGGGAAGCTGTGGATGAGAGCTGGGGCATCCTTACGGGTCAAAGGTTGATGTTTTTTGATCTGAAGGTGGTTGGGTTTTTTGGGCTCCACCTCAGAGGAAACTCAGAGGAGGAAATATAACTGACACACACTGAGAAGGACAGAAAGGTGCTTTAACCAGGCTTATGAAATGGCCTGTGCTTTAAAAAATGATCATGAAAAATGATCCTAAGGTACTTACTTGTTAGAAACTGTGGTTATCTGCAGTAATATATGTGATGCAAATTCATCACATGCAGATTCTTAAAAGTAAAGGTTTCTAAATGGATTTTGAGTTTTATATTATGTGGAAGTTCACAATCATCACTCAAAACTCACCTTTGTTTTTAAGAGCATAGGTTTGTAGTTTGTAGTAAATTGTCAACAGCATTCATTTTTCAGTATGTACACAACCCTGATCAGGAAGGGGCAAAACTTCTTTTGGGCCTGTGATTTTGTGTCTGCCTTCAAACTTCATACAAACTCACACAGCTTGTTTATACCTGAGTTCTTTCCTGTTCTTTTCAATTGTGGTAAACAGCTCTAAAACTGCCAAACGCATTTCTCACCTTAAGCTGAAGGTCAAGTTCTAAGTCTTCAGATATACATAGCTTTTTTCATTTGTTCACCTCTTCACCACTCTCCACTCTCTACTTAGAACATGTCTCAATATTCTTGTGACTGATCCCACTCTTTAGAAGAACTTCTAAATAAAAAACCAAACGAAAAAAAACCCAAAAAAAACACAGCAGCACAACATTTTCCGGTCTTTTCTTTTACACTGAAGTGACCCATAATGTTGCTTGATTAAGAAAGTCGGGCAAGAAATTGAGTGATTTTTGCAAAAAGGTGTGCAACAAAAACCATAAAGTAGCCCATAGCAGGCCTCTTCATATCAAAACCCTGTAACAGGTCCACATGTAGCCTCCTAACCTGTTATTGTGCATCATACCCTCAAAATCAGTCAGCATGCGCCTGTGGCTGAGTGCTCTCTAGCTGCAGAGGAAATGGTGATACACATTTTGCACAGAAGACATTATTAGGGGTGTATGCTTCAGGAAGTTGCTGTGACCTCTTCTGCAGCAGATGCTAAGACCACTGCTTCCCTCAGTGAAGCATGCTGATTCCGCTCAGTAGCTAGGATCCAGTGCTGTAGATAACATACACAGTACTGTGTAAAATTACTGACTTTTGCACAGTACAGTAGCACTAAAATTATCTTAACCGTTGCAAGATTTTGTAACCTGAGTTTCAGGTTTCTCTGACAACTGAAATTGTTCCTCATCCGCCACACCATGAAAACCATGCTATACTGAGAAAGTTTGACTCGAAATTTTTATGTCATTTGGCAAATTGGCAACTGTTTCAGAATTACATAGAAACAGCAGCTGCACACCTTCTTTTACTGATACAATATCAGGGCATGCACACATCTTATATGTAATACAGTGGCCCCCAAAGGTATTTGGACATTTGTGCCATACTCAAAAATGTATTGAGTTTATTGTGTTAGGAAACAAATTCTCAAAGCGAGTGGCTTTTCATTCAAACAGTGATTCCAAGACAAAAGGTGGCTGGTGAGTTTCAAATTATTTTTTTAATTATTTTTTATTGTTTAAACAATTTCCTGCAGGTTTGCATTCCAAATGGTTTTGTGCACTTCTGAGTTCATGATCTCAGAAATGAACACAAGCTCACTAAAACCACTATACGAAAAACAGCTCCAGGCTTTGATGTTTCCACCTTTGTGCTTGACAGTACTTTTAGTGCAGTCAGGTTGAAATTCTATTCCAAATGTTTTCCACAGAAATCGATCTAATGTTTTGCTAAAGGTGTTTTTCTCTGAAACAAGTACCAAATTTTTAAACATTTTATGAAGTAACCTAAAGAACTTTACTAATGGTTAATTACCAATGCTTAAAAAAAGTGTCCAAATATTTCTGGGACCACTGTATATGCTACAACCTATATGTAATAAGAACTCTTGCCATACAAAATCTTAAATCTAACCCTAATCTTAATGCTAGTAATGAAACGTTTTTATTTTATTGCTCCTAACTTACACTCACACATGCTCACACATACTAAAGACTGTTCTGTTTATTTATGCATCTGACACATCACAGAGGCAAAACCACAGAGCTAGAATGCAAAAATGTATTTAAAGACTAAGGAAACCTAGATTTGCCGAACTGAAATTGGATGCAAATGTCTATGACACACACACACACACACACACACACACACACACACACACACACACACACACACACACAGTTTATGTATTGATGTATTATAAACTGGTGGCAAACATTTAAATCCACCTGCCTAAAATGTCTGGTGGAAACCTGAAACATGCATGGTCAACACAGGTTGGTTGTCATTAAATCAGTTAGTGACTCAGTGAGTGAGAACACCTCTTGTAGGCTGACCTGCTGGGGGGTCCACCAAAAAATGTGGCATCTCAGTGCAGCAGCTATACAGCCTGGGGCTTCTGGGCTGAAGAGCAGAGCAGTGGTGAACCTGCTGGTCTCCTGTAAGCCCTGGGCTATTGTAATCTGGCATCAGTCCTGAAACTCTGGGCCGGTGGAAACAAGCCAGATTCTGCAAAGCCTGCCATGTTAAATTAGAGAAACATGGACAGAGTCATACTTGCATCACTTGCCATATAATGTACAGGCAACATGGTACGCTTTTGCTTTCTGTTTAGCTCTAAGTGACAGTGAACACAAGTAATGAGGTCACAGCTGTTCTCTTGCGATGACCCCATAAGGCAGAAAACACCATGTGTAGTGTAAATACATTTGTGGTGTAAAGAGACAAAAAAATCTGCTGTGCTAAAACCCATTTGTTAAAAAGCATTCGACCCAGTGTGCCCTTGCTAGGTGCCATGCTAAATGTTTGGGTTTAGACATGAGCACTAAACATAATTTTCCTTCAAGAAAGAGGAAGCATACGAACAGTCAGTAACTTTAACTTCTTGTTTTGTTAGTGAATTTGGCTGTGTTATTTAGTCTTCTTGGGTTTCTACGTCACCAATCTCCTTTACTGCTTGTGAGTGGCTTCTTTATCTACCACAGGAAGATTAAGTGTGAAAGCTCCATTGTGAGAGGGACTGTGTGTGCGGTGCCAAGCAAGTTAGTGTGTGAAGTTTGAGGTTATGCATAGCATTAGATGTGAACACACCAGACTATTGTAGTCTCTCTCTCTCTCCCTCTCTCTCTCTCTCTCTCTCTTTCTCTCTCTCTCTCTCTCTCTAACCTCTCTCGATCACGCTCTCTGCATTGCTCTGTGTGGTCTTTAGGTACAGAGTTGGAGAAGGATTAAAAAGAAAAGAATATGCCTGGACCTCCACCACCACCACCTCCACCTCCTCCAACATTTTCCTTGGTAAGACATACAGCTGATAAGTGAGTGGAGGCAAATTATGCTAATGATCTCTACATAGATCAAAAGATAGCTAGAAGCAGGCTTAAATTATTAATATTAAAATGTTATTTTATATACCATTACATTCTATACAATACACTTTCCCACAAGAGCTGTTCATCTGTACTTATTCACCTTTGGAACAATGCCTAGTCTTGCAAGCAGGAAACTGCTTAGCGTTTGTGACTCTAGAGAGCCATCTAGTGGTGAAGACTTTGACTGCATTAATGGTCTCAGTAACTATTATTCCTCTGATACAGGCAAATACAGAGAAACCAGTTCTAAACAGATCTGAGCAACAGGGAAGGAACGCTTTGTTAACCGACATCTGCAAAGGCTCCCGCCTGAAGAAAACTGTCACTAATGACCGCAGTGCTCCAGTCTTTGATAGTGAGTGAACTCTGCAGTTGTGGGATATGCACACCATGCAATGACAGCACACATTAATAAATACTATTTAGCTTACCACAACATTAAAGCATGAACAATATTAACAATGTGCTGTACCATTGTAAAACATTTCTGTTGGAATTTGTGATTCGGATTTATTTTGTCAGTGTAAACTCCACAGTATTCTTTTGTACTCTTGAACAGGTATACTCAGCATACAAAGAGTTAAAGGGTTTCGTTGCAAAACACATTCTAAACCATTTTGAAACATGTTCATTTATTTATGATATATATGTTGTTGGGAGTGGGCTTTACACATAGAATAAGAAATATTAATGCTATGTTATGATTAATACCATTAATCATATTTCAATAAAAATGGGTTTTCCATGAACATCTGCTGTTATTCTTTTCAAAAACTTGTTATATCTGAAATTGTTACAAATGGATATACAGCATTTTGGAATTAAACTCTTCGGTTATTAAGTTCTTTCTTAAATACAATAATATCTTTTCCAGAGCCCAAAGGAGGAGGTGGAGGAGGTGGGGGAGGTGGAGGTGGAGGTGGAGGTGGCTTTGGAGGCGGAGCTCCAGGTGGGCTAGGTGGACTGTTCCAGGGTGGGATGCCAAGACTAAAATCTCCAGGAAGCAGAGACGCCTCTGGTAATTATTATTTAATTTCTCATAAAATAAAAGCAACACTGTTGGGCAGGTCAAAATGTGTGAAATTGCATGTTTCCTTGTGTGGGATGTTAATGTCGATTTATCTTTAAACAGCAAGGCCACCTATGCCTCCTTCTGGTGGTAGATCCCCCACACCGGGTGGTGGTGCTCCTCCTCGACTTCCTGGCACTCCTCCTGGGCGAAGTCCCATGAACAAGGGCAGCGTCCCTCCTGTGCCTGGCTCTGCTCCTTCCCCTCAGCGCAATTCCCATCCCACTGGCCCTCCTAGTTTACCAGGAGGTCGACCCTCAAACTACTCCCAACCTGCGCAATCCACCACGCCGGGCCGACGTCCCAGCCTACCCCCAACCCCTGCAGGTGGTCCTCCTGGGCGTCAAACTAATTTACCCCCACCTCCTGTTCCTTCTAGTGGTCGTCCACCACTTCCCACAGTTCCCTCTCTCTCCTCAGATGATTTTCCCCCTCCTCCACCATCCATGGGAGGAAACAGGGGATCTTTTCCACCACCTCCAGTTTCTTCTAGTGGTCGTCCACCACTTCCCACAGTTCCCTCTCTCTCCTCAGATGATTTTCCCCCTCCTCCGCCGTCCATGGGAGGAAACAGGGGATCTTTTCCCCCGCCTCCAGTGCCCTCTAGTGGCCGACCCCCACTTCCCACAGTTCCCTCTGCTTCTTTAGATGATTTTCCCCCTCCCCCACCAGCTGTAGGGGGACATAGGGCATCGTTTTCTCGAGATGGACCTCCACCACCACTGCCTCCAACAGGAAATAAACCCCCAGTCCCTTCAGCGCCAAGGCCTGCAGGTAATACTCCACCACCACCACCTCCTTCAGGAAGAGGAGACTTACCTCCACTGCCCCCTGCACCACGGGAGGAGAACAGAGCTCCTCAGAGACCCCCATCGTCAAGCAGCCTGCCCCCTGTCCCACGTCCTGGAGGCTCTGGCCCACCTCCACCTCCACCCAGTGCAAGACCACCACAACAAGGAAGGAGCCCATCTGTACGATCAGGTATGGACCTTGGCCAGGTTTCATGTGTTTTTAAGTGTTCCGTGGTTCAGCGTAAGAAATTTGGATGTCTTTCTATAGGCCCTCTTCCACCTCCCCCTCCATCAGGAGGAAGCAGAGGTGGCACTCCACCTGCACCACCTCCTAATCGTCCTGGAGGAGGTGGAGGAGGTGGCAGACCTCCTCCACCCCCAGACCGGTCTGGAACAGGGGGCTTTCCTCCCCCACCTCCCTCCACCATTGGCAATGGCTACCAGAGCCCCCCACAACACAGTCAAGGTATGGAATTCACATGTATTCATGCTGTAGATGAAACTTCCATGAGGTCTGCCTTACTTTTAACTGGTCAGCAACACGTGACAGAGGATACTTCAAGCTAAGTGGCTGGTTGCAATGTTTACACTTGTGGTTTTGTGTACTTGTGTGCACATGTGCTTTCTGGTCAGTGTCCAAAAGTGTCCCATTTCTAAAACATAAAAAAGCAGAGTGCGCAAAACACACTAAATGTATCCTTTGCTGAATACTTCGAAGCAGTATTGGGCTAAAAATACACAGTCATGTGCAAAGGTTTAGTCAGTTACCTGTTTTGTTGATTTTCAAAGTGAAAATAAGTTAACACATCTTTTACAGAGAACACAACCTCACATTTTAATGCAACACCACCACTGTTTATTTTACATATTGGGGGAAAAATAAAAAAATAACTTTTGCCTGTGCAAAAGTTATGGCACCCTTTATATTTCGTGTTTTATTGTTTCCCCATTATGTTAAACTCAGCAAATAAATATAAAACTGTGCACTAAAATGTACAAATAAATGCCATATTTAAGTTTCCCCCTTTTAGAGGATGTGATAAGTATTTTCACTGTTAAAATCAACAAAACATGTAATTTGGCCAGGGCTATTCAAACTTTTGCATATGGCTGTATACAGTTCAACATGTTGGTGACATTGTAACATGCTGTTTCTGTGGAAATATCATGGAAGAATGTTAATGTCATGAGAATGCTAGCGACTGCTTGTCCCACAGTGGTAAAACATGTCTGCAAACTTAATGAGTGCTTGCACACAATTTGGAAAGACGTCATATTAGTGTGCACTTTAGCAAAACCCACAAACTGCTGTGGACTTTGGGACAAGCTGCAAATTTTTTAACTCAGGGAGTCTGGAGCACTCCACACAAAAGACAGCCTACTCTCAGAAAAAAGGTACTAAACTCTCACTGGGGTGGAACCCCTGTCATCACTGGAGTGATACTCTCAAGGCTACATCTTCAGTAATTTTGTTTATGGTAAGTGCAACATATTCCGGTGCAAAATATGCACCACTCCCCTGGAAAGTTAATGTAGTATGCCTTTAAGGCTCATTAAAGGTACATAATTGGACTTTTTACTTTGGACAAAATAAACCAATTTTTTTTTCTTTTAATAGTTCACTTTTTTAGACACTATTTTTCACATCTTTTTCCATGTGATGCACACTTTTATTTTTAATTTGTGGTTTTCTCATGTCAAGTTTAATTCATTTACACCTTTCACACGTGTAATTTCATAGTGGAACATGTTAAAATAGATTTCTACATGTTATCACATGTATTTATGTAAAACACAAAACATAAATAATCTCAAAAACATAAATCAAAACAAAAACATCTTAAGTTGTACTTGAGATCACATATGAAAACAGGAAAACTTAGAGTCACATGATTACTTATTATTCACATTATGTCCCATATGTTTACATGTAGACACATTTTTTAGACACGTATGACTAGCAACATAATTTGGTGCATTAATACAGAATTCAACTAATGTATGCAGTCATGTGCATAGCATATTAAGTATTTTACATCAGCTTCATATTCAGACTTTAGATTTAGATTTTAGAAGCGGAAATAGATTTTAAGCCTTAAAGGGAAATTCCACCATTCCAGGAGGGAATTCTAAATTTCTGCGTAACTAAATTGCTAAGATGTAAGAAGTCATTCAGAGTGTGTTGATTTAAAATGGTTCATGTCAGAGAAACTAACATAAAATACTAACAAACACATTACACCATACCTGAGATACTGTTTTATGATAGTTTTGAGACATTTTTGACTTAAAACATTTTTTTTTATTCCTTCATGGTGAATAGATACATGCAGTGTATTGTAAAGCAAAATAGTATTTTCATTTAATAGCATCTTCATCATCACATTTAAAAACTCAGAAGATGTGTAGATTCACTGTTGTAGACATTGTGACCCCTGGTTCCTATCATCACCACTGTAAAGAAATCTGAGTCGGTAAGTTTCTCTGCAGTGAACCATTTCACATCAGATCACTCTGAATGGCTTTGTTAACATCACAATCACTGAATTATACAGAAATTAAAGTAAAATGGTAGAATTCCTCTTTAAGGTAGTCTGGTAAGAACTGTTGTCATAATGAATAGTGCTGAGGATTTTAATTGAAGCCTAATTACCACTGTTACCATTACAGTGTATTTAAAATCTTTAAAGCAGTTAATACTGTGAAGGCATCTGCTCTGTTACATCACACCACATCAGTGGGAGTTTAATCTATGTGTTATGTGTTTGTGTAGTGTTATTTTGCTGGGCAGCTGTGTCCTAACAGGTAACAAAGCAATAAGCAATGTTTAGTCCCCGACGTCTGTATGGACTTGATAAGCTCCGTGTTCAGCACTACACTCCATTAGGCAAACTCTGTGTTTGCTCTGAGGTCAGCAGTCTCAGCCTTGGACTTAACTTAATACCCAGAGAGCCTTTTCAATCAAACCACTCTTGGTGCTTTGTTCCTCTACACTTTTTCATAAGGCCTGTTTATGAGACTGATACTTAAGACACCATTAAGCTAGCATGAGAGCATTTACATCTCTATGGACAAGCATTAATTAAGATAGAAGATACAACTTAAACATAATTGTTAACAATATTTATTCATTTATTTAAACATTTTCATAACATAATATTTTAAAACAGAACAGTAAAATAAAAATCCTGGAGACAAGACCAGATGTGTGGAGTCATTATAAATGAAAAAAATATATAATTTCAATAAAATATGATACAATTATGTTCCTTAACTAAAGGTACTGAAAACTGACCATTGAGGGTATGACAAGATGGGTAACATAATCTGCAACATTTTCTGTTTGTATTTGATTGAATATGGTGATCCTAAACTTCTGAATTGTGATTCAAGCTTTTGAATGGAAGCAAAGGAAAAAAAAATAACTCAGCTTTTATAATAGGGATAAACTTACCTAAATCTCACAAATAATCAGTTTACGCTCGCACTGTTCCAGACAGAGAACAACAGTATTCAGTGGTGAGAATGTACCACTGCTTTGTTGAAATTAGGCCCTTGATCCACAGAGTAATATTATCGTTTTTTTTTTAGATGATTGGGAGATGAGGTTTTCTTTCCATTCCCTATCTGAGCTGCCCCCACCAGAGCCTTACATCTCTTGCCCTAAGACGTACCCCAGCAAGGCTGGTAAGAGCGAAGGCAAAGGTAAGGAACATTTTTTTTGCTATGAAATATGTTTTGCTTCATGTCTGCGATAGTGAAGTAATGTGACTGGATAGGAAAAGCTATACTTGACAGTTTTCAATTGAAAATATTATCACCAATATGACTGTTCATATTCTGGATATACTCCAAAGATCTTTGCCTAATGTAGACTGTTACACAGACTGTCATATTTTGGTGTCATTCATTTTTTGCTGGTGCCTCTTACGCTCAGAATATTTATTTATTTATTTATTTATTAATTATTGCAGCAACTGGTCCCAGTACAATAAAGCTTGTCTGTGTTCTCTGCAGGGTCTTTGCAGAAGGAAAGAGGTGCTCCTCCACTGCCTCCGTTGCCTCCATCAGCCAGATGAAGGAAAATCACCCATACCTGTTCAGTATTATTGGGGCTATTTAGATTTTTTAACCAGAGCTCCTTAACACTTTTGTTCATAATATTTTTTGAGATGTTGCTGAAGGTTACAATTTCAAAATTTCCACAACACACACAAGCACACACACGCACACACACACACACACACACACACACACACACACACACACACACACACAAATGATAATGCACAGACAGACTGTCAATAGTTATCTTAGTGCAATGTATTCCAAATATATTTTTGAAAGAATGTTTTTTTCTTATATTGACTGTTTTTTATTTCCTTTTTGAGCTTTGTCTAAATAAATAAATAAATAAATAAATGTATGGATGAATACATGATTGAATGGATGGATGGATGGAGATGATATGGAAGTCTGTGCTGTTCTGAAAAATAAAGCACATTTTTATCAGACACAAGCTGCCACAGTATATGGGCTCATTTGAACAATGGCATTGAATAACACACACTTGCTCATTACCTAGAGCTCCATCTTTGGCTTGTAAAAATGTACATCAGTTTAAACGCTTCCTCTGGTTGCTGCATTTCTGTGCAGTCTTTACGGCGGAGTTTTGCCCTCTTTAGGAATTTCCATGAAGAGGGAGGCTAATGCGAACAATGCCGAGACCGAAATAAACCAGGCGAATATTGTACTGAGAAGACTTTTATTCAACAGTATTTTATAACGCTGAGGACTTTTATTCAAGCACCACGTGAAACACTCATGTGCAAATTTGCTTATGGCCGCCTCCCGCTATCTGTGATTGGTGGAATCAAGTTTCTATCCAACGGTTTAGGAAAACATATAAGAGGCCGGCAGGAACGGAGTGTGAGTGGAGGAGACGAGAGCTGTCAGACCTGAAGTCCAGTAATTATACAAATATGAAGTCTTCATCTACCTTGAGCATTCGGCTATGGGTGTAACATCAGGCCTCGACCAGCCTGTGAGGGGGAGAAACTGGTTAAAGCAGAGAGAGAACTAGTTTGTTGACATGCGGGGCTCCTGTGCCGTTTCCTGTCAGTGCAACTCGTGCTAACTCCGTAACTCCGACCGGTTTCAGCACCGCAGCTCAGAAAGGTAAGAGATGTGACGGGGATTAGGTTTAAATGCTCCAGTTTTAATGAAAAGGGGATGTGATAAAGAAACGTTCGCACTGCAAACTATACAGTGTTTATGTAGCGTTTATAGCATGCTGAAAGATATACGTTCAAATGTGACCTCCGTCGGGAACTTGGGCACGTTCAAAATGAGCTTAGCTGGCTTTCTGCGAACTTGGAGGGCAGTGGAGGTGGATGTGTACGTGCTGCTGAAGTGTCTCAGAAACCAATAACCATTTACTTTTAAAGCTATTAAAGCTTTTCGTCATTCGTTCGAAATAATTTGTCACTAATTTCTTTGATTAACCCATTTTCTCGATTTTGGTTGTTTTTTTGTCAGACTGGCTGGACTCTTGATAACCTCCATCCATCTCTGAAGGCTACAGACCTACAACAGGATGGAGTCTATCAACACCTCCATGTCCAACTCTGCACCGGGGGCTGACCCCTCACCTGCCCCACATCCTGCCATGTCCATCGATAAGCTTTTCCCCGCTCTCCTTGAGTGTTTTGGGATCATACTGTGTGGATATGCAGCTGGCCGTGCCAATATCATCACATCCACACAAGCCAAAGGCCTGGGGAACTTTGTGTCAAGGTTTGCTCTGCCAGCACTGCTATTTAAGAACATGGTGCTGCTGGACTTTGGAAATGTCATCTGGCCATTTCTTTGGAGCATTCTGGTGGCCAAACTGACTGTGTTCTTCATTGTGTGTGTGCTGACATTGCTGGTGACCAGCAAGGACACCAGATTCTCCAAAGCAGGCCTTTTCTCCATATTTGCTACTCAGAGTAATGACTTTGCTCTGGGATACCCTATAGGTAAATAATAGTGTTTTTTTCCCTTGGACAGATAAGGAAAAAGTGTTTTTTTGTTTCAAAGGAAGAGCAACAGTCCAACCAACAATGAGACAGTCACATAAAGTATTCACAAAGTAAAAAAAAAAAAACATAGTTAAAATTTTGAAAAGTGATCTAACTGCCCTTTGTCCAGATGTGGACAAACACTCCTATACTCTGCTGTCTGCTAGCTGTGTTGACTCAGGTGGCAGTGCTTGCACCATGCCTGTCCTGTACAGAGCTGCTTAATCCATTTGTCAGCTTGTTTGTTTGGTTCATGGCTAAGAATAGGTTAGACTGATGTGAGTACAGTGAGTGACCACATTTAGGTTGTGAATGCTTTTTTATTGTCTTCCATTTATATTATATGGTTTTCCCAGATCTATCAAACAAATGTAATGGAAGAAGCATCTTTCTTTTTTTAAACAGTCGGAACATGCTATTTTCAGTTGAACACTGCTTGCTACTCCCTCTAGCTGGGGTTTAAAAAATGTCTTTTGTCTTCCTCAGTTGAGGCTCTATACAGAAACACCCATCCAGAGTACCTGCAGTACATTTACTTGGTGGCTCCGGTCTCCCTCATGGTGCTAAATCCAATTGGTTTTGCATTCTGTGAGGTCCAGAAGCGGCGGGGTGAGCACATGCAGCATCAGAGTAAGCTGCATGTGGTTGGGGTGGTGCTGCTCCAGGTTCTCAGGAACCCCATCGTCTTCATGGTGGTGGTCGGGATTGCGTCACACTTCCTACTGGGCCAGAAGATCCCACCGTTCATGGAGGAGTTTGTGGATGGCTTGGCCAACTCGTTTGGAGGTGCGGCTCTGTTTTATCTGGGTCTGACCATGGTGGGTCAACTAAGGAAGCTGACAAAGTCCACAGTGGTGGCTCTGATACTGCTCATCACCGCAAAACTGTGAGTTTCCTGATAACAGTGAACAGGTGAAGTATTTAGGTATAGTGACAGTTACTGAACATTGAAATGCTTTGTTTTTTGTCACAACATGGCGCATCAACTTCTTCAAAAATGAAAGTTTCAGGCAATTTAAGGAATTCAATTAATTTGCATTTGCACAACCTCATTTGTTTTGTGAGCAGATAGAAGCTGTTTCTCTGCTGAAGGACTGGACCACGCGAAACTTTTGCTCTTATATATGTGGACTGTTGTTCTGCAATAATAGTTGTCTATTGTTCCTTTAGTATCATATGGGTTAGGGTTAAGAGGTTCAGTGTTCTGTTTCCTCTTTCTTAGCACAGTTTCACATTCAGCATTTGCCCTAAATACATTGTGTTGTAATGTAGCACAGTTAAATACTGATTATTATTGCAATCCTCAGGCCAGTCTGTTCTCATGGATCACATCTCTCTGCACTGATTACTTACATTTACAAGTAGTGTTTTGACTCTGAGTTTTGGTTGTTGACAGTGATATCTGGCTCCTCTGTGCTTAAGAATTCTCATGGCGACAAAGCAAGTTTGGGCCTGTGTGAGGAAACATATTCCTGTGCATGCTCTGTAATTTAGTCTGATCTGTAGCATTTTAAGCTTTCCTGTTATATAAAGTGTTTCCTAGTGTAGCTTAGAGAATGTTGAGTCAGGTGCCAGATGATCAGGATATGTGAAAACGGTGATTTAAGAGATTACAGAAAAATGTAGGACAGTTCTTAGCAATAACTGAGATTTTCAGACCAAGCCAAAGAACTTGATAACTCTGCATTTAAAATGGAATTCCCCCAGTCTTTCAAGATTTCTATACAATTAAATTGTTGAGTCAGAATTGTGTCTTCAGATGTCTTAAAAGTTTAATGCCTTTAAAAACTACATCATAGAAGGTTATTAGGCAGAATAGTTATGAATATGTTACCGGATGAGTGACACATTGTTTTGTGATGTGTCTAAGAAGATTTTGGCCTAAAAAGGGTTTTTTATTTTTATTTATTTATTTTTTTTGTAAATGTATTAATGACTGAGTTGTTCATGCACAGCGTTGTAAGGAAAAGTCGTACCCAAAGAAAACACATTTTTCCAGATTTACCATTTTATCATTTTCTTTTATATATAATATTGATAGACATGTGAAAGTTCGCTTGTGGTTTTGGATAGTGAAAAAAAGGCTATATTTGTGCTGAAGAAATCTCAATTCCTAGTTCGTATCACCACCAATATAAAGAGATCCAACGTTCTCGAGAACAGAGCATTTAAACTCAGAATACTCATGCAGACTTTGTTTACATCTCAGTGACTGAATTATGCAGAAAATGTGAAATTTACCCTTTAAGGAGAGCTTTATAATTTTAGCTCAAATACCGAATATGTTTACTCCATATTCTTCTGTGAACAATGTGTGTTTGTTTTGTGTTTTCCTCAGGCTGGTGATGCCACTGATTTGTAGAGGCATGGTGGAGGTTTTGGACAGTGGAAACTTTAGCTCTCTAAACCACAGCAGTCTGTCTAACTACGCTTTCCTGTACGGAGTCTTTCCCACTGCGCCCAGTGTGGCCATATATGCTGCACACTACAACATGGAGCTACAGGTGGTGAGTGCCTACTGTAGTGCATGATATTTGCATGTTGTATATGAAATGTGATATGGCAAAGACATCACGATACTTGAAGGCATTGCCATGGCATGTATCACTGTGTTTAGTGATTTGCAAAAGCATTAAAACAGACAGAAAATATTCAATGAAGACAGATAAATAGAACAGGACCTGACAAAAAACCGACAACTGGTAAAAATAAATTAGGAAAATAAGAGTTATAATTGCATAATAGAATAATGGTCTGACACTCAATTAGTAACTTATCCCCTAAATCTGTCTTTCTCATGAGGCATGCGGTTGTTCATTATTCTTGAAGTACTGTTCTTGAAGAAACTCATGATATGTTCAGTAGAGAGAATTGTAATGTAATGCACCACATAAGGATAACGTATTTTGTAGGGATTGAACAATGCAATGTATCAGATTGCATTGATTTGTTTTGTGGTGTTTTATTATGACTAGTGTAACTACTCTAGTGTGTTAGATCAGGAAACCATAAAGCACAGCTTTTATGACAAATATTGTACTTTTATAATATTGAGTTCTTTAATTTAGTGTTTCCCAACCTTGTTCCTGCAGGCCCACTTCTCTGCATGTTCTGGTGCTTTCCCTGCTTTACAACACAAATTTTAATACAGTAAAGGGTTTTTAAAAAACTGATTATTTGGATCAGGTGTGTTGGGAGCAGTGAAAAAAAAAAAGAAAATAAATACTTCAGTCATGCCTTGTCTACATTTTCGGTTGCATGAGTTTAAGATAAGAGCAAAGTCTGTTATTTCTACTTAAACATTAAAATGTAATGACATGACTCATTGATGCATTTATGGATAAGAGGATAGAAGATTTACGTAGTAAAGGCTGGTTTTAAGTGATCATTTCTCTAATTTTGTTTGTTGTAGCTGTAATGTTTTGACCACAGTGTACATGATATAACACATTTGCATAATGAATACTTCAGTTTTTAGTGTATGTTGACATTGCATGGCCACCTCTGATTGTACCTCAATCTCCATTCTCTAGGTGACCTCAGGGATGGTTATCAGCACCTTTCTCTCTGCCCCTATCATGTATGTCTCTGCCTGGCTGCTGACTATTCCCTGGATGGATCCCAAACCACTAGCATCTGCGTTGCAGAATATTAGCTTTAACATCAGCATTGTCAGCCTGTTTGCACTGGTAAGCAGACATTTATGCATGTAGAACTGACTGTTCCTCTTCTTTTTCCTCTTTTCATACTTCGCTTCTGTCCCTTTTTTGTGTTTTTGCTGCTTTTTTCATTGTTCCTTGTTGTAAAAGCTATGTTGCAACACTATATTTGTTAATGGCTTTTAAACAGCCTCCTTTGAGCTGCTCACTCTTTTTTCACTGTTTCTGGCTCCTCTAACTCAGCCTAATATTATGGGATTATGCTAAATCAGTTGTTACCATAATAACTGGGGCAGAAAAATAACCGTTACATATTTAAACTGACATGTTGGGGTTGCACTGGAATAAATATCCACTGTGACTCTTGGGCTATGGATATCAAAGTAATGACAATTAGAAATGTAAAACTGGAGTATTTGGAAAGTGGTTGGAGTAAAACTCAATCTTTTAGCCAAATGGTTAATATGAGAGAACTACCTTGTAATGTAGCAGTAGTGAGTGCTTCTAAGATAAAAAAGTTAGCTCAACCACAGTGGGGCTGCACTTCCTTCCTCTTTCTGGTTGTCATGAGCTCTACTCAGGAAACGTAAATAGGTTAACAGTAAAAATGTAATAAATGTAAACAGGTCTCCTCCCAAACAGGTGGCCATTGAGCCATGCTGTCTAATCACAAACTGTGTTTGTCCACTGTCAGGCCCTGTGTATCACTTTGAAACTTGTTTACATTATCTCAGTGAAACTGAAATGAGAAAAGGAGAACCTGAAATACCTGTACCCCTTCCAGTGCATTTTTTTGCTCAAGTGCAGAGCAGCTACCCTACAGTAACCTAATGTCACCCTTCTTCTGTAGATGGCCAATTGTATGTGTTTCTGTTGCAGGTGTGGTGTGTGGCTGTAAAAATAATGAGTAAGAAAGTCTGCAGTCTTCCTCATATGTTTACAGTTAATCTGTTTGTGGCACAGGTGAGGCAATTAAATGTTTTGACAACATAGTCAAGACTAGTTTGTGGGTGTTCAGACCAGAGTGAATCTCTGTATGTCTGAGCTTATTTCTGTTGTTTTCAGTGTTCTGATGCTCTACTTTTTCTGCTCCCCACCCCGTGTGTAGTTGGGGGTATGTATAGGTATGATTGCTTGGAACTTTGTAGTGGTTAAAGATAACTTCATTGGTCAGGTGTTTACCTTTACTCTGCTATATGGCTCACTCTACAGTACCTACATATGGCCAGGTAAGACTCACACAAGTACAGTCTTGCTGATTGATTCCTCTTAATATAACCCTCATGAATTGTAAAGTGTTCTTCGATACAACTTTCTTAACTATCTGTGTTTTAATAGGATTGATAGCCATCTCTCTCTACCTGTTGAAGAGGGATGAGCAGCTAAAGGTGCAGCCAGGTATTATAATGATCATTGGCTGGGGGTGAGTGCTGCTATTTTTTCCTTTTCCTTATTTGAGTTTTCACATGAATGCATTTTCAGAAACCTTTTCAGAACCCTTATTTCCTTTTTAAGTTCCTGGTGTCATGTAAAAGCATTCTATAGAGAATTCATTGTAGAATGCTTTTGAATGACATTTAAAGAAATGAAAGTATATGGTTCGGTTTTTTATACTGCATTTTTTCACCATTTATGATTTCTGAATTGGTAAAATTACAGAAGAAGGAGAAAAATCTTATTGACTTTAATGTATGGCAATGTACTGATAGTCGTATCTGAAAATTTGAACACACCCAGTCAAAGAACATGTTTTGTTGATTTTCTTTGTGAAAATAAATTTACACATCCTCTGCTGGGAACAAACTGAAATATGGAAATTGTAGTGCAAAGTTTTTATGAGCTAAACATATAGAAAAAAAATAAAAAATGAAATAAGATGTGCCATAACTTTCAGTCAAAAAAAAAGGAAAAAAAAACAGCAATGTGCAGTATTGTGTTCTCTGTGGAGAATGTCTACTTATTTTCACAAATAAGTAGACATTTCATCAGGGGCTCCTGATGTCATTTCATCAGGGGCTCCCAAACTTTTGCATATGACTGTGTTTTATTGCATATAATTTTGAGTCATTTTTGTTGGCTTTGGTCTTTGTATTTGTCATGAAATGTTGACATAACTTAAAGGGCAGATGGCATAAGAAAGAAAATAAAAAAACGTTTTTGATATGACTTTTTAAATCTTGTTTATTTATTTGCTTTTGTAGTTGCTTTTTATAACTTTTAGCAAGAAGATGCACAGCTGTTTATGTATACAACATAAAAAGTGCCTTATATTGTCTTATCACTACCATTCACAGTGTGCCAATGGTTGCAGTAAGCATTCTCCTCATGGTGGGAGAGAAAATGCAGGACACCATCGACTCTGCTTTCTTTTTTGGCACATCGCAGGTAGAGAAAGACTAAAATACATATTTAATCCTGAAGAGTGCTGTGACAAAAAAGGTGGTCACAAGCAAAACTGTGTTGATTATGAATGACTTGCTCTTCTATTTTTATGTGCTTTTTTTTTTATAAAAGCTGACTTTCCTTAGCTTGTTTTCACATATGCTGGTTTTATTGTCAGACACAAAAGACCTCTGGGCTAAAAAAGCCATTGTATCTACAGACGATGTGTTTAGCTGATTCACTGTCTGATGGTTTTTAGGGCTTCCACTTTCTGATAAGCGCACAAACAGTCATGTATTGAAACATGCAGTGTGTAATGTGAAGTGTGTCCCTAAAAATGATATTTTCACATGTAGAGAAAGCAAAATTTGTTTACTTTCCTATAGATCCCACAAGCTGCTGAATGTAATTTTACTTCTGATTTCTGTTCCTCTGTCTCCTTCTGTGTTTATGTAGATATTTTGCACATCAGTAGTGCTGTGTGTGGGTATAGTTGTAGCAGGTGTGTCTCTCATGCTACTCAGCAGAGGCACCCAGGAATATCAGACCCTTGAGCAGGAAACAGCAAATGGCACTGCAGAAGACCTGAGAGCAGACAACAGCGTGCCGGCCCAGTGCACTTTTGAGCAGTCTTCCATAGAGGATGACATCAGGCCAGGTATAGCATTATACTATTGCTAACATGTCTCTCATTTAGATCTAAATATCTTGTTTTGTGTCTGAAGTCGGTAGCCTTACTTAAATGTTTGCAAATATTAGTTTATTTTTTAGCGCTTTACATTTTTGTCTCTTTTTTTTCCCACCCCCAGAGTGTAAGGGCTGTCAGTGCAGTAGTGCTTCTGTTCAGTCAATGACTAATATGGTTATCAACAACAGTGTGAAGGACACTTCATCTGCACAGCAAGGTACACTATCACTCTTGTGCTCACTTATCATTATTACACTAATTGATCTTTCACTTATTTTACGTTATGTCATGTTCCTGCATATCTCGCTTTTATTTCAAAGTCCATCCCCCTGATTGTTCAGCACTCATATTCAGGCACTCTAATTTTCCTTGTTTTCTTCCACAAACTACTACTACTGTGTCACTGGCTTGGTCTCGCTGTCCAGTAATATGTACTATATTGTGGTTTACTCTCTCAGTCTGAAACACCTTAACTCTGACATGCCTTAGATTATTACCTCACATTTCTTTGTATTTCTGTTCTTTAACATTAGAAGGACCTGCTCATACATTGTAAACTCCACCCATTTATTTAGGCTTTATGTTATGTAGAATCTGCTGTACTTTGGGAGATATTATAAGCTAGGGTTGGGCAATATGACAACGTTTATCGCTATCATGATAAATTATGTCACAATACAATACAATATAAAATGCTTTTCTGAACAAATTGTGCATATCGTCAGTACTTTTTGTTATAAAGATTAAAATTTATCTCGTTTAACTGAATTTATTGCAACACAGTATGCCAAATATTGAATAAAAATCACTGTATTCACAGTTTTTGATAGTGTTTTAAAATCTAACACTACTTGTTCTTCTTTCTCTGTTCCAACTGATCAGATGTCTAAAAAAAGTAAATATTGTGACATATCTATCGTGAAATTTTTTTTGAAGTATCGTAATATATCACCCACCTCTATTATAAGCTGACTTTTTGAAAAAAAGAAAAAAAAGACTTGAACAACAGAGAGTAGGTCTGTCTTTCTGTGCTGTTTGTCTTCTTACTGTGCTTCAGTTATCAACTAATCCCACAGGTGTAAAAATCTTTCACCAAAAGACGCTTGCGCAAACTCTGAAATTAGGCTGTACCACAACAGCTGTTACTCAGCAGATGAGTAAGCACAGTTGACTTTACACGGTGTAGTTGGCTTTGAGTGGCTGTGTTTAGACACATTTTGTGTGGTGCAATTGTGGTGTCAATTTGGATGTGATGGTTGCATCAGCTGTAAAGCAGACATCGATATAATCTTCGTTTAAAGACTGTCATGCAGTTATCAGGGTCTGAGCATATAATCCTGTGTTATTTGCAACAACTAACAATTACACGTGTATCGGCTGTGTGTGTTTTTATTTTGCTGTTTAAAGTGGGATTTCCACAGATTTTTCACATTTTATGCATAATGTCGCTGTCCAAAGGAAAACATGCATCTTCTTTTTACATTTTTTTTGTTCTAGTTCTATACATCATCTGAGCCTAGCAGCTGTCCTTTCACATTGTGTGAAAAATTCATGATCAGTGGACTGACAGAAATGCTCCAAAATTGCTCGGAATAAAATCTCTTTACATTAACTTACATAGAAAATAAAGAATGTGTTTTGCCCTTTTCTGTGAAGTTATTATTTTGGAGATATTTGTTTTTCTTCAGACAACGATGGTGATTGTCATTATGGTGTATACAAAGTCATTCAAAGTGGTTTGATGTGAAATGGTTCATTGTTAAAAAAACGTACTAATTTGGAGTACTTAACAGTGGTGGTGAAAGGAAACAGGAACCATGTGTGTCAACAATGAAATGCAATGATGTCAAAATGCAAACACAGGAATTTTATTTACTATCCAAAATGGCTAGTAAACCTGGATGAGTTTTTACATGTAATGTTGATAACAGAGAGATGTTTTCACTGGGGACTATATTGCCTTACAATGCCTTGTATGTACCCCTTCACCATGAATGCATTTTAAGAAATTCGCTATAGGCCAAAACCTGGTCTTAAAACCATCATAAAACAATGTCTCAGGCATCAGGCAGCATACTCATAACCATTTTATATAATAGCTTTCTGTGAGGGAGCTTTAAGAGGCATCAGACTCTTCAGACGTCTGGTTCCTGTCACTACTACTGTGCTAAACTGTTTACTTAGTGTTTAGTTAAAGTTTGAGAAATCTGTACAATTCCCCTTTAGGGTTACAGGAGTATTCCATCTTCTTGTAAAGGCAATAAATGGGAACATGTAAATGGAAAAAGGTCACATTGAAAACATGATGTTTGCAGGTGAGTGCGGGAGCTGCTGTGATTCCTCTCATTGTTTGCTGGTGGAAGAGGAAGAGAAATGGCAGAGTGCAGACAGACAGATGGCCAGACATGCTTTGCTTTGCTTGTTACTCACCGTCAGTCTTCTTGCTGTAAGTACAGATTTACTTAGGGTCTTTCCTCCATTTGATGCACATTTATAGTATATTCTCATTGTGAACAACTTTTATTTTAGACCTGAAGGCAGGGGGGAGTTGGTGTGCATTTTTAGCAATCAGTGAAATTACTGTTACGTCAATGACCGAGAGGCACTGGTGTCATGAAACCACAGTTTGTGGTTCCAGTGACTAATGGTCTCTATTGGATGGCACTAGGGTAAACAACCTTTTGTAATGAGTGAAATTGTATTATGTCTGCACCACTAAAACCTCAGTATATCAGATCAGACTTTTTCAAATCTGCCATCTGTTAATAAATTATGAAGTGTTTTACACTGCATTTATAACCAGTCATCTCACCTTACTTAAGCACTATTACATATTCATTAGTTCTCTTTGGCATTGCTGATGTCCTCACTGACCTGCCTTTGCTATCACTGGGTGGAGATACTCTTATCTCAAGAACATGCCATTCATTCATGGTCCCTTGACCCACATTGTTCTAGAATCTCTCCAGCTGCCTCTGGTGGCTCCTTAGTCCAGTTCCAGGCAGGTTGTACTTGGAGCTACAGTTCTTCTGTGCTATCATCAACTTTGGACAGGTAAGGATCATATGTCATCTCATTCTTGCATCCACAGTTTAGTTGTGCATTGAGTTAATGCTCTGTTCTTCTCTCCCCACAGGGTTTCATATCTTTTGGAATTTTTGGCCTTGACAAACATTTAATCATTTTACCATTTAAAAAGAGGCAAGTTCATTCACTTTGCTTTGGACTGTAATTTGTGGTGATATATATATATATATATATATATATATATATATATATATATATATATATATATATATATATATATATATATATATATATAATTTTTTTTTAATAAAAATGTAGGTTAGCCAATCTGAGACAGGCTTTTGGTCAAGAGGCAGCGATCCAGTCAGACATATCTGAGGAGATCAGACTGACCTGTAATCAGTTCCTTAAATATCATAAAGAACAGTGTGTGCAAGACATCGTCCATAAGAAGAGGTAGGCATGCTCTACTGTCTCTGTTACTCTGTTGGCATCCTTGCATAATTAGACGCATCTGAAAAGTTTTATTTAACAAAAGTATATTTTATAAGTATCAGAAATGTTTTACAAGTTTGAATTTCAGGAAGTAATTCTCAGTATGGGCTGTTATTCCCTCTTATTCCTCATTAACTTCTCTTTTTCATTCTCACTTTTACAATGTCAGTTCTTCATTAATATGAGCCAGCATCTTTGTTTTGCCTCCCACCTCTTCCCTATTTGTCTGTGCTCTTTCTGGTTGTAGTGGTTGATCCTTGCTCTTCTGTGCAGGTGTGGGAAGCGGAGCATAGCAGAGACCTTTCTGGGTAGTGAAATGGTGCAGTGGCTGCAGACTGTTGGACTTGCTAGTGACCAGGGGGAGGCGCTATTGTATGGCTCACGGCTGCTGGAGGGTGGCGTTATCCACCATATCACCCATAACTATGGTTTCCTGGATGACACCCTGCACTATCGTTTCACAGAAAACATAGCTAATCACTAAAGCTGGATGAATATAAAGGCTAGAAAAGGCTAATGTTGGTTCAATTTCATCTTCAAAGTAATGCGCTGTGTGCCTAATTTAACTTGTAGTGTGTTATTATGGCTTGAGAGTAGTTTACACTGGGCTTACACTGACCCTTTCCTAACCTCTTGGGTATGGGATGGAAAAAAGGGACGGTAAGATTAACACTGTGCTGCTTATAGGACTAGGTGATGGTTTGCATGCTAAGTTGCATGTATAGCACCACTGTGTTCTGGGTATTTTACATGTAAATACCACATATTGAAGCTATAAGAGCTTCAAATATAGAGGAATATAATGGCCACAAAAATACAAGCTTTGTTACAATAATGCAAGTAGAAATCTTGCAGCAACAGGTACTTCTTCCAGTATCTCCTGGATACTCTCTATACAGAATAGTGCAAACAGCTGAAGCTAAAACATCTGGGATCAATGTAGGTCATCATAAAACCAGTCTGTGTGAAATCTTTGTCTTTTTCAGAAGTTTCACTTGGTTACAATTATTTCATATTACAGTTGTATGCAAATGTTTGTGTGCCCCTGGTCAAATTACATTTTTATTGAAGTCAAAATAAGTACATATTCTCCTTAGATAGCACACTTCTGCATGTTTAAAGGCACAATTACTGTTTGCTGAATAACACTGGGGGGAAAAAAGATGGCCTGTGCAGAAAAATGCCATATAGGTTTGTTCCCTGTAAAGGATGTTATTTCTTATTATATTTTTTTCTCATTTTCACTTCTATAAAACATGTCATTTGACCAGGAGTCTTCAAACTTTTTGTGTAAGAATGTATTAATGAAATTAATATTGCACTGAAAAAAAGTCTTCCATTAATAAGTTGGTACTTATTAGCTACGATAAAATCATTTTAACAGCTTAATAAGGTTTTATAAAGATTTCTCCAGAAATTGTTTATCACACTGCGAAAGGATCCTTTATTTGCAGCACTGATACAATTTTCTTTAACTGTATCAATGTTTAGGATAGTCAGACTAGCTAGCATGAAAAATTAGATTAAACATGAAGTGCTTTTAAAGCCAGAAACAAAAACAAAATATGCTTATATTGAAAGGAGGGTAAAATAGATGATCTCTACTTTACTTTATCCAGAACTCCATGCCTACTGCTTTAAATAAACATTGTCACTTAAGTTATGACTCCAATTCAAAACTTTTCCCCAATATTTCGCTTATACCTCTGACACATTGTAGGATGGAGCCATAAGTAAATTAATTATTGAGGTTTTAATGGTCAATATTGTTTCACATTCTCAAAGCCAAAGCTGAGGGAGGAAATCTGTTCCATCACTTTGATTAACCCAAATGTTTGAGCTTGAATCCCAGCCGTGGTCTGCAGGAGCTCTTCATGTTAGATCCTCAGGTGACCAGGCAGTCTGACGCTAACACTGTGTAACTCCAACTTGTATAAAACTTGTTTATTTGCAAAGAGATTATTTTGTGTTACTTATTTATAATACAGTTCATGCCATTTTTACATAATTACATTTGCCACACATTGCATATTTACATTAAATAAACGATTTCTCCAAGTTTTTATGTGTTATTGTACATTATTTTATTTATGTATTAAGCGCAGTGGGCTGCTTAACAAGTTCCCTATATGCAAAAAAATAGCATGTGTGATAACTGTTGATGATCCTTTCTTCCTGATATGAAGGGTTGACATGTTGGAAGTCTTCCTACGAAAGGTAATTTGGAATTTTACTTGGCTTAGTGTGCTATTGTACCTACATATTTTCAAAAATAATTAATGTACATAAATTATATGATTTACAATGTGAAAATTTTGGCTGCCACTTTAAGCTGGCATGCTAATGTTTCATGATCATGAAATAGTTCTAAAATATAGTTCTTCGTAATTTTTTAATGATCACTTTGGGTCAAAGAGTTCATCAGTCTGGCTCAGGCTTTGCTGTAAGCACTGATCTCTTCCTCAACAGTATTTGAGAACAGATGGACCAGCAGTGTTGAATCTTCCACACCTGTAGTCAGGTACTGCTCCATTTCTGTCACTTTCTGCTTCTCCAGCTCTCTCATTTTCTGGACAATCCTCTGACCTTTCTCCTATCACATAAACAGAAGATGTTTGGTTTTTACCAAGGTGAAAAATAAGACTAGGCAGATCATTTGTTCTGTTTTATAGGGATTCTGCTTAAATCTTTATAAATTAATTTTTACTTCAAATCAGAGCTAAAGCATAATAATAATTACAAAACATACTATGAAAATCTGATCTACTGAAATAAAGTTTTCCAGAAAGCTTGAGAAACAACAATAACATACCAGTTGGCATATGATCAAGGGAGCCAAAAAAGCACTGTGCAGAGAGGGGGACAGCCTAAGATGGTGTTTTTGTTTTTTTTGTTTGCTAAATATTTTTTTTAATTATTGGAGGAAGGCTAATATAATCGACCTCTGCTACAAAGGAAAACATAAACTTTGTTTCCAGAACCTACTATTTATGAACAATTCATCCATACACTGCATTTAAACCCTACAGCTACGTTAACTGTAGCAGATGGCAGGGGGTAGCTGTCACAGTTGTTTGAACCAGACAAGCTTTCCAAACGATATATATGCGTCAAGAATTAGCACACTAAAACAAATATTCTTTGTCTACGTCACATCTATAGTACATGTTTAATGACATCAAATGTTTATGAATCTGTGCATAAAAACCTACAAAAAAGTGACTTTTTAATTTATCTGTGAGAAAATGGACTTTGTTTAATTTAAGGAGGCTTAGTAGTAACACAGTGTTAAAACTAACCCTGCCATGTGGAGGCTGTACTTCAGCCTGGCTAGCTCAGGTTGTGAGGTGTTTACATGCTTTAAAATAGTGCTATACTCAACAAGAAGGCAATTAAAACAATATAAGTGTGACGTCTGTGACTCATACACACAATTTGGTGATTGAAAAAAGTTACTTTTATGGTACAAAAACACTCTTCAGGGTGAATCTGGATTGAAATTTGCAGATGGTGTTGCAATGAGAATACGAGAACATGACTAAAAAAATGTTTTACTTCAGCCTGTTTAACTTCATTAAATATCCATGTTACATTTTACCTTGTGTTGTTTATGCCCCATGCTCCTCTCCTGCTGTGCACTAAAATCACTGTTTATTATTCACTAACTGATTAATCATTCAACTTGGACAACTTACCCTTGTGCTGTCTATTATGGCAGCCACCACCTCGTGCTTTATGAATAGAGGGTGTTTACGGTTAGGTTTACTCTGAAAGCGAGGTTTCTTCTTTACTGGATCATCCTCCCCAAAACATGGAGAACATGTGTGCTTCAGCTGCTTTATGTCAGCCACAAAGATAAATGGCTTAAAAACAGATCTAAAGAAAGAAAACGCATTATGAATGGACCAGTTATTTCAGTAAAGTGTGGTGAACATTTTCAGTGGTTATTAATAAGAGTGTGCTGTACATGTAATAAAAGGGAATTGGAAATCTACATAAGACAGTCTAATTTTTTCCATAGTTTTACTGCAGTTACTCTGTAGTGCACTGGAAAAATTTCTTAATGTATGTACTACTGTTCTGAACATGTAAAATCAGGCTCCACCAGTCCAGACCTACCTTTCTGGGTCAGGTGTTGCAGTGAAGAAGTGGACCCCAGGCAGTAAGTGATCCTTAGGGATCACAGACACCATACTTCCGGTTGTCATGAACATGCCCTCCATATTAATTCCACTCTCTTTATCTCTTAGTATCTCCATCATCGTCTCAGCTGTGATATGGCCTGTAAATATGGCAACAATAAAGTGCTGCACTAAACAGAGAACCAACGTCGATCCTCAGTGTTTGTGTAGTCATTTCTCATATTGGCATTACTAACATTACATTGCGAATAAAGTATTATTACTTTTGACAGTCTAACTCCTGAAAAGCTTCAAAGTGCTTAGAGAGGACCACAAGTCACAGTATGCACTTTTTTATGTGAATTAAGATGTGGTGATTATTTCTCATTTTCTATTCTATGGTTGGTCACCTTTGCTTTTTTCCAGGAGCCTGCGGCCTTCGCAGTAACGGCTCCCAGAGGCCTCTATACGGCCTTTGGTAAGAAAGGAGTAAACTTCGGCAAAACTGAACTCCACTTTGCCATCCCACCAGCCCTGCTCCCGTGCATATTCACGCATCCTTGGGTGCTCCTTATCAATCTTGGTGGTGATGGAATACTGGTTGGAAATATTCCGATATCCATCTTAGTAGGAACAAAACAGAAAAGAATATACACACATACAGTGGATTTCTGTAGTATAGTACTTTTTTTGGTCCAACATAAAGACTGAGCATGTTATCCAAATATTAGGTATTCTCTGAGCTGAATCAGATGTGTCAAAACTGGGGAAAGACTAAACTGTGCAGCATATGTGTGCGCCAGGACTGAGACTGTAAAGCCAAGAGCCAGCTTCCCACATCCAGATTAAGCTAAAGTTTAGACTTAAAAGAATTAACAATAGTGATTTACTATTGGCATTGCAATTTAGTCCAAGGCTAGGCATAATCCATGGCCAGGAAACTAGCCCTGAATATTTAGATGAAGTGTCTAGTGACTGTAGAAGTAGCTACTGACAAGGGATAATTCTGGCTTACTCTCAACTCTTTCTGCTGCCCAGTATTTCCCAGAGGTTTCTAGCACCCAGGCTTCAGTGCGGTCACATATGAGAAAGCTGTTATGGTAGGTAAACGTGCACTCATCCTCCATGCAATTGCCTCCCTGCCCATATTTCTCCAGCAGCTCCACGATCACATCTACAGCCTTCTCTGCAGTGTCTGCTCTCTCCAGACCCAGTCTAGAAACACAACAGACCAGATACATGACAGTATTAACATCACAGTATGTTCAATGTTGGAAGAATGTAGTTATTTAGAGGAATTTGCCATTATCCAAAAGAAACACACAAACTGAAAAGATTAATATTTTATTAGCTTTCATACACTACATGTCCAAAAGTCTGTAGACACCTGCTTATTCAGTGTTTCTTTTTTCCCTTCTAGCTGATGCCTGGCTTAGGGCATGGTGATCTCAGGCTCATGTGCAACTGTTCCACAACATCCAGTTGTAAGGAAATGCTTTTCAATTGCAATATACAAGTTAAATTTTCTTAAATGAACCCCCTGTGTCAGCAATGGGTGCACCTCAAAGTAGCTGAATTCATTAATTGGAATGAAGTGTCTGGATAATTTTGGACATACAGTGTATCTTTTATATTGCACTGAAAACTACATTAGTGTTATTTCAGACTGTACCAGTGCAATCACCTGACTAGGTCCATTCCCAGCAGAGCCTCCTCGTGGTCAGCACTTTCTCTCCCCCACACAGCCTCATTTCCGATGCAGACCTGATGTTCATTTGCCCCCATTTCGGCTCCCCAGAGCCAAGCTGGTGTACTCAAGACTACAGCATAGGTATGGGCTATCTGCTCTATCTCTATGTATGTACACTGTCCAAGATAAGAAACAAGAGATAAATACATTTACTTTAATGGACACCTGCCTTCGTCTGCACACCTGTATTCCGGCAGGTGTCATAACCTATTGGTAGCTAGCAAAGATTCTTTCTCTGGATAGACAAAGCACTTTTTGTAAGTCGCTCTGGATAGGAGCGTCTGCTAAATGATGTAAATGTAAATGTCATAATTTGTCCAAGAATAACAGAACGCGTTTCTACCTTTAGTTCTACTCTACGTAAAAAGGGCCATTTAGACTGACCCTCCATCTTAGAAAACGAGCTATTAGTCTTGCATCATACCTCTACTTTTTCGCCTGGACTGTAGTCCTTGGCGGGGAAGTAGACCACCTCTTGGACTTCATCGCAAGGTCTGTCCGAGTTCTTCCCGAAGATGATGCGTTGGCCCTCGGTAGACGGAGGCAAAGCCACGAACGTGTCGCAGGAGGATGGCTTCATCCTGTACAACAAAAACCAACTAACATGACCCATGGACTTCAGCATGAAGAAGGCGCAAATTTTCATGAGGCCATCTCAAGCTATTCCCATAGTTTTCACTCTAAGACTCCACCATCACATTCTCCATCTGTTGGCATAAGTGCACTACTATATAAATATATATTTTTCAATTTAAACAAGCTCCGAAGCGTAAAAAGGCCAGATAAAACTGTAACGTCAAATACCTCAGCTAATTAACAAAGTAAACTCAGCAATAACCTCCTCATTCAAATACTGCAGTTCTCTTCAGGTTGAAATTGAACTGTCAGACTTTCTCTTTCATTTCCCCGTAAGTGAAGTTAAAATGCATGCTTACTTTCCCTAGACGTCTGCGGCGGTTTCTGGTGTAACAGAAAAATCGATTTTTAGATCAAATGGATTTGCTGCATGTGTATCATAACATTTGTTTCAGACAGTTCGTATATGTTACAAATCAGCGGAACTGTTCTTACTAAAGGTCAGAGTTTACACTCGCGCACTCCGGAAGCGCCTTTGGACCCAACGTAAACAGTAAGCTGTGTTTTGGTGAAAGCAGCGGCGTTTTCATTAAAATTCAGTCATGGGGAAGTCTTTCGCTAATTTTATGTGTAAGAAGGATTTTCACCCAGCGTCAAAATCCAATATAAAGAAGGTAACTAATGTTCGGTGCTAATTCAGGAGCGATAATTGATGATAAACACCGGTTAGGTTGCCCTGACCACGCAGCTATTGACTTAGCATATTAGCAAGCAAGCAGGCTCGCTATGTTACTCATTTAATTCACTGTTTGTTCACTTAACTGCGTTATATGGCTAACTTGTTTTGGTTATGCAGTTTGACTTCGGCTGCCGACGTTATTTTCACTGGAAGAATACGTTGAAAGTTTACGATGACCGCTGGTTAGCGTCGCTTGCTATGTAATACCGCGTCTGGCTAGTTTAGCTGAATTGCACTGGAAACTGTTTAGCTATCTTACTTATCTGGAAATTCTGTGTTGACCTAACTTGGTTAGGTAACAGAATTTATGTAATAACTACAGCGATAGTGACGGTCAAAATAGTAGTTGTTATCTGTAGCTAAAATTTATCCATTTGGATTTGAAGAGAATTGTGTACAGCCTAGTTCACTAATCATCGCTATTGTAAACTAAATCCCTTTATCACCTACATCTTAGGTATGGATAGCAGAACAGAAATTAAGCTTCGAGAAGAAGAAGCAGGAAGACCTGATGCAGGCTTACGTGAAAGAGCAGGAGACCTACAACAACAGGTGAGAATATTTATACAATGGTGCAGTAAAATACGCAGTGTTTGTTTCGCTTGTTTTTCAAACTAGCTATTCTGCGTATTTTAAAAGCGTTTTTTAAAAACTCACAGTTTACACAAAATAGGAAAGAATACAAACAAGGACATGAAATGAAGAAACGCTAAGGAAAAAGGGAAAAAAACGTTTTCAAGAAGAGATGTCCAGTGCTTAGGGCAGAAATAGTTTGAATTTGACTTCCTGCTACTCAGCTGTGTTTTAGGAATGACCAACATATTAAAATCAACTCTAAATGAGACATGCAAACAATAAGCAATTTTAGTAACTGACGAAGTTTTATGCATCATTCTGGTGAACTCGTTGTAATCTTTTGAGTAGGCCTGATAAGAGAGTGTTATAGAGACAAGGAGTATAACTATACTGGTCTAACTTTTTTGTGCTACTTCTGTTTTATCTTTCATTTAGTTGCAGAAAAACAGCCACAAGATAAAATCTTCATCGATAAAGCTAAAAAGTTCCATCTGTCATGTATTTTTTCCCACCTATGCACTAAACTTTTTTAGTAGTAAATACAATGAAACTGCAGGTAACTTTGTCCTCTAAAGTTTTCAGTGCATGTTTCTCCTGATCAAGAGTGTGTTTTAGAGATTCATTTTAAACAGCACAGTATGTGCAAAGAATTTAGGCTTAGGTGTGACTGTTCTTTTTTACATTTGATTTTCTAGTATTTTTATTTATTCATATGTAAAAACATAAAGAATTGCCCCCTAAACCTGTCTTTCAAGCCATCCACTGTAGTATATAGTTTGTTTTTTCCCCTTGTTGTCAAAACCTGTTGTTGCCATAAGATGGCAGCATTGTCACCTGTAATCATATTTATTTGATAATCAACTTACTACTTACTGTATGTTTCAGGCTGCTAATGGGTGATGATAGAGTGAAGAATGGTCTTAATTTCATGTATGAAGCTCCTCCTGGTGCATCTAAAGGTAATTATATTCTGAATAGTTTAATTTAGGGTCACATGCCTTCATAAAGTTTTGTCTCTTGATTCTTGTCTGTCTTTCTCTGCTTTTTTCTACTTATTCCCTGAAAATGAGAAGAGGAGACCAAAGAGGTAATTTTTTTCATTAAGACCATCAAGCATCTTAGTATTAAGAATATGTTTAAGTCCTGGTTGGTAATGACAGCACTTTTTTCAGATGTATTAGTCTTAAAGTTGGTGTTTTAAATCTCTGTTTAATTTGGCCTTTGCAGGAAGGAGAAGCTGAATATAAGTTTGAGTGGCAGAAGGTTGCTCCTCGTGAGAAGTAAGTACTGCTATTCATTGTGTAAGCAGAAATAATTGAGGCTTTTTTCCAAGTTTCTGTTTTTTCTTACTTTTATTCTCTTTAGATATGCAAAGGATGACATGAACATCAGAGATCAGCCTTTTGGGATCCAGGTAATGTGTTTTTTTTTTATTTATTGTTTTTCTCTTTCCTATGTGTATTTAAGGTAGAGTTTAAAAGTTGAACTAAGTATTTATTCATGTTGTCAGGTTTTATTAATGTTTTTGGTCTTTATCTCTTCACACTGTAAATGGACCAGTCTGTGAAGTTCTAGTATTTGTTTTTCAGGTGCGAAATGTGCGATGTATCAAGTGTCATAAGTGGGGTCATGTGAACACAGACAGAGAGTGTCCTCTCTTTGGCCTGTCAGGCATCAATGCTAGCTCTATGGCAAGTGATGAAGCAGGTATGCGTAATTAATTACATATAATGAAATATAAAACCATCACCTTAATACATATTAGTTAATCTCAAATGCTGCTTTACATATCTGATTGCAATGAAATAGATGTTATTAACTGGGAGTAATAATTAATGGTCTACTTTTCATGATGTATCCTTAGTTGATTGTCATTTTTTCTCTATGCATATATGGCTTATGTTAACTAATTATTTTGAGTTACGTTGGTCATTGTTGTGAATGCTCTTTGTGCTCTCTCTCTGGCCCTAGAGGTGGCAGTGTTGCCATCTCAGCATATGCTAGTACATGTATATAAGATTCACTTTTTATCTGAATCTAATTTGAAAGAGTTTTTTTTTGTGATTGCTTGCTCATTTTTGTACACTTTTCTTTGACTTGTACAATTACACCATATCTTTTAAAAAGACAATATTTGCATAATGTAATTTGAGTGTCATGTAGCTGTTTTACCAGTTACACAGAGCACTTGAAAATTTGTGCTGAGAGTCATGAGTAATGTTTTAGCTTTGGATCAGATAGATTTAGTTTGGGCAGTCTGTTTCACTGTTCCACGATCTCCTGAACCGCTCTTAGTGCAGGAAGCAGTACTTGTGTGTGCTGAGGGCTGTAATCAGAGTGTGTAGCAGTACAGTAATGTGTTTACTGCTCCTGGGTCCAGCTCTACAGTTCTGTGACTAGCCCCCCTCCTGCGCTTCGAGAAAAATGCAATTATTGTGTATTCTGATTTGCTCTAACCGCTGCTTTGGCAGAATAATACGGTATGATTTGCCCAGTCAGGGGACGAGTGAGTTGATTTGGTGTCCCTTTCTGTTAACAAAGCCGGTGCTGTGCTCCCCTCTGAGGGGGATGCAGACACACATCAATGGGACTCTGAGGCTGTGTTTTGTACTAACAGGCCCGTCGATGCACCCCTCCGAGTTAATGGCAGAGATGCGGAACAGTGGGTTTGCGCTGAAGAAATGTGTCCTTGGGAGGAACGCCACTGTTTGTGATCCAGCACAGGTAATCTCCAGGTCCACCCCCCCCCACTCACCCCCTCAGGCTCAAATAAGACCAATGATATCCATGCCCAGTCCTGAGTGAGGAGGAGAGAAAGTGTGATTGCAGCAAAACGGCCAATTATCAGACCGGCAGCGCACAGTGATTCCAGTCAGTGCAAGTTTAGTCAAGAGGGCAGGGTTGATGAGACTAACTGCCGAAATTATAGGTGAGCAGGGAAGCAGACACACTGCTTATTTTACAGCTCTACATAGCTTACGCTGCTCACTTTGATTTGTCCTTACATACACATACTAGTTTCTGCTTGTTACAAGCTCATATACATCTGGTGCATATTATGTGTATTTTGTCCTTTTAGAGTTTGCAAGTTTCTTGAGTGTGTTTGTGTGTATTCTGTAAGTCATGATATGATGATCTAATGTGCTACAGGAATTTGTGGCTAGTGAGGAAGAGGAGGATCCTGAAGTCGAGTTCCTTAAATCTTTAACCACAAAGCAGAAACAGAAGCTCCTCAGGTATGTATAAATTAGTCAGTGTTCCTTATGGAAGTTCCTTAATTTAGCTGCTCTCTTACCGACTTAGTTATATTAAAAAACAACAGAAAACAAAACAAGGAATGTGGAGGTATTGTTAATGTTCACATTTATTCCTGTTGTGTGTATTACTTTTGTGAGTATTTGTAGAACATAATAGTTCAGTAACTGAACTATTCCCCTGTTACAGAAGTATTAATGTGTGTTATAAGGAGGAACCATAGAGTTAGTTTGCACTGTTTTAATTTACTCACCCATTGACATCTTAAAAGGTATTGTCATTCTAATCTATCTTTTTGTTCTTTTAAAGAAAACTTGACCGCCTAGAGAAGAAAAAGGACAAGAAGAAGAGCAAAAAGGAGAAAAAGAAAAGTAAACATATGCAGAAGAAAAAGACGAACGACAGTTCCTCGAGCAGCACCTCCGACAGTTCCAGCAGCTCTGACTCTGATTCAGAGAATGAAAAACACAAAGTGAAGAAAGAGAAGAAGAAGAAAAAGAGGAGAAAGAAGGACTCATCCAGTGAGAGCAGCTCTGATGGCGAGAGTAAGGGACGAGGCAGAGAAAAATACAAAGAGCCATGCAATAGAAACCGCTCTCATAGTCCTGAGGCCAAGCACAGAGATAATAAACATACACATACACAGTCAGACGAACAGGATAGGAGAGCAGAAAAGGGTCATAGGTCACCGCGTGGAAATAACATCAGAGAGAGAGAACGTAGGAATAACGACAGAGACAAGAGCAGAAGCCTTCGGAGGAGAGGAAACGAAAGAGGGAAGGGTAAGGAGTGGCACAGGGATGCAAACGGAACAAGCAGAGAGGATGAGAGAAACAGGAGTCTGAGCAGGGAGAGAGGGAGGGAAAGCAGAGACAAGTGTAGGGACAGAGATAATGAAAGAGAAAAGGAAAGGAGTGTGAGTAGGGATCGGGGTAGAAATGAAGAAGGAAGGCATCGAAGCTTGGACAAAGACAGCGAAGGGAGGAGGCCCGAGAGGAGCCGCAGCTTCGAGCGAAGTAGAGGTAGAAAAGAAAGAAGCAAAAGTCTTGAGAAAGAGAAGGAGAGGGAAAGAACCGAAAAAAGGAGGAGTAGAAATAGGGACAGAGTGAGGGCTGGGAAAGAAAGGCACAGGAGTCGAAGCAGAGATGATGGGAAGAGACGAGAGAGAAGCAGAGAAAGAAAACACGAGCTGAAATAGCTCTCGTCCTGCTGGTACAATTCATGCCAGTCCATTTGTATTTTACTGGGTACTTTTATTGTAAGTCTTTTGGAGATGGTTGTCATGACCTTACTGCAATGTTTATTTTTTTTCTCTCATAAATTTTTCTCACCCTTTAAATAATGTTTGGTTAAGACTTTTTATTTCGTGTTGTGTAAGTTATGGATCAGTTCATAGCTATGCAGCTTTTCTTCTGTCCCTCTGCGGCCAGTTTGCCAGTAGAGGGCAGCAGACTACTTTAGAAAAAGCGATGAAGCCACATCAAAATTCTGATGTAGAATACAGCACTGTTTTTGTGAAGTTTATAAGATTGCTTACTGATTTGTATATGAGCTGGCTGCTCAGTTCCGAGACGCACTGCTTTCCAGAGCCAGTCACTCACCTGCAGTCTGTGCAGTCAGTTTAAATGGGAGCACAAGGGGGATTCTTACAACTGCTCAATGTTTTTGTTGATTTATCATGGGGAGTTTTGTAGTAGATAGATGTTAGCTAGATGACCATTTGTTCTTATATTTGTTCCCACAAAATGACGTGGTAATTATTATTTATACAGTGATAAATTCGCGGATATCCACTTTCCAATCTTGATTATGAAACGGCACAATTCGCATATAATGTATTCATTTCAGTTTAGTTGGTCTTGAACCTGAAGTGTGTCCAGAAGCTAAACTGATCAGAATGGATTATTAAAAGAAAACAGGAGGACTGTTCCAGTTTTAACAGTAAAGCATGGTGGTTGCTGTTGAATTTTGTCCACATTGTGTAGTTAATAACGCATCTTTCCAGATTCCCTTACAGTTCAGTTTTGCGCTTTTACTGATGAGTTTTAGGCCACAAAAATCTTGCTTTAGAGTTTTGTATTCACATGGCAAACTCCACATTTCCACCAGACTGAAATTGTCTATTTTTATCTGCTCTTTCGCAAAATTCTGAGAGGTCCAATACTGGCGCGCTCACGGCTGATTTCCTCTCTCTCATTATTTTATATGTCAGAATGAAATCGCAGGCGCTGCCGGTTCTGCGAAAGACGAGAAAAGCGTCAGTGCTGTGCAGGTAGTTCACTGTTCTCGGAGTGAGGTGTTCGCTTTGGTTAAAGCCTCAGCCTTTCAGTGCAGCGTATTAGCCGGTCATCGTTTTATCGCAGACCTGCTGAAGTTATGTTACAGTTGACCATCATTCAGTATTAAATTTCTCTTTCTTTATTTCTGAGATACTTGAAACTCAAACGGTTTTGCCAGATCCAGCATAAACATTAATCGAGCTTGAAGCTGAGCAGAGGTGGCGCTGCCGTTTGAAATCTTAAGTAATTGTTGTCATTCAAGGACCATGAAGCTGATATGATTTCCTACATGATGAACTCGTGAGTGTGAACCCCGAGTGTCCTAAGTTACGCAGGAAACTGAAAACTGGATGTTTAACACTGGATATTTAAAATCTTAGCGCGGTTTGAAATGTCACTGTTATCTGAACTCAAAAAACAGTATATTTAAATTGATCTAAACGAACCAATCAGTGAAAGTCCAGCACTGAACTACTGCTAAGCTGTTTGAGACGCGTTATGTCATCACACGAGGTGGACAAAATGCAGGACAAAATTACACACGCACACCGCTTGCTCTGCTGTTTAACATGAGGTTAAACTGGTCCATTTTGATCAGATATTGGTAATTGTAAAATGATATTTTAGTTTCAAGGGCACTCAGTAAAAACACACACAACACATTATGTAAGTGATTTAGGCCTTTATAATTAAATATGTAACTTTGGTAGGCCGCTTTAAGTGGAAGGTCCCTCAGTAGAGTCACACGGGCTGTCCGGGTCAGGCCTGGTACTGATTCAGTCACAGAAGCGGCTTTGAGCGGCTCCGTCCTGTGCGGAGTCTCGAGCTCGGCGGCTTTAGCTGCAGGTCGCGCGGGTGGCTTGTCTCTTTGATCTTTTTTCATTGGAGCTCGCGCACAAAGCGGCTCCCAGCACGAGCAGCGGGACTGAAAGAGCTGAGTGACCCTAAAAGCCCTAACAGCCCTGAGCCCCCCTGTGAGCGCGGAAGGCCCGGTGTGTAAATCCTGGCAGCACCGCGCTGATGAACACCGCTCCGTTTGGAGTGGATCCGCCATAAACTCGCAGTCAGGCTCTCCTACATTAACTTTTAAAAGGCTGCAAATCAGACTCAGCCAGACGCCCGCTGTTTGATAAAAAGGTTTACAAGAGGAAAACAAACTGTTGTCATTTATTTAACGCTGTTTGTATCTCGGTTTATGTGTCCGCTGGATTTTAGATTTTTATTTATTCTGTTTATTCGTTACAGCCGATGCGATAATAAAAAATCTAGGCCAAATTTCACCGTGTCATTAAACGATAATGGGTCGATTTCTGTTTGTGCATTTTGCCCTCGGCGTCGCCGGTACGACGGGCCACCAGCGCACAAAAGGAAATGAAAATAATTTTCGTCTATTGCCTTCTGGTCAATTTAGCGCGCTCTCCAGAAGGAGCTTTTCTGGTAACGAGGTTCCCAGACCGGGCTCGGCGCTGCAGCCTAATTATGCCACGCTTTTTTCTTCCTCACTGCTCGGACGCTGCGCTGGACAAACACAAAGGAGTCCGGGAGCATCCCTGGACCCTTTCAGCTCAACGGCCAGTGATATTCAAATACCAGCCAGAGACCATTTGACTGCGCCGCAACAAGAGCATTCGAGATTCTCCATTAGCATATGGCTTTCCCCATTTTTTTCTTTTCAAAAGTGGCAGCCCCCCAAAAGGGGGGAAAAACTGTTCCCATAACACCAAATCAAGTGCAGCGCTAAGAAAGGCTAAAAGCTGCTTTATGCCTCGGCCCTCTCCTAGATGGACGTTTCCCGTTTGACATGCAAATGTAAGCAGTTAATTTGAGCGATTAAAATAAATATTCAGCGGCCTTTTGTCACCGAGCCCCCCTCGGAAAACGCTCTGATAAAGAGCGCCTGAACAAATGATGTCTCGGAGATTAATTAGATATTTGATAAGACACGAATCCCTAATCGCCAATACAAGACACATGGGGCTGCGATGTGCTCCAAGTCATAATTAATACTATTTAACAGGATTTTCATTTGGCCATAAAATGCCTGTTCCGGGCATTAACTATTGATTTATCCCACTGGGAAAGTGTGCGGCGATTTGCGTTTGCGCGTAGCAGAGCTGCAGAATTGATTTATACTATTTACAAATGTACACACATGATTTCCCTTTTTTTCTCAATATGAAACACCAAATCATTTCTGAAAAGGCAATAGATTCTGTAAACCTGAGCGACTGCTGGAGACATTTCAGGAAAAAACAGACACAATTTCCTCAAAACAAATTCATTTCCGACAAATAAAAATAACTTTCTTCAGCACGTCTTCCAAACAACAACAAAAAACGTTTCGATTTTAAATCCCTTTAATTACAAAATCAAAGCCTTATACGCGAGACTTTATACAATTAAACATTTATATATTTTTAGCAAGGTAAAGAAAGGAGTAACTGAATTTTAAATAGCTGTGTTACATACATACTGACATCCACAAAGTGCGTCGAAAGTAAAGAAAACTCCCTGAATTTCAGGATCCACCACAAAACAGTCAGAAGGGACATTTACAGGGGAGGGGACAAAAATAATGATGGTGTTTGTGGGTGTATCTACACAGTTTAGCTCAGCTCGCAGTTTTCCAGCCCTGTTCGGTCGGGGTCACTGTGTTGCGCACCGATCCAAAGCAAAGATAAAGCAAAGATATTCAACCCCCTTCGCCTACATTTTAACCGATCGATCGTCCTGCAACGTGTCGATACAGCATAGAAATAACCACGCTTAGGTTTAAATATTTATATCCCAGTTAATGAGCTGGGATTAAAAAATGGTGGGTTTCTCTATTTCTCAAAAGAAAGAAAAGAAACCGAAACTGTCAAACTGTCTCCAGAGCAGTTCATGAAACTCCAACATAAAAGAAAGAAGGAAAGAAAGAAAATGGCCTACACCGTCGCGAAAGCAGTTCTTGAAACTCCTGACCCGTTTCTTTCTCCTGTGTCTGTCTGTCACAGCCTAGCAGTCGCGCTTTCGGAGAGGGCTAGATGTGTGCGTGGTCAGCTGTGTGGTGAGTGTCAGTCAGGACTCGTGGTGGGGAGACTGCTGCTCTTTGACCGTGACCCGCGGGTTCACCGCCTCTAAGATCAGTTCCGGGGACTCGGACCTGGGCGTCTCCAGGTTGCTGGTGTCGGTGTCGCTGTCGCTGCCCTTTTTGCCCCCACCTCCGGCCGTGTGTGTCTTAATGTGCTTGCTGAGGTGGTCGCTGCGCATGAAGCGCTTGTTGCACACGGGGCACGCGAAGCGCTTCTCGCCCGTGTGCGTGCGCAGGTGCCGCTGCAGCTCGTCGGAGCGCGTGAAGCGCTTGCCGCAGAAGAGCCAGTTGCACACGAAGGGCCTCTCGCCGGTGTGCCAGCGCAGGTGCGCCTTCAGGTGCGACGTTTTGCCGTAGACCTTGCCGCAGCCCGGAATGTGGCAGCTGTGCAGTCCTTTCCTGCGCAGGCTCGCGCCCGCCGGGCCCAGCCGCTCGGCCTCTTGGCAGTTGGGGCAGTCGCACGTTGCCCGGCCCGAGTATCTCCGGGAGGAGCGCGAGGAGCTGGCAATGCTCGAGCCCGCGCCAGAGATCATGGCGTTGGCGGCCGCAGACGTGTCCGTGTAGGCCGGGATGACGGTCTTGAAGCCATCCTGCGCCAACAGGTGCTGGCCGGTGGACAGCAGGTGCGACGCGCTCGGGCTGATGCCCGTGGAGCTGAAGGCGGAGTGCGTGAGCGCGGGGAAGTCGGGGTTGTAGCCGCTCAGCTGCGAGTGGATGGCCTGCGGCGTGCCTGAGTGCAGCGACGTCTGCAGCGAGCCGGCCGGGTTCTGCACGTCCAGCCACGAGCCGGGGCTCGTGTGGACGTCCCACCACGAGCTCGCGCCGTTCGCCACGTCGCCCGAGATGGTGGAGTGGAAGCCGGACTTGTACCACGACTCGTACGGGTGCGCCACGCCCACGCGCGGGTACAGCGTCTCCGCGGACGTGTGCACTTTGGAGATGAACGCCGACTGCCCCGAGTCCTGCGAGCTCACGCCCGCCGCCGTGTTGGAGAACAAGCTGCTGTACTCGCTGGAGAAGGCAGACGACGTCGGGGACGTGGAGGCCAGGCAGAAGGCGCTGCTGCTTGCGCCCGTCGTGGCCGGTAGTCCCGAGCTGCTACGGCTCGTGGCCACGCTGAAGCCGGGCAGGCTGGAGCCCAGGTTGCAGCTGGACGAGGATCTTTTCCACGGGTGAAATCCGCCTTTGGAGAAGGCGCTGGAGTCGGGCAGCGTGGTGAGAGGACTGGTGTTGCCGATTTTGTTGCAGGTCGCAGCCAGCATTGCTAAAGGGGTAGTCCCAAAGCGAGGCTCTTCCTGGACAACAACAAAACAAAGTTCGTTTTTAACTACCCAAAAAGCACTGGTTGTTTGAAAAAAAAGAAAAAGGAAAGGAAAAGAAAAGCGTGAGAGATTAAGCGAAGAATGAATTTCTTTGCAAGAAGTTTCTTAAATGAGAAAGTAGCTCGCTTCACGCGCACACTTGTGGAGCTACCGTTCATAATAATAATAATAAAAAGTTGAAAATGTTTCTCACTGAAATCGATTTCTCCTTAAATCCCCACATTTCTACTACGATGTTGCAAAACAGCAGCAAGATTCGCTCGCGAAAGTGAGCTGTTACTCTTCTAACATTCGCAACGAACCAAAACACAGGCTTGTGAAGTTAACACGACGAAACGATGAAGTTTCAGGCATGATAAAGTAGCTAACGAAGACTCAAAGGGAAATAAATCACAAGCACAAGCTTCAGGAAGAACAAAAAAAAAAAAAAAACGCCTTGTCCACTCACCCCAAGTATAGACGTAGCCATAGCCAGGGCCTTCAGTGCGCTGGATGCTGCGGGACCCTGGTGCTGTTGTGCTCCAGTTTGAGTGGGACAGGGCGCTGTGCTGCTCTGCGTTTGTCCCCAGGCTCAGCTCCCCTCTCTACACAGTTGTACCCAGCGCCTTCTTTCAAGTACAACCGGCTGCGCCTCTCAGCCAATCGGAGCCGTGGATCCTGCGCGCCCAGTTCGAGCTCGGCCAATAGGAGGCGCATCCCTGACAGAAATACTAAAGTAGCGTGTCAATCAATAAACTGGGCTACCGATCCCACTGTCAGACACCGAGCGATCTGCTCTTTTTAAGAGCTTTATATTTATATATTTATGTGTATGTGGATGTCAAGGCGCAGTATCTTCGCACATACAATAGAGCTGAGCTCATGTTGGGTTTTTAATAAGCCCGGCGTCCTCTGTGGTCGGTAAGCGACTCCTATTTGTCTTGTGCATGTCTTGAAATGTTTGATGTCGTTCCTGACATTCGCCTGCGTCAGGCTACTGTCGTAAACGATAAAGATGACTCTGGCGCGTTAAATGATTTAATTCAAAATGCGATCTGCGTATACTGCTTCTAGTGAGGTGCAAACGTGAAGCTCCAGCTTTGTCTTGCGTTTTTGTGATTCTGATGTTAATTGTGAGTAGCCTGTTATGTTGTCAGCAGTCTTTGACAGGGCATTTTGTTCTTTTAGATCAAATTAGATAATAATTTACGAAGCAGCCGCTGGGTTTGCAAATAGCTGTGAACCGCTCGAACTTTTAACATTTGATGGAGTCACTGTGAGGGAAACGAGGTTGAGGAAATCTGGGGGGGAATCACAGATCTCACAACAGGTGTTAGAGGCGTGTGAGTGTGTGTGTGTGTTTGAGAGAGTGTTAGAGATGTTTTGTGTGTGTGTGTGTGTGTGTGTGCGCGCGCTGGCTGGTGCGCGCGCGCGCGCTCTCAGTAGCGCTCCTTTTAAATGCCTTCAGAAAAGCAGCGCGCAGGACCAACACGGCGTGAAGACAAATCCGCCACAACAGTTTCCTCTCGCAGTCTGTCTCGTGTTAGACGTCGAAAATCATTTAGAAAGGAGGAAGTGATGTTATCAAGAGACCTCCATAAAATAACACGATATAAAAAGACACAACTCGCGTCACATCGCATGCGTTTTCCTTATTGTTCAAAACACTCGGATAAATTAATTCCTGTCCATCTTCACCTCTCTTCTATTTTCCCTTTCATCAGGTTTATTATTATTACTATTAAAAAAAATCTTTTTATATATATATGAAGATCAATGCATTATACCAATGTGTTCTTCTGCTTGTTAAACATTTAAGGGTAATGGCATAATTTAACAATGGCCTGCTTTGGAGTGAATCATCATCCCTTTAAAAGTTAAAGCAATTTTCTTGAAAATGGCCTCGCCGAAAGCTGTGCATTACAGTATTCAAAATTGCCAAATAATGCTCCATTATAGAGGCTGAGCGGTGCCAGGCAGCCCGGGCGCAATTTGCTCCAAAGCGCTGCGCTTTAAATCCCTCCTATGGAGAGGGGAATCTAAAACAATTTATTCAAATCCGCATGGTGGAGCCTGCAAAATCGCTTCATTTCTGCAATCACTGTAAATTGACAGGGAAACAATTAACACTATTAAATATCCGTTAGGCATAAACACATTTGAGTGAGCTGACTGAGAGCAGTGTGCAACTCTCTCTCCCTCCCTCGCTCTGCCTCTCCATGTTACACTTGTTCGCGTCCTCTTAATTAATTGTGGTGTCAAATCTTATGAATACAGATTTCCTGAACGAATGTATTCCGAATTTGGGGGATTTTTGTACTTCAGCTGTTAGATTTAGGCTTGGCGGATTCTGAACGCTGCCTTATTTGTTTGCTTGCGTGGATTAAATCTGATAAGATAGTTGTGGCTAAATCACTGATAACATTCTATGATCTGATGCGAGGACAAATATGTATTTTTAGCAAACTTGAGAACACTCATACTGAAAAAGAGCATTGATTAAAAACGAAAATCGAGCTTAACTAAGCTTTTTCATTTTATATATATATATATATATATATATATATATATATATATATATATATATATATATAATTTAAATTATTTTATTTGTTTAGTTCATACTGTAAAATATTGCGTAAATGTTATTAATATGGGCAAAATGTTTTCAGATTTTGCACTATATAAATCTTTCTGATACAAAAAGAATGAATATATATATATATATGTGTATAATTTGATTTAAATCTCCAAAGCCACCAGGCTGGCTGGCCTACCTGACGAGCAGTTGTCTGTGGCAATTAGAAACCTATTACAAGTCATTAGACTGATCAATGTACCTTAAACAATGCGAATGATTTATTTGCCAAGAACAAAAAACCGCTCTGCATCTATTGTGGTGAGTCTGAGTGACGCTCCACATC
Source organism: Colossoma macropomum (assembly GCF_904425465.1). NCBI lineage: Eukaryota > Metazoa > Chordata > Actinopteri > Characiformes > Serrasalmidae > Colossoma > Colossoma macropomum. Next base: position 27,451,204 of record NW_023494784.1, on the reverse strand, counting down.
CATCACGCCTTTAAGCAGCTAAAGATAAATGATTAATCCGCACCTATTCGTTAAAGTGGCCTCCTACAAAAGGTCCTGAGCTCGCTTCAAATCTGCCCCATTCCAGCTGCCCTTCCTGCGCGGGTGAAGGCGCAGGGTGCGGGTTTACATCGGGCCCTTTTTTGTTTTCAGCCTGGGATTAATTTGTCCCCACCCTTAAGAGGAAAAGCGCATTTGTGGATAATTAACTAATCTGTCTAAACTTAAATCCCTGTTATCCACAGGTCCTCTGACCGATCACCTCAAATACGCCTGCTGCCTGCTTCTGGCACATCAAAAAAAGAAGACATTTTTATAAAGCTTATTTCTCACCGTCCTCATCGGACCGCATTAAAGACCAGTGTTAATGGAATTATAGAGGAAACAGTAAATCAGTTAAGTTCTCCTTTTGAGTCTATGACAAGAGAAAAGGGTCTGTATGTGTGTGTATATCATGTGTGTGTGTGTGTGTGTGTGGGGCTCACCACGACTCGAAACGCTTGATTGGGATAAGGGTGCGTTTCGTCATCCATGCGCAGGAGATCAGAAGTGGGGAGATGTGGGAAATGTTTAGTGTTCATAAACAACAGACTAATAAACTGTCACATCATCCTCTTTGCCAGCGTGCTGACGAGAGAAGAAGAAAAAAACATTCGAGCTAATTTGCAGTTTCTACAAACCCAGTGAACGTGCATTTGCCTATTTTTTATCTGAATTCACAGCTTCTTATTTGTTAACGTGGTTTATAGGAGGATGATCGTTTCCTATAAAAATATAAAGCAGTCGTCTGATGACCTGATATATTCAGGTAAAATTCTTCTGCGTTTTAGAATTAGATTTTTATGCGAATGTATTTATATTTCAGGCAAAATGTCAGTATTAAACCAGTACTCAATCGTGAAACGTCTTGCCAACAAATACCGGTAAATGCTTGGCTGAAAAATGTTGAACATGTATGTGAACATTGTGCTACGTCACCTGTTCAGCACGATGACATTCAAATATATTTACATAGAACTGATCAGGTTTAATCGATGACCCATTGAGAGCTGTGCGTTGGGTAGTCTGCGTTGGGTAGCCTCCGACGTCATACTTTTTGCTTGGGACAGTTTTTTGGGTAGACCTTCCCAGTACATGGATGTTCTGTTCAACACTCCTATACTGGGGCTGCATATTATAAGCCTGCGTATGGCTTAATTCAGTGCACTAAATTCTCAGTGCTTACTTGTTTTTCAGTGAATGTCTCAGCATGTGGGTCATTTTTTGTGTGTTGTTAAAGTGTCCAAAGAATAATGCCTGTTATTTTCTCCCGTGTCGAACGTACGTTTCACAATGAAACGAGAGCGAAACTATATGCTAATTAATACATGCACGATAATTTATAATTTGCATAAGCCTTTAATAAAAGCCCAGCGACTATAGGTGCAGAGAGCTCCTGCAAAATCGACTGGGCTCAATTTCCCAAAAAACATCTTAGAGTAAAGATCATCTTAACTGCTAGAGAGAGTGTTCAGTGTGATGCTCACTCTACCATTTAAGAATAATCTCTGTGCTAAGATGCTTGTAGGAAATCCAGCCCAGGATGTTTTTTCTCTTAAAAACAAAGTGATGGGCCTCATTAAATATTGCAAGGTTTAGGCCTGGTGGTAACTGGCTATTAGCCTGAGCATGAATTTATGCAGCAGTTTGTGCAGCACAGAAAGTAAGCAGTGCTCTCTTTGTTTACTTATTGTATTATATGCCTGTAATTGTGAAGATGTAATGGTACTATAGGTTTATCTAGGCCTAATAGTCAATTAGGTTCCTGAAACCAGAGTCAGATAAACACACACGTCAACAGGTGCCTGGTGTAAAAAAATCCTTTGGTTTACTGTACTGCAACAGCTCTCGCGCTACACGATGCTGCCCTTGTCTGTAATTTTTGCCTGAGAGTGATGGGTGGGAGTTGTGGACACTGGTGACAGTCCACTTGCGATAATCTCTGCTTTATCTGTGAGAAATGGAGCTGCCCAATAGGGTTTTGGCTGAGCTGCTCTCTCTGAGGCTAGAGTTAGTTCTGTCTTAGTACTACTGCATTAGTGAGAGGGTGTAAAAGAGAAATACCCTAAAATTACTAAGAAAATCAACTTGATATGGTTTCATGCACTGTAATGCAAGACATATATTTACTGAAATTGTATACAGTGTTGGCTACTGTATCCATTTATCTTCCAGTAAACAGTTGCCTTCATAATGGACACCTTATGGTCTTTTTTTTTTAATGTGCAGCAAGCCAAAGGGGCTTTTTTCCCCCACCAAACCACACATACATAACCACTACACTGATCTGTGTTTACAGGAAGAGTTTATTAGTTTGCATTCTTCAGCCGAAATCAGCAGTAGTCTAGTCATTCTCACTCTCAAAACAGTTCAAAAAGGTATAACAAGTTTTTAAATCATCCTATTTGTATCCTGTTTCTAAAGTGTTTCCTCCAGTAGTTCAAAGGACACTTTGAAAGTGCCCTTGAAATATTTTTGACTGAGAGACACAATAATCCCTCAATAGTTACTCAACCTCCATCTCATCAATCCACAGCAATTTTATCCCTGTTGGTTTTTGAGTTTCAACCAGCCAATCATTTAAATCCCAAGCAGCAGGTGAGGTAGAGATGGAACGCCCTGGGCTGCTCTCAACTGCCATCCCATTACTGCACTCATATTCGTGCCTTACAGAGTGAAGGACTCTTCAGCTTCTTTCACAGAGCTGCAGACATCTCTCGTTGAGCTCACCATGGGGTTGCGTTCTCTAAGATCCACTCTGTCTTCCTAAATCTGCCACAATAGCAATTTGCTTCTGCACCCCAATCGCAATTGATCTATTATAGGATTGTCTGACCTTGTTATTGGAGTTGGTGTTCCAGCACAAATGTGTTTTTGTATTTATTTTAGAGGATCAGAGTAAAATGCCTAATTGTCGACTGTCTTTGAGGAGAAAGAACATAGCGTGAAAATGTTCTGTAATGTCTACGAGGTTTCTGCACCAAATATCGGAATCAGTGGTGCGTTCGAAGACAGTCGCAGGTTATGTCAGCTTGTGTGCTGTGTCTTTATTTTCAGGAAGTCAGCCTTTTCTCTGCCTGAACAGTGAGCTGCATCTGAACGCTTCCCCTTCTGCATCACTGACCCTGATGAAAGCAACGTTCCCTCCCCGCCAGCGCTGCAATTTCCCCCATACAACACACAGACCTGCAAGGTATGGGTCCTGTCTGTCTTCCTGTCAGTTTGTCTGTCTGCCTGAACATCTGAAGATGTATAAGTCACAACTCAGATTTGCTCCGAGTTTAGTATGTTCATTCAGTTTTGCATTCTTTTCTTGAAATCAGGAAAGTGAGAAATGGCGGGATGTGTTCTGACTAATCTGTAAAACATACAGTACTATGCAAAAGTCAGAGACCATAACCTTCATAACAGCCTCTAAGTAAAAGTTATTAAGCTTTCCTTACATATTTCTAAGGGGATTAGATGTAAGATATAAGATATTTCACTTTCCCACAGGAAGGGAAAAGCCGAAGGAAAATGACTAAAAAAACTTCAGGAATTGAATAAAAATTATTAAAAGATATACAGAAAAAGGTACTTCAACCAAACAACCATGCAAGACCTGGTAGACCACTAAAACTGTCACCATAAAGCTTTCATCTTAGATAGAGAGGAGAAAATCATACTCCACTCTTGCTTAAGATCTGAAAAAATCCACAGGTGTTTCTGTCCATCCTTCCACTGTGAGATGACAACTCAACACTATGGGTCTGAAAGGATGTATAGCTGTCAGGAAACTGTTACTGAGAAAAGGAAACAGACAAAGAAAATTTAAATTTTGTGAATCTAACAAAGAAACTGCTGGTGTTCTCAGAATAATTGACTGACCGCCCCAGAGTCCAGACGTTAACATCATTGAATGCATTTGAGATTATTTGGAAAGTGAGTAGCAGAAAATGCAGTCAACATCTAAGAATGAACTTTGGAGATGTATTTGAACAATTGAAGCTAAGCTATAATAAAGACAGAGTGGACACATTAAATATGAAAATTTTAAAATTACGTTACTGAGGCTTCTATGTGATTCTCTCTCAAATATATATTTTCTGCTTTTTCCAGTGCTGAAAAATGAACAGTTTGTACTGAGCATTTTCACTGGAAAGTAAATAAATGAAAGTGTGGTCTCTGACTTCTGCACAGTACTGCATTAATATCATGCTGTAGACCTAATCTTGATGCAAATCATAGATAATAAATAATAAAACAAATGTGTAATTTCTGGAATAAACACTGACTTTATTAAATGCTTTAAGTGGTGAGCATGTTCAACATCAGTTTGTCACTCCCTCAAAGCTATAGGATGTTGTAAGGGGTTGGATTACTCTACACTTCAGCATGAAGTGACACAATACATGCACTAGCCTTGCCATGTTTTATGAGTATGTTCTCATTTTGCTGGAAGGTTGCATACAGTATGTATAATATATATGTCATGAGTTCATGTTATAGGGTGTGTGAGGTATGTAAAGGCTCTCAGTCACGCTACAGTTTTGTGCTTAATGTTGAGTCATGCTGATGAACATCTGTCTGGTCTGGTTGGGATGGGACTGTACCTGTTCTTCTCTCACACGTACACCTGACTGTACCATGAGCCACTCTCAGCTTTACAGTTTCCCTCTTTTTCAGCATGACTCATTAGGACTTTTCACAAAACTGCTGGGAAACGCAGTTCTCAGCCCTTTCACTGAAAGCCTAATGTTTGTTTGTTGTGAGTTTGGATTCTAGTTCATTAATTCATTATTTAGAATTTTTTTTATAGATATTATGTTTAGGTGTTCCATATAGGATTCTCTATAGCATTAATATCTCAAATAAAACATTAGAACGTTTTCAAACACATAGTGGCATTTTCTGCTCTCAAATGAAGCAGATGATGAACAATGTAACTCAAAAAGATCAATATCTTTGAAAGATAACCATTCCAGTTTGAATGCTGAAAATGAAAACCATTGTTTAGCTGCCGATAAAGTGATCTAAGAGCACAATTTTACATGGCTTGTGCTTGATATGCCCCTAACTGCATTTCTTTCTCTTCATTAAGAAACTGACATTTGCAACAACTTAAAGACAAACAATTTGTCTCAGGCTTATTATGGCAACTAACTGCAAACTGTCATTTGACATCGGCAAAACAGCCCTCCGCAAAGCAGAATGCTTATCACATGTCATCTCTGCATGGCAGCGCAGAAATTACGTGTAGCTCTCGCTCCACTCCCAGCTCCTTTGTGCTCTCGACATCGTCTTTGTCTTACACAATTAAGGTGTTACACGGTAGAATAATTTAAATTGCCGGCTCTAAAATGGAGACAGAGGCTCTTTTTAAAAATAGCAGAATTTGTTTACTGATTGTATGCGGCTATTGACTTTCCCATTATATGAGAAGAGCTCTGATTAGTGGCTGTGCGATGTTTAGACAGAGAGGCAGAGCGGACAGGGTTACAATGCAGAGCATTTACTCTTATTGTTCTCTGAGCCTCTCTGCTCCGGATTACTGCTGGACACAGTAATGAGGGTGTTACTGCAGGTCCAAGGCCATTTTCCAGTAGTTGCTGAGCGGCCCCTGTGTGACAAACAGCGTCTGTGGCTCCTGAAGTCTCCTCAGACTTTGATGAGGCTCCTGGAACATGTTCTCAACCTGTGGGTATGATTTCCAAATGTTGCCAATGTGACTAGAAGGGCATTTTCCTCATGTTTTCCACTGGCTGCAGGTGAAGGCTGTAATTCTGGTACTGTTTGTAATATAGACCTGATACAAACCTACTGTTTGTAATATAGACCTAGAACAGGCATGCAGGATCACTGTCCAAACTGGAGAAACAAATCACTTCAAGAATGTTCCTAATTTTTCCCATTTGATTTGTGCTGTGTGGAACAAAAAAAAAATAATTATTGTTAGTCCATGTTCTTCATCATCGTGCTGTAAGCCGAGCATATATTTAACTAAAACCAGCTCCGTTCATTCCGTCTGTCGTAAACACAGCTTGTGTACAGTGGTGGAAAACCAGAGCATAAAACAGATACTTTTCTTTTATGAATTTACAGCTCTCTGTTTTGACCTACCATTGTTTTCCTAAAGCAGATTTCCTTTGAGAATAAGTGGTTGCTCCACCGCTTAACCATTAACAATTTCAGCCTTTGTTTTGTAATTATAGAAATGTTTTATCCGGTGTCAGATGGTACATGTTTCAGCATCCAGGGCACTTCTTTTATATTGTCTGATTACATGGTAGTGGGAACACGCTTTTTCTTGCTTCAGATGTTTGCCAAAATGTGTGGAGCGTGTTACAAAGAACTGGGAGATGACTTATAACTCAGCCCCACTCATGTGAATGGCGTGTTTGTTAGCGCTTGAATTCATGCCAGAGCGCCTAACAAGAAGGTGAGAGGGGATTTGTATTTACTGGTATGTGAAACCAATGTCACATGAACCAGAAAACTCTTCCCTATTGATTTTAAGCTCTGCGTATATTCCCAGTGTGAAGGACAGGGTACAGGCTGTATCACTCTGAGAGTGTTTATCAGAGCATTGGGAGAGCGCAGGGCATGATAAAATAGTGAAGACAAAATTAAGATCTTACACATTTCTCCCCATTATTTCTTACACATTTCTCCCCACATACACACACTATATGCCCAAAAGTATCCAGACACTGCTTCTAATTAGTGAGTTCAGCTATTTAATTGTGCACCCATTGCTCACACGGGTGTTTAGTTGTGCACACACAGCTTGTAGAATTCCCATAGAAAACTTTGCTAATAGAATGAAATGCTCTGGAGAAGCCATACATGAGCCTGAGGTCACCGTGTCCGATGCTAAGTACATGCTGGAAGGGCATGATGCCCCCATAATTTGGCTGAGGAGCAGTGGTACTGTGTCCTCTGGAGTGATGGACCTCTATCCAATACATAATAACTAACTAATTAACAGGATTCTGAAAAAAAAGAATTACTTCACTTCTGGGTTATTCTGTAAAACTCATATGTATAACTGAACTGTAACAGTTGAAAGTAGCCAGTAGTAACAGTCCAAAAACTCAGTGTTAATGAGCTGTTTCTGAATAAAAATCAAATTTGCCCTGTTTAGGTGAAGTTAGACTGTCTCTTCCTCATGAGAATCTTTACACATCAGTTTCATAGTTTAATATTAGTGTAATTAGATGCTCCAACAGATTTTTGAGCAAGTTTACAGCTCTTCCAACATTGCGCTGTCACACATGCAAATTACGTAGAAGGACAGGGTATGGGCAGGTTAATCTATATAGAGGAAATATATGTTTTAAATGTATTGTGCATAATTTTTATTGTTCTTTTTAAGATATACACAAGTAACGTAATTATTCAGAAGTAAGTAACTGTATTATGATTATGAGAATTTAAACTTTAATGTGTATATCATTACTGGAAAAAGCAATCAAATTATTGCAATGCGTTACTTTGTATTACATCACCCCCAACAGTGTCAGTATTTCTTCATCTAGTAGTTCAGGTGTCTGTATGGCTGCATCCACACATTTAGCCAGTGGTTCAGCAGTGTGATTAAAGCCAGGCAGTAGTCAGCTGTTTTAAGGTAAAGTAGCTGGAGTTGCTCAATCTCTTTCAGTTCTGTGTGCAAATCATGGATTTTTATTTATTTTGCTTTTTCATTTTTACCATCTAATGACTTTGAAAAATCTGTGTAAACACTGGATTTACTTTCAGTGCATGCTTCCAAAAACTGTTAGAGGGGTTTCTGAAAGCTGATGCCCCAGTAAGCTTTATGTTCTAAGAACTTGCAGAAGGGGAAAGTTGCCTCATGAGTGACTAGTGAATATGTGTGTGTGTTCATGTGAAGCGTTCGGGCTGCGGGAAGAAAAGAGAATGGCTTATCTCTCCCTACACATGATTTTCTATTCTATTCTATTCTATTCTATTCTATTCTATTCCTGGAGATTTCTGGAGTTGTCCCTACCCACATAGACCATCTCCTCTGTGTTTTTTCTTGAAGTGGTGAGGAATGTAGTTTTGCTCTGCTCCCTGCCCTGTCCCCAGCTCTCAGTGAAGAAATCCACTCCTCTATTCCCAGCTGCCTCAGCCTGGTACACATTTACAGCTTCTTTTCATCCTGACCTGTTATTCTTGCTCAATATCTACAGCAGCCAAAACGCCACAGCGCAGCACATTTTTGCATGGCCTGGATGTGGCTGATCAATTGAACCGCTGCTGTTTTGCTTGGCTCCTCCAAACCCTCCTTTTCACTAATCGCTAGTGACACCAGCACCTGTGTGCGGCTATTCAGAGCAAGAAGCATGTGGAATAGCCTCAGTGGAATAGCTGAGCCTAATGGAGAAAGGTCGTTATTTTACAGAGCCTATCCCTGATAAAGCTGCTGAAATAATGTTGGACAATCAGGGAAATCCTCCTGTGTTTATCCATAGTAGGGGGGTGGAAATAAAAACAACATGCTATATGGAGATGCCTTGCTGTGATTGGTTGGAGGCATAACCACAAAGTCTTGAATTACAGTGGCTGGCACCTCTAAGCTGTCGGAGGCTCGCTGAATTTCATATTTCATATAGTGTGCTCAGGAATTTTTTCCTCTGTTGTGGTTATAGTAATATAATGATACATTTTTGTACCCCTGGCATGATAACAATCTGTCACCATAGAATCTTTTGCATAGCTTACAACAACAATGCTGGGGTTGCCCATTTATTGTGGGAAGACTCTGTTTTTCTGTCAGTAGTGAGATTTTTTTTTCCTCCCCTTCCATCCATGGTTTAAAATGAAGGTTAACAAGTGCAGTCTGCTGCTGTGTGATGTAAAGTGTTGTCAAGCTGTAATCCCAGCTTTCACTTTAGTCTCATTGAGTGCTCATCATCTTGACTACCTAAGTGAATTGTCACTTGGCTTCACTCTGAAACACTGTTCAGCACTTCAAGGCGGCAGTGGCTGTAGGGAGAGTCATGCATTACAAAATGACGTCAGGATAAACTGAGTGCTCAAGCAATATGTCAAATGCTAAATTTTGACTTTATGTTTTAATAAATACCATCCAGGGAAAATATGGATGTTTCATTAAAATGAGGTAATTGCTAAAAGGGGTAAGAATGTATAAGTTAAAAGAGAACCAAAAAGATTGCTGTTATCATATGTGCTCTGTACTATATGTGGATATTGCTTTTGGTTTCAAACAGAGCTGTGTTAGCTAGGGAGGAAGGAGAGGCCTTGGGCAGTGGGTTAGATGTACAACCACATAAAATCTGTGCAATTTGCAGTACACAATGATGCATTTACACTGTCTGCAGTCATAATGAGAAATGTGATTATAGTCACTGAGCAAATCTACTGTATTTTGAGATCCATTTGCAGACAGACACAAAGAGAGGAGGGGGTCTAAATCCAGGGCTGTGTGTTTGTGGTGTGTGTTGAGACATTGTCAGCGTTTAAAATGAGCATTTTGATTTGTCTCCGATTGAGGAGCCTCTGTCTGCCTCCACTTGTCCTGGGTGATTAGACTAAAACGTTTGCTCGTCTTGACTGGAGATCGCAGCAGCTCCACATAACGCTCCTTGATTGAAGGTCGAAATATTTTGAATTCTAATGGAGACTGGCTAGATGAATTGCCTGAAATAGACTGTAGAATTTCAGCACTTCCTCCCCCTCACGCACATCAGCCCCCCCACCTTCCCCTCTGTGGCCGCTGTGAAAAGAACGGTTGGGAATGGCTGTGCCTGATGATCATAGAATTACTGGATGGTGATTCTAAACCCCTCAAAGAGGAGTTGCTATGGAGATCTCGTTCCAAACTGTGAAATGATTCCTCCTCTGAAAGGCTGGGGAGAAGAGGGCTGAACACATCATTGTTCAGGTGGTGGTTGGTTAGGAAATTGCCGGTGCCTGAGCAATCAGTGCTGCTGCTGTAGTTAAGGATCTAAAACGGTTTGTTCTCTGAATGATGTGGGGCAACAGTGATGTGCATATGATGGTTCCTTTCAATCAGGCTCCACTCAGACTCACCGGGCTGGGAGAAATGACAGAAAGAGTGGGCTCAAATGAAAGAGGAACGAAAACCATTATTGTCTCTCAAAGCTAATGAAATCTGGGCCTGTCCTGATCCATCTATTCTTTACCCGCATAAATCTTGAAGCTAGTTTGAAAGGTTATGTTCCTTATCAGGTGAAGTCTCTCAACATATTACCAATTCCCACTGTTTCTCCCCTTTTAATATTATGTTAATTAAGTATTTCAGGAAAATTGACCTTGGTTATCTTTGTGAATTGATATGTTTTGCTATTACATTTCGGAGAGATATGTCTGTCAGAAATAGATGAGACGTTCTGCATTAATGAAGGTTTAAAATGGTCATTGATTAGCATTATACTGGTTCATATGTGCACTAAAAAAGTTAATTGATTTTCTCTCAATGTCAAAGTTACACAACATGGATTCATCTTGTTTACAACATCTGTCAAGTACCCGTGTAACTACAGCTCAAAGGTAGCCAGGCCATTGTGTTATGTATGAGTATTATTAGATTATTTTCCTGTTCTGAAGACAGAGGTAAAAGGCTTCTTTTGACAGACTCATAAAGTAGCTTTTATGGCTCTGAATACCAGAGCAATTGCAGCAGTGTATTTGTGTAGAACCTCTTAAAAGCGAGCCAAGGAATGCAAGTGAGCTAGATGTTCTCTTCCCTTTTTACGTGTGAATACTTGCAAAGGAAGTCAACTGCCACTGAGCACTGTAATTTGAGTGAATGATGTCGATCACATGATCTTCTAGCCATCATTAACTGAAGATACAGCAGGAACATTATCTGCATCAATCTTAAAAGTATCGTTTATATTTTTCCCATAAGATAACGTTAATATTTTAGAATTCTACGATTAAAAATAAATAAATGTGAAGGGAAGATTTAAAGATCTCTCAGTTACCAACATCAAGTTAAACTTTACTTGATAATGTCTTACACATTAGAGCTGAAAACAAATACATCCATCAGAAAAGCTGTCTGGCTTCGTTTTATGCACTGTACACAATGCACTGAAAAGAAAACCTTGGAAAACCTTCATTAATTGTAAAGCACTTTAGTTTTTGAATGTAATGCACTATATAAATACAGTGCACTTACTAAATTTCTGTCAACACCTCTACTGTAAAAATGTTATCATTCATAGTTTAGTGGTGTGACTTACTTAAAAAGTAAATTCTAGTACAATACATACAATAAAAATTATCAGTGGACTTCCAGCATGTAATAATTTTATTCATTATATTTGTTACAGCTGTCTGAATTGTGTCCTCCTCTTAAAGCACAGGAAAAGCACTTTGTGTGTGTGTGTTGGGGGGGTGTATTTATGAGTGGATGTGTGTGAGTGGTGTGTGCATGCGTGTATGTACGTGTGTAGTTGCGCTCACTTGCTAGTGTTGATGCATGGCAAGTCTGTTTTCATTGTGAAATGATCCAGTCTGGAGGCTGATGACTCCTTTAAAGATAAAGGCCTTTGTTAGGTCAGACAGTAAAGACACACCTGCTAATGGGCCTTCCAAACATACAGTAACTAAAGCTCAGCAGTAAAATGTTAAATGCCAGATAGACTCGACTTCTGAAGCCCTCCCCCCCTTCCCCCCACTCGCTTTTACAGTCTTCCTTGTGGCTTGCCATGGCGCCGCAGCCTCGTAAGAGCAGTCTTCACAGAGGCCTACACAGACCCATCGTTAAAGGACTAATTGTGGAGATTTCCCTTTGCTTTTTTCCCTCTTCCTGTACAATCTCTGTATATGTTTAGCTGATGTGTGATAAGACATTTTAAAAGATTAAATGGATATGCGTCAAGATTGTTTTAGCTTAAATGTTTGAACAGATACAACAATGACAACACAGGGCACATAATGTATTTGTACATCTATATTTAATATACATACATATATATTTATATATAAACACACACACTGACTGGTCACTTCAATTAGTACAATTAGTAGGCCTTCTTGTATCTACACTTTTGTTCAATTTTGTCCAATCAGCTCCACTTACCTTATAGGTGCTCTTTGTAGTTCTACAGTTACAGACTGTAGTCCATCTGTTTCTCTGCATACTTTGTTAGTCCCATTTTTGTTTGTCTGTTCATCATGAAGTAAAATAAGATGACAGAAACAGAGATATAAAGTTTTTGCATGATATACAGTGCTGTGAAAATGATATACAGCAATGATATACAGTGCTGTAAAATAGTATTTGATTTTATCTATTTTTGCTAATTTGTCACATTTAAATTTTTCAGACCATCCAACTGATTTTAATATAAGCTAAAGACAACATGAGTAAACACAAACTGCAACTTTTAAATGATCATTTCATTTATTGAAGATAAAGATTTATTCAAAACCCATGTTATCCATGTGGAAAAAGTCCCTAAAATTCCCCCAAAACCTAATAACTGGTTGTGCCTCCCTTGGCAGTAAGAACTGCAATCAAATGTTTGCAATAACTTGCATTGAGTGTTTTACATTGCTGTGGAGGAATTTTGGCCCACTCTACTTTGCAAAATTGTTTTAATTCTGCTACATTGGAGGGTCTTCGAGCATGGACTGCCCATTTAAGGTCTTGCCACAGCATCTCAATAGGATTCAAGTCAGGACTTTGACTCTACCACTCCAAAACCTTAATTTTGTTTCTTTTGAGCCATTCAGAGGTGGACTTGCCTGTGTGCTTTGGATCATTGTCCTGCTGCATAGCCCAACTACGCTTGAACTTTAAGTTACAAACTGACTGGCGGACATTCTCCTTCAGGATTTTTTTGTTAGAGAGCTGAATTCATGGTTTCATCAATTATGACAAATCATCCAGGTCCTGCTGAAGCAAAGCAGCCCTAGACCATCACACTACCACCACCATGTTTAACTCATGTTCTTATGGTGGAATATGGTGTTAGCTTCATGCCAGATGTAATGGGACCCATGACTTCCAAAATGTTCCACCTTTGACTCATCACAGAATATTATCTCAAAAGTCTTAGGGGTCATCTACATGTTTTCTGGCAAATGCAAGAGCCCTTCGTGTTCTTTTTGGTCAGCACTGGTTTGTGCCTTGCAATTCTCCCATGGATCCCATTTTTGCCCCGTGTATTTCTTATTGTGGAATCGTATACAGTAAGCTTAACAGGGGCAAGTGATACCTGCAGTTCTTCAGATGTTCGCCTGGGTTCTTCTGTGACCTCCTGGAGTCATTGACGTGCTCTTGGTGAAATTTTAGTAGGCCGGCCACTCCTGGGAAGGTTCACTACTGTTCCAAGTTTTCTCCATTTATAGATAATGGCTCTCACTGGTTCACTGGAGTCCCAGAGTCTTAGCAATGGCTTCGTAACCCTTTCCAGACTGGTAGATTTCAATGACTTTGTTTCGCATCTGTACATCATGTGCTGCTTTTTGAGTCCTTTTAGCCTGCTTCACAATGGCAGACAGGTTCTATTTAAGTGATGTTTGGATTCAACAGGTCTGGTAGTAATAATTTCTGGGTGTGTCTCATGAAATTGAACCCAGTGATCAGTTAAATTTGGTTAACTGGTTGATTTAGTAGCTAAGGGGGCAATTACATTTTCACATAGGGTTAGGTAGGGCTGAACAGCATTTTTCCTTCAAAATCATCAATTAAAAACAGCATTTTGTGTTTGCTTGGGTTATCTTTGTCTAATATTAAAGGTAGTTTGATTATCTAAACAATTAATTGTGAAAAATATGCAAAAAACTGGGAATTGGGAAGGGGCAAATACTTTTTTACAGCCTTGTATGGAAAAATAAAGATCCACCACTCAAATAACACCTGTTCAGTGGTGGTCCTATGGTAACTGTTGGATGGGTAGAGGGTGGCTGATAAATTGTGTATCAGATGGGCTATGGCCAAACCTGTAATTGCCATAATGTACCAGATAAAATGCATTTGGTTAGTAACTTAATATAGGTTGGCTGGATGTTTATAGTGGTCAGCCATTCTCAACCCATCAGTGACACTGAGGTATTTAAAAACCCAGCAGTGCTGCCATACCTGATACTCTTATACCAGTGTAACACACTACCATGACACTACTATGTTGGTTCTGTGCTGCGAATTGTCACCAACCAAACAATATCAGCTCAATGTTGGTCCTTTTGTATGGATGAAGTAAAGGGCAGTTGCTGAACTGTGTGTCAGCAGATGAGCTACAGGCAGTATTGTGCACCTATGTGCTAGAATGGCCATTAAGTATGCATATTTCAAGTCATGTTTTCTTTATTTTGTACACCCTCTTAATTGTATCATTTGAAATTCTGGAGTGAAAAGGAGTAACAGGCACACTGATGACATTACAGGGCACTGATTGTTCAAATGGAATGTTGTTTCAGGAACAGAAAAGGGGTGTTGATCCAGGAACATTTTGCCTGGAAAAGGCATTTTGACCCTCTTCTGGTCACCAGCCGCTGAAGAGATTTATTGACCTGAAACCGCCAGTAACCACATCACCACTCCTACATCATTCAGACCTTACTGATTGTGGTGGAAGTATATGCTGAGGTGGAAGTGGGGATCATAATGTTCCAGTGGCAGACAAAGCCTGAATGGCTCCAATCCCATATGCACCTCTTTAAGGAAATATTAGTGGCACAGGGGAACTATGACATAGGTAGCCTTGAGATCCTGGCCATTGAGTTAACATTTAAAATATGGTGTCACAGACTGGAAAGTGAACTCCATCCATTCAGCTTTCATGCCATCTACAGAAACTTTATTATGGACCTCCCAGTCAGAGGATAATACACAATCTTAGTGGCAGTGGATCACTTCTACTTCCAAGTCCTCCTACTGTGTTTCAGACTGCAGAAGCACTTTTCCAAGTGCCACAACACCTGTTCCACCATCATGGGTTGCCAAAGGATATAGCCTCATACTCAGGAAACCAGTTCACATCCCATGTCTGGACAGATTTCATGGAATGGTTGGGTATTCCCCTGACTGTGATACCTAGGCATCATCCACTCAAATTGCCAGGGAGAGAAGCTAAATCAGGAACTCAGTTGGTAACTTTGTAGTTACTATAGAAAGTCTTTGGGTGACTCAAGTAAGGTTGTCTTCAAGGGCAAATATGCCCAGAACATTTTGGGCATATTTGCCCTTGACATCCTTCTGTTTTTTCTACAGCTCTCTTTCCCTAGATCCCTGGACATAAGAAAATTCCAGTAGTAGATTTCTCTTTACAGCGCAGTAAGAAAGTCTTATGATCTTTGAAAGAATTAAAAGGGTGTTTTATCATCTTAAGTGGCATCCATATTTCTGTTTCATTCTCCTTTCATGTATCTCTTTTCATGTATTTTCATGAAATTTTCATGTATTTTCATGTTCTTGGTGGTCTTGCATCACCGGCAAATGAGCAAATGGCTGGGCCAGTTCAGAGCTCCATAGACAACTCCAGAGCCACTGGAACTATGTCTGGGGGGGAGACATCTTCCTTCCACACACGTGTCCACAGTGTATTTCCAGCACTCTGTCTTCTATGAATACTAAGCACTGATCTTTATTAGAACTTCTATTTGTGGTACTCTGTCTGTTTATGTCAAAGTCTTGCATACCAGTTCATATTGTGATTCTCCCAGTTCTAGTCCAGTGTTTCCCTGAGTCATCTGGTTGTCCTATTTACATCTAGCACAAACAGAGCTTTATGCACCTGCAGTTTACGGCTGTAGTGCTCAACTTTTTTTGTGATTACAGTTGTTAATGATAAGTAATTGTTTTGTCCAGGACCTCATTTTTTAACTCTAGTGGTGCATTAGAGTTCTAATATACTAAGATATTTATACATTTTAAGTTGTTGTCTGAGGTGTAAAAACACAAATAATGTAGAGGGCATCCCCATAGAAATTGAAAATACAAAGCCTGATATTACAATGCAGCCTAAATGCTGTGCAAAGCTCTCTTTTAATTCATACATCTCCGATCATCCAGGAGCGATTCACATTGCATTATTTTCACTTGAAGTTCAAGCATGAACAGGGCACACAATAGCACATTTTCATCCCAATCAGTGCCGAACCCGTAGCTGGCAAATTGGAGCAGCAAAACAATAATTCCCTTGATTAGCCCCTTTCTGTGTGCAGTAAGTGAACTGTTTATACTGTGGAGTACCTCAGAGAGACGAGAGCAACCAAAACAGGCTGATTAGGCACAGAGTAATTGGATAACTTCATTTCAGCAGGACGACCAAGAGCCTGATGACAGCTCCTTCCAGAGAGCACAGCCTCAGATGACACAAATGAGGAACAGGGCTGTTTGGCCTGAAAATAAGTACTGTATGTTTGATGTACTTACTTATTACTTTCGAGGGTCTTCTGTTCTATGGTACCATAACTGGTGGCACAGTTACATCATTGTTTGTGTTAATTTGTAGCCTGAGGGTAAGCTGAAGTAGAAATGAATTTTTTCCACATTTTCCCCAGCCATGCTTTACTGACTGTACTACTTGTGCTGCCTCAAATGAGCACTTCAAAACTGAATCCAAAATTGATTGTATTAACATGTTGTTATAATCTTTCACAGTAGCATCACTTTGTGTGTGTGCATGTATGTAAGAAAGGAGGATTGGAAGTGGAAAGTGGTCTCTTGGGGCACAGCAGGCAGGACTGAGCCTCTTTAAGCCTCACGCATTAACTCTCTAGAGCTGACAGAGAACTGACTCTGTCCCTCTGGAGCTGGTACAGTGAATAGAACATAGAACAGTAAACTAAAATGGGAAATAGTTCTCGCAACATTACATTTTTAAGCAAATAGAAAGGTTTTAGCCTTTCATCTCTCATCTTTTTTTCCCATCTTTTTTAATGGCTTCTACCTCCATCATTGTGTAAGGGTACAAGCAAACCTCTTTTATAGTTTTAAACTGGAACACCCAAGCTGAGCCAGGCCCCATTTAGAGAAATGCTTCAGAAGAATCTGAGTAAACATCCCTACCAAATACCCCTGGTAGTCTATTCTGTTTTCCTTGATATATATTAGAAACATGAATCATGATAAGCATGAATCATCAATAGTTTCTTAATGCAGCATTGCAGAAACTTGTTTGCCACAGTTAGTATGACAACTGTGATGAATGGTGTGAAGATCTAGCATGATGTACAGTCTGCAGTAGGTCTGTGCTGTCATCAGCAGGCTCCACTGAGGTCTCAGTTAAACTGCCTGAAGGAAAGTAAGGAACACACGAGAGGGAGAGAACAAGCACATGCCAAACATACTTGCTTATGTGTTTCAACACTGAAATGTCATTCATCTGGACATCTGCAATAAGTCAATGATAAAGTATCAATGTTACGTCAAAGCTTTACATTTAGACAATTTTCCCTTAATAGTTGTCTTAAATATTTGACTTTAAGCCACGGCAAATGCTTAAGGTATAAGCTTAAATGTTTGCCACTGTATGCTACTGGATGTGAATTTGTACATTTTATAAAGGTAAAAATAGATTTTGTGTCTGATAAATGACCATTGCGATGAAATAACAAATGCGTCTTTTTGGCAACCAGTTTAGCTTTTTAGAATCAGTGTGACTCTTGTTGTATTTCACTTGAATTAGTCAATAATGTTATATTTTATTTGAGTCCAATTAAACTTAAATCAATCTGTTAATCGGCCAGTTACCCAAACCATATTACTTTCAGATGTATCATATTATTTCATTCATGTTATTTAAATAGGCATCTGATTTGTTTGGTCTAAGAATTTAAAATGGCAGTTTTGCTCATTAAAGACTAAATGTTATTTATATTGGGAATTCGGCTAATAGAAAGTACTAAAAAAGTGTGAACTTTGCATTAAAGACACAATTCTGATCCAAAAATCGGCCAATTTGGCTGTAAAGAAATTCAAATCAAAATTAGCCTTGAAAATTCATGATTTCCATCCTTAGAATAAATACAAATACAGTATAAAATATAACAAGAATGTACCTAAAACAGTTGTTAATATCAAAGTAATCACAAACACATTCAGTGATGTTGAAGTCTGGACTCTGGAGTGGTCAGTACACTGTTCTGAGAACACCAGCAGTTTCTTTGTTTGATTTACAAATTTTCTTCCTTTTTGTCTATTTTCTCAGTAACGACTTCTTGACAGCATTTCAGACACATTGTGTTGAGTTGTCTTCTGACAGTGGAAGGATGGACAGAAACCCCAGTGATTTTTTTTCAGGTCTGCAGCAAGAGTGGAACTTTTTATTTGTATTTATCGTTTTTTTAAACACATATTAATATCTTGGTTAGAAGGATCCAATTAGAAAAGCACACGTTTGGCTCCTAACTTCTCAGTGCTCTCCAGCCATTGCAAGAATTTGTTCAATGAGCAGCACATGTGATTTAATTTAATAAAAGATTAATTATGTCAACTACTTATTGGAAGGTAAATGTGAATACTGGACTTCCTCAAGAAGAGTTTTAAAAAGATAGAAATGTTTACTGAACAATCAAAAATAGTTTTTAGATCTCACTGTTTTAAATCTCAAAAGGAAAGGTTTGAAATATGTCAGTGTTCATTAACTGTTATGTGTCTTTTTGCCTCATTAGTCAGAGTTACAGGGCTAAGACTTCCATAGAACCAGCATACATGGGCAAAGTGTATATATGTTTAAAGTGTATATATGTTCAAATTATGTGCTCATCATATACTCCTTTAATGTTTGCTATTTGCACATGCAAGCACATCTAGCTTTTGTTCACGGCTCTAGTGAATCAGACCTTAAGTGCTCCATTATCTAATCACTCCTTTGCTCTACCAACAACACACCCTGATTAGCAGAGAAAGGACTGTGAACTCTCTATACAGCATTTTCAGACACTCTAGCACTTATTCAGTTAGTCTACTGCATAAAATTCACATTAAGAATATAGTGGTACAATAAGGTGATAGAATGTGCATGGGTTATGATACATTGTTTAGTCCTAACAACAAATTACAGTACTGTGGAAAAATCCACCTTTCATATATTTAATTTCCAATCAAAATGGCCATTAAGCTATTCATTTCTCAGCATCAGGAAAAAAAGCAGAAACATATATTTAACAGAAAATTATGCAGAAAGCTCAACAACAAATATCAAAATTTTCCATATTTAGTATTTCTCCCAGCTTCCATTTTTTCAGGAAACTTGCTCTCAGTTTTTCAAAGATTTTTTCCCACACCTCTTAGATGTCATTGCATTTTCTGCTTCTCACTATCCAGGTAACCCCAAACACATTCAGTAATGTTGAGATCTGGACTTTGGGGCGGCCAGTCCATTGTTCTGAGAAGGCCAGCAGCTTCTTTGTTTGATTTAACATATTGGATTAAAAAAATTAAGAAAAAGCAAAAAGAAAATGTGGTCTGTGCTAAAGTTATAACACCTTTCATATTTTTATATTGTATGTTTTAGTTTTTCCAAAATGTTAAACTGCACACCAAAGAGAAATTGTGCACTAAAATTAGCAGACAAGTTCCATATTTAACTGTGTTCCCTGTAGAGGATGTGTTAAATTATATTCACATAGAAATTCAACAAAACATGTCACATTCAAGGGTGTTCAAATTTAGCACACGACTGTAAGGTTGGTCTCTGATTTTTTTAGGTCTTTGTCAGCTCTTCAGTATTATGCTTTTGGAAAGGTTTGAAACGTACTGTTTTGTTGATGAATCTGAGATCTGTATAGGAGAGAGGAACAATAAAAGGTAAAGCTACTGTTCAAAAACAGTACAAACATAGCAAGTGCTACTTGTAGAGAAATAAATAAACAACTATTGAATGTACTTTATGGAGTGGGGTTCAAAAGCTTGAGAAAAAGTGAATATCTGTTTTATTGCAACATGGTTATAGGCACAAAATCTCTCAACACGTTTCAATGTGAGCCTTCAGGGAGAGCAACCTTGTTGAAGGCTTACACCAAAACACATTGAGAGATATTGCGTCCATAGCCATGTTGGAAAATAAGTGGAAGTATTGTATTTGGTTTAAACTGCATTATAGCTGCTGCTTCTCTGATTGATTTTCAAAGCACTTTACCACCCTTTTCCTTTTTCTGTTTATGCAGTGCAACATTTACAGTATATAGCACTTGTTTGTGTGGGTGTTCGCACCTGCGAATCTGTTTCCACAATCTAGTTGCTGTGTGTATGTGTGTGTGTGTGTGTGTGTGTGTGTTTTTAAGACCCTATATTTGATTTTTCTGGCTTGTGTATGTGTCCTCTGCACATAGACTGCACTACATTTGACGGCATGGCTCTGGGTAATTGTAGTAATTGTAAGTCTGTGTGTGTTTATTTGCAGGTGTGAGTTTCAGAGGGGTGATGGTTGCAGTGTGTGAGTCTGAAGGGTGAGGGGGTGATCGCCTGGATCATCAGTACAGACACACGCACACGCTCTGTGACGTCCAGGAGGGGCGTCGCTGAGAAACTCCATCCAATCGATGTCCCAGCATGCTTTGCTCTCCACACCCTCGCAGCATGCCTGAAATCACAGCCCCCCTGCACTGCTCCAACCTGATAAATGTATGTATTCTTTCTCCCCTCCACTTCCTCCTCTCCTCCTGTCCTTCTCTACCCCTGCACCCCCTCCCCAGCCCCCCAGCCCATTTCTCTTCTTTTTCTGCAGAGATTGAAAGTGCTGGTGGGTCAGGGGGTTTTCTGCTGCAGAAATCATTAATAGAGAGATACTTATTCAGTGGCTGAACCTGGGTCACCGCACCACGCTAATGAAAGTGTTTCCACCAGCGCCTTTTCATCTGAAGTAATACTCAAATCATAGCAGCGTTTGTGCTCAGTGCACCCACCACACCGCATGGCATTGTGGGAAAGGGCTATATAGTGGTTGACCCACAATTCCACATTAGATATTAATACAGTAAATGTTTGGATTGTTCTTGGCTGAGATGTGCTTATGTGCACTTGCGTGTCCTCTTTCTTTCTTTCTTTCTTTCTTGTCTTCTTTCTTTCACTACTCTTATGCTGTATAAAAAGGGCTGGTTAATGGAGACTAACATTATTATACTCAAATTAGGGATGCACCAAAATTCCAGAGACCAAAAGTTTTTGCGCAAAAATGGCCAAACATTGAAAGAATTTTGACTGAAAAAACAAAGATTAAATAGGCTTACAACGAGATGTCAAAAAAGACTTTACAGATAATTGTAATGGTCATGAAATTGAGAACGTTGTGATTAACAATTGCTGTTTATTCATGTTCCACAAAGCTGAAGTTAGCTTCTGCTCACCAGTTTCTTTTTCAAATTCCATTCCATTCCACTGGTACAATAGAGAAAATAAATAAAAGTCTGGCGAATACGAAGCTTCAGCTTCGCTCACTTTCCTGTGCTGGTCAGAACAGATGCATTCAAACAGCTTGAGCGGCAGATGATCAGCACTGAAAATGTCGGCAATGTGGATCTATTCCAAGGTTTCTACGAAGGACATGAGACAAGAGATTTGTAATCACTGTTCATTCTAAAACAGGGTACTACGGCCAAGAACTTCTCCACGACAGGAAAACATGACATCATGCACGAAACAAAGAATGCCAATGCTATTTGTGGACACAGTTTTTGAAATTATGGAAAAATGTCAGTTCCAAAGTATAAATTACAACTTAAATAACAGTGGAATTTATTGCCTCAGATGAACAACTGTCAAGAGTCTTTGATTTCAGTGACACCCACTGTAGCCTCCAAACTGTAATAATTTTAGTAAGTTTATTTCATGTAAACTCTTTATTTATTGCCAGTTTTTTCAGTTTCAGTTTTTGTCCCAGTGTGTCCTGAATTTCGGTTCTGGCCAAAAAAATTTTTTTCAGAGCATCCCTAATCCAAATGTATGTGCCACTGCTGCAGCAACATAACAACATCGTGAAGGTAATGAAGCAGTAAAGGGCTTCTGCTGGTGTAGTGCTTGTGTTCAGACACTCTTTTAAATGCAGAGATAAAAACCCCCAGCCTGTGTTGGGTCGTGTGTCGGCCATGTTGAGGGCAGCGTCTGCTGTGACCCCGTTTGAAGACGGCAGCAGAAAGCGTGTGTGAGTGAGGGGGGGTTGGGGGTGGGGGTGCTAATCCTGCTTTTCAGCCACCCCATTTCAGGCTGGGCACACGCAGACCCTGACCGCTCATTATCCTAACAAGAAGGGCCATTTCACCTGCGACTGGGGGCCCTGCATGGCCCCTGTTAGTGTAATCTTCCTCTCTCCCTCACACACACACACACACACACACACACACACACTCACACACACACACATGCGCACACACACAAACTCCGCCAGACCCGCCACCATTCAGGACAAGCAGGTGGCCACTGACGCACATAATTGCTGACAATTTGAGGCAATGAATAAAAATGATCTACATTACTTCTTGCCGAATGTTGTATGTGCTTGGTGCCAAGAGAAATCTATGGAAGGGCCTCTTTAGATGCTGAAGAAAAGGGCCTATCAAAGGCAGTTCAGGAGGAAAAGGGGGGGGGAGTAGGAATGATTAATTTCTTAAAGAGTGAAAGAGAGATTTAGTACATTCAGCTGACTGGCATCGCAGAAGGAATGAAAAGGCTGCAACAGAGAACATCTTTCATACTGTTTCCTCTATATAATCTTCGTACTGTATGTATTCCTGCCTCTATAGCCTTTCCACTGCTTTCTTTAACGCTTGGTGGATTTGTCAATAGTTACTAATCTAGTTTGAGTTCAGCAGTGATAATCTGAGTGTATTCAACTTATATTTGCCAAATTTCAGCAACTTTTCCTACTGGACAGGTGTACGCTCTACCTCTATAATTAATTTATCGGTGTGTGCTCTATGTGTGTTTTGCATCAGCCAAGCCCTCTGTCAGGTTAATAGTTGAGATGATTGAAAAGTGTGACGTGCCTGTGGCATAGGAGCTGATTGTGTCCGATGAGGCGTGAGCAGATTCAGTAATTGCTGACCTGAATCTGCTGATAATGCATTCACAAGCATTTATTATAAGACATCCAATTAGGGCACAATACGCCGTTCCTGCATTCAGAGTCAAATTAGAGGATATTTTTATTGGTCACTCCGGTCTGTTAGAGATAACATGGAGAGAGAAATAAAGAAAACAAAGAAATGCTTGTTGGGGAGCCGAGAGATGGAGGCTTGGTCCTTGACAAACAAAACAAAACAAAAAAAATCTTAAAACCCCCTAAAGTCTTTCTGCTTGCATGTTGTGTGTGCATGTGTTTGTTAGCCTGCGTGTGTGTGCTTGACCCTGGTGAAGCCGTGTGTCTTTTATTAACACCTGCCCAGCGGAGCGGTGCTGTGTGGTGTCGGCTGGCTGATGAGGCTGAGCTGGCTCGGGTTCAGCCTGTGCCACCGTCGGTTTGCTGTTTCCATTTCACACATGATTAATCTCTCTAGAGAGAGAGGGAGAGAGAGTGAGAGAGAGAGCAAAAGAAGAGACAGAGAGTGTGCAATGAGAATGGGAGGAGAGAGAGAGACAGTGAGACAGAAGTAGTGAGAGAGAGAGAGAGGGTGGCCCGTGTTCGGCCTGCGTGGCTAAAAGGCCTTTAGAATTCCTGCAGAGAGGGCTGAGGGGCGAGTGAATGCAGCCGGCCGGGGGTCACTGAGCCTTTGTGTAATTGAGGCAGTGGCAGCCTCCCTTTCCTCTTCCTTTCAAAAGGAGCGAGGGATTGTGAAGTGCAGGGAAGGGCTGAGGGAGAAGGAGAGGATGGAGGAGGGGAAGGAGGGAGGGAGAGGGCTGTTTCAGGGGGCTGGAGAAGGGCTCCCTTTTTTTCCTTCTTTTTTTACGAAGGGGGAGGTTAAGTTGACAGGAACAAAAAGAATGTGTTCCGCTAATTTCTGCAGAGCTGCATCAACAATAATAGGCTCAATTTCTTTATTGCAAATTTTATAACTGGTTCCCTCCCCTGTTTCCCACCCATTCTCACTTCCAGAGCCTTTCATGGCTCACATACACCTGTGGTCTGAAGCCTCAAAACCCCCAGCAACCCAGTGCCAAACGTTCATCGGGAAAAAGGCCCGAGAGCCGCTCCTGTGAGAGCGTTAATTAATACCTTACTGTAGCATATAGTCTGTGTGACAGTACACTGCGGCGAAACAGAGGGGAACCGAAGCTTGAACAATTCCCTTCATTCCTACTTAATCCTTTTATTCAAAGCCTCTTATTCAAACCAGGTTAACATGCATAGAGAGTCAATAGATGTGTTGGATGCAGAGAATTATGCTCTTGCGATGAGGCCTCTGGATCTGTATAAAGGCAAGTGTATGTGTGTGTGGGGGTGCTGTCTGCATCTCTCTCTGTAGGCATGTGTGCTCTCATTCTTATGTACACATGTGTGCATGTGTGCATGCTGTTCGTGTGCATGCATTTGTATGTGTATGTGAGCATGTGTGTCATTCCTGTCATACCCATGGCGCCTGTTCACTGTAAGCAGCAGGGTGAGCAGCATTGTTCAGCGCTGCATCAGCATGCCGTGCATTTAGGAAATAATTACCCAGCGTCCTGCTGTTTTTATACTCTGTTTCATCTTCTTTAATGGCTGCTTCTTCATTCGCCTCTAATCCCAAACAGGACGTAATATGCAGAATCAAGCACCGGCCTTCGGATGAAAAGAAACATGTCCGCCACTGTCCCCATCGGAATGGAAAGGAGGTAGGCCTTTGATCTTCCACTCAAAAGTATTAATGTTCTGCATCGGGCCCGCTGTTTCATCTGCGCTTAAAGTCAAAATGTCCGGTTTGGTGCGGAGCCTCAGCTATGCAAATCACAGGCCCAAACACATGCTGTGTTTTTTTTGGGTGATGGGGTGGGGTGGGGTTGAGGGGGAGATATTTTCTATAATATTTTTCAGCAAACTAATGACATCTGTGTGGGTTGATATTGATCTGAGCGCTTTATAGGCACTCCCCGCAGAGCCAGGACGCACTTTCATTTGGCTCGGCCTTGCTTTCTCTCCCAGCGTGCCCCTCAAAGCAGAGAGAGGGGAAGCTCTGAGCTCCTCACTTTTGAAAACAGCTCTTCTCTCTGCTTGCCACTGAGCAAAGTGACACACAGAAAAAACACACCTAGCCACATTGCTTACTCACGCTTAGCTCAGGTGCCTCACCTCAACTCATAAAAAAACAGAACTTGCAAGTTTGCTCATGTTACATCTGAACTCACACTTTGTTTACACCTAGACTCGTATCATCACTGTCAGGAAAAAATCTTGTATCTCACTGTGTTGTTTTTTTTTTTTTTGAAAATGCTTGTGTGAAGATTTCATGATGAATGGACCAATAGAGATGGTTCAGAATTACTTGAAATACACTGACTTACATTAATGATTAAGGGCCCTAAAACTACATTTTTCTTGTGTTTTCATTTTTTAAAAACCTTTAACATTTTTGTGGTTTTATGTGCTAAAAATGCTGATAATTCATGACCTCTTTTTATCCCTTAAAATCAGACAGCCCTCCCTCTCCCCCTGTCACTCAGTTCAGTGTTAGCTGACACAACAGAATTGGCAGTTAATGTTCTTCTCCAAGCTAGTTCAGCTCCAATGATGTTGTGTTAGCAGCAGTTTGAAAAGATGCAGTGGCTGGCTTTACATAACTTGGAAGAAGCGTGTGCTAGCCTTCACCCTCCTAGCACTGGTGCTATCATATGAGACCTAGCTAGTGAATGGAATTGAAAGGACCAACTTGGGAAGAAAATTGGAAAAAAACATAAACGTTCCACAACTCTGAGCGGCATGGTGACAGTGTTACCGGCGAAAATGGATGATTATTAGAGGAGAGCTTTAGCATTGCATATTGTTTGTTTAAGTGGAAAAAAGCAGGATGACGCTCTGTACTCTTTTATTTTTTGTTGTATAATACTGGGTTCATCTAGAATTCAACAATGAGACGTTTAGCATCCATGGTCCCCAAAAAAATAAACATCCAGGTTTTTTCACCTCTGTGGTCGACAACAAAAGTTGAGAGAATTCTTGATGGAACGTTACGCTGACCATTGCAGTCTGCTGAACTTTCTGTTTTCTGCAGAATTTTCTGTCACAGCTCCATTATAAACAATAGAAGTTTCCAGTATCCAGTTTGCCGTCAACTGCCTACCGCCAACATGTGAATGCAACATTAGAACTTGAATGTGCATGGGCAAGGCTAAACTGCTGTAGGCTGAATAGGTGGATATATGTAAATGAGTTCGTTCTCATGACATTACAGAAACAATGCATTCGAAACAGTCTGTTTTTGCAGCTTAGTTGCCTTATACGAACTGTGACTGGGGAGTGAATTTTGAAATTTGAACAATGTTTGCCTATTGCTTCAAATTCAAACTTAGTTTCAGAAAAATGAGGGAAATGTTATCCATGATATGGGCCCTTTAAGAATGTTTTTCATTCACCTGTAAAGTTACCATCTTGGAGATACAAAATTTTGTTCCGACAGTGACGTTAAACTTATATACAGTAGTTAAGTAGTGTCTTTTTGTCACTTTCATTCTATGGAATAGGTTGTTTTGGCCTCTACTTTCATCAACAAAGCTTCACTTTGCAGACTGGGAACTGTACCATATAATGTTTGTATGTAGGATTTCCCTTCTGTACTGGTCTTATGGGTGATTCACTCTGAGCCAGCATTGCCCCAATACTCTGCACTTCATTACAGCTCCTCAGCCACATGGTTCCTATTCCCCATTAAAATATCTAATTTTCTTACGATATCAAAGACCATGAGAAACGCTTTAAATTCCAAAAAATAAACATTCATAGACTGGAAGCCAACATGCTAACTAATATCACATGGCAAACACCAATAAATCATAAGAAATGTCCTGTCTGAGTATTATGATGGCTATGAATGTTTTCTCTTAATCGTTGGTTTTGTCTGTGTGTTTGAATTCCCCCTCTGTGCAGATGTTTTCTGGTGTTTGCAAAATATTTGAGCATTATGTCACTTTGATCTGTTTGAATTCTCATCCAATATCTGTGTGACTGGGTCTCAGCTCTAAATGCTTGTGGGAGACCAACTGGCTTCTAGACTTTTGTGTGTTGTGCATTGTGTAGTCATTATGAGTGCATTGCAGGCTTGGTTCTTAGTGTGTCTTTTTTTCTTCACAGGTATTGGACACTGTGCAGAAAACTAATAAAAAGCCTTATATGGACTATTCTAATTTTTAATTAGTTCAAACTGTAGTGCCACAGTAAACTATATAAAAAACAGTTAACTATTCAGGCCTTAGATATTTACGAGTTTACTTTATTATGATTTTATGTGTGTACAGCTGTTCAAAGCTGTGTCTGCAAGTCATGTACTGGCTAGCGTTTTTGAGTTCTGCCCAAAACTAGCTAAAATTGTCACTACCGAAACATTTGGTACAGTTTTGGTAGTGTTATGATTGTTTTGGTAGTTACAAAATGCAATATTCAATCATTCGTTAATAAAATAGACACAAGTAAGACATGAGGTCACTCAAAGCAAAAGGATTTTAGTTTAAAGTCCAAGTCAATAAAGGTCCAAAATGGATTTTGCACTCTGGCTTTGAGCCAGTTCAGTAGAATGATCCACATGCAAGCTCAGATTAGGAAGAGTTAAATGTCTCCTCTTAGTTTGCAGCTGCAGCGTGTGGTTTGTGCATAACTCTCCCATCAACTGCCATTCATGATGTCTATAATATACTTATAACTATGTACCTGCCTGTGATTGGCTCATCTGTGTCTTATCACTGGCAGGAAACGACCTCACCTCCTTAAGGAATGACTTCATACGGAATTATGTGCCGCCACAGTGTCTCCCAGTTTTACTGCGTCTTCCCAGTGTAAACGGTCCAGTTTACCCCAGTGTCACCAACTCACAGACTCACATTCACACTGGCCTGAGGGCACTGACCCTTTTCAAACGAGCTTGAAACTGGAAGGGTTAGGACACAGCACGGGCGGAGGGGGGTTCTGAAAGAAACAGGTAGGCCAAACAGATGCAGATATACTGTATACAGATATAACAATGTACATCAGCATCAGATGTGAAAAGCATGTTTATTTCATCACCCGTACTTGTGAAGTGTTGCTTGGCCTACTGCCCTGCTCTTTTGTGTTTACGAGTTAAACAGCTTGTTTTTCTGGCTGGCAGCGGTGTTTGAATGAAGGAAGTTGTTTCCGTATGACTCCTTACACCATTCCTCACAGCCTCTCTGTCTCTGTCAGCCACCGGAATAAATCGGGTGATTCATGACTGCTAGATCATCAGTCACCCGACCAAAAGGCTTTTTCTGCATATAGCGTGCATGTGTGTGTTTGTGTGTGCGTGCTTCAAGACGTAGAGCATGCAATAAATCTCTTCTTTTAGCATTGGGAGCGTGTGAGTGCGTCTGGAAGCCGGAGTGGCCCGAGGCTCCGCTCACTGGAACAATGCAAAGATCAAAGCCCTGAGGACTGACAGGTGATGAGTGGCTTCCCCTGGCCGGAGCACCACAGCCAGGCTCACACCTGTACCAGGTGATTACAGGTAGATCTGCCTGCCTCTAATTGGACAATAAATGCAGCTCTCAGCCAGCTAATGGCAGCAGTCTGCCTCAGCGACGCCACGCTGCCATTTGGCCGTCGCCAGCCCTACCTGAGTCTCTCTCTCTTTTTCTCTCACAGCTGAGATGATGACATAGTCAAGGTCTATTCAGAGCAAACAACAAGACAAATTACAATCCAAGCCTTTAATGAGAGTCACAGAGAGGAGAGAAGCAGAGAGGGAAATAGAGTCTCCTGTACTGCTCTGCTGACACTTACTGAATGGAAGATTTCTCTTTGTTTATTTATGTTTTGTCATTACTTAACCTCTACACACTTCTACACGCTTAACTCAGTTTTGCAACTGAGGCTCACACTAAGAGGGAATTCACAGATTCATGGGTTTAATCAGTGGACTGTGTAAAGAAACTGTAATATTTTTTAACCTCTTTAAGCCTAGAATTATTATTCAAGTGAGGAACTGAAATGTTTTTGATTGCATCCCTTCATTATGTATCATCACCGTCAGCAAAAAAAACAAAACAAAACAAAACAAACTTGGATCTCCATTTTTTTACTTAATTAGAAAATTTCATCATGAGTGGACCAACAGAAATGATCCAGTATTGTTTGGAATAAAATTTTGTTACATTTACATACACAAAGAGTGTTTTCCTGTTCCTGTGAAGTTTTATGTTTGTCAATAATTGTTTTCCTGTTCTTTTAAAGTTGTATTCTTAGCCATGTGGCTGTCAGCGCAATACAGCAAATCAGTCAAACTACGCGTTACTGCCATGATCACCACTGAAAACAACCCATTCCAAATTCATTGATGTCACAAAAAACAATATATTTGCATATATACACCCCTTGAGTTTGCACGAAGAGGTGGATATATGTTTCATGCTGAAGGTATAAGAAGTGTTTCAACCCAGACAGCAACTTTTTCAATCAAGCACAAAACAGGGCAGCCAATCACAATAGAGGTCTTTTACATATGCCAGTCTTGAAGACACAAAAACAAAAACGGCCTGTTTAATTCTTTAAAGGCTTAAACAGAGATTCAATGTGAAAAAAGAATGAATTATGACTGTGTTTTTGGCATATGAAACCACAACCATCATAAGTGAGTCCAGGAGAAAAAAATACAAAAAATGTAGAATATAGGCCCCTTCAACATATGAAAGTCCTTTCAGTGCTTGCCGGCTAAAGGCTAGCTATCACACACCTCCTGCAATGTGCATGAAGCCCGAAACCAGAAAAAGGTGTCACAAAAGGTTCTTTGAGTGAAGCTGAAGAAGAACTACTTTGCTTACATGACAAACCATTTTTTAAGAGAGTTGTGAGTATGATGAACATTTTAAAGGTTTAAAGAACCTACATACGTTGTAAAGGTTCTATACCAATGTAAGGATTCTTCCAATAGCCTTTGCATTATGTGGAAGTTCTTTAAACTCTGGAAACGTTCTTTACACTCACAAATCTTATTTACAAAATGGTTTTGTAAAAGAGGAGAACCATTTTTGGTATTTTTATTTTTAAGAGCATAGATGTCTTATTTGCTCTCAGTTCTGTGTAATCATGTAGATGCCTGACAGTCTTCTACATCATATAGTGCCATGACAGAGACGGACCCTGACACACGTCCTTTATGATGACACAGCCCATGACATGCTGAAAGACCTCATGCTGTAACAGGCGCATGGCGCTGCTAAAACTAGAACCTGAATCCCAGTATGCTGAGTTCACATCTGTGGTACAAGGTACATATGACTTTCCTGTGGACTAATGACTAATGATCCAATGATATTTTCAGTGTTGAAACGTTATTGCTTTTATTATTATTATTTTTATTTATATGCAGAATTGTGAAATATACTCTGAAATTTAATTTTCATAATAAAAAAATCAATGTCTACAAAAATGCTTTGTTGTACAATTGCTCATTTATTTCATTAACATGTGATGTAAAACATAGTATACACAATTACTTACTATACCGCTGTCACAGAAATCCTTTCTGTGGGCTTTTTTCTGTGCATGAATGTTGTATACAGGCTGATTGGTCTCTGTGTATAAGCATGGGAAATGAGGTTATTTGAATTGCTCTCCAGCTGAAGATGCTTCCCAGCCTCTGTGTCTCTGGAGGCTTGTACAGAGTGAGAGGTGCTGAAGGGAAGTCAGGGCTTTGGCCTCTAAACCACAGTGCATGTCCTGGAGAGCAGAAACCACTCACAGCTCCAAACATTCACTAGTGCATCACTTTAACCACTGCACACCCCACTGACCCACGCTCCAATGAGGAAGCACACAGACACATACACATTCATTAATGCAGGGATCAGAGCACCAATACAGCTGACTTTCATCCACATTTTCACTGCTGGAGACACTCCGGTCCTTTGTGTGTGCGCGCATGTGTGACGGTGGTACAGTAGAGTGTATGTGTGTGAGAATGTGTACATGTGCATGTTTGAAGTCTGTTGGGGTGGCGACTGGATGCTCGTTTGGATGTTAGTGTAATTGCGGTGGAGAGATCAAAGGCTGGCAGGACGAGTGATGTTTCAGAGGAGGCTTTAACTGTTGCTCTCTCTCTCTCTCTCTCTCACCCTCCAGCCACTGGCTGCCCCCTGCATATCCTTGCTTGTAAAAAATGATTAAGGCCATGTTTGTGATGCATTTACGGCATTGCGTGATAGAGAATAGCATCTAATGCCGCCTGCCCCTGAGTTCCTGTCCTGCTGCATGGCCTTACGCAAATTACCTATGTCTCAATTTGTGTTCCAGAATGTCATCTCTCTCAGGTTAATCACACTACACTAAACAGTCATCTCTGCCCTCACTGGCTTAATGTATTTATTTATTCATTTATTCACCTAATTAGCCCAACTTTTATTTTTTTACAGGGTGGTTCCATTTTCATTAGATTTATTATATTAAATATGAAGAATACAATACAGTTGCTGCTTGGAAATTTTTGCGTAAATACTAAGACCCCTGCTTTCTGGTGGGCTCCAGGGAGATAGAGGCGGTTTTATAATGTGCTCTAAAGTCAATTGGTGCCTCTTGAGTAGGTGTATTGACCTTTAAGAGAGAGGGAGGCATGACTGCACTGAGTGAGTCTAGCAGAATGCCAGAGTGCTAATGCCACTTAGCAAGCATCTTAGTAGGGTTGTGTTTGAGTGTGTGTGTGTGTGTGTATGCGTGTGCACTCATGAGGCATTGCAGACATTTGTTCTTGGTACTGTACAATGTGTCTGTCTTTGTATCATCATGTATGTAAGGTACTGTGTATGCATGTCAGTAATATGTATCTATGCGTATGTAATATTTTATACATATACATACATATACACATTACCCTTTATATGAAAAGATGTACAAGTTCTAGATAGCTTGAAGGTAGACTCACAAAACAGACTTCTTACTATTACCAGAGAATCTGGTGGATTTTGTTGCTCAACACCAAGATCCACATACTTTGACAGGGAAGGTCCATGTGACTGTCACATAAAATAACCAACCACATGCTGTAGTTTTAGTGGGAGATGGAAAAATACACAGAAACTGCACTGAAAGTATGGATACTGTGTCAAAAGTGTGGAGCAAAAAATGGACTTGAGTGAAAGTCAAAACATATCTATATTCAGACATGCTCAATTATATAAAAGTAAGAGGTAATTTTTAATTTTTTTAACAAACAAAAATTAAGAAGGCACGCTTTTTTAATTTAAGTAACTATAAATCTGGAGTGCTTTGTCTGAACCTTTTCAACAAATTCCTAAGTGCTCATAAAATTCAGACAGACTAAGATAAACTTGCATGCGAGTGTGGGCTGTACAGAATTTTGCACAAAGACGAAATAGTAAAGTTGTGGGCAGTTTCAATTTACTCTGATATGAATTTGATTGAATGTTTAAAAAATATCATTACAATGTGCAGGAACTACTGGCAAAGGACAAAAAATATAATTGGGACTGCCCAAAGTGTATTTTAAGTATTTATGGCAACAAAATGAGCTGTTTGAGCATAACACATTGAAGTACATGTACATTGTACAGTGCGGTTCATTATTTTGCTTATATTTTATTTTTAATTATTTGCACAAAGTTTATGAACCTTGTAACAATCATTAGGATGAAAAATAAAATATATCCAAATATGAATGATGAAAAAGTATTAAGAAATAAGCATCTGAACAAGTAAAATTTCATAGTATGAGAATTTGGCACAATGGGGGTTGAGTCAATTTGTTCTAGTAGGATAGGATAAATCTACTGTGCTAAATGAAATGTCTAAAAAGTGCTGTTATGTGCACCAGACTTATGAATGAATATTTTTCATTGGTAGTCTAAGTTAGCATCACTGGCACTTTAGAGATTTATATAGTTGCAGCCTTTTAACTAGCTAGCTAATTTATCTTGTTATTCTGGTAGCTAGCTTGCTGCATTGCAAAGTAGATACATTAGTTAATTAAGCTGAATATCAATTAGCTAGGGGACTAATCAACACAATATTGATGAGCAGGGTAACTTTAGTCAATTTCCTAGCAGTAACCTCCAAACATAGTAGATGGTAAATTCCACATTTAAAGTTAGTTTATAATTCAGCTTGTTGGCTTGTCTAACTTTCAACATACATTTTACCACTTCTTTTTTTACTAAATTGTTTGAAAATTCTAAAAGCTAATTTTATTTTAGTGGCTTGCAAGTTGTCCTCATCATCAGAGCCAAGCTAGCTCTCTAAAAAACCAGGTACAGAGTTTATGCAGGTGTTTAAAACATGGATTTTTTCACACATTCATACCAATTGGACTGCAAATAGAATGGCTAAGTAAAATGCAATTTTAAAGAAACAAGCTTTTACTTTTTAAAATGTACGTAACTCAATTTCAACTAAAATGTCAAATAGAACCTTTTAATTCTAAGATCACAAAATACCAATTTCCAAAATAATAAATGGGCATAGTGTGAAGTATGATTACCTAAGTATTTTCCACCTCTGTTTTAGCATGACAGTTTTCTAATTTGGGGCTACAACAAAAACACAACTGTTGGAAACAAAATGGTGTGTGTTTGCAGATGTGAGATTTTGTCAGTTACTCACCATTAAATGCCTCAAATAAAACTATTAAATTACTATGCTTTAAATAAACTTTAATTTATTCTAGCAGCTATATCATGCCCTGAAAGACTCGCAACATGGCAGTGTGGATAGCAAGTGAGAATTTAACTGACACAATTTCCAGAAGTTGTGGCCAGCTTAGCGTGTAATAGATATCAAACAGTCCAGCTACTGGGGGGCGCCGGGGCTGAGACTAGCTGGAAGGTTGCGCCACTACCATGAAGGAGGAGCTGGAATATCTGCACTCCTAATATGTGCCATCCCTTCCATAGAGGTTTATTTGAGTTTGTACCATCTTCAGAGTTATCTACATTTCTCAATAGCACTGCAACAGGACAAACATGTCAGGGAGCTTTTGAAAAACATGATGTAGTGAGCAGAGGAGGAAAGAGTCGTAATCACATGAAAAGCGAACCATAAAAGTTATGCCACAATGCAGTCAAATGGCAGTTTCTCCAGCACGACTGAAACTTTATAGAGTGCAAAACCACTGGCTCCATCCAAGTTTTTAGGAACTTGCTGGTTCCTGGCGCATGATTAGTTTTTTTGAGATTTCAAAGAGATTCGGAAATGATATATGAGGCTTGAGTCACCATAATGCCCCACGTGGGTCTGTCTCTCAGCTTCTTCCTCTTGGGGACTGTGGCATCCTGATTAAAACAAACCAAAAAAAAAAGGAAAGCTCTTTTTTCCCATGAGGAGAGTCCCTGCTGTCTGCAGGAGCAGCTATTGGTAGCCTGTAGCTAAAGTTTAGTAATGAGTGAGAAAGAGTGGAGAGAGACTGCAGAGTTTAAACAGAAGCAGATGCTACTAATGAAGTACTCTATGTGTGTGTGTGTGTGTGTGTGTGTGTGTGTGTGTGTGTGTGTGTGTGTGTGTGTGTGTGTGTGTTTTGTGTGTGTGTATATGTGTGTGTGCTTCGTAAAGACTTCCCATTGTCACTTTAGGTATCTGCGAGATCATGTCAAAGAAGGGAAGGTTTTGTGTGTGTGTGTTTATTTTGTCCTGCTGAAACTGTTTGTAGTGGCATTATCAGTAATGAGATCTTCGCTAAGAGTGTCAGAGCTGCTCTTGCTCGCAAGGCTCGTTTGGGTGGTGAGGGTGCTGGTGGCACTGCTGTTGTTCTGAGAAATGCTCAGCCTGTGGGATTGAGACACTGATAAATGTAGCGTTCAGCTCTTGTATTACCTGCTCTACCACAGGAGATAGCGATCAGAGGTTAAAGGGATTCAGTGAGATCAAATACAGCCCATTTAATGCTCATCCTCACAATGGTCTTTGCTGAAAAAAATCTTTTTCAAATCTTTAAACCTTTATGGGTCTACTGTGGACACCACCTGCAGAGCATGACAATTTTGTTTCATCTTGAAATGTAATCATGGTAAAGTGTATTGATTTCTATTGGAGACACAGTGGGAAGAATTTTAGCACTGTCACATGTTTCTGGAGCAGCTTTTTTTCTTTTTTTCTTTCATCCAAATACTGATGAAGGTCTGAGAAGTCAGTGGTTAAAGCTAATTAGACCAGCATTCCAGTTTTAAAATGCATTATGCATAAATATGGCAGATTTTGTCAGCTCTTATTTGTCTCCTGCATGAATGTGGGATGACATGGTTTTCAAGTTATATAGGAAAACTGATACATTTGCACCAGGCTTTCTCTACAACTAGGGGTGCTTAGTATATCAATGGTTGATGTATTACTATACAATAAATGAAAAAATGTTATTATTATTATTATGGTCTAGTATTAGACTGACATCTAATAATTACAATCGACAATTTAGCAACCTATTTTTAGCTTGAAAATGCACATTGATGCACACAGTCTTTTACAAGAATGGATAGAATAGTGGATAACACCACCACCCACACACAGAAGATTGGAGCTTTTAGTGCTTTCACTCTTAAAACCCATTACAATGCTGGCACATCTTTACAGCCCTAAAACAGCTTTTTACCAGGATGCATTTTCACATTTGCTATAAATATCCCCTTAATCAGGGTATGATATCCTCAATGTGAATGGCCAACATCGGCCTCATTTGTGAATCATGTACAAAATACACTGCTGTGACATGTTTATCTCACAAAACTTGAAAACTTGATTGTAAAAAGTCTCACCGAAACATCCTACTTTGCTGGCCATGACGCAGATCATACAAAATGCACTGCTGGGATGTTTTCCACACATGAAAACTGAAAACTGAACTGAAAGAACAACAGAAGCTGATACATTTCTTAGCTTTCCTGAGAATGTTTCCCATTCTGCACTGTTAGAAATAAAGGTTCTGTGCAGGTACATTTTCCATTTATCAAGGAAGAAACAATGTAAATTTTCTCTCAAAGGTACAACAGTGGTTTTAACGTCCAACTGTGTATCTTAATTAAGTTTTTCCTAGGTGAAAAGTACATATTTGTACCTTTTCATAACCAAATGTTTTGAAATAGAACAATAAAATAAAAGGCCTGGAGACGAGACGGGAGTCAGAACAACTTAGAAAATATAATTTCAATGGATTATGGTACAATTATGTTCCCTGACTAAAGGTACTGAGATGTACCTTTGAAGGTACCACCCCAGTGACAAGAAGGGAACTGCCCCAGTGACAGTTTCATCTTTTTTTCTAAAATTTGAGTCATCCTGGTAGTTTTGTGTGAATTGCACTTGGTCTCATGCAGGTAAATTGCTGTGTCTTCAAGCCCTTTCCATTTCATTACCATTAAATTCCCACTTATAGGACTGTTTGTGAGGGGGCTTTGATCTCCCATCCAGACAGGAATGCCACTACAATAAGAGTAATAAGAGTTCTTATGATAAATTCCAAAATTGTATAAGTGAAACAATGAATATGTATGTAACAGTAACTTCTGATTTAAATCTGTCTTGGCTTTGTAAAATTAATCAAGGATCCACCTTTAAAATCTTACACTCTCATATACAGATTACGGTGTGAACTAGTTCTGTGCAAAAAGCAAATAATAAAAATGATTGGTTAATATTATCAGCCCAGAAATGCTTTGCTTTGTGGTTGTACCTTTTATTTGTTCAAAGAGAAGCTGCTCTCCATCTCTGGGATGACACAGCACAGGCCCTCCCTCAGTTTTTCGTTTTGATAAGGGAGATTATTTCAAAACTCCACATGTTTTTAGTCAGCCTAATGATAGCGTGCAATCGCCAGCGCTGTGGTGAGCAGCTTTGTTTATTAGCTTGGTGATAAGGGTTATAACAAAATACACATGTCACAGCCAGAGTCCCGCGGCCTGCCAACTATAATGAGATAAATAAATGAATTTAGTGCCGCCACGGAACGCTCCTGAAAGCTTGTTATCAGGGTGAGAGGTGTGCACTGGTGAAGGCGAGAGTGGCGCAGGGGCTGCGAGGCCCACAGAAAAGGCCTGATGTACATATGTCCTTGATTACCGCTCGTTCCTCTGCTTTTATTCTAATAAGTGACATTCTTTGTACTCGGTCGGACGACTAGACAGTCTGACAGTGGATGAGAATAAATATTGCATGTGGTTCA
The DNA here is from genome assembly GCF_904425465.1 of Colossoma macropomum. Lineage (NCBI taxonomy): Eukaryota > Metazoa > Chordata > Actinopteri > Characiformes > Serrasalmidae > Colossoma > Colossoma macropomum. The sequence continues at coordinate 27,413,995 of NW_023494784.1, read as the reverse complement.
CATTAAGCTGTCAGCGATGGGGCCGAGCGAGAGATGGAGAAATTCACGCGCAGCTCTGCTACACTTTCCCTGCTCTTGTCACAATTGTCACATCTTGATGATCCCCCCCCTTCTCTCTCTCTCTCTCTTTCTCTCTCTCTCCTACTCTCCCTCTCTCTCCTACTCTCCCTCCCTTACTCCCCTTCCTCCTCCACCCCCCTCCTTTTTTTCCTGCAGTCACTTCTGCTGAGTGACAGCATGGTTGCCCAGGGTACAGAATTATTTTGGGAGATGTATGTACTCTTGAGGGGGGGGTTATTGTTTGAATTTTTTCTGATCCTCAGTTCATTTTTTGTCACAAATTGCGAGCGAGCCACACTCAAGCTATGATAATGCATCTCCGGTCGTTTAGAGGACAACATTTTGCAGGGAATGTGTCAGTGTCAGTGATTTCTAAATCACAATGGTTGTTCTTGTGTGTGTCAGAGAGAGAAAGAGAGACAGAGAGAGAGGGAGAGAGAAAGAACATATATCTGCATACATTTGTGCATTGTGTTTTGTCATTTTGCATGTCTTATGTTGTGCTTTAGAGAGAGAGAGAAAGAGTATTTTGTGTGTGCATGTATGCCTGAGTGTGTGTTGGGGGGCTGTGTGTATCTTCGACTCAGTGAATTCAAGGCTATACTCGGTAGCAGTCTTTTGAAAATTCCTTGCTGCACAGGCACTTTTTTCATGATTAAAAGCTCTGTGTGTGTGTGTGTGTGTGTAAGACGCAGATAATGAGGTATATTTCTGAGCTTTGTCAGTCTCCTTTCTTGTAGTTGACCAGCTGCTGAACTGCTAAGGAAATATGTAGAATACTGGCTAGTGTGAGGAGGGAAGAGAAAAAAAGGGAGAAAGAGAGAGAGATGGAGAGGAAACTGGTGAGAAAGATATTCAGCCGCACTGCCAGAGTGAAAGAGTCATAAAGAGGGGTTGAGAGTGGAGAGAGAGAGCCTTTCCTTGCAGGCCAGACAGGCCATGTCTGCAGCCTCTTCTGTGTGTGTGTGTGTGTGTGTGTGTGTGTTCACAGGGTGCAGCGAGCGTCTGCTCTCGTGTCCTTGCAGCCACTCACTGCTGTGAGGATGAAAGGAGTCACACTGAGCCCTCCACAGCCCTGCTCACACTCCTCCATCAGCTCATCCTCTCTTCCTCTCATCTCTCCATCCCTCCGCTCGCCCAGGGGGGCCGAGAGAGGAATCTGAATTAAAAGATAGAGAAAGAGAGCAAGCTTTTAAATGAAGAGAGAATGGGGAGAGAGAGAGAGGGTAAGGACAGAAAATGAGTGAGATAGAAGGAGAGAAAGGGAGGAGAAAGAAAGAGATGAGAGATTGCAAGACAGAAGAACGGAAAGAAAGAAAGAAACAAAGAAAGAAAGAAAGAAACAAAGAAAGAAAGAAACAAAGAAAGAAAGAATGGGGCAAATTAGAGAGGGAAATAGAGAGATAAAGGGGAGAAAGAGAGAAAGGGAAAGAGAGAAAGAGAGGAGAAAGAAAGAAGAAGAGAAATACAGTATAGAGGAGAAGGTGAGAGATAAAGAATGAAAGATCAGAGAAGGGAAATCAAGAGGAAGTGAATGTAATGGAAAAAGAGATAGCTAGTGAGTGATAGAACAGGAAAGAGAAAAGAGAGGGAGACAGAGAGAGAGGTGGAAAGAAGGGGAAAAAAGAGGAATAGTTGAGGTTTGGCTGATGAGTTAGCGGCTAGCACGCACACAGGCCAGCTGAGCCTCCAGAACATCTGAAGGCAGCATATCCACCACATCTGGAGCAGTGGAGCGGTGAGGAAGATGAAGGGAGGATGGAGGAAGTGAGCAGCATTGAGGGAGGGGTAGCTCGAGTGCTTTTGTTTGTCTTTGTCTGTGTAGCAGTGGGAGGGAGTGTAATAAAGTTGTGTGCGTGTATGGGGGGTTGTTGAGGGGGATTACCCCTGTGCTCTGTCAGTATTCAGTGAGTGAATTGGGCCTTTAGAGCTGTAGCTCTCTCTCTTTGTCTGTGTGCCCCTCTCTCGCCCTCTGGGAGCTTTACCTGCCTGAGCTGGGAATTAAGCCACTCACTGAATACACATGCTCAGAGGGCCATGACATGGGTTCAGGTAGAAACACCTGTACTCCTGCCCTCCTATTGTCTTTCTCCTCCCTCTCTCTCTCCTCCCCTCTCCTCCCTCTCTCCCTCCCTCTCTTTCTCTCTTCTGCTCTCCCTCCTGTGTCCTTTAAGCAGATCAAAGTGGAACTGAAGCCCGAGGCCACCTCTGGCATGTAAAAATACCAAAATTAGCCTCGTTACTCAAGGACACACTCATGCATTCTCTCTCTCTCTCTCTCTCTCTCTCTCTCTCTCTCTCTCTCTCTCACACACACACACACAGATTAGTTTTAATACAGGATGTGGGGTTACATTTACCAAATGTATTTTATCTCTGTAGCTATCTATATGTAATAAGAATGTTCATTAACTCTTCAATAGGGGACCTTATAACGTGTTTATTGAGCATCAACAAACCAGTGGCTGATAACAGGTCCTTAGTTCTACATTACTAAGCAGTAACCAGCATTTTCTGGAGCACTTATAATGCTCTGATTAAGCCTTATCAAGAATTAACCCTCATTGGTAATTAGCCATCATTTTCTTCCAAAAGTCAAAATGACTTTTTGAAATAGTCAGTTTGAACTAAGTTGAACTAAGACAGATTGATAGGCTAGTATTATTTATTACTTCATTATGATGATCTTGTATTATAATGCATGAGAAATTATCTCCAAAATATTTCAGATCTTTATTTTACCTTAGTCTCAGTCTTGCCCCATCTTCAAAAAGCTTAATAAGAGCCTTATTACTATTCACTTGATAAAGCTGATTAAGAGCACAATAATGGACACCTACAATGATGTGCAAAAGATTAAGATGTATAATACACAAATCAAAGTGCTATGGATTATGTTTAATTCATAATTCATAAGTGTCAACCTCTAGAAACAATTTTCTTACATTCACAGCCTCCAAAATGGACATATTCACTGATATACATTTAACACATTACTAACATCAAAATCATTAGCTACAACAGTAGAGTTTTGATTTCCTTTACTATGATATATTCCACTAGTAATCATACTGATTACTTTGTACAGAATATAAATTATTATACCAGTGTGTCTAATAAAATGGAAAATGAATACAAATCTAAATGCAATAGAATAATTGATGTTAACTGTCCAAAGTGGATGGGTAAAGCTGTATTACACTAGATTTTCCATATCCCAGCCTTCAACGACCATGTACCTCCAAAATATACCTCCAAAATTGAGAAAAGGGTAAACTAATGGGTTGACACGTATGTTATGATATTCTAATCATTGCTTTATAATGTAGTAATGCAAAAGCATTACACTGGCCCCATATACTGAAGTGTTACCAAATTTTAACTCTAACCTTAACCTCAGTAACAAAAACAAAAAAGGTTTTTGCATGTAACATGTAGCACTTCACAATATTGGGACCATGTTGTTCATCTTGACGTTGTTGGACAGGGCTGTTTTCAATACATTTTTGTCCTGAAATGTACAAAAGCAAGCACACACATGCAGGATACCAGCACGAGTATTTGGATGTCCATTAAGAATCCCTCATCCTGATTCAGTCCATTAGTGCAGTGTTTCCCCTCCATGAGACTGACATGAGGTGACCACATACAGCTAAATGCACTGCTCATCTGATCAACCACTGTCTTCATTATCAGCCACAAATTACTAAAGCTATTTGATGTTTTTTTTAAAATATGTTTCTACGTATTAGCACATTTCAGTGAAATTAATGATTTCTGTATTGATTGCATTGTAATTGTGCTTCTTCTAATATGCTAGTAGAGCAATTTCTGCACAAAAGCATAACAACCTGCAAAGATCATGTGGATGTAATACTATCGTGCTAAAGTTGAGTGGGTTTTTGATCATCTATTTAAAGGCACTAGCAGAGCTTAGCGTGTTCTGCAGTCGTGTTTGAGCTTTTCAGGCCCTGAATGATTAGCAGAAATAATGTCTCTGTCAGCCTTAATCACATTAAAACGTGGTTAACATTTAATTTTTCCCACTTGATATGCAAAAATTTCCACTAGATTTGCAGTGAAGGCCATTGAAATTCCATTATAAAAAGAATAAAAATTTCAGGCATCATTTGTTCAGAGAGAAAGACCCAGAGCAGAAAGTGCTGAATCTTCCTATTAGCAGTGATTTGAGAGATGAGACGCTTAGCACAGGATGTAGAACAGGGATTAGAATCCCACACCACACATTCTCTCTCTCTCTCTCTCTGTCTCTCTCTCTCTCTCTCTCTCTCTCCCTCTCTCTCTCTCTCTTCCTCACAGATACACAGTCTCTCATATTCCCAAAATTTCACATTGTATTTACTTACAGTTTTGTGTTTTGATTAGAGCTGTTGCAGATAATTTAATTTGAAAACAGAAAAAGAAATTTAAACTTGAAGGTATGAGCAGTGTATATATACATTACTGTGCAAAGGCCTTTGGCACTTGAGAAAATTTGCTTTTAAAAGATATTTATCTGGGCAGTAAGTGTTCATTGCTGAAAACATGAGAATAAATACATATAAACATTAATACACTAAGTAGTGATTTTATGCATGTCAGTATTTTCATTTAACTATTTCCCTCTCTTGAGGTACCTGTACCTGTATCTGGTTTGGCTAATTAATGCTTGATTAAATGAAATGTGTGCTGGTGATGAATTGATGATGATCAAGGAGAAATCTGGAACCAAATATCTGTTCTTCTAACCAGCTTACAAGACACAGCACACCTTTTTGAAAACAAGAAACTCCTGTTACTTTTTACTGCATTAATGTTTGTTTTACATTTATTGTAAAGGTTAAAAAAAAAACAAAACAAAATACAGTTATAGGCCAGATAAATGGTTTTAAACCTTTGCTTAAATGCCTAAGACTGTAGCAATATACTATGTACAATTGCTTTCATGACAAAACTTTGTATCTCTGAAATTTTACAGAAAAAGGAAAAATGTTCTTAGCTTTCACAATGATTTTTAACACATTGTAAAGAGCAGCCAGCATTAACTAACACACAAGTAACACACACACATAAAATATATATTTATGCACAAATACACACACACATAAAAAAACATGAAACAAATATAATAACATTGTATCTTATATATATATATATATATATATATATATATATATATATGTAAGATACAATGTTTTATATATCTGTTTCATATGTTTTTTCAATACTTTATTGGAACTGATGTTGGCACCTGGACCTACAGAAATCCCTCATACATCGTGTCCTATAAAATGATTCTGATTTTAAAGGGCAATAGCAATAATCTGTTGTTACAGTATTATGACCAACACCTTTTCATGTCTAATATTTTTGCTCTTTCATTTTATTTATTTCTTTTTTGTTCATTTTTGTCCTATTATATTTTTCAGGCATTTGTATGTGTGTGTGTGTGTGTGTGTGTGTGTGTGTGTGTGTGTGTGTGTATGGGCTTGTAGGCCTATAATTTGCAGAGAACTTTAGCTTATTAACTTCAAATTCTAAGCACTTCTTTAAAAGAACACCTGGCAATATGACACTTTTACAAGCCATTATTTTCACAACATAATTGTATTCGTGTCCAAATAACATCCCTGCAAAATGACTTGGCAAGAAACAATTTGATGCTTTGACATTAACATCTTTTCAGTTCATTTGTCAAGTTGTTTGTTCACGGACAGATAATTGGGGGAGACTTGTGATGTTGCAGAATCGTGATATATGTCATAAAGTTGGTTCAAATTGGTCATGAAAGCGGTGTTGACAGAGCATCACATCTCTTAATTGACACTCGTTTGTGTGTGCGTACACATGGCAGGGTGTGTGTCTCGCATCCCTCAGAGAGTGTGTGTTACTGGTCCCATGTCACTCAGTGGCAGGACCCCTAGACCTCTGTGCTCATTTAGCGTCTCCGCAGCAACATTATGAAAATCATCCCTCAACGCTGGCGGAAGAGTTTCTTTGTTATGCTGCTGCCGACACCCGGCTCTGTCAAGCCTTCACCAATTACAGTCGCAGGTACAATGGACTATTCACGGGATCGCAGCCCTCGACTAGTGTGGCAAGAGTGATTTGTGAATCATTACTCCAGCGCCTGAAGAGAACGATACCTGAGGAATGCAAATAATCTGCCACATGGCGAACGGCCGTGCAGCTAAAAGTGGCAAACTCGCCTGCTATTACCCAAGATTGGATTTTTCTCCTTCCTTCAAGAGCCATTTGTCTCCTCGCACTTTCAGGCCCTGCAGTCTTCGAGTTCCCACCTAAATGCAAATTTCTCTTTCTCAAAAGTGGCCACAGGTTCAAAACACAGGTCTGAAGTCTCAGGTCTGGCTGAAGAGGACCTGGGCAAAGTGTTTGAGGAATAAGAATGACTGTAAAATGTAGATACGAGACCTGCATGGCATAGAAAGGCCTGCTGAGCTATGCTGGAGTCTGATAGATCCAGTTAAAGGGTGTGCAGGTGCGAGTAGTACAACTAAAGTCTGACTAAAGCAGCTGCAGATGAGAGGAAATTTGATGATCCTGTTCAGAGTTTATAAAGCTGTGGGATTGCTGGAATAGATCTGAGGGTAATGTTTTTTTTCTTGGCACGAGAAACAGGAAGTTGAGGTTGTGGATAATGACGGGCGTAGCCAGCCACTGAATGCTGTCAGGATCAGCGTGAGGAAACAGCTCTGAGATTCTATTCTTTGAATCAAGACCAGCTGAAAGCATGTGGCTCTAATCTCATAATTGCCCCACAACCCCTCCAATACACACACATTGTTCTGATAGGAAGGCACTGCCTTGCCCCATACTGTCAGGTGTCCCACTGCGTAGAAAAAGGAGGGAAAATCCACTTAAAAGAGCTGTAGAACGAGTGATTGACAAAGATGTTCTTGGCACAGACTTTTTCAACATTGTTTCATTTTCCACCTGAAAATGCAGTCACTCAGCATTAAAGCCATTCTGACTAAAATAGGTGAAAGTGTCTCTGTCAAGAACTTCTATGCTAGACATTCATTCTTCCTTTACTGAAGGAGCCACATGTAAAAGTAACTCTATCAAACCTAAAGGCTTTTTATTGCCTCACTAAGTGTTGGTGGAAATTGTTTCTGGTGCCTCAAGATGTAATTCAATTCTGTAGCATCACAAAACACATAAACATACAATATAACACATATGCACTAAACAATATACAATAAAATATACAACATTTAGTATGGGAGAACCATTGAACCTTAACCTTAGTAACCTTATCGCAGCTCACGGTAGGAAAAATCTGTTCTTGAAATGGTTTGTCTTAGTATTTAAATATCTCTAGCACCTCCCAGAAGGAAGTTGTTTGAAAAGATGATATAGGAGGAATCTGTAGTTATTGTCTTTGCTTGCTTAGGGGCGCATTGAGTACAAACAGAGTCCACTGAAGGAAGAGGTATTCCAGTTATCTTTGAAACCAACAATGCCTTGCAATTTATTTGAATATCTATATTTCCATACCAAACTGTAATAGATGAAGTAAGAACACTCTCAAAAATAAAACGAATGAAATGTATCCAGTAGATCTCTTCGTCCTTTGCATTTTTAGCTGTCTCAAAAAGAGCAAACTTTGCTGAGATTTTTTATAATATGATCAGAACTGAATGCTCTGCTTAAAAGACTCGCTAATGTTCCCAACAACTTTACAGATTTTACAACAGAGTGCTACCCGTGTGCTATTGTGTTTCCTATAGCTATATGAAGGAAACAAGATACTGTCTTTATTGTTAGATCACTCTAATAGTTTCTAAGTTAGCTTGTGTGCACTGTCAGAACAAGCAATGATATGATCATGATATTGCAATGCATCTTCACAATACACAATATACATCATGACATTTAGCCTTTCTGAGATTTAATGACTTAGATATGAAACATGCAGTTGTTTAGCGTTCTTTAAGTTCTGACAATATATCCATGATAGAAAAAGGTATTGTGACATAATGTGACAGAATTACACATGCTACATTCTGTCACAATGTCCCTCCCACCTTATTAACAATGGCTTATTATTGACCTTATGCATCAGAGTAGTGATAAAAGGCCAGTGGATGTGAAGCAAAAATGTACAAAATATCACAAAATAAATGTGACATTGAGACATCACACTACCAGAAGAGAAAAGTAGATTAAAAATCACAAAAAGGCACTTTTTTAGAAGACGTTAAGGAGTTAAGAGTTAGTCAAGCTGTCAAGTGAACTTTCTTGTAAAAGTTTGAGCCACCAAGTTCACCTTTTCCTGCTTAGTCCTGCCACTGGATTGAGTGAAAAAAAAGGTTCATAATGCATTGCGTTTTGAAGAATTTGGCATATTGTTTCTGGCATATCAAAACCATGTATCTCCATTTTTTTATTTTATTATTCCATATCATCTGAGTACAGCAGCTGCTCTTACATTGTGTGAATGTTTCATAATGACTGGACCAGCAGAAAAGCTCCATAATTACTTACTTTTGTAAGTAACTTTTCTAACTTACTTTCTAACTTACTTTTGTAAGTTAAAACACTAAATTGTTTCTTACAGTACTGCTGAAAAAAAACAATTCACACCTCCTCCACAAAGACCACCAAACATCTGCAGCTTTCTTAATATCAAACAATCCTGTACAACCATAACAATACAAAAAAAGTTTTAAAACACAATAAAACACTTTTATAAATGCTGACTTGCTTCCTACAAAAAAAGACACATTTCCATCATACATATATATTCCATCAACGTAGCTGAAGAAAAATGCATAGTTCGACTGAGAGACCTCCAAAACAGACAGAAAAGGCATTTCCTCTCAAAAAGAATCATTTTTTATGAGAGGTGTAAGTGTGAAGAACTTTTTGAAGTGTAAAGAATCCACACAATGTAAATGTTCTCAGAAGAAACTTCACATTCATATATCTCTTTTTCAAGCATTGTTCTACAGGGAGTCAGGGAGGTTCTTCTATGGCATTCCTCAAAGGACCACCCCCTTTTTTTAAGAGTGTACATTAAAAGTTGAGAATGTTTTTAATCTTCTACTGTAAAGTTATCCTTTGTGAGATACAGTTTTGGGTGATGGACATACAATAAGGTTGGCAAATTATTCCAAATAATTACAATTAATTCTCTAAAAATACATTTAGCAATCTCAAATCTTTCAGTTCTAATAGTTGCAGAGAGTTAAAATGCATACTGAAGTGAGAAAACTCCAGCAACAAAGTAAAGAATAGTAATGTGTTGTGGCCTTGGAAACTGACCATCCTGAAACAATTCAGTAAACAATGACCAATGATATGAAATGCCACTTCTAGTCTGTAATTGCAGTGGCTATGGGATCCAGAGTTAAGTCTGAAGTTGGTGGTCAGGCGGAGTAGAGGAGGTAGCTGACTGGGTCATGGCACCATGTGGAGGAGTGCAGAGGAGGAAAAGCACAGAAGTAGAGGGGTGAAGCAGCAGAGACTGAGAGAGAGGAGCAGCCGTCTCTTAGGTTAATTAGCATTCACTCTCCCCACACTTTATTATCAACTGTGTCCTCCGCGCACTCGTTTAATTGCGTGCGCTGATAGAATAATAAATGGCAGAGTAATTACCATTATAAAGCAAGGATCCCTCTCTTTACGGAACAACTCAGTCAAAGGAGATTTTATTCTAAATTAAGTTTTTAACTGTCATCTGTCATCTCAGGTATAATTATAACTTAGACATTTTGGGCTCATTGTTCTCGCAATGTGAAATTCTCGGCGGAGAGAAAAGAAATTGTGACAGCAGATTTTTTGGAGCATGGAAAATGATGTTAGGAAGAGTTTTGAATGTCTCTAAATGAGACAGCAAGTATGCTAATTAATCAAATGCGCTCATAAGGGAATAATATATTCGAAATTCAGACGTGAGGTCTTATTTTATTTATTTAATCAGTCTATATATTGGAAGAAATATGGCCCGTCCATGCAGGAGAACACGAGCTGCGAATGAAAAGAGTCTAGGGGTCAGAATCAGCCTGGTGTGTTTCACACTCTGACAATAAGTGCTAATGATTGATTAGTCTTAGAAAGTTAGTTTGGTGGTAGAATATTTCATTACTGTTGACAAGGGTGCACTTTGTGGCCTAAAGCGTGGTGTTTCAGAGTGTGCTTTCTCTGCTCAGGTGAAGCAACCAGGTGAGTCCTGCTCCCTTCTACCTGCTCATATGGTTCCAGCGCCTGGTCAGTTATCGGCCACCTCCAGCCTGGTCGCACGGCCTCCTCGCGCCGCCACGGCTGCCGCAGGCCGCAGAGAATTTCAATTATAGCTGGAGCTGCTGAGCAGCGAGCGAGGGGCCGCATTGATTGAGGAGGGCAACAATTGATTTTGTCCATTACGTGGTGAGAATGTTTCCATCCTGCGCAGATCAGGCTGCCCTCCTCCTGCCGCTGGAGATAAGGCCCTACTGCATTGTGGCTGCCTAATCTGTGTGACGGCGCTTGTCTGTGCTGAAATTGATGTGGCTTTTCATGCGGCCGTTTGTGGGCCTGTACAGGGGGGTTCCGCCCCCTGTGCTTCTGTCTCAGTTTTGCCAGGGCCACCGAGAGTTGAAGCACATCAACAAACATGAGAGGGATTTGCATCAATACAGATGTTTGGCTTAGCATTCACTCGTGCAAATGTTTGTAAAGAGAATAAAAGGCTTCGGAGCACTTGTAATGAAGTCTGTGACTTGTTGAGCTCTTGAATTCTCTTTCACTGCCACAGTTGTATGCTGGTTAGGAAAAGCACATTTGCTTCAGTCTGAGGAATTGAAATCAGGGCTCTTTCTAAGCATTTGCGAGAAATAAAATGCAAAACTTCATGAGGTATTTGCCTTTTACAAGCAATGTAGGCCTACTTTTGAAACGGATGACATCATGGTGATTAAGCGTGTGGTCCTGAGTGTGAGCACTGCCCTCAAGGAGAACACTTTGTTTGTGTAAACATGAAAGAACTCTCCAAAACCTTTCAACCAAGGACAACAGCAGCAGCCAAAAACCCATTCGTTTCGGAAAACAGAGCTGGGAACATAACTGATTGCAGCCAGCCTTGATTCGGAATGAAGGGCATTTAGTCAGGTAAGCATCAGTGAGTAACTATATTAACGCAATACATCTTACACTGTAAAAACTACACTCTGTAACATGGCGCTGCTAAGCCCTCTGGCATGCTTTATTAGGCAGGCTCGAGGTGAGCATTATCTATCAGGCTGCTCTGCATAGCTGTCGCTCTCCCTGCCGCGTCTTCCCCCAACAGCGACCCATACGAGGCAAATCACACACTCATCTGTTCCCCTCCACACAGACAAACCATGATGCTGATTAATGGTAGTTAAACTTACAGGCACTCTGTCAGTGAGATTACACAGGGTGGGTAATGTATTGGAGTCATTAAATACACATCATTCTCCTGGCATGAAATATGTTGACCCCAACCTTATTATATACATAATTAAAAGTGCTCAACAGTTCCCCGGCGCGCTCCATGGAGCAGTGAAGGGATGCGGTGCAGCTCAACGACAGGCTCAAGTCATATTGATGCAGAGCAGGAACGTCATTTGTTTGGCTCATTTGTCACTCTCCTTCCACCTCATCTATGCATATAAATGGTCTTTTATTAGAGAGAGCAGCTATGCATTTTAGAAGAACTGGAGAAATGGTCAAAATAAGCAGCACTTTGTGTGTTTATGCATTTGTGTGTATATTGTTTAGATTGCATGTGTTTGCAAAAAGCAGTGAGTGTGCAAATACAAATTCCATTATGTAAAACCAATGTAGATCTTTCAGTTAACATCTGCATAGAAGATCGTAAGGATACATCCCTTGTCCTCCACTATATGGTTTATTTTTGCTTTATGTCCAGGGCTGGGAGGGTTGCTATGAAATGTTTTGTTTATATTGTTGACTGGTTGTTATAATATGTAATCAGCAACCTATTCTAATGGACTAATGTAATGTAATCTGATTACTTTCTGTTACTTTTGGATTACTTGTCTTTTTAAAGCCAAACATTGTTGTCCAATGAAAAACAAGTGTCTCCAAAATGGTAACTTTACAGGAGAGAGCAAAAACATTCTTTACTTTCAATATAAGTTAATGTAAAGAGATTTTATTCAAAGCAGTTTTTGAGTGTTTCTATGGGTCCAATCATCATGAAGTTTTTGCACAGTGTAAAGAACAGCTGAGCTCAAATTATGCAGAAAACTAAAAAATGCTAAAAAATTGAGATACTTGTTTCTTTTTCTGGCAGCAGTGATATTCAAATAAGGACATGACAAAAATGTTTCTTGAAATATTTCAAACAACAGATGACATCTATGTTAAATATCATATGGCAGACACCTATACCTAAGGCTATCCACAGGGGGAACTATTAGCTTTTGTGTGCCTCTTTGGAAGATAGGAAACCCACATCAGCAGGATCTCACCAATGCATGTGTGCTGGCAGTCACAAATTGCTAGTATGTGGAAAAAGGCTCAAAACCATAATAACCACACCCTAACCACACAATTTAGGCTGACCAACCCAACTGCAGGGTTGCAGGTGGATACTAACAACAGTTGCAACAGTTATCTTACAGGCTACAAGCTTATTAAAATTAGGCCATAAACATTTAGCGAAGGATTCGCTGTAAGGTTGCAACAAGGAAAGTAAAGAGTATGTCTTAGAAGCATGTGCATATCTAAGGCACATCTCCCATAACTGGTAGTAAACCCAGCATGCAAAAGTGTATGTACATTAACATTAGTTTGGTACTAATCATAGCTGCTAGTGGAAATTAACATTATCATAATGCTGATAACTGGTTAAGAAAGGGATCACCAGGTATGCTATTTTTAATGTAGTTTTGAGGGGATCCTTGTGATTGTCCTGTTTTTATCATTTTTGTTAGTGTTGGAGGCAACATGATAGACAGTAACAAAGTACACTGCAACAGTTAAAGTAATGTCATTATTTTTTCCTGTAAGTAGAGTAATGCATGAAAGTATGACTTTTTATGATCACATTACAGTAATTGACTTAATAACAATGTTACTTTCATACTTTCATGTCTCCAAAGATAACAATAATAATTACATGACACATTTATAACATAAATTTCCTCTATATTGATTATTTGTGCCTGTCCTTGTGCATTAATTTGCACACACACATGCTAATATGAAACTGATGGATGGAGACCCAATGCTAACGAATAGAGATCTGACTTGATTTTCCTTCAGAAAAAACTGTGTAAACTTTATATTATAAAGATTTTATTTTGAGGCAGCTGTTTTTGAACCATTTGTAAAGGCTAGTTTCTAGGTTTTCAAACAGCATTAGTAGCCTTCATTATTTTAAGTGACACACATTTTAAATAATATTTACTGTGATTGACTATGTATTTCTAAATAAAGCACTGAAAAGGACTGTTGAGTGTACAATTATTTGACAACCAATACAGATCTGTATCAATTTTAGAGAGTAGCATAGAAGTAAAGCAGTGGGTAATGAGATTATTTTTTTTCCAGGAATACCATTACACTAACTACTAGGGATGCACCAATACGGGAATTCTGGGCCAATACCTGATATCCAATATTTTTCATGTACATATTGGATGAAAACATTTTGCTGCTGTTGGAAGAAAACCTCATATCTTTTGATATAATTTGAAAATGCCTGTTGCCTTTTACATCGTGTAAATTTCATGATGAATGGGCCAAAAGAAATGGCCCAAAATGACTTGGAAAAAATTCTGGTTCTATTGACTTACATTAAACCTAAAGTAGGTTTTTTCCTTTTCCTGTAAAGTTACCATTTTGGACATCCAACAACAGCGATTTATAAAATGTAAAAAATTGGGATTAAATCTACCTGGATTATCATTACAAAGAATGGTAAATTTATTTTTGTAGGGTTACAGTGTTTTAGGGTTGTAGCCCAGCATTACATAAACGTTCTACTCTTTAGCAGTACAGTACATCATCAAATATTGACTTGAAATATCAGTCAAATCTAAATCCGTCCTATGCCGATATTTTTAGTTTTAAAGCAAATATCTGCTGATACTAATATGCTTCCAATATTATTGAGCATCCCTAGTAACCACTGCTGTTCTGTTCTGTTACTTCCCAGCTCTTTATATCTTCATGTTTAAAGGCACTGTGAGGGCGCTTATGCCAGATGTAGCTGGAGACCCAAAGGCCTGTTCTGCTCTCTCTCACAGTGAGCTAGGATTGCCCCTGCACAGATCAATAGCAGGTGTGGATGTGGATCAACAGTGTGGCTGGAGGGCATTGATATCTGCTCCAAGGCTTTATCAGACCGAGCAGTGTTTGAGGGCAGAGAGGAGCAGAGTGGCATCCGCAAAATTATCTGCTGAGGACGCGCTCCACCTGCCAGCAGCCCTCAGCCCTCAGCTCTCACCTATTCACATGCCCTAAACCCCTTAAACACCTTAAATCTCTCTACGCCCAGTGATCAGAGACATCAGTGAATCTTCTATCACGCACCAGGACACTACTTCACCGTAAGCCATCCACTCCTTCACAATATATTCATCTTTCTCTGTCTGCTCTTCTCCTCTCTTGCTGTCTCTCCTACTTTTTCTCCTTTCTGTGTCCTCTCTCTCTTTCGCTCTCACTTTTCCTCTGCCCATATCTGTCTTTCTCTTTTCCACTGTCCATCACTCTCTCCCTCCCTGTCTGTCTTTCTCCTCCTCTCTCTTTCATCTGTCTATTTCCCCCTTCCTCTCTCTCTCTCTCACCCCTTTATTCTTTTGGTCCTATAGCAGGAGAGGAGCCGAGAATCTGCAGGTATTCCACAGTGATCGGTGTGGGCTTTGAAATGGGGCTTCATTATACCTGGAGTAATGAAATTCGGCCATTTCCAAAGCGGCTGGCCGAGGGAGCGCTGTCAGGGTGCAGATGAGGGAAGTCTCTGGCGATCAGAGAGGACTGACAGTACCACAGCTCGTAGCAGCAGCTCACCTTTACCTTTCCACACGGGGAGAAATTACTGCACAGGCCTGACAAGCCCACTGATCGCCGCTCTAAACACTGCTGCTCCACACCCGCTGCATATCCACGGCACCAGCTCTACTAACCACGGCCCCCAGGCCTACACCTCTCTCTCTCTCTCTCTCTCTCTCTCTCTCTCTCTCTGTCTCTCTCTGTCTCTCTCTCTCTCTCTGAGGAGATTTCGTCTGTTTCTGAGACTCTCTCTATCAGGAGAGCAGGCCTGCTCTATTCGCCGCCAGCACCCCCTGACACGCTGCAGCACAGTGACACTGATAGCATCAGGCGAGTTAAATAAAGTGTGAAATTCTTTACATAAGGACTGTTACACGGATGAAGAGAGCAAGGATAGAGGCTTGCAAATCTTCTTTCAAGACTGCCAACGTGTTCTGACCTTTTAACTGATCTGGCCTGTTTAGATATGAGTACAGCTTTGGTCATATTGTTGCTGTCGTATCAAAACTATGGATCTCCTCTTTTTGTCAATTTTTATTTTTCTAAATTATTTGCTCACAACAGCTGCCCTTTACCTTGCACAAACATTTTATAATGAATTGACCAACAGAAATGGTCCAAAATTTACTTGGAATGAAATTGTGTTACATTAAAAGTTAACTCAACACTTATGCATTATTAAATGGTTAAGATGTAAACAAGTCCTTCAGACTAATTTGATGTGAAATGCACTTCAGACAGGACTAATTCAAAAGCTGGCATGCTTCTATGATGGGTATCACCACATGGGCTCGGGACTAATTTGACAACATATTGTCAAGAAATATTTTACATCACAGCATCCTAAAAATGCAAGACTGTACTATGCACAGTGGAAGTCATATATCAACAACATCCAGAAATGCCACTGAATTCTCTGAACTTGAGCTCATCTGAAATTAACTCATGCACAGTGAAAATGTGCACTGTGGTCTCACAAGTCAACTTTGTTTGTTGGTGGAAATAATGGATGTTGTGTTCTCTGGGCCAAAGAAGAAAAGAACCATCCAGATTGTTACCGGCTTGAAGTTTAGAAGTCAAGGTCTCTTGTAGTATGGGGCTGAAGTAGTAGGATTTCCACATCTGTGAAGATACGATTAAGATATATATGCATTTGGAACATTTGCTGCTTTTTAGATCTTTTTCAGGGACGTCCATGTTTATTTTAACATGACAACACTAAGCCACATTCTCCGTGTATCAGCATGGCTGTGTTATCAGAGAGTAATTGGTGTAGACTGGTCTGCCTGTCTCCTTATATAAAAAACTTGAGGTGCAATCTGTGTGTACAAAATATGACATGAAATCCCCAGATGGTTGGGCACCTGAAGACTTGGGTAACTGAGGAATGGCAAAAAATCCACTTTCAAAATTGGATCAAATGGTGTCTTTGGTCCCCAAATGATTATTAAGTGTTGTCAAAAAACAGTAATGTAAGAGAGTTGTAAACATGCTCCTGTGCCATTTTTCTGGAATATGTCACAGGTTAAACATCATATATTGTGTTTTTGTATTGTGTTCAAATGGAAACCAGGTCAAACAGAATGTATGAATCACGTTTTCTGTTTCTATTGGCATTTTACATACTGTCTCAACTTGTTTTGGGTTAATAATTGTATTATATTTGATTACATTATATTGTAGAATGTTTTTCATGTGGAAATGATGAACCCATCTGAACCAAATTCAGTGCATCAGTTTTTTTCTTTCAGTGTGTATGTTTTCTTTCAGTGTTTCATAGAGCTGAGAGAATAATCATCATAAACTGCAAAAAACAAAAAAGAACTACTACAAAGGGACGTAATGTCAGTAAGAAAATTTATAGTATAATAAAAACAACTCAGAAAAGTTATTGAGCATTTTAGGTTGTATTTTTAAAGGCAAAAGTAGTGTAATTAAACAATGCACAAACACAAACATGCACAGACTCTCAGTTGATATACTGTCATGTTCGTTTAAGCCACTTCAAAAGCACTGCAAGTTCTACACTGCATTATAGTTCTAAAATGTGTTATAAATATTCATCACAGATCAGAAACATAAATGTGAGGAGCGTCTCACAAATGTGCTGGTTTGATAGAAGCCTCTAGCTGAAGACGGAGGATAGCTTTTTAAGAGTTTTCTCAGGCTCTGGATAGTCCGTGCAGATGTGTCTTCGTCCTGAGGGTGACTGTGAGACATTTGTCTTAACTGCCGCGTCGCCTCATTGCAGCACATTGTGGTTTTCCCGGGAAGTGCCCAGGGCCAGGAGCAGCATTCCATAACACTCTATCTCACACAGCTGGGACTGGATTAGTATCTCCTGGCACAGCAAAAACAGGCCCGCTGATACTGATGCCCTGTCCTCCTCCCTGCTTTGTACATTTGACTGTAAATGCTTTCTTGCCCAAAATGTCCCACACATTTCAAACAAATGAGGTTTATGTCAGCTTATGTTCTAGAAGCTCAACTACACTCTAACAGCTGTGTGTAAATACTGCATTCTTAAGAGTAATGGGCACTTAAAGGGTTCTATTGAGCAATACCATAGAAGAACCACAGTAGGTGCCTTAAAGAACATCCCAATGGGTGCTTCTTTAAAGCTTTGGTAAATGAGATTTGAGACCCCTTTTTCAGTTTAAAGAACCACCAAATAATGTGGAAGTTCTATAACAAAGCTTTTTCACTAGAACCATACGTCCAAGCCAAGAGCCATTTAGGAATCATTATTTTTAAGAGTCTAGAACTGAGCCGAATATAGATTTGTTCAGCCTGGATGTGAAATCCAGCTTTTAAATAAATTTTAACAAAATGTCACATGTTGACACAAGTTAAACTAACCATGATGTAAGTGAATTCAGTGGCTGTTTAGAATTTAATGGAAATCCAAACTCTTCTCTCTGCCTTAAGTATTCTTAACGTCTGTGCATTTGCATGTTATCAGCAGTAGTACATTGTAATGAGTGTGTGGGCTATTCAGGTCAGTCTCTGAGGGAACGCATGCCCTGCAGGTATTTGTGCTACAACACCTGTTCATGCTAATTTGCTCTTGTTCTCAGCAAAATGTTGTAACGAGGTACTTTAATTGGGTTTTGTATGGCGCTTAGTGGGAGTTAACATATAAATACAGCCCTCTAGTTGAAAAGCATAAAATTAAGTCCTACTTAATATGTGCAGATCTCAGTTAATATGTAGTGTCAGTGATATTACTGATTAAACATCATGCTAAAACACAAACACAAAACTGCTCTGAAATTGTTACTGATTTAATAACACACATTTATTGGAAACATACAGTAGCAGAAGCATTAAACATCCAATGGATTCATATTACTATTTACTATACTGTATATCTTACTGAATTCCTTTCACTAACATAAAGATCTACCTATCTATCTATCTATCTATCTATCTATCTATCTAGCAACTTTTGTAAGACATAAGCCTTAAAACTGAAAGTGCTATAAAAATATTGAAATAATTCAGGTCTGTCTAACCTTTGCCATATCTGTGGCCTGTATTTTTTTAAATTTTATATCCGTAATGAATGTGAAGCAGGGGGATTTAGAATGAGATTCTATCATGATAGGTGAATTAAACAATTAGGGATCAAATGATAGCCCAAAGCAGTTTGAGCTTTAGAACCGAGTGTTAAGCAGTAATCCAAACAGTGTGTGTGTGTGTGTGTGTGTGTGTGTGTGTGTGTAATTGAGACAGCCCTTTAACCCTGATTAGGTGCAGCTCAGGGGACCTGACACATTTGTCCTCTACAACAACCTACATAACCTGATAGCCTCCTTCATTTTCTATTCTTTATTTGACATAGCTTTTCTAAGAAATTTCAGTATGCACCGTTTCAACTGGTATAAATCTCTTTATCTCAAAATCTCAAACTTTGCAGACTAGTGGTCACCATCCCTTCTCTCATATATTCTAGACTAGAAATTATAAACATCATTTGTGTGAAATCTTCAGCTGAGTTGTTCTAGTTTTAGTCCTGTAGCAGAATCGTATAGAAAGCATATGAAGCCTCACATTAAGGTGATGTGAAATCTCAGGCAGGCTAATCCAGTTGTCTGGTTAATGTATGATGACATTTGACAGGTGTTGGTTGGCTCTTCCAGGTTTTTAGACTTCTGCCAGCATCATCAGGGTGGGGCCCTTCATATTCATGTTAGTGTCAGGCCCCTCTTCTGTGTACATTCTCTCTCTCTCTCTCTCTCTCTCTCTCGCTCTCTCTCTCTCTCTCTCTCTCTCTCTCTCTCGCTCGCTCTCTCTCTCTCTCTCTCTCTCTCTCTCTCTCTCCCTATGTGTGTGTGTGTGCGTGCATGTTTCAGTGTCTATCTGACTTCTCCCAAGGCAGAAACCAATGCTTTTTAATTTCAGCAGTGGGAATTGGCTGTTTGAATAGGCTAGTGTACGGGTATATCACATTATTAGTAATCATATCTGCTTAAGCCAAGCTTGCTGCTCCAGATGGCTGCTTTCAAGTGCAAATGAAGCAGCGAGACGAGGCTGTCTTTAATACATACTCACGATTCACAAATAGCCATTGATTTTTTTTTCTGTCTCCCTCTCCATCCAGCCAGTCTGCTGGTATTGAGCTTGGATTAAATGGTCTCCTGAGTCTTTAAAAGGAACATTGATTCTTCTAATTAATTGTGAGCTGTTCAGAACCAGAATGCATAAACTCATCCGTATTTGCACTTCAAGTCAATTATTTTGAGTTTGGCCGGAAGGGGAACAAACGGACCTAATGTATACAGAGAGAGATGATGGCAGTTATTTTGTTTCCTTGGGAAGTGTGAATACTCTCAAATGAAAGAGAGTTATTTCCATTTTAGTTGTATGTTTGAATAGGAATTGACAGAAGAAGAGGTATAGTCACCCAGTGGGATCCTAGATGCCCTATGAATAAAACATGGTCATTTTTCTTCTGCGTGTGGGGGTGTAAGGGGAAGAAAGAGAGGGGAGAGAGAGAGACAGAGAGACAGCAGTCTATGTGGACTTGACCAATTCTCATTTTTTTCGCACCTGTCATTATTTAAAGTGAAATCTTTGTCCTAGCCTTCGCAAACACAAACAAGGCTGAAAACAGCAGTGTTTTATGAATTCCCCCATCATGGAGGAGCATCTTGAGAGCATTATTTCATCCTATAGAAGTGAGCAGTAAGGGAATTAGTTTAGTGCGAATGAGTGGGGAGATTTTCATAGCTACCTGCCAGCAGGCACCCGGCCCCTCTCTCTACCTGCCCTGCCATCCCCGCTGCCGCCACTGCATTATCTGTGTCTGCTGTTCTCTGAGAGCACTGTACTCCTCTGTGCCAAAGCGAAAGGTCCTCTCACCGCTGACAGCTTTGCTATTTAAGACTGGGATGGCCCTCTACTCCAGATTGTAAGAGCGCTTGAAGAAGCGTATTACTCTCCTGATACTTCATTAATCTCCATCAAACGCTACGACTCTGCCACAGCTGACAGCGGGGACAAAGCGGGCCGCTGCTCCACTCCCCGCTCAGATAATGCATGTTTTACAGTAGCCCAGATGTCCACACTCAATAAAACATTGGAGAGAAGCAGCCGCCGTGTGTTTAGGGATGTCTGTATTGACTGGCTGCTGTGTGGGGACGGTGATATGGGGAACCTGCTGTTCTCTGATTACAGAATTAAAAGACTGGCCTGACAGAGGGACATAGAGAATAGTATCTGTGCAGGGATTTCACCACTGCGTCCTGTCCTGATTATCTCCTCTAGGAAGAACTGCCTCTGTGAATTAACCTTTATTTGCTTTTTTGTGGTCGGGTGTTTTGTAAAGCATACACATGTGCACTGTTATTTTCACACACTAAAACCTTTTTTTATCCACATTTTTCAGGAACAAATCTGCTAAACGATTAACTTATTTAATCTTACTGGTCACAATTGACTGAAAACTGAAGTTTTGTGCTGCCAAAATATGGTCTATATCATGGAAAACTGAATTATCCTCATTTTGTAAAATAAAAAGTTTGATGTATATATATACACTGTTAAAGCCATTCACTTTCCAGTCCATACAGTCCAACTATGCTCATTTTGAAGTCAGTGTTTTTGTCATGCCTACAGCCTACAAAAGTTTAGCCTCACCCGTTCACACTGAATGAATGAGGCATCATGCAGGGCAGCCAATCAGTCCATTTACATACCACTGTTGTCAGAACAAAACCTTGTATCTCCAAAATGATAACTTTACAGGAAAAACATACTTTACTTTTTTCTATGTAATTCTGGGACATTTCTTTTGGTACATTCAACATGAAATTTACATACAATGTAAAGGGCAACAGGCATTTTCAAATTATGTAAAAAATTGAAAAATAACAAAAATGGAATTACAGGGTTTTGTTACAACAGCAGAGATATATCAGTCGTAAAGACTCAGTAACAAATACACCATGTTTAACCCCTTAACAGGCCATGGGTCCACCGGCAGGCCCAAAGTTTTATTACACACTTCTAACAATAGCTCAACTGTTTGCAAGTCTCTGTAGTTTCTTGTTCTTCTGCAGTTACACATTTCCACCAGAGAGGTCTCCAAATCCTTAAATCTTACATAGTGTAACTTAGTATAGCTTAGTGGAGCATAACTAAATAACAGATCTATCTAACTTAAACACTTAACTTACTTCTTCTCCTTTCATTAGCTGAACATAACCATATTAAGTTGAATTTAGGATTAATACTTAATGCTTTAAATTTATTGAATACAATACTGCATTACTCATTGACCATCTTAGAAGCCACTTAACACAGTTGCATTGAACAACCTGACAGTTTTTAGGTAAATTTAACATTTAAATGAAAATGAAAAATTGAGATTAAATATGCAAGTTAAATTTTCACAAAACTGTAACTAGAGCCCTGTACTTAAAAAAAATAATAAAAGAGTGAGATGATGTGCATAACTCATATTTGCATGAATGCAATGTGTTATGTTGTTGGTTGATTATTAAAATGATACTGGAATTATTTGCTTGTTTTAGTTAGGTGGATTGCTAAGCATACATATGCCCACATTATTTTCACACAATAAAATGTTTCTGAGGCTCTGTCCGTTCTTTTCAGAACCTGTTAAACACTTTATTAAACATTTATGAAACACACAACTACAGCCCAGTGTATCTTTTAAAAAGTTTTCCATTATGATAAACTCCACTGGTTCCTCTTTGATTTTTCACATGCTGAAGGATGGAATGAGGTTGTACATCATAGACAGATTGTGGGGCGTGTGTGCATGTGTGTGTTTGTGTGTGTGTGTGTGTGTGTGTGTGTGTGTGTGTGTGCGTGTGAGGCATTTACGTGTGTGTAATGGCATGGAGATGGCTGTAAGGCGAGATTGCGTTCTCTGCAGGAGTTCGAATAGAGAGGCGATCGCTCCTCTTCTCACAACACTTCTCTCCAAGACACAGCAAATCACTCCTTTCACTCTGACTAGAAATTGAATAAAAATTGTCATCTTTACTTGTATTTACGAGACAAAAGTCTGTGTTGATTCTGCCTAGTGTAGTGTTCACCGCTGAAATTGCACTCTAAGATGTTGGAAATGAAACGACTTTTTTCATTTCTGCTGCAGTACTTCAGCATGTGATAGGCTAGAAAATATGGCTGATAAGATGTAAGAGTTGATAGAATATTATAAATTGTAGTGCTTTACATGTTTTGATTGTGGGTCATGTTGAGAGATATCTATATTTACTCCACAGGAAGTCTACACATCCATAATAGTGAATGTGTCTGTTTCATACCTCCACACACACAAACACAAACCATTCCATGATTTCAGCAATCCTGCAAAAGGTTTTCTTTTTTTTGTAAAGTAATCACAATGTATATAAGGGAAGGAAATGTGGATGGTGTTGTCAGATGTGGAGGGAGAGCCAAGTTTAATACTTTCAGGTCTGACTAACTGTTCTGTCATTACATGTTTCAGAATGTTCTGGCCAACTGTATGTGTATAGTATATGTGTATAAGACAACAAGAAAACCCAGAGAAAAAGCACCAAGACGATTTGCATCACTCATATTTACATGAATGGAATGTGTTACATTGTTGCTTGTTTATTGGCTAAAGTAAGATTGCGGTTTCACCCTGTTAGGAAGTTCCATAGAGGAAAAATGGGGCTTTGGATTTCTCTTTCTTTTCTTTTCATGTATAAGCCTTAGTGGTGTTGGCCAAGCCTGAAACCCATTATTGAGGCCTGCTCGTCAGATTTAAATGGGCTGGGACTGACAAGTTGTTTTCTGTGGTTTGACTTCAGTGTTTTGTTTGTCGTACAGTCACTAACATTTTTGGAGCTGTAATAAAGTTATTTAGAACTATGCAGATGTACCTCATAAGACAAAACATCATAAAACTCTGGTATGTCATCATGTCAGAGGCACAAAGATGGCTGGGAATGAATGCTAGCAGGCTGACTCTAAAGTCACCAGAGAGGAATCCATGTGATTCTGCTTTGCTAAATGAACTACACATCTGCAAAGCTCCAGCTTTGTCTCTCATTCTCAGCTGTTTTCATCAGATTTCTGCGTCATTGTAACAGATTTGTGAAATGAAGGATTAGAGGATATCAAAGGCTGATTAGTGGCTGGTTTGAGCTCTCTGTGTCTCTGCTACAAATGCACTGTCAGTGTCATCAATCAAATGGTGCCACTCCGCCCAGAGGCAAACCACAATGGCTCCACACCAAGACAGGCAGAAGAAATAAAGAGCTAAGACCATGAAAGACCAAAAATTCTTCTATAATAAATCAAACCAGTGCAGTGTTAACCCTGAAGCACTTGGAAAAATGCTAACATTCTCTGACACTGAAAATGGTGGTAGAAACAGGAGTAAACTGTGACATTAGTGACATCTTTTTGGAGCAAGTGATGCTCAAAAAGTAAGTGATAATGCTTGTTTTACTTTTAATGTTGCCATGTTTATTCCATGTGCAAGCAATCCAGTCCATTGCACTGAGTATAATCTATATGTATGCTATTAAAATAAACATGTCACTGAACTATAATCGCTGTTGATAAACATTTTTTTTTATTTAATTCCAGGTTAACTCAATCAAGTCTGTCAAATAAATTTAGCATAATAAGGAAAAATGCCAAAGTTTTTGTCTGAAGTGACCACATTTTGCATGATTATACCTTGGATAAACATTTAATATAACTAATTTAAATTTTGTTTGGTTACATGTCATTGTCATATCATTTTCATACTTTCAGTACTTTCACAATCAAAGTAAACCAAATGGCATGATGTGATAAATTAAGAAGTCTACATTATGGAAAAACTTTTTTCACTTTTTCTCATATAAGAGTTTGATGTAATATGTAAACATTGTTCAAGTTTTAAAACGTACTATTCACTTCCCAGTCTATACAATCCATATAACAAAATTAGGCTGCAAAAACAGCCTATTTTGAATGGAAGGTTTTTGTGATGTCACAAAAAAAACACATTTACATATTTACATATTTAGCCCTGCCTATTTATGTTGAAATGATAGAGTATATTTCAGTCTGCACTGTTTTTGAATCACAACACAGGGCAGCCAATCAGACCAGAGTTAATTTATATATATGATCTTTAGGGCACAGCAAGAAAAATAGCCTATTTATTTCTATAACATACAGAGAGGTTGGAAAATAGGAATCTTAAAATAAATTATAACTGTTTTGCTACATAAACACATACAAATGTCATAGGTAGATCTCAGGGAAAAATACAATACAATGAAAATGTTGAATGAGGGTCCTTTAAGCAGTGGTGTAGGCAGAAATACAATTTTGGGTAGGCCTGTGAAAAAGTGGGTGAACCAACCCGGTCGATACAATTTCCAAGTGTGCTATGTCCTGCAATGTTATAACAATGTCATTGCTATAGCATTTTGCTGACATCATCCTACCTATTCCAACACTTTCACCTTCTTGTTGATACAAAACAACAGCAAGATTGTGTACAGACCAACCAGAATGCTGGATTCATGTAAATCCGATACTTTACTGAGTTAAAAATCAGACAGCTGAGATGTACAAAAATGAAGAAAAGCGGCACAGCCAATTTAAAAACCCAAAACTAAAAAATATAGGTTAAAGTATACTGCCATGGTAGGCATGAAAAATGTTAGTGGATGATTTATGCCTTACCTTTGATTGAAGTAGATTGAAGTAGATGTTTGCTTTGAAATTTTGAGCCCATATCAGCTTTTGTAGTAAAAGAGCATAGTATGTAGGGGAGAGCAGGGCACAACCTGACACATTTTGGTTTTTGCTAAAATATTTTAAAAATATTAAAGTTGGAATAATCATATTTTTATTCAAGCAAAATATACATCTCTGCTACAATGACCATTTGAAATTTGTTTCTAGCACCCACTGTTCATGTACAATTCCATCCAAAATAATAAAGCAATGTTGCAGTCTACCCCATGTGTGGGTTAATTGTAACAGACAGAGGGTTAGTTTGATGAAATAGTGCAAAGTTAATTCAATTCAATTTTATGTTGTAACCAACAATACTGTATTATATATTACCATCCTATAAGACAGACAGAGAGCTCAATTGTTAAATAGTTAGGTTGTTCTCCACGTTCCCCTACAAAATTCACCAAATTAAAAAAAAATGTTTTTGGCTTTGGAAATTAGTAGAAAACCACATATTCTATGTTATCAATAATGGAATCTCACTTTTACAGATCGCCACAGCTGCACCTTCAAACACTGGAGTGCTGATAACAAACTGAAGGCTTGTTATGTGTGAGGCTATGGCTGATAGCAACACCTGCTAAGCAGTGATTGGAGGGCTGTGAAAAATGTAAGAGCTTGGTGGAGAGCATTGCCATTTTTACTGGTCATAATACAATGACAGCACTCACAGAAAATAAATAAAATTTCATTATCTTCAAAATGCATCTTAATTAATAGTCTTTCTCCATTTGATTAGGTAGGCCAGTGATCGATTTAGATAGGTCCAGGCCCACACAGGCCAAATGTGGCAACTCCCTTGTCTTTAAGTAAACTTTTAGCCCTATAGTTAGGAACATACGGGTCAAAGGAAATTTGAAATTTTACATATCAAATTTTACATACCAACAGTAACTAGGAAAAATATGCATTATGTGTTATATGATGTATTATGTATTTTCTAGGGGAAAAGCAAGTGTACATTACAGTGGTGATGTATCTGATATGTTTGTAAGAATGTATGAAAATGTACTGTCTTTCTGAAAGGAAAAAAGCTCCTCGACTGCTACAACCTCTTGAGTAGCTACTCCATAACTTCTCACACAATATACACACTTGAGTCGCTTGAAAAAGTCTCTTTTGAGTTCCAGTATCTGCACTTCAGTAGTGTCCTTATTGTGGCCTTTTTTACTGGCATGTCATTGAGACACATTTCATATTCTGGCCACACTCTTCCCAGTGGTAGCCTACCATTTGGAAACCTCCCAGTGAGGCTCCATTTCCCCCCAGCCACCAGGAATCTCCAGCCAGAGCAGCTCTCTCCATGTGGTCCCCCACCACACGTCAGCCCCAGCTAGTGCCTCTGTCAATATGTTAATGTGACACTTTCGCAGAGTTACTTGGTCAGCAGGCCCACTATTTTCACTGACGCTCACAGCGCACGCCATACAACTGCACTTCACAAAACACCTGACAATGACTGATTTCCCTCCCTGAGCCAAAAATGTAGATTACTGAAATAAATCATAGGATTTATATTCAGTGGCTTTGAAATAGTTCTGTCTCGTCCGTTTAGAAGTGTGCAATCTTGATTCATCAGAGAAACCAATTTTACACATCTGTATGTAGAAGTTAGCGCACATAACCTTGGCCCATTTTGTGAGACTCATGTTACCTTATTCTAACTCCTACAAAGCCCACCAGATAAAGCAATTGTTTCACTTATCCTTCCTTTTGCTGCCTGCGAGTTGACTCATGTCACTCCCAGCTGAAGTTATCGAGGCTGAATCAGTCAATACCACCAATACAATCTCATGTTCAATGCTTCTGCTCTGATTGTCTGATGATTGCAGATGACTCTGGTCAGTAAACCAGTTCATCGACTTCAGAACACATCCTCTCACATACCGAATTTGATGCGAAATCACAGCAATTAACTTCATGTCTCTACCTAAATATATAAGACTAAGCTTTGCACAGCTGCATTTTGCTTTTCCACTTGAGCATGGGGTCTTTGTGTGGAAGATTGCTGGCAAGTTTGCTCCTGAGCAAAGCTAAGGTGAGTGAGAGAGGCACAGCTGTGAAGCATTCTAAAGGCTCCGTCTGCCAGCCTGTGTTTACCTGACACTTGGACTGACAGCAGAGTGATTGGAAATATCCACCATTCACTGGCGCGAGCCCCTGAGTGCAGGGAAAGTGCTTTTGTAGTCTGGCTGTAATGGCTCAAGTTTGAATTGAAGGTTGAAGGAAAATGCTGCACTCTGGCCACTCTCAGGGAGGAGCTGACACAGTGGAAATGATGCAGGAACAGTCAGAGTCTCCGAGCAGGAGCACACTGAACGTTTCTGAGCTGTTATCTCAATGCACTCTTTCTAATCTTTTAGCATTTATAGGAGCAACACCACCTCTGTGGGTGAAGTCCAATAGACATTTTCTCCCTTTTCCCCCTTCAAGATGTGGAACAATAAGAGAAATGTAGGAGAGAGGGCAACACAACTTCAACGTTTTGTATCTTTGTTCAATTATTTAAAAAATGTTTTGAGCAACATTGTTTCTTATAAAACAATTATGAAAATGTAAACTTTGTTTCCAGTACCTAACCTTTGAGTTGAAAGTGACGTGAGTGGAAATGTTAGAACGAACCCTGTGGGTAGGGTAAACTGAAACAGATACGTAAAGTTCATTCAATGCAGTTTTGTGCTGATTAAATCAAATAAGCTTTCCAATCCAAATAAATAAAACATATGCATCATGAATATGATTACTGAAGGGGGTGCAAGGGTCAAAAACTGGCACCTTTATTTTTGAGCACAAAATAAAAGAGCTTTTCTAAACCTGATAAAATTGAAAGTTCTTTTATTTACATATTATATGCTTTATTAAATTTACTGACTTTAAATGATGTGTGGTGGGGGGGTGAATAGCCTGCTCTCATTGTTAACTCTGGGGGATTTAGTTGTAACACTATGTTGAGCAGGCTGTACTTTAGCCTGGCTACCTCTCAGTATAAGCTGGTTATATTACTTATAAATAACGCTACAGAAAGGTATGTCAGACAGCTGTCAACTCACATTGATATGGTAGCATGAAAAGCGACCAAAAGCATGTTCTATATTAACCTGTGTATCTAGGAAAAGCCATGTTATGTTTATAACCCTTGTTGCACCCTGTTCTGCTCTCTTCTATATAAAATGTACAGTATTAAGACAATTATGACAAAGTAGAATTTACTCAAGCATTTTTAATGCATGAATGCATATTGTGAAACAACTAAATTTGCAAAATAGTACAATAAAGGCACTTTTACATTATATGGTCAATATGATTTAAAATAAAAGTAGAGTTTGATGCAATATATAAACATTGTTAAAGTTTCAAAACATAACCCAAACCCCCATCTCCATGGAGTCTATAATTAGGAATTAAGCTAAAGAAAACAGCCTGTTTTGAATTCATTGTTTTTGTGATGTCACAAAAAAATTATATTCATAAAAAAGATATGCATATATATCCACCTATTCAGCTTACAGCAGATCAGCATTTCACACTGACATGCTGAAGAGTGTTTCAGTAGGTCTGCTTTTTAAATACAGGGCTAGTCAGAACCAGAATCATTATGTATATCAGCCTTAAAAGCATAGTACCAAAAATGCATTGTTTACTTAGATAAAGAGAGGCTGGAAATGGTCATTTTTGACCAAAATTATTTTTGCTACATAAAACCAGACAAATATCACAAGCAGATCTTAAAGGGGTGGAGGGTGGGGGCAAAACATGTCCTTTTTTTTTTTTAGAAATAAACTAACAATTCCATCATGTTTCGCAGATGGTAGCAGATCCGATTTGTCTGTTTACCCCTGCTGTTTAACCTTCCTATCACATCAGCATGTCTATTTGCATCTCATCCAGTCATAATCCAAAGTTTCTTAGGTTTCCAGGGTTATCTTTGTTATCTGGTATCTTTCTTGTGCAGTTTCACTTCACCCATGACACATTTATGAAGTCAGGAACTTTCATTACCTGGGTTTGTGCAGAGGTAAGAGACTTAGGGCCTCCAGCGTATTGTAGAGTGGTGTTTGCAATATAACAAAACAGGAATGAATAAAATTAATTTGTGCAAACTGCATTCTGTTTTATTTAAAACATTAAATATGCTTTAACAACTTATTCAACATTTCATTTAGGCCCACGATTACAAGGAACTTACATTTAATATTATTATATTAACAAAAAACAATTTAATGACTACACAGAAAAAACGTATGCTTCAGATTGGTGGAGAATGTGCTGTATACCACAAAGAGTTGTTCTATTGTTACTTGACATGCTAACAATAGCAGAACCCTTTCGGTGCTATACAGAACCATAAGCAACACATTCTCCATCATTCTGGAGAACGATTTCAACATACAAAGAACTGTTTAAGCGTAGATCTTTTTCAAGTGTGTTGGAAGCTGTACAGGAATACAGGACCTAGCATATGGGAAAATAACACTTGGAACGCCACAATACTCTCCTTTAAACTCTCCCATGATTTCATCATTGCTGCCAAGGTTAGACATTATAAAGGTGACCACGCAACGCAAAGCGACGTTTTCCTGTTTCAAAATACAGGGAGTAATTTCGACGTGCAAAGTTTTAAACCTATAACTTGTCACCGTTAATGTTAAAGTTATACTGCCTGTAACTGTAGGGTAGATGAACAGGGCATGCAGTAGCTTAGGTAACGTTGGATGCCGTTCATCCCGACATATTAGATTTAACAAGACAAACAATAAACAACGTTGAGTTTCTTAGCCAACGCTAGCTTACTGCTACTGGAGCTATACAACAAACAAGGAAGAAAATAAGAGACCTCAATGTTATGGAGCTTTTGTGAGCTAAAAGACAGCCGACATTACAGCCCACACGCTCAAATAGATGCTGTTTTTAGCAGACTAGTGGCCAAAAATCACACAAATTAACGTAAAGCTTCCATCGGTTAACGTTTAAAACACTTTTTTCCGGCCAAGCTCAGTGTTTCGGGAAGCGGGAAATAGCGTTGTCAGAAAATGATTGACATGTCGTTTGGCCAATCAGAAGAGGATGTATCGAATACCGCAGCCAATGTTGTTGAAGAAGAACGGCGGGACATCCTGTGCGTGACGCAATTTTCACAGTCAACACTGGAAGCCCCACCTTTTGTGTTTCCCGCACCGTCAATCAAAATAGAAAAAATAGGCTCGAATCACCGATCGCAGCCCGCCTCCGTGTAATATAATCATGTTTGGCGTTTAATTAAGCCGAGATTTTTCCTATTAAAGTTATTCCCGTAATGACTGGTATGTAACATTCAGCACATTTTCCTTTGGGCGCTTTCCGCAGCCCTGTCTGAGCTAAGCTAATGCTAAGTATGCAGGCTGGGTTTGCTAATCTCTCTGTGCTAGCTAACTGTTAACATTAGCTAGGTTAGCCGGCTCCGGAATCGCAGATTCTCTTTGTCGAGCTCGTTCAGGCTCTCTTTGTTGTGATGCAGCGGTGTGGAGAGTAGAGCTGGTTGTGTGGCCGACTGAGCTGTTTTGCTTCGTTCCTCTGTTTCTGTTGCCTTTTCTCCAGCGCCTGAACAGCCTGTGAATCGAGAGGAAATGGCTGCCTTAGACGTGGACAGCAGTCAAAGCGAGTTTCCGCAGCAAGATGGTAGCAGGGGAGATCAGGTACTGTGCTCCGTTTCGTCTCTCTCGCTCCTCGGGCAGGTTTGTTGGAGCTAAAATGCATGGTGCTTTGTGAAGTTCACACGTTTTTAAAATTGTTGTGAAAAAAAGTGGTACTTCCTGTGTGGCTCCGCACTAACGGCCACCCACTTTCCCTGTGTTTAAACCCGCCCATTGTGGGTAGGACACGCAGCCGTCACCGCTCGCGCTGCTGGCAGCGACCTGCAGCGAGCTCGGCTCGCCGGCCTCCGAGAGGGAGAACGGCGCTGCCGCTGCTGTGGTAAGTCACCGCCTCCGCTGCTAAAGATGAGACTAGTCCAAAAACCAGCCACCTATTATTCCTGTGCTCAGTCGAATTTGACAAAAGGATCAAATTCAACCCTTAACAATTCAGCAATGTATATTTTTTGGTTCCAGTCATAATGGAAATGTGCTTCATTTACAGTACGGCTATATACATATACCGTTTTTAAAAGCTCCTTGTGGGTTGTAATCAGCCAATTACAGGCCTTCTGAAGGCACACTATAACTTTTACATTGTAATGTTATGAAGAGGTGAATTCTTGGAAGACTTCACATCGTGTGAATCAAAAACCACCATGTTTATTTCTATCAAACAGATCTGCTCATTTTCTTCATGTTTTCTTTGTTTGGATCATTTATGTAATTGCGAGTGTTGCTTTTAGCTTAAACTGTGCACCTGCATTTTGGGCCACATGTATAGTTTTTAACACGTGGATTAATTTTAATCAAATATACATGACTTTACCTTGTCTTGTGAGCCGTGGTTATGCTATAAAGTTTTGGTTTGTTTTCTTCCAAAACTGTGACATTTTCTCCTTACTACTTCAATAAAACGTTTTTCCTTCATTCCATAGGCAGCAGACCCTACATCAGTGCAGTTAACCAGCACATCAGAACGATGGGATGGAACCAAGGATGAGTCAGGCATTGTGCAGCTGCCTGGCACGGGCATAGTCACCTCCAATGGGCAGTATGTTCTTCCTCTTCAGGGCCTCCAAGGCCTTCAGAGCCAGCCCATCTTGCTAACATCAGGGACAGACTCCTCCGCCAACGCAGTGCCTAACATCCAGTACCAGGTTATCCCTCAGATCCAGACGGCTGATGGACAGCTGAGCTTCTCTACCTCAACGGTGGAGGGTGCCTCGCTGACTCAGGATGCCTCGGGGCATATCCAGATTCTCCCTGATGGCTCTCAGACCATCAGTGTAGCTGGTACTGCATCAGCTAGCATCCTCAGCAACAGCCAGAACCTCATGGCCCAACCTGGCCAGGTCCAGCAGATCCAGGGAGTCACTTTGGGAAGTTCAACCTTTAATAGCCAGGGGCAGGTGGTTGCTAACGTGCCTGTGGGTTTGCCTGGTAATATTACCTTTGTGCCCATTAACAGTGTAGATTTGGACTCACTGGGCCTGTCTGGGGCCCAGACAATAGCCACAGGGGTGACTGCTGATGGGCAGCTAATCATGACCAATCAGACAGTGGAAAACTCGGAGGGTTCAGAGAAAGCAGGAGAACAGTTGTCACAGCCAACGCTAGTGGTGAACAACACTAATGCAGCAGCAGACATGTTTGTGCCTACCACATCTTCCTCCTCATCCTCACAGATGCCCACCAGCACGATAGATGGCACAGGCGTGCTGACCCAGGCCACAGCGGTGCCCGAGCACACAGAGGGCTACCTCTCTCAGGGCCAGGTGTCGGCAGGGCAGCAGGTGATCCAGCTGCAACAGGTGCCTC
This sequence comes from Colossoma macropomum, assembly GCF_904425465.1. Lineage (NCBI taxonomy): Eukaryota > Metazoa > Chordata > Actinopteri > Characiformes > Serrasalmidae > Colossoma > Colossoma macropomum. Next base: position 27,381,269 of record NW_023494784.1, on the reverse strand, counting down.
TCCAGACCAGTGATGGGCAAGTAGTCCAGCAGCAGATATCTGCTCAGGGCCAGCAGCCTCTACAGAACGTACAGCTCATAAACCCAGGGACCTTCCTCATTCAGGCACAGACAGTCACACCATCAGGGCAGATACAGTGGCAGACCTTCCAGGTAGAGTATGGAGTGGATTGAGAGCATTGTAGTATTAGCAGTGATTGACAAATTAGTGTCTGTAATGTCATGTTGGTCATGTTGACTGTCTAAAATTTTGTGCTCTATTCTGGTGTAAATGTTCAGAATACAATAATGACATGAAATTATTTTGGATATTGACATGACCTAGTTGTTGTCATCAACAAGTTAACTTGTTTCACTGCATTTCTTCAGGTTCAGGGTATTCAAAACCTCCAGAACTTGCAGCTCCAGACAGCACCAGCTCAGCAGATCACTTTAGCCCCAGTGCAAACACTATCTCTTGGGCAGGGGGCTTCACTGAGCTCCACGCCTGTAAGCATCAGCTCTGGGCAGATCCCAAACCTACAGACGGTCACCGTTAACTCAGTGGGCCAAGCAGGGATCCATCTCCAACAGTCCGAGGACACAGACAGCCCTGGAGGTATTGTTGCTACTATATAGAGAACAAGGATGATGTCTCTGAGCATCAAATGGTTGGATATAGAGCAGGAATTCTGTTTTTTTTAAAACAGAAAAAGACATCTTTAAAGACATCTTGAAATCCTTTTAAACCCTGTCACTTCATGTTGCTGGTCGTATTAAGCATGATTCGTCGTATGATTTAGTTTCAAAGGCCAAATTCTTGTTTTCCCTTAATTTTTACCTCCATCATGCACCAGTGGGCAGGGAAAAATAATGTTAACTTATAATGTTTCACCTCCCCATCCTATCACCCCAATTGTCTTTTAGCAGAAAAGCTGAGCTAGCACAGAGACCCTCTAATTAGTATTTGACTTGGAAATACATCACAGTACAGAAGGACAATGCATTAGAGTTTCTGGTTAGCTTCAAATGTCCTCAAAACAGGCAGAATAAGGGCCAAAGACCAAATACTTAAAATAATACTTTGTTACATATGTGGAAATCAAATCCATGCAGTCCAGTTTACATTGAAACTAATGTCAAAGTTCGATTTTGGTTGCAAGTTATGATGAATTGAAAAAAAGCCTCTATTTATATATTTCTTTGTTTTCTGTTTAGATATTCACATTAAGGAGGAGCCAGACTCAGAAGAGTGGTCTCATGGTGGTGACTCCACTCTGAATACGAATGACCTGTCTCACCTGCGTGTGAGATTGGTGGAAGAGGACATGGAGGGGATGGGCCAGGAGGGCAAACGGCTGCGCAGGGTCGCATGCACTTGCCCTAACTGCAAAGAGGGCGGTGGGAGGTAACACTTACAACCATATTATGTCCAGACAAAAAAAACACATCATGACATTTCACATTTCAGGGTTCAGTTATGAAACAGGGAATGTTCCCTAACTGTTACTGTGATTAAAAAAAAAAAAAATAGTATTCTTACCAGCAGTTTTCATCTCTGATATTAAGTAACATTTCAGTCAAGGCAGAGTTCCATTACATTTGCAAGCCATTACAGGTCGGTTCCTTATTTTAAGTGCTTATTATCGATCAGTTCTATCTTGAAAAAGTCATGGAATATCTTACACCTTAGTGCTACTATGGCTAGCAGTTGTAGCCTCTTTAGTATGTGACAAACCACAGCAAGAGTAAAGTGCACTGTGTTTAGTTTTGCACAATGTAGTGGACATCATACACATGCACTACTGGCATTCTCAGCTGTGAACAAAGTAATTAGAGTTGTTTCCTGTTTTTGCCCTGTTAGTTTTTCTGATGTTTCCAGTGCTTTTACTAAATGTTCAAAATAAACATCCGGCCTGGTGCTTCTTTTAATCCCTGACTGTGACTTTTTATTGCAGGCTACGGTACTGAACTGAAACGTGTTATCTTAATTTGAGCGTTAGCTTGCTATGCTGAAAAACCTTACTGTACATCCTTTTCATGTAAACTCTGTGTGTCTGTATAAAGTTGTATGTGACAGTTGTTTATAACTGCCTGTAAAACTAATGCAGTAATGAATGTTTGGGTTGTAGGGGTTCTAACATGGGGAAGAAGAAGCAACATGTGTGTCACATAGCAGGCTGTGGGAAGGTGTATGGGAAGACATCTCACCTGCGAGCCCACCTGCGCTGGCATTCAGGAGAGAGACCGTTTGTCTGCAACTGGATGTTCTGTGGCAAGAGATTTACACGCAGCGATGAGCTCCAGAGACATCGGCGAACACATACGGGTACATACAAGCATACACACACACAGCTTTCTCTCTTTTTTTCATTCAATTTTTACACATTTGAGCACCACTAATGTTCCATGCACTGTGCCAATATTTGTTGTTTGATTATACTAAGAGGATTTGTGGCTTAGCAAAGTACATTTAACTCAGTTTTGTGCAGTGGCTTGCCATTGACTGAAGTGATTTGCTTAAAAGAATGTGGGCAGGTAGAGTTTTAGATTTGTATTTTATTTCATTTTTTCTTCTCTCATATCTCTTACAGCAATATAGGTACTGCAATCTAAATAATTGTGATGGGTTTATTTGTTGTGTACACTACAGTAATGCATACATACAAATTCCATGTTTTGTAGACTGTCTAATGGAAAATAAGTTAGCACATCCTTAAACTTAAATATAGCATTTGTCTTTAAATGTTAGTGCACAATTTCTGTTTTTGCTGATTTTGACACAGTAGGGAAAAAAACTAAAACATAAAACCTTTTGCACTGGCCACTTTTTCCCCCGATATGTTAAATGCAGAAAATGAACAGTAATTGTGTTCTTTAAAATGTGCAGAAGTGTGTTCTCTGTAGAGGATGCGTACTTATTTTCACTTAGAAAATCACCAAAACATGTCATTTGACCACACTAATCTGACCACATGACTGTATACTTGTATGCTCCAAGACAGTGTATGACCAAATACAAGAGCATCGCAATCCAGTTTTTCAAATATTACACTTGTTCCAAATGTCATTTAAGTGCCTGGCCTGAAGTAAATGACACCCGACACCTTTGTGACCATATGGAGCAGTTTCTTCCTTAAACAAACTTTCTTTTAACTGAATATGCAACACTAATGCTTGAAGAAGCTGTCATAGTTTGGTGGACATCTTTCTTGTTGATCCAGGCTAAGCTAGATTTAATCACGTTTGGTTTACTGAAGCCAGATTCTGCTGAGAAACTGTCTTTACATGCTAGAATATCACTGTTTTTCCTTGGGCCAATTTGAGCAGTGTCTAATTCAGGGAGTGTGCTGCATGGCAATGTCTTGTGAAGCACGGCAGCTATAAGCAAAACTTGAGACTTACCCAGTTATATAATTTGTAATGCAATCTTGTTGTTTGTGCCACAGGGGAGAAGAAGTTTGTGTGTCCGCAGTGCTCTAAGCGTTTCATGCGCAGCGACCACCTGGCCAAGCACATAAAGACACATCAGAATAAAAAGGGTGGAGGTGGCACAGTGGTGGCCAGCGTGGACACATCCGCCTCTTCTGACAGCATCATCACTTCAGGCGGTACCACACTCATCCTCACCAACATCCAGCCGGGAGCCGTGCAGGGCCTTGCTACGGTCAACGCTACCGTTAATACGTCCAACTCGCAGGATTTGCTGACTACAGCAGAGATGCCCCTGCAGCTAGTCACTGTCTCAGCCAGTGAAGCCACTGAGTGACCGACACATGGGAGCTGAGTAACCAAAGGGGAGGACATGGTAGACTTTTATGGAAGAACCACATTGTAGGAATGCAACTGAACATTTAATTTGGCTGCCAAGATTCAGTGGCTTCCTTTTTCCTTTCCATCATCCTCTTCGATTTCTCCCTCCTGGACCTTGACCATAGACTCCCCCCTCACACATTTATCCTGCTTTTTATACACACACAGATTATTCTCATTTACGTAAATATATACATTTACGTAAATGCATATATATATGCATATATATATTTTACAAATATAGAATATTGATTTATGTTTGTCTGCAGTCTTTTTATGGTGAGAGTGGAGCAGAAGAGAATCGTTTAATGTGGTTCCCATATAAAAACACTGAAATGCCTTATTTTGTATCATACTCTGTTGTGTACAAAAGTAGAGTTGCTGATGAGTTGTAAAGCAACTGTTTCAATGTGTATGTGTCTGAATGGGAGTAGTCTTTATAAAGGAAGCTGCAGATCCAGTAAATGGGAGGGATGTTAATCTAATGTTGTGGCTAGGTTAGGTAATGTCTTGCCATTAGTTGGCCACACCATAAGGGAGGTTTATCAATGTAAAACATGAAAGAACGCTAGAATGAAGTGTGCGACTGGCCGTTATGAAGTTCTTCATGTCCAAATGTGTCTTTAACTGTTGCTGATGCTTTTCTCTGAAAACATGCATTTATGATTTCTTCTATGTGGCCCTTTTGTTTTGTTTATTCAAATTGAGGCTTTGCAAGGCTCCCTCTCTAAGCTGAAGCATTGTGAAGAATTTTGCAGGTGGCAAAACAACAAAAAAAAAAACAATCAATGTAATTAAAAACTGTTTCTTTTTCTTGAACCTCTTACAGCTGATCCGATGTTATGCATTTGTTGTCAAGTCTTTTTGAGCAAGAAAATATTTATATGAGGCTTTGCATAGTAAACTGGTTTTGTGGTGTCTACATCTCTTGAATGAGCTTTTTAAATTTGTTTTAATATGTATAATTATTCCAGTATGTCACTTTTATAAGAGTGAGCTATCTAAACTGAATCGTAATCAGAATCATTGATATAAAATGGGCAGATTTATGTTTTAGACTGAGAAATCGGTGAAGTTTCACAGTGTTTGGTTGCATGAAGCGAGAATGATTTTTGTGTCGGACATGTCTGGTATTTCTCTTTCTGGGTTGTGTGTGGTGGTGTGCGTGCGTGTGTGTGTGTGCGTGTGTACAGTTGTGCCACATTCTGATCAGGTAGGAGTACTACGTTACAAGACCATTCTGCCTCCACTGTTCAAGCTGTTTGGACCAAATTCAATCAGATCACTCTCAAAATGCTTATTGATATGTGGACTGAACTAATACTTACACCATCTAACAAGCAAAGATTGTTGACTTTATTCTTTAGGTCAATCTGGTCTGTACAAGAAGTGTGGCGTTTTCATCCTACTGTATTACGATCTCTAGATTGACTGTGGTTCTAATGTGGTTCTGCATAATTTGATTGAATGAGGTCAGAGACGGTGGTTTTGTCTTTGCTCTGATCTACCATGGCCATGCTAGGAAGAGGCTGGGGCACTCTTGATCTAAGATGCATTAGAGAGAGGAAAAGAAATTGTCCTTTTCACACCTGTTCACCTGTTCATTTTACTCAGTTTGATAAAGAACTTTTGTAAAGATGACATCTTTTTATATACTGCCCAGATTGCTGAAGGACACTCTTTTTGCCCTTGGTATGTGTGTCCCCATATGCAGTTTGGTCTTCAAGTGATGGTGTAGGATTATTTTCCCCTTCATCTGTAGGGTTGTTTTGCACTTTCATATGAAAGATTATTTCATGTAATCGAGACATATGAATATTGAATTCTGTTGCCAGTCAGTTTTTGGGAGGTTTCGGTGATTAAAAACAAGAAGATTAAACATAATTATAATCCAAACTAAAGTACTCGATTTTGTTGAAGTTGTCATTACTAAATTGTAATTGATGAAACACTATTTTGTTTTCTGAATTAATGATTGTTTTCTTCTTAAAATTTGCAGATATTTTAATATGATGCCCTAGTTTGTGATTTTGTTCATTATATATAGCATTGTAACACGTCTCTTGTATTTTTATTTGGTTGTTTTTCCAAAAAAAAGCTTCAAACTATTGTACAATGCCCACTTTTGAGGGCAGCTTTTTATTTCACACTAAAATGACTAAACAGAACTCTGGTTGTCAGCTCTCCTATTTTCTTGCCAATTTGCTGATGTAAATATTTTTCTCTGTAGCTATAGTTGTATAATAATATTCATTTCAGCGTTCTAGGGATTACATTTATTTATTTTTTTATTATTTTTTTTTTTTATGAAACTCTGTTCCAAAAACAGTTGGGACAGTATGTGAAATAACAGATGATATTTTTTGTAAAACCATAATGACCTGTATTTAAACGAAAATAGTACGAGAAAAGATATTTAATGTTCTACTCATTAACATCCTTGTTTTTTGAAAATCTGTGCTCATTGTAAAGCTGATATTTCCTAAAATACCAAAAACGTTGGGACTGGAGCATTTTAAGACTAGGCACATTGAACAAAATCATGTTCGAGTATAAACATCCTGGAAAATTAGTGATGTCCTTTATGTGCAAGGATTGGTCGTGGCTCGCCGCTTGACTCAAAAATGTGTCAGCAAATAATCCAGCAATGTTCTTCAAAACTGATTGCAAGGGGTTTAGGTACTTTACCATTTACAGTGCTTAATCGTTAAAAGATTCAGGAAATTCAGAGAAATCTGTGTGTAAAGGGCAAGGCTGAAAACCACAACTGAATGCTAGTGATCTTTGATCCCTGAGAGGGCACTGTGTTAAAATCTGACATGTTTCTGTGATGAATATCACCACATGGGTTCAGGAATACTTTAACAAACTTGACAGTAAATACAGTTTGTCACTTTATCCTGAAATGCAAGCTCAGACTATATGATGCGCAGTGGAAGCCATATACCAACAACATCCAGAAAAGCCGCTGACTTATCTGGGCTTAAGTTCATCTGAAATGGACTGATCCCAATGGAAATGTGTTAACCTTTCAGATTGTTTATGGAAATAATGGACGTTGTGTTCTCTGGATCAAAGAAGAAAAGAATGATACAGATTGTTACCAGCGTAAAGTGTAAAGTTCAAAAACCAGGGTCCGACCAGGGTGGGGGTTTATTTGTGCCCATGGCATGGGTAACTTGCACATTTGTGAAGACACTAAATGCTGAAAGATAGATACACATTTTGGTATAACATGCAGCCTGCAACACATCAATGCTTATTCAATCATAACACCAGGCCACATTCTGCATGTGTTACAACAGCATGGCTGTGTAATCAGAGAGTGTGGACGCTAGATTGACCTGCCTGCAGTCCAGACCTGTCTCCCACTGAAAACGTGTGCCACATTATGAAGGGCAGAATACGACAACAAAGGCCCTGTATGGTGTGCAACTGAAGACTTCAACAGAAAAACAGTGCAACAGAAAAACTCACACCACTTTTAAAACTGGATCAGTTGCTGTCTTCAGTCCCCAAACGATCAAGTGTTGCTAAAGGGAAAGGTGAAGTAACACAGCGGTAAACATGCTCCTGCCCCAACCTTTTTTGGAATGTGTTGCAGCCATCAAATTTGGAATGAACATATATTTACAAAAAAGTTCATGAAAAACATCAAAATATCATGTTTTTTGTACTGTTTTCAATTTAATCACTGCTTTCTGTTTTTGTTAACATTTCACATATTGTTTAAAGTTTTTTGGAGGTTTGTAATTAAATATGTAAATATTGAAGGTTCATCCTCTTAGACCATGTAAGATTTTAGGATATTGGTGTGTCCTTCCTCAGAGCATGTGTTTCATCACCCTGCCTGTGTGTATTTCTTTCTGTCTTTAGTCTATCCCCATAATGTGTGTTTGCGTGTGTGTAACCCCTGGGTGTAGTCCAGCAGATGTCACTGCAGTCACAGCCGCAGAGGGGGAGGTCATCTGACCCTTGGACCACTTCCTGCCCTTATGTGGTATGCTTTAATGGTCCTGTTCAATATGTTTCCTAATGGGTAAGAAGAGGTTATGATGTGATAAGGCTGTAGAACACTATTTAGTGTGATAAGGTCAGGAAACTGTGATGAAAGCCAAGCGTACAATTTTACTAAGTAGTTCTGGTTAGAAGTAAATTCAAGCATAGTATACTTAGTTAACATTTCTGCAGGATTATTTTAGAATTTTTAATGGAAAAATAACAATATCTTCCTCTCATCTATCTTACATGTTGATAAATTATTAAATTATTAATGATTTTTTTTATTCTCAGTGCTTAAATTTCAAATTCTGGTCATTGTCTGAAGGCATACCTGAGTCTTCTGTTACTTAGATATTCTGTTATTCTTCTATTACTCCCTGCTTCTCTACAGCAAAAGAAAATCCCTGAGACTAAAACACTGACATTTTGAACAAAACACAGCATCACAAACATTTCAAGTTGCCTTTTTTCTCTGTGAAGAGGACTGCTTGATTGTGTGTCTACTAAAATCTTTTATCTGTCATATCAAAGTGAAAAGCACATGTTCCTGCATTAAAGTCAATTTGCAATAGATGAGATCCAGAGAAAAGCGAGTGTGCGAACGTTAAGAAAGGACACGTCCATTCCCTGGCACCTTTCATTTGCATAATTTAATGAATTCAATTCATTGTAATGCAATACGGAGTGCACGACGAACATGGAATGACAGTTTGAGTTAATGAAATGTGTTAACGGTATCATCATTTACTTGTATGTTAATTAGTCCAATTAATTTCCAGTGCACGGTAATCTGAATATTGTAATAGCGCTGTGCAGGCCTGCAGGAAGAGGGGGAAAGAAGGGCAGAGATGAAGAAAAGGGCGATTCAGGGTTCATGAATCAAAGCCTTACCTTTCCACTGCATGAACACAGCCATTACTGCAAGGTCTTGCAGGAGTTTCAGCCAACTACACTCCGCTATGGAGTCAGGATTCAGTTCCCCTGAATATGGACCAGCTATCCTGGCCTTCACCTGCATACTGGCAGATAAGACTCTTACAAACGCTCTCTGATAGGTGAGTTTTGTGTTGCGAGTTCTTTCTGACCTTGTGTCATGTACAGTGCTTGCTTTTTCTCTCCTGATAGAGGGATGAGGTGCAGAATGCTCTATATTGCCATAAAGGCAGCGCCCGCGGTGCGGAGAGATCGATTTTGGTCCTGCATGGAGCCCTGACCACGCGGCCGTACTGATAAGTGGAATTGCTCCAGTGCGGATGGAGGAGGAAAGGGGAGAGTTTCTGCTGGACTGCCCAGATAAAGGCTGCCATCTGGGGCCACTTCTCTCCAGAAGGCCTCCTGGGGGGAAGGTGGCTGGAACTGCTGTGTAGGTGAGGGCTACACTGCAACTCTCATCACTGTTGTGTTTGTTATTTCACTGTTTTTGTTCTTGTTATTCATGTCTTGATCAAGTAGTGCGCTGCTTGTTGAAAGCACAGTATATTGTGCAAGTATATTGTGTGAGCACCCAGATAGAAATAAATTGAAGATGTTAAAGGCAGAGTGGAACGTCTGCCTACTGATTGAAGATTATAGTGAGAGAATTTCATCTCCAGTTATTGGAGAGAGAGCACTCTCTCTCTTTCATATAAACATTTACATTAGGGCACAGCTTCTCCAACCTTGTTGAGATGTTAATGCCAGTGTTGCGGTATGGTGTTTGTAGAAAACAACGGCCAGCCTCTCAAGAGGTCCCAGCACTGGACAGTGGAGGAACACGACAGGTTTTAATTTAAAGGGAAAAGGGAATTCAGCTGTCGCAATTTTAGGTGTGATTCGAGATGGAGAGGTATAATTCCAAGTGTTCTCTTACATCTTTGAGGCTGTACGGGGTTTGTGGAGGAAAATGGCTTTTGCATATTCCTCCTTTGCTGGCCCACTCATCCTGAATTGCACAGTAATTGCACAGTCTTCCACTTTTTTATTGCAATTCATGTGCAAAATACATAAATAAGATAACTAGGAAGATTCAGGAGACTAGCAGGGAACACATGGTATAATAGCATAAAGGCATTTTCTGCTGTATTTGTGACACAATTAGATATTCCTCAGGGAGCGGGGCTTTCTGAGACTGGTTCGTAATGGGAACAGTTGGTAGAAATGGTGTATTTTATTATCTTTACTTGAGGATTTCACACATAAAAAAAAACCTGAGGCCTCATGTCTCTCCCATTTAATCTAACTGCTTGTCTAACTGCTTCACTCTCTCATTCTCTCCTTTTTAGAGCTCTATAGAAGTGTTGAAATATATAGCAGCAATTTGCCAAGATGACCAACATTCAATCAGACTGAAAGCGCCAACAACTTTGCACAATGAGTCTGAAGAATCATTTAAAATGCCGTATTTGGGAGCCATACGAACGGTATTTCATTTCATTCAAACCCTTTACTGCCTTGATTTGACAGGCCTAGATTGGAACTACATACTGTAATATGTTCACTCAGTGAACATATATTATTTAGATTCATGTACACTATGTTATGAAGGCAAATCCTCTGGCTTTACCCACTGTGTTGTTTTGTTAGTGTTTATCAGGGGTGTATTGATGGATTTTCAACAATGCTTGAATAATATTTAGTAAATTATACAGGTACATTCTGGTACATGTTGAGTTCTTTTCCATTTTGTATTACTTTGATAGATAATTCATTTTTGTTTACTTCATTTGTAAACAGACAGGCTGGCCACAGAGATGATTATACTAAATCCCTTCTACTATAAATTGCATTTCTATACTTTTTGTGACTTTTAAAATGTTATTTTTTATTAAAAGAATACTGGAAATTGGAGTGAGGTTCAGGAGTACATTTGCATTTGTATCTTAAGTTTACATTTTTTGTGTACTGTATAATTTTGTGTATATTTATTGCAACGTAACACCTTTCATGTGAAATTGTCCTGTTCAAATCAAAGCATCATGATGCACTGATTAAAAGGCAGTTTGATCATTTCAGTGCATCACAATGCTTTGACCAATTTTACATCCTGGCTCTAATGTAAATGTTGCCTTTATTACCCTTTTTTTCTGCAGTTCTGAAGTGCTGGAGTTCTGGCAGTTCTGCTGTCAGTTTGTCAGATGGAGAGTGATGAGGCTGGAGCTGAAAGTTTCTCCTCTGCGCTCCTCTGTCTCCTCTAACTGTCTTTAGAAAGTGAAAGCTCTCGGCGTGCCTCCTACTCACTCGCTCTGCATTCACCGCACACTCCTGCCCTTGATCAACTGCAGAACACACACACAATGAAGCAGATCATTTTCCACGGGCAAGACAACTCAGCATGGATCAACTCAATAATCTGATATTCCCCCACTGCTGAATATGGCCAATTTTGCAGCAGGTCAGTGCCTTTTTTTTCTGTTTTTTTTTTCTCAAAGTAGAGACAATTTAGTGACCTCCCTCTACACTGCCAGCAGGACTCGAGGGTGTGTGTGTGTGTGTGTTTGAAAGACAGAAACGCAGAGATATTGGAGGGTGAGAAAATAGATTTAGAGAGAGGGAGAGAGTGACATTGTGGTCAGGGCATTAGTCTCAAGGTGATGGGGTACCTGTGGCGGGTGAGACGAGGGGGGATATTATGCAAATGATTCCCCCCGCAGACCCAGAATGCTTTGCTTTGGATTGTTTTTTTGTCTGTGAGTTTCCTGCCATTATTTGTCATCTGCATTTAACGGAGGTGTCTTGGAGGAAGCAAGACTGAGAGAAATAGGGCGAGCAGAAAAACAGAAAGCATCCTGAGCCGCAATTGTTTGATGTGTTTTCTCTGGCCGAGAGAGGTGTGTGATGCTCACAGGGTCTAATTAGGTGCTTTCTTGTTTCAAGGGAAATTACAGGTTTGTATCTCGCTGCTCTTCCAGGGAGGAAAATTTAAATAATATTATTCTTTGTCATCTTTGTTTGTTTAAGAGTTGTTTAAATGACACTTTGCTTTTCAGAAGTGCAGTGCTGCTGAATTCATGATTAACAATAGAATTTGCACTTTGTTTGTACTTTGGCTTCTTTCTTATTTTATTTGAAACAATAATACATAATATGTCTTCTTTTAAAAAAAAAAGTAATTGAGAAATCCACCACCAGCACAACTGATTTAACTTTATGAAGGACTAAACTAAACCAGATGTTGGATTATAACTACAAATAATACTGGGCCTCCTCGAGGAAAGGTTTGGAAATGGTTACTGACAGACTAAACACACTGACAGACACACAATCAATACTTATAATATTAATTATTTGTAGTTATTCTAAAATTAGTACTTTTCCTTACATATAAATGCTTACCAACAAGTGTAAATGTAACATAATTACATAATTTACATTTGCCTAAAACATTTGCACATTACTATCTATTCTTCTGTTGTTTCCTTTTTTCTCTTCTCTATTCTATTGACTAGATGTTTATTATTCAGTTCAGTTCTTTCAGTTCTGTTTATTCATCCCATTTTCATCAATTTCAAGGCCTTCCAAGGCCTGTAACGCTCTTTCCGCTTCACTTGCACAGCAAAAAATGTATAAAATCAATACATTTTTCCATCCTACCTTCAACTTACAGCTATATGCATTTCATTTCCATTTGCCTACCTAAAACCTCAGCATTACTTCCACCCTTTCTCACCGCAATCACATTTCAAGAGCGGCCGCTCACTATGAGGGTCTGAGTTTCAGGTACTGATCAGACAGGAATTGTCTCTGTTTTGTCTAAATGTATATTAAACGGTATGAGCCGCTGCAGTGTTGGGTCCTCATGGTAAAGTAAGGGAGCAAACATCCCACTGCTTCACCAAGCTCCTTGGAGTGGCAGGTGTCTGATGGCTCTGCATATCTTCCATCATGCCTTTGGCAGGTTTGACACAGGTAATATGCGGTGGGGTGCCGTGGCGTCCATAGCAATAGTGATGTACATATCATTTTCCTGGCTGACTGATTGAAGACTGTAATCTGGGCAGGACTGTCTCTTTGATTACAGCCGTCCGTCTGCAGCAGGAAAAAATACAGCGCCTCAGCTGGGCTCTGTTCTGCGTATGCTGCTGCTCTGCGCTCTCTCTCTCCACAGCCCCGGCGCTCTGCCCCAAAGGCCAGCGTAATCTCCATCCCATTTGTACTCTGCTTACGTTTGTTGATGAGACGCACCGTGTGTCCAGTGGTCAAACAGCAGCTGTCTGCAGGCGTCCAACTTACACACGTTTGACTCCCAAGGTCACCGCACTACCCCCCTCTCCAACAGAGCACAACGCTCAAAAGAAGAGGAAACTTCTTGTAATGCCTCTTTCTTTGAGTTGTGTTTCTCTATTTTCTCTGAGTAGCCGTGATTACAGACTAGGCCTCTCTACAGGAGTGACCCCTACAGTGGTCTACACCCAGCTCGCAGATAGCTGAAAATGCCAGTGAGTAAGTGGCTGAAAGAATGGGTGTTTTACATGAAGGAACACTTTTCTTCTGAAAGCCCGTCACACATACAATTCTCTCTCCTCACATACGCGCACGCTCTGTGATAGAGTGCCCTGAATCTATTTTTCCCAGAGATGTCACATACACACTACACACTCCACCATCCCAGTAACCTTGTCTTTCACATTAGTCTTGTCTGTAAATGAGGAAGATTTCAGTTTTGACAGTAGGTCGCTGCTCAGCAGACGGTATGTAACACATTAGCGCGTGTTCCATAGCGCATTAGCATGGTTTCCCGTGGGAGAGGTGATGTGTTCAGGGCGATTGCCCCTGACACGCGTTACTGCACTTACACTGAGTTAGAACTGCTGTCATTACCACTTCCTGCCCGTTCTCATGGCAACTCATGGTCATGTAGAGCAGCATTAGCAGGTATCGCTATGGTGAAGTGAAAACTGTCAGGCACCTCCACTGAAATAGGCTCTCTTCATCGTATGATTGGGCGCTTTTGAAGCTTTTGAATTGTTTGCTGACGGCTATACATACATACATACATACACACACGTTTGTTTGTGTGTGTGTGTGTGTATATATATATATATATATATATATATATATATATATATATATATATATATATATACACATATCATTGGGATGTAACCAGTCATTCAGAGTGTTTAAATGTGAAAGTTCCATTGTAGAGAAACTTAATGACTCGGATATCTTTACAGTGGTGGTGATGGGAACCAAAGGTCACAGTGTCTACAGTGCAAATATTGCCATTTTATTTACTGTCCAAAATGACCAGTAAAACACATCTCCTGAGTTTTTATCTGTAAGGTTGATATTGGTAAAACAGAGGGAAATTCTGAAAATGTTTTATTTTTCTTTTTTTATAAAAGAACTAAAAAATGTTTTATTTTTTCTTTATTTTTCTTAGGGAGCTTTTAGAACCAGTAAACTCTGGACATCTGCTTCCTATCACCACCACTGTGACCAATCCTGACACAGTAAGTTTCTCTAGAATGGAGCTGTTCATTTTTTATTATTGTTAAATTTGTGAAATTCCACTTTAAAATGTTGAATTCAGTGACAGTAACCGAAGGCCCGCAGTAGCACCCTTGTGTCCAGGAGTGAGAAAGTTCCAGTCCTTTGCAACCAATTGTTTTGACTCAGCTTTCAGACTTTCCAGGACCACAGTGACAGCAGCACCTCTTTGTCTTAGCTGATAGCTATCTATCAAGTTCTCATGGAGATATCCCCCCCATATAGTTGACAAAGTCTCGGCTGAAACTATTTATTCTTGTAAAGTAAGCATCAAATTAGTTTTTGACTCCTGTTGTCCCGTCCACCCCCCTCCTCCCCCTCCCCCACACATCCCCCCTCTCAGATTTTCTCGTCAAATCGTCTCCTCCGCCCACTCTTGTCTCTCTCCTTGTTTTCCCCCGTCCAAAATGAGCGGCTTGGGAAATAAAGGAGAGGAACTTTACATTGTGCTGGAAAAGGGAAGGAAAATTACGGGCAGTGTCAGATAATTGAGCTTGTCTTAAGAGACGCGCTAATAACAGGCGAACACGCGGAAGACGTGTCACTCGGCGCCCGCCGCTGACAGACTCTCTCCGCCGCTGATGAGCTGTTTAGAGCGAAATTGTTCCACACAAACAGCTTCGTTATTACGAGCTGGCAAGCCGCGCGCGTGTGTGTACCCAATTCAGCTTGAACTGACAGAATCCAATTGACCGGGACACATTCATGCACTTTATTTTCTTTATGCTCGCCAACAATGCATATAATTACTGCGGCGAGTTAAAAACTGAAAATAGAATTTCGCAGCGTGCACTTGGCGGGAAAAAAGGGGGGAAAAAAACAATGCGCGCGCTGTCACCGAGAGCGTTCCGGTGCCTGACGGAATTGGCCCGGTTGGTATTTACTCTCGGTAGGGGGGAAGTATTTCGGTGTGACTCCCACAGCCTCCAGCTCTCTGCTCACCTTACACTCGCTATCTAACAGCGTCAAAATAAAAAAAAAAGTGCTGAAATCTGCTCGATGGCCCTCGAGCTCGCGAGACTGACGCGAGATAATGAAGAATAAACAGTGCTAGGACGCAGCGTCCGCCATTTTGTGAAGCGTGTCTTGTGCGCTTTCTGTCAGGGGCAGTGTACTTGTTCTTCTGAGAAGTTGTTATTTTGTAATCAGCAGCCAGACATCAGCGGTTTTCGAGGGGCGATCTCTGTCCACCCCCTGCTGCTCCTCTCTGCCCTCACCTTTGGCCTTTGGCCTCTTCGGACGTGCTTAGATGGCTGACAGCAGGCCAGAGGAACTCCTCACGTCCTTTTCCTCCGTCTTGTGTTTTGTCTTTGCATGGTCAAAGCCCGGATTCACTTATGTCTCTGGACAGTTTGGCCCTGAGCATGGAGTGTCCAGCAGTTTCAAATAAGTAACTTATTACATACAAATCATACGAAATTGCACTTTGAAAACAAGCACTTTTACCGGTCTCAGCCCGCTAAACTACACTTTACCATCAAATATAATCTTAGGAAATCTTTTTAATTTTGTATTAATATGTGAATTTTAATTACTAATTCTTGAAATATTTTACAAATCATCCATTATACACTTATATAAGATGGTTCCTCAAGGGTTGTTCATAAAGTCAGTGCTTCTGTTTAGAACCATGAGTCCTATATAGAACAATTTCATGCGTAAACTGTTCTTCAGATTGCTGGAGAATATGTTGCATATGATTCTATATAGAAACTTTTTGAAAATGGTTCTGTATAGCACCAAAAAGGGTTCTGCTGTTGTTACAAGCATGGTATCGTAACAATGGCAGAACCTTTTTTGGTGTGATATAGAACCATTTAAAAAAAAGGTTTTGTATAGAACCACATGCAACACACTCTCCAGCAATCTGAAGAACAGTTTCACCATGCAAAGAACCATATGAAGTGGTTCTGTTTAGAACCACTGCCTTCACTAAAGAACCCTTGAAGAAACATTTTTTTTAAACGTGATGGCTTATGAAAAATGTACATTTCAGTTGTGTCACACATTGTCAACATCTGTTACTTTCCACAAGTCACATGTTCAACCAGAAGTCACTTAAGATCAGCATGAAGGAAAAGTTTGTTCTCTCATTTTTTGTACTCTTTGTTTCCATTGATATTATGATATTGACTAAGATCACTTTGAAAACACAACCCCAAATTATAGACTGAGAGCAAATAATGAATTTAATTTTAATTAAGTGTTTAGTATGTTTCTAATCATGCATTAAGCATGGACGCTAGTTAACCACATTTTGTGTTTACTAATTCTAAGCTAAAAATATCCTGTTACTTTCCACTTTCTAGCATTTTCAGCAAAGAAACTCTGTAAACAATGAGATATTGTTGTCTGAGATTGATTAACATATTTTACATTTTTATGAATGGTTAAATGCATGTTATCCTAGATTCAGTACTGAAAAAAAATTATTAAAAAAAGTTCAAGTTTTAAGAGTTACAAGAGCTAAATGGAATTGGGGTGCCATTTAGCCTGTGAGTGTGGGGCCTTGCTGTCCTGTCGCTGTTACTCTACAAGCTAACTGTTATCAAAAATGGAAGTGTGTCTGTCCAGAGAGATGAGCACTGCTTTCTTCTCTCTCTCTCTCTCTCTCTCTCTCTCTCTCTCTCTCTCTTTGTAGCACTAACAAGCCCTGCTCAGGCTCCAGCGAAGCGAGAAATTATAACCTCTCTGAGAGGGCTGCTGTAGATAAGGCTGTAGTGTGTATGTGTGTGTGTGTGTGTGGCTCCTCCACTCACAGAGGGATCAGATAAGCGTCAGTCCCACGGCAGGCCGCCACTGCTCAGTCCTGCCTCTCTATGGAGAGTTATGTCTAATCCCCACGCCTTTGTATTCACTTGCAAATCCTCCTGTCAACATAAATATGTATTAGACCCTCCTCAGACAGTGCTCAATAACTGCTATATAGATTTGATTAGATTTGGGCCTTTCTCACTCGTTTTCACCATTGTGTCAGCTGGCGTGAATTCTGGGAAGCGTTTAAAGATTTATTTATTTATTTATTTAGCAGTCATACCCACTTTGTGAAGGGTTGTTATGTTTGCTTTAGAGCTTCAGTTGTTCTGCTGTATTTAGCCTTTTAGATTAGGACCTGCGTTATATATATAATGGGGTTTTTAAAATTATGTAAACTGCATTATATTATAAATATCATAACTGAACTACCGCTCTACAGTAATGTTGTTTTGGAACAGGCTATTCAGTGATCTTTTGACCTTAAACCAGGAGCTGCACAGTGGCTAAACAAAGATTTATTCAGTGCCATTTTCAGTTGAATTTTCATGAAATAAGAATTTGATTTTAGGGTTTCTGTTGGTCTGAGCTGATTATGTGAACTTCTTAGCATGTCACTAAGTGGCAGAGTACAATGAAACAAGTCATTACAACCACCAAATTCCCTAGAGAGTAGTCAAGCACATGGTGCATTTATTCAAAGTGCTAGATCTTACTAGGTGGTGTTTTTACGAGCTGGTAACATGTGTATAATGGCTATAATCCCTCAAAAGCTCCAGTCGGAGGCTCAGTACACCCCAGTGAGGCAGTGAGCCTACGCTGAACACTTATAAATCCCACCACAGCCAGCAACGCCTC
Source organism: Colossoma macropomum (assembly GCF_904425465.1). Taxonomy (NCBI): domain Eukaryota; kingdom Metazoa; phylum Chordata; class Actinopteri; order Characiformes; family Serrasalmidae; genus Colossoma; species Colossoma macropomum. The sequence goes on along the minus strand of NW_023494784.1, from coordinate 27,363,396 downwards.
TGCTAATCCCAGTCCTGCACCCTAGGCCCTCTCAGCCCTCACAGCCATCTCTGCCCCCTCTGCCTTCTCCTTTTGGCAGATGAGCCCAAATCAAGCTGTCAATTACAGCCGTGTGTTTATGGAAATTACATGTTTGTTAACATGCGGGGGGAAATTTGCTGTATGCTTGAGCAGCACAAGAACCCAGAACAACTTCTCTCTCAAATCACCTCTCGGCTGAGGCAGTAGGTGAGCTGAATCAGATCACTGACTAGGAGGGCACTTTAATATACAATTATATAGAGAGAGAGCAAGAATGAGACAGCCAGGACAGGAATCTTTGTTTTGGCTCTTTGATGTTGGGACAATATGTATTCTGTGGGGTCTTTAATAATTATTTGACACCTCAAAATTATTTCAGCACATTTTATTATTGTGACAGTGGTTATGGCGTATTTTATGTTTAATAAAATGTGCCAGAACTTTTGCACAGGCCACATTTTATGCTTTACTTTTCCTGCCCATATGTTTAATTCAGAAAATAAATAGTAATTGTGCATTAGAATGTGCAGAAATGTGTCCCTGTAAAGGATGTGTTAACTTATTTTAACTTCAAAAATAAACAAAACATGTAATTTGACCAGGGGCACCCAAACGTTTGTATATGACGGTAGGTCCCGGTAAATCAGTAATGATGTTTTTCTAAATTCTAGTCTTTTTGCTGCTTGCTCTGTAAAATATTTTCAGATGAAGTCTCTCATGAAGCCAGGAGTTCCTTGAGAGTAAATTAGCAATATAGCATTCATAGAGTATAGCTCGTCCTGCTGAAAGCACAGAAATAACTATATATCTGTATCTCCAAAACAGTAGCTTTACCGGAGGAGGCAAAAACAGTAAGTTGATGTAAAGATATTTTATTCCAAGTAAGTTTGGAGATTTTTTGTCCATTCATCATAATTTTCACACAATGTAAAGTACAGCTGCTGTGCTCAAATGATGTAGAAAAAAAAAGTCAACAAAAATACATGTCTCAGCGGAAAAATGCTGAGAAAACCAACGTGACCAACGTCTATCAGATATCACAGTTTAGGATAAATCAGTGTTGCATCACAGCAGCAAAGAACTTCCCTCCAGGTAGATAACACTGCGCTACATTGGTACAGCAGTTATTTAACCAAAGTATTAAGAAAACAGAAAGCTTTCAGTGAGGTTATGATTAAATATCACTGATGTTCAGATGTTGTATATATCATGTATATGTATATTCACAGTTTGACAAATCAAAACAACAAACAGTATGAAACCTTTATGGTATTAAAAGGGACCAAGTTGGCTATTAAATTTCCCGTGTCCATAATGTCACATTTAACAGGACTGTCTGTGATTAGCATTAATTACTACTTCAAGTTATTAAGGCACAACATTAAAGTACTTGTTGTGCTATTGTAGATTAATGGTAGCGAATTCAAAAGGTTGTTAGGTGTGTCAGACCGATGTGCATGTAAGCAGGTCAAATGCACAGATTTGTAGCTTGAAATGTGACTTGTTTAGAGTTGGCTGTGGGATTTGCAGTGTTATGTTAGTCTCAAGATAGCAAAAGGGTATGTTCTTTTTCCCACACTGGTATTAATACTACTTTTGGCAGCTCTACCTGAATTTTAAAACTATTACATATTACAACTAGTACATTATGTACTTGGCTACATTTGGCATTACAGCCCCAAACACAGGGTTTCACATTTTCAACAAGGTTCAGTCTGTTCTGTCCATGTGTACCAGTACTTAAAATGAGCTACTTCTGCCGCTGCCTGGATGCAAATTATGTGATACTACAAAATTGATACTGAATTCAGTCTACACTAAACAGTAATATTGGAAAGTAAGTTCACATAAAGCAGATATAGCTGTTTACTACATGTTCATGTTATCTGCGTTCTTCTCCAGAGAGGAAGTCACAGTCTTTACATGCAAATGGTTCTTTGAGTGTTCATGGTTCTATATAGAACCATTGTCTCTACTGAACCATCTTCTTTCGGAGTGTGTGAAAACAAATGTTAAATCACTTGCTTCCCAAAATAAGTTTAAACAAGACTAAACTCCATTGGGCTTACTATCTACACTTGCAGTCTAAAGATTCCTGTTCTAGCTAAACGTTTTGTTTAATCTTATGACACATTTAGTGTTTACTGATGAGGAGGTGAGGATTTGTGTCCTTGGATAGATAGGGATGCTCTCTTGCATTTCTGGCAGGACACATCTTGGATTTGGGCTGGTTAATGTGGTGGCATAATTATATACTTTGCAAAAAAATCCTGGGGAAAAACCCATTCCCTTGTTAAAGAAACATTTTGTGCTTGTGGTGTCAGCCTCTGACAGCATGTTTTGATTTGGGGCTCATTCTGCCCTCCTGAGTCTGTGACGATGATAGTTTTCTGCTTATGTACCCACTCATTAACATTATGCTGACACCAGTGAATCTGACTGGCTAAGAGAGTCAGGCTCGCTGTTCGGTCTGACTGTGCTTAAAGCTCTCAGGATGAATTCACCACACAACAACCTTATATCTATGTGCGCATGTGCACGTGTGTGTGTAAATTACCATTCAAAACTTTGGAATCAATGGGCCTTATTCACCAATATCTTCCTAAGTTTTTTCTTAAATTTGTTCTTGAGAAAAGTCTATGTCAGATTCATGACATGTTCTTAAACCTCAGAATTGTTACACCTTTGTGCTCTTGACTGTGTGTAGATTCTGTTCTTCCCCAAGAATGAATCCCAAATAAGAAAACATTGGTGAATGTCAGAATTTTTGTGAAAACTGCGTAAGTGGGTTTTAAGAAGAAATTTCTTCTTAAGAACTGTTGGTAAATGAGGCCCAATGTTTTTAAACACATGAAACCAATTTGGTTGCAGATAATGTAAAGTTGTAAGTAAAGTTTTTGGTGCCCCTGGTCAAACTTCATGTTTTTTTGATATTAAAAGTAAAAATATCTATGCATCCTCTACAGTGAACACAACCTCTACACAATTAAATTCACAATTACTGTTTATTTTTAAATTTGAAATATTTGGGGGGGGGGGGATATAAAATGTTGCATGTGCCAAAGTTATGGCCCATTTTGTTCTGTATGCTTTATTTAAATTAATAATTAATTATTACTTTAGCGGAGATCAAATTTCAGTGCACATATCCTGACATAAAATATGTAAATTGAAAATTACGGTACATTATTTATCATGTAATAACTTCTTTTCACAGAATTCCTGAAAAAAACTGTTTGGTAAATAGACTGCAATATTTAAATCCACATTACATAAGTTTTACTGTTTATAAAATAACAAAAATTGTTTATATGGTAAGTGATTTCAAACTTTTAAACAGTAGCGTACATCTGCTATGTATATATGTGAAAAAGTCCTGGAACCTCAATGATGTACAGTACTGATGAAGTTTGGGTGTCTCTGCTCAAAAGTTTGTAATATTTTCAAAAATGTAAAATTGACTGTGTTAGTGATATTGTCATTGTTTTTCACACCATCTGATAACTACAATTATCCTTTACATTGTGTGAATATTTCATGATGAATAGACAAATAGAAATAATCCAAACCATTTGAAATAAAATCTCATAATATTAACTTTCATTTAAAGTTAGGATGTTTTTTCTCTTCTCCTGGAAATTTGCCATTTTGAAGATTTGAGGTTTTGTTCAGACAGCAATGACATAAAAATTATTTAACAGTTCTAACATGATGCTATAAAAATGAGAAATTCTAGATGTTTCCAGAACGATGAACAGAGCTGTAGATGATTACATAATAACTGAGAAAACTAAACAGCACTGAGGATGATGTTGTAACAAAATTCATACTAATATTCATTAGTATGATATTCATATTAAACCCATTACTAATGTATATTACCTATATCTCAAAATGAAATTATTTATTATTATTAACTTCCTGATGTTCCCTTGAAATTTTGAAAACACTTGTCTGGTATAAATGTCACCACTCTTCATTTATTTGATATTCAGTCAAAATGGCCAGTTACTAATTTTCATCATCAAGAAAACAGCAGAAACATATTTAACTAAAAATGATGCAAAAGCCTCAACAAATAAATCTCTCTCTAAGATGAAAGCTTTAAGTACTGTTTATCTGATGGTGGCAGTTTTGGTGGCCTAACAGGTCTTACACTGTTGTTAGTTGGAGTTAGAAGGATTTTCTTTTAATTTTTTTTCAACATTTAACTTTCCTCTTCCTTTAAGCTAGTGAATTATTTTATATGTAATATCTGCAAAATATCTCCTGAAGGCTGAACAACTTGATCTTAATTTTAACCGAAAATGAACTTAATGAATGGTGGTCTCAGACTTTTGCACAGTACTGTGTATAGAAAAGTTATAATTGAATAAAATAGCAAAACTATTAGTACAACAGGTGATTTCTGAGTAAAGAGTGAGGAGATAAAGCTGTTTCACCTCAGCTGAATCACCTGTCAGAGATGATCACAATACCCTGAAGAGCACACTGTGCACTGAAACTGTCATCACACAATTGCTCAACCTACTACAGCTGCACCAACACACACATCTCTCTCTCTCTCTCTCTCTCTCTCTCTCTCTCTCTCTCTCTCTCTCTCACACACACATTATTTCAGCTGCTGTATGTTCACACCCCTGATCTCTCTGCTTTATGAAAAGATAAAGATCTGAGTGATCTCCGCTGGGGTCTTTGTATTCATGTCAGGTTCAATTTTTCCGTCTACCTGAATGTGTTTCCTAAAACGTTCATGTGCCTTTATATTCATCTTTTTTTCAGCTTTACATGTTGAAACTGTGTTCACAGATACGTACATGATGTACATGACAGCCATGAATAAAACATCACCTTTTGTTCTTTTTCTTTCATTGTATCTCAGCGGAGTTTGCATGTTTAAAGATGTACAAGTCTACCTTTCGTGGATTGATCAAATTAGTCAAGTGTGATTTAAATAAATACATAAAACAGGGGAGCAGGGCACATTCAGAGGTGTGAGTGGAAATGGTACAGCTTGCCTCATAGATAATGCCTCATTGATGCCCTTTTTTAAACCAAAATACATTAAAATAAATCTTATTGATGGAGAGAGGCTGTGTCAAAATATGGCAGATTTATTTTTCAGTAGAAAGTAGAACAGCTAATATCAGCACAATAAAATTTAAATATATTTTGTTTACATGACATCTATAGTATGTTCTGATGGATATGAATGAAATATTTCAAATAAATTACTGTTTCAAATCTATATTCAGGGAAATTGACTGATCCTACTTTGGGCAGCTTAGTTTTAAAAACATGTTAAAACTTACCCAGCTGTGTGTAGTTTAATCTAGCTAGCTCTTACTGTTAGTCATTCACGAGTTTTAACACACTGCTATATTACAGCTGCCTAGACAGTAATAATATAGGTGTGCATCCTGTTACTAACATGCACAACTTAGAAATAAAAAAAAAGAAAAAGAAACACTTTCACAGAACAAAAACAGTCTTCAGTGTGAAGATGATGTTGCTATAGGACTGTGAGAACACAAGCGAAGGTTTGCTCTGCTTGCACCTGTTTAACCACAAAAGATTCTGTTACATTTTATCCCACATTAGGTTGTGCCCTTGTGCACTTCTCTAAAACACTGATCCACAAGACAGTTCATTGTCGTTTTGTCTTGTTGCCTGGCAAAGAATGCAGCTGTCCTCTGCTGCATTCCCATAAATTCCTAACTTAATAAACTCCCATCTAATTGACATGTACACAATTAGCCTGATTGACCTTGGTCTCGACCCATTAGCACTGAATCAGAGTAATGCATTTACACTACAGTGCAGTCCAGACAATACAAAACCAAAGTGGAGTGTAAGACAACATAGATGATTTATTTTATCATCCCCCTTTATTAATTCTTATAAAACAAAATCTAGTTATTTCTTCATGAAACTATTCTGATAATAACATGTACTTTAAAACAATATTATACTTCATCTGTGTTTCAGATGTTGTTTTCCTGATTTAAATTAAGCTATTAAAGGCATAATGAGAGACGATCAGTTCAGAGATATTTAAAATGTTTTGAAATCAAAAGCTTTTTTTTCAAGTGACTTTATAAGGAAAAACATAAAATGTGGATTACTTATTTCAGTCACCAGAGTTCTAGATTACAATCGTAAACTATTTAGAATATGCTAATAAACACTGCACCTGAGGCCTGTACAAGTCCACAAAATTTCCTGTGTTATATGTGGTGAAAGAAAAGAAGTAAAAACATTGTGAATGAGAGGAAATTAAAGATTGGGCGGTCTACCTGAAGACAGCTCATAGCTTCAGCAGCAGCACTATTGCAACAAAACTACTTGTGTAGCAGAGCTGACTCTATACTTGAGTCATGAGAACACTATGTACACCCTGTCATTTTGGGTACAGAGAATATCTATTTACATTTTACGTTCATTCGTTCAGTAGACACACATATGCAGGGCAACTTAGAAAATGTGCAAACGGTGGACAAAAAGTACACTCCGATACTGAAAGAATACATGACCTAAAGGACAAGAGCCCTATGATAGCTTAATGTGGTTAAATAAATAAATAAAAAATGTAGGATCAATTAAGTACAGCTTATTGTTTTTCATATACCCATTCATTCCCATGTTATTCATCATGTCATTCATCACATCATGCCCTTCACTGATGTTAAAAGGCAGTGATGTAGTCCTAAGGGGAAAAAACAGATAGATATATCATAAATCTGCTCAGCCCAGCACACAGTCAACAAATAAATTTACTGAAACAGAGTTATTCATTTGTTATGAAGTATTTGGGTTCGTGTTGCTGTGGTAATGAGTCAGAGATCCATGAGCTCATATAAACAACTTCTCTGTTCTTCCCTCTCTCTTCCATCCATTTTTGAATTGGCACAGCACAGAAAAATTAAAAATAAATGGCTATACTTGAGAACTTAATTGTTCAAAAACTATATATTTTTAATCCTGACATTAGCAATCAGTGACAGACCTCTTGTTTACAACATTTACATTTACATTTTGGGCTTATCTTGAGACCATAGTCTGTCTTTTACTATTAGCCTACTTAGCTGCTGAAATGCTGCTAGTTTAACAGAGCTGATGGTAGCAAACCTTACCCTAAGGTTAGTTAATGTGTCATGCTACTAGTATGCTAGACTAGCACACCATGCTAATATTAATCAGAATCAACATTCACAGGAGTTTTTAACCACAATTAGTCTATTTTTACCTCAGATCAGATTAGCATGTCTGTAATTGACTGCAGTAGACTCCAACACAGTCTAACTAAATAACTAACTAACTAACTAACTAACTAAATGCAAGAATAATTTGCATGATGAACAGACCAAAAGAAATGTCCAAAATTACTTGGAAAAAGTGTTTCCCCATTTACTTTGAAATTTTTTTTACAATTTTTCTTTGTCCTGTAAAGTTACCTTTTTGCAGATACACGGTTTTGTTCCAACAGCAGCAAAAAGTAAATCAAAAAATGCGTGTGAGCAGAAATACTGAAATCATATTCATTCGAATTCATATTTCTGATTTTATTTATTTCTCCATTTATTTATGTCTGTATTTCTTCCTACAGTCTCTGCTAATGAGATAGGCAACACAGTATGCTCACAAACTATTGGTCGAGCTCGGCCTGCAGGCGGAACAGACTGAACAGCAGGTCGACAAAATGGATGGGAAATCCAAGAAAATTCCAATATGGCAACCGTCAGGTTCTACAAGATTTCGCTGACCAACTCGACAACCACTGGCTTTCTTGAGTTCATTCGTTTCTGTTAAATGACAATTTTACAGCATTATCAGATAATTCAAGTTTAATTAATGGCCAAGCCATTGCTATCCCTGCAGCATGGACATCTGCAGCTGCCCAGTCGAGGTCTGCTACAGCTCAGAGTCCACCTGGCTGAGTCTGCACACCCAGTCAATGACAGGTTGTTAAAGATGAATATTACATAGATGAATAAACAAACAAAAGTTTTTTTTATTTTTTACGGTTGTATGTACCCAGTGTATTTATTTATTTGTACTCTTCTGCTACTCATTTATTTGTTTGTTTGTTTGTTTGTTTAATATGTGTTTAAAATGTATTTTGTATGTATGACATATACGCCCGACTGTAGACATTATAATACATGTTTGTCGATGTTCTGTCCTCCGACTAATGGGCCAGTAATGTGTGGACACTCACATGGGCTCATAGTGGCTCCCCAGATGTAGAAATGTTTTGCATCAGTAAATAGAGAGGAAAAAGAACAAATTGTGTACATGAGGCAGCAGATTGGGTTTAACAAGCCAGATGGGTTGTAATTGTCTGATCAATCCAATGTTTGTGAACTTTTATTCCTTTTATTATGGTTTGTTTTGCTTCTGTATTATTCAGCCTGCAGATTCCAGCATTTCTCCCTGGGGAGAGCCAGCATGTCACCCATGTGTCCATTCACACCCAGGCAAGCACACTCACACAGCCCCCAGTGTGCCCAGGTGTGTACATGTATCTAAAGCACGATGGCTGCCATGCCAGGCCGGTTTTTAGTGCCCACCCTGGAGGACTGTATCCCATGGCACTATACCAACATATGGCTAATGTGTCCACTAACAGAGGCTGAATGTGAATGAGTTATTTTATGTTTTTCAGAATGAAATGCAGTGTACATTGTGTATTATGCCATACTCAGGTTAACCCTGTAAAATCCCAGGCTTATTACATACTAGGGCTTATTATTCAGTTACTACAAAGACTTCAGTGCAAACTGGCTATTCTTTTCTAGATGTGTGTAATAAAACTTTGGACCTGCCAGTGGGCCCTGCCCATTTGAAGCAGTAAGGGCCTGAACAGATCTGTATTTTTGTAAATGAAGAAGTGATCCATTGAATTTATTTGGTTCAAATGTGTACTTCATGCTGAAAGCATCTGTTTCAGTTCACCAGCAGTGCATATACAGACTAGTGTGTCTGCACAGCTTCTGTGCTTGCACATTAGAGTGCAGAAAGGCTAGGTGTACATGTAATTTATATCACATCTGTAAAATTGAGTTATTTATACATATATGCATTGTAGTATACTGCAGTACATCTTTTTAAGTGTTTGTTTAGTTGTACTATAACCTTTATTTCGTCTGTTTTTCTCAAAATTTATTTCACAGCAGCAGTTTTTCAGAGTCGACTTCACTGTGTCCCTCTCAGTAATAATATGCCTTCTAAAATGTTCTCGTTCCCCGTTTCAGCATAATGATTTCTAGGAAGAGCTGACAGGTTAATATGAGCCTAATACACAGGTATGCATTTCATGGCCATGATATAAGATTGCTTTGCATTTTAAGGTAAAGGCATGCACTCCAGTGTCAGTGATTGAAATGTAATTCAGCTTGCCACGTGCGCAAGTGATAGACTTTTAAAATAGAAACATGACTGAATGTTTAATGTTTAAAAGTTCTTACAGTTTTCTTGGTGTGCTGAAATGATTTGAACCCTAAGTTGACATTAAATTGTTACCATGTAAAACTAAACCTTACCCAAAATCTATCATGCTGTTGTTGCATTAAATCTTTACTGCATGTTGTTGCCTTATGGCAACAATGACTTTATTGACATTTTTTTGTAACTAGTCCATTCTTCTTTTGACTCTTTTGAGAAAATGAAAGCTGTATGTCTAAAATGGTAGGATTTTTCTAATCACATGCCTTTCTGGCGCAGTTTGTACTTCTTTATTCCTACACACACCATAGTGAGGTGTGTGTATAATTTAGTATTTATGAACAGCATTTCATTTTTTGTAAAAAGATAAAATCAGTTTAGACGCTATAGGTTTAGTAAAACATGATAAGATATACCTGTTGCCATATGACAACAGTACACACCAGTGGACCTGCAATCTTGTTTTACATTGCAAGTTGATGATTTTACCATTATTATTATTTCCATACCTTTCTGTCTCTATTATGCTCCTATTTCATGCACTGTAGATTGCATATACCTTGTCTCATACTGTTGCCATATGGCAACAAAATATTACAAAATATCCCCCTCCTTACCCCATTTTCTCTATAATAATAATAGTAATAATTAATTATATTATTATTATCATTATTATTATTATTATTATTATTATTATTATTATTATTATTAGCAGTAAAAAGTAAATAATGTCCATGAAGACATTAAAACATACAGTGCAAACTTGCCTATATGCACTTCAAAGTTCAAAGATATGTCCTTGAATTGGATCTTGGTAGAACTGAATACAATCAGCTTTCAGGTCCACTACAGTTGCACAGTATTTTTTTTTTATTTTCATTTTACCACACACTGGCTACCTCTCAAGCTTGAGTCTCTGCCAGGCCCCCTGCAGAAGCGATAGCTCTGTAATGGTACTAGGTGTTCGAGTGTGAGAGGAGTGAAGGGGTTAACCCTCCACTCGGAGCCCGACGGCTGGCTTTGTCACGCCGCTCTTTATGTGCGTAATTGAGTCACTTTAAACCGCGCTTTTGTTTCTTTTCTTAGGTGTGTAATGAGTGAGATTGCTCCTCCACGCACCCAATCAGAAATGGCTAATCTGACCATATTGTTTGACAAGTGTGTTCCTTACTGCTCCCAGCTACGGAGATGTAATCTGAAACAATTATGCCAATTCCCTCAGAACAGTATGGTGCAGGTAAGTAGCGTGTTTTTCGCCTTCTTCAGGTTAAATTCAATGGCCTTTCCATCTCCATCATCTTAAAAGTGAACTTCATGAGTTAGAGGGTAGTTAGTCAAAGTTTGTGAATTGCTCAGCTCCTTCACGATGGCCTTCAGTGCAGCATTGCTGGGTTGCTGTATGTTCATATTTGTCTGAAGTTTCACTAGGAGCCTGTGTTTTTCAGAAATCTCCAGATTCACCACTGCCTCTATGAAAATGAGCTGTCTTTAAAAGATCTGTAAGTTTTCTTGTTATATGTTATCTTGTCATGTGGCAGATAATTCTGCTGAATTTAATAGCTGGTGACCACATTGTTAATGGCACTATAAAAAAAAAGCTCCAACCTTCAATACTGTAAACCTCAATATGATAGAAAGGCCCTATGCTGACATAAATCCATGCTTACTCTTAACAGGTACCTTTACTTCTGTTCCTTCTTCTTGCATGTAAAGGGAATATTTAATTTCAGAGAGAATGAAGATGATTGTTCTGTTCACTTTACAACAGAAGAAGAGGAGTGGAAGGGGTGTATGAATGAAAGTACAAGAGAGGCACATTTTAATATCTGACCACAGTTAAAAACATGCTACTTATTACATATTACTAATTTTAACTATTCATGTGATTATTTGGCTTTGTCTTGAACAATTAATGACTGAAAAAAAACAGGAAGGACAAAAAAGGAAACCTCATTGCATTTTTTGATAACCATGAAAGTGATTTTTTTAAAGAAGGAAAATCTTTTTTAATTTAAACATTGTCCATCAAGCTACATTGCCCTGGTGCAAATTCACGCAGGGGGAGTGGGGATGAGGGTGGGGGAGGCATGCCCTTTCCAGTTTAACTTATGCAAGATAGTTTGTCAAAGAACATAGGTGGGTTGCAAAAGCGCTGTCAGATATCAATTGTTATATAGCTGTCAATTACACTTTAAAAGTCTAAATAAACCCAAAATTGTTTGTTTTGTTTAGTAATAGTCAGACAAAAAGAAAGAAGCTGTAACGTGCACTGGACTTGCTTTCAACAATTCATTATTGTATTATGATTTTTTTGTTGACTTTTTTTATAACAGTTATTAATAGTCCTTCCTTTTTCTTCTTAGCTATCATCATATTTATCATTATTCGAGTATTTTTCCAAAATATTTATAGCAGCTTACAGGTCAGACAAAAACTTTAGTGACACATTGGAAAAGAAAAAATAATCCCATTGTAATAGGCAACAAAACTGAATCTGTATTCACACCTAGGGGCAATCTAGCATGTCCAATTGGCCTGACTGCATGTCTTTGGACTGTGGGAGGAAACCAGAGAACGCAGACACGGGGAGAACTTCATTCTTCAATGGTCAGGACCCCATTGTTGCATTTGTACGAGTGGATCAGACACAGCAGTGCTGCTGGAGTTTATGAACACCTCACTGTCACTTCTGGACTTAGAACAGTCCACCAATCAAAGGTATCCAATCAAAGGTGTATATATATATATATATAAATATATATATATATATATATATATCAGTTGTCACTACTCGTACTACACTACTAGTAGTAACATTGTGTTTTGCACACATTGACCCTCATTCTATCCACCTGTCTCTTGAATCTGTCCCTGCGTTACTAGACTGGACTGTAATTTTGCTACACATCTGCCTAATCTGCACTGATGGTAGCTAAGAAATCTTTAAGCCCACATACACGCACACACAGGAAAAGGTAAAGCAGAACTCAAGGTTGTAGAGGACTGCCGCTCACCCGGGCCAGATTTTACTCCCTGTGGAGTCTTTAAATTTTATCACTCCTGGTATTTGTTCTCAATGGCAAATTAACAGCCTTCACCCTGCCATTGGGTTTCCTTTCAGGAGACAAGGCTTAAATTCTCTCTAACTGCCCTGAATTTACTACTTTTCTATTTTTCACACGGCAGAATCAATACCAGGACTGAAGTAGAAGAGATAAAAATTTATGGTATCTTGCAATTTAATGGTTGAAAAGATGCAATTTGAAAGATCATAAATTGTGAAGGAGTGTACGCTCCATTGGGCTTGATTCAGTGCTTGCTGTTAGAACTTGATTTGCGAGTGTCTGCAAAGTGTGATTAACGAGGCGACGAGCCCGGGCCTCCGCTCACCATGCCATCGCTAATGCTCCTCATTAGAATAAATAAAATAAATTGACTGCAGCTCTATGAAAACTCTGTAATGGTTAAAAATCAAAGAACGTCATCTGCTGGCTACGATTTAGCTTCTGGAGGCCTGCAGGCACCTCCATCACGTCTTCCGTGACAGGGCTGAGGGCGAGGCTGCAGGAGCCCCATCGCTTGGCCCCACGTGGCGGCTGGGGAAATGCCACCGGCAGGGAGGAGAGAGGATTGTTTAGTTCACTGGTAATCATATGTCAGGGGGCTTTGTGCTCTAAAAACGTTTTGAGGAGAAGGGGGAGACGGTTTTTGGAGTATTAATGCATAAAATTGCATTTCAAGCTGATAATCGGTTTGTAGAAGGGGTCTGCCCGCAGATTGCTCTGGTGCTGTTGGGTGGTTTTTCGCAGCCCAGGCCTTGTGCTCTGTAATAGTGTTTTCCAGGGGCTTTTTCAGCCCTCTCTCCTGTGTCACATTTGCACAGGAAATGGGCTTTGAAGCAGCCCCGTGGATGTCCCTGTTCTGAGCTTATGATGGAGTTGTCTCCAAGATGTCCTCCTGCCTCATTTAATGCTGAGATCAGGAGATTGAAGTTATTTGATGTGAAAATGGAAATAGACTGGGAAAATGAACAAATATTGCATGAAGGTCATGGATTAGAGAGGGCTTGGGGCAAGGATATGTTGTGTCTACTGGTAGGACTCTTAAGGTGAAAACAATTGTGCAACATGTAGGAGGAATTGTTTCAAATTTCAATCTAATTGAATCTGAATGAATTTCAATGAAGTTTTTTTTTTTTGGTTATGAGACGACAATGAGATTTCTCAGTTTGACCAATTCTTTAAAGTCTCTTTACTTGATCTGAGACAAGTTATTAGGTGGGGTTTTCTGAAGCTACATGTTTTGTGTTTTTAGCAATTAGCATATTTGAAATACATCAGATCCTACTTAATTCTGCATTTGTTTGACAAAATGCCTACATATTAAAACTCAGCTACAGTCCTCAAAGATCACAGAGAATTCTGAAAACTTGGCTAAATGTTTCATTGAGTCTCTCCAAACTTTGTGAGTGTTTCCATGAAGCCCTTTAATCATTTAGATAATCCTGTAGCTCAGTCTATTGACTTTTTTCCTTCACCCGGTAGACCACTTTTTGTTTTCTGTGAATGCTTCTCAATTGATTTCTTGGTTTCATTTTCTATCATGTTGTTGAAATCAATGACCAGTGAGCCAGTAATGATATTTTCATTTTTCCTCATTAGCTGTCTCTCTCTGACAGAAAGTCTAGAGGTCAGATTCTGTACTAAATATAAGACAGATTGCTATTAGACTGATAAGCATGGATTTATGTGTCAATAACTAAAATGAAATAGTTATATATATATATATATATATATATATATATATATATATATATACACACAGTTGTGTGAAAAAGTGCTTGCCCCTTCCTGATTTCTTATTCTTTTGCATGTTTGTCACACTTAAATGTTTCAGATCACCAAACAAATTTAAATATTAGACAAAGATAACACAAGTAAACACAAAATGCATTTCCCTAGCCACACCCAGGCCTGATTACTGCCACACCTGTTCTCAATCAAGAAATCACTTAAACAGGACCTGCCTGACAAAGTGAAGTAGACCAAAAGATCCTCAAAAGCTAGACATCATGCTGCGCTCCAAAGAAATTCAGGAACAAATGAAAAACAAAGTAATTGAGATCTATCAGTCTGGAAAAGGTTATAAAGCCATTTCTAAAGCTTTGGGACTCCAGCGAACCACAGTGAGAACCGTTATCCACAAATGGCGTAAACATGGAACAGTGGTGAACCTTCCCAGGAGTGGCCGGCCGACCAAAATTACCCCAAGAGCGCAGCTACAACTCATCCAAGAGGTCACAAAAGACCCCACAACAACATTCAAAGAACTGCAGGCCTCACTTGCCTCAGTTAAGGTCAGTGTTCATGACTCCACCATAAGAAAGAGACTGGGCAAAAATGGCCTGCATGGCAGGGTTCCAAGACAAAAACCACTGCTGAGCAAAAAGAACATAAAGGCTCGTTTCAGTTTTGCCAGAAAACATCTTGATGATCCCCAAGACTTTTGGGAGAATACTCTGTGGACTGACAAGACAAAAGTTGAACTTTTTGGAAGGTGTATGTCCCATTACATCTGGCGTAGAAGTAACACAGCATTTCAGAAAAGGAACATCAGTAGTGTGGTGGTAGTGTGATGATCTGGGACTGTTTTGCTGCTTCAGGAGCTGGAAGACTTGCCGTGGTAAATGGAACCATGAATTCTGCTGTCTACCAAAAAATCCTGAAAGAGAATGTCCGGCCATCTGTTTGCGACCTCAAGCTGAAGCGCACTTGGGTTCTGCAGCAGGACAATGATCCAAAACACACCAGCAAGCCCACCTCTGAATGGCTTAAGAAAAACAAAATAAAGACTTTGGAGTGGCCTAGTCAAAGTCCTGACCTGAATCTGATTGAGATGCTGTGGCATGACCTTAAAAAGGCGGTCCATGCTTGGAAACCCTCCAATGTGGCTGAATTACAACAATTCTGCAAAGATGAGTGGGCCAAAATTCCTCCACAGCGCTGTAAAAGACTCATTGCCAGTTATCGCAAATGCTTGATTGCAGTTGTTGCTGCTGAGGGTGGCCCAACCAGTTATTAGGTTTAGGGGGCAATCACTTTTTCACACAGGGCTCTGTAGGTTTGGATTTCTTTTTCCCTTAATAATAAAGACCTTCATTTATAAACTATTAATATTTAAATTTGTGGGGATCTGAAACATTTAACTGTGACAAACATGCAAAAGGATAAGACATCAGGAAGGGGGCAAACACTTTTTCACACCACTGTATATATATATATATATATATATAGGTAGATGTAGCTTAAATCTGTAAATTTTGACACTGAATATCTTAACTAATATCTCCAGTAAAAAAGCAAAAAGCATGTCAGGTAGTTTTTGAAGGCATGTCATCTGCTGACATTGGGTTCATAGCTGCTGGTTTTATTGGCTTGAAATTCGTGTCTGTGTGAAACCCCACCTCTTATTGGAGAGTTCAGGCTGTGTTTTCATCTGAGGAAAATAATTTGTCAAATTTCATATATATTTCTTTTTAAATTTTGGAAAAAGTAAGTAAATGAGAGAATAAGCCCTCATCATGACCAGACCACACTGTCCTTTCATATATTACATTCTCCTAGAGACAGCATTGCTAGGCACAAACGCTGAGATTCAGCTCTTGATTTGGGTTGTGCTGGGTGACTCACACCTTCCCACCCGCTCTGCTCTTTATTACTTCTATCCCCATTAAAGATGACCTCCATGGTTTTGCATGGGCACACACACATTCACACACAGTCAGACATCCATCTCTAACACACACGCTCACAGCCAGACCACCACTGATCACCCACTGACATACACACATACCCAGGACCACTAACCGCAGGGCTTCTGTTGGTAATATGCATGAACTGCTCATGAACTGAAAAACTTCCATGTTTTTTTCTCTGTCACCTAAACTCTCCCTCACTCTCTCCTTCTCATTATTTTAATCAGCTAGCAGAAGATTCTATCTGAATTATTTAAACACACATGTGCTGGTGCTTGGGTAACTTTACCAGTATGAATTAAAGATGAATCCATTTCTTATTTAAAATGGTGCCATTAAGTCTATGTTAAATGGTTTACAAATAATCAGTAATTACTTGAATTTCGTTTCATTAATTGTCCTCATGCGCAAGTTAGAAATGATGAGAATTCCATCTTATGGGGAAAAAAGTTCACATCGTGATGCATAATTGTAAATTACCACAAAACTGATCACAGATAGTCATAATAGAATGCACTGGTTAAGTGTAACACAGTGTTACACTTTATTTATTCAGTACACGCTGTAGTTTTACAGCAAAAATGCATGTCATTTTGTTAGGGATGCTCTAGTTTATATAGTGTTGTGAAAAAGACAGAGACCACCCTTTAGTTATTTATTTAGTAACTTGCAGTCAAAATGGACATTAAGGACAAGTGACTAATTTTTCAGGAGATATTTCTGAGGAGATTAGTTAGATAATCCACCTGCATAAGGAAGGGGAGAGTTAAAGGAAAATAAATGTAAAAACAGATTTCAAAACTGAAAAGATACAGAGAAAATGTGAATCCTAACAGCTGTGCAAGTAGACCACCAAAATTGTCACCATCAGATAAACAGTACTTATAGCTTTCATCTTTGAGAGATGAGAAAATCAAGCTCCACTCTTGCTTCAGATCTGAAAAAACACAGGTGTTTCTGTCCATCCTTCCATTGTCATCAACACTGTGAGTCTGAAAGGATGTGTAGCTGTCAAGAAGCCCTTACTGAGAAAATGAAATAGACAAAAAAGAACAAACTTTGCAAATCAAATAAAGAATCTGCTCAGAACAATTAACTTGATCACCCCAGAGTCCAGACCTCAACATCACTGAATGTGTCAGAATTATTCGGGATTGTGAGAAGCAGAAAATGCAACAAACTTCTAAGACTGATTTTTGGAGGTGTGAAAAGTTGTCTCTGCAAATTTCTTTGAAAAACTGAAAGCAAGTTTTCTTAAAAGAATGGAAGCTGTAGACAAGGCAAAATGGTGGACACAATAAATACTTTTAATAAATATTTACATTATATTTTTTGAGGCTTCTATATAATTTTTGATTAAAATATATACAGTCTGTTTTTTCTTACACTGCAAAAACTAGTAACTTTTATGGACAGTGGTCTGGCACAGTACTGTATGTTTGTAGAAATATACAGTCATGTGAAGACATAAGTATACCCCATGAAATGTTTCTCTTTTTTGACATATATGGACATATCAGTATTTGATCTTCAGTTAAAGAACATGTTATGTAATAATGGAACTTTGACATGCAAGTAATGTTAGTCTGTTGAAAAAGTAAGTACATCCTTAGCAGCATGTACACCCCCTTGGGCAGAAACAACTTTATGTAGGTGTTTCCTATCAGTCTACCAGTTTCCCTTCAGGGAGAAGTTTTTACCTCCTACCTTCCTCCATGCAGAATTCCTTCAATTGGTCAATGTTTGAGGGGTTTCTTGCATGTACAACCTGTTTCAAATCCCCCACAGCCTTTCAGGGGATTCAGATCTGGACTTTCACTAGGCCATTACCCAACCTTCCATTTCTTCCTTTTAAGCCATTCCTTGGTGGATTTACTTGTATGTTTGGGATCATTATCCTGTTGGAAGGTCCACTTCTTAAGCTTAAACATTTTTACAGATGGTCTCAAATTCTCCTCTTGCACCCTTTGGCATGAAAGAGAATGCATAGTCAATGATAGCGAGTTGGCAAGCAAAGCAGCCCAAACCATAACATTTCTACCACCATGCCTTAAGGTTGGTATGAGGTTGGTATGCTGTCATTGGTTTTGCTAAACATGGTACTGTGATACTCTGGTACTGTGGCCAAACTCTGTCTTTGACTCATCTGTCCATAGCATCGTGTTCCAAGAGTCCTAGTCCTTATCTAGATATTCTTTAGAAAACTTTAGTCTTGCCTTGTTGTTCTTTGTAGACAGCAAAGACTTCCCTGGTGCACCTCCCATGTAGGTCAAATTTGTTTGAATGGTACATGCATGCACTTTCATCTATAGTGGCAAGCGCTACCTGCAGATCCTGTGATGAATTTTTTGGGGTTCTTAGAGACTTCTTTTAGCATTTTACAGTCTGCTCTCAGGTTAAATTAATTGGGGTGGCCTGGCATGGACAAATTGGCAGTGATTTTAAATCTTCTCCACTTGTTTATGATCTTATGGACAGTGGAATGATTGATTTTTCAATATTTTGGATCTTCATAAACCCCTTCCCAGACTCACAGGCATTTACGACTTTCTTCCTGAAGGCATAATGATACCATACACTCCAGTAATAAAGAGGAATCATTGTTCTAATCATTAACACCTGATCAGATGCTTCTGATTTCAATTTGACACATTTGAAGTAGTGATATGTAGGGGTGTACTTACTTTTTCTAGATAAGAAGATTGCATAAGTTTATTTCAATAGTATAAAAAATGACAAAAATGTTCATTCTAAGTGTCACGTTAATTTTTTATCTATCAACACTGTCTAAAGGAAGACTTGATATCTATAACTTCAAATATGTTGAAAAAGCCAACATTTTACTTCTTCAGATGACTGTACATTCCTCAAGAATGAGTTCATTCATGACTTATTTTCACAATGTATTTCTGTGGTTGTACTCTTCTATAGCCAGTGTGAAAGTGCTGTGCTGTGTTCTGTATTTGTTGTGTCTCAAGGGTCCTGCAGTTGTAAGTATGGTGCAGTGTGGGACCCCCTGCTCTATGTGAATGTGTATTAGGGGCCTCTCGGGTTCTGCGTGACTGAGAGAACGGCAAGGTGTTTATCCTGTCTCTGGTGTGCTTCTATTGCTCTCCCGCAGATATTTTTGCCATAAACCTCAGACACAATTGCTTCAGAAATATTTCACCAGAGAATTTCATACCCTGAAGTAATTACAGAAGAATTCATTTGAAATGTATGTTTTTGTGTCTTTGATGATTTCCCCCGATATTTCTTTTCAAAATCAGGACAATGTGCTCAATGACTCGATTGTTTGTTTATACATTGCCATAGAGCATGCTGTAAATAAGCTGTGTCTGTCTGTTAATGCCAGTCCAAAAATGAATAACTGAGCAGAGCCAAATGACAGGGTACATTTTGCACTAACACAGATAAACTGTACTACATGTCATATTTTGTTGAGTTCTGCAGGATGATCTATATCCTTCAACAAAGCGAAACACACTGAATAAGGCCAAAGTCTGTCTGAGGTTTTTTTTTCACTTTGAGGGACTCAGGCGTCAAAACATCACACATACAAAACGCTAAAATCAGTGTGACCGCATGTTGTTTCTTTTTACACTACATTTCATTCTCATGTTTCTTCAGCCAGTAATTGAAATTAAAGTGTTTTGAAATGCATAAACTTTGTTCAGTACACACGATCAGTGAATCCATGGAATGTGAATGTTTTGAGTTAGGTTAGGCTCTTAAGTAACAGTGATTAGAAGCTAGTCAGTGTGTCACATCTTGATGAATGTGTCTCACTTATTCTTATCATTCTAATTTCCTGATTTTAGCTTCTAATGTTAAACACTTACACAAATGAGTAAATTAGGCATTAATCATATAAAATCACTATATAAAGCACTATATAATAACTGAAAAATCACGTTGAACTAGTTGAACAGTTGCAGTAGTACTAATACTCTGCATGTTTAATAACTGGACAGCTTTCTGGGCAGGTCATTTTACTTCTTTCATTTACCACTTGATGGCTCTGGCCACTTTTTCTGACAAGCTGTATTTATGAGCTTGCTATGTTGTTCTCAGCTAAACCACAGAACAATAAGACTTGAGTGAATTAAAAAAAAACAATCACAGCTTCAAACCACAGAATCAACTCTTTTTTGCCTTTTTGTTGTACTTGACATCAAACAAGATGTTTAAGGCTCACAACTGTTTGTAAGTTTCTAAGCACAAAGGTCTAGAAATAAGCAGTGGTGAATAGCAACAAAGTACTTGTATCTTCTTTCGGTACCATCACTTTCACTCCAATACATTTCAAAGTTTAATATCCTCCACTTTCTGTGTTATTACTTGTTACTCTGAAGTTTACAGATAAAATCGCTGTTAAACTGAATGAAACAAATCAATCATAGCACACCTTTCCCCTAACCCCACCCAGAACACTCATTTTCCATTCATAGCTTAGCAACTGCAACTTGGCCTGGGCGCCTCTGACATGTAACAATATTCTGTAGCATTGTGTGGAGAATTTTAAATACAGTGTGGAAGACCGCATTGCTAATTAAATCTGTCAGTAACCACACAGAAAATATCTGCTACAAGGTAAGTTACTTAGCTAAGTTATATTAAGCATTGTGAATGTAAATATGCAGCCAGCTCCTGAATATCCAAATTCCAGATGCATATGATCATACATTCACCTTCCCTGCAGTGCAGGAGCAATGTTGCTCTTTTATTTCCATCTGATCTACGTGGACAGTTTGATGAGGCTTCTCACTCTCTGATTGTGATCTGTAAGCTCTAGGCTTTTAGCACTTTTAGGCTGCTGTTATGTATGTGGCCTTCAGCTGCATACTAGACACTTTTTGTCTTTTGCTTTCTGAAATTGTTGTATTAATACAAAAATTATCAAAAATTTCACAGGCTAAATAAATGATCTATCTCAGTTGTTGAAATGGCTTTATAGCTTCTATGTAGTAACAGTAACTGAGGCGGCGGGGCTTAGTAAGGTTTTGTTTGGCTAATTCGTATAACCTTCCACCAATGTGGAAAATTAGAAGGCTAATAGCCATACACCTACAACTTTGTGTCAGACAGTTGTAATGTTGTGCCATTTGTGTGTCTGTACTTTTTTCAATAAATAGGGAAGTTTTCTATTTAAAAGTCTATTTAATTTTAATTTAGTAGAAGTCATTCATCAAAATAATGTAGCTACAACATCTAAAACAACTCAGTACTTTAAAATTTGCTGCCTAAGTACATCTAAAAGCAAGTACTTTTGTACTTTAACCCAAGTAGAAATGTAAATATAGGACTTCTACTTGTAATTGAGTAATATTCTACCAAGAGTATCTCTACTTTCACTCAAGGACAGAATTTGTGTACTGTGTCCACCACTGCAAAAAGCAATGCTCAGTAATGGAAAAGGGCTGGGCTGGGTTTCCAAAAAGCCCAAAAATCTTAGCACAAAGATGATTCTTAGATGGTAGAACACAGTAAACACTCTCTCTACCAGTTAAGATGATCTTACCACTAAGATGCTTTTGGGAAACTGGGCCCTGAACAAGGACTACTTTCAAGGACTATTATGTTTCTGACTCTTTATGAAAAAGCAGGAGTCTTGAGTATATTGTCGCTGTCCAAAGAAAAACAAGTAAATGATAACTTTACAGTAAAGGGCAAAAACGGTCTTTACTTTTAATATAAGTCAATGTAAAGATATTTTATTCTAAGTAATATTAGAGCATTGCTATTGGTCCATTCATCATGCAATTTAAAGGTTGTGAAGGACAGCCACTGTGTTCAAATGATGCAGAAAACTAAAATTCGACAACAGCTTACCAGGTTTAAAATCTCAAGTCTTAGAATGAATCCCAAAACCTGTGCCTGGTGAAAAGAATGAAAGTTAGAGTTCGTCTCTTTGCATGGCCTGCTATATGCTCCTCTAAGCTTCTATGCTCCTCCATACACAAAGTCTGCAACAACATGGCTGGCTCAGAAAAGCAGCAGGTAGAGGTAAAAGAAGGCTGCTGGTGGTGGGGGTTATAGAGTTGAGGGAGGCCTCTGTTCTAATCGCACCTCACTTCAAACTTTAACCAACACTCTGCTGATCACAGTGAAGTGGCGGCGTGCGGGGGGGCTGGAGGGGGGTGCAGGTCAGCAGCGCTGTGAATAGACCTCATCAACGAGGGCCACAGATCAAATCCTCATAATACTCACGGCGCAGTCACCTCCACGACCCCGCCAATATTACACGCCTAACGCAATTATTTGCAATCAGCAAATGTGTGATTCATTATAAAAGATTTCTTACCCTGATATAATTTGCTATTGTTCGCAGGGGAAAAAGCCACACAAAGGACCTTTTTAAGTGTTATTGTGGAGAGCAGAGGCCTTTGTTTAAGACACTTTCATATTGCTGCAGTTAAAGTCTGATTAAAGTTTGAAATGGTGAGATGAAAATGAGCTGGTATAATGTAGCCAGTCTTGCTGAGAAGGAAATGGCTGGTGTTCTAGTACACAGCCTCTACTGGCCTGATTTGTAAATAGACTTTTTATTTCATACAATGTATGCCAGTTCTTGTGACAATTTTTTTTTCAGTTGATTGTAGCAGAGTGTGCTGCTGTGATATAATCACACTACAGGTTTGGTTGGAAGTTCTACTTTTTTTAAGTCAGTCATACTTTCAAAAGCAAGAGTACATTATTACAAAAACAAGATACATAGATTACATTAAAAGAGTAAAGAGTTAATGATAAGAGATGCATGCTCAGGATACAAGGTTAAAATCCAAACTACCATGGAGGTTAAAGCACACCTATGTAGTGTTCAGTTTGTACAGGCACAGTTCTCACACATGACCTGAAGTTTATGATATCATTATGTATAAATAAGATGTTCTTATATTTCTAATAAATTGTTGTATATTCTAAAATTTATGAAAGATTTTTTTCAGTATTTCAGGAAAGAACAAATACAGTAAGATAAGTGGGGGTTAAAGTTTGAAACTTGCTATCTGTTCTGGTTTTGCTTGTGTTGCTCATTAATGAGGAATAAATATCTGTCTCATTAGCATTTCCCCCGTGTTGCCATACGTCGTCTTTCTCGCTCCGCATATTTCTGCCTACCAGATAGTAATGCAATTAAAGCCCTAGACCTTATAAACAAATTATGCAATTATGCAGAAATGTTAGCATAAAACAGCAGGAACTGAGATGGTATTGTAGTACATAAAATACCTAACATTTTTATATAATGCATTAAAATATTTGTTTAAATATTATTACTATATTAAAATCTTTGTTGTTCTTTTATATGTTAACTGCGCTGCATTGTGTGAACAATAATGGTTCAAAAGGACCTGGAATCAAATCTCATTGCATTAACATACATTAAAATTAAGGATCTATGCACTTAGCTGATGCAAAGTATTGCTATGACAGTGGCATTGTAATATTTAACAAAAGATGTGTGAAATTTGATTGTGGTGGGAATTGCATTAAAACCTTGTCATGGTTGATTATATGCTTTTATCTTGTTATGAAGTAGATACCAGTTTGAGAACAGCAGCATTCACAAATGTTCACCTAACATTCACTGTTATATTAACTTTTCTATCTGTGACATGTTGCTCTGGATGTTTTTATTAGAAGTTTTGCATCATTCAGTCATGACATCAGATCTGTCCAATTCCAAGCAGTCATTAAAGCAATTCATCAATTCATTAACTTATTAAGCTTAATTAAGTGGGCCTTTTGACACGCTCATATGTACAGACACACATACTTGTGGAAACAAAAACTTTATCCCAATGGAATTATAAGGTTCTTTCTGACTATCTGTCAAAATTGAGTTATTCACATATTCTTATTCGGTGACAACTTCTTAACATTTTGTGAGTTTTTTTTTTAAGATGGATGTATTTTTGGACTCTCTATCTAGAAAAAAAGGTTCTATCTCGAAAGTCAAACTTCAGCTTAGTTTTATAAGGTTCTATCTGTGAGCCAATCAGCACTTTAAATACACACAAGATGACCAATCAGGTTCTGCTTCTTTGTCATGTTGCCACATTGCTCAGTGACTGTGGCAAAAGTTTATAAAACTTCAAACATGAAAAAAATGAAACATGAAAACATGTTGCTGAAACATTACCTGTCTACTTGCAGTTCTTTAAAGTCATGTTATACGTTAATCCTTAAAGGTAATTACATTTAAATTGACGGGGTCTTAATTACAACATGAACATTCATTTTATTCATTCATCTACCTTTTAATTTTCTTGCCTCTCCCAATTATAGAGACATTATCTAGACATACAGGACAGATCTGATGTCATGACTGAATGATGCGAAACTTTTATTAACAACAACCAGAGCAAATTGTTACAGATAATTTCTACCTAAAACCAAGATATTTCGGTCCATTAGAGTCAACATGTAAAACAAAACCTCATACGTCCTTTATACTGACCTGCTACACTCACTGGCTGGGGCAGTTTATTTTAGAAGCTGTTGCTGTCTAACCTAAAGGAAACTAACTGTTCCTACCTAAAACTGACATCTGCACTGGACAAAATATTTAGCACTGACCTTTATACTTAATCTATCAATCAATGCTTTTTTGAATAAGAAAAAGATTATTTGTCCTAAAACAAAACATAAATGCCAAAAAAATAAATAAATAATAAAAATAAATACCATACAAATGTCTTAGAAAGCATTACATCTAACTTTCTGATATATATAGACACTCTGTCACAACATTTATTTATCTTTTAAAACAAATTATGAGTTTGTGGGGGGCTCTTTCGGTATGGGTTTGGTAGTCTGTGAGTGCCGTCACCAGTGATCAGTTACAGTAAACACATGACAGGACAAATGGTGCTAATTAACCAGCTGCTCTGGGCATATCATACGGTTGTTTGCATGTGTGTGTGTGTGTATGTGAGAGACAACATGAGATTGCCCACTGGGATTTGCTTCCATTCAGCCACAACATTAGTGATGTCCAGCACAAATGTTAGTCAATAAGGCCTGACTCACAGCCTAACTCGGCATGCCAGTTCATCCAAAAAGAAAAGAACCTTCCCCAAACTATCGCCACGTAGTCAGAAGCACAAAATGTTCTAGAATGTCACTGTACGCTGTACAGATGTAAGACGTAAGATTTCCCTTCACTGGAACTAAGGGGCCGAGCCTAAACCATGCCAAACAGCCCCAGACAATTATTCCTCCTCCTACAAACTTTACAGTTTATGCTATGCACTCAGGCAGGTGCAGGCACTCTCCTGCATCTGCCAAACTCAGATTCATCTATCAGACTGCCAGATAGTCAAGTGGGATTCATCACTCCAGAGATCACATTTCCAGTGCCCCAGAGTCCAATGGTGGTGTGCTTTTCACCACTCCATCCGACAATTGGCATCACGCAAGGTGATCTTAAGCTTGTGTGCAGTTGCTCAGCCATTGAAACCCAATACATGTAGCTCCTGAAGAACAGTTCTTGTTCATTGGAACCAAGAGCAGGTGATTTTTACATGCAACATGCTTCAATACTCAGTGTTCCTGTTTCGTGAGCTTGTGTGATTTACTGCCTTATGGCTAAACTCTTGTTGCTCTTAAATGTTTTCACAATAAAAGGGCTTACAATTGACTGGGGTAGCTTTAGCAGGGCAGAAATTTGACAAACTGTCTTGTTGGAAGGGCGACATGCTACAGCAGTGCCACATGGAAAATCACTGAGCTCTTCGGGATAAGCCATGCTGCCAGCATTTTTCTTTGGAGATTTGCATGGCTGTATGCTTGATTTAATGCACCTGTTAGCAATTAGTGTGGCAGAAATAGCTAAACCTACTAATTAGAAGGGGTGTCCACACACTTTTGGCCATATAGTGAAAGTGCAAGCCTCTTGTTTGTGAACAAAAGAACAGCGAACTTCACAGAACATCACAGCACAACAGTATAGCTGTAGCAAATAGCTCCCAGTTCTCTACAGTTTATATGTTGGACTACAGTCCTTACATAGAAGTAGGTGAAAGTAAAGAACCAAACTTTTGTTATGTTTTTGCATATTTTTTCATCATACAGGTCTTATTACTGTAATGTCAAAGGAACATTAGTGTACAGTAATGTGCAAAAGTCTTGAGCACTTAAGCATTTAATACAAAACCATTTATCTTGGCAATTAGTGTGTTTCTGCTTGTAACCATATATTATTAGAATAAATGCAAATACGCATAAATACAGTAACAATAACTTCTTATTTTGAAAGTAGTTGATACTTTGTCAGCCAGTTTGAAGAACAAAGCTTAGTTCAAGATTTCTCCTGGACGCCTCCAGCCATCACTTTGATTTGTCTAATTCTATTACCAGCACACTTGATGTAACTTAATGAAGTATTGATTAGTCAAACCAGGTTTCGGATGATAGCTACACATAATACTGGGCATGTCATTTGATGAGGGTTGTTCAAAGTTTTACATAAGACTCTATTTATTGTAGATATTAAAGAGTATAAGTGTGCACAAGGACATGTGTCCCTTTGAGAGAGAGAGAGAGAGAGAGAGAGAGAGAGAGAGAGAGAGAGAGAGAGAACATGTGTGTGTGTGTGTGTGTGTGTGTGTGCGTGTGTGTGAGTGTGTGTGTGTGTCAAGGCCCAATGATGCCCGCAGTGCCATGAGGACGTGAGTGGGTGGAGATTGCCTGTCAGTAGAGCATTGGGAAAGATAACAATAAATGGCTAATAATGACACTTAATGAGCTTGATTAAGTTGATTTGTTATGGAAAAAAATGAGAGAGCAAAGGGGCGATGTAGGCAATGTAATAAGAGATTCATTTTAATAGATACAAATTCAGTGGGGTTTTGGAACACAATGGGACTGCATGGAAAATTAGCGCCAAGTACAAAGAGACACCAAATTAATTCTTTCGCAGACATATTTTTCATAATTGCACCGACGAGTCTCATTAGTCGTATACCTGCCGTTGACGACAGACAGAATTTTGAAGGGGGGTGGTGGGGTAAAGGAGCTTGAGGATGGAGTTCAGGCTTTTGTCATGAATTGTCTAAGACAAACCACCACCTACAGCTGGAGCAAAGTTACAGTTTATGGACATCTCTAATATTTTGAATAGCACATTTTGAAGTGGTGTCACATTCATATTCATTCTGAAGTTTTCTCTATTCACCGTGAATAGCTGGAGTTCTTTTGTGCACTTGATGATTACAGATCTGTGAAATTTTTGATCCTACATCCTCGCGATATGAACTTGAGGCTTCAGAAGCCTTTAACACCTTGAAGTAATTTCAAAAACAACTTCAACTGATTCGGCTTTGGAGAAGTGAAATTTTATTGAAAAAGTTTTTTTTATTTATTTCCCATTTTCCATCACAGTTGAAGTGAGAGTGTATCAGCTCTTGGGAAGTTTAATTAAGAAAGGACCTGTTGAGAGAGATTTCTAATCAGCAGGCTGAGAATGAGAGTATTCAGAGCATTCTTCTCCAGGCGATCGTGTCTCTTCACACCAGTGTATTTGTGTATGTGTGTGTGTATGTGTGT
The DNA here is from genome assembly GCF_904425465.1 of Colossoma macropomum. Lineage (NCBI taxonomy): Eukaryota > Metazoa > Chordata > Actinopteri > Characiformes > Serrasalmidae > Colossoma > Colossoma macropomum. The sequence continues at coordinate 27,335,627 of NW_023494784.1, read as the reverse complement.
GTGTGTGTGTGTGTGTCGCTCGTCTCCAGAGGGAAGCAGCTTAATTGAATACATTAAAGAGAAGAAGAGCCCGAGGCCTTATTTATTTCCTTCTTCTCTCTCAGACTTGTTTAAATGAGACCCACCGCTGGTGTGGGCTCTGAGCTGCTGTCCTCAGGGTGCTGTCCTGTGAACACTTGCTTTGTTGCTCTGGCGAGCTGTGCTGGGCTTCTTGTTATCCAAAATCTTATTTATGAATGTTGCACCCTTGAGTAGGGAAAATGCCGTCACTCTGGCAGTTGTTCAAGCGATAAGCATTCACCAATGTGGCAGAACATGCCAGTGAAAGCCATTGCATTTGCACTAGACCTTGATCTGGTTCCAGTACTCCAGTGTAGCTGGATCAGAATTCCATCTGTATTGAAATAGCATGGCTGATCTTTACGATTTCAAGGTACAAAACTCATTTGTTAGTGATTTTCAAATATCCTTGATATGGACATCTGACATATTTCCACACAGGCTTCTTTCAACTTACAAGGTGCAGTGTAGATGGGCCTACTACTGATAAAAGTAGTAGCATCTTTATTTATCTTGCCCAGATCCAAGTAGCTTTCCCTGAATTTGCAGGGAAATTAAGCTGAGTTGTAATTTGACTGGCCTACGAAACAAAGCCCGGTTTAAGATGGATTAATCTGGTAATATGTACATCTACGTGTGTGTGTGTGAGGTACACACCTTAGTGCGCGGCGGCTGATTTCTGGTCTATCATGAGGTCATTACTCATTAGTGTCCTCTCTGGGTCCTTCTCATTCATCACAGCCAAACACAGAAGTTATGCACCAAACATGCACGCATATTAATATTCATCTTACTGCCATGAATTAATTTGTGTCGCACCGTGTTATGGTTCTTTTTTGTCAATCTTAGTTTTCTTTTTTAGGTTGTGAAATGTTCTATGCCCCTGTGAATCTCACAGACTGGTGTATTTCAGATTTTATGCAAACTTTGTTTAAGAACCTTGGCACAAACAAGGCCTTGGTTACAGCATCTTAATGCATACAAGTGTTTACACATGGACGTTTCCCACTGTATACTTGATGCTTCAATGTTTCCCCTACATTTTTTTAAGGCCAAGTGGTAGACTTTTCAAAGCTACCAGTGTTGTCATGTGTACATGGTGTCAAATGAATGTGGCCAGACTAGTATCATAATTGTACAATGCAAATTATTATTATTTTTCTTTTTTAAATGTAAAAATACAGTGAACACACTATACTTGTAAATACACCAAAAAAATATGTTCTCTATACATTTGTTTCGCCAAAGTGCTATTGTGCTATCATGATTACTTCATTTATAGTCAATTAACTTATATCTGTAGAATTTATGTGTGAACTGAACACTTTACAGTTCACACTGGGCCAAAAAATAATTTGTATGTATTTTAAAAGAAATGTATAAGAATAGTTTTTAATAGTTCTTTACACTCACCCTAAAAGTTTAGACTGCTATATCAATGATCACTGGATATCTGAATTTAGTGCATGTTTACATTTGAACAGACACTGAGAATTTTATTTTTTCCAAAAATAAAAAAACAAATAAAAAATAGTGAATCCCTCAATAAAAAAGCAAACATAGCAAACATTAGCCTGCCAGTAACACCCTATTCTCTTGTTCCCCAAGCTGGGTGGCCTATTTAATGTTAGGGGAAACACTGTGCTTGCTATATAGTGAATGGATAAGTTGTTTTGTAATAATACAGTGGTTCCCCTTCCCTGTCCTTGGACTGCGCTTTCTGTAGAGTTTGATTCTTCACGACTCTAACACTCTTCTATAAAATGGCAGATAATTATTGAGATATTTATGCGCACATAAAGATGCACTGCACAGGGTGCCCACAGCCAGGAGACCTGAGAGCGACTAGTAATGACATTATGTTATTGCACAAAGAAATTTTTATATCTCAAAACAATTACAGAAATTACAGAAAGAGAAAGGGTCCCGAATGGCTTGGAATAAAATCTTACATTAACTTCCATTCAAACTTCCTAAAGTTTTTTGCTTCTCTTGTAAAGTTACCATTTTGGAGATACGAGGTAACGACAACTGTTACAGAGCAGCACTTTCATATATTTTGCCCATGACTTGAACACTGAACTGAAATATTAGTTATATTTCAAAGTTTTAATGTTCTGAATGTGTTTACATACTTAACATCATAGAGGTCCCTGCAAGACTCTTTTTATTTACTTTCATGTTTACCAAAACATCGCTTTGTAGCTCAGCGGCCCTCGTCTTAGCATGTTACAAAGTCCCTTTTCATAGCACTAATGGCCTGCTCAGTTCGTCCGTCATCTTAAATAAACTAAAGGTGCCATCAGCCCACACAAAAACAAACCTGTCTCTCTCCATTTAAAAGGAAGCCTTTGAAAATCAATCGCAGTGTCACTTTTCAGTCCCTTCTGTGAGTGTGTCTAAAACACTGTCATTTGAAGATTTTAATCCTTTTTAGTATGGCAACAGCGGGCAGTTTTGAAATGAATGCAGTGATTAAGAGCGAATGTGCTGAGCATTTGGATAGCCAGGCTGCGGGATAATGAATAAAGATTCATGCTTTGGACCCAAATTTTAATTTTTCCACAGAATTTGCCTGATGTAGGCAGCGTTTAATCACCCTCAGTGACAGGACTGAGTGCTTTCATTTAACCTTGACTGAAGATCATGAATTCTAACGCTTTTAATTGGATACATCATTTAACGGCGTGAGCAGAGCAAATTCCCCCCAATTCAAAGCCGTGAGATTGACAGACAGGGGCAGTGAGGCCTAGCACAATTAAAGCAGATCTGTCTGCACTGCCCCTGTCACCACATACACACACCAGTGATATGACTGTTTGATCATGACAACTTTACAGATTTCACCTTGCTTTGAGTAGGGGTGACTAAATTATGAGACTGGGGTCAGGGCAGAGGCTAAAAAGGAAAGGGGGCAAGAGTGTATACACAGACGCAACCTCTGGCCACCAGGCGTTTACCACCTCTGTATAAATGTACAGCAGGAAAGACAACAATGGGACTCTTATGCTATTATGTTTATTACCACGGTGTCACTCCTAATTGAAATGTTCCAGAATAGTGGCTGACAGCAGCATCTTTCAGACATGCTGGAAGTCATAACTGTCTCTGACCTCTTTGTAGACAATTGCCCCTATGATGTGGAAAGCCGTATCAAGTGGCACACAGTCAAATGCTTTTTAGACGCCTAATTGTTTTCTTGCCTGCGACTCCGCAGAGAGAGGAAATTAATCTGTGCACCAGAGCTCTCCTCTGCGACAGAACCTAACCAACCACAGCATGTTTGGTTAAGGAACCAAGCTCCAGGGTTTAATTTCATATTTTGCAATTACATTTTTTTTCCTGGGACAAGTTTTAATGTATTATTTAAATGATCTTAGCTTTGGGATATTTTAGGGTTTTTAAACAATACATTGCTTTTGGGATTTGGGCTAATACAAGGTGGAACTGAGTCAGTTCACTGTGTTCATAATTCCATGTAGACTGTTGTGTTAAGCGGTGATGCAGTTGAACATGCTGAACGGCAGTTTCGATGTAAAGCTAATTCTACTGCAGTAGGGGAGAAGGGGGTTGGTTGGCACAGTTTTCACTTTTAGCCATATATCCCAGGCATGCCATACATTAGAATAACCTGACTGACAGCAAATGAACAAGATGAACATCCTAGCTCAAAAACAACAGACACTTTCAGTGTCAGAAAATATTTCCTGGAATTGCATTTATGCATTCATGACTAAATTCATGTTGTGCAATTGTGCCAAGCAGCCCTTACATTGGTTGGCATGTGTTCTTAAGAGGGTAGGCACAACTTTACAATGTTATAGTTTCACAGAATCAAGCAACAATTAGAAATAATGTGAGTTTTCAATTTAAACCAAACCACAAATAAAAGCATTTAGCAGCAACCAAATCAGATTACGAAGTCATTTAAACCTTAGAAATGTTTCATTTGCACTGAAGAACAATAAGACCAGTAATAAGAAAAAAAGAAACTGTGTCTCTTAACCAATCTAAAACTTTTCTATGTTCCTTTGATTAGCCTATCATAGTCATATTAAAGTATATGTTATAAATAATCAGGATAAGCGGCTTAGAAGATGTGTGTGTGTGTGTGTGTGTGTGTGTTATAAATAATCCTTTGTCTTCATGAATAAAAATACAACCTAAAGTATAATAATATAAAATGTCATTTCATAATTTTATAATCATGTTATCTTCAATTTGAGATCAAATGACCTAAATGACCTTAGAGGTAAGACCATTGTTATGAATTTAATGTAAACTTAATATATACCCAGCGATACAGTGCAGTACTGCACTCTACTTATAGTGTTTTTCAGTATTTTGTTTAGTATGTGTGCAGTGTATAAAATGAAATATATGTTTGCGACAACAGCTATACATTCAGATAGGCTAAGACATGTACCATGCCTCATGTACCTTTATGACATCACATGACTAGGAATTCTTATGATGACGCAGTTATTACCATATATTCCAAATGCCAATTAAAATTGTATTAATTTCCTATATTTGTAAATACTGGGTTGTACATTTCACTAGGTATAAGTTGGATTTGTTCGGTCTTGTTTTCAATAAAAGGATGTTTTTAGAGAAAAATTAGATTTTATGGTGCTGTGGTAGGATTGCGCGTTACCAAACACCCCACTATTTTAAATAACAAAAACGAATGAAAACATGTTTTATCATGTTTAAGTAATAATTCACGCAACAGAGGGTTAAAGAAGAATGTGCTGTAGATGGTTCTATATAGAACCTTTTTGAAAAGAGTTCTGTTTAGCACCAAACGGTTCTTCTATTGTGATGATGTCAAGCTTGCAACAATAGAACGCTTTTTGGTGCTATATAGAACCACTTATGAAAAAGCTGTATGTAGAACCATCTCAGCACATTCTTCATCAATCTGAAGGATGCTTTCATGATGCAAAGAACCCTTTAATCATGCAAAGCATTCTTTGAGAGCTCATGGTTCTGTATAGAACCATTTTCTTTACCAAAGATCCTTTGAAGAACCATCTTTTTTAACAGAGTAGGCTTAGCTAGTTTATATGGTGAACAGGTGGTGAATAGAAAAAGCCACTTCCACACGTAGAGGTCAAATTAGCACCACAACCTGGATAAAAATAGGACTTGACAGACCTAATTGAGCATAAGCCAAGATGATTTCTTTGAACAATATTCTGTATCAGGCAGCTTTATATGTAGTACATGAAAGTGACGAAAGCACAGAACACTGAACATTCATACAAACGAGTAGAATTGAGTGTTAAATCAGAGCTGAGGGTAATGAAGACGGCCAGTGGAGGAGGGAATGGAGGCATGCGCAAGCACTTTCATGACTGACTGACACTGTGGTGTTAGAGTGTGGCATTAAACGAATGGTCCATGGAAGAGGAGGAGGCACTGTAAAGACTGACATCTATTTCAGAAGCTCTACCAAGTAACAGATACCGTCTTTCACTTTTCAAGTTACAAGGAAGATACTGTGTGTCGTCACTAAGGTTGTTTGGTGGTTATCACTCATATCACTAACTATAACAGTACGTTGATATGGTCAGAAATGAACTGCAGCTTCTACTATAATGATATAGAAAATGCTTTGAGAGAAATCACACATATACACAATGTGTCCGTGTTGTATTCCTAGGACTTTTATTCTCTGTACTACATGACGATTACTGAGAAACATTGGAAAAAAGGTAAAAGGGTGTAGTTTGCTGATGAACTTACCCCCAGAACTTAATGGGTCCCACTGGAAATAAGACTTAGCTGAGTCTCCTTTTATAAATAATGATTAAATAAATCATATAAAGCGACATTTCTGTGCTAGGCTCATCATAATACACGACCCGTGTACTCAGCTTCATCCATTAGTGGCCAGAGCGCCCACAGGTCTACAGGTATTTGTTCCGAGCATGTTCCACAGTACCTGATTTCTCTAATTAGGTTGCCTTTTTGTTATAAGGAGGAGAGCTCATTAGGGAAATCAGGTTGTGCTGTGCAGGGTTGGAACAACAACCTGTAGACACTGAAACCCTTGATCAAGCTTAATACCCTTGCAGCAGGGTATTATGATATCAATATCAGCACAGCTGAAAACGAATTCCCTGCGGTTTGTGGTTCACAAGATAAGAAGAAAAAGGTCTAAAGAAAATGAGATGACAAAAATGCTCTTTTGATGCACTGAGGTTAGCAGGGATGCTACCAAGACCTGACCTGATTTCTTGTTTTTGCTAAATATGTTTGAGATTTTAGAGTTTGAGTAAGATTATTATAGAATTTTAATGTGCCGAATAATTTCTGCTGCTATCCCCAGAGCCAGCTGAGCTGTTCTGGAAGTGTAATAAACTTTGCGTTTGTCTCTCACATTTCAGCCATAAAATACCACATTTACAAGCTCTACATTGCATTTGCATTGTTTGTAAACAAGAGAAGGAAAGCCTCCAGTATACTGGCTGATATGCTTATGAGGCTTCATCTTTAAGAATAATTTAAAATATCTCAGATATGATCTAAACAAAATGGATTTTCAAACTCATAAGAGTGGTTTTGGGTGCTTTGTCAATTTATGCACAACTCTGCAGTCGTCCTGTTATTATTGGTCTGACTGAATCAGATTTGTTTACCTGTTTACATATCAGTAAATCTCTCTAAAACAGCTTAAATAAAATGTTGATGTGTGAATCGTGATTCTCTCTTTAGAGTGAATGGCAGTGAATTGTGTGTCGTAGGTTATTGAGGGAGCGAATTAATGAAGGAAGAACTAATGAAGCTTATGAGTTCCGGCACATCACAGCTGAGAGATTCTCACTCTCTCTCCTCATAATGTATGATCTCAATAAAACCAGTCCATTCCACCAGTTTGCTCTTATGGTCAGATTAAATCTACATGTTATAGCCCAGGACCTGGATGAGTTATAATTAGGCTGCCCCCTGCCCCAATCACACTGTGGTCAGAATGTACAAGATATCTCATGCTTTGCTCCTCCTGTGGCCAAGAGCACAGTGAGTCCACGCATGGGTATGTGAACATATAAACAGATACATATATATAAACAGCAAAGTGTCTGGCAAAAGTATTTAGACACATTGATTTCCTGTATTACTTAAAGTATTATTTCATTCAAAATCAGATACTCAAATCAAAACTTTCCAAGGGTAAAGAAGGTGCAATTCAATTCAATAAAAAAAAGAAGAAAATACTCTTTCACTCTGGCAAACCTTAATTAATTCAGGTGTACAATATTACCGTAATGAGGCACCCAATTAACAGAGCGGCCTCTGCCTGTGAGAGCTGACAGTGGCTCAGTACAAATTCTAGCTATTTTTTCTTCAGGATTAAAACAACTAACATATTTCCCAGCCAGATGTTGAATAGAGGGCTCTCTGGCTAGCTAACTACTGCTTAAAATTGCAGATTCATAGCCCACTTAGAGTGGCCAGCAGAAACATGGTAAACAGTGTTAAAATAAGAGAACAATGTGACCAAACAGGACTTTTTGGTTTATACGTGAAATGAAAGGTTTACTGCATATCTGTCACTCTATCATTACAGTGAAGCATGGAGGTGGCAGTATTATACTTATGTGCTTGCTTCTTAGCAGCCAGTTCTGAAAGCTTTGCTGCAACTGAAAAACAAATGAACAGAGCTCAATACCAGAAAATCTTACAAGAAAATGTGTTTCATTCCACAGACATAAATCTAAAAAAAATATTGTTTTAGCTAAAAATCATTACTGGGCTGCTTTTTTTTAAATTAAGTTAATTGAACTTTTAATAATAAATTAACAGAACAATAACCTGCATCTGGCAATCTATCAACTTTTTATTAGAAGTTCAGTTAACTAAAAACTTTAAGGGAGCCCAGAAGTTTGTTTTATATTGCACATACTAACAAAAGTACACAGGCCAGTGTTCTAAAGCTCAAGGTAAAGTTACACTGAACAAGCTTCATAAAAACAAACTGAAGGTTCTTGAATGGCCAAGTGAAAGCCCTCCTATAACTGTACTGCAAGTGTATTTTTTAAAAACCTTTTTAAAGCTGAACAAAACAGAATTTCACCAGGCCAATGTGTGGAACTAGTATAGGCTACCCAAAAAGATTTGAAGCTATAACTGGGTGTGTAAAATGGGTCTATATAATATATCGTCACTAGTGTCCAATGAAAAACAAGTATCTCTAAAATGACAACTTTACAGGAGAGAACAAAAACATTATTTACTTTCAGTGTAAATTAATGTAAAGAGATTTTATTCCAAGCAATTTTGAAGCATTTTTCTTGGTCCAATCATCATCATAAAGGACAGCTGCTGTGCTTAAATGATGATGAAAAAAAATCGAAAAAAAATGGAGATACTGGACAGCAAGAATATGCAATGCAAATATATTTATATTTTGGTGTTTAGTGCACATTTTTACATTTGTGTTGTTCACCAGATTTTGAATCAGGAATTATTATGGTTTAAATATGTTTTGTCCTATTTTTGTATAATCGGTAGGGTCTGAACATGTTTGCAGGCCTCTGCACATGAATTATGTCATAAAATGATAATCCATTATGTGCAACAGTACACAGTCAAATGTGAAAATCACATGTTTTGCATATACACATGCCCATAAACACACTTAATCACAAAACGAAGGTTGGACCCCAGTGCAAATCTTCTCTATTTGTTTTCAGAAATAAACTCTCTTTATCTTATTTTATTTAAGGTTTGTTTCAAATCTGATGTTGAACTCAGCGTTAAAGCAGCTAATGGATTTTGTATTATCTGCCCGTAATAGTTTAATCTCTACACTTCAATCTCTTTACCTCCTTGGTGGCCTCAACACTCCTGGTCAGTGATTGTCTGCCAATTTAGACAATAAGACCTTTAATGGCTGCCCCATCGAGCCTCACTCTCTCTCCCAGGTACATTCATCCCCAGTGGAACTTAGGATGCCTGTATTAGAGCTCCCTCTTCAGGAGCAAAACAGTACTGCACATCTTATCAGACAGCAATGAATAGAGAGGCATAAAAGATGAGATACTCTAAGCTCAATATTAAGGAAAAGTCTAAGCCTCTGAGTGACTGGATATCAGATCATAATGCTATTTCACACTCCAGAAGCTCAGAGTAGCTAAAGCTGATGAAGAATCTCTCCTCTATCTGTCTGCTCATTTTTAAACATCATGATTAAACAGAAAAACCTCTCAGACCAAATAATCTCACTGACTCTGTGTAGAGAAATGACAAACCAATGCACAAAGACTTGATCCAGTATGTCAATGTACACATCTGGTCCTCAAACTCTTCATAACATCCTTAGAACAAAAAACTCTTATTGTGGCAGGCAGAAATAAAAAAGAGGAAAATGACAGAATGGTGAAGTTCAGCTGCCTGGTTGCTCTCCCTCCTCTGAAAGAAATTCACTATTTATAATGTCATCTTATCTGCTTGCTCTGAGGGCCGCACTGTGAGTGCACTTATGCTTCCCTTTGTTAGGGTGAGTTGGCAATTTCCTGTGAGATGGAACAACTGCAGGCAGCCGCTATTTTTTTCCTGATAATGCTCCTGACACAAGGACCAAACTGCTGTTGGCATCAGAGCACAGCCACAGGCCAGAGCGGTGGGAGTCCTGACATAAGAATCCTGCCACCCTCAACCATTCACAGCACAGCATGGCAATGAAATTAAAAAAATACAGATTAAAGAATAACAAAAGCAAATAAAAAAAAATAAATAAATAAAGTAAAAGAGTGTATAACAATAACAATTAAAGATAAATATATGAAATATATATAATTATATAATATATATAATTAAAATGTATAGTGTGACCATTTCATGGTGGGCCAAAAGAAATACTCCAGAATCACTTGGGATATCTAAAATGAAAATGGTCCATATCTAAAAAGAAGAATACACACACACACACACATATATATATATATATATATATATATATATATATATATATATATATATATATTATAATGTGTGTGTTATTATGTTATTATTGTTCTTATTCTAGGTCAGTTTCTTGTTCCTCTTGTCTGGTAAAATACAATTCTATTCTTTCTTATTCCACCTGCTTTCTGCTTTCTCATTTAATCAATATTCATCTGCTGGAGGTTTCTGTAAGCAAATCGCTCTCATGTCCTAAACTCAACAGGCAAAATAAGCCCGTGTGAACCTGAGTCCTGATTAAAAGGCTCTCTTAATATAGGGCTCCTCATAATTATCAATCACAGCTATAACAGCTGCCATGAGCGCTGCAGTCACTGCGTCCTGCACTAATGTGTTATAGCGCCATAAACGAACTCTGCAGCGCTCAGTAGTGGGCAGCAGCGACCCCGGGCGGGGGCAGCTTTTACCCCACCCTTCCAACCCCCCCTAAGCCCATACCCCACACCCCTCCTCCGTACAGGTAGGCTAACGCGAGCCTCATTTAGCGCTACGCTGCTTTTCCTAATTAGCGCCGCGAGGCCTCATTAAGTCCGCTCTAATGAATAAATATTGTATTTCATAGCCTGATTACCAGATCAGCTCAATGCTCGAGCGTCGTAAACAATTATTTCCCTAAATATTCATCACCCTAAAGTGGATGATCATTGGTATTTAATACCAGTATTTTCAAGTGCATCTTTATTATGCAAATAATACTTTTGGAAGCGTTCGTTTCCTGCAGAACCGAGAAAGATTCACATGGGGAAATAAAAAAATGTGAGATTCTTTAGGAGTGACGTGCATTTTTTTCCACACTGCGAAGTTTTGAGAAGGCTGAGAAGATCAGTCTGAATAAGCTCACTAGACTATCTGGGTTTCCACAAAGCCTGTGCTGAGACCGAGACTGTGCTTAAAGGGACTTCATTTATTACAGGAGGACACTTGTTTGGCTACTAAGTCCTTGTGTGATTGAGCCATCTCACTGTTTTAATACGTACTGTAGACCATGTGCCTTAAAATCATGTCAACTGATTTGAGGCAAAGAGGTAAAAGGAAACAGACTGTACAAGACTGTACACTGTTCACGCATGCAGAGAGAGAGAGAGAGAGGGGGGGGGGATAGATAGATAGAGAGAGAGAGAGAGAGAGAGAGAGAGCACACTAATATGCTTTAATAAGAAAAATGATTTACAGGTATAAGATTTCCCATTAGAGTCTGCTAATTATTTCCACACCATTAGTGGCAGTTCTCTAATGAAGGCTCTGAGCAGGCGATGCAGTATATCAGACTGCTCTAGTAAAAGCGGGACAGAAGGGGAGATGGGGCAGGAGAACATTTGCCCTCCCCACTACACAGACGCACTGAAGGACACAGGCTGGGGCACAACCAGCACCAATAGGGCTTTTCATAGTGGCTTATTTAAAACAGTTCACACGACCCCTCCAAACCACCTACTCTCACAGCTCCACACACCTGAACCAGGTAGTCACTGTTCTTAATAGCCTGGTTTAGGTATGTGAGGAGCAGAAATGTGGGGAAACACCTATATTAAATGCACATCTACATTTAACCCCATAGAGCCAGTAATAAACATGTACAGGCTTTAAGCAAAATTGGGGCTCCACTATATTATTTTGTATGCAATAATGTTTTGTGGACACTTTTATAAGCATTTTTTCTGACACAAATAATATAAAGGTTAAAAAAAAAAATACATACATACGTGCATAGCTTCTTGCAACTCAAAAGCCCAAAACCAACTGTTTATATTATTTAATAGCAAAAAATAGCCATGTTGGCTATAAAGTGTGGAAAAGAAAAAAATGCATTTCAGATGATTCCTTACATTACACAAAGGAAACTTACAGTAATTTACTTCAGAGGCAAACTGAAGATGAACTGGGACAGCACACAAATTAGAAACTATAATGCATTTATTGGATGAAAGAACAAGTGTTGAACAAAGTTCATGAACAGTTTCTTAAAAGAGAAGTCACTATATGACTGCTGCTCAATTTTCTGCCTCCCTCCTTTTATTTAACACATAGGAAGACTATGTAAAAAAAATATATCATTCAAACAGTATTTTTTTACAGTGTATGAAAGGCTGAATAAAAATCTATGGATCTGAGAGACATTAAAAACATGCTCAAGCTGTCAAAATCATGTAAGCAAAATTATAAAACAGTTTTTCAGTTTTCCTGCCACTAAACAAAAATCAACAACTTGGTAACTTTATACATTTAAAACAATGTAAATTTTAAAACTTGTGTAGACCATTTTCAATTGGCTACTCAAAAGGCACGTGAACTTGCATGAAGTTCTGAAACATCCTATTCAAATTCTGAAAACATACAGAACCAAAAACAGGCAGTGGTCAATTAAAATCAGCAGGGCTGAACAGGGGCTGCCGTTTTTTCCTCACTCAGTCTCCTCCAACTCCTTCTTCAGGCTAAAGACAGAAAAAAGGATATAAATGTCAAGACTCCATTTTAACACTTGTTGTATAACATATCATTCTGCGTTCTGTGCAACACGTATGACATGCTAACAATCAAATGAATAAAACATTACCTGTTCAGGTAAGCATGAACATTGTCATAGCCGTGGTACTTGGCCAGATAGACCAGCACACCTGTAGCACAACGGCCCTCTCTGGCCCTGCAGAAGCTGCAGTTACAAATGCCTCTGCATGGGGGGCAGCGCCACTCCTGCAAGAGAGTCACATCTCAGTCATGTGCATATCCAACACTCTTTGACATGAACGAATGATCAACCAAATATGGTTAAAAAAAAAAAAAAAAGTTTAACTGATTGTGATTGGATGATTGTGTAACTGTAGAGTACCTACTCCAACTGCTTACAATTAGTCACTGAATGTTAAGATATGCCACACCCCAGACTGAGTCAAGATGTTTTGTATTTGTGTATTCATTGCAGCATGTTGGCTCCAATGTCCAACTTTGTTTTATAGTACTTGAGCACTATGTCTGGTTAATAAATTCAGTATTTTTGTGGCCTGTTTGGCCTTTGTTGTTGAGTCTTTCTTTGGGATTCATCTTTCTGACCTGTAAATCAGTGCCATGTCTATGGTTAAATATTATGTACCGGATTTCACACCTTTCATAAAATGTCAGTCTGCACAGTTTAAAGTGCTGTATAAAAGCACTGCTCACTCAACATCAAGTACAGACAGAAACAGTGTTTCCTGTACTCACCGGGTCCAGCAGAGCATCCCGGACTTCCTCTCCATAACGGTTCCGCAGACAAGGTCCACAGAACTGACCCCTGACCCCTACACATTCTGGGTTGCGGCAATTAGTCTTGGTATCTGTTGTCTTCTGACGACACTGGTGACAGGTGGAACCCTACAGTACAGACAGACCTTAAGACCAGTTTCTTTGCAATTCCAGACCAAATTGCAAACAGTGGCCATACTGACAAACAACACTCTCGCTCCTCATGGGGCAGACCGAGGACACATGGGCAGAGAGCAGTGGCACAAATTCAGATGTAAACAACTGGGAAACTTACAGTGCTGCGGTTATAGACCTTCTCTCTGACATTGAAGCAGATATTGTCCAGTTCTGCCTGGGTAATTTCTTCCACAGGTCTTATCACGTGGGGGATGGCAAGAACACCAGTGTAGGTGCGTCGTCGGCGCGGCTCCTAGACAAAAACATTTTAAGTGAAATACAGAACAGCTTAACACTTTGTGTGCCTATGTATATGAACACGTTGGCAGAGAAGCCAAAGAAAATACATAAAACACTTCAGGGATAAACAAGATTCCACCCTCCCATCAAGCCCAACATCTTACTGGTTCATAATCATCATCTTCGCTGTATCTGTTCCTGCGGACCAGGCTGAACTTGTCCTCAGACTCTTCTTCAGGAGGAGGAGTAGGGGGACCATCCACCCGTGAACGTGAGCGAGTGTGAGGCCGTGATGTACGTTCAGGATTCTTCCTCCGAACTCCAGGTGTTCCCAGAGAACGGCGAGGAACACGCCGAGGCTACACATACAGGGAGAAGGGGAAGAACCTGGTTAAATATCAGTTAACTCTCTCAAATCCTTCAATCTCTAGGACAAAAATCATTTTTACATGTTCTTATCACAAATCACTGTTATGCACATGTACTTAGTAAGTATTTGCTCTGTGACTCACCGTATTAGTCATTGGTAGAGACATCCTCCTAGGGATAAGACCAGGAACTTTGTTCAACTCTGCCATTAGCTTTGCCAGCTACAAAAAGGAAAAAGTAAAATATTATTTCATATATTTGCTTACAAACTAGCTTCAATTACCATGTAATTGATTCTGTAATGATTCTACAGTAATGTGTGCTGTATGTCTAGATGATCATTTCAAAAGCAAAGCTTTCCTATTGTTATCAGTACCTTAATTATCTTAAGTAATTTATGTGCTGTATAGGAAATGGCTTACCATAGCCTTGTTCTCTTTAATATTGAGTGCTCTCTTTGCAACGAAGTTCTCCTCCTCATCTGAGTCGGACTCTGGGTCTTTGGGTTGAGGAGCAGCCCGAGGACTCGCCGACTTCTTCTGATTGGCTTTTTTGGCGGGGAACTTCATGGCCACTCTAAGAGTGAAGGAGCGACGAGGTCTTTTCAAAGACTCTGAAGAATCCGAGTCGGAATCCATTTTCTGAAATGACGACAATGTAAGTGAATGAATCAATAAAGATAAAAGCTGTGATGCATACACCAACTAAAAATGGTACACGATGAACAGTAAAATTAATTTTGCTGCAACTCACCATGGTACTCATCTCATTACTGAAGTCATTCTCCTCAAAGCCACTGCAGGCTTCCTCCTCAGACACTGAGGGGGCTTTGAAAACTTTCCCTGTCTTAGCTGAGCTTCTTGTTTGTCTGACAGGCCTCTTCTGTGTGAGGGGAAATGTACACTTCAGAGTCTTTTCAAAAAACAACAGTGAACTTCGTGAAACACTGTTGCGAATGTAAAGGTGGGAATGCTGCTACTAGTTACTAGTGAACAATGGCAACCACTAAAAGTGGGGAAGCATGTTTGTTATAGGGTGGGATTTCTTAATCTTAGATTACTGTACCGTAGTTGCAAAGCCATCAGAGCCGAAGCTGTCGCAGCTGTCGTCTGAGGAAGATGAGGAGGAGGAGGTCTCTATGGGAACCAGAGAAGAGTTTCGATAACTCCTCAGGTTCATTCTGGTGGGGGGAGGGGGCTGCTGTCTCTGCAGGGGGAGGAAAACCACACCAAAGCAGTCAGCACAAACACGCACCTTTACTTCTTCGAGAAGAAAAAAAATGGTTGAAAAAGTTGTGAGGAGTTTGTTCAGATTAGGCATGTCTCTCCTAGTTTTCCTACCTTACCGAACAAAATAAGGGGAGGGAGTAAACAACAATAAACAACACTAAAGCAAACCGAAACAATGCTAATTCTGAAGGAAACATGCCTCGATGATTGAGTTTAAAGTTACTGAAATTCCCTGTGTTGCATTCATGCATTTCACGAAGTTAACGAGCTTAGCAACACTTTAATAAGAAAACCTTTTAGCTGCGCAAAATCTCGAATTTTTAGCCACAATAAAAATTAAAATGGCGCACAATAACTACTTAACGAACCAGCAGCTTAAGCTAAGACCCAGTATAACTAGCTATAAAAGAAATGAACCTAACGTAAGCTAGCTAAAACATTACAGGACATTAAAAAGGAAACTGTACATTTGTGCAAAAAACAAAAAAACAAACAAACAATATTAGCTGCTAAAAGGAACAACTGAGCGTGTTTGCCTACCTTGGTGCGCATTGTCTTGTCTTCTCTTGTCCCGTCCTGTCCTGCAGCAGTGAGTGTAAGAAGGAGAAAAGCCTTACTGCAGGGCGCTTAGCCTGGAAGTTCGCGGGAAATTTTCGAGAGGCGTGGCAACACTGCGCGCCACGGCGAAGTCCTGCAAGATGCCTAAAAAATACTAAATAAGTCAACTTAACGCTAGATATAATTACGTATGTCATATAACGTTTCACTGTAAATCAATTATATAGTTATGATCTACTCATAAGATGCGACCGAGTTCACATCAGTAGGGTAAAAACGGCAAATTTAAACATAAGTTCCTTTCAGGATCTTTAGCCGTGGCGCCAAATGGCTTTAAACTATTTGCATGAGAGGGCGTGAAGCGCGCGTTATTCGCTCTGGTGACCCACATCCTTCACTTTGTAGTGGCAGAAACAGAAACATACTACAATTTTTAAAATCTTTATTTTATTTATTTTACTTTATTTTATTGAAACAAATATTTTTATAGTTTAACAATAACTTGTTTTAAAACATTGCCTTGGTCATGTCAAAATAAAACCCCTTAAACCCTTCGACAATAAAACTTGTCACAGTTCATTTAAGGTTGCTTATTGTGCATCAGACACAGGCCCACACACCAATTTACAATGGGTAGTCAAATAATGTAAAGTCCCAGATAATTTAATTAGAGTCTGTCTTTTGTCTTCATCACAGACCTCTTGAAGAATTTCTAATGAAAATTACTGGAGTATTATTCAGAAAAAGAAGATCCTTTGTGTGGAATAACTGGCAGCAAGAGGGTTGGAGGCTTTGGTCTTCCAGGTATAGAAAATGTGTTAAAAAGACAACAAATCAGGAGATGTTCCTCGCCCTGTCCTAAAGTCTTCATGAGTCTTATGCCAAGATTCCCTTTACTGATTAGTTCTTCTTCCACTCACAGAAAAATGCCATTTTTAATTACTTGCTAACATGCAGATGCATAATGAATACTAAACACACATCCACATCCAGATAGCACTGTTGTCATCATTGTCTGAACTCATTAATTAGGGATGGGTGTTGGATGCTAAAAATCACATTTTGTAGCCGAACCTTTGCACTTAGGGTCAACAGACTCAAGTCTATTTTTAGTTCGCATAAATCTATCAGAATAAATAAAAAATAAATAAATAAACATCTGTTTTGCAAAAATCTTTTACATTAAAAAAATGTAGCATGTCTAAATTTCTTTCAAAATAATTCTCATTAGTTTAAGTTTGACCCATTTTCACATATTTTTTCCTCATTTGTCTACCCTCTGTAAATGATGTGTCCCACGGTATCTGAGTTTCTTGGATTAATGCTCTTGTTATGATAAAAACAGTTCATCTTGGACATTTTGAATGTCCACTCATACAGAATAAAACCCTCTAGCTCCGCCCACGTCCTGCCCCTCGTCCTCCTCTTCGTGGACGGCCTCTGAGCTGTCTCTGGTCCTGCTGCTTATACTCTTGCTTGGGAGGCTTTTTGCGTTCTACTTTAATCCACCCTCCCTCGTTGCCTTTGGTCTCCTCTGCTTCATTCTTCTGCTTTTCCACTGTCACCGTTGCCATCCCTGGTATAATTCTTGGGTGGTTCTGTTGTACCACAGTGTTGTTGTTCCGAGGTCGTCCACTGTGTTGAAATCCTCTAGTCGCACCCTGAGACATATGGTTGGAGACTTTAGAAAGCTTCCTGTCCCCTGCTCCGGGCACAGTCATACCGCCATGATAGTTGTTTCTGGGGTACTTGTACATATCTCCTGCACTAACAGGGCGATCTCTTTCCGATGCACTCTCAGAGGTCGTACTGGATGGGCTACTGCCCTTTGATCCCAGGTGGAGAGAGGAGAGTTTGGTAGAGAGTGTAGGTGAAGAGCTTCTGGAGCTGGCCCACAGTGAGAATGGATTGCGATTGGGCGATTTTCGCACAGCTGAAGCATATGAAGTTTGGTTCCCAAAGGCAGACAGAAACTGCGGGAGGGTCATGGATTCGACTGAGAGGCTGTTGGGTGTGCCATTGTTGCGCTCCTGGGTTAGGTTCTCCTTCATCTGCTTAAACCTCAGACTGGAAATCCACTGAGGGTCAATACCTGTCAGAGCAAGACGAATAAAACCAATAAAATACAACGTATGGACAGGTCAACATGTACCTGTTTTCCCTTACATTTTTATAGTCGATAGAGCAAGTATCATTTTAACACTATGTCAAGCAGATTAACTACACTGTATTACTATAATGCAACTAGGCCATACTGAATTTTGTCGTTACCAGAACAAAAAAATTGTATCTCCAAAATGTTAACTTCACATGAGAAGAAAAAAATATTCTTGACTTTTAACACGTTAACCTAGCAAGATTTTATTCCATTTAATTTTATTCTATTTCTATAGATGCATTCATCATAAAATGGTCACACAAAGTTAAGGGAAGCTGGCATTCAAAATTTGTGAACAAAGAAAAAGTGTCAAAAAGGGAGACTGGAACTGAAAATGGAATGGTGTTGCTCCAGTGCTGTGCTGATCTACTTGATTCAAATTTGTACACATCATTTCCACATGAATCAAATACATTAACACAATTATTGCCAATAGTGAAGTAGAAGACAAATGTGTTTCTGTACCGTATCTCATTCATGTGGAAATCACATACACATCTGAATCATGAAAATTCATAAAAGTAAAAAACATAACTGAAAACACTGAATGTTCTTTTTCCATTCAGAATTTTCAGTGGTTCCCAAGAGTAAAGCCCATTACCAGAGTTGGAGCGACTCCTGTAGTTTCCTTCCCCATTTGATGGTGCAGTCTCTATGAGCAGCTCTACAGCTTTGATATCGTCTCCCCCACTGGCTGGGCTCCACTGCACTAAGTGCATATGTCTAGTGCTCTTTGGAGACTTGACATCACTCTGAAGACAAAACAAGCACAAGGTGAGAGACGAGCAGGTACTGAGCTCTGCAACCTTCCTCTTGTGCCCAAGAGAAGTTTGGACATGGTGGGATAGGAAACTGCACTACAATGAGTCCAGCTGGCTGGACAAGCTCCCTGTCTTTTTGCCATCTTGCTATGCATTTGATTTACACTACATAATTATTTACATGTAATTACACATACAATTACTTGTTAATTACAAAACAAATTCCATTTACAATCAATTTACATTCTGAATCGACAGGTTTGAGTGTACACGTTCAACTTTTTCTGTTTGTTTTAATGTAAAAAAAGATTAAAAAATGTAAAAAGGATGTCTATTCTTTCCACAAATCAAGACTGTTTACACAATAATTTTTATCAGATTCAGTTTATAATAAAATGTCACACCTTCTACTTACAAACACAAATGTGGCATTTATTGAAAGTTTAAATTCTGCATTTTCCACGGAACTTCTCTACTTGTTTCAATGAGGTACGAGTGAGACATAATAATATAAAACTGCAACATGTTTTTGCTATCGCCAGTGATACCTGCGACATCTAAGGGCCAAAACAAGCAACTCATTTGCATGAAGTGTATAGGAGGATGTGATTCTAGATTGGGTAAAAGTAAAGAGGAACGCCTTCCACATTCATTGTAGTACTATAATGTATGACGTATTTGAAAAGCATGCAACATGCATAGCGAATTGAAGAGATGTGTTTTTCAAAATGCCTTGTGCTGATTTTATGAATTTTCATTACCTCATAATTTATAATGCAGTCAACAGTCTGTTTGTCAGATATGCCAACAATCCACTTGTCCATCACAAATGGTGGCTGAAAAGAATTGAGAGTGCATACAATCAGTGTTTATTATATGTAAGTCCATATTTCATCATACAGTGTCATGCTGTGTAACTGTGGTGCTATTAGAACGCACCTTGGTCATCTTTAACACGTCCACATCTGGTCTATTTGCATTAAAGGTGACATCCTTGATATAGGTTATGGCAACTTCATCACCGTCCAGCTCCATGTACATTTTCCATTTGCAGTCCTACAGAGGGCACACCAAAGAGAGAATAAGACATGCGGGAACGATGCTCAATGACCTAGCATTTTAAATATACTGAAGTGGACATCAGAGGACATCAGTGGATAGACCTGACAGTTCTTATACTACTGATACTACTTAGAAATTAATAGGTAGAGAAAACTAGGGGCATTTGTCTCTGAATGTGACTGCAACATGTAAATGAATGCAACATTAGTATTTTTAATTAAAGTGGATTTTCTGGGGTGCCAAGTCAAATTCATTACACTGAGAGTACAATAATATCCTAACTATAGGGTCTTCAGCATTGTTATAACATTGGGCTAATATTTGGGTTTGCACCACTTTTGAAACCCTTAAGCAAAATACTTGGTAGAATCCTTGCTACTCTATACTGTAGTTACAGACCATTGTTCCATTTCCATACTGTTTTCAACATGCCCTTGCTGACTTGCCCTCACTGACTTGCTGACTTACCCCCCAATTCACAGAGATTCCCAATGGCTTAAAAGCCATTCCATTACTGTTTTAACTCAAGTGACGTTATATAGCCCCCTAAAGAGGTGAGGGACTAAGCTAGCCTGAATGTAGACTTAAAGCAGCATTCTTTTCTTTTCAGCATTCACTATTTTACATTTTTCTCCCCAATTTAATTGTGGCTAATCCACCCGCTAGCAAGGTACCCCACATTCACAGGAAGACATCAAGCTGGGAGTGTGAAGGCTAGTATGTACTTCCTCAGAGTCACGTCACATCAGCCACCACATCTTTCTGAACTTCCACTAACACAACATAAATATACAGCTCAAAGCACACAGGAGAGAATGCTAACTGCTAATTCTGTTACATAAGCTAACAGACATCCACATCGGCTAGCATATCACTGAGAGATGGGGAGAAGGAGGACCTTCCTACCTATCCAGACAGAGCAAGGCCAGTCACGCTCTCTTTGACTCCTGGCCACAGATGGCTGTGGCATCACCGGGGATCGAATTTATAATTTCCAGATGGTGGTGCCAACGCTTAGTTGTGCTGCTTGTGAGCCTTTGGGTTGCATTGTAAATCTGAAGCTTACAGAGTGTATGTATGTTATACTCAGACGTCTTAAAAAAGCAGTGAAAGTTTGCTTAGCTAATTAGCCCACTCCAGCTAGCCTAGCTGAGGGCAAGTGCATCCTTATTGAAAAATCCACTCTTTGATGCCCCCATCCTTCTTGTCCTGTGAGTGACCACTTGTAGGTGCTGCACACTTTCCAGTTCTGAGGCATGCTAAATTCAGTTTAGTACAGTGAGGTAAATTTCCAGTAAAGGCATGCTAAATTCAGTATTAAAATGGAAGACTTGTTTACTTGTTTTCATGTGTTGAGTCACTTTGTGAAAATCATAGTCTGATCAATCTGTGCCCCACATAATGATCTGCGTATGCAGACCTACTTCAAGTATGTTGCTAATTCTAACTTTGGTAAGAACAATCCTAAGAAATACACAAACCCCTGCACCAACACAGGAAAAAAAAAAACAAATTAGGAAAAAAAAAGAAATGCACACTACAAGGAGGCAAAAATGTGTGCAAGTGAGCCTATAAACATCCACTCTCATTCACATTAGCAACGGAAATGTGGCCCTCATCAGAGGGCATGTTAAAGGTGGCTGGCTGTGTGCACAGTGCACATGCTGACAGAGCAGTAATGATTCCTCCGCTCCTCCAGCCCACAGCACCAGGCACAGGTCGTTACTTAAAACGCACTGCTTCTACTGCCTTTGCTGCGAGCCAATCTGCTGTGTACAGAAAATCAGAGGACACATCACAGGAGAGACACATACACACTCATCTGTACTGGGATCAGGAGTGTGTATGTGTTTAAAGGAGGCACATGTGGATCCTGGATGGAGGAGCGTGTGTGCCGAGGGCACGTTTTTGTATGTATGAGTGAGTATGTGTGAGCGTGCTGGATGGATCTCAAAGCGTCAGTGTCAGAGGTCCTCAAAGCGTCGATGTCAGAAGCCCTGTGGCCCTGTAAAGCTGCCAGGCTCCTCCTCGCTGGAACGGGCTGCTAGCGTGTTGGCCCAGCGTTGGCCCCGCTGTTGGGCCCGGCCTAATCACACCGGCAGAAACAATGTGCTGTGATAGCGGCCAGCACAGCGAGCGTCTAATGACGCCTCATACATAATTCAGCACCTTTCCCTCGACTCAGCGCTGATATCCTCATTAACAGCACACTCGCTGCCTGTCAGATGGCCAGTGCACAATCGCAGGCCCCTCATTTAGTCTTTGAGAAGTGCAGCTGCTACCATGACACCGCCAGCAAAGAGGGAGAGTAGAGAGAGTGAGAGAGAGTGAGAGAGGGAGATAGGGAAGGAAGAGAGGCAGAGCGAGAGAGGGAGAGAGAGAGAGACAGAGAATGAGAGAGAAAAAGATGGAGAGGGGAAGAGTGAGAGAGAGCAAGTGAGGGAGGTGGGGGGGGCAAGAGAAGGAGAGAAGGCGAGTGAGAAAGAGAAAGAGAGAGAGAGAGAGAGAGAGAGGGGAAAAGTGAGCAGAGCGGGTTTGTTTTATTTAGTGCAAAAAAACCTTCCAGTTTGTAAAAACAAGGCTGACACGGAGCCTGACACCAGGCAGGGGAAAATAATTAGCTCTCATTTTCTCAGCCTCCTGTTTCCTTCTCCCTGCTGAGTTTCCTCCCCACTAAACCACCACATGTCAGGAGAAATGGGAGGCAATTAGCGGCCTCGCTTCAGCCCCGCCGCACGCACTGAAAGGGGACTATTTATGATGGGACAATGAACAGCTGAAAGATTAAATAACATTTGCCTTTTAAAAAGAAAATGACTTCTGGCTAAATGGGCCATTTTTGATTAAATTCAAGCAGCAAGTGGAGAAGCGGCCTTTCTCCCCTCTTTGAGATTCGAACAAAGCCTTTGCTAGCAAAAAGGGGGTGGATGCTAAGTATCGCTTTAGATGAAAGATTTATTTATCTATTTTTTCTGTTTATTTTTAAAGGGGAGAAGAAGAAGAAGAAAAAAACAATCTTGTGAACAGAAAATGTGCTTGGTGAGACGGTGGTCAATAGCCGAAGGGAGAATAACAGGCATCTTTATTTAAGGAAATGCCAACTTAAATGTGAAGAGTATCGCTATCACGACACCCTAAAGAGTCTCAGTTCTATACACTGATGACAAGCCATCACCCAGTGAACAAAAGGCGTCCTTCTGAACCCCAGCATAGATAAGATTATAAAATATTGTTTGCAAATAATAATAATAATAAAAAAATCACCAAGCTATGTGTGGTACGAGGTGAAAAATGTATGAATTATAACAAGAAATGAGGGAAAAATATTTTCCTGAGAAAAGTATCACTGAGAACTTTTTGGCACATCAGACACAGTGCAGGAACCAGATATCTGTTCCCAAGGCTGGAGCTCCTACAGTACTGCAGTAGTTTTTTTTTTTTTTTCAGTTGTCAGGATGAGCTCACCAAAACTGAGTAATGCCTATTACGTAATGAAAAACTGAAAAAAAAACTGCACAGGTTGAAAATAACAGCCTACTGCAAAGCCTACAGTATTGTTCTCAAGGTAAATACAGAATGAGATTTGGTAAGATAATATAAGTGGTAGATGTTCTTAATGAATGTGTAGCACCTTTGGTCCTGTTCCTGCTTTCCAGTGATAACCAAACACCAACTCCAGACTAACAATCTTCCTCCAACCCTCCTCTTCTTCCTCTCGGGCCCACTCATCCTGACAGAGGACACAGGGAACATTACAACATCAGCAACACTCTAATCACGTCACCCTGCATTTAACATATGTCAAAGAGACAACATGTTCACAGTAAAGGCAGAGGCAGGAGGTGGGAACGCTCCATCATTAGGACACAAAATGTTACCGCAATAGTGAACTGAATGAAGAAGGAAAGACTGAATCAGCAACTGATGAACGTGGTTTTATGTCACAATGTGAGACGAATTCAATTACCATATAACCAGAAATCAAACAGATACGGAGCAGAACTCCAGGCATACCTTCGTTAGTGGAGGGAAATGGAACAGTCCCAGGTAATCGTTGGTTAATTTTTCAATTTCGGCCTAAAAATAAAGAACAGATATTACCACTATCATCACAAGAATAGACATTACCAATAAAAACCCAGTGAAACATTTAGTAAAGTTTTATTAGATCAAGGAGTAGCAAATGTCTGTACAGCAAAGGCTTTCGAGATACAAGGACAAATACAACACATATATGCACCATTCTTATTACAATTTGCATTAGATTTTATTTTTAATTTAGTTGTTATTTTGATTTTTAACTGTAGTTCAGTTTTAGGGACTTTAATTTTCATATGTTGAATGTGTGGACAGTGGAGTGAATGATACATTTTGAAACTTTAACAGTGTTTGCATACTAAATCTAACTATTTTCTTTCAAAAAAACTCGACCCTTTAAGGGCCAAGACTGACTAGAAGTGGAAGCATGTCGTTATCGTGCTGGGCAACTTTCTGTCTCAGACGCTTGTGCTCCTCTCATCTCTGACAGCAGCAGCTTTACCTTCAGGTGTATGATGTGGCCTTTGGAGGTGATGCCCATATCTCTCATATCTGCCTCAGAGAGGAGCAGCAGCCTGCGTCCAGTGATGTGGTTCTGCTTGAAGATATCCGCATAAAGCTGCATCTCACACTCATGTCCTGCAGAAACACACATACAGGAAGAAACATATTGGACACTGTACATATTCCTGAAACAAAAAGAAACACAGAAATAGTCAACACTTTATTTTATCAGAACCTCTTACCCGTCCCAAAGATCTGTGACATCCAGAAGTGCTGTAAAACATTAAATTGAGGACATTTTAGTAAAAATCTGACTAATTAAACTGTTGCAATTCTCAAAACTGCATCAGCGCTGTTTATTGTGGGGATCTGGAATATAAAGTGATACTGACCACATGTTCCTCTGTCCAAGCGTGGATGGCCAGGTTCGGGAGCAGCTACAGAGAGAAAGAGAGAGAGTAAAATATGAAAACAACCAACATATATAAATATAAAGCATTCAGAATTTTGTAACATGTAAGCTAATATACATACTGCAAATAAAAGGGTAATAAACTATTCTGTATGAAACATAATGCATCCTTAACATTATTAAGTTATACACCTTTGCTGTGCTACATAAAGATATGCAGCACTTTCTTGACAAAATGTCCTAACAAACTGCAGGGGAACATTTACGGGCATATGTTAACGGGCAAATGTCAGTCAAAACACAACTTGCGTTATTAGCATATAACATTACGGTACAAGAATATAGCCGTGGGAAATGATGGGGAGGAAATCAAAATGAATCAGTAATCTGTGCATGGAGTCACACCTCTTACAACACAGAGTGTCACTCATTTTAAGAGTGAGTGAGAAAGAGAAAAGAGAGATAGAGGAAGGCAGGGAGAGAGAGAGAGAGAGAGAGAGAACGAGAGAGCAAGTGTTGTACTTCCCCTCTGTCTGGCCAGATGGGCCCTCAACTCCCCCGTCTGTGTAGCGCTCATATCAGAGGAAGTAAACAAAATAATAATAATGTAAAAAAACATCCATCGCCTGCCAAAGTTCCATTACATACATTTGCCTAATTAGAGTGACATAATAGTGCATTTCAAGCAGCCATCTTGTATTTCACAAATGGCTTGCATGAGTTCATGAGGATGGGAAGCAGGCTGTTGACGGAGAAGAGAGGGGATGAAGGCAGCATGACGAGAAAGAAGTCAGCACGAATGACTCAGTAATTGAAATTCCTTGACCGGCGCAGCAGAGTTCAGCAGGCTACAGCACGCACCCTGTCCTTACAGCGCTTTCTGAGACAACACTGCCATATTCTGACCTTATGCTCAGTCAGAGCCACAGTAGCATGTTCTAGAGAACATGTGGAGGCTACAGTTATTTTTGTGACATCAGAATGGGACGCTGCTGTTCCTAAAACAGACATGTACGAGTGTGTCTGATATTTAGGCAGGGGCATGCTTGTACATTATTAGTCGAAAGTTTGGACACACCCTACAGAATGTGTTTTTATTAAAGCTGCATGCAACATGTGGAAGAACATATAGTAACATTGGTTGAGCTTCGGACTCCTTCCCCCTTTAAGACTGAAACAACGAGCTGGACCTTCTTTTTGAGACATTAAAACGTGACGTTAACACTTAAAAATGTATGACGTCGTCTGAAAACTCCCACAAAATTTGACACAACACCTCTATTGTTAAATTATTATGTTAGGCTTCTTCCTTTTTTACTTCTTTCAATCTTACATAGTGCAGCTTCAAACAAATTTTGATACAAAGGCTTATGCAGAAATGCTTAAGTTTCTAAAACATAAATAACAGTTGGTGCCCACATATGTGTTTATTATAAATAAATGTATTTATTATAATATTTCTTCTGCATTCCCACCAAGGGTTTCAGCAGCCAACAAGTGTTCAGCACATGTGTATCTTCTTCATTCCTGCTAGAAAAGCGTCTCAGGTGGCTCCTCGTGAGGCTGCTTCAGAGAATGCCAACAGTGTTTACAGCTGCATCAAGGCAAAGGGGGGGGTACTATGAAGAATCTAAAATATATTTTTTTGTTTAACACTTTTTCAGTCACTGCATAATTCCATGTGTTAACATATACATTTATAGTTAACATAACATTTACAGTTTTAATTTTTTTCGTTATTATTATAAAATCTCGAAAGTATTAAGAATAAGCAAAATT
Organism: Colossoma macropomum; assembly: GCF_904425465.1. Classification (NCBI taxonomy): domain Eukaryota; kingdom Metazoa; phylum Chordata; class Actinopteri; order Characiformes; family Serrasalmidae; genus Colossoma; species Colossoma macropomum. The sequence continues at coordinate 27,309,089 of NW_023494784.1, read as the reverse complement.
CTGCAATCCTGAGTAGATATGTCCAAACTCTTGACTAGCACTGTGGTGATTAGCATGCGATTTATTTCAAGTTAAGATGAGTCACAGATCAATGAGTAACATAATGCACACCTTACCGGAAAAGACCAACCCTGCACTGCTATATCCTCAAGTCATGTGAGTCTGAGTCACTGAAGCCTAATGTTTATTTCCAGCAGCGCTGATGTCCAGAGGTCAGGCTTATTCCTGGAGTGCAATAAAACTGAGTAACACAGGGCAATATTTAAAAATGCAGAAAGATCAAATGAGGGAGGCAGAAAATTATAGAAAAGCAGAAAAGAAAAATGAGGGCATAAAATCTTTTAATGAAGTTTCAGGTTGAGTTGTGACAAACTTTATTGCAAAAGACAGAAAAAGGCAGAAGCAGACAGGATAAAAAAACAGCATAAATAAGAATAGTATACTGTTATATCAATTACAACACAGGATTTGAGACATTCCTCAATGAAAAATGCAAGATACTGTACTACTGGAGAAATTGTAAATTATTTTGATTTCAAAAATGCAAATATTGTCAGACAAAATGCACTTTTCCTTAGAGTCCATGTAGGAACACTCCAGTTTCTATTTTAAAAACATTATAATTAAATGTAAATTTAATAAACAATTATTTATTTTCATTAATGTGACTATAGGGACTATAGTTTTTAACCAATAGGAACAAACTATTTACACCTCAGATGTATAAATAGTTTGTGAAATATTTATTTACCCTGTTAAACCAGTTACTACTATTTTACTAACTATGAAAACCATCTTAAAAAAACAAACTTGAGATAGCTGACTATACTATTCTAAAGTGCTTCAAAATTGCTAAAAATATACTTTCACACATAAGAGAAAACACACATCAGCCACTTTCTTAATGCAGTTAACTATGTTAGACAGTCAGTCAGTACTCAGTCAATATAAAGAAAGTATGCAGTGTTTTAAACTAAGAACGAAAACAACAAACTGATCAGCAGGCTGGAAGACCAAGGACTTGAGAATTTCCTGAATGTGTCTTCATAGCAAAGTGTCACCGAGTTCTGCAGAAGGGAATCTTGCTCTTTCTCTCTTTGTCTCCCTCTCTTGCCTTTCTCGCCTATGTGCGTCTCTCACAGCCTCACTGCTTTTCCACACTGCTCAAATTGGCCAATCTTAATGTCAGTGAAATGTCACTTCATCATAAAAGCGCCACATCCTCGCCAGGCTGACACGCTGCTTGGTCGCCCCTCAGCATGCCGCTATACATCCACTTCATTTCCCATAAATGACATCCATAAGGACTCCTAAGGCACCGGACAGGGTGGGCTAATGCAGTCCATACATAGCAAAGGGCAAAAATTCACCTCTGACCTCAACAGGAGATTTCCACATCAACAGTTCTTTCACTTAAAAATTGTGTTTTGAGAAAACATTGTTAATATTAAAAAAGCTAAGAAAAAAATAGGTAATTATTGCAACTCTATCCACACTACATATAACTATGCCATCATTAAAAGCTCATAAAAGCATTTGTTATTACAACATGATTAATTCAGTACTATATCTTCATTATTTTTGCATCTGTGCAGAAACCTGTTATAAGGCCACAGTTTCTTGAGGCAGGTAAATCAACTGATATCTAAGCACATGCTAGGAGAAGGGGGTCCAGTGGCTAATCGCTGTCGCTGTCGTCAGACCAGTTAAAGGCCATCATGCTGATTTTGTGTCCATTCCGAACAGAGCACATTTTGGAGGAGTTCTGCGTGGCCTGCATGCTGACCTGAATGCCCGAGTGGAGCACAGGGTAGGAGGGAAGGTCCAGAGTGAACATGTCCTCCAAACCCTTCATCACGGCCTCCAGAGCCATGCCCCCCAGCTCTCCGTTACATGAGCGCCTGATTTCACACGACAGCTCCGAGCTTTTCAACTCCTCCAGCTTAGACTCAAAAAATGACTCCGAGCTTATCTTAGCGGCCAGAGGGAAAAAGAACTGAGAGGAGAGCGGGAAAAGGTAGAGGGAGGAGAAAGTGGGAGAAAGGAACAATGAGACAATGACAGGTTGAGAAAAAGACACAAATAGAGAAAACAACAACAAAAAAGAGAGAGGAGGAATTAGCTTCAGATCACAAACACCAACTAGAACGGAGGAAATTGGTGATTTGTTTTTGACAGAAAGGGGTGGTTCTACAGAAAAGACGAAAATCTCTGTGGAACAGGCAGAGGAAGGCCAGCAGGGTTGCGCCTATACAAGTCCATTAGTGTTTCCCTATTTGAGATAGGCAAGCATTTTATGCCAAGCAATATGGATACAACCTGGTTACTGTCTGTGAGCATGCTGTACAAAGCAACAACACCAACCAAACAACATGTGAGCTGCACTGCAAATACAGCTCTCTAGTTTTCATTGTAGAAAGCTTCCTCAGAAGAATAGAGACTGTTAGCTTCAGCAAAGATATAAATCCACTAGATTTCAGAAAAATGTTGAGTGAGCAGGTGTCTACAAACCTTTGGACATATAGTGCCTAGTCCTGAACTACACAGCATTCTGAACAGAGATTAACCCCTAAAACTGCAATGGTGTGTGTGTGGACCGACACTTTAATTCTCTTCTCTTGTAACTACATAACATATTAGTTTCATAGTAGTGTAGTTCATTTAAGCTACAGAACACTCAACATCACGTGTTACTGAGAATAAGATCATGTCTTATTCTCAGTAACAGCTGTTCAAAATTTAATGTAGGGCTGCTTTTTCTCTGATCAAATGCGCAGCAGATCAAATGTTATCTTACAAAAGCTGTCTAACGTATTTGTTTCTGTTCTTATATGTGCCAAAGTAGAACCTTAAAAATGGTTATCTTCAGCACAATGCAAGCCAATACTTAGCAGTCAGTGCTCAGTGGAATGATAGTTATTGTGAAAAAAACAGGCTCATTATTTGTGATAGCAGCATGTTTTCTTTTCACATTACCTATCACTGCACTGAGCACCGACTGCTAAGTAATAGTAGAACGCTTCTCAACCTATCAGATTGTGTTATCAAAACTAACTGTTGTATAAAGTAGTTTATAGTAGTTACTGACTAGTTTATAATAGTTATCATGCTTAATAGTTACTGAAGTTACTGAAAAAAAGGGCTTAAGATTAGTAAGTGAGTGATAAGACTGCAGTTTAAGGGGCTGACTAAAAGGACTCATTTTCCCCATTTCTCACAGAGGCAGCTGAGTGAGTGGGCTTCAGGCATCGTGAGTGCAGGTTACGCTGTCTGACTACAGGCAAGTGGTGATAGTTGAGAGACTGAGAACTCACCGGGGTGTTGGACTGCTCTATGAGCTTCCTCTCCCACATCTTCAGGCGGCGCTCTCTCTCCTTTAGCTCCTGCTCTTTACAGCTCAGGTCCCTCTCCAGCTTCTTCAAGCGCTCCAGAGTGGCCTCGATCTCACGCCTGAACACATACATTAGGAAGAATCACACATACATCAGCTGTCATATCACAGAAGAACTTTTCATTCATATATCAGATACACATTGTATTGTAACATATTGCATATGCACATTATATATGCATATATGCATGTATTTGCATATGTATATATGTATTTTATAACTGATGTTGACATTTGCACCAAGACAAATTCTTTGTACATCCTGGATGAAAAAAGATTTACAAACGTATACTCTCAGTCAACAGAAGGTACAGCTGGGGAAAACTAGCATACATTGTGCATATTTCTAAACATTAGCTTACACAATGAAACCGGGCTGATGATACTAACACTTGTTTTGCACATTTACTGTAATGGCCACCAGAGGGGGCAAAGGAGATCTTATTGTGTCTGTAAATGTTCTTCCCACAGCAATTATTTATAAACAGACATGTGACGCAACCCCAGACCTCCCACTCAACTGGCCCCCTCCCCGTGTCCCCCAGCAAGTCGTCCACTCCCACCCCAAACTTCCCGTGTAATTGATTTCCTTGCTTGTCGCTTTCCTGACAAACGCACACGGAATTTCACATTCACATGCGCCCTTGGCTTTCTTTCTGTTTTATTTTTTGCAGTCACTTTACTTTCTCTCTCTCCCTCTCTCATAGTTTGGCAGAAGGAAAGACCTGAGGGACAGGAATCTCCTGTTCTCATCTCCTGGACCTGTTCCAGATTCTTAATATAGTATCAGATGCACAGAATCTTCTAGACTTGCCTGTCACCAGGCCAAAAGACGAAACCCCAGCCTTCACTACGAGAATGCCTCATACTAACTTGGATTTCATTACCACAGAAAAAAAAAACTTATCTTGATATGCAGCTACCATGATATATTTCACGCTTATGTTTCATATAAAGCTACAACAACAACAAAATGAGACTGTCAGCTTGTTCTTGAATTTTTAATTGTTGTTCAATATATTGTTCACTGAAAGTAATTTATTAGCTAAAATTAATTTATGTATTATTTGTTTGTACTGATTTCTGTGATCTTTTATTGGTATGCATTCTTTGCGATGATTCTGTTAATGACATCACTGGCTCCAATGTCTTACCGTTACCAATGTGCATCTTTAATACCAATTATATATTTTCTCAGTTAACTGTATGATCATGTGTGTATATGCTTGTGTGCATGTCAATAACATTACCTCCATTCTGCCTTGTTTTGTAAGAAGGAATTGCACTGGTCAGAGAGCTGGCTGTCATTACACATGGCCTCTAGTGTGGACAGGATCTCTTTAAACAAAGGCCGTTTCTAGAACAGAACCCATATACATTCCATTAGTATGTATATTCTGCAAGTATGCACAATGATATTGGAATCATATCCATAACAGCACATAATTACTTAAAAAAATATTGGCACTGCAGAAATGTTTCGATTTGACTGCTAATTCAAACAGACATTAGACAACTGCATTTGTAACCCTACAGAAATAAAGATTCTATTTCTCTGTAATGCTAATCCAAGTGGATTTTATAATCAGAGGTTAAGTTTGCATGTGTGATTAAACAGAAGTAAATGGCTCAGACAGAGGAAAGAGGAGCTTACTTATTATTGCAGACATATACAGGAAGTTCAATGTAGTCACATGCAAAATGCTCAAATGATGTTTAGTTGATCTTTAGTAAAAACACATCCTCTAAAGACTTTTGCACATTTTAATGCACAGTTACTATTTCTTTGCTGAATTTAACAAATTCAGAAAATAAAACATCAATGTGGCCTGTGCACATTTTATGTTTTAGGTTTTTGTTTTTCCAATATGTCAGCATTAAATTGTGCACTAAAATTTGCAGAAAAAAGCCTTATTTAGATGTGTTCCCTGTAGAAGATATGTTAACCGTTATAACCGTATGACAATGCAAGAGGTAAAACTCGAATATGAGTATAGGGCAAATATTGAAGACCATGCAGTTCTGATTACCTCAGGCTAGAAAAGGCCTTTAGGATTTCATGAAGGAGTTAATGTGGGATGTGAGACATATTACTGACTTAAACTCTGGATTGTTCATACTAAGTCCTGTAATAATGTTGTAAAAGCTTTAAAAGAGAATGTAGCTGTGTAATGAATGTCTTCAATTACATTATTTGTTTTAAATAATGTAACCAGCAAGCTACTCATGTACAGAGCAGAGTATTTTAACAACTGATCCAGAAGAACAGACATAGTCAAATACTACCAAACATCACTTTAAATATCACAATATATCATACACGGCAAAGAAAACAAATTCTTTTTAAACACTGGCACTTCCTATATTAAAGACATGATGAAAGAGGTCATACTAAGAAAGAAAAATGCCTGCAAAGCATTTTTCTGGAGGGGATATAAACAGTTTATAAACAGTGTTGTAATACACCTCTAAACATGTGAACTGGTAAATAAAAGACTTTCCCCTATTGATTGGCAGGATGAGGGCTGAGCCAGAGAACATCTATTTATCATCCTCACTGAACTGGGTGTGGAGTGTTTGAGAGGATATGTGACCTGACAAACTGAACTGGACAAGAAAGATTATAGCAGGATGGAAAAACCTTCTTGTTCTCCATGAGCATAATATTCAGATGTTAGGAATCATTACAAAGTCTAAAAAGACAGGCAATGCTTCTGATATCAGGTCATGTATTCATAAAAATAACTGACCACTCTTTCAGTAAGGAATATGCATTTGTTGTGCTGATTCCACTTTGCATGAGATGTATATACTGTACTTATATAACAGTGGCTATGCATTTACTGAAGGGGATGTATTGTAATGTTTTGCAACACACATAACTGAAACTTCATTGTGCGGTTGCTATGCAATATCAAACCCATAATGTATTTGCAAAGTGTAAACTCATACTCAAAATATACACTGACCAACACTGTGTAAAGGGAAATATACATAGTCTTAGTGATGACAAATGACTTCACTTGATTCTTACCGATGACTCTGTTTCCCAGCATTTTCTCATCAGGCCTGCAAAACTGGCAGGACAGCTACTGGGAATGGTTAACCTCTGCAACACACACACTCACTACATTACAATCTCATTCACTATGATGCACAAACCACAGAGAAATCCAAACACAGATAAGAATGTATAGCAACAGAACCTTGTATCTTAAAAAAGTAACTTTACAAGAGAAGGAAAAAAGTTCTTAAGTTCCAATGTAAGTAAATTTAAAGTGATTCTAAGTGATTTACCTCATTTTTCTCCACCACCAGCCAAGCCACCTGCAGCCCCTCCAGTCCTTTGAAAGGAATCTCACGTGTCAGCATTTCCCACAGAACCTAACAAACACACACACACACACACACACACACACAAACACACACACACACATGCATAAAATCACAATGTATTCTTTGTTTGTTTATTTGTGTGTATCTTTTATACTGTTTTTTTGAACAAATAAAGCTTTATGTATTATTTACATATCATATATGAGCTACACTTGTTTTGCCTCTAGCCTTGATCACTTAGATAAACAAACTATGCATTTTCCATTTGCATCCTCCCTGCCTTTGATTAACACCGTCACAGAATAGATTTCTGTCCCACATCCTTTTGTGCCACACACACACACATGCATAGACTCACTACTCCATAAGAGTACGTATCACAGGTTTCAGACACAGGCAGGCTCTGAATGACCTCTGGGGCCATCCAAGGGAACGTGCCCACCAGAGACATGTGTGTGGTGTGAGAGTGGAACTTAGATGCCCCAAAATCACAGATCTAAAATCAAACACACAAGAGAGATGTTCAGAAATCTGCATTAATACATATTCCAACATTTATATTAAGAGAAACTTGAGACAAAACTACACTTGGCATTTCCAAACAATACTGTACAGAAACAAATTAATTACATTTCTATAATAATAATAGTAATAATAATAATGATATGCTGTGTAATTTTAATTTTAGGGACAAAATCTTACAGAGCTTATAAACAAGTTAAACCAAGTGCACGATTCCACCACCCTCTGAAAAAAATAAAGGTGTCCAAAGTGCATTTCAAGCCAACAGATCATCTATTTTATTACTAATTGCAGGGGAAAAGCATCTAAATTATTGTCCATGGTAATGTTTGAAGTTGAAAAACACAATTTTTTTTAGAGAACCGTCAATTAAAAGGTTCTTTAGAGAGCCAAAAGTTGTTCTTTCTAGCACCTTTAATATTAAGAATGTAACAAGAACGTAACGGATGAAAACTTTGAATAACAACTGAGTAACATTTTTTATGACATACCTTGAGTACTTTGTCTGCTGTCACGACCACTGAAAGGAAAGATATGGAAAACAGGTCAGTGAGTCAATGGAAACTGTCACACTCGTCCTGCTCTAACAAGGCTTCTATTACTGCCACCACAGCCTTTAAACATACAAACAACCTGACTGTTTTCAAAAATACCATTTCTGGATTTGAGATCCCTGTGGATAACTTTCACTGGAGCCTCTGCATGTAAGTAATGAATTCCTGCAGACAGACAAGAGAAAAATCACGTTACTACAGCAACTTTCATAAAATTTAGTTATATCTACACTGTCAGTGGACATCTAGCGATATATGATACAATGCATGAATACACAATTTATCATTTTACATAACATATTAACGAATGTCATTTAGTTTTTTGTAATTAGCTCAAAATAAACAGCCAGTAAAGTCTCTGTTATTTAATTGCTAATATTTAGCAATGGCATGCAGAATTTGCAGCCTGTTACAACTTTGTTTTCTGTGACTGGGTGTGTGTCTGCATTTGTGTGTGCATACCTTTAGCTATCTCTGTTGCCCAGGTCATGATCTGTTTCATGCTGATTTCTTCACTCGCATCGCTTGATAGATACTCATACAACGATCCCCCACTGGCATACTCTGAAACACGCACATATAAACACAGCGACTATGAGAAAAAACACACTTCAAATGGTATGACTGACCAGATAATTATGATACAAATGGTTGATTAAGAGAACATGGCTTTATTTACCCCTTAAACTACAAATAAACTACACTGTTATTAATCTTTAAGCTTATGTAATTACAAGAGTGAGAAACTGAAGTGTGCAGCCACAGGGATACGACAAAGACTCAATAACATATTGTTTGTTCTGTTGGTGTGCAGTATATTTTAAAGTCAAACACTGGTATATGAAACAAGAAACTAATCACGTTAACAAATTAATTCTACCACTAACTGAACAGCAAACATTACTATTTTAAAAATCCATATATAATTCATTGTTTTGTTATTTTTTAATTATGTTACTTTTTTAGTACTTGTAATTATTTTATAAATATTATGTTATTTAACAACAAGCGTCATCAGTTCAAATGATCAGTTAACAGGTTTAGTTTGTGCGTCTGCCATCCATGATCAGAGGCGATGAGCCCTGCTGTTCAACATAAACTAACTTTATAGCAGTGATCATTGCTTTTGAATTCCATCTGTGCCCATGAATTCTCTCATACACTTTACTGTGCAAAAGTTTTAGTGACCTAAGAAAATTAGATTTTAAATTTTTTATTTGCTCAGAAAAACACTAATATTAGAACAAATACAAACAACATCACTACAATACAGTGACTTTATGTCTGCCAATGTGTTAGTATAACCATTTCCAAACCTCTCTTTGAAGTATTATTTGCAGTTATCATCCATTAGCGGTTGGGTTAATTAACGCTTCCGTATATTAAATCAGGTGTGCTGCTGATGGAATTTACCAAATTCATGGCTGGGGATATTTAGGAGAAAATTAGGACCAAACTCTGTTCTTCAAACTAGTTCTTGTCAACTACCTTTCTGAAAACAACAAATTCTTGTTGCTTTTTACTATATTCATGTTAATTTGCAAGTATCCTATTGGCTTTATGGCGTTTTTACAAGGACAAACACATTTATTGCTGAGATAAATGGTTTTAAATAATGTGCTTAGGTGCCTCAGACTTGCACAGTACTATATATAAACGATACTGTGCAAAAGTTTTAGGCACATGAAAAAATTATGCTTAAAAACTATATTTAAATTTATCTGGGTGGTAAGAGACTATTTGCTCAGACAACACTAATTTTAAAATAAATACAGATAATATTAACACAATGTATAAAGGTTTTAAGTCTTTTTTATGTTTCTCAATGTGTTCTTTTAACCACTTTCGAACCTCTTTTTGTGGCAGTCCAGTATTAATTGTTACTTTTTACTGCAGTTTTTACTACTTCTTTAAAGTTTCTTTTATTTATTTATCTTTTAGAATTACTGATCTTTAGTCTTGCTGCACTGCTAAATGCCTCATTGTGTGTGGAAGAGAACACTAATCAACTAACTTCATTCAACTATACAGCTGAGTTAATGTATCGCTCTGTGAAGGAGACAGAGTGACCCCTACTGTCCAGTCCCTTCCCATGGAGACATGGGGGACATGGCCACTGCGTTTACCAAGGGACTCCAGCCAGTCATGTAAATATGTATCATATATATAATTACAGTTAAAACACAACATAAATCAGTAAAGCTCTCTTCTCTGTAAGAGTAAAAACTCTCTCTCTTTATTCTCCGAGGGCTGTGCTTATGTGCTGTCCTGTCAAGGGTCCATTATACTCAGAGATTATTTATCACAATACCCTGAACAAAATCCAAACACAGCTTAATACCCTCATACAGTCCTTCATACATAAAAACACTCACGCCCACACACAAGGACACAGAAACTCAGAAATCTTCATAGAAGCATGCACACACATGTGGACAAGCTATACATCATCTGGTTATATATGAGCAGAGACTGAACCTCCAAGAGGTAAGAGAAATCCAGCTCTGATAAAACTCTGAAACAATATATGCAAAGCTGTGTTTCATGTAGGAAAGCATCAAAAATACAACAAATCACACAAGACAATACTAGCTAATTGAAAGCTCATGGCAGAAATAACTGTAAAATAAACATTCCAACATTCCACTCCTCACTGCTCTGGACTTTGTATTCACTTGCACGACACACCCAACATTATGCAACATTACAACATTCTCTTTCATCAAACTTCCTAAAGGACTTCCCTTAACTTTTTCTAGGAACTCCTCTATGTGCTTACTCTGACTTTTAATGAGTACTGCATTCATGGCTCAGTTATTAAACAAACACAGCATCATATATATATTAAGTAATGCAGAAGTAACTGACAGACCACCTTCATAAATATATGAGAGCAGTTTTGGTTTTCTAACCGCACCAGAATTTCCCATTTCAGCTGACTGAAATTAGCAAAGTTACTGACAGTCATATCACATAGAGGTCATGGGTCATATAGATAATAGAGAGAACGAGATGTATAGTCTATTAAATGCAGGTACTCAGCTCATTCAGTAGTGAAATATGATGGGACAGGGGAGATTTATAGCCCTGCTGATGAAAGTGGAAATACGAGAGCCGAGTTGGCTGTAAACGTCTCTCCTTTACCTGGTGTTAATTAGATCTGCCTTTGATAAATAGAGACGACAGCTCCCTGACAACAGCCAGTTCATCTCTTCAAGCCTCTCTACTGTAGAGCTGACCACATACCAAATCTGGCCTGTGAGTCTTTTAAATGAAAAAAAACAACAAAATTAAATTATTTACTTATATAGAGCTCTGCACAGCTTGTGGAGAAGAGTGCCTGAATTTCACAGAAAAAGGTGAAAAACATCAAACTGGCAATTTAGATGAAACACAGAGACGTGTACATCCCACGATAAATTCCACAGGTGCAGTCATATGCAAAAAATTTGGCGTCCCAGTCAAATGACGTTTTGCTGATTTTCTATATGAAAATAAGTTAACACATTCTCTAGAAGGAACACACCTCTGCATATTTTAATGCACCATTACTGTTTATTTGCTGATGTGGCCTGTGCAAACGTCACGCCATGTTTTATATTGTATGTTTTTTTACCCAATATTTGCAAATAAATAAATAAATTATGCACTAACATATGCAGAAAAATGCCATAATTAAACCTGTTCCCTGTAGAGGATGTGTTAACCTATTTTCAAAATCAAAACAGCATGTAATTTGATCAGGAGTGCTCAAACTTTTGCATACAACTGTACAATGAACCCAAAGAATAGGAGGCTTACTGTGACTAGAAGGTCAGAACTGGTGATAAGGAAGCAAAACTCAACAAGGACCTGTCTTATCTGGTTTACTAATTTGAGATTTCGACAAAGTGGCGTGCAAGCATTTTATAATGGAAGCATCAATTTAAATGCAGTGAAGTCAAGCAATCCTAATCTGTTCAATAGCTTTATTTCAAAGGTCATTTGCATTTGTTTTCTGTGTGCTCTATTGCAATATGCCATTCATTGAAAAAATGCTAACAATGAGTCATCATGAAATTTAATAAAGTTTAAAAAAAGCCAGACCGGATGACCACCCTGGTGCCTTGATAATTTTATATATACTCAACAGCGCCATCATGACCCAGAGATGAAGTGATAAAATACACTTTGATTAACAGATGTTGATTTAGTGTGACCATTCCTTGGATGACCAGCAAACAGAGATATTCATATACTCTTACTGGTTTGTTATTAACCTGAAGCAAATAAAGCTTCAACAAAGAAACAAAGATAGTGAGAGTAAACCAATCATTTGACTGATGACAAAATGACTAAAAGGCGGAAGCATTGTTTAAAACAAACCTGTGACAATTCCATAGTTTGGAGCCTCGAGAATTGCGCCATAAAACTGGATGATGTTGCGATGACTGAGGACACTCAAGATCTCTGCCTGTGGAACAGGAGCAGCAAATAATGGCAAAAGCACTAAACAGATTATGACAAAAATCAAAGCAGAATTATTTCAAGTCAGAGTTTCAAGTATCCCAAACAATTTGCATAGAAAGATATTTTTTAGATGAAACAAACACTCAAACGGACTTAGGATTAGGTTTTGGGTTAAGGTTAAGGTTAGGATCAGGGCCAGGGTTATAGTTAGGTTTTGGGTAAGGTTAAGGTTAGGGTTAGGATCAGGGCCAGGGTTATAGTTAGGTTTTGGGTAAGGTTAGGCTTTGCATAATGGAAGTAACACATTAACAACACATCTACTTAACGTATCAGTAAGTAATATATCAACAGAACACCTTCAAGATATTTACTTCAATGTATTCAGATGGTTCACTACTGCTACTTTTACTGATATGTTGTTGCTACATCTACAAAGGACCACTCCAAATAAAGTGTTACCTTTTTTTTTCAATTTTCTAGCAAAAGCTTGAGCTATAAAATGTTATAAAACATGATCTAACAAGCTAACATGCTACTTGTACTAGGCCAGTTTAGCAGACAGAATATATATTAGGCATGATTTTACCATTTTTTGCAATGAAAACATTTTTGAGAGAGCATTAGCTTAAATATTACAGGATGTTGTTTAAAAGGTAGCTGACAAAGTAACTACAAAGTTCACTTACACTTTAATACACCTTAATATCAAAGTTCCCTTGCATAATCCATACTTTCTGAGACTTTTTGAAACGCATAAACTGGAACACAATAACATGAAAAACAAGCTATAGCCTAACTTCTGAGCTAAAATTATAGAATATAAAAAACTACATGGCAAAATGACAAATCCATCACTTCAAAGTAATTTAGAGCCAAACACAGTGCTCACCTGAGACTAACATGATTTAATTATGTGCTAATTTTCTCTTAAAGACACAGTGCATGAATTTCTATGATCACGAATGAAACACTCAGCGCCACACACACCCTCTTCAGAGCAGGGGGGAAGCATAATCGAGACTGGTGGGTACAAAAGTCAGCACCAGGCGCTACATGCAGAGAGGCAATTAAAATGATTATCACACTGACAATTAAAACGCGTATATGAAAAGCTCAGGCAATTATGTCTCCCACCTCTTTCTCAATCTTCAGCAGCTTTTTCACTGCCACCTCTTTGTCCTGCGAGATCCAGCGGGCGCGGTACACACTGCCGTAGCTGCCGCCGCCGCAGTTCTCGTGGAAGTGGATGTCATCGAATTTGATTTGAACGAAGGAGGCGCCCAGAGACGCCATGGCATAATGACACTTTTTAAAACACTCCGCTCCGCTCTACAGCCACAGAAAATAGAGGGGAGAGAAAAAGAGAGAATCAGAGATGAAGCTGAGAGAGTTCCTGTACGCTATAACGTCCAGATATGAGCTCTGAGCTCGCCTCTACAATGTGTCTACTATTTAAGTCTGACAGAATGGACACACTCATAGAATGACACAGAGATACATACTCACCCTCTCACACACACACACAGACACACACACACACACAAACATCCACAGCTAGAGTTACAGGCAGTCCTGAGCTCAGCGTGCACCCAGGGTAACAGCTTTGTCTCTGGTGTCATTGGCTGTCTCCACAGCATGGGACGTGTGTGCGCAAGGGGGAGGGGTGTGTTTGCATGCCTAAGTGAGTGCAAGACTATGTAAGTGTCTATAAAAGTGACAGCATGTGTAGGTGAGCATGCGATTGCAAATGTGAACAGAATGCGCACAAAACTGCATGTCAGCTCGACTTGTCATAATCATTACATAATTGCAATTATTTAAGCCGACTGCAATTATATTCCACACTTGTTAGCTTTCACAATCACATGCTTACATCACAACAAACAGAATGTGTACTGGATGCCTTTCCATCAGATGGGTTGAGGAAAAACCATGTATATATGTAAAAAACACAGAAAACACATTTATTGAAACACCTCATGTAGGGGTCGGGAAGCATTTTAAATTAGAGAAAAAACACATTTCAGACATACTTTGGCTTGTCTGTGTTTATTGTCATTTATCCTTAACATTCAATCTACATTCAACCTTACTCAGCTTTGATATGTACAACTATTTTTTACTGAAACTGTCATTTACGCTCCTCTAGTTCCAAGTCCTTGCATGAGTGTAAGAAAATAACAAAAGTTATGACTTCTGATTGATGTCATCACACATTCAGAGGGCAGCAGTGATACTGAATAATACTAATATTATGTACAGTGACTGGCCACTTTACTAATTACATCTCCTTGTGTCTACACTCACTGTCCATTTACTTGTCTCCACTTACCATATTGGAGCACTTTGTAGTTCTACAAGAAGTTCACAGACAGTAGCTCATGTGCTGCTGTGTTGTTGAGAATGTTGGTCATCCTCTAGACCTTCATCAGTGGTCACAGGATGCTACCCACAGGACGCTGTTGGCAGGATATATTTAGTTGGTGGACTATTCTCAGTCCAGCAGTGACACTGAGGTGTTCAAAAACTCCAGCAGCACTGCTGTGTCTAATCCACTCACACCAGCACAACACACACTAACACACCACCACGTCAGTGTCACTGCAGTGCTGAGAATTATCCACCACCCAAGTAATACCTGCTCTGTGATAGTCCTGTGGGGTCCTGACCATTAAAGAACAGGGTGAAAGGGGGCTAACAACTATGCAATGAAAGAGATCTGTAACTGTAGAACTACAAAATGCACCTATATGGTAGGTGGAGCTGATAAAATGGCATCAATTTTCAAGCTCAAATGCATCATTGATGTTAGAACAGAACTTTGGTAACTTTATGAAAACATTCGTTTCTTGTAATAAAAATTATTGGAACGTGATTTTTTCCAAGTAATTTTGGACCATTTCTCTGACCATCATGGACGTTTAACACAATGCAAAGGGTAACTGCTTTTTCATTTAAGCAAAAAAAAAAAGGTAAAAGCTACTAGGGAGCTACTAGTATCGACAGTTAGGATGCAAGATTGCTAACCCACTAGTTTAGCCACTTCAGCCTTTTAATAAAAGAAAACACATGCACTGAGACATGTTACGGGTGTTATGAAAGCAGTTCTAACCTCTGACTGAAGCTGTAACACCTTCAGAAGGCAGTGGTGAGTTGGGAACTACTAATTATTGATAACCAGAACGCAGTTAATCAGCTAATTTGGGCACCTTAGGTTTGTACTTTAATAGTTGCCTACAATGAACAAAAAGATAAACTCTTAATTGCTATTATTTATATGGTAATTAGTTATCAGCTAAAATGTAATGATTGTGACAGCATCTCTTTATGTGGGTGGGTATCTATGAATGCACATGACATTCTTCATCTATATAGCACAGCACATTCTTCATACCTCCCACTAACCTGAGTGTGTGAATCAGACGCACTCATGTGCAGCATGCAGGTCCTGCGTTAAGCCTGAGGCATCCCTGGCATTCAGCCCCTTCTTACACATTCACCTCTACAGGCATGGACCATCAGTGACCACTGGGACCAGTACAAAATATTCTAGAACATTTACACCTACTCCAGATCAGATTTACTTGCAAAAACAAATCAGGTTTCACAATTTTCATGTGCATTTTGCTACTTGCCCATCATACTAGATGCCATTGAATAAAGTCTGCTGTGGGTGAAATTAAATCTGCAGGCTACACCATATCCAGAGCTGACTCACGGTGTTGCAATTTCCTTCAACTCATAAGTATAAAGCTGGTATATCAAGAACATGAAAGGTATGAGGCCTTTTCAGTGGCCTTAGACTAGAGAAGTGCACCTAATCCAGATCTAATCTCATTTAATGATAACATACAGCATTCTTCTTGCTGGGCAAGATTAGCAGTCTCAATGTGATAATGATATATCACAATATAGCATATAATGAGGATAGTGGTGGATGTGGAAATCTCTATCAAGGCTTGTGCCATCAAATTACCCTCCAAACAATAAAAAACCCACATCCCTTTGTTTGCGTGGCTTACAAAATCTAAATGCATCTTGTTAAAAGACGCAGAGAGACAGAGGGGTAGAGGACAGAGAGAGAGAGGAGAGAAAGAGCGGGCACTAATCCGTGCATTACAGTAAATGGTTGTTCTCGGAGTGTTCATGACTTTTCCCGTGTGCTGCAGTGTAATTAAGGCTTTTAGAGGCGCTACCTGCGCTCCGCTCCATTCTCGCTCAGAGGGGCGCCGCTGCGCGCTCTCAGCGCTATATTTAGCGCGCGCTGCGGCCACTCCACACACACACACAGACAGAGGGGGGAGATCAGGCCTTCCACAACTGCTGCTCACTCGTATCACAGTGAATACACAAGATAATAACCGATAATAAGGCTTGGAATGCCATGTCAGATCAGAGACAGACCTTCATACATGCACGAGAACTTGGGCAATAGGACGATATGTATCGTTATTGTGATAATCATGTCGCAATATGCCACAATAAGCTTTTCTGAGCGTATCGTGGAAATCGTCAGTACTCAAAAACACTTCCCAAAAACACTGCACAATCTGTTTAATTGGATTTAGTGAAGCGCAGGATGTGAAATGTTTAAAAATCATTGTATTCATAGTTTTTGAGTTAATGAGTTATTAATAATTCTTGATCTAACATATATATATATATATATATATATATATATATATATATATATATATATATATATATATATGTATACACTGACATATCATGTATCGTGAAAACTACTTCACGTATCGTGAACGTATCTATGTCGCCCACCTCTACAAAAGAGCTTGTGCTAAATAATACCACTATACAAGTTGTGTGAGATCGGCATCGGTTTAATGTAACTCACTGACCTCATATGCTTATGAACTCGTTTCTCCAGAATTACCTCATGTTTACAGTGGGTTTGAGGGGTTTTTTGCCTTATTTGCACCATCAACAGGAACGGAGAGATGGCAGGCACAGTCACATGACTGGAATTAAAAAGGAAAGTAAAAGCTCCGGAACCGGTTAGATGGTTCTCATTCTCCTCTTTACAAAGCATTTACAACGTGCGCAAAGGACACTGTGCATACTAGCCTACAGGCAACAATACTCGATCACTGAAAATCAGAGTGACGCTCACAGTCTCCCAAACACCTTCCACACAGACCAGCCTAAACCGTGTCTGAAATAGGACTCATTCAGACCTGAAGACAGACAGGCACAACAGCGGCCCACCGATTCCCAACATCATTCAGGATCCAGTGAGCTGAAAAAAAACAATGCTAGTGCAGGTATGGAGTGAAGGCCTACTGGAACAGCACACTGAGCGAATTCTACATGTATAAATGGGAAAAGCCGGTACGTGTTATGCCTATTATACGTCTCTGGACGTTTTCCCCTCAAGTTCGAGTAATAGTGAGCAGTTGTAGCTACCAGGGTTACAGGCTGGATACCGGCGTCCAGGCCTATTGCATAGACTCGAGTGTGAAGCAGTAACCGGCGAAAACAAGCCGTAAAGATTCCTAATCACAGCCTACATCCCACAGACAAGGCCGCCGCTCTCTCACTCACGGAGTTAATGCCAGTCCACAGCACATGGCCGCTTTACTACAAGTCCAGACAGCTCACCGAGCGGCATAATGAGACCAGTGTCACATCCTGAACCGATTCATTACGCAATATTAATGAACATAAAAACATGTCTAACTACAATACGACGACCAAACAGCTACATACCAGTTGTTGTTTTCCTCGCGCTTTATCTGGCAGCGCTCTCAAGGTTGAAGCTGAACTCTAGTTGCTGTAGGAAAAGTCGGCTTTCCGCTGAGAATTCACGTGTTGTCCTGTAACTTCTCCCATACCTCCACCGCCAAACATCCAGTAACAGCGGAGAGTCCTCCCACACGCCCAGTTATGTATGTGACAGCAGCGCCACGCCGCGGACGGAAACGACATGACCTTCTGTTGCTCAGGACACTAATGTCACTAATGAATGTCCTGGCAACAGGAGATTTAGATATGCTATCAAATGAGTCAGCAAAACTAAGACATTTAACCACACAGCACAGAAATGTAAATAAAAGTCTCAGAGACTAGTACATGTCATCAAATAGGCCTCCTTTTAATAGGGCTAAATTATTTACAGAACACACATGTTTAGTCTGGCAGGAACTGGACAGGGATTTTTTTGTTGTTGTTTTGGTTCTGCACTCCAGCACCTGGATCTGAAATCATAGAAAGCCTGAAGACATACAGAACGAAAGCTTAATTTGAAAGTATTTTTGTTCACACTGGATCATGAAACATTTAGAAATCACAGCTTTTTATAAATAATTGGGCGAATAAACATACTGAATTTGTCACATGTAGTGTTTGGTTGCAAGCTGCTTGCAGTAAATGGCAACCAGAGATCAGTGACCCACTTATTATCACCATTACCAAATTATGTGAATTTCCCTGATGATGCTGTGAGGCCTGTAATGCTGCCATTTTTTTCATTCATTTTGCCATATTCCATCCAAGAATACTAAACATTCAAGCCCCTGTTAGCTCTCTTTGGCATTACCTAACAATGCAAGACACATCTGACCAAAGAACTGAACTGCCTATTCCTTTTGGTCGTTGAAAATGAAAGGATAGTATTTAAAACAGCTGTAACTCCTCCCTCTGATATGTCTGTACCTATCCTCTAATTAAAGCTGTGTTTCTATGACTTCAACATCACAGCCACTGTTTCATTTCAAAAAATCCAGTATGCTGGTGTAGAGAGCCAAAACAACAAAAACTTCATCACTGTACAATTACTTACAGACTGCACTATACATACATCAGTAGAGAACTGCACACAGCTCACCCACAGGCTTCTAAAATGTGCTTGGGATCTCTGAAGTGTTTAATCCATTTCATGCTTAGGTGCAAATAAATTAATACTTACTATTACACCAGATGCAAAACACCCACAAACCCCAATTATTCAAAAACAGAATATCATGTACAAAATAAAAATTATAATAATAACATGATAAGCCTTGTAAAATGTTCTCGACAAATGAACAAGAACATCTGCGGAGAAGCTGCTTTGCAACCTCTCAGGCAGAAGAGTAATTCTCTGATTTCTCCTTAAAACCTCTGAATGTTAAAAAATTCTCTCAACAGACATCCCAACAGATGTAAGAGGCTTCCATCACCAGATTAATCGTTCATTTGGATCCAAAAACAAAACCTGGAATTATGAGGCAACATCTCAGCATGTCAGAAAAATATACCAAGTGCAGCACAAAGAGGTACAAAAAACCTGGAAAAGATTGTCTTCTGTTGTGAATCCTTCAATCGTTCAAAATACAATAGAGCTGTATTTTGGCAACAGCATAAACAATTCCAGTGTCCCCACTGAAGATGGGAAGAAGAGCGCTGAATGCTTGCCATATGTGCAACTAGCTTATTCATTGGCAGTAGTGAAGCAGCATGAATACTGTAGTTCTTCAGTGGAGCGGCGCTCAGGTCCGCCGGGGCTCCAGTTTGTGAGAAAGCTGTGACAGGGTGCGCTGGTTGTCAATCACACTAAACTGACGAACATAGTTTCGAACATCCTGGTGGTTCTTAGTGGCCTGAGGAGCTTCATGGTCTTTAAATGAGAGAAGAAGCGAGAAAGAGCGAGACGTAGAGAGAGAAAGAGAGAGAGAGAGAGAGAGAGAGAGAGACAGAGAGCGAGAGAGAGAGAGAGAGAGAGCGAGAGACAGAGAGACAGAGAGAGAGAGGGTTCAGTTCATACTGGCGTCACAATGTAGTGGCACAACACTTTCTTATATCAACTTGTTAAGGAGGTCAGAATGACCTTGTGTGATAATGAGTAGCACAGTAAAGGAAATTAAAGCTTGACATTATGTCCACTTATTAAAACATGAAGTCATGATACTCTTTAAGAAACCTACTGGTGGAAAGAGTTGATTTCAAATTAAAAACTTTTTTTTTATTTTCAAAACAATTATTTTCCAGCCACAATATGAACCGAATAAACCGCCAGTCTAAATTACAAACAGCATCATCTGTAAACAGAAAACACAGTGGTCACCTTATTCAGTTTGTCATGTGCTATATTTAACATACTACACAGAAAACTCAGTGCTGAGTTAGAGGGAAGTAGGAATGTATTATACATTGCAGACTTACTGAAAGGCTGGCTTCTGCAGTATCTCATTATTCGGACTGTGTTGGCAATCATTCGCTGAAATGCATTCAAACATTCATGAAATTGCAATAACACACTAATAACCATTAAACTGTTCTCAGAAACTGACCCAAAATTAACAGAAGACTTACCATTTTCTCAAAGTTGACCAAACTGTCGACGAATGTCTTGTTGCCTTCATGAGTAAAAGTCATATCTAACAGAAAACAGATATCAGGCATTAGATATGTGTAAATTAACCAACTACATGTATAGCGTTCATCTTAACTTTATATCCCTTGTTTCTAATCTTATCAACACTCTCACAATCCCATCATCTAAACTTTCAGTCAATATGACATTTATGCTTAAGTAGAAGGGGAGATATTTCAATACAATTAAATGGGATGAAAAGTCAGTTTTGTTTTGGTATTGTTAACATGTATTTGTCATTTTTTATATCAAAACTCAAAGTTGCACATTACAGAATACAAATGTAATTGTATAATTAATTATGTAATTGATTATGTAATTATACATAAATAACAATGTAATGTAAACTGAATGCAAAACTAAATAACAATACACTTCTAAGGTAACTATAGCTCTACTGCTCATACCTTTAATGAGTAAAGGCATGAAAGGGATGATGGGAGGGTCCAGCTTAGCCACAGTGAGGCGGTATGCTCTGTGGTTTCTAGAAGGATCCTGAGAGATAAAAAAGACAGAATGAGAGAATGGCAAAAAAAAGGCTGATGAAATATGTGGTGCTGTTGTAATACATAAATAATGACTACTATTACCGTATGTTGATAGGAAATTATTTTTTTAAAGTTTGGTGAGGCATCAACTTACCATTAAGTTTTCAAACTCCCCATAAAACTTCTTGAACTTGCTGGGCAGTTTCTGCAAGAAGCAAGGATGAAATGTTAGCCTATAGTATCTGCCCTTCACCCTGAGTATGTATGTGAATGTGTGAGTCTGTGTGATAAGTTTGTCTCATATGCAGAAATAAGAGTGTAACTACTCAGTGACAGATTTAATCAGTAGCGCGTGGCTACAGTATTCAACTTATTCACCAACATATCATCAGCAACACATTCAGTGGCTTCAGCAGTGTCTCCTTTAACTAACTAAAATCTGTTTCCATAGTACCTGGGACATTTGCATGTGTCTGTTCAGCATACTGAAATGGATCAGAATGGGGAGCTTTCTGCATGTTTTCTTTTTTTCTATCACTATGTAAAAGAAGCTAGAAAACACACTAGAAAAAGTGTTTTCTAGCTCAAAAAGGTAGTTTGTGACACAAGCAGATAATAAAAATCTAATAGTTTTAGGTTTAATAGATAATTTTCTAAACTTGTCAAAATAAGAGACAATAGTATTGAGAATTCACATTATTGAGTGAGTCAGATCTGACCCCGTTACACGCATGCGTATGTAAGGTGAAATCTCACCTCCCATGTCTGACTGAGTCGACTGACCGCTGGATTACCTAATCCCATAATAACGGCAAAGAACGAGTTCAGATTCCTAAACTCTTTACAACTGAGAGAGAGAAAATCACACACATTATTTCAAAACATGCAGATACACTATTACACAGCACATACAGTTGTATGCAAAGGTTTGGGCACTCCTGGCCACATTATATAGTTGATTTTTGACATGAAAAGAAGTTAAAACTTTTGCAGCACACTAAAAAAATGGCCATTTAAAGGCTTAAAATCAACAAAATATGTAATTTGGCCATGGTGCTCAAACTTTTGCATATGACTCTATGCACCCATAAACACAAGTCATTTATCTGAGACAAAATCATTAACAGTAGCATACATTTCAATCTTATGCTACAGAATTAATACAGTATTATGTAGTGTTATATAGTAATACTAATTCATACACATGGTCAGTGTGCTATAAATGTGTGACTGTTCATTATTAGATTGAGTGGACTCCTGTGTCTTTCTAACTCTATAGAATGAGGAGGGGTTTGTGTGTTCTTAATGAAAAGCTGACAGTAAATATGAGGAAGAGATTGAATCTCACTGTGCAGCAATCTTGATGAATTTCTTCAGCAGCTGGACGCGTTTGCTGAGGGCCGAGCAGAGGCACACCTCTGTCACCACCCAGAACTGGATCTCGTTAAAGCGCCGGAGGAAAAGATCCAGATTGGCTGTCGTCTTCTTAAAGTGATGCCGTCCAAACGTGTGGTAGATCAACTCGTGCTGAAGCAGAGGACAGGGAAGTTCTACTAAGTTCTACCTCCAAATGTACAGACTACAGACATCAAACAAGGCAAATGTTTTGCATGTATAAGTGCTTTGTGATGTGTTCGTTTTTGCATCTACCTCATGGACACAGTTGAAGAGCTCCCAATCATACAGAGTCATCTGGTAGGCCAGGTCTTTGGAGCTCATTAACTCAAAGCTGGACATGGACCCAACTGATGGCCCTTCCTGCTCTGGCAGTGGAGTCTACAAATACAGTGAACAAGAATCAGTCAGAATCTACAAATATAGTCAACTACAATCAATCAGAATCTATAAACACAGTCAACTACAACCAATCAGAATATACAAACACAGTCAACTACAACCAATCAGAATATACAAACACAGTCAATTACAACCAATCAGAATCTATGAACACAGTCAACCACAACCAATCAGAATCTACAAACACAGTCAACTACAATCAGTCAGCACGTACAAACTATCAATTATACCGACTCATCATCTTCAGTTTAAAACATCAATAATGAAAACCATAGATTAATTAATTAATGTGATTAATTCATGACTAGGTTTGCACAATGATACTGAAAGCATCCGTGGATATTTGCTTAAAAAATTAAAGAAGTAGACACTGGACAGACGTTTACATTTGACTGATATTTCAAACCAATATTTAATGACACGTTTATTGTACTTCAGAAAAAATGTCTGTATTTTATTCATTTCATTGCATTTGTAAGCCTCTACAAACAAATGTAATATTTTTTCTGTAATTTTAGTCCAGGTAGATGTTTATGTATTGGTTTTGGAAGCTGTGTTGGCTGATACATACATAAAAATATCAGATAACGACATTAGTTCCATAACGTTGCATCCTGATTCCTGACCACTGGACCAATAGAAATTAGGAAGGCAACGATATGCCAGCACTAATACAAATATATTGTACAAGAGCATTAATGAGGTTAAAACATATTGCTTTGTTGTAGGTTTTACAAGGCATGTGCTAGCATGTACATGAGGTCATGCTTGTTCAGATTTATGTACACCAGGGGTCATCAATTCTGGTCCTGGAAGAATGACGTCCGGCATAATATGGCGATTTCCCTCATGACACCTGACTCAACTCAGCACTTGATTACCAGGTTTAGTCGGTGTGTTTGAGCATGGAATTCATCAAGCTGAGCTGGACTCTGGCTCCTTCAGGACCGAAATCGATGATCACTGATGTACACAATTATTTCAGTGCAAAACATTGTGTTGGTGTGTGTGTGTACTCCTGATCATGCTGTACCAAAGAGTCAAGCTGTTCCCTTGAGCAGGCAAACAGACGGCCATTTATACTGAGAGAGGAGAAGATGGACACTTCACTGGGCTTCAGCACTGTTTTATCTGAAAAAAGAATACAGATATTATTCTGTGTGCCTTGAGGAAGCTTTCTGGCAGGTAATACAAACTTTTTTCTTTGAAGACACAAAGCCAGTTTGCAAAATATTGCTTTGCTCATGTAATTTTTTTAAAATGATGGCTGAAGTGTGGTGTATTTATAGTCAAGGCAAGTTCACCCCATAACAATTTGCCACTAATACATTACTTAAGAAAAACAAATTCAGACATAAAAAAAAAAAATCATCACATTTTCATGTAGCTCTAAATGTAGTCAGTGACAAGTTCCATCTTTATCTATGCCAGATGCCACAAATTCTCTGGTAATGTTTTGACTCCTAATATTAGTGCATTATTATTATTATTATTGTTATTATTATACCCACAAACTCTATCCTCAGCTTTGCCCTGAAGCAGGGTCAAGGAGTGTGCATTACCCCGTCTGGTTGTCATAACAGTGTGTGTGCTTGTTCTGTAATAACCCTGAGCCTTCACTCTACTCTTCATCATCACAAACTTGTAAATGTGACAGATATGCTGCAATATATCTGCATAGCAACCAAGTGCTGACCCTACAAATGGGCCACATACTGGCATCCAAGTCTGAATACTATGTGGGACTTTATGGTAACTCTATGGTTAAAAAGGAGCTGTTGCCACATTATATCCAAACACAGACACATGTCTGTGATCACACCATAGTAAGCACTGCGCTTGTCCATATGCGGTGTTGTTATGAAGGTCAGCATCAGGCCATGCTGAGGCAGACTGATGCACTGCCAGAGGGAATGGAACTCCAGCAGCCACAGCGGTGCGCAGAATTTTATATGGCACAGCAACAGTGATACGCTGCTGAGAATAAAGTATTCATGTGGCAGGCAGCCAGAGGTCACACGCTCTGAGGTCGTTAACACATCCAGCACATAAAATGAATTAGATTGTAATATCAACGTGCTCACCACTTTTAAATGAGACATTTTTCTGCTCAAGGGAGATGAATTAACACTCATTTAACCCCTCAAGGACTACACCCAGAAGTGGGCGCCTGGACATATCCTGTTATTTTAAACAGTTAACTAGTGACACCATACACTGTCTTTTATATCATCTGATTCAGTACAAACTCAACTTTTCAGTAATAACAGTTTTTGAACAAAAATATTCAAATGTTGACAAAAATAGTAAAAAAATACAAAACCAGAAACATTTTTGCTGCAAAAAACAACAAATACATTGCAGAACCAAACCATGTAAAAGGATAATTAAAACGATTAAACGCTGTATGAACTTATAAAAGTCACTTGAAGTCTCTACTACCTATATGTGCAGGCCTGCAACCATTTTTCTCAGCTTAGGTGTTTTTTGTTTAAGCTCTTTCTGGTGATGTATGTATTGTTATCTAGCTGTACAGAGCCACATCATACTCTTGACATTTCTTAAGTGTCTCCAGCCTCCTCTGTGCTGCCCTATAAAAGTATTTATAGTCTTCATCACTCATCTTGAAGAAAAGCTTGTTTTTTTAAAAGCCTGAAGTGAAACGTTTTGAGTCTTTCAGAAGTTGTGCTGAACCTGCTAATAAGCTGGAACAAGTTAATACTACGTCAGTAGTCATATTTTGAAACGGGAGAATATCTAAAGCTAAATCCCTGCTTTGATTGGATCTGCTGGATGGTGTATTTAATCCTCTGATTGGCCACTAATGACAAAAAAAGTGTTCAAAAAATGCCAGATGAACTTCCATCTGAATATACTAATCTGATGGGCAGGTAATACAGCTGACTCCGCAGATGTAGTGTTGATCTGTCTTGGGATTTCACAGGGAAATATGACACACTGTACATACGTATGACATATTGTCTGTAAGCTCTGCTTCTCTGATTCAATACAGAATTTGAAGTTGATATATGCAAGTTTAAATATAACACCTCGTTAATGCATCAGCACAATGTTAATCCTTAAAGACTTAATGAGATTAAGAGCAAAATGAGCACACTGTGTTTGTGTGTGTGTGTGTGTGTGTGTGTGTGCTCTCACCTCCTGCTGAGCTAAGGTGCACCAGTAGGAGGTCATCTCGTGAGCCCAGTTTATCAGCTACAGCGGACAGGACCTCTCTGACAGAGGCAGACACAGGCACTCGTATGGTAGTGTAGGTGTGGTCACTGCAGTACACCTTAAACAAGACTACAGGTACAAAACAGTGATGCTTTTCAGTGCAATAAACAGGAAAAAAATGCCGTAATGTTCTGACTGTGCAGTAGGTTGATGAGGAGTCAGTGGCCTCCTTAGTGCTTGGAGACAAGAGGCAATACAAGAGGTCATTGTATGTCAAGCTTGTAACAATAGAAGAACCCTTTTTGGTGCTATATAGAACCATTTTCAAGAAAGTTCTATATAGAACCATTTATAATACATTCTCCATCAAGAACAATTTCACCATGCAAAGAACCCTTTAAGCGTGTAAATGGTTATGAGTGTTCATGGTTCTATATAGAACTCTGGTGTTTACTAAAGAACAACCAGTTTTTGGTTAGTTTAGATTTTCTTTCTGCACATGATTGGAACTGTCTTCCTTCTGACTTAAGACGTTTGACAACCATTGGCCTATTTTCAAAACAATTTAAAAACTGCTAATTGCGTTTTGTGTCTTTGCACAGTGGTTGTCTGTTTATTTTGTGTCTTTTGTGTGTTTCTGTTTTTTGGGTTCAGGTTAATGTGTTTCTTGCCTTGATTTTAGTTTTTTGCCTCCTTGAGAAACACTGTTTATTTTAACATTAATATCAACCTGCCCATGAACTGCAGATGAAAATTAGCCATCTGGCTAAATCTGGTACATTTACATTATAAAATAATGATGTTTATTCATGTGTATTGTGCCTGTGAAGTAAAGTGATTTCATGGTGTAGTCTAATGCAACATTAAGCTATCCTTTCAAAACTATTGGCCCTGCCATACATGTAAAACACAGAAAAGTGTCAGTCAAAAATCCTCACTCTCATCTGTGCTCTTGATTGGCTGTCGTTTCTGCAGTTTCTCATCTCCCATGCTGAACTGGCGGAGCAGCACTTTATGCTAAAAGAAGAGAGTATAAGAGAAAACAGCTGCAGGAAGAGCAGCATGTGCAATAAAAGATTGCTCCATTATTTCAACTATTTTCTCTCACCTTTTTCTGAGAAGGTTTCCCATCTTCAGAGCTGAAAATAAAGGCAAATGTGTTCAGCCTTAGAAATGGAGGGTACTAAAGTGGTGCATTAGCTTTGAGTTACCATGCTTAATCAAAAATCAATATGAATAAAATTGAAGAAAAAGACCTCACTGGTGTTTGAGGACCTTCTCCAGCTCAGGAAGCTGCTCTTTAAGTGCAGGAATACGTCTGGCATCTTCAGATACTGCCATGTAAAATTCCTGCATCACAAGCAACAGAGTGAGCCCAGAGAGAGAGAGCTCATTCGTAAAGAAAAAGCTTAGATCTAAGCTGAAATAAAATGCGGTTTAAAATGTGATAACTACTACTAACAATAATAATAGCAACATTCACATCTAACAACAATAAAAAATCATCTATGTGATCGTTGGTTAAGATTTAATTACTATATTATTAAAATGATTATAATTGTTAATTGTTGCTGTTATTTTTGTCACCTAAACATTCTGCTCACAATAAACAAAGTCAACTTCAGAATTATTGGCACCACTCAAGGAACTAGTCAAAAACAATCATATAAAATAAACAACGCATTTAATTAAATGTTCCTCAAAAATATTGCAGAAATTGCTTAATATTTATCTATTAGAAATCAGTCCTACAAGAGCACTGTTTTATTTTAAGGAAAGTGTATTCTTTTAAAAAAAATTATGGGGCAAAAATATTGGCACCCTTTAATGTTTGAAATAAAACCAAAGAAGTTTGCATCTTTGGGAAAAGCAATCTTTCTTTATATTGCTGCTAGTCTCAGGAAACTCTGTCTATGACATTTCCTGTTTCCCTGGAATATAAATATGAGGTCAAACACATATAAAGTCTCTTTGTTAATCAACATGGGTAAAATTAAAGATGTCAACTCAAATGAGACAGAAGACTGTGGACCTGCTCAAATTACGAAATTAAGTCAGCTAAAATTACCATTAAGCACAATCAGAGAGTTTGAAAAGCACAGTTGAAAATTTGCCAAGAATAGGATACATGAGCTTACTGCCCCCACGTGCAGTGAGGAGGATGCTGAAAGTTGCGACCAGAAAGCTAAAGATTGCGGTTTCAGAACTGCCCAGTTCAGCTGAATCTTAGGGTTTTCAGATTTCCACTGTCAGGCACCACCTCCATGACCACAAGCTTTTAGGAAGACTTGCACGACAGAGCAAGCCACAAATGCAGCATCTGAACTTTGCAAAATGTCATTGGATGTACAAATGGGACTGTGTGATGTGGTCAGAAAAGGCAAAAATTAAACTTTTTGGACAAGCACAGCATCATCACATTTGGTGAAAAAAAGACTACATACAATGAAAACAACTTACTGTCAAATATGGCGGTAGAACATTGATGCATTGAAGCTGTTTTGCTGCTAGTGACCAAGGATTTCATGTAAAAATCAGTAGCATAAAGAATTCCACTAAAAACCAGGATATTTGAGCCAAAATCTGTCTGCCCCTGCCTGAACACTGAAACTTGGCTATGGGTGGACCTTTCAGCAAGATCATGACCCCAAATACACATCAAAATCCATACAGAAATCTTTTCAGGGACACAAAATCAAAGTTTTGCAATGACCCTCTCAGTCTCCATATTTGAACCCAGTTGAAAACCTGTGATGTGTATTGAAGAGAGCAGTTCACATACAAAGACCCAAGAATTTCAGGGAACTGGAAATGTTCTGCATGGACAAGTGGTCCAACATCTCTCATCAAGTGCTCTCCAACCTTGTTAAGCATTACAGAAAGTGGCTCAGTGCTGTTATTCTCACCAGGGGAGGCGTCACCAAATATAAATAATGGGGATGCCAAAATTTTTTGAACTTATGCTTCAAAAAGAAGTGTTACTAAAGAAAATACATTTTTTTTTAATATTTTAAAAATAAAAATATGCGACTTACACATTTGCTTAAGCTGGAAATATCACTCATTGCATGCATGGTTTATTTGAAGTATCGATTTTAGCATTTCATAATTCTAGACCGTATATCATCAAATAACCCAAAATATCGGTCAAATCTAAACATCAGTCTGATGCTGATATTTTTAAAGCAAATATCTGCCAATATACATACAATTCTGATATCATCAGAAGTGATGATATTATCAGTTATGATATTACTGCACTTTTCAGAACTGAAATGGAGATGTCCTTGGCCTTTGTGTTCATGTGTGCTGTGCTGAATGAAACCTGAAGGAAGGCCAGTGAACTCTCCTCCTCCTGCAGGTGGTCAGTGTTGATGGCAGCCCACTGCAGCACCAGGCGTATGACCCTGCGCTTGTTATTCAAAGCATAGTCCAGCCTCTCCTGGTCACTGCCCTGAGACGCCTGTGCGTGGTAGGTTCACTGGGGTTAAGGACAAAATGCATTACACAGCACCGGGCCTGTTACAGCTGCTGAGAACCTGGAAATCCATAAGTTTCTACATACCAGATATTGCATTATGTTATTCAGAAGCATCAAACTATTTAGGGAAGTTTCTTGTTGAGCATTTTTTTGCACATTTTGGTCTGACTACCTCACACAACAACAACATGTCATCTGAATCTGACATATTGGAGGAACCTGTGGCTTTACAACAGGGTTTTTAAAAAGCACTGACACACAGAACCACTCAAGCCTAAACAAAAAGAGGAAGAGAAAGAGAGAACGAGAGAGAGAGAAAGGATATTGTGCCATAAGGAGTGGACACAGTTGAGTATTGGGGATAAACACACAGTGCATAAGCACAAAGTCATCCAACGCTGGATCTGCAGATAGAGAAAGAGAGGCATAAAGAGACAAACAATAAGATAAATGGAAACAGAAAGAGGAAACAGAAAAAAGAGATGAATGTTATACACAGATCTCTGAATCATGACACACTGATCATTCTACAGCATTAGATCAGCCAAGTTCAGTTCACATAAGCGTATGTCCAAACAGATGGGCAGCAGTGGCCTTGCCCACTCAGCCCTCACTCATGCCCTCATTATGGTCTCTGGGAGAATAGGACACAGTAAAAGTGTTCCCTTGTTAAATCTTAGCTGTTGATTTTATTCTAATGGGTGAAAAGAAAATGTGATCTATTAAAAATTCACTTAAAAACTGCTTTTGAAAACTTAGCTTAGGTAAAGCCTGATTCTGTTTAAAATTAATAATACTAATGTTAGTTACAAAGCATAACATGTATTATAATAATAATAAACTTTTACAAGGCACTTCATTTACAAACAATCTGAGTAGCATTTTAAACATATGAAGGATGCTATTTCATACATTTAAATTGCACATCAAAGTGCTGTATAGTGCACTAAAGAAGGCAGCAGAGAAAAGAAACATGAGGAAGTCAAAAGAGTAAAATACAAAAACGAGCCTAAATAATAATTCAACAAGTAAGGTCAAATCAATAAATTAATCAATCCATCAAAGCGTTCTCATCTGTTAGCAGTGTTGGAGTACCTGACTCTGTGAACTGGGAATCTAACTTCATAGTCTCTAGGAAGTGTTCCAAAATCTTCTCTGGAGTTCCGGACATCACAGTATATCTGCAGAGTTCAAACTTAAGGTCTTTATGAAGAACACAATTAAAGCAGATGAAAAACTATAGCTACTCATAATATGGACAATATACACAATAGTGATGCACTGAATTCAACACGTAGATATATTACATCAATACAGTTTTCTCTTTTAGTTACTTACTAACTGGCAACAACTGTGTTGATGTAATATTATTATAAAACATTATTGTATTTATGAGAAAATTCAAATGATTTACCTAGTAAATTCAATTTGTTACATTTTTTAGTTTAAAAACAATGAGGGAGAGGGAGAAAGAGGTGGAGAGATAGAGAGGTAAAGAGGCAGAGAGCAACAAGCAAACATAGAGAAAGACAGAGAGAGAGAGAGAGAGAGAGAGAGAGAAAGAGAGAGAGGGGGAGAGAGAGGGAGAGAGAAGGAGAGAGAGAGACATACTTGAGCGGTGAGGAGCTTGCATGGCTGGAGCTTCTGATGTTGCTTTTTTCGAGAACTAAAACATCCTCTTCATGTTCCTTCAGTCGCACCGTATTCGCCTCTACATCCTACACACACATAGATGTTGCTTGTTGTTTATCTTAATATTTACGTTTCTGTACAAAAACAACTCATCCCTGATTTACTTGCAATCACACACAGCCACTTACAGTGCAGAGCGCACACACACATACACAGGCTGGATTACTGAATGGTGGGGTCAGCATGGTGGATTAGTACTGTTGTGAAAGTAGCACTGAGGGTAAAGTGTAGTCAGCAGATTAACTGATGCTGAAGCTGAGATCAATGTAAACACACACTCCTACATTTCGTACTTCTCTGTATAGAGCATGTACAGAACACAGTTAATGCAACACAAACAGGAAAATATCACAATATCAGTATGGCATCATCTAATAATCAGCCCTAATAGACAAAAGCTGACATCTACCCTATTCATACTCCACATATCATTGTTTTTTCATTTTTATTTTTCGACATTATTTGTGCACAGCAGCTGTCCTTTACATTGAGTGATCATTTCATAATGAATGAGCCAACAGAAATGTCCCACAGTTGCTTTAAATAAAATCTCATTACATTAATATTTTTACATCCTTCTGTAACGTTTCTATTTTGGAGATACACAGCTTTTTTTTGGACAGTGATGATATACAGCAACATGACTGTACTGAGTAAATTAAAGGAGTGCACTGTAGCTACGAGGCTAATGTAGCTAACAAGTCACCACAATTCTTAGATTAGCCATACCTTCACTCCAAAACCGAAGAAGCAAGCTTCAGACACTAAGCATGTCTGGGCTGACTGACTATATTTGTGGTAGGAAGAAAATTGTGTGATTGTGAACCATTCCTTTATGTATAGAACGACACAGAACTAATTGTTGTAGTATCGCAAAGTAACCAGCAGAGGGAGACTATGACCAATCAAAAAACTGTATCATTCAGAAGCAGATCAAGTCTAAACCCCTTTTATGAAGACAGTCACATTCAAAAGTTTTGGCACCCTTGTCAAATTACATTTTGTTAATTTTCTAATTGAAAATAAATACACATCCTCTACAGACAACACACCAATGCATATTTTAATTTTAATTACTGTTTATTTGCTGAATTTAACATGTTGAAAAAAAAAATCAAACTAAATTACTATTTTTCCAATAAACAGAAATTATGCCCTGTATACCATATTTAAGTTTTGTGTTTAAGTTAACGTGTTAACTTATTTGCACTTAGAAAAACAACATAGGCAGTTCAAACTTTTGCATATGACTGCTCATATGAAATGCTCAGAGAAAAAAAAGACTCCTGCAGTCCAGTCTGTCCAACAAAAAGAATGCAAAGATTAGAGCAAATTGTTCAAATGCAAATGTCTGTTAAGTTACTTATTTTTAGGACAAAACCTGCCTCTCACCCTCTGCATGCAGGCACACACATGCACGCACGTACACCCACAGACACACACTCACACACAGACAGGGTGTCTGGTCAGACACTGCTCTGGTTTTTCTGAGCTAGGGCACCTATTGTCTAAGCAACGAGAGAGGGATTTTCCTGTGTTACACACTGAGACAGATAGAGAGAGACAGAGAGAAAGAGATATAGAGAAGTGAGAAAGAGGAGAAGTGAGAAAGAAAGAACAAAGAGAGAACGAGGGAGAGAGAAGCATCCAAAAGTAACAGTATTGAGCAATTCGCTCAGAGTGCATTATCACAAAAATACTGTGAAATGTGTGATCGACACATTTAGAAAAGAACATTGTAGTGCAGTTCACTCCTCACCCTGAGGATCCTGTTAAAGTCCTCTTTATCCACCCTCAGGAAATGGCAGTTGTCCTCTCGTAGGACGATGGAGGCTGCACGTGGTGCATCATTCACCAGAGCCAGCTTTCCAAAATCATCACCCTCATGCAGTGTGCAGACCACACCCTGAAACACACACACCATCTTTACCCTCCAACACTGGCCACAGCATGCCCACTCACAGCAAACACACTCAAACACACTCTCTAAAACTTCTTTTTCACTTACTACATAGCACACACACACACACACAGAGCTAATCGTAATAAACAGCTCTAATATGATTAGCTGGCTAGATTTAAAACAGATTAGAAGCTTAATTTGTCATTTGAACAGGAAAGTCTTACAACAGTAACTGATCTCACCTTTCCATAAATGACCACATTAACTGAGCCCTTAAGGATGATGTACCATGAGGTGCCTTCCTCACCCTGATTAAACACTAACGATGAGAGAAATGACCGACAGTGAAAAACAGAACAAAGATTAAAACAAAGAGAATCACCCAGAACCCACACTAAATGGACCAATAGTATGTAAACAAAGTCATTCAGAGTAGTTTGATGTGAAATGTTGCATTGTAGAGAAACTTACAGACTCAGATTTCTTAATAATGATGGTAATAGGACACAGGGGTTGCAATTTCTATAATACAAATATAATCTCTCACAGGTGACATCAATAAATTGTCTCTGTTCAAAGAAAAACAAGCATCTACAAAATGCCAACATTACAAGAGAAGGCAAAAATGTTCTTTACTTTTAGTGTAAATTAATGTAAAGATTTTATTTTATTGTGGTAAAACGTTTAGTTGGGGCACTGCATGTTCCCTGAGTGTTCCTCTCCACCATCAATGTCTTTCAAAAAGACATGTTTAGGCCAAAATCTTATCTCAGACCTATCATAAAACAATGTCTCATGTGTTTATAAGCATTTTGTGTTAATAACTTTGAGTGATGTAGCTTTTGAAGGCTCTTCCAACGTCTGGTTCCTATCACAACCAATATGAACAGTTCTGACTCTGTAAGTTTCTCTAAAACCAAGCCTTTCACAGCAAGTACTCTGACTTTGTTTATTTCTTAATGATTTAAATATAAACTATTTAATTTTCAAAAATTTCCCTTTAATTAGACAATCTGGGAGTAACATTTTGAATATATATGTTTTTTTCTAATTATGTATGCAGGGAAAGTGCTTTTATACCTAAGATTTGTGAAGTAAACCACATGAAATTTAGCTTCTCCACTTACATACTGTTCCTGCTTTTGCATGGGACTCAAAAATGAGGACACCTGCTAACTCCCTTTTTACCTGAAAAAAAGAAATTGCAATAAATAGCAATAAATAACACATGTCTCCCTTCATTGTCATTATCTATATATCTATATAGCCAGAATCATTTATTACCATTGCCTATATTATCACAACCTACCAATGCCCTCTCTTTGGTTAGAGTATTGTTGTGAACCATGACCTACACTTTTTATCTGCATTTTAATTTCAGGCACAAGAAACTTCAGTAGATACTGTTCTTATGGACTATTGTCTTTCAAGCCTTAATGTAGTCTGAACAGATGTTCCTGATGAAGGTTACACTGTACAGACTTCCCACTGAGGGTCCACTCATGGGGAGACTGCAAATACATTAAAAATAATTTAAGACAGCAATGCTTCTACTCACTGTTGTGGAGAGGTGTGATAAGGCTTTTATATGCAGCAGCTCCTCATAAATAATCTCTAAGTCATCTACAGTCCTCTGACCAGGCCTAGAGAAAGAGAGTAAAAAAGGAGAAAGAAAGAAAGAAAAAAATTCTAAACTCTTAATTGTACATGAATGAATGGGACATACAATAAATTCTAGTGAAATCATAAGTTTAAAGACATTAGGCTGCAGTACACTGCTTTCTTCCTTGCTTATCTTAAAGGACCCATATCCTACATTTTTTTGTATTTAAATTTTTCCCCCTGAGGTCCACCCACAATGTTTGTGGGCTTTTATGTACCAAAAACAATCATAATTCATTTTTATATCGCCATTCTCCAGCCTTTCTTTATCCCTTAGGATTAAACAGACTGTTTTATTACTGTGCTTTTAAGACTAATATGGAATGACCTCTGTTCTGACTGATGGTCTTATATTGTGCCTCATTCAAAAAGCTGTCTGGATTAAAACCTATTTGTGAACGGGCAGAGCCAAACTGCTATAGGTAAAACAGGTGGGGCTAAACTGCTGCAGGCTGAATGGGCAGAGCTAAACTGCTGGAGACTGAATAGACTGGGCTGAACTGCTGTAGGCTGAATGGGCAGAGCTAAACTGCTGGAGACTGAATAGACTGGGTTGAGCTGCTGTAGGCTGAATGGGCGGAGCTAAACTGCTGAAGACTGAATAGGTGGGACCAAACTGCTGTTGACCTAGCAGATTTGGGTTAAACTGCTGTAGGCTGAATGGGTGGGGCTAAACTACTGTAAGCTGAATGGGTAGGGCAAAAACTGCTATAGACTGAATGGGTGGAGCTAAACTGCTGTAGGCTGAATGGGTGGGGTTAAACTGCTGTAAACTGAATGGGTGAGGCTAAACTACTATAGGCTGAATGGGAGGCGCTAAACTGCTATAAGATGAATGGGTGGGGCTAAACTGCTGTAGGCTGAATGGGTGGAGCTAAACTGCTGTAAACTGAATGGGTGAGGCTAAACTACTATAGGCTGAATGGGTGGCGCTAAACTGCTGTAAGCTGAATGGGTGGGGCTAAACTGCTGTAGGTTGAATGGGTGGGGCTGAACTGCTGTAGGCTGAATGGGCAGGGCTGAACTTCTGCAGGCGGAGGGAGCTGAGCTAAATTGCTGTGGAATGAATGGGTGTGGCTAAACTGCTGTAAACTGAATGGGCGGGGCAAAACTGCTATAGGCTGAATGGGTGGGGCTAAACTACTGTAAGCTGAATGGGTAGGGCAAAAACTGCTGTAGGCTGAATGGGTGGGGCTAAACTGCTGTAGGCTGAATGGGTGGGGCTAAACTACTGTAAGCTGAATGGGTAGGGCAAAAACTGCTGTAGGCTGAATGGGTGGGGCAAAACCGCTATAGGCTGAATGGGTGGGTCTAAGCTGCTGTAAACTGAAAGGGTGGGGCTAAACTGCTATAGGCTGAAAAGGAGGAGCTAAACTGCTGTAGACTGAATGGGTGGGATTAAACTGCTGTAAACTGAATGGCTCGGGCTAAACTGCTGTAGGCTGAATGTGTGGGACAAAACTGCTATAGGATAAATGGGTGGAGCTAAACTGCTGTAAGCTGAATGGGTGGAGCTAAACTGCTGTAAACTGAATGGGTAGGCTAAACTACTATAGGCTGAATGGGTGGAGCTAAACAGCTGTAAGATGAATGGGTGGGTCTAAACTGCTGTAGGTTGAATGGGTGGGTCTGAACTGCTGTAGGTTGAATGGGTGGGTCTGAACTGCTGTAGGTTGAATGGGCAGGGCTGAACTTCTGCAGGCGGAGGCGGCTGAGCTAAATTGTCGTGGAATGAATAGGTGTGGCTGAACTGCTGTAGGCTGAATGAGTGGATATATGTAATTGCGCTGGTTTTTGTGACATCACAAAAACAGTGAATCTAAATTGAACTGTTTTTGCAGTTTTGTTTCTACATATGGACTGTATGAAGTGGGGAGTGAACGGTACGTTCTTTGAATCTTTAACAAGTTACATACTACATCAAACTCTTTCATTTAAAAAAAGTAAAGAAAATTTAGTTTTCCAAGATATAGAACCTTTAAAATGCCCTTTCCTTTAGCGTTTTATGTTCCTTGAACAGTCTAATCAGCTCTCTTTAAAGAAGATCTAAGCAGGAAGCCTGCCAGGATAAAAGTGAATATACATCAGTTAAATTTTGAAGCAGCCCTATTCATAGCTGTGCCCTTGGGGCTAATATAATGATGATACAGCCTTAGAGGTCACTCGTGTTTCTGGGGCGAGAGCGTACTGTTTTCGAAGGATCATGCGCATGTGAGCATCAGGGCCCATCTGAGACAGGAGGAGCAGCGTGTCCTGCAGTTCTTCATCACTCTCCTTCTTCTCCTCCTCACTGGGGAGCAATGCATCATCCTGCTCATCATCCAAGAAGCGATAGAACAGGTACTTATCCTGGAAGTCCAGCTCGTGGTCAACTGCAACACAACACAGACCAGCACTTATCATTTAAAGATGTGCACGTATAAACACAGTCACACTTACATGACCGCACCATAACATGTGCTGCCCTGACTGTGTTTGTTACAGTGATCTGAGCTGACTGAGAATAGATCTCCTGTCAGCACATGCAATAAGCAAGCTATGCTACATCTGGACTGGAGTCAGACTTGAATGTGTTCCAAAGGAGAGCAATAAAGCCTGTATTTTTGTATAAGCCAGAAACTACTTTATCAGAAACATCTACCATAAAGCCATATACATGCAGTTAGTAGATTTGCAAGCACTGACTGTGTCCCATTTGCTTCACAATTTATTAGCCACTCTCTATGATCAGTGTACAAGGACCATCACCAGATATTGTTTGAGTGGTGAACCATTCTTAGATCAGTGGCACCAACATGGTTAGTCGTTAGATGGTCAGTAGTACCAGCATGGTAATGGGTGTTGCACTGACCAACAAAATGCAGCTGAACCCAGAGATGGGTACTTGGTCAACTGCTTTGAATAACAAGCAATTTGTTATCAAAAATCTTCAATCTGATGGACATTACTGAAATACTGCATGCAAAAAATGTGGCACAACAACTTCAAAACTGAAAAAAAAAGTTTGTTACCTTAATTTCTGGATAGCAAATAGCCAAAATAGTCTGAAAGCTATACTTGCGAATACATTTTTATACATTTGCTGTTAACTTACAGATTGCATTCCCTAAAATATAAAGCACTTTGCTTTTGTGCAGTGCAATCCCTACAACTAATAAAGACTTCATCACTACAGACTATTAACAGAGAATCTGAGACTTGACTTGGATTTGCACCATTGAGACTTATGGCTTAACTTGTGATTGGCAATAGATGTGCTTGATTAAATGGGCAATGAATGTAGGTAGGTGTACCTAATAAACAGGCATCTCAGCATACTTTATATGTAATATACTTTGTATAATAAATGGTCACTGTCAGGTCAAAACTTTGTAACACCATTATTGTCAATTTTTTTAATACCGGCTGCCATGCATTGTGTAATAATTTCATAATGAATGGACCAATGATGTCCAAAATAACTTTTTTCCTTCTCCTATAAAGTTTCCTTGGTAAGGCATACAATATGGTCAATCACAATTCAGTACCAGGTTGTATTTTATGTCATATTTAAAAGGCCAGTATCATGAAAATTTATTTTTTAATAGTTTGATGCAGTACATAAACATTTTTAAATTTTTAAAAACATTAGTTTTGACTCATCAGTACATTCAGCTCATATATGGAAACTAAGCTGCAAAACAAGTCTGTCTATTCAGCACACAGCCATTAAGCTCTTTCCGTTCACACTGAAGTTGTAAGTCGTGTCTCAGTCGGGACTGCTTTTTGAACAAGGGGAGGCCAATCAGAACAGAGTAATGTCAGTCTTAAAAGCATTTTCAAAAACAAAAACAAAACAAAAATAAAAATCTTGTTTACTTCTAAGGGACAAGAGGAGGTTCAAAAATGGCCATGTCTAATTGAATTTTGACTGTTATGGTATTTAAAATCAGATAAAAAAAGACACTGTAAAAATAGTCATGGTGTGTATTTTATGACAGTTAAAGACAGTTCAACTGACCGTGGTTGAGCACTCCCTCCTCCAGCAGCACCTGCCACATCCCCACTGCCTGAACCCGTGAATGCACACAGGAACCCTGCTGCATCTGCCAGTCAACCAGCTCTGTACCTACACAGCACCTCCTGCACACACACACACACTTAACACACTGAGTAAACTGTATCATCATGTCTCAATGACAGGACAACACCTTTACTCTCATAAGTACTATTCAGACTGTATTACATGGGGGAGGCGGGGTAATGCTGCTGTACCACAGGACGTCTGTAATGTTTATGACTGATTCACATGGTTTGTCACTCTGTATAAATGAGTGGCTACTCGATTTATCTTCACTCCAACAAAGAGGAGAAGCCATGTCAAAAGCATTTAATTTAGCTGTTACTTTATTTACTTTCACCACCTACCTAGCTGTCTTGTGAATACAATATTGTCATTAGCTTGGGATTTTACAGCCAACTGTCAACATTGCTGTATAAAATCAAACATTTTTGCTGTGCTACATGTTTTATAATTTCGGAGGGATATACAACTAAGGCATATACAACCCCATTTCCAAAAAAATTGGGACACTGTGCAAAATGTAAATAAAAACTGAATGTAATGATGTGCAAATCATTTAAACCCTACATTTAACTGAAAATAGTACCAAGACCACATATCAAATGTTTTTTGAAAAACATATGCCCCTTTTTGAATATGATGCCAGTAACATGTTTCATCACCTCTCTACTCTGCAAGCGTTTGGGAACTGAGGAGACCGACTGATGTAGTTTTGGAAGTGAACAGTTTTTTCATAATGGCTTGATGTATGATTTCAGCTGCTCAACAGTTTGGGGGCTCATAATGCACCAAATGTTTTCAGTGGGTCACAGGTCTGGACTGCAGGCAGGCCAGTTTAACACCTGGACTCTTTTACTGCGGAGCCATGCTGCTGTAACACGTGACAAATGTGGTTTGGTATTGTCTTGCTGAAATAATCAAGGGCTTCCCTGAAAAGATGTTTGTCTGGATTGCAGCACATGTTCTTCCAAAACCTGTGTGTATCGTTCAGCACTAATGGTGCCTTCACAGATGTGCAAGTCACTCATTCCATGCACACTAACGCACACCTGTACCATCACAGATGCTGGCTTTTAAACTGTGTGCTGATAACAACCTGGGTGGTCCCTCTCCTCTTTAGCCTGTAGGAAGTGGTGAAAAGAATCTCAAATTTTGTTGGACCTCAGGACAGTTTTCCACTTTGCCTCAGTCCATCTTAAATGAGCTCAGGCCCAGAGAAGGTGGTGGTCTGGATCCTGTTTATATAAGGTTTCTCCTTTGCATGGTAGAGTTAGGGGATGAACTGTGTTCACAGACAATGGTCCTGAAGAGTTTCTGAGCCCATGCAGTGATCCAGAACAGAATCATGTCTGTTTTTAATGCAGTGCCCCCCTGAGGGCCTGAAGATGCAAATCATTGCATCCTGTTTTTATTTACATTTTGTACAGCTTCCCTACTTTTTTGGAAATACGGTTATACAAATCAGCTTGATCTGAGCCACAGTGAACACTTCTTTGAGTGGCTCCATACTTCAAAAAAGGAAACCAAAATCCACAGAATACATTTCATATTTACTGACTTGGTAATTTCAAGTCATTAATACAACCTGGGTTTTTTTCAGCAGTTTGTTTTACAGCAGGTAAAAGGTGCCAGATTCTTTCCTGATGTGGGAGCACACAGTCTGTAAAATTACTCACATAGTGGAATCAGTTGCGACTACAATCACAGAGAAACACCAGTAAAAATGACCCCACCTCCTCATGTTAAACTAATCCTGAATAGTGCTTTACACTGAAAAAATAATGTGTTCAATTCACTTGGTACAAATGTGTGCATCTTTTCCACATGAATAAAATATATGACATCAACACAATCATTTCACAAAAAAACTGAAAAACGGTGTTCATGAAAAATATTTTATTCAGTGATGCTATGCATATTTTATATGTTCATGATGTACACATTTTAACCAAGTGAATTCAGTGCATTACTTTTCAGTGTAGACTAGAATCTCACTGTTCCTCAGATGCCCACCTGTAAGTCTTCAGGTGGTACTTCCTGTCTCGGATCATGTGAGGTGCCTGGGAGAGGATGGCATTCCTCAGCACCTTGCCCGCCCACAAAATCTTCTCAGATGGTACCTACAATTAACAAATATTTGAATCAGAACCGGGTGCTGTATGGCCCAGTGCTGTGACTGGCTCACACTGCTGTCAATCTGCAGATGGGATGGAATTAATACCTGTATTATGGGTTTGGGATGGAGTTTGGCAATGTTTTCAACAAATGATTTCTGAAAAACAAAATGTAGAGAGAGGCAGAGGCACACACTTAAAAAAACATGATGAAACAACAGAAAAATGAATGAAAAAGAGAGAATGTTACACAGAAACACTGAGCACATTTTGCTTTAACTGCTGGTTACCTATTAACACGTTTAATTTCAGAAAAAATAAGCCAGTCACTTTATTCTGACAGACCTCTGTTTCTGCTGTTTTAACAGTACAGCTACTCCTTTAGACAATGCCATCTGAAGAACACATCAATAATCAATGAGGTTTTCATCCTCTCACAGCCTGAAGAGCTGAGTTAGAAACCTGAGAAAGTGCACAGTCATCACAATCATCAAAACATCACTAGCTGCTGCTGAGTAATGCTAATTCATCAATGGCTCTTCCAGATCGCTGCATCACACTAGACGCCTCACAGAAAACCATCTCTGTCCTTTAAACATGAAAATTATACACTCCATAACAGGCCTTTGTTCACTGACAGTCATCACACCAAGAATGGCTGAGCAAAGACCACACACTGCTCTTCCATCCACATGAACTGTACAACATAAAGGCCGATCTTCCTTAATTGAACTGATTCAGAATTTTAATCCAGCTTTAGCTCACTTACTTTTAATCAGCATTTAAGATGACACTGGGTCATTTTTAAGCCACTAGAACCTGTGAACTGTTCTTCAAATCCATTCCTGCATGCAATCAAACAGTGTATTGTGTAGAAACTCATTATGCAAACTGAGCTGGTGAAATAAAACATTCAGCATTTCATTATGATTAGCTATTTTCAGAAACTGAAAGCAACCAGTCGGCAAGCCAATTTCTGTATTTCCATTCTTTTAAAATACACACATTTACCAACACTGACAAAACAAGCTATTTATAGCACTGAGAGCAATTTAGGAAATAAACCTTGTTAAAATTTCAAAATGTACCATCATGCCCCAGAACATACAGTCATATGAAAATTAAGCTGTAAAACAGTCCGTTTTGAAGTCATTACTTTTATGATATCACAACAGCCACCAAATTTACATAAATGATCATATGCAAAAGTTTGGGCACATCTGGAAAAATGACCTTTGTTGATTTTCTGTTTAAGATACAGAAGTACACATTCTCTTCAGAGAACACACTTCTGTACGTTTGAATGTACAATTACTGTATATTTGCTGAATTTCACATATTGGGATAAAAATAAAATGAAGATTACTGCACACTTTGTATTTTATATATTTTTCCTCAATATGACAAACTTGGCAAATAAATAGACACTGTCCACTACAATTTGCAGAAAATGCCATATTTAAGTGTGTTTCCTGTAGAGGATGTGTTAACTTATTCTCACTAAGAAAACCAACAAAACATGTAATTTGACCAGGGTTGTTTAAATTTTTGCATACAACTCTGTCTACCTACTGGGCCTACCCTTTAGCCTGCACATTTAAATTGAAATTATAAGGAGTATTTGGGCTCCAACTGCTTTTTGAATGAAACACAATATTATTTACAGTTTAATTTTAAGGGATAAAGAGAGGTTGGGAAATGGTCATGTAAAAAATGGATCATGATAGGTTTGCACCTTTGTGCTCTTGAGTGTGTGTAGATTCTGTTCTTACCTAAAGAACAAATCCCAAATAAGAAAACACTGGCCAACGTCAGAATCTTTTTGAAAACTGAGTAAGTGGGTTTTAAGAGACATTTCTCCTTAAGAATGGTTGGGGCATGATGTCCAGTGAGATCAGGGCCCATATTCACAAAGCTTCTTAAGGTTTTAAATTTTAACCAGCAAATTTACCCTAACATCACAGAGCTTGTGAACCATCTGTAGTTGAGTTAGACCAATCAGAAGCAACCAGGCAGCCACGTGCTGTGACAACCACAGCTAACTGGCAGTCTGACCCACTACATTCAGCACTCAAGCCTCAAGCCAGAAAAACATAGATATGTCACAGCCAAAATAACAAGGTAGATTTTATAGAAAATAACCACAATATACATCACAGCCACAATATTGGTCAGAAAAACTGCAATTAGATATTTTGCCCAAATCATTCAGCCTTACAATAAAGCCACACATTGTGCTCATGTTTATCTGCAAATAAACTCTCATCTGTACTTTATCTCTCCTGTATCACACGTCTTCTTTTGCTGTCTAATTCTATTTCTCCTAAGGGCTTTTAGGATAATCACTATTAAGTCTTCTGAGTCATCAGGGAGCAACATTTGTACCAAAAAAATCCACTCTGGGATCCTGAGAAGTCAAGCAATGTATTCATACAGTATTACAGAGTCTAGTTAAGGAATTTACTTTTGAGTAAAGTCAACAATGTGTGTAAAGTGAACAATTCCATCTTCTGTAGTAATGGTGAATACAGAAACATCAGTGTGTGGTGAACAGCAGGCATGGCTGCAGGAGCTGCTCTCCTTCTGTCTTTCTGGAAGCCCAGGAGAAACCGTTCTGCCCTACAGCCATGCCCAGCACACCCACCGCCAGAAACTCCCACACAAACTCTTTCAATTATGCATTACACTATATAACCCTGCTATACATTCAATGCAGATTTTAGCACTGCAAACCAAACTGCAGCACACAACTATAGACACAGCTCCACAACCCTGAATGAATATAAATGCTATCACAAGTACACAATTATTTCTATACAGAAACATGACAACATTTAGCCGCTGTTCATGATTCTATGAGCTCAGTCTCTGTCAGCTATACTGTGTAGCACAGGGTGGCCAAGTCATACAAAATGTTACACTTGCTAGGATGAATGAAGACTATATGATAAAACGCAGTCTTTAGAGAGTTTAACCACAGCAGGGTTAGATTATGTGTGTGTTGTGTGTGCAGGCTGTGAGAGAAAGTGGGGGATGGGCTGTAATTGTGGTGCTGACAGTTGCTCATTCTTGATGGAAGACAATATATGAAACACTGTACAATGAAACTCCTATGTGTGTTACTGACTACTGCAAATTATCTTAACTTTTAAAAGTCACAGTTACTGCCAGCAATAACAAAAGTGAGGTAGAATTTAAAATTACTTTTTCTCACCCGTAGCTCATTAAAATAAAACGTAAAATGTCTTTAAACATGTGGTTGCGAAACTTTTAATTCGTATCACAATACAGTTTAAAGGCAAAAGATGATTTATTACGATTTAAATGAAAAGTTATAGCTGTAATTTTTTTGTGGATAGAAAAAAAATCCTTTCATTTTTTGGTATTGAACTGTTAGTACACAACATAAGTGAAATA
The DNA here is from genome assembly GCF_904425465.1 of Colossoma macropomum. Taxonomy (NCBI): domain Eukaryota; kingdom Metazoa; phylum Chordata; class Actinopteri; order Characiformes; family Serrasalmidae; genus Colossoma; species Colossoma macropomum. The sequence continues at coordinate 27,264,672 of NW_023494784.1, read as the reverse complement.
ATAATTCTTTAAAGAACTAACCACATAATTAGATATATAATTATGAAATTGTATTTATTAACATTGCAAAATGACATTATAATGATGCAGATAACCCTCGCCTTCCTCATCAACGTCACGCATACACTAAGAAGAAATTATAAACAATAAGCAACATCCACAGCACAAAAGTGGAGGGATATTTATAGTCTGTGAGTTGTGGCTATCCGTAACAAAAGGGGGAAAAAAGCACATAAATGCAGCTTATCCACAGGGGTGACAGAGGCTATCTGAGAAGGGTAAGGAAATGACCAGCAGCCAAGGAGGGGCAGGAAATGTGATGGACATGCATGCTTGCCACAACTGCTGTGTTTATATTTAGACAAAAGTTTGAATAAATGTCGCATTCTTGCATTATTTTGAGAAGACTGTAGAATGGAAAGGATGTTGTTACATCAGCATCCACGCAGGCAGGAGGCTGGATATGCGTCAGTTATAGGAAAAGGAAAAAAGCATTTGGGCCACCTTGCAAGTGTAGCTTTCCTCAAAACACTGTCCGCTACAGAAATCTGACATACTGGAAAAATAATGCATTAAATATACTTGAGCTAAACATATGCACAATTTCCACATTAATTTGATTAATCATTATTAATACATCTGGTTTAAATGATTAAGTAATTATTGACATATTTTGCTAATCAATAGTTATTTAAGTATCTTGCTACTTTGTGATGCAAATCATCAACATCGGAAAAGCTTATTATACTTAATCAAAAGACATTCATGAAAAACATCTACAGTGCTTTTATATATCTCTATGTAAATGGTTAATAATTCAAATGGTAGCACTTGCAATTATATAATTATTAACAGTATTAATGAACTATTAGGTATTGATTAAGTTGCTACTTATTAGGGCCTGTTTTGTGTTATCAAAAATAAATATCATCTTTTCATATTCAGTATTTTCTGCATGTCCTTCTCACTAATGTATTTTGTATTACTGACTCTTAAAACATTTTCATATTTGTGTTAAATATATTAGAAGTTGTCTACCAAAGCTAATATAACAAGTCATACTGTTTGCTATTTATACTCAACAGCCAAAATGTACTGCAATATGTCTAAACTGCAACAGCTCAGAATGCTGTGGTAAAAAATAAAGAATAGATGCAATTTTGCTTATCTTTTTATTTGTTTTACAGACTCTGAAAGTTAAAATTAATTTTTGCTGAGGTTCATTTTCTAAACATTTGGAAAGCCAAAAGCAAAATTTGATGTACTACTTTTTAGTAGTTGCTAAGAGAATGAATAGAATGTGTAAGAAAGTAACGCAGGGAAAGAAGACATCTTGAGAGTTTGCTCATACCTTGCTCAAGTGTGTAGACACTGATCCCAGAGAGTTGTTACTCAAGTTCTCTTTGTCAGGCATTCCTATGGGAAACAGTTGAAAACTGGATTATAAAAGTCACTGGTAAACATTATTTTCTCTGACAAAGACAATGGAATTTAGAATGTACACACACACACACACACACACACACAAACACACACACACAAACACACATACGCGCACACACCTCTGACTTATTAATAGAACTCATCTACCACAACAGTCTAAATATTAAACCACACTGTAGTAAAAGAGTAAAGGACAGCTGTTAAATGCAGTGTGATGGACAGGAGGCTGCTGGGAGCTAATGGTGAGGCCGTATGAGGGTGTGTGTAGTTTGTACAGGCAGGTCCTGAGGGAGGTCAGGAAGAGAAGCTTGGTCATCATTTAAGGTTACAGCACTAAGCTCCACTCCTTCAGGACAAACAACCCATTTAGAGCATCCGGCCCAGTAATACTCTAATCTTATCCAAAGCACATCCTCTCTCTCAGTCGAGACAAGGGTCTTTATATAGACTTCTGAAAGACACTGCTAAAAGTCTTTTAGCTGTAAAAAAAAAAAACATGGACCAAATAATGGCCTTCCTCTTTTATTCTGACCATCTCAACACTCAGATCAAGACTGTATTCCCATGTACTGAACACACAGTAGTTTTGTTGATACCTTTATTTTACAGTTGTGATTTTATTCGCTAATGCTGCTTATATATTAAGATATAATGAGCTTATGAAGATAATGTCTTCAAATTCAATGTCAATGAATCAATCAAAAAATCAATGTCTTCAAAACATAATTACACTTACAATGATACAGTGAGTTACATAAGTTTGAGTGTGCAATAAAGGTTTGTTTTGCTGGACCACCCAGCGGGCCCACCTAGGAGAGAGAGTCACTGACTGACTGACTGATCCCATGTAACGAACATCCATAGGTGAAACACACATGTGCAAGCGGTGCATGGAGCAAACAGCAGGAACCACATATGGTGGTCCAGCAAAACTAGGCTTGCCTTGTCTTGTTTCTTTATGCAACATAAGAGTGTCTGGAGAATATTCAATTCAATTCAATAAGCTATAGACAGTACTGTGCAAGTCAAAGACCACCCTTTGTTTATTCAATTTACAGTCAAAAGACTATTAAACTATTCATTTTTCAGCATTATATATTTTCAGCAGTTTTTCAGTGCTTACTACGTTCACTCTTTGCCTTTATTACAGCTTCAGTTTATTTATTATTTATTGATTTCAGTTTATCAAAGAAATCTGAAGGGATATTTTCAGTCTTAGATGGCTGCATTTTCTGCTTCTTAGTTCTCAGACCTGAGTTTTCTCTAACATGTTTAATGACTCTGAGTTTGTTCTGCGAACACCAGCATCTTGTTTGTTTGATTTATGAATTGTCTTCTTTCTTTGTCTACTTCCTTTTCTCAGTAACAGCTTCTTGACAGCTACACATCTTTTCAGACCCATAGCGTTTAGCTGTCTTCTCACAGTGGAAGGATGGACAGAAACACCTGTGGATTTTTCCAAATCTGAAACTTTTTTTTTGGGTCACTTATTTTCTTTTAATTTTCCCTTTCTTTTCTTAACAGCCTTTATGACTGGAAATTTTAATAATTGAAGGGTGTTCCCAGTTCTGTACACACATAAATGTGCAGAAAGTTTAGAATCCACACTGCTGATGGAATGTCTCCGCCTGTTGAGCTATGAATGAAAAATTATTACAAAATTACAATGTTTTTGCTATCACCATTGATAACTGTGACTTCTAAGGGATAATTAACATAACTGTACTCTATAACAAGGCTGTAGAAAGTACAGTTTGAATAAAACAGAGTGGACTCACTGTCAGCGCTGGGCCCACTCTCCATAACACCATAGGGAGGGGCCAGGAGACCAGCCATGCACTGACGATACTTCTGAGGAAAAAACAACACAAAGTAACAGATCAGACATTAACAGCTGAACAGCATTCTCACACAGAAAGAAAAAAATGGTTTGGCCGTAACTACATAATTCAGCTTTCATAACAATTTCAGAAACACATGGCACGTTTTTCTTCTGGTTCAAAATGTCATCACGGGTTTCAGCACAGTGATTAACATGTTATGTAAGAGTCGTGTCCAGCTGAGATGCAGAGGTGAAAGAGAGACAAACTCCCCACTTCTACACACGAGCCTTTAATATCACAAACAAAAACAGCAAACTGATAGAAATGTTGATAAAAATTTGAAAACATTTTGCTTCTCTAAATCTTTGCCTTTTTTAAAAAAGTAGTTTGTACTCCTTTAAATATCTTCCTCATCACACAATAGCTATCAACCTTGGGAAGGTATGCCAACATATGCCTTCCCCAAAAGGTGAAGGCAATCACTGAATCTTTTGATCATTAAAGTTAGGGGCCGATAAAGAAACTGTCGGCCGATGCCAATATCCAATATTTTTCATATACATATCTGCTAATGCTAATACCAATGCTGGTACATGAACATTTATAAAATGTAAAAATCTGAACTATATCTACCTGGATTATCAGCACTGAGACACATAATGTTTATTTTTATATGGTCAGAAATGCAGTAAAATTAATAAAATGCAGACATTTTAACACAGTGGCTCAAGGTCATGTTCAGCTCTTTTAAAGGACAATATATTTTATATATATAATAATATAATATATAATATTTATATATATTTTATTTATCAAAATATTCATTTTAAAATATCAGTGAAATCTAAACAACTGTCCAATGCATTTTTTAATTAATTCCCTCCTGATACTGATATGATTCAGACATTACTGTGCATCCCTGATAAATGTTAAACATACTTTAAAGGAAAGAACCAACTTATTAGTTTTCTCTGTGGATGCTATTAGTAGGCTTGCACATAACTATGCCATCATTCTAACCAAATAACAGCAAGTACACTTTCATAGACCGTTGACCATGGATGCCAGTGACTTCGGTTGGGAATTGAACTACTGTCAGCAATATAATCCAACTCTGACCATGGCTGAATAAAAGCAGCTGACATTTGTGAAGTGCAAGTCTAAACTTTAACACAGACTAGCTGGTCTGGGATCCCCACAGAGCAGCCTATTCTTGAGGCTACATTTCCACAGGCAGTGTGTGGGTGCACAGTGTCTGGTTCTTAGTACTGGTCTTGTCCTTTGCGTTGGTGTGTGGTGCATTCAGCCCTTAATGCTGGTCTGAGGCTTACAAGAATAAAAGATGAGCAGATTGAGATGATGATTTAGGATGATGTAGCGCAGTACTGTAGTCCCTGACTGCTTGTAATCCCTCTAATCTGTACTGTCTGAGAATCAGAAGGGATTAGCATGGCAAACTCTATATCAAAGATTGACACGCTGAATGGCACTCACACCACCATGAAACACACAAATCAGTCATCTAAATCTGTATATGGAGTAGAAACTAGCTGATACAATGGCTGGCCAACAATGTTGGTCGACACTGACGACTCGCAGTTTTGTCGGTATCAGTTTATGAAGAGAACTAGTTAAAAATATCAAAAATAAGAGGTAATTAACAGAAAGTGAAATATTGTGGGTAGCTCCTCCTTCAGAGCACAAAATTAATATTATATTTAAGTAACTCTTCTCTGTGAGAGCAGAGCCTCCTTCACTGTGTTTGTTCAGCGTGCACTCAGTTTCTGTCACACGGTATTAGCCGGTACTGGACGATGAACTTTTCTGAGTACCAGTAAATGAGCTTGGTATCGGCCCAATACCCAATACCGGCTTTGGTATCAATGCGTCCCTAACGATAATATATAGGTGGGCGATATGGCAAAATGTACTATATCGATACTTCAGGAAGTTTTTTACAATGTACAATATGTCATGTTATTTATTTTTTCTGACTTCCAGTAAGTTAGAACAGACAAATATATTCATTTCACACATTGTACTGCACTAAGTCCAATTAAACAGGACTAATTATGCTCTCTTTTTAATCAAACATGCAGGTGGGAAGTGTTTTAAGTAATAGTATCCAAAATATGCTCAGAAAAGCATATTGTTACATATTGTGATGTAATTATCATGATAACAATAAAGACGGTCATGTTGCTCAGCTCTACAATGACAGAAAATTATTCTCATATTGCCCATCTCTACCAACCATCATATCCGTCAGTATAGCATGGTTTACTTAAAACCTGCTGGTTTTAGAAATCTAAAAATCTAAAAAATGCAAAAACACCTAAATACAAAATCCACCTATATTATCTGTTTACTTCTTTAAAATCTGTATCTATCACAAAATTTTCATATTAGTCAGGTCCTAATATGGAATACATAACTCTCCATGGCAAGTGTGGCTTTGTATCACTCCTATTCAAATTCACAGACGGAAGGGACTGGCAGATGGCAAAACAGAAAAACAATAACAATGTAGCTATCAGTGGCTTACAGCTGGAGTCAGTAGCAGCAGAATGATGATGTAATACTCTTTACACTCATGAGCTCACTACACGAGGGTTAGGAACAGGGCAGAAAACACACGAGTACATCTCTGCACGAAAAGGTCACATGGAGTTACAAGCAGAAAAGACAAGATTCAAGGATGTTTGACAGTTAAAGTGAAATAAAGTGAGCAGAATAAGAGAGAGAAGGAGGCCGAAAAGATCTTTGAGCGCTTTCACATGAACTTGGGTCCTCTGGAGAGTTTCTGCAAAGCCAGAATTACAATGCTCGTGTTTCACAATACATGAACAGACATTTTCAGAACAGGCATTGCAAGATGCATGTTTGCTAGCTTGTTTAAAAATATTCAGGTTTTCAAGCTGCACCACATTGAAAAAAGTGTCAGTTGGTTGCAAATGAGTGTACATGTCACATCAAGACAATTCTTGCCAAAGGAAATAAACTGAAAGACAGTAATTGTGCTGATGTCATATATTTTATTCATGTGCTAGTGACTGTAAATTAATGTAAATTCAAAACATCATTTGTTCCAGTGCACAAGCCTGCTACTGTGACGCCTCATCCCGGACCATGTATTCAGCAGCATCTGTTTCAGCCAGGATTTATTTGCATTCCAGATTATATATTGCACACTTTCTGTAGCGATCATGATCAGAAGCGCTCCGAGAAACAAATCAAACAGATATGTGTGAATATATGCTGCCTACAACAAGCCGTGCAGAGTTTTAGCTGCAAGCATTAATAAGCATGGTGAGTAATGACATGCACCACTGGGTCCATTAGTCAATGCAGACACCTGGGACGTTACAGCAGGCTTTTAGTTTCTCCTCCTCAGGGAGCGGTGCTCTAATCCACATGGAGACACTGGATGTATGTGTATTTGTATTACAAGTTGAGTTGTGTTACAAGATCAGGTCATAAAATGTGCTTGTAAAAATCAGACATCATGACTGAAATACTACTGTATTTATTATTCAAATGTTACAGATTGTAAATTATGTAAATTTAATCATGGTGATCAGCTATCACGATTGTTTTGAGCTGAACTGAAAGTACTATTATAATCATAACCATCTATCTCTACTTTTAACGATAAAGGTATTAATGCAATCTTGATATAATTTTTGTGTTATTAGTTTTTAATTACATAGTTAAATAATGACATACATTGACGTTTGATTCACATTTTGTATCTGTCAACTTCCGATTTCTGTTTCTATTTATTTCAATTTCAAGAAATAATAAAAATATAGTAAAAATGTAAGGGATGTTTTTCTTTAAATTCATTTTTATATATAACATTACAGCACAACTTTGTAATTGCTGGCAATAAATGCACTTTCTAAGGGTTAACCCCTTAAATGGCCAGGTTCCACTGGCAGGCTCAAAGTTTTATTATACACTTCTATAACCTAAGAACAGTTCAGCCAGTTTGCATTGAAGTCTCTGTAGTCACTGAATAATAAGCCTTAGTACGTAATGTATGTGGGATTTTAAGGGGTTAAATCTCTCCTCTGCTCCTATGACCTCCTGGCTATGAATAGTTATATATTCCACTGGAGGAAATGAACCTCTGCAAATGTATATTACTGTAATAATGCTACAGCCCATTAGTCCTTTCATTTCAGCACTTATTCACCCATTTTTGCTCAGATCTTTAAATGGCTGTTCTGAAAATTCCTGTAGTAGGACAGTGACAACACAGCTAAAGTATATATTCCTCCATGACTCTCATGCTGTGCACAGACTGCACACAAAACTGCTGCTCACAAATAAGGCTGTTAAACAGATAGCTATCTGTCTGTCGTTATATTATACATTCACAGGCAAAAATTACATGTTACATGTTTTGATCATTTTCTAAGTGAAAATAAACAAACTGATCCTCTGCAGGAAACAAACTTAAATATGGCATTATTTTGCAACTTTTAGTGCCCAATTTCTATTAATTTCCTGAGTTTAAAGTCCCTGTCAACATGGTTTCAAATGTTTACATTTTTGTTTTAATAGTAAAGCATTTACCAGTGTTATGTTCAGGAAATGTATAAAAATGAACACAATTTAGCGTTAGTGTTTAGTAGATAAATGCTCCACAAATATCAAGCTGCTGCAGGCTTGTAACTGTTTGGGTGTGTCAGAACAGAAAATGATTGTGGATTTACCCATGTCATAAGCACTGGTTATGTTAAATGGCAGGAGTGAGTGTAATGTTCTTACTAAGTTGTTCTAAAGTACATTCAACTAATGGCAATGTAGACAGCGCTTCCAACTTGTTTTGCAGTTATTTTTTTGGTCTACTTGCTAAATACATGATCTTTCTGGCTTGAACATGGCTGATACAGCTAGTTGATGGAGCCTCACAGACACTAATGATTTCACTCATGTCCAAACAAGGGCCGTAGCTTGACAAATCACCCAGAATCCCTTGAGGCTATCAAGGAGCCCTATGACTGAAGGCGATATGGCAGCCAACAGTGCTCAGTGGGGGGTGAGCATACCATTAACACACACACACACACACACACACAGGTTTCACCCAGAGAGAGTCTTTATATCACTCTGGCTAAGTGGTGCTGTCAGTTCAAATGAACATCCGACTGTTTAGAACAGTAATGAGTTTAAATCAGATTGACTTTATAACAGGGCTGCACCCAGAGCCAAGAACAAATGCAAAAGCCAACTGATTTCTACATATATTTTATTTGCTACATACAAGTACAAGTACAAGATATTCATTCTTCTGCATCAGAAAAAAGCAGGAAACATACATTCAACAGAAAATTATACAAAAGCTACAACATCAAAATATTAATATTAAATCTGTCAGTGTTTAATTTGTCTGCCACTTTAACTCTTCTATCCATCCTGTCTTAAGCTAGGGTTACAGCTGTGTCCTCCCAACAAAAGCTGCTCCCAAAGCTCTCGCTGACATTATGTTTTCCTTCAAACAGACATTGACATTCATGCAAACAACTACCCAAACTCACTTTAGCTTCCTTTCTCATGTGCATCTAAGATGACCAAAGGAGATATTTCTGAGGAGATTAGGTACAAGATTATCCACTCGCATAAAGAAGGGGAAGTCAAGGGAAAATAAGTTACCAAAAAAAAACATCAGATCAACACTCTTAAAGCCGCTGTCTACTCTTTTTCATTATTTTCTTGTAACTACTATCTATAGTTATCTATTTTTCTTTACATAGACATTTCGATCTATTTATAATATTCTATTTTTATGATGTTTTAACAATGAACTGGCAGACAAAGAAAGATGTTGATAATTTCTGTTAAGATATTTTGTAAATTTTCTTTTGTTTGATTTGAGTTGGGTGACATCAGATCTGCCACAGTTTGGCACAGGTAACATCAGAGCTGCCAAAGTTAGTATGTTAGTATGTATACATCTACTCACGCTCCTGTCCCTCAAATAAAGTGACTGCTCTGAGTCCTAGACAAAAGTCAGAGCAAGTAGCTTTTAAAGTTTTAGCATTTTAAACCAGGGCAGTTGCTTTTAAGCTTTCATCTTTGAGAAAATCAAGCTCTACTCTAACTTCAGATCCGAAAAAAATGCACAAGTGTTTCTGTCTATCTGTCTATCCACTGTAAGGTAGCTCAACGCTACGAGTCTGAAAGGATGTGTAGCTGTCAAGAAGCTGTTACTGAGAAACAGAAATTTGTTAATCAATCAAAGAACCTGCTGGTGTTCTCAGAGTCCAGACCTCAACATCACTGAATGTGTTTGAGATTACTTGGATTGTGAGAAGCAGAAAATGCAACCAACTTTGAAGACTGAACTTTGGAGATGTTGTTGGAAAACAAGGCTGCAGATGTCTTTGAAAATCAAGTCTCTCAAAAAGAATAGAAGCTGTAATAAAGGCAAAGAGCTTACACCCTAAATACTGAGTGTGATATTATATATTGCTGTTGAGGCTTTTGTGTAAAGTTTATGTTTAATATATCTTAATATGTGTATTTTTCCAGGACACTGTAAAATGAATAGCTTAACAGCTGTTCTGAACTGTAGATTAAATAAATGAAGGGTGGTCTTTTGTACAGCACTGTATGTATATATAAAACCATCTAATGACTTCCACACACACAAATCATGACATGCACTGAGTGAGATGGGATGTGGCACTGCATGCCTCTGTAGAGTAGCACAAGTCTGATTTGATCAGTGAAGTAATCAACCGTTCATTATGAGTATAAATGCGTACAGTGTGTGAGGACCATTTCTTGTGTAATGTACAGTCTCCCTGCAGTTTCTGAAGTGTCTTTAATCCCAGAGAAATGTGAAAGACTACAAAAAACTATAAGCAAAGCATTCAGAACACAACTACTGTGTGATTTGATTCAGGCAGTGTTGTCGTAATCAAGGTTCACCTTTAAAGTCGAGCTACAGCACTACTGGAACAATAGCTGTATGATTTGAATCACTGTGCATTGTAAGGTCTCCTTTCAAAACAGTCTGGAACATAAGGAACTTCAGAGCCACATTCTAGATACATTACAACAAGCATTTAAAGCATTTGTCATTTACACAGCATCTTAAATGCAAAATGCAGGCTGCTGTCTTCTGCTTTGCATTCGTTACCATGCTTATGTCAGAGCTGCTAAGTTATTTGTACACAGAATGCAAGGAAATCAATACTCAGCAACTGTCCGTGTCTAATCATTGAATTCTGTGCAATACATTTTTGTCTCTTTTGATAACAGCTGTTAGCCACATGACAGATATTATACTGTGGATATAATGTTATATGACATCAGATTGATTTCTTTACACAAACATTCATCTTCTTTGTATTAAAGGCACATTAGTATATCAGAAGGGCTTATTCCTTCAAAAAAACTGCTATTTGTTCTCTGTTTGTTTCAATCCAGACAATGAAGTTTGTAATCCCCTCATTACTGGTGGTTTGGGAGGTCATCATTCAATGTCAGCTAAACAGGTTATCTTTGCACTGGTTGTTATTAGAGTGACATGCTTCTCTGGGGAGCAGAACACCAAATGTAGGGGCTCAAAAGGAAAGGAGAGCAGCAGAATTACTGACTTCTGTCTTTAGTAACATAGATATGGACTGTCATATACATACAAATGGAATAATTTAGCATTTTGGTATTTATTTTAGTAAAATATAACTTACTACAATTTCCAAATTCGGAAAGAAAGGAGGGGCATTCTTCTTCAAAAGGCTACACAGATGGACTGAGTCTGTTTGAAAAGGAGACAAACCAGACGAGGAAACATAAAATTAAGAACAGGAGTTCCGCGTCTCCATGACAACCCGAGCCCTCTCTGTGCTCCAGAACTGCAAGGAAACCTTTCAGGACCCGAATGCTGCCATCACTTTTCAAAGACTAAGAAATCGTCTTTAACATCTGCACCCAGCAGGACAAAACCCCCTGCAGAAATAACACACTCATGCCACACACCTGTCACCCCGGCATGAGGGGGATCGAGAGGGCACATGGGTAGGCGAAGAATAGGAGAAAGAACTCATTCTTAATGACAACATGTGGACGTATGGAGAATGTTTAAAAGAGTTTAAAAGGGTGCGTTTTGGACAGAACTGTGCAACGTGCAGGGTATGCATGTGCCAGGCATGGTTCATTTCAATGATAAGTTAAAACAAAAGCATTTTAAGTCACATCTGAACATTTTCTTCTCTGCCATGCTCATTAGAAACCTATTCACTCTTGATCCTTGTCTGCATCCCAAGGACTTTTGGATAAGCGGCCACTGTTGAGCCCACTTCGATACAGTAATCGTCAAAGGCTGCCCTAAGGGCGAACAGAGGCACTCAGGAGCATCCCTCTGAATGCCAAAATGAGAAATGGGACAACCAACATTCTTGCAGTCCTCACATGAGAATGTAATTCAGGGCCACAGGACCATCAGTTCATTAATTGGGACAGGGCATAGTTGTGTGCTGATGACTGGCAAGTTTGCTTGCTAACACTGAACTACTTGCAACTACCTGAACTAAGTGCAATTCTGACCTATAATGATAGGGTGAATTATAAAGCCATTTGCCTTTTCTGGAACAGAACCACTGTGTGATTAGAAATATCTAAAAATGATCAATATATTTTCTTGTTACAAAAATAGCTATAACATAAGCCCTCAACACCCGACAAACACACATACATTGCTGCTGATGGTCTGCAGCAGTTTAGACCTTATTACTTTTTTATTCTATGTTAGCTTTACAGATACAATGAAAAACACATTAAATAAAATAATACTAAGTAACAAACCAATTTTTGAAAATTATTTTACCTTTTATTTTAAAAGCTGTAAACTGTAAACATGCATTAGTGACTTCCTTCTGAAGTGGGTTCATGTGTGCTAATAGCACCCACTGCTGGAGAAACTCCAGACAGCCACACATGCTCTGCTTGAGTAACTGGACTTCCAGTGCACTGTACTATTGCTTTAAACAAAGTGTGTATTGTCATTATTGCAAATGAGATTCTGGAATTCAGCTATAGATGCTTATTTTGATCATTTTAAAACTCATCTGAACCATCAAGACACTTAAGCTGTCCCAGCAGAGACACTGGAAAATTTGATGTACTGTAGCAGCTTATTAATGCCCTGTAATAATGAATTGTTTTAATAGTAAAAGTAAATAAAATATCATGTACACATATTATTTAAGATAATTTAGCAAACTTTTTAAAATTAAATTTGTCCTCAGTCCCAAAATAGCAATTTTGCCTTTGAAGCATTGTCATCAGGGTAATATCAATCGCTGCCGATGTCCGATTCCACCACCCTGTTACCCAGGCTTAATTGAAATTTAAAACTATAGCAATGATACACCCCTTAGTCTGTCCGAGCATCTCTCATTTGTCACTGTCAATGATCAAAACCAGGCAGTGTGTGAGTGTGAGTGAGTGTGTGTGTGTGTGTGTGTGTGTGTGTGTGAGGTAAGGGGGAGTATGCTGCGCACTTGCCACCCCATCCCATGTTTTCTGAAGTTGTGAATAAGACTTTTTTAGCAGATAAAATAAAAAATCGCATCTTGAGCTCAGTATCAACAAAGGATATAGAAACACAGAACATAGAAACTACAAATTTCCCTTTATCTCTTTTACTCAAACACACACATAGTCAATTTCTCATGCTGGAGGACATCTAGCTCCTGTATACATACACATCTCATCACTGTGCTCCACTGCACTTAAGTCGGCTGAATTATTCACCCAGATTACATAATATACACACTCTCACTCATTCTTTCACTCTTCCACTCTCTCCTGTGTTCTCTCCCCCACATATAGGTTATCTGGCTAATGTAGGTAATCCTGCTTTACCAGCTTTCCAGCTCTTTTCCTCTCCACAGCAAATGAAAACACACTGCCATAAGGAGACTCCCATACTATACATATTATATTGAACTATAATTGCAAGATAATAATTACTATACACAAAACAAACAAACACACATAGATTCCTGTCCCTGATCTCCAGCATTAACTCTGTTTCTCTCTTCGTCTGTTTCTTTTCTCCCTTCATTGTAACATATACTCACACAGGCACACAACACACCACATGCTGACCCAGTGTATCAACTTGCAGTAAAGCTAAGCATTTCACTACATGCAGTTATGAAGAATGAAACAGGCTCAGTGAACCAGTTCACAAAGCTACAGTGACTAAGCACACTTGCCTCAGAAAACCTTGACCTGTATGAAGATGCAGGTTGAAATCCAAACACATAGCATGAGAGAGAAAGAGAGAATGATACAGATAGAAAACAAAAAACAGAGAGAGCGAGAGAGAGAGTGAGAGATAAATTGAAACTGAGAAACAAATACAGAGAGGGGGAAAGAGAGGAAGAGAGAGACACAGAGAAAGAGTGAGAGAGAGAGAGACTGATACAGAGAAATAGAGAAGGAAAGAGGGATACAGAGAGAGACAAATACATAGAGGGAAAGAGATACAGAGAAAGATTCAGAGAGAGAGAGCAAATGAAAGAGACCGAGGGCAAAAGAGAGAGAGATAGAGAGATACAGAGAGAGAGAGTAGAAAACTTACCTATAGTAGAGGATGCCCCATGAGCGCAGTGATTTTAAACCAGTCAGTGTGTTTCTCTCTCTCTCTCTGCACAACCTCTCTGTTCGTACTGTCTCTCACACACTGAACCTGTGTCTTTTCCTCTGCTAATGTGTGTGTGTGAGCGGAGACTGGATGTGTGTGAGGTGAATGTCAGGATGCTCGCGTGCGTGTGAGAGCGCAATGATGCTGCGAGGTTCTGAGTATGAGCAGACTGCAGCACGCATGCATGTGTGTGTGTCTGTGTGTTTGTGTGCATGTGTGTAGCATGGTCTTGCTCAGTGCTGGAGAGAGTGAGTACTCATCAGAGCATGATGATGATGATTGGAGTACTCTAATCGCCTAGCAACCACTCCAGACTCTCAGGGAGGGGTCAGCTGCTGGTTCAGCCCCCCTGCCCCCCATGCTTTAGACAACAACTGGGACATTTTATTAATAGATTTAGGGTTTCTGTGCTACACTGTTGATGCTTGTAATCTGAAAGCAATCTTGTCATAATTGTAGCTTTAATTTTAAGGATTACCCAACACTTTCACAGAAAACAAAACATAAACACGTATGATGTTTAGTGGCCAACCTCCATGCAGAGGCGGGTAAGAGCCGTCTCAATAATTTATAGTATTAAGTTGCTATTCAGGCGAAACATACAGATCTGAGTGATCTACAGCCCCCATTCATAATTAATTTCCTGAGACCATTACTGTTTTCTTTCTCACGACTACTCATTCTTAAAGGTAGAGCTGATTTGGCACCGTGTTCATCTGCCTAATACCTGCCTAATACATGTAATAAAAGGGAGCATAACTTCAAAGAACATTCCTATTTTTAAAGTAGGCTAGTTTACACTTCAATGTGTGTAATCTACAATAACTAACTCCATCAGCGCATCACTACAAACTAGTACTGGACGATGCATCATCATCAGTATCAGTACACCGATATTGGTGTTTTACCGTGAAACTGACTTTCATCTTCGGGGGCATTGATAGATGATGAGCATTAACAGTACATTCCATAAGACAGTGGTGTCCTTGTAGACTAGCAGTTTCTGTGTTTTTAACTGCAATGTATATCTGTCTCTGAGGGGTGCTTCAGACCCAAAATACATAAAAACTAGGATGAGTTCAGCAAAAGTAGGACGAGAAAGCTTCATGCAGTCACTCTTTGAGTGACAGGAGCCAGTCAAAAGTTTTATGAATAATTACCACAAGGGTGCTTGTCATTCAGCATTTGTTTTGGGCTCATTTGAGCTCCCAATGTGTCTACCAAGACATGTCCCACTTTCATTTTACTTTAGTTCACCCTAAATAAATGGAAAGCTTCCTTTCGGTAAATCTGGTTTCTATAAAGTTAAGGTTTACAAAACAGCGTAACGCATTAACGTATTATAAAACAGAACAACAGAACAAATCAGAACAAGCTACGTCACGTTCCTCATATAATGTTTTAGTACAGGATAGCAGCATTTAGAAAGCATGGCCTCATTATCTTTATTAATACAAACCTACAAATCATCTGATACCATAATACAGTGATACAGAAATGGAAAATATTGTGATATTGAATTTTATCAATACTGCCAAGCACTATTAAAAGCAAAGGTCAGAGGCTGAATGAAGTATGCTGGAACAGAGATGTTAGTGTGGAGTCGCTGCAGTGGACATGCTATTCCTGCTGGCTGCATTAGAGCTGAGAAAGAGAAAGAGAGAGAAATGGACACTGCTGCAGACACAGGCTCTGCTGGCCCATTTGCTTGCATTAAAGCCTCTCTCTCCTCTATAAAGGCTTTATGTTCCACAGAGCCATGCAGCTTCAAAAGGGAAAGCTCTCCTTCAAAACCAACAGCGTAATCACCAATCAGATGCCGCCGGCTTTGAAATAGAAATGAGATATCTGACACGCAAACAGGTGCTGCTGGTTTTTGTCAGATCCTCTTTCTTTGCTACATGGCGAGCATTTTTTATGTGTTTGTATCTGAATGGGCGAGAGTGTGTGTCCTCTAGATCAGGGGTTCTTAACATCTTCTACCTCAACGCCCACCTTTTCATCACTGGAAAGAATGAAGGCTCACAGGAAAACAAAACTAAATTTTTTTGCTTAAAAGTTAATTTTTGAGACATTTTCAACATGGCAGTGTTTGAGTGCCTACCCACCCAAATATGCAATATGTAACAGTGAACATAAAATATGAACAGAATGATGCCAAATTAAGAGGAAATTTTCTACACTTTATACCTTTTTACACCAGTTGCTTGTAAGTGAACAACTGAGATGTCAGGGGGTGTGTTTTGTTTCTAGAGGCAAGGGGCAAAAATTGATGAATATGCTTTTGTGTGCCATTGTTGTGTGGCTTGTTTTAATATTGTTTACCATTTGAAAATGCCTTTTTTATTATTAAGTCGATAATTTTTTCACTGATTATTATGACAAAGTGCCATCACCAGCCCATTACAAACCACGGGTCCTCTCCAGTATTGGCCCGAGGACCACCAAAAGGTGCTTTGGGGCCCACTTGTGGTTCATGGCCCAGTGGTTGAGAAACCCTGCTCTAGATGATCTGTAAAGTATGCACAATTACATATGTGCATTAATTACTATGGGTAGATATTGCCTGAAGGTCTTGCCTGATAGCAGAATTACTCTCATTATATAACTGTGCTGAATGTGTGCACAGGCATGAAAGAGCACATTTATGAATCACTGTGTGTTTTCATGTATATCAATGTGCATGTGCACGTTTGTGTAGTTTTGCAGGTGTAAACATCTGAAGGCATGTTTTATAAAGCGCAAGGACACACTATATCAGCCTACTCACATGCACAGACATATGCATGTACACACAAATCATAGACTTCATATACCAGCTGAAAAATAGCAAACAGTAAAATACAGAGCTCTCCACATGATGTAAGTAACAGCAACTTCACTCTGTTTTCACGGATAGAAGTTCTTGCGAACCTGAGATGAATAACAAAGAATTTGGTGAATAATATCTCTCTTTCAAATTTTATTTAAGGGTATGCTTGGGTATCCATTTACATTAGGACTGGGTGGTCTCAAGTGGAATTAGAAGCATTAACTGCACAGAGCTCATATGAATCTCTCTCACTACTCTTTATTGTTACATCTGAAGGGGAGAGAAAAAAATAGACCTTAGAGGTCCAATATCCTCCTTTGAAAGGTTCTAATACAACACTGCTAATATAGCTTTTAATGCACAAATGTGATTTTCAGAAATTTTTGTTGGTTGAACAAGCACAAGCAATTCTATCTAATTGTAATACAGTGGGAAATGTAAATGAAATTTCCAATTCCAAATGTTTTCTTGCCAGAAAATTGGGAACCGGGTATCAGCTATTCTGCACCATTTATTAAAAGTAAAACAAGAATCGACCCTAGCGTTCAAAAGTTTGAACTAATCCAACCAATTTGTCGAAGAAACGTACAAAGTGATTTTACAGGTTTCAACTAATTGTCAGGAAGCTGTAAAAAAATACATAAATGTTAAATGTGTCAACACTGATGGACAGAATTGCAGATGATTTCTTAATGCCTGAGAAAAGTCTAAAACATTGAGAATGAATGTTTTACATAAGGAATGCCTCACATTTGAAACACTGGTCAAATCTCAGGAAGTTTAGAAAATACTGTAAAGCCTTTAAATTCATTTTAGTGCACATGTGGACCTGAGCTGCCTGACATAGTGTAACTTTAGTCTTGCAAGGACTTAAATTAACACTACATCCAAAATCAAGAACTAAACCATGGATATGTCTGTTGGAAAACATGTTGAAAGCAGTGCCGTAGTAGCCTCAAGTGAAAGTTCCTGATTTTGATCAAGTATCTTGAGGGTGGGAGTAATTTTGAAAGACTACAAGCGATTTGGGGTGAATTTTTTTAGGCAGACTGCTTAATTAATGTTTTTTATTTTCAGATTTTTGGTTAATGTTATTGGGCTAACACACAAGAAAGCCAAAAACAAATGTCTAACTTTGCTGTCTTTAAGTCATCACTACAATGTAGAGCATGCATTACTTAAGTGACATAAACGATAAGTGAGATGAGGTAAGAACTAAAATTAGCCTATCATCTAGGTAATTTATTTCAATTTGTCTACTTTATATCTGTCTCCGAACTTGCTGCTGACATCCGTTTTGAGAGATACAATGCTACGCTACAAAATACTAAATAACAAGACAATCTAAACACTGGTTTTATGCCAGAATTCCCCTTTAAGGGATGTTTTCATGGTTACCAATGTTAACTGGTGCATGTCAAATGGATGCATGTGTGTGTACGTGCAGACTATGTGTGTGTGTGTGTGTGGTGTGCACTATAGACAGCTTATATATGATGCAAGATATTCCTTCAGATAACTTTACTATTTCATTGGATGATGAAGCTGGAGAGGGTGTGTGGGAAGGAGAAGCTCAGAGGAAACCAGCCTGATCACTCTGAGGAAACAGTAGAGCAGTCAGTGCATATCTAAACTGATTTTGCCCATCCTGTCATAAAAGGAGACAGTGTTTTTACTGTCATATCCTTAACAGTAGAGATAAGCAGGAACCAGTGCACTGTTACTGGAGGGCTGTTCTCGGTGTGTGCATCAGCGGAAAGGCGGTGTGGGTTTATGTGGGTGGTACAGCAACATGGTCACACTGTCCAAACTTAACATCTCTGCACACACATATAAACAGACTGTCTCTTTCACTTCCTATTAGTCAGCTCTCCCTGCCAGACACACACAAACGTGTAACTACAGTATGTGAATAATCTCACACACACACACACACACACACACACAGACAGCAATAATCAAACACATTAACTCTTCAAGCTCTAATAGTAAAATCCCTATCTGACCCAGGATGGAGGTAAGGTCATTGCTGGACACTGTGATTCCTCTGTGACCTCCGTACACGGTGGTGTTGTAGTCATCTCAACACATGCTGTTCAACAAGCACTAAAGCATCCTTTAAAAACAAATAATGACTTCTTCAGAACTACAGAGAGACAGAGCGAGAAGTGGGAACGACAGAAAGAGAGCAAGAGAGACAGACATACAGAGAGACAGGCAGAAGGAGAGAGAGAAGGAGAGTGAGAGAGAGAAAGAGACAGATAGAGACAGAGAGAGAAAGAGAGAGACAAAAGACAGACAGAGAGACAGAGACAGAGAGAGAGAGAGAGAGAGAGAGAGAGCGGGAAAGAGGGTAGAGGGAAGCAAGAGAAGGTAAAAGAAAGACAGAGCAGGAGAGATAGACATACTAAAAGGGGCAGAAAAAAAGGGAGAGAGAGAGGAGGGGAGAGGGAAAGAGAGTGAGAGAATGAGAAAAGAGAGAGACAGACAAAGGGGGCAAAAGAGAGCTAGATACAGAAGAGGGGAGAAAGAGAAACAAGAAAAAGACAGAGACAGACAAAGAGAGAGGGGGTAGAAGGAGAGCAAGAGAGAAAGAGAGTGAGAGAAGGAGAAAGAGAGAGTGAGAGAGAGGCAGACAGTGAGACAAAGTGAGAGAAAGAAAGAGGGAGAGAGAGCAAGAGAGAGAGACAGATAGACATCATGAGAAAAAAGGGAGAGAAAGAAGGAGAGTGAGAAAAGGAGAAAAAGAGAGAGAGACAGACAGACCAAGAGAAGGAGTATAGAGTGAGAAAGAAAAGAGGTGAAAGAGAGAAGAAGAAAGAGAAGGAGAGAGACAGACAGACAGTGAGGGACAGACAAAATACAGAGAGAGAAAGAGAGACAGAGAGAGAGATTATGAGTATCGGTCAGATTGCTTTTGTTGGTTAAATGGTGCTGAGTGCTATTAGTTGGAGTCTCCACGCAGTCTGTGAGCAGGTGATAAGTGACTAACAGAACAGACAGAGTGAAGCTCCATTAGCACACTTACGCTAAATGACGTCACTCTACTGATGATAGAGGATACCAGTGATCGACAGTTCAGACATATTAAAGAGATGAGATACAGCAAAAGTGCCTGGAAATGTGGCTTATGTTAATATGGTGATATTTTCATTTTTGGTGGACTGTTGCCATGTTTCTAGATAGAAATGAAAAAGATAACAATGACCTCTAGGGTTAAGTGGATGGTCAAGAGCAGCAGCGATTATTAGCTTCCCATCCAAATGATGATGGAGGATGCTTTTAAACTAATTTCTCCTACATTCAGTTGAAAGAGTGTTGACCTTCACTCCTCAACTCACTCTGGTGTCAAACCTCAGAGATAAACCACTAAGACCCAGTGCTGAGTAGATTACTTAAGAAATGGAATCCGGTACTGATTACAAATTACATGACTGTCTGAAAAAATGTAATGAGTTACATGATCTTTTGGATTACTTATAATGGTATATTCTTATCTGGTTGCATTTGGATCACTTTTGGACTGTCATTTTGTAAATTTTCGTTTACAACAGCAACTTCCTATGGGGCTCAGCCTATCAGGTTTTAGAACCAGAACAATCTTTTTTTTATAGGAAGAATTAACCAACTGATTTATTGATGTTGCCCAATCCAAAAATCTTTAAATACAAAAATCGATAAAACAGTGACTGTAATTTCAGTTTATCCATCTTGAAAGGTATCATATTCATGATTACAAGTACTTCGTTTTTGTAATCCAATTATGCAATGCAGCTTACCTGTAATCTGTCACTACAAATCACTGCTAAATACTCAACTCTGCAAGCATTTAACCCCTTACAAAGCCATGTACAAAGTTTTATTACACACTTCAATAACCTAAAAAAAATCTCCATTAGTTTGCATTGAAGTCCCTGTAGTTAATGAATAATAAGCCTTAGTATTAAATAAACCTGGAATATTAAGGGTTTAAATTACCAGACAAAATAGTTTATATGCATTTTATAACAGCCAGAAGAGGAGAAAAAACAGCAAAAAACTTAAAGTTCACCTCACACTGACGTGTCAGAAGAGCCAGAGTGCGTCTCTTACTCCCCGTATTGTTGGTTCTCTGTTGTCCACAGCACACACACACCTTTACACAGGTCCAGAACTAACCACAGTCTGACCCACACTATTAAGACTGTGACAGAATCTCCTCAGAGACAGCCCCCTGTCCCAAAGGAAGAAGAGGGACAGACTCTCTCTCTGTCTCTGTCTCTCTCTCTCTATCTCTCTCACCAAGGCAAGTCCTGGTGAATACACTGATAGAAGCATGATATAAATGCTTCTGGCTCAATGTGCGAGGACTGATCTGATTTTAATTTTTCACAGTGGTGGTGGGACCAGGCATCCAAAGCTTTCAACGACTCTAAAAGCTCCACCACAGACAATCATTAGACAAAATGGTTAGGAAACATTTGTCTGATGCCTAAGACATTGTTTTACAACACAATATTGTAGTTACAATAGCAGTAAGAGCACTTTTGGCCTAAAACCTACTTTTTAAAATACATCCATGGCAGAGGGCATATTTTACTATTACCAACATTTTACCAAATCTACCACTATTTTATCATATTACCATAAACACCTGGTACACTTGTTGGTCACGGGTCATTTTGGATGGTAAATAAAATGGCTACATATGCATTGTACATGCTGTGACCCCTTGTTCCCAATGATGTACTTGTAGTAAGTAAATTTAATGCATTACTTTTTCGGTGTGGTTATGCATATTTCAAGTAGTTTGCATGTTTGCATGTGAGATATAAAAGCTTCTGATTAAAGCGAGCTGTAATACTTGGGCAAAAAACTTTTGGCTACACACTTTAATTGTGTTGCTTCTATTTATTCATCAATAATAAAAATATATTGTAATACTTTGCATATCTCTTAGCACTGGAAAACGCCACAAATATATACCTGAGTGACATCAGTCTGTGTATTTTGCTAAACTTGTGAAGAAAATGTGCTAATCTGTATAAGTGCTATTCTGTAATTGTGCACAAAGCTTGGTGAAAGATTATTTTACAGAACACCTCCCCCTGCTGGACACAAGACATTAAAAACCTACTAGTAACTATGACTACCCCAGTACAAAATATTTCCCTGACTAAATTACCTTTAAACAAAATCCTTCACAAGAGCATGAATAGCATAAATAATGAATTGCATAAATAAAAACACTGAAACCAATATCTGCACATGCAGTCACCACATACAATGTAATATATTTGAGCCCATGCAAGAAATGTTTGAACGTGCAAGATGTATTTTAGCATAATAAATATGGCAATAACACCAAGCAGTGTAATTCAGTGAGGGTTCTCTTACCTCCCACAGGGTCCTAAACTCCCTCTTCTCAATGCGCAGTAACTCACTGAACTCTCGTGTTACAATGGTGGCGTGACGAGGCGTGTTGTCCAAAATGGACTCCCCAAATGCTGTGCCAATGCCAAGCGTGCAAATAGTGACCGCATCCTTAAAAGGAAGAAGGTAAATACTTGTAAAGGCAAGGAAAGGAAGACATTGTTGCAATAATCAGACTAATGTGCCGTTAGAAATGAATGGGAGTACATATGCTCTCTGGCTCTGGTGTGGAATACCATCCTCAGATAACATCTATAAAATCTATGTACTCTTTTAATTAAATCTGCATTTGTATTGAGAATTCACTCAAAACTTGGCGAAGGACGTGTCTTCCAAAGATGTAAAGTGAGTTATTTATTTTGTCATCATACTGTTCATCAGTATAATGCTAACTTTGCATTTGAGACCTAAACATTCAGTCGGACCTTCCTTTTGACTCTGTGCGTGTGACTTTAAAACATAAGGATGTATGACATGGTCTGAAAAACTCCTGCGAATTCCAACCCAATTCCTCTGACGGAATTATTATTTCAGGCTTTACAGGGTGACTCACAGGAATGCATGCACACCATATTTTAGCCTGTTTTTTTCTTCTGATTTATTCATGCTACTTTTTTCAATTCCAACATAAAAACTCCACAGCACTGCTTTAAAGTTAAATACAGCATGCACCACTCAAACTATCTCAGTATGGAGTGAGAGAGAAAAAGAGAAAGAGAGCAAGCGAGCACTATTGCAGCTCCAAGGTTAAGACTCTCAAGTACAAGTAATTTAGAGAGCACTACATGCTTTTTAAGGCTTCTAAAATAAGCTTAGTGGATCAAACGGTAATGTCTGTCAGTAGAGTAGGCGCCAATGTGGTTAAAAATAAGAATTTTCATGGTTAAACATTTGAAAAATGGAAAATTGTAATTGTTTGATTGTCTTGTGTCTTGTGACACAACACTGTGAAGCATCTTTTGCTATTGTATTTACAGCCACTTTATGACATTTTATCATTAAGAAAAAACAGGTTTGTGGATGAACAAAATTATTCTCTCCTCTAACCATCCTGAAATGCAAAGAAAACAGGTGTATGTCAGTCCTAGAAAGGAAGGTTTGTATCCAGACCACACTCAAGGGCAGAAGATGTGTAATATTACCTGATGGTTTGCAGTTTCAGAGACTTTAACATCCAGTGAGCCAGAGAGGACAGCGTACCAGCTGGTGCCAATATCACCCTGTCTGTACACTTCATTACGGAATACACAAAAATAACAAGGACAAAGAAAATAACGTAAAACAGTTTCATATTTGGCACAGTTTCATACATGGATTTGGACACATGCACACATGTGCTGTGTCTATGAGTGTGTGACCTACATGTGATGCCTTTCTCCAGACACTCGTAGAAGCCACACAAACAGATTTGCTGGAGCAGGGTGGGGTGGAACTTCTCAAACGCTTTCACACTCTTCAGTCGGGCCATGATAATGTCTACATCTTCTCCAGAGCGCTCTGTGGGTCTACACAAACACACATCATTATTCTATCACTCACTGATTCACTGCCAAAGCATCTCATATGTTACTGACACAATCTTGACGACAATCCCATTTAAAGAAAATTATCCATAGTGTTCATAAACAGGAAGGACAAAGCAACACATTTCACAAAAACAACACATTTAAATAGTCAAATACCTCCAGACAAACCTTTCATCTACCTCATTCATTCTCAATCCTGGTCGTAGAGAACCAGTGACCTGCACATTTTAAAATATCTTCTGCTCCCAATACACCTTATACAACAAATGAACTAATCAGCAAGTCTGAGATGAACTGGGTGTGTTAGAGTAGAAAACAGTAGAGAACAACTGAACTAACTAAATTATCGTTGAAGACTGAGACTCATTGTTAATCTGAGTGCACACAAATTGCATTACTGCAGCCTGATGAATCAGCATGTAGTGCTGTTAATGCATCTTCCTGAAATCGGGAAATACCTTAACATTAACGGGCCCATATCATGGAAAATCAAATTCTGGCTGGATGTAGTTTGTAAACATTCCAGACATGTCTGAAAGTGAAGGCCGGAGCTAGCGCAGGAGAGTCCTTGCTAGGACTGGTATACAAAGGCTCCTTTTCAGTGCTCATTAAGAAACGTGACACGTTTGCAGCCATTTCTGCCTTTCTTCAAATGGTTTTGCACCATGTGTGAAGGACCATGAGTGACTGACGAATACACCAGCTGTAGTCCTTCAGTTGTGAAGAAAGGAAGGGCGCTTTTCTTAGCCACAACCAAAAAATCCTACGAAACAGGACAGCCTTGAGCCTCTTACTCAATGAAGCATTTAATTTGATTCATGTTTTTTCAATAGTAAATAATGTTATTTATTTTGCAACTTTAACAAGTAGTGGAAATGTGCTGGTGTGTTTCATGTATTCATTTAGCTCACATGCATTTAGCTTACAAAAAAAAAAAATCATGATCGGTGCATCTCTATTTATGATTATTGTATTGCCCCAATAAAGCTTACTTGAACAAGTATTGGGCCTCACCTCTCTTGTTCCACAGTATTTCAAGGTTCAAAATGTACAATTCACTTTATACATAGATACATAGAAATTAAACTGGTAATACCTTCTGCTATTAATGTTTTTTGTGATGTGTTAAAACGATGCCATTTATATGGATGTTCAGCCTACAGCAGTTGAATGATGTTGAAGTGACAAGAAGTGTTTACAATATAAGGCAGCCAAATAGAATGGAGGTCAGTTGCATATCAGCCTTAAAGGCACAGTAACAAGTAGCCTGTTTGATTCTTAGGGATAAAGAGATTTGGACATGTAAAAATGAAATATGTCTTTTTGGTATAGACAAGCACACAGATGTTATGTAGGTTATGGACTCTTAAAGGTTTTATACACCAGCTAGTCATTGTCACAGCACAAACAGAGAAAATGGGCTCATAGCTTAAAAGTAAAAAGTACAAAATGCTAAGTGTGTCAGCAAGAAGTTACATTTTTAAGGAGTTATTCCAATGTGTGCATTTTTCTCACCCAGATGAGATTTAAGAAGAATTCCACAGATATTTCAAATGTTCCATACAATCAAATTTTTAAGCTGAAAACAAAATCATTCAGAGTGATTTAATACAAAATGCTTGATTCCAGAGAAACTCAGTGAGTCAGAACTGTTCACAGTAGGGTTGATAGGAACCAGATGTCTGAAAAGTTTAATGCCTTTAAAAGCTCCCTTACAAAGTCATTTCATGAAACAGTTATAAACATGTTGCCTAAAGCCTGAGACACTGTTTTATAACCTTCTAAAAACTATGTTTTGTAAACCATTCCTGTAGAGAGGTACAGGCAGGGTGTTGCAAAGCAAAACAAATCCCAAGAAATATGTCTTTGTTTCAAATTCACTGCTATTGTACTCAAAAGACACATTTAGGTTCACTGGTGCATTCAGATAATAAACAAAATGGCCGTATTTGCAACCCATTTCGTACCACCACCACCACTGTAAAGAAACTGTTCTACCACATATGTTTCCTTATCTGTTACACAGATCAGCCCTAAACACATGATGGAGTTTAAAAAGGGAACTACTAACTAATGGAGACTCTAGAATAGTATAACAGTTTCAACCAAGATACTCAATCAGGTAGCAGCTTTTGGATGATCAAGACCTTTACCATGTGCTATTACAGTTTGAACAGTTGATGTTCTAAAAAAAGGTTGGACCAACGTCAGTGGTCTTGTTAAATGCAAACCCTGTGTATTTTAAGTGGGACTTACAGGTGAGTCACGCCTGAGCAAACTGCAAATGGTCACCCTTTCATCTGCGTCTGTGTGTGAATGTGTTTGTTAAAGAGGAACTAAAGGCCCATTTACTATGCAAACACATCTGGTACACCATGCCACGTTGTCACCACTAACACAAGATTTTAACCCAGACCCAGGAGCAGCTTCCTATGGGACATGCTGTTCCTGACCACCCTAGGACCAACCTTAAGTACTGGAGATAAACAAAAGTTATGCTTGGTTAAAAGTACACAAAAAAGCCTGTTGAGTTGTGGGACAAAGTCTCATGGTCAGATGAGATGAAAATTAACCTTTACCAGAGCAACGGAAAAGGGAAAAGAAACAGCTCACAATTCAAAGCAAGATATCATTAAACAGGGGGTTGTTTGCAAGTACAACTGCCAGTGGAATGGACTCGGTTGTCTTTAATGATGATGTTACTGACGACAGCAGCATCAGGACAAAGTGTACAAAGGTGTCTTAATTATACAAACTCAACAGCCTTTGTTTACTGGAGACAAAACCAAAAAGGCCTCAAAACAAGCAGGCACTGAAAATGGCTTCTAGCACAGCATCACCAGATAAGATAGATATCCACTACACTAGATGTTGGAACACTGCTGTGAGGATTTGATTGTGCTCAACCTCAAGCGCATTAGTGAGGTCTGGGACTGATGTTGGATGATTAGTTCTGGATCACAAATAACACTCCAACACAGGGGTGGGCAATATGGAAAAAATATGATATCACGACCTCTAAAGACATTTTTGTAACGCATGATACACATCACAAAATGTTGACACACACACACACAATGCACTAGTAGAGCCACATTTAAAACTGGCATCAAAAACTCGACAACTTTTCACATACTGTGCTGCACTCAATCCAATTAAACAGAACTAATTATCTTTTAATGAAACGTGCAGTTGGTCTATGTTTTTTCAAGTACTGACAATATCCACAATATCCTCACAAAAGCATATTGTTCATTGCAATAAATAATGTATCCCAATAAAAGAATGTCATATTGCCCACCTCTACTCCAATTAAAAGGTATTCAGTGGTTCTCCAGAAAACGCAGTTCCACTGCTACACAGCCCAGTGCTGGAGGGCTTTATACCCCTCTAGTCAACACCTGGCATTACACATGTTGAATTTCAGGGCCTGGCATGTCTTTCCTTAACAGCTAAACATATCTGCAAGGCAAAATCTTGCTGCTTTAACCTCCTTGTACCTACTCTGTTTCTTGGTCAACCCTAATCTAGCAATCTATCACAGCAATGCAATGTATTTACATACAGTACATGCACTTTGGCAAATGTTTCAGAACTTTTACTGTTTAAGAACTTTACTCACTTGATAGGAAGTAATTTGCTAAATGTATATGATAAAGTTGTTGCTGTTATTGGACTGTTTAAACATTGTTTTTTTGTCATAATTTACACCTTTAAGTTATAAATCCTTTCAGATTGTTTGTGTGTTTTTATCATTTTTTGTCACTTTGCCTTCTACTGGATAAGAGTGCCTGCCAAATGATTCAGTGTATAATTAATGTAAAAAAAATGATTCCTACTTGTATGGTTCACTCAATACAGGTGTCAAGAGCAGTTTACATTCTGCATTTTGGCCTCATAGCCATGTGTGGGTGATATGGCAAAAATATAACATCATAATACTCTAAGATATTTTTATGATATTTAGTTTTTCCAAGATTTGACAAGTTGGAACAGAATGTAACAGTAGTGCCATATTTAAAATATATATTGAGATGGGATTTGTGGTGCATCCACGATGGTAATAACCAACATTTTTCATGCACATATCAGTGGATGCCGAGACCAAAGCCAATAGACATTTATAAAATGCAAACACATTTATTTAAGTGTTACACATCGAGTAAAATGGATAAAATGCAGATATTTTAGCACAGTAGCCTGGCGACAGCTAAACATTCTGCTTTTCTGTACAATAAATTGTCATCACTTTGGTTTCAAATATCGGACAAATCTTACATTTTTTTAAGCAATCATGTCCTGATACCAATATGATATCATTGTGATATCGTTGTCCATGCACAAAAAGTACTATCTAAAACTACAAATACTATGATTTTTGTTTTACATACATACATACATACATCTTCTAAACCGCTTATCCTTCTGGGTTGCGGTGGGGTGCTGGAGCCTATCCCAGCTGTCATTGGGCGGAAGGCAGGATACACCTTGGACAGGTCACTAAATCTAATTATACAGGCTTAATTATGTTCTTCTTGTAATAAAACATGCAGTTGGTCAGTTCTTACTGCACAAACTGATCTTACAAGTTCTTCTAAGCACTGACAATATCCACAATATGGTCAGAAACGCCTACTGAGACGTAATGTAACATCATTTATCACAATAATAATAAATATCATCATACAGCCCATACCATGCCCACATGGTATTGTTTTATTTGAAAGTACTGTTTTACTTATCCACATTGCTGGAGAAGAGCAATAATAAAAAAGAGCATAATAAAAATTATGTTTTAATCACATATGGACTGTATAACATCATATGCCACCATTTCCAATAAGCAAGTCTATTCCATGAAATGAGCTCTATAAGAACAGTGACAGATTGTTAGTGTGTGACTGTTTATAGTAGAGCAGCACATATTGGGTCTACTGCCAATGAAAGCCAATTTTCAAGTAAGCACTTTGCAACGACAGTCAACCATCCATTATTTTAAACTCTACTAAATCAGCCAATGAACATAATTCAAATGGTGGATTAATATGTTTTATTTATTGCAGTACAGTGCTGAGTTGCAGAGTTCAGTGCTGGAGGGATTAATCTAAAAGTCCAGTTTCTCCTCATTAGTCTTCTTTCTGCAGTGTAGCATTGGCATACATAAACCACACAGCCAAGGAAAGAGAGACAAACAAACCTCCAGTGCAAGCTAGTTGGCTTGTCTGAGTATTCATGACTGAGCTTTGCATCTTAGGTCTATATGTATGTAAACCACTACTTAAAGCGTTATCTGTGTGGCCTTACAAGTCACATTACTTTTATGTGGATCATATTTTATGGTACTGCATTGTAACATAACATACCAAATGTATGTATGTATGCATGCATATATAGCAATTTAGATAACAGCAATAAAAAGAACAGCTTTTTTTTTTAGTGAGAAACCAGTCTGTATCGGTCAAGCAAAACTCCACTGTGCCATGTATTGCACTTTTAGGGCATTCAGCATTATAACAAACTGAAATTGTTACACCCTACATATTATATATTGTTCGAATAGCCTAATAGACTAGAGACTAATGTAATAAATTCTTTAGTCTTACTGTTCTTGTATCTCCAACCATACAGCACCACCACAATTTATAAAATCATGCAGACATGGGTCAAGAGATTTAGATTCAGTTAATATTTACTTATATTTACCTATAAACATCAGGATATGGCGAAATGTGACCTAAATGACTTTGACCACAGGGTAACTGGTTGTTGGTGCCAGATGAAGTGGTTTCAATATTTGTAAAACTGTTGATATGGGATTTTCACGCACAGCAGTCTGTAGAATTTACAAAGAATGGTGCAAGAAACAAAAAAATATCCAGTCAGCAGCAGTTTTGTGGTTGGAAAGGCCTTGTGAATCAGAAAGGTCAGAGGAGAATGGCCAAACTCGTTTGAGCTGACAGGAAGACTTCAGTAACTCAAATAACCACTCTTGTTGTGCATACAGCATCTCTGAATGCACATATCAAACTTTAAAGAGGATGGGCTACAACAGCAGAAGACCACATCGAGGGGATTGGAAAAAAATATGTACCAGTCCAATGAAACTCCATTTCTGCAGATGGTAGCTCAGAATTTGCCTTAAACAAAATTAATCTAACTGTCTTGCGTCACCAGGTCAAGCTGCTGCTGGTGGTGTTATGGGTTGGAAAATGTTTTCTTGGCACACATTGGGCCCCCTGATACCAGTCGAGAATTGTTTGAATGCCACAGCCTGTCTGAGTATTGCATCCATGTGAGTCCCTTTATGACTACAATTTATCACTCTTCTAACAGCTACTTTCAGTATACACATTGTTACAAAGCACAAGTCTTCTCAAACTGCTTACAAGAAGAAACAATGAGCTCAGTGTACTTCAGTGGCCTCCCCAGTCACCAGAGCTGAATCTAATAGGTGCTCTATTGGGATGTCAAAGAGTGGCTGATAGTAATGTAATGAAGCTATTTTACATTCAGGATCATGAAACAACCAAGCAGACACAAACTGACCGTTTAAAGTTTGCAAAAGATCCAGAAGGTTTCGTTTATTGGCCGTGTCCTCGGCATTGTGCCCAATTACTTGGCATGGCAAGTGTCGAAGGCATTTGGCAAATCATCCACATCCATCTCCAAGTGAGGACGGCTGTAAAACTGTGCGTATATTGATTTGCTCCGGGATGATGGAGCCATTAATACTAGATAAGGATGGGTCGGAGCCCATTACGCCTTCACAATGAGATCTGCGTGTGCCATAAACACATTGGGAAAGATACTGGAGTTGATAATCACATAATAAAAAGATCCGTGTAACCCAGGTTTCACCTGCAGGTGGTGTATCAGGATCATATGATGGAGACTGCCCTTGTGTGCAAAGGCTGGAGATGAAGTTTACAGGTGAGACAGCTCAGATTAATGAAATGACAGATTCATTATTTGTGAGGTGGCACTCTGTCTGTACTGAACTGGGGGCAGTCTAGCAGCCTGAATACACAAACCTGGCTGATGTACTTC
This sequence comes from Colossoma macropomum, assembly GCF_904425465.1. NCBI lineage: Eukaryota > Metazoa > Chordata > Actinopteri > Characiformes > Serrasalmidae > Colossoma > Colossoma macropomum. Next base: position 27,233,940 of record NW_023494784.1, on the reverse strand, counting down.
ACAATGAGTCTGCAGAAACAAAGCCAATACCACTGCGGTGCTGCTGCTCTCCTTCACATCAAGAAACACAAGGCTTTTTACAGACTGTAAAACATCAAACCACAAAAACGAGAAGATAAAGTGTGTGTACTAGTTATCCCACAACTAGGCTACGAAGTCTGCAGTGCTTAGAGGTGTAATGAAAGACATGTAAACCTGACCACTACATGTTCACATCGAAGCGTAACATACCCTCTGATTCGCGAGGTTCTTGCGTCTTATTGCAATTTTCCGTTCCACCTTAAATGGTGCAGCAGTTACATTCTGGCGCCCGCAGGACCGTGAATGTAACTGCGCACCAGTTAAGGTGGAACGGAAAATTCCAGTCAGGCAGTCAACTTCAGCCTCGTGCGTCTGCATGACTACAAATACTTGTCCTGGTTAAACGTTAGTAATGTACCAGTACAGCAGACTGTACAGTAACCGATCCTTCTCAGATAAGCCAGCGCTGAGATCGCAGCGTGACCCACATCCCTGACCAAACTCAGCGCGAGTGAAGTACTGAATGTGTGAAGACTGAAGGAGGAAAAATTAAAACACAGTAAATATTACTCAGCTTACCGCTTATCGAGACAGACTATCCATTCAGCAGACGCAGAAGAATGGGCAGAAGTGTGAGCTGCCACCATCTTTGACGAGATCATGGACTCGGGAAGGCAGTTCGCATCGTCCGGACTTGTTAAAGGGTGACTTTCCTCTGAGCCATCCCCAGGTCTCTCACAGATAGGTGAAGGCTAACGTCACACACTACGAGTAATAAACATGCATCACTGCAAAATTAACGAAGAAGTACGGATGAAAAACTTTTATTGCTGTATTCACTACACTGTTCACAACTACAACTACACTGAAGAGGAAAAATAAGCCTCTCTGGGTGAAGTAGCTGCTGCTGGCTGAGGCTGCACTGCAACACTGTTGGGACTTTAGTGGCAGCCTCACTGCACAGTGCGTGGGAGGGATAAAACAGTAGCTGCCTACTGCAGTCTGTCATACAGTGCAGTGTGGTACACATTAGATTCATTACTGTACCGCACACTGGACACATTCCCTGGACAATTACAGCACCACAAGGGTGGGCACTAACTTACATCTAATGCCCAAGCAAAATACTGATGCATTTGCACTTTTTAGCATTTAGTATTTGCAATACTGTAATGTAATAAATTGTAATATTTTTACTTATACTCATAGGCCTATACAGTTGAATGCAAAAGTTTGGGCACCCCTAACCAAATTACATATTTTGTTGATTTATTAATTGAGAAGTAAACACAACCACTGCATAAAACTATTAAAAAAACATTTTCTGCATATGTTAATATACAATTACTTTATATTTCAGTAACTTACAAAATAGTAATTGTGGCATGTGGAAACCTTTGGACACTCTACTAAGTCAGTACTTAGAAACACCCCTTTTGGCAGATATCATAGCTTGCAAATGCTTTTTGTAGCCAGCTAGGAGACTTCATGCTTTCTGCCTTTCTGAATTTTCTTCCACTCTTCCTTGCAGAATCTAGTTAGTTTGGTGAAATTCTTGCATGCACAACATTGTTTAAGATCCACTCACAAATTTTAATGATGTTCAAGTTGAAGGACTGTGAGGTGCATTCCAAGAGCTTCAGCTTTCATATCTTGAAATTGTTCATGGTGGATTTTGTGGTATGTTTTGGATCATTGTTCTGTTGTAGATGCCAGTTTCTTCTCAGCTTAGGTTTCTTGACTACACTTGCTTACTTGCTACATTTGCTTCCAGGATTGGCTCATATTTAGTGGAATCCATTATTTCGTTTAACCATGCTATGTTTTTTGTGCCAATGGCTGCCACACAACCCCAAAGCATAATATATCCACTACCATGCTTGACAGTTAGCAAGGTATTTTCAGTTTTTTTCATCAAATGCTGCTCCTTTTTTCCAATCATACCTGATGTGATTGTAGCCAAAAAATACTAACTTTAGTAACTATTTTTACTTCACAGACCCATAGTTGCCCATGGTTGTTGATTTTCAGCACAAGATTCGAAGAGTCAGATAATTTGTTACGCTTGAATTGACAGATAAAAATTCCTAATGACAGTTGGTGACCTGCCTGGCCAGTCCTAACAGGTCAATTAGGCCCTAATGAGATAATTAAGTTCTGAGACTTTAAAACTGGAAGGGTATCCAAATTTTTGCACATGCCTCAAATACTATTTTTAAAAGTTATTAAAATATAAATGACTGTGCATTAACATTTGAGAAAAAAGATTCTTATAATATTCTTAAATACTATAGAATATTATTAATAAATAAGTATTGCAATCACTTTTACATAAGGAGAGCTGGTGTAAAGTGGGATCTGGTTGTTAAAAGTTTCTTTGTTTACAGCAACTGAAGACTTCTTTTCTGAATGGTAATGGGCAGACATCATGCACTAAGAAAAAATAACAGAGTTATATGTAACTGTCCACAATTTGGATATGGTAAAGAAAGACAGAAGACCAAAACAGTATTATAAACGGATCTCCCTCCCTTATTGGACTGCCACGGTTCAGAGGGAAACTGTTTCGTTCTGTTCTCTGCTGTGTGAGCTCCAGACACAGGCATGCTGAGCAGTCCAAGTCCAAGTCTCATTATTAAAGTGTGCACTCAGCAACCCGGAGGAATTCAGTCCTGCAGAGAAAACTATAGAGATGGAGAGAGAGAGAGAGGGAGAGGGAGAGAGAGAGAGAGAGAGAGAGAGAGAGAGAGAGAGAGAGAGAGAGATAGAAAGTAGGAGAAGGTCTCTTGCTGACTTTGAATTCTCTTCTAAAACAACTTCGGTTATGTGCAAAACACTAAAGCAGCCCACACAGATGCCATTAAACTGTGTAATGGCTACAGTACTTTCTGGCACCTTGTGAATACAAGCATGTAATGAGGACATATTGGTGCATAAATGAGCTAAGAAACAGCTTTGTCCTGGAGAGATGCTGTAAAGGAATTTTTTTCTCTTTTTGTATTGAAGACAAAGTTCTGAACTGGTCATTTGTTGCTTCAGTACAGTCAGTCCTGAAGTAGATTCAGTTTAAAGCTTGTAGCCATTAACAAAACAACTCAAAAACAACAGTGAAAGACAACAGCATCGTGACTCTAATGATAGAGTTGAGGTCTCTGCATTCCTCCCACTGTTTCCTAGGCAACACTGAGAAAGACTTTGTAAAATTCAGTTGGTCAGTGTGTTATGGTGCCTGTGTGTTATGATGTTGAAACATATTTCTCCACAGCACTTCTGTACTTACTCAAAATCAAAATAACGAATATGAATCAATTTTCTACCCGTTCTTGCAGGTCTAATGTTTCCACACACTGATAAACTCAACTGTTGTGTCAGACAGTTTGTCCAGAAGGTGGCAGCATCCTAATATGAGTATGTGGATTCTGGCCACACATCCAGAATGATGACAGGACCTCATTACTACCAGAAGTTTTCAAGTATAGTAGTTCAAACATTTTATGGAAAGCAACTATATATTGATCCAAAAAAATCTTGTGTTTATAATACCAGACAGCATCTGTCTGTCTATCTATCTATCTATCTATCTATCTGCTGTATATTCACTTTAATATGACTGGCATGAGGGAGACTTAGTATGCAGCTCACTACTCAGTTGGAAGTAGTTATGCAAATGCAAACCCCCAGGACAGGAAATAACCATTTATAACATTGAAACTAATCACAAAATATTATTTGGATTTTATTGAGAACCATTTGTTACATGTGATCCTGAACAAGATTATTATCAAACTTAATATCTGACTGATATGGTACACTGATTCACGGCAGAATAACCAAACCTGTGAATTACAATAATATCCTACCTCTCACTTAACATGCAAGCTAATTCTACTTACTTCATAAAGTATGGCAGCTTATATTTTGATCCTATGTTTTGGGCATAAACGTGTTGCCCTGAAGTGGATGTGAGTGGTATAGTTGCTAATCCATCCATCCATCATCTAAACCACTTATCCTTCTGGGTTGCGGTGGGGCGCTGGAGCCCATCCCAGCTGTCATTGGGCGGAAGGCAGGATACACCCTGGACAGGTCGCCAGTCCATCGCAGGGCATAGTTGCTAATATTAAAACAAAAATAAAGCCACTCTATCTTGTTACAATTTCATAGACAAATGAAAAAAAAATGTTTCACCAGGCCCACCAAAGGTGAACAAGTCACCATTAGAAATGGAAAAACACCAGCAACAAATCTTAAATGTAATCGAATCCAAACCAAACACATGAAACAGAAACAAAGGGCTCCTGCTGAACCCCTATTCCAAAAAAGTTGGGACGCTGTGTAAAATTAAAATAAATGTAAATAAAAACAGAATGCAATGATTTGCAAATCTTGTAGACCCATATTTTATGGACAATAGAACATGGAACACATCAGATGTTGAAAGTGTGACATTTTACCATTTCATGAAAAACTCATTTAGAAAATTGAAAATTGCTATGCATACAAATTATTATCATTATTATTATTATTATTATTATTATTATTATTATTATTCAGCAACTACAGGGACTTCAATGCAAACTGGTTGTGCTATTCTTAGGTTATAGAAGTGTGTAATAAACTTTGGCCCCTGGCCATTTAAGGGATTAACTGTGTTAGCCAGATCCTGACACTGAATTATGATAATAGCCAAGTAAGGAAAATTGATAGGAAGAAGGCCTGGGTGATATCTTAAAATAATTACCACGATATTTTCTAGTTAAAAATCGTGATTATCGATATCGATGCCCACGTGGTTTCCACGTTGAAAACAAGGTATTTTCAGAATTCAACTAACCACCAGGACACTTATTGTACAGAAAATACTGCACATTTTACTCAGTAAATTGCATGGAGCAGAGACAGAGGAGTTTACTATACCGGAGCTTTTTAAAGGACCTGTTATAACTTAATGTTTTATTTTTGTTTTTTAAATAAACAATGTGTATGTTTTGTTACATTTTTCTGAAAACACTGACTGTAGACGGATCAGAGGAACTTACTCTCCTGGTTAGAGCAAACCTAGCTGTTCCACTGTAACTTCTAGTCATTTTACCTCGTTTATGTTTTTTAATGCAGTGAGTCACTCTGAGGTAAGCTGAAAGCCTGTATGTCAGCTTTTATTTTCGATTCCATTTATGTAAGGTAAAGTAGAAGGGTTGGCTAGCATTACAGCACAGCAGAGAGAACTAACATGGGCAGTTTCCTAAACCTCTCTCTTTCTCTCTCTCTCTCTCCCTGTGTGTGAGTGTATGTGTGTGCAGCACACACTTCTTAAATGTGAGCCCCAGTTTCCCAACATATTTTGCAAGATGCTTAAGGGTAAATTAGTCCTCTATAATTCTCTGTCAGTTCGAAAGTCGGCGATTATTGCCTTTTACACATCACCAGCGGGTTACTTGTCCATCATCGATGATATCCAATTACATCGCCCTATCGCCCGGGCCTAATAGGAAGTACAGGCCTTTTGTGAGGGCAGGGTCAGTGGAATAATAAAAATAATATCAACTTAATTAGCACACTGGTCAAGCTACTGTACTTTACTACCTGTTTTTGTAAGCAGAAGAAAGTAGTTGCTAATCTTGCGTATTCCTGCTGTAACATTAGGAGCTCTTCAGATCAAGATCAAGAAGAGCTTATCATACCAATCATGTACAGGCATGCAAGTATACAGAACAATGTTCTTCGAGGGCCTCAGTACAACAACAAGACAATGTGTTAAAGCAGATGAAAAAATACTACACCAAGTAGTACAGGGGGACTGAGAACTTCAGCGAATGTAACGACCGTCCCGTACTTAGTACTTTTACGATGCAAAGAACCCTTTAATCAAGCAAATGTATCATTGAATGTTCATGCTTCTATTTAGAACCATTTTCTTTGCTAAAGAACCCATTTTTCTTTGCTAATTTTCTTTGCTAAAGAACCCTTTTTTAATCGTGTATATCTAATGGACGTGAAGTCTTCCATCGTGTTATTTCTAGTGTGGCAAATGTAGGGCGGAATTTCTTTGTTCATAAATGATGTTTTGTTCAGCATTGTACTGAAAGCCTGGTAATCAACTCTCTCAATGGTGTATACTAACATTACCACATAAAGAAGGGAGAGATTTCCAAACTGAGGGCCAGTATGATAATTATGGCAGTGCAGTATGTAGGCGTTTAGGAAAGTGACTTTAAAATCCTTTGGTCCTCCCTGAGAAACGAGGGGAAACTAACCTTATTGAAAATTTCCTCTTGGAAAATGTGATTTATGATCAGCCGGGTAGAAGACTGATGAGGACATGAATGGCTCTGTAGTACAGCGCACGAAAGTGTTATATGCCAGCATCAAATATCTGTTTCATCTGAGAAATAATTTAATGCACTATTCAATGAATCCAACGTTTCTTGGAACTATCCAACCTTTCTTGGACTTTCTGGATAAGATAATCTGAAAATGAGGATTACCAGACTTGATTCACTAAAGAATCATCGGTATTTGTTAAAAAAAAAAAAAGTGGAGACTTGATCTTATCAGCTCCTTGCAATGAAAGGTAAACATAAGCATGAAATTTCTTTCCATCACAGAGAGCAAAAGAACCCCAGACAGGGCTTGTGGGCTCATGTGAGGGCGAGTGGGATGAGGGGTGCTATTTTTAAACACAGTCTATAGTGATTTACATTTTAATCTGGGGAGGTGAGGTCAACAGCATTTGAGTGCTGCGGAGAAAACTGTAAAAAGTCCCAGTAAAGTCCCTTTACTGTGTGCTGTGATTTAGAAAGTAGAGCCAGTTTATTATTTACTGTAACATACACTACTTAGAAACACAGCATTATGAAAAGTTCACCAAGTGTACTCAGTAAATGTTTAAAAGCATGAGTAAAACATGATGAGTCACAAATCTGGCTTCCACATGAGCCACAAGTAGAAAAGATTTTTGGAGTTGTACTTTATGCCAATGTGAAAGCAGTGATACTGTTCCTCTGACATATATCGTAGTAAGGTTCTCTTTCATACTGTAGAGGATGAAAAAGCAGCTCAATTTAAAGCCTGGACTGATTTTTCTTTTTCTTTTTTTTAGTCTTTTGAGTCATTGGTTCAGTATACGGTAGCAGGGCGGTTGACTTAACTACAGTTTACTTAACAAAACAGTTCTACTCCAGGGACATGAGGGAAAAGGAAGGGCTGCCCTTAATAATTGCCTGTCTGCTTTTCAGGCTCGTGGTTACTAGGAGATGCAGGAGGCATGCAGGAGTCAGTGCACACATGCGGGCCTCATGTGCGTGGGCAGTGGTACTGGAGCCAGCCATGCATGCACTCCCGAGTAAAAGTGCTTAACACTTACTCTCGCCAGCCAAGTTAGGAGAATTATCAACTGCAGTGTTCATACACATTTTTCTTTCTTTTATGTTAATCTAAGATTCGTTTTGCTTTTAAATGGTCAGCCATAATGTCACAGTTTGTAGGACTTGTGCCATTCATAAATACAGTTACATTCATAAACAAAGTAACATACACAACTGATATAATCTTTTCTCATCTCTAGGCACAATGTGACGGGGAGATGACTATAAGTTTGTTGCGCCTAGAGCTAGGAGATGATTACATCAGTTGTGTACGAGAAGAGAAGTGAATGACTCTGTTAAGCTGAGCTCATCAGATAACGCTGCTTTCAGTCAAGCTGAAATGAGAGCGCAGATTGCTGACGGAAATGCCACAAGACCCCAACTCATTTGGGGGGAAAAAACCTTCTGATGCCACTGAGTATTTCTCACTGTGTCTTTAAAAAAGTAGAAAGACATAAATGGGCTGGAATGTCCTTCAGGAAACTTTCTGAGCTTTTTGAAATGATCTCCTCACATTCACAGACTTATAATTTAAAGACAGTGTTGCCCTGTAAATATGCATTCTTCCAGATTATCTGAACCTTTCTCCATGTTATTAATTGCAGTTAATTTTTCATGTATCATATGATTAAATATGTACATTGGGTCATCCCTGGAGCAGAGAGAAACAGAAAAGCGTAGAGAACATGCATGGGTAAAATAGTTCACCATCTGCTTCAGCATTATCTGCCAAGTCACAGTCTAAAAGATATCTCTATTAGAGGATTTTGGTTTGCTCCATCTACAGATATTCATTGCTGTGCATTGCGTGAGTGATACTTAGCTTTTAAATTTGACAATTTCTGGTCAAACTGACATAAATTGAAATTTATGCAAAGTTTATCAAACCTCTGACTGGCAGCTGTCACTATAAAACTTAACGTTGAGTTTATTATAATGTCTCATCCACTGTAAAATCATAATACTAATGAAGGCAACACCAGCATGTTCACGTTTCTATGAAGAGTTAATACTTGATTGAGCAATCTTCATGTAATAAGCAGCATCTCTATATGTCCATCAGTAATACCAAATGGTGAGGTTGTTTCTCTTCATCTCCAGACCTGAGACTGTTTGAATGTGTTTAAATGGAGGAATGAGGGATAAGTGCAGTAACACTGTGGCCATTTAAATATTTTTAACCCTTATGAAGCACAACATGAACCTCACAAGTAGGGTTGGTCATCTAGACACAGTATCCACACTCATTTTGCATCTAATCTCATATAAACTGCATTGGTGCTGAGGCAACTGTCTTTAAGGGCACAATCACCCAAGCCAAGCCAAAGACACACTGCAGAGGAAGTCAGTGAAGACTTACCCCTTATCCACTGTGTAATTTATGGGACTATATCCAAATAGTTTTTGTAGCTACAATTTTCATTCCCATAGTGAACAAGGAGATGAAGTTAAGTGCTTTATCTCTATAATAACATATGGTTGCATTTTACGGCTCTGAAACATCTCCAATTGTTTTAGTGCAATAGACCTTACTCTATAAAAACGCTGTTACATAAGCATTTCATGGTAATTTGACTGATTGAATGAGGCCCTCTGTAGTCATTCGCCAGAACAGAGATCTGTTAGGAATAAAAGTCAGACATGTGTGAATGCAGGGCTGGAAGTGACTGCGCCCGGCTCCAACTGCCACATCACCCTGTGACTGTGACCCACTTACTTTGTGTTCAGTAGACACTGGGAAACGCCCAAAACGAGCTGCTGAGTTTGGCACAATATATAACCATTCACCTTTGTGTAGTGCAAAAGGGTGCATCAATACAGCAAAAATGTCCGGCTCCTTATGAAAGACTTTGTCTCAAACTGCACCTGGTAAACTCTTATTATGCACTGCCAGACTGCCAGAAGGACACAATAAAAGTTGACTAATGAACTATTAGGCTTACATTCTAAATATGGAGATTTTACAACAGTGCAATATTTACTATAGTTTTTACCTATCTAAATAATGGAGTAGATGTTTGCAAGTAAGAACAGATTTGAAAGTTTATGTGGCATAAAAAAAGAATTTCTCACATTTGAATACTTTTCTCTCATCACCCTGAGGCACAGCTAGTTGGCTAATATCATTCTGCTGCGAGAAGGATGAGAGCAACTCACAGTAAACTAAATAAACTAAATTACTAGCTAAACTCTCTCTCTCTCTATATATATACATATATATATATATATATATATATATATATATATATATATATATATGTATATACACTATACACACACACACACATATATATATATATATATATATATAGCATTAGCTTCCAAAGTTGTGCCAACAAAAACTCAAACTGAAAATGCGTTAAGGGAACACCACTGACTTTTTTAAGATGTAAACAAGGTCGAGCAGGATGTACTGATTACACCACAATAGAGAAACGTACCGAGTCTGAACTGTTCTTAATGGTAGTGCTAGGAACCAGACGTCTGTCGTTCGTTTAAAACCTTTAAAACTACATGAAAGTAAAGGTATTATATGACAAGGTTGGCCTTTACGAGATATAGTAGAATACATTCATGGCAGTGGGCTCCTTGCAAGCCATTGTAGGGCAAAATCGTATCCAAAAATGTAGAAGACGTGAGAGTTCACTGGTAGTTTCGGATAGTAAATACAATGGCTATATCTGAGTCGTAGACAGCGCGACCCCTGGTTCTTCACCACCACTGTACGGAAATCTGAGTTGATAATTTTTTTTTACAATGCACTATTTTACATCAACCAACTCTGACAGACACGACTCTGCTTAAATCTCAGTGACTGAATTATGCAGAAATATTGAAACATTTCCCCATCAAACGGCTGCTTGGGGCGCAGGTAGCCCGTCCTGTAGTCCTGTTTCCGTTTTTCTTTGTTGTTTGTTGTGGAAAAAGAGTCGGAGCCCCTGGGAGAAGAGAGAGAAAGACAAGGTATAAAGCCACTTCACCGCTGTGAAACACCGTCCCGAAGCACATTGGTGCTTTCATTCTTTTCTCTTTCTACAGACAGCGTTGCTGAGAGGGTCGGTCGGAATGTTTCTTTTTTTTTCCCACGCCATTCCCGGGCCTCCCCTCTGTCTGCTTGTCTGCGCGCTCCCGCGCCCGCGCGCGCCCTCAGGAAGGGGGTTGGGATTTAGCAGCCGAGGAATGCGCTCGTGCACGCGCGCCATACGGGAACGAGCGGCGGCGGCGCGACAGGTCTGTGTGAGTTTTCATCAGGGAGAGGGAGAGAGCGGGGTAGAGGACGATGGCGGAGAAGATATGACAAGTTTGCTCCGAGTGAAGAAGCGGAGCGGCTCTGTAACGATGGCGTTTCGGTGAAGGTAAGAGTTGAGGCCCGCGTGGCTGCTGGAGGCTCCGACTTTACTGAACTTCCACACTCGCTTTCAGCGAAACTTCTCTCGACTCTTCACGCCGGTTAGCCAACTGCTGCACAGGGTTTGTATTCAGAAAAAAAGGTCTTTGTTGTATGTTTGACTTGTCAGGAGTGGACGGGGCTGGTTTTCGATGAAGTTTTTTATCCCATTTGGGCGGTTTTTGATCTCGAACGATCTGGCTAATCTTGTCTAAAGCACACTTTATACTTAAAATAATCTGAGCCAACAACGTGAGGTAAACTTAATGAGAGTTAAAGTCTAAACGTGACTAAATAGGATCTTTTAACGCCTCAGCTAGTCCTGCTTGGTGGTGGTAAGATATGTAGCATAGCCACACTGTAGTCTGACTGAGTAGCCTAACTGGTCGGGGCTCACAGTGTGGAACAAACACACGTTCAGTGAGACCGTTTCCCGATCTAAAGCCAGTTTTTTTGTCTTTTTTGCAGATATCTACCCTCTGCTTAATTTTAAAGAATGCATCTGAGCAGCTCCGCAGTACTTATGGCATCGTACGAGTAGGATAAAGGACATCGGCTGCTCATAGATTGCGGATCTGGAAATCCGGATTTGGAGCCTCTCCGCTCGGCCGCTTTTAAGTTCTCGACTCTGAGAGTGAGTGTGTGAAAATGATCAAGGCTGAGAGCAAAGGGGAGAGGACTTTGCGGAGTGCCTCTCCGCACAGAAATGCCTACAAGTCGGACTTCCACGCCATTAAGTGCTCCTTTGATGGGACTAAATCCGACAGCTCATCCAAGTCATATGCTAATGGCTCCAGTGACCCCCGGGAGGACACAAGGGGGCGACCGTTTGGCAACAGGGTGAACAAGATAAAGAACATTTTCCTGCAAATGGATAGCCAGCAGCAGCAGCAGCAACAGCAGGAGACTCAGGAGGTGAAGCCCGCTCTGAAAACGGACACGTCTCAGGTCCCCTCGCTGCCAAAATTTCCTGTTGGCTCCAGCAAAAGTAGCCTGAGCAGCCCCACTGGCCTGGAAGTGCCGAGCTCAGACAAGACCCCAAAGGGGGAGGATGGCGAAATAGACAAAGCAGCATTGGCAGAGAAGTTCTCAGTGACTAGAAAACTCTTTGAGAGAGGGATAAAGGAACAGCCTGCTGTAGAGAGGCCAGCTCCGGGCAGGGCCTCGGGCCGGGTGTCCCAGGGGAGTGTGTGTGAAGAGAGGAGAGCAGGCAGGAGACCTGGAGGGGCTACCGAAAATAGCAACAACATTATTAAAACAGACTGTAGCCCTACATCACAGGACAGGAGTGTGTCGGAGGAGAAGGAGTTTGAGGAATCAAAACCGGTCCATAGATTACTAAATGCAGGTCCCATATCCAGACGACTGGAGAACTTCATGACAGATAATGACAACGAAGAGAAAGTGTCAGCTAAAACTCTAGAGAAGGTGTGTAGCCCTGCAGAAGGTTCAACGCCCACATCACCTGTATGTGATAGTACTCACAAACCAGCTTCAAATTTTAGTGACCACTTACAAAAAACAACCTCACCAAATACTGATTCCAAACCACTTCACTCACCTCTCAAACCAACCTCGCCCACTAGTGACTTTGCATTCAAATCTAGCTCGCCGGTCTGCCCGGCACCCTACAAACCCACCTCTCCCACGACTAAAAACAATGACGAGCCCCTTTCACCCACTGCCACAAGCCCGGTCAAGCGTTCCTCCTCACGTGATGGTTTTACCAAATCATTCACAGGCAGCGAGGAAACTAAACCTGCCAGTCCATCTCCTAAAGATCAAAAGCCTTCACCTTTTGTCAGCAGTTTTTACAACAAGGTCAAGAGCCCAGAGATAGCAAAGAGTGGCTCCGGTCTGGTGCGGACCCCATCCAAGGACAAGCTACCTCCACAGTCCCCACCAAGCTTGGATCCTGCTGGGGCAGGAGTGGTTCGAGCCGAGCTTGTGGTGGTCCAGAATGAGTCCTCAGAAAGTGAGGATGAGGATAAGTGTGTGGATGGTAATGTGTTTGAGGAGGTGAAGCTGAAAAAGCAGCTCAATGCTGAATCACTCAAGGCAGGCCTGACTGGAACACCTGCAATTCCATCACCCCAAGAAGACCTACAGAAGGTCGCAGAGGTCAAGCAGCAGGAGGAAGACGTATCTCAGGCACCAGAACAACATACAGGGGAGCAGAGAGAGGAGCCAATGGAAAAAGAGAGCATCAAACATTGTGATGAGGAGGAGGAGGAGGAAGAGGAGGAGGAAGAAAGTGAACAAGATCAGGATGAATCTGGAAAAACGTCTCCAGTGTTTTATAGTTTTGAGAATGCAGCCTTTGTGGATGATAAGGAGACAGAACCCATTCAGAGCAAGGATGAGGAGCAGAGGGAAGAGGAGGATGAGGAAGATGATGAGGAAGATGATGAAGAAGATGATGATCAGTGCTATGAGGAGTATGAAGAATTGGCTGGTCTTTCAGAAGATGAAGAACATTCACCAAGGAGGAAGATCCGCTTCTCTACAGCACCGATACGGGTAAGGATGTGAGGTTGTGGCATACTATTCTAATTAGACAATTGCATGTGCTTTTGTTTAAAGCTGTTTAATAAAAGACCCTGTTGTTATGGCTTTGCAGCAATAAGAAATATAACTGTCTGGATTTGGAAATGAAAAGCTTTGGGAATGTTTCAGAAGGTTTTTTATTCTCTCTTGGAAACGTGTCTCAGTCTGGAAGCCTCAGGGCCACATGGTCACAGTCACCATGGAGCCTGTTGTTTAGAGGACAGTTGTGTGGTGGCGTATTAGAATGGAGTTCTATAAGGAATATGTTTGGAAAGCTTGAACATATCTGATGACTCGGTCCATTTACAAACCCTCTGTTCTTCCTTTACCCATGTTTGCCATGAGCAGTTTGAACACAGAACACACAGTGTGTGTCAGCATAATCAGAGTGAAGCATATGGTCCTGATCCACTCCATTGCACTTATTCAGACATGACCTGGCTGTTTATTTCTCCTTAACATTGCTGGATATTTCGTGTCTTGTTCCTTTTATTGGTGAATAATTCTGTTGTCACTCGTGCCATTGCTATGGCATTTCTTTCACACTTTGGCCGTTAATGATCAACTCATGTTTCTGTTTGTTCTCAACTGTTAAAACTGGTGAAAGCTAGAGCAGCAGCAGGCATGTGGTGCCGAACTGCAAGCAGGTACCTGTACCTGTGGATGGCATTCCACAGTGCTAACAGTTGTGGTAAAGGTGTGTGTCTGTGTATGTGGGGAGTTGAGGGATGTGTCTCATTCACTATCTTTCCATCTCGTCTTCGCTGGAACAGAAATAGGAGAAATACCTTTCTCTCTGCACTGTTATTACACAGACTGTAGGTTTGTATCACAAACATTTGTTCAGGTATGAACGCATTCAAACAAGTTCAAACTCCTAATCAGTTAAAGAGCTTGTTTTTCTGAAACTACTGTCAGCACTATTTCCTGACATACTTACATACATACATTTTGCATGTTGTTGCTGTTCAAGAAAAAAAAAACACCACTTATCTCAAAAATGGCAACTTTACAGGAGAGGGAAAAAATTAACGTTTAATATAGGATTTTACTTCATGTTTTTTGCATCATTTTTATTGGTACACTTATTGTGAAATTGACACAATGTAAAAGGCAGCAGTTGTATTCAAATGTGGTTGAAAAATTAGTATGGAATAAAATGGAGATTTTTATTATTATTATTTTTTATATATGCAGGTACCTGAATTTTCCTTCTTGTATGCAAAAAAACCCAACATTATAGCTGGCAGCTGTTTACAAAATCTATTTAAAGCAGTGAAAGCAGAAAACAACTCAGTAATTTGGCCATTGCTTGTGTGTGTTTATGGAGTGTTAGAGTGGAGGTTGAGAACCCAGTCTTGTCCTTACAGGGAGCCAGTGATGAATCCTTGAGAATTCACTGTGTGTGCTAACAGGGCGAGGTTTAAAGAGAGCTGGAGAGCTCTGTCTGATTCCCTGTAATGAACATCTTGCTCATGGTGATGAAATTCATCTGTTACATTCTGTCTGTCTGTATGTGTCTCTCTCCCTCTCTTTCCTTCTCTCTCCCTCCCCCTCCCTCCTTGTGAAACAGGAAGATAAGGCAGACTCATTGTAAACATAAGATCTTGTCCCAGCATGAGAGAGTTGGCCTTTTTGTGTCAGACAGCATGACTGCACCTTTGTCTCTGAGATTGCTAAATCAGAGTTCCATTGCTACATGTTTGCACAGAACACCTTTAGTGATGCCAAAATATTCATTTATTAATTGCACAATAAAACAGGTAATTTGTTAATTGAAGATCTGATGTGTTATTATATAGACTTAAAAGCAAATGTTAGTAATGTTTAGTTTGACATACTTTTTGACAGTCAGTGCAGAGGCCGGAAGTTCAGAAGACCCAAACAATGACTAAAATGGTATTTAAGATTCAGCAGCATTTGCAATTAATGTTATAGTGAGCAGCCACTCACGATTTTTCCTCCCCTTAGCTCATAATAGGAGATGAATCTTTGTTATGAATAATACTAGTGATTTTTTTAGGTCTATAAGTGAGAAAAAGGGTTTCCTCCTAACTGCAGTGAGTATGCCAGAATCACTGAGATAACTGTGGTAGTAAGCTTAAGTAAAATGGCAGAATATAACTATGAAAGAAAGCCGAGTAACAAAGTGTAATATTAGTTTATTAACGTATGCACAAGCGTCATACACAAGGCATGGAAATGTGATGCAGAATTTGGCTGCAAGTCATTTTAAGTGCTTTCAAAAAGAAACTGAGGCATCCCATGGAAAGTACATTGAGAGTAAACACACATGCATCTCTAAACAACTTGAAAGGCAACAGAAGAAAGTACTTTAGTAAGTGTTAGGTAGCATTGATTGATTTATAGAACCATTTGCCTCATTCAACATGCACTTAGTTTAAAAATGAGTTGCAGTGGCCTTGAAACAAAACGTAAACGACTGGCACTAAGTTCATTACTCATTGGTCGATCAGATTCTTTATGGCTCAGGGAGAAAAGACCGTAGTTAGAGGTCACTGACATCTTTAAATCCTCATTCTTTCCCCTCTTCGTTCAGCCTATGTTAGAAATCTTGGATATGGAAAGATATGCTAGTGATTTTTTTTTTTTATTGTCTATAGTATAAAGTATACTTTAGTATATTTTCCCCCAGGCAATGCAGTTAATTTCTGGACATCTAACAATGGAACATTGTTGTAGGTCATTTGTGGCTGTTTTTTGACAGACACTATGTGCTTGAGGTTGAGTAGTTTAGTATTTGGGTATTTAGCTCTGGCTGGGGTAGAGGAAATCCAGTTTACTGTGTGATCTGGTAGCTGTGATTCTGTTTCTAGCTCCTAGCAACCTGAGATTTTGTGTGTGTGTGTGTGTGTGTGTGTTTGTTTTGGGGAGAGGCAGATAAGCCAGTCATGGTGGTGGGGGGTAGGGGTATATCTTTTCTGTAAAACAGTGTAGCAGGTTAGAATGATTCAGAATTCCAACCCTCACTGAATGAAAATGTATGTGATTTTTTGTACTGTTAGTAAAATGCTGAGATAAAACCTACACCGCTACATTGTTTAAGTTGGAGAACACCTGCTTCCTGCCTTTTGAAAAATTAAACAGCTTATAGAACCTGTTTCACAGTATTAAGATGATGATGTGTTTTGAAAGTCTGGTGAAGCAAGTGTTCTTTATCGGTAAACATGTAGCAGCATATATAGGATCCTGACAATGACAATGCATTTAGGAAATAAGTAAGAATTAGTTATGAGTAAGAACTAGAAATGCACAAGTTCCCACATGTCCTGGAAAACCTAGAAATCTACAGACTGGAAAATATTTGGGGGGAAAAAAAGGAAATTGATGAAGTCCTGGAAATATTAGTGAAGTCCTAGAAAAGTGTAAAGTTTGGCCATTAAACCATTGCGTGTATATATTTTAGCTGCTAATGCCCAGTTAGTGTCCATTCTTGTTGTAGTTAGCAGTGCTACACATGTAGCTAGATTTGAGGCTGCATTCTTGCAGTGTGTATGTTCACTTCTAATATTGTATTAGAACTTTTGATCAATCATGATTGGTTCAGGAATGGTTCCTCTAAGTCAGTGGAAGTATATCACTCAGTCAATAAGAAGTCATTAGTGGTTGTATTGTTGACTTTATTGTTAAGGATGTCTGCAGTTGTGCATTATTTTAATATGAACTTTCATGAGCAACAGCTGTTGTGTGTGTGTGTGTGTGTGTGTGTGTGTGTGTGTGTGTGTGTGTGTGTGTATATATAAATCATGGAAATTGTTCTGCAATTTGTCCTGGAAAATATTTCCTAGAAAGAGTGAGAACCCTGAGTATGCATTCTGTTGTGACTGCAGTTTATAGAAATCATTTTCAACTGAAAATGCTGCAAAAGATTCAACTTACTGGTTAATGTTTTAGGGATGTTCTTTTGACCAATAACAAATTATCGTTAGTCGACAGTCAATCATTGACTGATCTGAAATATTAAAATCAAGGACACAGTATCAGTTATAAAACTGGTATTTCTAGTTCTTAAATCTGATTAGCTGAAACATGTTTTAAAACTGTTGTAAATTATTTGATATGCATGCATTTATCAGTGCGCACACAGCTGAATTCTTGTATGGTCTTGGATGGACTGTGAAATGTAGTAATGATAGGTGGACTAGAAACCATATTAAACATGTCCTATGTAAGAACCTATTTTTTATTTAAACCAAGGGGCTGACAGCTGTAGAATGTTCAAGATATACAGGGAGATTCACTCGAAAGAGGCCCCAAATATTCTGTAATAACTCTCGCTATGACAAAGCAATCTGAACGAAACGAGCAATGTGATCCTCAGTATATGGAGCTTTGAACAAGCTGGGATGCCCCTGTGTTGGAGCGATGAGGTAGGCGCTGGACAGCTGTTGCGACGTTTAACCTCTCTAAGGCTTGCCGATATGTTCAGGAACATGGAGCGCCACGCCAAAATGTGTCTGGCAGAAAACAGAGATCAATTCCAGCATCGCATGTAATGCAATCGGTTACACATATGTCAAGATATGTAGCACATTTTTTTTGGTTCAGATTGCTTCATCTTAATAGGAGTTACAACTAAATATTCGGGGCCTCTTTCGAGTGAATCTCCCTGTATAGAAGGATGGGTTGTTGAAAGTTGGATATTCTAAAGTTCTATTTGCTATTAATTATTAGCCCAAGTTAAAAGGAGCATAAATACCATGATGTGATTTCCTCACACCACCGTGCATCACACTTTTCTTAGTGCTGGACATTTTCAGTCCCACTTTTGCAAAATTTCATCCCTCTCTCACCTGCTCCCACAGATAATCGGAATCATTTGTCCTGCCCCCGCCTGCATAATTCTGTCAAGGCAAACTGACATCCAATATTTGGCATATTCTATTGACAAATACATTAATCTCTGCTGTAATAACATGGTAGTCATGGTTATCCGGCTTACTGTGAAGTAACTTCACGTGTATACGTGTGTGTGTGTGTGTGTGTGTTTGTATGTGTGAGATTCAGAGAGTCAGCATTTCATATACTGTGATGAACTAAATGCTATTACCAGGACTAATTATGCCTTCTTTTTAATCAAGCACACAATTGGGAAATGATTTTTACTGATAATATTCACAATATGGTCAGACAAGCATATTATGACAGTCATATAATTTATTACAATAACAAGAAATATTTTCATTACTCAGCTCTTCTGTCTTGCAGAGAACAGAGTTGACTGAATATTTGTCTGCCTTTTCCTTGCGAATATTTGCTTTCATGATGGTATGTCGTAGTTGTGCTCTCATCCTCTCAAACACCACTATTGTTAGCTGCATGCTTCATCTATCAGAACCAGCTGCCTGTTGCGCCCTCATGCATACAATTTAGAAATGTTCCTCAACTTGAATGATAAACCTGCTTATTCATGGATCTGTTGTTTACCGGAAATGAAATAAAATGAATGTGTTTTTAACTAGTAGACTTAATCGATAATTGGTTCATTTTCACTTAATGGTTAATCCTAAGCATGTTTTATTTGTGTTGATTGCTAACTATTGAAACGTAATTTTCGCAGTGGCCAAGAGTTTGTACTTTTAGCTGCTGTGGTGTGAATTAGCTCACAAAACAAGCAAACTCTTAACACGTTTCTTTGCTGGGTCATCTGATGTTTGGTAGAGCGAGAGAGGGGGAGAGGAGTCGAGTTTGAGTCCTGTGTTAGTATTACTGCCCCACAGTATCTCAA
Organism: Colossoma macropomum; assembly: GCF_904425465.1. Lineage (NCBI taxonomy): Eukaryota > Metazoa > Chordata > Actinopteri > Characiformes > Serrasalmidae > Colossoma > Colossoma macropomum. The sequence continues at coordinate 27,214,871 of NW_023494784.1, read as the reverse complement.
ATGTAGACTCCACAAATAGCTGTAGCATTCCTTACATGATTATGACTTAAACATGTGTTGGATGCAGTATTTTTAAAAGCAGTAGTATTAATATCTCAGAAATCTGCTTGCAGTTGTTCAAGTCGCAACCTTACTACGCTCTCACTGTAGTTGGTCATTTTGTTGGCTTCTGTGCACTCAAGAGTGCACACACAAGCAGACAGTTCAACAGGCTGCTGGAATTCTCATCTACTTTCAAAAGTAGAGTCCTGTTGAATTTATATTTCGCAAGGTTACAGGCTGTATAAGGTGTGTCTTCCTGTTTAGAGAAACTCTGTATGCTCTTTATTTGGCGAACCTGTGGACCAGGCTATTGTGTGTGTGCGTGTGTGTGTGCGTGTGCGTGTGCGTGTGCGTGTGTACCAGACTCCTTCATTATAATGGAACTCAAAATGGCAGAACTGCACCTGCTGCTCTTCTTAACTCCACCTACTCCATCAACTCCAGGAAGTTTGCAAGCCTCTCCCTAAAGCCACATAAAAGCCTGGGCTCACACACACAACAGAGGGCTTTGTCACAGTGGACACACAAGAGTTTTAGAAGATTTAAGTATATAAAATGCTGCAGTATGTTTGCTGAGTCCAACAGCAGCTTAGATGTACTGACCTCAGAGCTCAGTGTGCCAGCACTGCTGATCTTAATTGCTAGTTTTTGCTACTGCTGAAAGTAATCCAGGACAGGGTTTCCCAAGCCTGGTCTGCACTGCACATTTAAGTGTTCTCTCTAGTCCAACACACACATCAGCTAATTACCAGCTAATTACATGAGTTTGAGATTTGAAATTTGCAGTGCAAGGAGACTCAGGATCTGTAGTACAGCTAAAAGAGGTGTTGCTAATAAATAGAGCCCAACTGATATGTTGGTCGATAATATCAGCCACCATTGAAGACCCACAGTTTGGCCTATATTGATATTTTAGCCATAATTACTGGCACTTTTGGACTTGGTGATTTCAAACTTTCAGTATCCTGATAGGGTGAAATCTGTTTAAGTGGTCTGACCTTTCAGAGCAGTACAATCCTGTCAACATAATACTGTTGAACTAAATTTAAGATCTTAAATGTAAATATTACATTCTATATGGCCGATATTATTTATTGGTTAGAAGAATTTTTATCCTCTTAAAATCAGTGCCGTATCGGCCACAAAAGTATCATTTTAGTATGATGAAAAGTATGTGTGGCCGTAAACGTAGCGGTACATTTAGACACCCTTTGCATATTTAGAAATTTTTTCTTTAAACACTAGTTTTACTCTAACTTCCCCTTTGACCTAGCTTTCCAGGGAGTGGGAGAGGGAGAGAAACAAACAGATGTGGGGCACTAGCTTTGGCTGACTGTTCCAATGTGTCACTGATGTTGTCTTTTCCATTTCCCTATCTCTGCTCTGTTCTGTGGAATGTATTTGAGCCCTCCACCCTGTCACTCTCGTGCTCATTCTCTCTCACTCTCTCTTGCTCCCAGCCTACACCAGCCTCTGGGTCAGAGCCAAACACCTGGACCTAGAGCAGGATGTGCCAGTATGAATACTAATTGTTTTCCCCTCTTTTCATCCTTCCTTTAGTTTATCATTTTTGTCACCATTTTTTCAGCATTATCTCCACTAATTAAGAGCAGTAACTTACAGAAAGTAAGAGTAGAGCACATTTTTATTTATTCACTATGAATAACTTGCAGCTAGAGCTGGGCGATATGGCCAAAAATGTTATCACGATAAACAAAATTCATATCGTTCGAAATCGATATCGTGTTTTAAACTATCCTTTATGTTCAGAACATGACGAACACTCGCCAAACAATGGAACATTTCACAAATCTGTCATGGGAGAGTGGGAGAAAGTGTCTGGTGAGCTGTTTTTGCCAGCTGGAAAAGCATGGCTATTTTTGTAATAGTCATAATTTAAGAAAGAAAACAGATTATTTTTAGCTGGTGACGAGCGCTCGGCTACCCCGCTACAAATGACATCACAGTATTCAGACACCAGCTAGCGACGACTGGATTTCTCTGTACTATCGTAGTAGTTTAAGGGGTGAACCGCAAAATATCAACACCAGACAAACAGAGTCCTCCTTTTAGGTACGTTTAAACTGAAAGCAGTGCTTTTGTGTCTTGTTCTCCGTGTTGTGTGAGTGACAGTGCGCTGCTTCAAGTTAGCCAGCTGCTAAAAACAGCTAGCCTGGAAAGATAGTGCTCTCCTGCTCTCCAATGCCTCACAGCTTCCTCAGTTTACTTTCTTATAAATCAGGGCTGTAATTTACATGAACTTACTTCTTTCTTTCACTTTCGTTGCTTGGGAATGCACTAATAGTAAATTATGACTGTCCAAGAGCTGCAACAGCGCTGTAGTTGTGAGGATTGTGATTATGATTTAGCGCTGCTAAAGCTTGTTAGGATATACGGAAAGAGGTGAGTTCACAGTAGGACAGTGTAGTTACACCACTGACCTCGTCACTCACACTCGGTCACAGGAGAACAGATCGCCGGTCGCTCCACTCAAGCAGGGAATGTATAACTTGGCGTTTCAGCCGTTGCTAAAGACTTATCTTACTCGTGGCCCCCTCCCTCTCTAATCATGTCGAAAAACTCGGAAGTGCGCCCTCTCCTGGCGACAGCAGAGTAGTGTCGCTTTCCTTGCAGTAGAAAACGCCACGAAGGCTTTCGCTGAACGTGGAAGTGTGAGAATGGTGTATTATATCGAACATTTATTGAACATGTCGTATCGCTCTATCGAGGAAAAGTTATATCGCAATAATTATCGTTATCGTTCTATCGCCCAGCCCTACTTGCAGCTAAATTAGATGAGAAATGTTTTCATTAAAGAATGTAATGGACATTGAAGGCTGCAGTCTCCATGGGAAGTAGAGATCTACTAGTATAAGGCCTGCTATGGACTGTGAGGACTGTCAGTCTAGTGTCTGTGTTACAGTGCTGTGGGATTGTAATGTGAGAAGGAAATGTGTGTCAAACTTGCAATGATATGTGCAGGATGAGGGTGGACGACACCGCAAACCAACCAGACCTGAAAACCTGCAAATGTCTGCTGATCCATTCTGCATGAGATCTAATACAGTTCCAGGTTTAAATGGTTGATTGTGTGTAAATCTCACAGTTAAACCAATGATATGAAAAATGTGAAATGTTCAGGATTGGCCCGAACAGCATTTTACAGGCTTTGAATGCAGGTTGATATTTCTGAATGAATACTCAAAAATTCTCCAAAGCACCCTTAAGAACAAATAGTATTTCAAGCCTCTTAGTCGTCTGCCTGACAGAACAGATATGCTTCCATTTCAGTCAGTGTTTCTGTTTATGCTGGCTGCACTAGACATGCCCCTTTACACCTTTTAAAATAGGAGCCCTTTCAACCTGTCGCGTTTTCTCACTTGTACACGAGTGAAGTGTAAGTTTAACAGAGATCCAGTCAAATCACACACGCCCACATTCCATAGCATATTGGAGTATATTTAAAGTATAATACACTTAAATGTGTTGAACGTGTTGGTGTGGCAGTTGCAGAGCAGCTCCTGTGCTATTTTAGCAGTGTGTGGAGGAGGCTGTTTTCTGATACAGCGGTAGAACCGTGTGAATGGGATTTTGAATAAAATAATATTAAAGATCTACTGTTTATACTGTTGTAAACCTGCTTTAACACTGTTTACATGTTGGAGCCGAGTTGGAGGCTGTGTGGATTGGACACGTGGCGGTACTCCGATAAGGCTTACTATATGTACATTTAGGGCTTGGCAATATAACATTTATTGTTATCGTGATAAGTAGCATCACAGTATGTCACAACATATTTTTCTGAGCATGTTTTGATTATCAGTACTTTAAGAACGCTGGACAACTGCATAATTCATAACAAAGACAGAATAATTACTCTTGTTTGATTGGAATTAGTGTAGCAGAGTAGGTGAAGTGTTGAATAAAAATCATTTGTGCTCATTTTTATTATATATTCAAAATGTGGCACTTTTTGTCTGTTTTGTCTTATCGAACCTCAGAAAAACCAAATGTTGTGAGTGTATCGTGAAAACTTCTTGGTACACGGTGACATAATATTTTGGCCGTATCACCCACCCCTGCTTTCATCAAACTTGTCATGCCTCCTTGGTATACCAGCTTGATTTTCTTATCATCCAATAATTTGCCATCAGAAAAGTGCTTCCACATACAGGGATGAGGAATTTGGGGAAAAATGTCTATTCGCAGTTTAGATGTAATATTTTTCTATAGGTTAAGCTCAAGGCGTTTTATATTTTTTGCCAAGAGGACTAGCAAGTCCACATGTTATTATTATTGAGTTTTTATGTGTTTTATTATTTTGAGTTTTCCCACTTAAAACAGTATTGAGTAATGTGAAACATGATTAAAATTGCACTGTTCTAATTACAGATTTTTATATAAAAGCAACTAATTGTTCAGCCCTACCCACATGATTTATTTATTTATTTATTATTTATTTATTTTTAAAGGCATATCTGACCGTGTGGAAAGCAGTTCAGTTACTTGCGCTCTGATGTGAGGTGCCATGAATTTATGTTGCACTAAGTTAAACCAGCTATAATTTAGTTCCGTATATTTACAATCGCTATTCATCACTGTCGATCTTAAGGCTTTTGCTGTTAAAATTTATTTTCGGCTACAGTTTTTTCTTAAAGACAAAGCTTCCAAATACTACCCAGAGAACTGAATACAGAGCATTCAAATACAGGATGAATGAATTCTTAAGTACTCCAATTATTCCCTAGAAGTCTTGCTTGTGAATGAGTTCATATTGCACTGTGTATGTTTAGGTGAATGACAGTAAGACTGTACCACTCTAAACTGTGTGCGTGAGGGAGAGTGGGTGATGCTGTACAGTCCAGTGTTCTCCCCTCTCTCTCATGCTGGCATTTTGGTTTGTTGTTTTTGTGGCAGTGCTCATGCTGCCAGCTCCCTCAGTCCTGTGCTGTGATCTGGCTCTGTTTTCTGGAGCCACATTCATTAACCAGCTTCACTCTCTACTGCTACAGAATTACAGCTATCTCTCTGTGTGTGTGTGTGTGTGTGTGTGTGTGTGTGTGTGTGTGTGTGTGTGTGTGGCAAATTTGTTTTGGTTGGATGTGTGTGTGTGTGTGGGAGGAACAGGGCTTTGTAGTAGAGGATGAACTGTAATGTTGACTCACAGGGAGGGGGCTAGATGGAGGAGGGTGTTATGGTGTAGTACAGTGGCTGTAGATCAGAACCAGATGGAATTGTGGGCTTTTAACCACATCACGCGTCTCTGCATACTACACTCATAATTGAGAGCTGAACGACAAATAAAAGTCTAAAGGCAAAGCTCAACTTATGCTACAGATTACTGTGTTCTCCATAAAACTCCATTTTCCATTATTCAATAACAATCTCATGAGTCACCATACAGTGGTTAAGGCATGGAGGGTTTGAGCTTCTGTAGTCCTGACAGGTTAAGCAATTCCATAATGTTCCACAATGGCGTCTAGATCCATTGCAGTTTAACTGGACCTGATCTGATCTGAATCTGATGTTTGCGGGTGCGTTGAAAGAGGATCAAAAGAGACCTCAGTCAAGACTTGGTGAAGAACATGTCTTCTGAGGATGAAAGTGAATTATCTGTTGTCATCGTATCTTCGTCAGTATAATGTAGGGATTGAGCGATTTATCAGTTCAACCGTTAATCAGATGCTGATTAAAGTGCTTTTTCTGTTATTAATGTGCGTATCTGACACAACCATGATCTAAAAACACATTTCTGTAATCTGGCCCAAAGTTAGTGCAACTAACCAGCACTTCTGTAGTCTGTCTCTGTCCCGCCTCGTATCAAGTAAATCCAATCCAAAACGTCTTTAGTGTTTGTGAGAGACATGGGAGCAGCACTCCCACAGTAGGAGATCGAGGTTGAACAACGCAGTTGGCAAAAATTACAATACATTTGGTCATATTCCATACTTTAGCCAGACAAACGGGATTTGTGTATGCAGCTTGAATGCTGTCTGCTTCTGTTACTGCTGCCTGTAGTGGAGCTTCGGTGGGTGGCTAGCTGTGCATTCAAGCCTCCAGATACCAGTAATTATTTTTGTAAGAGCATAAAATTTGTATTTTCGCTGGTTAAAAGTACAGACAGCTGCAACTCGCTGCTGCTCTGCTTAGGCTAAATAGGCTGTTTCCGTTGAATCTTGTAACACACTCTCAAGAGCCAATCAGAATACATCTGATACATTCAACAAATCCAACTACTGCTTGTTCTTGCAGTAAGTACTTTTTTGGTTGAACAACAAAATAAAATAATGTTAACATTCATACACCCTCATTGTTGCTTTTTACAAAGTAGTGACAGTGTTTGCTGCGTGATTTACTCACATGCTTACTATACTGTTTTTACTGTAATACATTTAGTTTTGGGCCAATGCTTTTCTCCAGTATTTTTTCATGTACATATCTGCTACTGCTGATACGTAAACACAGAAATTGGGACTAGATCCACTTGGATTAGCATTATGGAGAAAATATATGTTTTATATGGAGTGTTACAAATGCTGCTACTACTGCCTTTTTTTATTAAATTAAACATTTTCTGATACCAGTATGATTTCAGTATCATTGGTATCCCTAATATTTTTTTGAATGTGGCACTACTTGTTTTTTGTTTTGTTTTGTTTTTGTTGTCTTCCAACTTACAAAACTTCAAAAAAGAGCAAAAATCATATCATATACTGTGTATCCTGAAAAGGTTTTAAACTATCATGATATTATATATAGGCATTCACTGAAATTTTGGCCACTGAAAATATTTGGCCAAAAAAAGGAAAGATTAAAAGTATTAAGGGAAATGATGATTTAAAAATGTTTATTTCCTTCGCTTTTTTGTGTCAGTCGGTGCAGATGTATTCAAACACTTGACAATAGCAAATCAAAAGTGAAAACATCAGCAGTGCAGAACTATTATCACAATTTTTATTGGCCAAAAAAAAAACAAACAAAAAAACTGTAGAACACCCAAGAACTTCTTCATTACAGGACTGACAAACCATTAGAAAACAGTACATCCTGCCTGATCTGCAGAATACAGCAAAACAGAAGCAAATAGGAAAGTCCTCGTTAGCACACCAACATGACCTGTAGCTGCGAACAGTGAAAGTACAAAGTATAACTAAAAGTTTAATTAAAAAATAATGGAATTCACTGCCTTAGATGAGCAACCACTCTCTGTTATTGTGGATGTTGGATTTTGTAGCACATACTGTAGCCTACACACTGTAATAAACTGTTACCACCTTTTTCTGGTTTTTGGCCTGGTATGCCCTGAATTTTGGCTTTGGTTTGTCCAAGAATTTTCATTTTGGTACATAATTAGTATTGTCAGTATTTTCGAGAATGTGCCATGAAAGAAATGATAGGGAGCCTCTAAGCAACTGAATAGTAGCTGCATAAACTGCAGAGTAACAGGCTGCACAGCTGTTTTGCTCGTACATTCCCTTCCAACATGTTTGGAAACCTCGGACTAAATATTGTGATACATATTGAGTATCATTAAAATGTCTAAAGGGATCATGCTATATTTTTGCCATATGTCCTTTTTACAGTGTTTGAATACTATGTACTGTAGACTCCTTTAATTCTGCTGTTGCTTTATGGGTTAATTAGTAAAGGGTTCTTATATGATTACAGTAGGGGCAAAGTTAAAGTCTATGTCTGACAGGAGTGTGAAGCAGCCGGATGTTTGCATATTCAGTGAGTGAGGTCATTCACTGTACCTGCACCTTGAGAAAGTTCCAAATACTGAGTGAACTGGGGCCTGGAGGAGTCGGAGAAAGGTGTGTGTGAGAGTTCCGCTGGAAGGTAACTGGAGCTGGAGATAACTGCGCTCTCATTCTCCCTCTCTTGCTTGCTCTCTCTTTTTTTTTTGCTGCCTCACCCTCTGTCTCGTACAAAGAGACACATTTCTGTCTGTGAAGTCTGAGTCTCAACGATTAGGTTACCGAAAAGAAAAAGAACATTGTTCCAATTTACTGAAGTAGTCAATGGCAACAGGAAAGTCGGATGGGGAAAAAAGAAAGGGAAGAAAGAAAGGGGGAGTGGAGTGGAGTGGAGAGGAGAGGAGACAGGCCAAGCATAACCACTGTGGTACTAAGAGTTCAGCCAAGGCCTGGGAGTCATCAAATGCTCATATGCTCTGCTGTTATATTTTCTACAGTTAATTAACGAGATTCCCATAATCTGAGCCTTTTTCCATCTTTCCTTCATTTCTCTGACATTCTCTTGCTCAATGACTTTTCAGTGTATGTTTTTTCTTACTTTTTTTTTATTTTCATTGCAGACTGTAAGTTAACAAACTTGTGTACTGGGAATTTACCTCTGAAACAAAAAGAAATGACTCAGAGTTAAATATCCTGTGTTGAAGATACATTGCGTATTTTTTGATTTTCTGTGTTGGAGCTATGTGCTGCATCCTTCTAGATGATTGAAATGTCTCAAAGCTGTGGCAGTCTAAGGAGAGATGGGGGCAGGACACAGGCTTTTGGGGTGTATTTGTGTGTAGGTGAGGAGAGACATTGACGTTTATAGTAAATAGAGATTTTTTTTGTTTCTGGAAGCTGAACTGCTTTTTTCAGTCTGAGGAAGAGGATAGGCTGACTGAAGCAGCACTAAAAGGACCTCTTATGTGACTGGCTTCCGCCCTCCACCACAGAAATGCACAGGCCTACTGTGTCTCTCTGTTACCCAGTGGATTAGTTCTGCTCTTTACATGAATTACAGTGGTTGGAGGTTAGTTTTGTAAATGGGTGCTGATCTAGGACCAATTCCATTGCTAAAATCATAGCCTTCAGTACTGTGGACTCATATTAAGCCTTATCCTTAGCAAGCAAACCATTCTGCATGGCCTGATTTTGGATAATAAACTGGTCTCGGATCAGCAGCCAAGCGAGTCTTGTATGGAGACAGACAAATCTGTGTGTGAGGTTCCTGCTGCACTATTGTCATTGTCTGCATGTAGCTTTGGTTCTGCACTGCAGTAGGATTAGTAGGTAAAGGGTGCTGCTGTATGATGGTCTAGAACCTAGTTTCCCTAACCTCTGTAGTAATAATGAGCATTATGACCACACATGCATTTAACAGGTTTCAGATCAGCAGTTAAACACCATAGAAAGATGTGTATGTGTGTGCATACGCTCAAGCTCAAGCCTTGACATGCTCAAGAAACCCTCCCTCTGACTGAGTGGAAATGTTTACTGAATGACATCATCCCTTCTAAATGAATCAACTAATCTCAATCTCTTCTTTCCTTTTTATCTACAAACCTCTGTTCTGGAAGGGTTGGGATAGTATGTGAAATGCCAGTAAAAACAGAAAGCAGTGATCAGTATATCTGTTTGACCTGTATTAATTCAAAAACGGCACAAAAACACAATTTTTGACATCGTCCAGAAGGCAGCATATGTTGCTCCAAAATTTGTACGTATGTTTCAGCATTAAAGATGTGCAAGTTACCCAGGTGATTTTATCACTTTTATACACCTCCATACCAAGACACACCCTGGCTTTTGAACTTTATGCTGGTAACAGTCTGGAGGTCTCTTTATTTTTTTTACTCAGAGTACACAATGTTCATTGTTTCCATAAACAATCTAAAATGATCTAAAAAGTTGACTTGTAGAGCAAAATACATATTGCATCAATCTATTTCAGGAGCAGTGTTTCTGGACATTGACAAGGGTTTTATCAAAATACTCCCTGTGCCATGCTGTGCCATCTGAAGGATCAAAGGTCACAGGCTTGTGGTTTTTGGTCTTGCCCTTTAAGTGCAGAGATTTCTCCATATTCCTTGAATCTTTTGATATTACCGCACCGTAGAGGGTGAAATACCTTGCAGTCCTTTTGCTCATTGAGGAAACACTGTTCTTAAACTGCTGGATTATTCGCTGATGCATTTTTAACTAGTGTCAGTCCTAGCAAGAGCTGCTGTTTTTCCCTGGAACTACAGGTCCTCACCATGATTTTGCCACCTAATTCGAGAACTCTTTGGTCATACTTTCTGAATAGGCAAGAAGCCTTGGTGTGATTCTGGATGACCAGTTATCGTTCTCAGCTCATATTGCGAACCTGACTTGGTCATGCAGGTTTCTCCTGTACAACTTCCGGAGGATTTGACCCTTTCTCTGTGGAGAGGCCACCCAGGTGCTAGTTCAGTCTGTCATCTCAAGGTTTGACAACTGCAACTCTCTTTTGGCTGGTCTTTCTATGTGGGCCATCAGGCCTCTGCAGCTCAACCAGAATGCATCAGCACGGCTTGTCTTCAGTCTTCTTTAATCAGTCATGTCACTCTACTCCTGCACTACCTTCACTGACTTCCTGTAGCTGTCTGCATCAGATTTAAAGCCCTGATGCTTGCCTACTAACACAAAAATTACCAGCCCCTCCCTACCTTATGGCACTGGTCAAAACTCGAACTGTACCTCGAGCCCTTTGAGCTTCAAGTACAGCTTGGCTTGACCTGCCATCCTTAAAGATGCTTGGAAGACAAGCATCAAGACTCTTCTCTCCTGGCACGTAGGTGGTGGAAGCAGACGCTTGCGGTCTTCAAACGCCGACTGAAGGACACATCTCTTTTTACAGCACTTAAATGAGCACTAATTTAAGTTCTTATTAATATTTAACAAAAAAGAGTTGATTAGATAAACAACAAACATTTAAATACTGATAAATTTGGATTTACAAATATACTTTCATATACAGTTCCAACATTTTTGGACTCCTCACTTAGGTCTTTCACTCACACTTTCTTGCTCTTGTGCTCTTTAGTTCATACTTAGGATGGGTTTAATCTATTGAAGTGCACATTACTCAACAGCTGGAGAGCACTTGCAGAACAGATCCTGTTAGTGAGAGGCAGAGTGACTTTGTAAACCAGACAATAGGCAGTGGAGTAGTACTGGCAAAGAGTTTTGCCTTGGCTTTGTAGTCTGAAGAGAAAGTCAGTGTTTTTAGAGATTTGGGCTTGTAAACCCTCTTTGGGTTTTATTACTGGAAAACAACAGGATCAATTTGTCCAAAACAGTTTTTTTTCCTTTATTTCACTATATTCCAAGTACTGTGAGGTTTGAGACCATGACTAATCATGATATGAACCAATCCAAAAATAACAGCATAGTTACCGACCACATTTCACCACAAGATGTCCTCTGAAATTTACTAAAAGGATCTTAGTCACACACAAACCAAGGTGAAATATAGTAAGATTGTCAGTCCAAAATGTAGCCAGAGCTGGTTTACAGGATCTTTATAAAGCTTTGTTATGCTTATACATTCACCCCTTCAGGTGTGGCCTAGTTAGCCCCTACTTGAGGTATGGTCAACTTTTTGCTGTCTAGAAAAAAACGCTTATCTCCTCAAGTCACCAAACAACAGTGTGATATTAATAGTTCTCAATAATTTCTGCTACCCAAACTGGGACCTGAGTATCTCATTTCATTCCCTTCATGTACAACATATTTTGGAATGAAAATAACTGAATCTGAATCAGAACTTGTTTTGAAGCAAACCGGGACCAACCTGCTCAGGGAGTCTCGGTCCACTAGTTTGGTGTGCCCCAGAGTTGGATGACCTCGTTCACACTTGCTCCAACAAAGCTTACTAACACAGGAAACGCACCAGGGTTTGTTTTTATCAAACCAATTCTGCCAAGTCTGAGCTCACTATTACTTTACAATGACTTGTGTGCATCTTTTCGTGCTTCAGCAATTCTGTTTTCGATAAATGCTAAAGGATTACTGCATCTGTCTTGATCTCTGTGATGGTGGTGGACAGTAGCTCCATTGACTGAGCTAAATGAACTGGTTGTCTTTACACAGCCAGCCTCAGTTACCTTATTAATGTTATAAGATGAATGATTATGGGATTGACTCATTGAGACTGTAGCTAGCTAATTTAGATATCCTGTGTTTTAATAACTTGAATTATGTGATAGTCTGATATAAAATGTTTAAGTTTTAGACTCAAATGAATAGTTAATAGTTAATAGTTAGTTTTTAATAAAAATAAGCAAGAAATTAAAGGTCATTCAATGTTGGTTTAAGAAAATTGGTTTGGTGGTAGGAGTGTCCTGTAAATAGACAGTGGGTCTCATGTTACTGTGTCTTATCCAGGTATTCAGCACATACTCAAATGAGGACTATGACCGGCGCAATGATGAGGTGGACCCTGTGGCAGCATCTGCGGAGTACGAGCTGGAAAAGCGTGTGGAAAAGATGGATGTCTTTCCGGTGGAGATGGAGAAAGGTAGGTCACTTTGACAGCTTTCTCATATATTAAAATACTCTAGGGCTATATCTTACAGACTTTACCTTGAGCTAGAACAACACTCTGTGACTCTGTCTTCAGCCTCAGAATAACTTTTTAGTTTAGGAGAAATGCTGGGACTGAGGTGTTCTTTCACATCTGCTGCAGGTGACAATGGGCTGGGCATCAGTATCATAGGAATGGGAGTAGGGGCTGACCAGGGCCTGGAGAAACTCGGCATCTTCGTAAAGACCATTACAGAGGGGGGAGCAGCAGAGAGAGATGGCAGGTAAGACAAACAGGACACTCAGGTGCTCTGGAGTTTAGTTTCTATTTTAGGAGTAGTTCATAAGTTAGAACTGTAGGGAAGAATGAGGCACATCTATGACTTACTACGATTACTACATACTGCGTCAAAATGTGATTTTATCTGTTTAGGTTGGGTGAAAATCACGAAGCTAATGTGTGCTAGTGCAAATAGTAAAGTAATATTGTAATTAAGTAATATAATAATAAAATATTTACCAAAGTTTCTAAGATTCATACATAATAACACAAACAAACTCTAAGAATGCTTTCATAAACATTGTGGTGTGTGGTACTCTAGATCTTTGAAGTAGTACAGAAATATTTATTCATGTGCACATTGCCACAAAAGATGTTTTACTTGAATGGAAGTGTTTAATGATGGTTGTGTTTACCTTTTCTCCAGGATACAAGTCAACGACCAGATAGTAGAAGTAGATGGCATCAGTCTGGTGGGAGTGACCCAGCTCTTTGCCGCTACAGTCCTCAAGAACACAAAGGGAACTGTCCAGTGAGTGTTGATCTCTTTGTGCCTCTACTAGAAAGTGTGAGCTTCATACATTCTAACCATAGATGCAGGGAAGGTCATGTGTGATACAGTGACAGTTCCTAGAAGATGGACAAATGGATCTAGTAGAGTTGCTTTTAATACTGGTTACCTCATGTGATTATAGTTTACATTAGTGGAATCACTGTGCTCTTCATCCAGTCCCATGCTGGCTCAGTAGTCCTTAGTGCTTTGCTTGGCATGTAAATGTTTGACCACAGGCAAATGAAGGACGCAAATGCACAGTACAGGGCCATTATAAAAACAGAAAAGCTTTGCTTGCTCCATTACATCAGGTTTACAGTTTAGTCACCCTCCAGATTATGACATGGCATCATAGATTTGTACTAGCACGTATACATTCATTTAGACACTGTACCATTACTATGAGGGTCACTACACACCTTTTAGGAGTAAGTAACCTAGAGGGTTTCATACTGATAAACGAAGGTCAACCACACCCACTTCCTCCATACTAACCTATCAGTTGTACTCTGTGCAGCTTCCTGATAGGGCGGGAGAAGCCAGGGACGCAGAGTGAGGTGGCGCGGCTAATCAGTGAGACTTTGGAGCAGGAGAGGCACCAGCAGCAGCAGAGACTAGAGGATCCGTATGAACAGTCCACAGAAGAGGTGAGTCAGCAGGGCACAGCCCCATACCAACACCATCTGAGTAAGCCTGGAGCTGTCTGGTATGGAGCTTAGAGCGGTACCAAGACACAGACTGGGTTAGAGTTCAGGAAGCTCCTTTCAGCTATTTTTGACCGAGGAGGCAAAGTATTCTCACAGACACGGCAGTGGTGTTGCCTGCTGCCTGTTTTAGGATTTAAAAATGTTTAGCTTATTGTCTAGGGTTGATTTACTGTACTATACTCAAGAACCCTAAGGTCTTTATCCTATTCTGAATATTGTTAAGTAGTTACATTCCAAAGAAGAGAGGATTTTTTTGCATTCTGTGATGCATTTGAATGGGGAATGACTGGTTTAGGTGAACAGAGCTTCTGTTGTGTTAATACAGATATACGGACATAGATAGCTGTTCCCACTGTGGTCATGTGGATTATGCAAAGCACAAGGGCAGTAATGCATTCTGTTCTTTTTCCTTGAGTCCTGGTGATTACACTATAGCTCACAATACTCAGATAAAAGCTAGTGTTGCTCTCAGCTCCTCATCTTTAGGCCTTTTACCATTAGTGAGGCCTTACAGGTATTCGTTATTTAAGTCTAGTGAAGACAAGGAAAAATGTTTTGATATTTTTAGTTCTTTCCGAAAGTATGTATCCTGATGGATGCAAAAAGTATTTAAACTACAACTGTAACAGTGAATTATAGATAAGTTGCTGATTGAGCATGGAGATCTTTGAAATACTCAATGTTTACCATGGGGAATAATGCATTTCCTGTCATGTGCTTTCCCTTGTCATTGTCTGAGACTACACACTGTGATTCACTCAGTGAAGTCATGACTGTGTGCTTGTTTCAGGACGAGCACTACGAAGAAGAAGAGGGAGAGGAAGAGGGGATTGTGAGCTCAAGTTTCGGTGGGAGGGTGAAGGAGGTGTATGATTTACCCGAGAGCGAGGGAATGTTCCTGCCATCAAATATGGATGGCGCACAGCTCAGCTTCAAATTTAAAGAGGTATTAGAGAGAACTGTAGCAGCCATTAATGGGAAAAATGATTACTTAATACATTTAATAATACTGACCTTGTTCAAAGTAAGATTACAGTAATAAATATCTCCACAGTAAGCTACATTGAGAAAGGTTTGTCTGTGTATTCATATTAAATAATGCATGGGGTTCAGATATATAGACATATTTGTTTTATTCCTGATCGCAGAATTTTCTTTATCTCCCAGCTCCAGATAAAACACAGCTTAGCTGTTGCTGAATTAGACCGGCTCAAAGAGAAGGTAATGTATGTGTGACTTTCTAATGTCAGTGTCATCTGTGATTTAAACAAAAATGCAAGCATTCTCTCTGTTCAGAGTTCTGCACATTGTAGAGTGCTTAGGGCAGAGGTATTAAACTTGGATTTTAGTTTTAAGGCCAGTGTTGATAATTCCCATACTCAAACATATCATTAATTAAATCAGGTGTATTTGATCAGGAAATCACCCTGTGCTGTATGCTGGCCCTCCAGGACTGGATTTAAATTCCCCTTGACTCAGGGCTTAATTTGGAAATCTTGGTACATATTTCACTTTGCTTAGAGTTCAAAATTTTGGTCTGAACTCAGATAAAGCCTGTAAAACTGACTTGAAGCAGCCCATCACTCTGAGTCCAGAATAAAATCTGGTATTTCTAATAGTGGCACCAGTTAAATTTCCATGTAGTGACCATGACAGCAGTCATCAGGAAAAAAAAAACAATTAAATATAGCTGCACTAATCTGCACTCAACAGAATTGATTCATTGTTTTATTTCTTGCACATCCAGACCTGCCAACCTTTACACATTTTTCATGGCAGATACTCATTTTGACATCAAAGTGCGCTGATACTATTTGTCACTCTAAACTACGCAACAAGCTGGTGACACCTGTGAGTTGAATTGTGCATGTTCAGTACTCAAATGTAATAGCAAGAGGCAGCAGCATCTAGCCTTCCGAAAAAACAAAAGAAGAACAAGAAGAGTTTGACTAATCATAGTGCTGGGTTCATTCCTCTAGGATGACAAATGCGTTATTCGTTTCAAGAGATTACAAGTCGATATCAACATGAAATGTTTTTTTTCTTTTTTCCCCTCCCCCTATCAATCATCCTCCTTGCTCTGTCTGGCTGTGAGGACGATGCTTTTAACTTGTTCGCAAAAATAAACTGGCTGGGGTGGATGTGGAAATTGTGAATTGAGTTAACTTAAGCTTACACGCACTTTCCAACCTTGGAAAAATATTTCATGTTAATAACGTTAGCCTAACTTTATGTAATTTGCATTTGAGTTGGCAAAGTAATGTTCAGTTATATTGTCTGTGTTGCAGATTGTTGAACGTGACATTTCACAGCACTGTATTCATAATTATTATTGCAGCCAAATCTGTGATCTCAATGAGCAGATCATGGCAAGTAGGGGAGGGGTAGAGAGGCGAGTGCTAGTGCTGCAGAAATAACGTTACCTAGAAATAAGAGGTTGGCAGGTCTATACTTCCATTTTCTTACAATTGTGGGTTTTGTCAGCCACGGTGCTAATTTTTGTTACAACAAGTGACTTTAGCATGCCTGACGAAAAATTGTCTTAATAAAAAAACAAGCAGGCGGTGAAAATCTAAAGATGAGCTTTGTGCTCGATCTGAACCTGACACACTTGTCTGAACCTGACATGAGAGTTTGAAGAAATATTTTAAGCTCTAATGAGAATTCTGGAACATGTAATGCAGTTTTGTGCAAACAGTTTACAACAATATTTGAATGATTTCTTCTCAGTTGAAGGACTCTGATAAAGAGCGGACAGCATGGGAGACACGGGAGGCGCAGCTAGAGAGGAGTATAGAGGAGAATGCTGAAAGAATCACATACATGGAGAAGAACTGGCTGGAAGCTCAGGCACTCTGCAAAGCCATCAATGAACAGCTAACTGACACTCAGAACCAATATGAGGCTCTGGATAAGAAATACAGCAAAGCCAAGAAATTGCTGAAGGACTACCAGCAGAAGTGAGTACAGGCTGTGTTAATGTACATCGTATGCTGTATATTGTTGCATGTATGCTGTATATTGTGTATATGGATGGAAATATTTTGTGGACTACTCCGACATTTAATTCCTGAATGCTACAGAGAGATTGACTTTGCAAAGAGGGAGGAAGATCTAAAGAATACGCTGGAGGAGAGGGAGAGCTGGTACAAAACTCAGCTTGAGGATCTACAGCAGAGAGTAAGAACAAACAAATTCTGTTGAGTCCCAGGGAGAACCCCTCCTCCCCTCGCCTCTTCTATTGACATTCTAAGTCTGTTAGAGCTTGGCCAGTATGTTGGTTGGCTGCTATTGAGCTCTTACTAATCTCTATTGGAAGAAATATATCTGACTCTTGTTTGTAGGTAGCAGCCTTGGAGAGCCAGACCAAGTCTCAGGACTCTACAGCAGAGAGCAGTAATGAGGGACCTGGAGCTTCAGACAATAAATCTGCAGACTCCCTTCTACCAGGTAATTTAGCCTCTCTTTGCCATTCCAGTTCCTGTTTTTTGTGAAACTGGATCAGTATTACCATTTATGCTCCATTAGTAGTGGATCAGGATGTAGTCCAAAAATTTTAAGCCATTGTGTGCTTCTAGTTTAAACCTTTTTATTGATGTTAGTTGCAGGCTAAGGTCCTGGATTTGAAATTTACAGGTCAGTTTAAAACACTTTCTCACAGAGCAACAGAAAAGCAAGTCTAGTGTTAAAACATTCAGTATACAATGGACTTTTTGTATCATCTGTTTGATATAGAGCTGGTATGGATCTGTATAAGTATGTTGTGTAATCTGAGGAGTCTTACTGGAACCCTACAGCTACCGTCTGCAAATATGCTTAAGTTAGGATCACGGAGATCCCACTAATCCAAAGCCATGTATTGAGCCTGTCAGATCTCCTCCTTTTAATGCCAGTGTAGTTATCATAAACATACTGCTGATGTTGTTGATGGCATTGTTTGTCCTTGTTCAAAGCTCTTCATTTGAGATTCTTGCTTACTGCACCACTAAATTATGTGACAAGAGCCATACATACAATAGTTGTAGCACCAAAAACAAACTTTAGACAACACCATGTAGGCTACCAGCTGTGTTGCTGTAGTAAACAGCCCTAAAAGACATTATTGTAAGTCAGTTGAATTCTGATATTTAAATATTATTAAAAAAAACAAAGCAAAACAATATTTGAAGAGAACTATGATTCAAAATATTATCTCATTGTCAGAAACCGACTGGAGTGATGTAGTCCCTGAGACTGAGCGTTTAGACACCAGTGCCCATCGAGCCAAAGGCCAGCTAGCCCAAAAGGCCAAGAGACCCCCTTCACGTAGCAAACTGAGAGAGGCCTTCAGCTCCCCATCGTGTCCTCCTCAGGTCTGGAATAAATACAATCCATACTGCTGAAGAAAAGAACCTTATGTTCCTAAAAAGTGTTCTCAGAATCTCTCTCTCTCTCTCTCTCTCTCTCTCTCTCTCTCTCTCTCTCTCTCTCTCTCTCTCTCTCTCTCTCTCTCTCTCTCTCTCTCTAGGCTGAAGAAGATGAGTCTCCAAGTCCTGAGGTTCCTTGTCGCCGTCGGAGGTCTATCCAAGAAAGCTTGTCTCTACCAGTCACCGTATCTCACCCAGCTAACGGGCAGAGGGAGGAGCCTAGCAGCACCAAAAATATAATGGAGCGACCCTCTTCTCATAGAGCTAGTGCAGACAGTACAGAGAGCTCTACCCTTTCCCCACCCAAAGACTCCTCCCCCTCTGGATTTCTCAGAAATGTCAAGAAGAGAGAGTCCAAAGGAAAATGCAAAGACAATAAAGGTAACATGCTGTATATAGTAATGGTTTTGATTAAAATAAAACATTTCTTGTCATGAGACAACAGTGTTTCTGAGCTAGTGTGATTCTGTACTGTGTGGCAAACCCCTTTTGACAGTAAACAGTTCTAACAGTGTGTCTAAGCTTATATCTCATTTATTATGCCTTATTTTTTATGTATTAATTTTTTTATTTTAGATGAGTCAAGTGATGGTGCAGGAAAATCCAAAAGACGATTCCCAGATTTTGGGTAGGTGGGATACATTTTTAACACTCTCCAGTGTGACTGGCCGAATGCAACAAGCTCTTCATGACTTTAGAGTCTGCTTTCTTACAGTGGCCTTAGGAAGTCTGGCGGGAAAGGAAAGAAACATGACAAAGAAGCCATGAGAGCATCACTCGACAGCAGGTAGACAGTGTGTCAGATTTATTGTTTCTACCTGCTTCACTGCAAATGCAAATGTTCAAGCAGATGCTGCATTTTGAGCAGTGATTTTTTATCCATACTTAGTGCAGAATTCCTTCAGTCCTTACTCAGAAAATTGCATCCAAAAGCCCCCCTTCTCTTTTCTTCACTCATTACACTACAGTTCTCATGTGGAGTTGGTATTCACAGTTTGCCCTGCTTGTGTCCAGGGGATCAGCGGAATTGCTTGAAGAGACAGGAGTAAACGTTTCTCCTTCAGAGTCCATGGCATCCATCCCCACATGTATGCCTTTCTCTTGGTTTGGTGACAAGGAGAAGGAGAAAGAGAGAGAGCGAGATCCCTCCTGTTCCTCCAGTAGTCTGCCCTACGTTGCAGCAGAGCCTAGTGAACAGCAGGACCGTAAGAACAAGGTGCTTCTTCTATTTTCTGGTTACCTTTGAGTTAGTTACCTCTGTCTGGGACAGAACAGTCACAATTCTAGTGACCCCTGCTGTCCATAGTTTAGTGTGCAATTGCTTGTTTAGTGTACTAGCAACCTGCAAGTACATGTTGAAACAAGCTGAGACTATATCACTCTTACATTCTTACTGTTGTTACAACCATGTAATTCTGAAGGACTGTAATTAATAGATTACGTTGTTATTCTACCAAATGTGTTGGCTGTTATGCTAGCTGTTATGTTTTTGCTCATTTCATTAGCTTATGAAAGGATTTGTAGAAGCTAATCTGCTGCAGCAGTGTCATTATGGAGATAAAACTGTCTGTGTCTGTGGAAAGGATATGGGGAAAAAAATAAAATTGCTTAGCACTGTAACAGCATTTTAAAATGGCTTTAGCAGTCAGCACAAAAATCTGGTGCATGGTAAACACCTTTAAAGCTTTAGTCAGTGATTACTGCAACTTAAAGGCTAGTTTTTACAAACGTCAGCTCCAAAAAATGGGACAGTATGTGAAATGCTAATAACAACAAAGCAGTGATTTAGGGAACAAGATCATCTTTACTGCTGTTACATCACCTTTGCTTTTAACAACACTTAAATGTTTGATGACTTAAGACACCAGTTGATCCACTTTTAAAGCAACATTTTTGGCAATTCCACTGTTCCACAAGTCTTCAGCTGTGCAGCCATACAGGGCCTTTGTCGTTATATTTTTACATTATATTTGCTTTTCAGGAAGGCAGACCACTATAGCACCTGCACTGTTCCATAGCCATGCTATTTTAACACAGGCAGAATGTGGCTTGGCATTGACATATTGAAATAAGCATGGATGTCCCTGAAAAGGACATCATCTAGAAATCTGCATATGTTCCTAAAAATGTGTACATCTGTTAACAGTGCCTTTTACAGATGCAGTTTACCTATGCTATGGACACTAATAAGCCTCTACCCCTCCTTGCTCATTAGGGATTCGGCCCTTCCCGGATACTCCTTTTATGTCTAAGAAATGATTTGTATTACCTGTTTGTTTTTTGAACATTGTACAATGTTCCTAGTCGTAAAAAACCTGTTCAAACTCTTGGAAAGTGTTGCAGACATCAGTTTAAAAATGAGCGTATATTAATGAAAAAAATAAGAAAGTTGATGTCGTAAAACATTAAATGTCTTGTTTTGTACTGTTTTTTTTAAACACCTGTCAAAAGTCACTCCTTTCTGGGTTTATTTGCATTTCACATACTGTCCAAGGTTTTTTGGATTTGAAGGTTTATAGTATTATCACTACCAAAGAACAAGGCTAAAAACACGCTTATTAAAATATAGCACGAAGTTAGCTCTTAATATGCTCCCTTGTGCTTTTTTTGGTGAACTCTGAGCTAGTTCTGGGATAGTATGTGCACAAGTTGTTATTACCAGAGGAGAGCTTTGAGTAATGTAAAGACTGTTAGCCTATAGAACTTAGTTACAGATATTCTGAGATCTCCCATTCTGTATGCTTTCTTTTGGCTTAATTGAAGCCAGAGCATAGTAGAATCATCTTATAGATCCCACTTATTGATGTCCAGGTGTTTCCTTTAAACCTGTTTTACTACTCCTGTTTTACCGCCAAAAAAGAAGAGAAGTTTTTGCTAGTTTATAAACAGGTCTGACTACCTAAACACATGGCAGAAAGCCTGAGAGGCAGAGGTTGAAACTGAGAAAGATCTGGGAACTCAGATGTGCTGCATTCCTGCCTCACTAACCATATGGTACTCATCATTAATCAGTGAGACAGATGAGGAGGAAATGGGATGAGAGAGGGAGAGAGAGTTGAGAAGGAAGAAGAAAGAGGAGAAGAAGGGCGGAGACATTGAGAGAGATCAGCAAAGGGGCACTGAGAGAGAGGAGATTGAGACAGAAAGAGGGCAGTTGAGAGGAGAAGAAATAGATGAGAGAGACAGAGGAGGATTCCCAGGCTTAGCTCACAGAGAATCACTTTAAACACTTTTAATCTGTTCAGATAGCCTGGACTAATTCAACATAAGGCATGAACTAAAGCCTCTGAAACTGGATCTGCAATCTGAAGTGGATGAACATTATACCATGCTGAGGAGATAATCATAATGCCACTGATGCCTTCGCTGACTAACATCCCTTTTTCCAAACAGACAAACCTCTCCTGGTCCTCTTTGTTCAGTCGATCTTTAGATTTGGTACAGTATATTTCCCCCTGACTCTTGAAGGAGATTCATTTACTTCTAGACGCAAGCTAACAAAATATTGGTAGAATTGTAGTTGAAATCATACTAATACGATAGAATCATTGTTTTTTGGATGTAATTAGTGCATGCTGCTGGGGCATCTTCTTGTATAGGAGTATACTTTTTAGTTTATGCCTGACCTTATTTGTATATCCTGTGAAATCTGGTTACCTGCATGTCCACTTTTTCTCAGATGTGCTCTATACATTGCTGTAGTGAACATGAGTAGGTTTAGAAACTTTTATAGGCACAGAAATGTTGTGTATTGTGATGATGTTTGCTGTAGTGGAGTAGTGTTTTCTTGTTTGTTTGTTTGTTTGTCCGTCTGCCCCCTCCCTTGTGCTGATAGTTGTAGTTGTGGTAGAGTAGTTGTCGATTTGTTGCCATGTAACTGAGACCATTGTTAGTTCTGCATGCTGATTTGATCTTGCTGAATGTCACCCTCTGTGGACAGTGCTGGCCCTGTTGTGCATTTACTAGTTATGTTGTCTCAGGTTATTGAAACCTATCTTTACTGAAAGTAGGTGAACTCTGAATGTCCTAATTTTAGATATTCCCGATTGTGAAATATCCCATTGCTCTCTCTGCATTGAATGGAAGTTGAATGGAAATTTGACTTTTGTGTGGCGCTTAGACTTTAGACAAGCTTTAGTAAACACACATGTAGAACTCTCTTTAGCAGTTTCTATATTTAGTAAACTTGATAAGTAACTTTTTGTGGCAGATCAGCAGGGTCAGCACGTTTTGACAGCCTGGGTTTTTAACCTCTGTGTCACACAGTGTCTCTCTGTGAATAAGTGCCTGCTCTCTCTGCATTTGAAATAATTAGCCTAGCTTGTTACAGGTGAATATGTTGTGTTTTCCCACCTATTCCAGAGCTGGTCAGTGCTAGATGAGTCGAATCCAGGCAGTCCCAGTTCAGAGTTAGCAGGGCTAGTGGCAGAGCCCAACCTGTCAGGCCGCGCGCACACTTTAACCTTCTCTTCCAACGAGGTGAGTGGCGCACAGCAACCCCACACTGAACTCCTTTTGCTTCTGTTGTTTTGGGCCTGCCAGAAAAAGGTTATCATGAAGGTCAAGAATTGTTTGCAGAGGGGAAGTCGCCCCTCATAATGAGCACTGCGTAGTTCCTACTTTGGCTTTTTTTAGCTTTACTTATGAATGGAGTGTAAGGCTGCATGTATTGTCTGTAGTATGCTTTCTAGGGCCAGAGTGACTGCTGTTTAATGTGTTGCTTATTGTAATCTGCCTTGGTATATGATGACAATCACATAGTGGCTGTTGCACTTCAGCTGTTTCTTTTGTTGATTTATTTTTTGTGATCCTTTTTTTTCCATATTGGTAAACCTTGCATGCCATGAGAGGGGCTGCTATTGTATTGTGATTTAAATCAAATGATATGCTGCAGTGATTTAGTGCATGATTACTGAAAGTAAACTGTGCTATTTGCAGAAAGGAAATATAAGATCTGTTCACACTGCACCTGCCATGCATGACACAAGATTATACTTCTTTTTGATTGTCAGGAAGCATCTACTTTAAAAATGTGTTTGAAAATGTAAGTGTTGCTGCTGTGTAGACATGTGCCGGTAAATAAAAATTTTATCATGATACAGCATAGAACATGCTACTAGAACCTGTACTGTACCAACATAAAAATGTCATATACTGTACTATATTGAATAATCATGTACCTGCTGCGCCATTCGTTATATAACAGGGCTTTATGTGGAAAGCTTTTTTACTTTGTATGTTCCAGTTTTATAGTGAATCATTTAGTAAACATTTCAGCTGAAAACTGAACTCTCAATATTACTGCATTGGCCTGTTAGCTGTTTGCCAAGCTTTTCGTTAAACAAAAGCAAATTCTTACGTAAGGTTAAGTTGGGTTTGCTTTCGTGCCCTTTATTTAATACTCTTAAAGTTTCTGACTGCACACACTCATGTATTAATGAGAGCATTTTATCCCCTCTCCAAACTGGGCAGAATGTGAGTTTTCACCTTATTCATGGAGATATGCTCTGTCTACAGCTTCTTTTTGCCATGCTGTGGCAGCTGTGATTTGTTTATAGGCTCCGCTCAGAGGAGGGAGCACAGCACGGCATATCACATCAGACCGTGACAGTGTAGCAGGAGTTTGTGAAAGAGCTGCTCTGAGCCTCTTAAAATCTTTGGTGAAACTGCAACTTATTTGACTAAATTGCTGTGAGTGTATTTCAAAGTGTCCATGATAAACATTACTGTGCATGTTTAATATCGCCGTATACAGAATTACTGAATACCGGCACATGTCTACTGCTGTGCATCTTGATATATAACTATAGAGAAAAGGGTCTATTTAAACTCATAGAATGATCACAAGCTCGAATTGCAGCATCAAGTTAAGCATATGTATGTGTGTGGTACATGTGTGTAGACGCTGGATGATGAGCCTTGCTCTGGAGGGAAAGACTACCAGTGGCAGAACCGCCCAGTCTCTGAATGGACAACTCAGCAGGTCTGTCACTGGCTGATGGGCATGAACATGGACCAGTACACTCCGGAGTTTACTACGAAGGGTGTTGATGGACAGCAGCTGTTGAACCTGGACAGTGACAAACTCAAAGTGGGTGAATGATTCAAGCAAAATAAATCAGTATTTGTGTGCATTATGTGGAGCCAGTAATCAAATAAGAATTTAGGAAGAAAATTAAAACATGCATTCCTACCATCACTCACTCATACACACACACACACACACACACACACACACACACACACACAGTCATCACCTGTAACCTCTACATTGTGCAAAGTATACCTGGACTGTAAACGTAAAGTTTATTTTAGTAGTTGGAAAACACATTCCCTCACTTCTACATTAATTAGAAATTTAGTTTGAAGTTCACAAAGTGCACAAATTGATCTTAATGTAAGTAAACTGTAACGTCTTGTGTAATACATCATTTTTCAGGATCAAAAGTTAATGTTTGCCCATTCACTGAACTTTAGTTACACTTCTTTTCAAAATGGTACTATTTCTGTTTGTCTTTTGCGCCACAGACTCTCTTTGTAAAAGTCTCCTCTTCAAGCTTTGCCTCAGCGTTCGTGTTTATCAAATGGCATTGTTAGTCCATTTGACCAGATCTAGCTAGAGAAACAAGGACAATATATTGATTCTCAAAGAAAAGGATTACCTGACTGTAATCATAATGTATCTTTCTTTCTTTTTCTTTTTTCTTTTCTTAAAAAATACATTTCTGTCATAGGTGCTTGGGGTCTCTAGCCAAAGTGATCGTGCCATGATTAAGAAGAAGCTGAAGGACATGAAAAAAGCACAGGAGAAACTGGAGAAACAGCGCGAGAAACGTGAGAAAGAAGCAAGACGAAGCGGTAGACTGTCGGGCAACACTGATTCTGTCTGCTGAGGCCATTGGGTCTCTTGCTCTTTTTCCTGTCTCTATCTCTCTATCTCTCTCTTTCTATCCTCTAAAGCCTTGACACACTAGTTTGTGGCAAGCAGGCAGCTGATGGCTTTTTTCCATTCTACAGCTATGTGCAGCACGCTCTTGGTAGGAATTGTTAGCCAATGTTAGTCATTAAGGCACTCTAGTGAGCAATTAATCTATTATTAATCAGTGTAAATAGTGTGCAAAACCTCACAGAGCTATATGAATTAGCTGCTCTTCTTAATCCTGATAGGTGCAGTGAGTGAAGCACATTTTAAGAATCTTGAAGTGTGAGACCTGCCAAGTCTTTTCAGATCCTTCACCTTAGGCCTTAACTCCAAAGGATACACCAATGTATGTCTACTCCATGTACACTTTCCCAAATGTCCACTGCCTCGCACAACCTGTTAAGAACAAATGCTGGAAGAAAATGTCCTAATTCACCTGTACTATTACTAGTGTACTGTTGTTGCATGACGACAAGACTGAAACCCTTCTTTGGGCCAGATGCATTGGTTAGAGAAGTGTTTTATTAGACAACCAGCTGTGGAACCTCTAGCTGAGTGTGATTTTATTGGACTAACTTTAATAGACCAAATTGATTTTTACTGTATTTTATGAGCACAATGAAAAAGAGCATTTCTTGTTTTGAGGGAATATGATTTGACAGTTGGCTGTATCATTTTCACACACAAATACCACTAATGCTGTGGAACGTGTAATGCTTTGAAAACATTTGATATCTTTATTTTGTAAAAGGACAAGTGTCACCTGTGGCCCTGTATAGACCTTTTTTTTTTTTGCTGGAACTTTGTACAGTCATAGAGTGAGAGCACTATATTGTCTTTTAAGAGACAAAGGTTGATCTGGTTTTTTTAATGTACAAATAAAATGTTTTATACACATCTATTAACTGCATGGCTTTAAGAAAAAAAAAACATTATTGATTTTAACTTTTGTACACTTTTCTACTGAGTAGAATAGGTCATATGTACTCATTTTGCAGATTATAAAAGGAGAAAAAGTGAAAAGGTGTTGCTGCAGCTTGTCCTTTTGACTGTGTTGGTTATGGTGATTTCTTTTTGCCTAACTGACCACTGCGAATCTTATACAGTATATCAGTGATATAGTACCAAACTAGGGGACAGTTTCAAGTTATACTGCAAGATTCAGTTGTTTTCTTTTGTTTGAACAAGGGAGAGTGCAATCAGTTTTGATGTAGAGCAATCATTACCTGTTTTCAGTTTTGTCTGCATTGCCTGTTCTCATTTAGTCTGTTTTGAGTCATCCTGAATGTTAGCAAAGTCTTGACTAATTAAACCCCGTAAATTTGCCTGCAAAGGGACGATAGTGATTGTTCAGCTACAGGGCTATTTGTCTTAACATGTGAGGTCCTGATATCCAATCATTTCTCTGGTACAAGTGTATAAGCTGCACCAATAAATTCATTTTCACATGGCTTTTTGATGTGCCAGCATGTTGTGAGTAATCTGATACTCTGAGTTGCCGGTTACACCTACCTTGTACCTACACTCATTGGTCATTTTATCAGGTACACATACCAAACACAGTCTCCTATGTACATATTGGAACAGCAAGGCCAATTCTTTTGTTTTTGCCATACATTAAAGACATTTGAGTTTGAGATCAAAAGATGAATGAGTCGATCAGAATTTTAGAGTTTATTTCCTGATATTTACATCTGCATGTGTTAAACTACTTACGACAAGGCGCCTTTGGTGACAGACCACGCAATTTTTAGAGATATGAGAACAGAAATATAATAACGTAGTTTTAAGCTAAATTAAAGCAAGTAAGGTTTAATATTTTGTTTCATATCCCTTGCTTGCAATAACTGCAGTGTTTTACGAACAGTGGATTCTGATACCTTCACCCCTGCCCTGTGGCAGTTGTTGATGCCACTGACTATCCTGAGGTTTTACTTCACAGCTCTCAATGTTTATCAACTGTGGTTGTTTTTCTTGGCCGACCTGTTTGATGTCTGGTTGATGGAAACAATTGGCGTGCTTTCTTTTTCGAGACATTCCAGAATTGTTGTATTGGCTATGCCCCTTGCTTGTGCAATGGCTCCAACAGATTTTCCCTCTTTTCTCAGCTTCAAAATGGCCTGCCTTTCTCCCATATACAGTTCTCCAGCCTTCATGCTGGTTTATACTTTTTAACAACAAATGCAGTCTTTACAAGCAAAACCGATGACCCAAACCAAGAGTGGACATTCAGAGCTGTTAATGGTTTAGACAGTTAATCTCACAGGGCTCACCAGGGAAACAAGAAACACCTGCCAATTACATGTTCCAGTATTTTTGCTCTCTTGAAAAATGGATGGGTTCAAAAAAATATGCCATGTTTTAAGTTGTTTAACACATCTAGATCTAAATATCAGGAAATAAAAGTTGAAATTCTTATCCATCATCTCAAATTCATACTTTGATCTCAAAGCTAAATGTTTTCAGTGTACAGCAAGAACAAAAAAACTGGCCTTGCCATTCCTACATTTTTGGAAGAGATTAAGGTATGCAGTTACTGACCATAGCCATCTGCTGGTGCTAAATTTGTTAACTCATGGTATCAGCAGGGATACCAACATGGTATGTTTTGGGGTGACAGTATTCTCAGCTGAGCAGTGAAAATGTGTTTAAAAACACCAGTAACACTAACAAGTGCATAGCAACAGATGGGCTTCATCCAATAACTGTACCTGCAACTCCATTACTTTTTGTAATTAACTAGGTATGCATGATATGCAAGGAATATTTTTATCTATACTTTTAGTTACACTGTGACAGTTACCTGTGAAGTCAGTGAAAGACATGACTATTGACCAGTTGGGGTACTCCCCTCCCCCTTTATTTTGTTGCAACATCAAAATGGGTATCAAACAACTGTACACTTGATCTGCCCTATAATTTAACAGTTTTACATTTAATATAAATAATCATGGTGAATGGAAGCACAGCTCACACTCATGCTCCTGTTAAAAGGTTTTCAATACAAAGCAGCAGGGTAATATGACCCTTGGCTATACAAAGTATCAGAGAGTTAAAAACATCCATTTCAACTCTGTACATTACCATTATCATTGCACACTCCGCTCTCAAAGCTGAGGAGAAAAATAAACCCACAATATAAACACTTAGCCCATAATGGAATGTGATGCAATGAAAATTTGGTTGTATTTCAGATTAACGCATAAGCATTAAAACTGAGAATAAGTCTTTAATACACATGAGAAATGATCTGGAGATGAAACACTTTTGCAGAAAGTTCCAATGTGTGTTAAGAAAAACTAAGACAGTTCACATAATTAGCTGAACAGTGACAATTAACACCACAGACCACTCGGTCTATGTTACATAAGAGTCAGTTGATCCTTTCAGCATTAGCCTGATGACCTATTAGTGTTTGGTTTCAAGGATAACACCTTCCAGAATTCGGAGTAACGTGATACATGCATTGTTGTAAACAATTCCGAAAATGTTTTTCCAAAACTAAAATAAATAATTAATTTTATAAAGTAATACCTTTGTTTAGAAAGCATCATGGAGCAGTACATAATACTGCTCGACCTGTAACACCAATACATACCTGAAAGGCATTTAAACTAAGACATGTTGTATATCTATCGGATGCATGGCACTAGAAAATTAATGGATCACTCAAGCTAATTTACAATGCAACTGCAAACAAAACTTTTTTTCCCAGTAGTGCAAAGACTGGTCATAATATCTACAAAGCATCCTAATACACAATTATCCACTACACTGCAATAAAAATGTTCCCATTTGATGAAGCCCTTGTCTCTGCTGTGTCTTGATGCCGAGACCCAGGGGTGGTGATTTCTAGACCATGGATGATGCCTGAAGTACAGAGCTCTAAATACTGCGGAAGGTGGTCATGTCTTTGGGCTCTTTGCTTGGCACGCACCAGTCATCTGCCTCATGGATTGTCTTGTAATGTTTCCATGCTGACTTGTTATATACTGGGAGCCTTTCGATCGACTCTGTAGAAAGTGCCTTCAAAAAGAGTGATTTATAATTCCAATTAACAAAACACAGACTACCTTTCTTTTAATTGGATAATTTTTTCAGACAAATTTTTTGTGCCACTCTAAATCTCTGAATAACAATTTCAGCACACTTCCAACTTCATCATTTCAACCACAGAAACAATGAAATATATTTAATCTTTTTCCTAAATGTACATAAAACCACTTACTCTGATGTATATAACTGCATCTGTGCCATAGCCCTCAAGTGAGTAGAGCTTCAGATCCCCCTGAAAGTACCTAGCATAAAGTCTGGAGATGGGAAGACCATAGCCATAACCAGCCTAAAGACAACTTTCTTAATTAGTGGGATTTAATGTAACATTAAAAGTCATACATATAGACCAAACATTTCATTGTTGACAGCCATAACTTGGCCTACTACTACTATTCGGATAACTGCTGGGAAAACTTGACAAATGTTTTCAATTTTAACTCGCGCTATTAATTTGATCGTGCATCCACAATTAGGAACACTCTCAAAACTCTCTGTTAACCATCACTGAGCACAGGCCTAGCCAAAACACATAAGTCTTGGACAGCAGTATGTTATAAATATGATGAATTGACATTGTGCAATACAAAAGTGTGCATGTGTTTGCCTGGATGTTTTTGTTTTTTTTTTTGGATTTTTTTACCCGATTTTCTCCCCAATTTTGTCGTCTCCAATTCCACCTGCTAGTTAGGACTCCCCCAATCACACGATACTACCAACGCTAGGAGGGTGAAGGCTAACACAGGCTTCCTCCGAGACCTGTGAAGCGCCACCGCATCTTTTCGAGCTGCCGCTCACGCAGCGTCATTGGACAGTTGAACGCGCTCGGAGGAAAGCGCCAACCGCCAGATCTGCTACGTCAGCTAACAGATGCCTGCGCCGACTAGCATCGCGCTGGGTGGTGGGGGGAGAGGGGGGCGCCATCCTACCCACCCAGAGAAAGCGAGGCCAATTGTGCTCTCTTGGACTCCCGGCTAAGGACGGCTGTAGCATCACCAGGGATCGAACTCGCGATCTCCTGATGATAGGGCCAACGCTTAGACGGTTGTGCCACTCGGGAGCCCCTGCCTGGGCGTTTAACAGCTACATTTCTATACATTTCTGCCCATCAGTAAACAGTGCAGCTTAAGATTAAACTGACCAGAGGTGCAGCGCGAGCAGAGTCCATCTGAGGACGAGGAGCAGTAGAGTAAGTGTATGTGAACAACCTGTCAATCTTCCTCAGTGGAACTCCACCCCCACGATCACTGACCTATGAGAGCACAGGATTGATACATTTGAAATGGACTTTGAAAATCTGAAATTGATCTGTGTTTGAAAAAGATAAACTCCTACACATATGTATACTTTAACAGAACAATCAAATGTCTGTGATGGAAGATCCACTAATGAGTGGTGTTGGAAACTGAAAATTATGTATATGAAGGACTTTGAAATTACACTTGAACAGCTGACAAAGTCATATTTACAAGTGGAAAACACAGGATTCTGGATGGCCTGAGAGGTCACCAGATGTGTTTTAATATAGCAAAGAAAAGCAATACCAATGTTTTCCAGATCTCGATGCTTTCTTTTTCCGCGTTCTGTATCCATTCACTGTACACTATATGCTATCATTTGCAAAAATAAAACACAAAACACCGCCACAGATGAAGAATATCATGTAACTTAAAGAATAGAGCGTGTGTCTGTACCTTTACAGTAAGGTCTTCATTGCCCAGGGTGATCCGAACACAAATCGGAGGATACTCCATAGCATCTCCACACAGCTCCATTGTGGCTCGCATGGCATTCTAAAGGAGTCACAGGGCATATTATTAGATTTGAACTCCCCAAACAGCATAAAGCAACATAATAACTCTGTATACCCTTAATCTTAAGCACAGAGCAGAGTCGGTTAATGATTTATACTTATTTTGCTTACCCCACAACTTATGTTCAGTTCAATATAACTTTTTAATAGACATTTAAAAGGCCAGAAACTGCACACAGTACCTTGAATAATTCAAATACCATGTGATACAAATGGGATGGCACATAAACCACAGTTATGGGTTTAGTAGGTTCTTTGACTGCAAAGAGAATTCCAGACAGAAAATAATTAATTTTGTTAAATGATTTAATGATTTCTTAATGATTTTTTTTCATTATCAAGAATATAAAGAAACTGATAGTTCCATTACCATTGAATTCTTCCAGGTTTAATTCTGGTGAATTCATGTAGTATCGGTCACATAATGTTCTAGCATTTTCATATGCATCTGCAACAAAAACAAATATAGCACTTTTTCAAAGCCCTTTCCATTAACATGACTTGTTTACCAGAACAGCCAAGCAGGTATGAATATTAACAACAGTCATGAATCTGACTCTGGTCACTGTTATATCCTGTAAGTCTCTTACCTTTAACCACATCAGTAACATGACAGTGAGGATCAATACTGCCTATCTGCTTAGGATGAGCTGGATTCACCCGCACTCGTCCTCCAAACAACAGGGCTAAAATGGGCACAAACAAGTATGTTGTCTGTGATACAGATCTTCACTAAACACTGAGTGAAGGAAAAAACTTCAAATTGACAAATAGGCTAACAACTCCATTTGAGGTGTAAATCTGTGTACTTCATTAGGCCACATACACAAGTGATATGTGAGGCAGACTACAATTCATTATTTCTGCTGCTGCTACTACTACTACTACTATGTGTACAAACAAACAAACAAACAAAATAGGCTATAGGATAATAATAGGATCTCACTGTGCTGGTTGAGGAGCA
Source organism: Colossoma macropomum (assembly GCF_904425465.1). Classification (NCBI taxonomy): domain Eukaryota; kingdom Metazoa; phylum Chordata; class Actinopteri; order Characiformes; family Serrasalmidae; genus Colossoma; species Colossoma macropomum. Next base: position 27,182,850 of record NW_023494784.1, on the reverse strand, counting down.
TTCTGATGGAGATTCTGCTCATATAGAAGCGGTCCAGGAAGTACTGCATATTTTGGCTAGTTATTGGGTCAGTGCCGTAGGTATCCTTGTACTCAACCACTCCCTGAGCCATGGTGGGAACCACATCATTATGTCTGTTGCGGATCTTTACCACAGCATCTGTGAAACTAAGAGCAGCAGCAATGTGTTGACAAAGGCTAAGGTGAGAGGTAAATGCACAACAATACAAAAACCAACAGGTACTGGTAGTCGTGCTGTACCGATGCTGGGTGGCACGACCAGCAAGAATTTCAATCATATTTAATTAAACTTTTAAAAATAAATCAGGGGCACAGCTATTTTTTTCAGCAATGTGAAGTTATCTAATCAGTAAATGCCATTCATTCAAGCTTAGTGTTTTATTTGTGAATACTGCTTTTACCAAAATAATACATAAACATTTAAAAAGTGGAATGGTGTAGATGGTAAGATTTATGGACTCCTACTGAGTAGTTGGGTTAGACAGAATTAGGATCTGTATCGGTACTTGGTATGGGCAGATATTTGAGGATCAGGTGTCAATATAGAAACAGAAAAAGTTGTACCGATTCATCCCTAACTAAGTAGTACACTTCCAAATGTTGAAATACATACTCAAATATCACTTTTTCATCGCTGGCATCTCTTTCCTTGAACTCAAGGATATCTTGGAGGCTTTGAATGTACCTGGAAAGAAATGTCAAACAAAAGCAATAAGTACACATGCAGTAACTAAACATTTTCCCACTATGTGGTCCAGTCTAACGAGGCTGAAGCTGGCTGTACAGGTGGGATGAAAACTATGAATAAGAAGCTGTAACTTCACCTTCGCTCAAGCCTATAGACTCACTCACCAGCTTTGCACTAAGCGCACCGAAGGCGTCCTCAGCAGGTTATCAGGTAACAAGTTAATCTCTTTCATAATGTTTGCCAGTCTGACTGGCAGTTCCTGCCTCAGGAACATAAACGACGTTTTCTCACACGCATTTTCTGAACCTGGGGAAAGAAGACACAAAGTTGCAGATAGTTTATCGTGTTCTGAAAAAATGCTTCCATAAAACACAGCTATACAGAAACAGAAACTTACCGAAATCCAGAAACTGTTTCATCGAAAGAGGCGACGGAGAGAATCGGGAATACTGGTCAACCAGCTTCCCGATAGAAGCGCTGTTCATTAAAGTCCTTAAAATCCTCATAGTGGCAGTTTGGCTTCTGCTACCAAGCTATCCTTCTGAAAATTTGATCACCTATGTAACGTAAAACTGTAACCACATATTAAAAATGCTGCTTTCATAAGGTAAACAGTGACATCTACTAATTTGAACAGCTAACTCTACTGTTAGCCCACCCGCAGCGAAACAGTAAAACCACACTGTTTTGGTTCCTAACGGCAGCTTTTACCTGAGCTGTGTTCACTAAGCTTTACTTTCAAACAGATAACTTAGCGTTATCTGTTTGCCTTAACTAAGTCGTCTGACTGGCAACACGCCAGAGTCTTCACACCACTACCTGTAAACAAACCCGGCTACCGGTGGGTGGATATCTAGTCGGCAGTCAGTAGTCATGACACTCTTGACAACACTTCAGTCTCCACAAAAAGCGAGCTGAAAAGTTAGGAGAACCTCCTACCACTTGGTATCAGCTTGAGCAGTTTATCCTCAGTCATTAACGCTGTATAACTTCAGCAATGAGGGTAAAGGAGGATTTTCCAGATATCAACCGAAGCCGTATGTTAAACATGGCCCGGATGAAGGACGTTCTCATTGGCCATTGAGAAGTTCAAGGCCCTACGCCTCCCGCGTCATCATATAGTAATCTGACCAGATGCCTGAACAAATTTGAGCAAAGATGTGTTTAGGCTGTTCCCGGTTTCTGGGCAAACCAGTCTTAGTGCTGTGTGTCGTATTCATTTTTTGCTTTTTGCTAACATCTCGAGCCATACTGAACCTAATAGTACTACGCAAAGATTAACCCATTCATGCCCAGCAACTAAAACCGGTATGATGAGAAGAAATGCCACAGAACTTTTCTGACTGGTGTTAATGGAAGAAATGGTATAGTTTTACCTCAGATGAAGCAGTACTCATTTGACTTATTTGTACTATTTCTGTATTTGTATGTAACGTCTTTGTATAATTCACAATCAGATTTGGATGTTCTATTTAAATATTTACATTTAAATATCAGGACCCATGTGATCAAAAGACGATGATAAATTAATTGATGAAACGTCACTTTCAGTTAGTAGTAGTAGTAGTAGTAGTAGTAATAATAATAATAATAATAATAATAATAATAATAATGTTCATGACCTTTAGTTAAGCTCAGAGAACATACGGACCAAAGAAAATGGTTGTAGATATTAACATTAATTGGTTAATTTGGTTACTCTGTAAATCCTAGTTCATTCTCGTTGATTTTTGTAATTCCTATTACTTAAAATATATTATCATTAACTTTAGAAAACTGAATAAATGAAGAAACACAATTAGGGTACATCATTATTTTAAGTCATTGTAACCCCTCCCAAACCCTTAAATTCCTACTTTATGAATTTTACGAATTATGCATTGATAAATAATAAATAGGTATGCAGCTTTATGACTATCAAACAGCATGGGCAAGGTATCTGCAAATTATTTACAGGAGTATTATAGTCTTGGTTTTTTTTCACTAAAGGTTTTTGTTTTAGTTAACTATAATAACTATAATATAATATAATTTATAATCTAATAATATGATAGAATTACATACTATAATATAATAATATAATATAATAATACTATAATATAATAAATCATGCAAAGATTTAAAACTTTGTGAACTGGTTTTGGGGACAACACATCCCACACACACAATCGAGCCAACACTAACTTATTTCACTTCAGTCTCCGACGAAAAAAAACACAAACAAGAGTTTCAACTTTTCCCATATTTGCTGTTCTGAAAACGATGCGCTGCTGTTTTTAAATTTCACCACAAGAAGGCGCAATAAAGCACAAAATAAGAGCAAACCGAATAACACTGCATTTTTAGAAGACAGACATTAAAGGTCTATTTCAAAATATGCCTTATAAACAAACAGCCCACACACTGCACCCATATGAGCAAAGGTAACTATTAAAAGAGCCAGATGAACAGGTACGGCGCCCAGAGCGCTCTGTCTGTCCTGCTGCAGCAGCAGCAGCGCCGTTTGAGCCTCACCAGCAGCCGTTATTCGTCACAGCTGGTCGGAACCAGGAAACGGTTCTATGGTTGGTGCCAACAACAACGGTTTGGGGAGACACACCAAAGAAACTATCTAACGGGTCAGTTTGTGTCTGTTTGACTGTGCCTAAAGTTGTTAAAACAGTGTATTCTTGCATGATCATTCTTTTTTTACACCTCTCTTCGGATAATGAAACTTTTAAAGTTAGTTTTTTGTTTGCCAACCTCGATGAATGACAATAGCTTGCATTAGCGTTAGTTGACGGCTAACAATGCAGCAAGATAGCGAGGTTTATTAATAGGTGTGATGTTACTTAACCACTTAGTCATGTAAGTAATTTAGCTACGCGTTGTTGTTGTGTGTACAGTGCCTTATTTATCCATATACCTAATCTGGCTAGTTATCTTAGTCGCATAGGTATATAAAGGAATAGCACAGTGCTAAGCTGACCGCAGTGTTGTTGCTGTACGGTTTGAGTGGACACTTGGCTTGGGTGCCGCCCAGAAGCTCCCTCGCTAGCTAATTTGAGAGTAACTAAACAGAGTGGCAAACTCTGCAAACCATAAATTGGTAAAATGGTTTATACATGCGAATAGTACAAGTAATCGTTTGTTTTTAATGGTGTATAAGTGCTAGCGGCTGTTAGAACTCCTAACTGGCGGAGCTGCTGCCGAGAGCAGCTTCCTCTGCCGCCTGAGGAGCTAACAGTAAGTTAAGCAGCTAACGTTAGCTAGGCGGCTAGCCTGTCCCGTTCTCTCAGTAAAAAGAAGTAATGTTACCTCAGGGGTCAGTTGTTAGTCTCTCTTTCATGTGTTGTTTCCAAACCAACTTCCACTCATGCATGCTGCACCGCAGATGAGTCGTTTAGTCATTAATTTAGGAAATGACAGATGACCATCTGACTTATCTGGGAAACTTAAAACAGTTATTGGGATCTCAAACTAGCTCTGTGTACAGATACTACAGCTGAAAAATAATAACAACAAAACAACTATTATTATTATTATTATTATTAGTGGTCATAAATATTGTTTTAACACGTATCAGCAAATAATAAAAATAAAAGTGTGTGTGTGTGTGTATATATATATATATATATATATATATATATATATAATTATTATTTAGACATTTTTTATATAATATTAATAATAAAATATAATATTATTATTTAATGTTATTGTAGTAGTGTTGTTAATGTCTCAGATGTCAGCTGCCTGAACAGTGCTTGCATTTTATTCTGAATCTTTCATCAAATCACGAGTTGCAGTGTGTGATTGGACTAAATGAATAATCTTGTTGTTGTATCACATTCAGGAACACAGAAATAAAAACAGAGTTTTGCCTCTTCCTTATATTTCCATGCAGACATGCATCTTAGTTTAATCAGACCATTATAGTAAAAGTATTCCTTTTGTCCCTGTTGTATGAAGCAAATAAAACAGAACTCTTACAGTAATTAAGAGCAGACTTTAAGTGGTTCCTTTAGCCTGTTGTTAAAGTCAGGTGCTGTTTGTAGGAAAGGAGATGAAAGCCCTTTGAAGAGAGACAAAGGAAACTCTTGAAATCATCCACTTGATTTTTTTTTTTCCATTTGTGTACACAAGAGTGGTCTGTGTATTTGAGACAGAAGAAAAGTATCCAAACTAGATGAGTGTTGGTCTTCAGTCTCCCTGTTGTCTGTACAGTGTGTCTTTGTGAATGTGATTGGACCCTTTAGCACGTCCTTATCTGGATGATGAATAGAGAAATAAGTAGACTGCGTGCTGCAAGGTCATGTGCTACACTTTGCTTTATTCATGATCTTTGAATGTTGTTTGGTGTTTCTTGTTGTTCAGTGAGCCATTTGGCAAGCTGCAACAATGATAATTACAACTTGCATTACAGGCAAAGATACAGATAGATATGAAAATCCTCAAAAACTCTGTTTTATGCTATCTTTGTATTAGATTTCTGTATGATGTGGTATTGGATGGTGTTAACTTACTGTAAATGTCTGAACTTGTACAGGAAACAGCATTTTGTCGTAGTTCTCAGAAATGATCGATGAGCATTCAGTGCAGTCAGTTCATGAGTTTGTCCCATTCTGCAGCATCATGTCGGACAAGAGTGAGCTGAAGGCCGAATTAGAGCGAAAGAAGCAGCGGCTTGCACAAATCAGGGAAGAAAAGAAGAGAAAAGAAGAGGAACGCAAGAAGAAAGAGGTAAAGGAAACACAATACACATGTATGATGAGTGGTCGTTATTGTGATAAATTATGTTACGATATGTCACAGTGTGATGTTCTGAGCATATTGTGGAAACTGTCAGTACTTAAAGGTTGCTGACCAACTGCATGTTTTGTTATAAAAAGGGCATAATCTTGTTTAATTGGATGTAGTGCAGTGTAGTATGTGAAATGTTGAGGACAAATCATTATTTATAGTTTTCAATAGTATATTTTGGTATATATACAGGTTCTTTTTGTCCGTTCCAACTCATCAGATGTCAGAAAAAATAAATATTGTGGCATATTATGCATCATCAACATTTCTTTTATGTTATTGCCCATTTCTGCAATACATCTAAAATCTCTGCGTAATATCTGGATTGGCTCTGAACTCTCTGTGGGGGTCTAGGCCTGGGCGTGTATAATATGCGTAATGCTGTCATGCAGTCAGCAGCTTGGCTAGCTAAAAATTACACCAATTATTACAATCAGTGTATTGAGCTTCATAAACATACAAAATCTCCTCTGGCACAGTGCTAAAATGTAGTAAGAAGATAGACTGCTAGACTGAAAATCTTCTCCATGCAATTATGAGTTGTTTATAGTTTGTGTGTGTGTGTTTGTAAGTGTGCATTGCACACACATTGACACAGGGTTTCTGTGTATCAGGGAGGAGGAGCTCTGAGTGCCTTGGGGAGCCACTGGTGCTATGTTGCTTACAGATGTTTTTTTTCTTTCTCAGAAACATGAAACCCATTTAGTAGCTTGTTAAAAAACTCAAAATGAAGAGAATCTTTTCATCTTGTTAATACTGATAGCTCTAATATTGCCCAGATTACTTTAAAGGTATTCTCATGATTTTGACAAGTGATTAACATTTTGTGAGTTATTGAGCCAATGTGCTTTCAGTATTCCCATGTGTTGCTGATATGACACACAGGATTGACTGTATTCTTTTCCTCAGCAGGGTGAAACTGGTGATAGAAACTGTGGTAGCCTACCACAATTTAATGCATTAATGAGAAACCCCTGGTTTGTCTAAATAGCCTCTTTTTTATTCATAACTGATTTGCAAAACTCAAATATATGTTGAAAAGGAGCAGCAGCATTATTTATGTACATTTTAGATAAACTTCAATTCATTCTTACACACTTAAATTTTTTTTTATATAATTAATAAGACTAAACTATAAGGAGTTGTGTGTATCTGTCTGATAGGCAGAGCAGCTGAAAGAACCCGTAACACTGCAGGATGACTCTGATCTGGAAAAGAAGAGGAGAGAGGCTGAAGCACTGCTGCAGAGCATGGGAATCACGTCTGATGTCCCTGTGGGTAAGACTACACTTCACACCACTTGCTCTACTTCACTGCACCCCACTGCCCTTGATACTTATGGCCGAAACTCTCCTGACCCTCTTTTTGGGTAAGTCACCTGTACACTAGATTCTACACCGCATAATCTGTAATTATTCTTGAGATCTGTGGATAAATGAGTATATTTGCATTTAGGCTGATAGGGTCTCCCAATATTGTTGCATATGTTCGCTGCCACTGCAAGATAACTAGGCATATAAAAAAACTTTAAGCACCATTCTCATTGCTATTCACAGATTTTATATGGGCAGACAGCAAAAGCTTCAGATACATTTATCAGTAAATAGTAGTGAGAACATGACTGTTCATTCTTGCAAGCAAAGCAAGAGAATCTGAGAGCAAGATATAACGCCATGTAATAAATGATTGATGCAGTTCACAGAGCAAACAGAAGGGGGCAGAAGTGCTCCAGGCTAGACTTTTCTGTTTGGTAAAGGTTGTTTTTTAAATGTTGTCTGCACATCAGCATTCAAAGCAGGTGGTGTATTGATGGTCACTATAGTAGCATTTAATAAAATGGATTCATTTGTTCCAGTTCAGTGGAAGACTTACAGTGGATAGATTTCTACAGTTTTACGCAGTGGGTGATGCAAATCACTAATAATTGTTGTCTAGAGAGGTAATTGCATTAACTCACAAACATTGAAACTGATAACCCTATTTATGGCTGCACTGTTCCTTATGCATTTACACACATTTAGACATTTAGCAGGCATGAATATCAGATGCTGAATATTTAAATTTAATTTATGTTTCAGCGAGCTGAGCAAAAAAAAAAAATAGTGTAAACAGAGAGCTGACACACATTTAAAAAAGATATATATATTTATAAACAAACATGTATACATTTTTAAGTGCCTGTTTCTCCTTTCTGCGCACATGTCTTCAGGCAATTGACAGGCCGGCACTGTAAATAGTATTTTTTAAATGGTTTGCCTGGTTGAATTAAAGGTTAAAAAATATAATAAAGCAAAATAAACACTGAAGGTAACATTGTGACGTTGAATTAATCTTTCAATAGAATTTTGATTATAACAATCTTAAAATACATTTTTTGTTTGTGTCAAGTGGGATTTTGGACAGTTTGTGACAATTAAATAAAAGCAGTGGAATACTGAAAAGAAAAGTCTGAAAAGATTATATTTGGATGGTGAAGTGTTTCTCTTAGGTGAACAACAGAATTAAATATGTTTTATCTTTCTTTTTAATTATTAAAAGGATTGCCTTTTATGAACTGCTATAAGAGACGTTACATGATTGTGTACGTGGTTTTCTGAATTCTCCCTCAGTTCCTGCACCAATGTCTCCCACTGCCAAATCTGTGGGCACTCCGAGTGAGGCAGGTAGCCAGGACTCAGGCGATGGCGCCACAGGACCCAGGTACCACCAACATCATATCTCTCTCCCGCTCTCGCACTTTCTCTCTCTCTCTCTCTCTCTCTCTCTCTCTCTCTCTCTCTCTCTCTCTCTCTCTCTTTCTTTCATTCTCTTTCTCTCTGTACTCTGATCTGTAATTGTTAGCGTTGAAGAGGTTCGTGATTGTGGGATTGCGTGAGCGACAGACAGTCTGTCTGTGCACCAAAGGCGAAATGTTTATGTTGTTTAAAGGCTTTGTGTGTGTGGTTTTGTGCACAGGTTTGAACAGGTAGTAAGTTTCTCCTTGCAGTTCCATGCTATTAGCTGCTTTTTGCCTGTACCCTCAGAAATAACTTATGCCACGTAGGAAAACCCCTGGTGTGAAGAGTAAATATTTCTTGTCGTCAGATAAATCTGTTTTGTCTCTTTTTCCCATTGTGAGTAAGACAGTATGACATCAATCATCATAATCTGCTTTAGTTCATATCTGGCTATGATATCTATTATCATAGTCTGCGTTAGGCTATATTTGGATTAAAAATAAAGGTGTGTCAATACACCCTGCCCATGATTTGATTCGACTCTCGATATTGGATTCACAATTTGATATTCTCATGACATTTTGAACAAATTTAAAAAAAATAATAAAAACTATTCACTGTATCCATGTTGTCATACTGCTTGCTAATGAACGTGCTGGTCTGGGTTGTTGATTGATGCTGGTTGCTTGTGAACGTTGGTGCTCACACAAAGCAGTTATGGATTTTGATGCTTTAAACTAACAGAACACCTAATCTCCACAATGCCTTATCACATTTTTACGCTGTGACATCACAGTGTCACAATGCATTGTTATACCGCTAGTTAAAATATTGCTGTTTTGATCCTAACATTGGCATAATCAGAGTTCACAGATTTATTTCATGATTTCTGCTCAAATGATTAAACAAAATAGTATATTATGTCAGTCAAGTCAATGTCAATTTGCAAAATTATACTAAATTAACACATTTCGTCTGAATGAAATGAGTAACAGCAGTAATGATCTGTTGTAGAGGATTAGAAATAGAAGTAAGTGCCATTTTTAGTTAAAGTAGATATAGCTGAACTCGAAATCTGATTGGTTGTGAGATGCCTGGGGGACTGTTTAACCCTTGATTGGAGTTTTGGACTCCTGTGGAAACTCTAACCCCTTACACATACACACACACACACACACACACACACACACACACACACACACACACATCTATATGGAGTGCAGCCTTGGGGGGCTGTTTCCCGCCTGAGGCCCTTCGTGTCCACTCATTTCCCTCTGCTGCACCACCGCTTCCTACACACATGGAGGTCATTTTTCAAACCACATATACACACTCACACATCTACAGGGGCTCAGGTACACCCTCCTGGGGTGCACTGTGCCACACACACACTCAGAGAGAGCTCCCACTCACGTTAGTCATGGCGGGGCCAATGACGCAGCTGACCGGTAGACACGTCGTCTCCGGCATCAGCTCTGGGGGGGAGAGGCAGAATGAGCTTTCTCCTGTCAGTCATGATTCACACACAGCTCTGTTCTACCTGAGAAACATGTTATGCATTCAGTGGTACCACACATTATAATGCGTGTTCAATTATTAGTACTTACAACTGACTAATACCTTGACACTGATTTTTTTTTTTTTGTTTTTATGTAGCTAATCTTATGCAACGTTGTAATCTCCTGTTAAATCGATGAAAAGACTGGTTTTCTGCCCTCTAACTGCTGTAGTTGGTGCTTGTTAATGGTCATTGCTAAAGGTTCTTCTAACCAAGCTGATGATCTCTAATAACCTCTTTTCATATTCTCTCTTTCTTTCAATCTAACCTTGGCTTGTTGCTGTGACACTAACAGGACTCTCCACTGGGACTCTGATCCTTCTACACTACTGCTTCACTCCGAGCTGGGGTACTGCATTCTCTGGCTCTTCTGATTTCTCTACATCCTTCCTTTTTCGTAAACCAGATTAGCAATTATTTCAGTGAATTCTGTGGTTAAAATTAGAAGTAGGACCCATCCGCAACTCAGTAATGATATCGGATCTATACCCGCAGAAGATACTGGATTGGATACCAGAGGGGAAAAAGAATAAATCTAAACTGATTCTATAACAGATGACATAATAATACACAGCTTAACATAAGGTAAAGCAAAATTGAAAAGGTGATAATAGTAACTACACGTAACCCAACATTAATATAAAATCTCTGAGTGGCTTAAAAAGTATTATACCAGAATTTCAGTTTGTTTCAAGTAATTTTACACACAGTGATATTTCTGTTTGTTTACTGGGAAAAGCTATGATTTCGTACAGGTCATGTTGTTGGCTATGTATTTCTTTCTGTAGAGTAGTAGAGTGTTTGCACAGTTTGGGGATTGTACTCATCTTAAGTGAAGTGCTTCAGTTAAAAATCGCTTATTTTGAAGCCTAGTAGTTTTGGAAGAAAAAAAATATTGGATCCGTATCAGACATTCAGGATCTGTATGGTGTCTGAAAAAAATATACAGTGCTATTAAAAGAAAGCTCTCCATCCTGTAATTGCTGATAATCTTAATACCTTGCTTTACTAAATTGAATGCTAGGCTATATTTTTGCTCTCGTGATTTAATCAAATGGTTAAAACACTTCGGTCTTTGTGCTTTTCAATCTTCTTGCTGATAAAACACAAGGGATGGTTGAACAAGTCAGGCAGAAATTTTTGTGGTCTTGGACTTTGGCTCGTAGTTCCTTCACACTTTTACAGCCCTGGCTATTTTCTGAGATTTATATGTGTGTGTTTCTTTCTGTCTGTGTGTGTGTGCTTGTTTCCTCCCTGCCAGGCGAGGCCCGGTGAAACTGGGCATGGCAAAGGTGACCCATGTGGACTTCCCTCCCAAAGAGGTGGTGTCCTACACCAAGGAGACTCAAACACCCACCATGAGCGAGCAGAAAGAGGGTGAGTGCAGGCCATGCAAATGCTTTCAGCACATCTGCCCTTGCTGTTGTTGTACTTTGATTTTTCGTTCACCATATTTAGTTCTTTTTATAGATGACCTCATAGTTGTGGATGATTGACTTTCTGCCCTGGTCCATCATGCCCCATCAGACATAATTTGTAAACTGCTTCTTTCTGTGTTTTTAACCTTGTGCTAGGGCTGGGCGATACAGCAAAAATAGAGCATCACACTAAACAATATGCATCAAGATTTTTAGTTTTTCTGAGATAAGACAAACAATGAAGAACTAACAAAAAACTGATTATTCTGATTTTTACATTTCACATACTGCAGTGCACTAAATCCAATAAAACAGTCCTAATCATGCTCTCTTTCTAACAAGTGTTATTTTAATGGTCTACTTTTAGTTGTATTTTTCCCTGGGGTTCACTTTTGAATTTATATACCAAGAACCAGTCATATCATTGTTTTCGTAACTGTGCGTTTATATATGTTCTGATTGGCCGCCTTGTATTGTGCAAAGCAGTTCCAGGTGAAACACTCTTTACAACTTCAACATGAAAGGGTAAGGCTAAACTCCTGTAAGCTCAATAAGCTAAAATATGTAAATTTTCATTTTTATCACAACGATACAAAAACAGTGAATTTTGACTTCTTTCCATATGTGACCTGGGGAATAAATGATACATTTTGAAACTAACATTGTTTACACACTGCATCAAACTGGTTTATTTAAGAAGAAAAAAAATGAGGAAAAATGTATTTTTCCGTGACATGGGCCCTTTAAGTAGTACAATATCCACGATGTACTCAGAAAAACATATTGTGATGTAACGTGATGTAATTTATCACTATAAAGATAAATATTGTCAAATTGCCCACCCCTACCTTGTGTGCTTCGGTGTTGTTACTTTGTCCAGCTAATTATATCTCCTATAAATTTCCACAGTGCTTTTCCAAACAGTATTCCATGTTTTATATTTGAATGTGAAAACAGAATTAAAAATTATAACTAAAAAAGCTAATGCTTTGAAATTATGTAAACCCTTAATGATATGATTATGTATACATGTATATACTTTTTATGTCTTTCAAAGTTCATACTAGCAGCTTTTATTGGTAGCTTTTTAGCACATGCTGAAATATGTCAGTGGAGTATGTGTATGTGTAGGTTTGGGAGGGGGGTGGCTACTGTGTCTGGTCAGACTGCAGGGTCATAAACCTCCCTGATCAGATGAACTAGGATTTGTGAGTGTGTGATGTTGCTTCAGAACTGGTCTGACTTAAGCAAGTATGGAGATGAAAGCTAGGGGAAAATTGCGGAGCCTCGGGAAACATAAGAAGCCAAGGAAAGATTAAACTCCCTCGTTCACATACACACAGTCTTCTTACCCCTGCCCTACCCCGTCCTACTGAACGGTAGAGTCCCTATGACCAATTAGCATTTAGGATGAAGGGGGGACAAAAATCTGCAATGTGAAAGAGAGCAATATAGAAAGAGTGAGGGAGTGAGAGCCAGGGGAACAGGAAATTGTAAGAAGATTGAAGGATGATATTAAGAAGTGTGCCATGCCTTGCTAATGCATGCGAAGCATGTCAACATGTATGTAATTGCAGCTCGTAGCTTTTATGTGGCATTCTGTGCGTGTCTTCAAAAAGCTCCATTCACTGTTTGGCTTGCGGTGATCTCCAGGTCCTCATGTCAAGCACATGTCGGAACATGGGGTGTGGGGGCAGTAATTGCTCTGGGGGGTGTGCGCGTTCAAAGTTCCTCAGATAGCTCTCTGAGTAGCTTTGCATGCATTACCAGGCTTTTGTCATGGTGAAGCTAGTCTCTATTCCAGCCATTTTGAGTTCTGCAAGGTTGTATGGGTCTGTTGCAGTAATTTAATAGAATGTAGTGGAGTTAATCTCATTGGTGGCTACACCAAAAAAAGAATGCTGTACTAACAGTAGTTAAGCCCGACCTGTTCTTTTGTTATGTTTCTATGTGTATTTGATTTTCTAGATGAAAATAACTCCCAGAAATTACTAAGATTCAAAATGTGGAACAAGCAGAGAGGAGTTTTGAATTTACATAAGTAAGTACGTAGTGATTGGTTTCCTCTGAAACTGTGGATAGAGAAAATGAAAAGAACCAGCATTTTAGAGTCAAAAGAATGAAATTGTGAGTCTTGCTGCAATTCTGAAAGTTACGTTCATAACTTTATTTCTATTTGTATTATAGCTGTGCACTCTCTTTACCCCCCACCCCTCTCTGTGTATGTGTCATAGTCTCCTGCCCTCTCTCTTGTTTTCCCCCTTTTCTCTCTTTCATCCTCTCTCTTGTTAAAGTGTAAGGACTCTTTCCATGGCATCATAAAAGTGTGTTTAACAGGGCTGATATCTACAGACAACACCACACTGACATCCCCCTCCACCTCTCCTTCCACCGGCCCGCCACCACTATGTAATCATTTCATCAACTCTTTCGCTTTCCCCTGTCTTCTCTCCTTCACCATGCAGGCATGTAACAAAACGCATTGGGTGACATTGGGAGGCTTTCACGCCTCTCGTCCCTGCCACTCAGAGACATTTCTTTCTCTCTCTCTCTCTCTCTCTCTCTCTCTCTCTCTCTCTCTCTCTCTCTCTCTCTCTTTCTCTCTCCCTCCCTCTCTCTTTCCCTCTCTCTCTCTGATTGAGTGATTTGTCGTGGGCTGTGGAGGCAGTGAGGGGTCCGCTCTCTGAAGGTCAGCGGGTGGTACAGTACAGAAGGAGAGGGCACTGAGCGCGGCTATGCTGCACACACAGACACGGCTGCTTGCGGCTTGGGTTGACACACATGCTGATTAGAGTCCTTGATTTGTACCATTCAGATTCAGTGTCCTTTCTTCAATCTTTTGTCTGCTCTGTACTTGCTATCTTGAGAGAATCTTAAAGGCCGAACGGTCTAATGAGATTTAAGGGATGCCAAGCATCTTGCGAGGGCCCGAATACTGAATCAGAATTTCTGAGGCCTCTCTGTCACTTTGTATGGAATACATTTTTCGTAAAGAAAATAATGGAAAATCTAACTGATCATTTAGGAAACATACATTTTTCATGCTCATCTCTGACACATTCAAATGCACAGGAGCTATAAAGCAACCAATCTTCCAGTGAATGCAGTTCCAAATTGGCATGGTAGTGGGTGCAGGGCATCATGTGACCAATTGCTGAACTGAGCCCCAGTCTCTGAGACAGGCCGAGAGACGTGTCTGCTTTACAAGGCCTTCAGAACCGTCTGAGATTGTGAACGGTTTCTCCGTGAATATGAACTTTAATTAAAGGTGATTGTTTTAATCATCCTCTCTGGAGAGGAGGAGTACTACTCTATTTTAATCACTGGGGCATGTGAGAGGCCTCTCGTATGGAGAGCCTCTCTCTAAACTCAGGCACCCTTAACCCAGCACTCAACTGCCACAGCCACAAAACTGCCTGCCTTTCGAAATTAAACCTATTGTCTGAGCTTGAATTTGTCATTTACATGAGCATTATCCTCCTTAAAGACATGTGTTTAATCAATCATGAAAAATTAATAATGTGTTGGATGCACCCCACAGCGAATAATATCTAAGTATATAAGGAATCGTGACTAAAAAGTGCCAATCATTTTGTCACCATGTAAAACGGACACAAAGATTTTATGAGTTCACCCTCAAAGTATTCCAGAACACAACCCACATTAAACTATTCAGGACGTGACAAGAGACATGAAAGAGTGAAGTGTGATTTTACTATTTTTGTTTGTATTTTTGCTGTTTTGTTTGTGCTTTTGCTTTTGATTGTAGGAAAGGTGAGGGCTGTCTTCTCTGATCTTGCTTTACTTGATAGGTATCAGATGTATCATTTTCTTTGAGTTCAAACATTTGGTTAGTAAAATTAGAAACGGAAAACTTTGTACTTACGTGTTTTGTGCGTTATGGTTTCTTTGAAACAAATGGACGAGGATTTTGTTTTGTTTTTGTGTTTTAGTCTGGACATTATCATAGAAATGTTACAAAACGTATTCTTGTTTCACTGAATTAATAAGGGTAAATACATTTATTTGAGAATATTTTTAGTGGCATCTATTTGTTCGAACCCTCTGTTTTTCCCTGCTCAAAGTGGTCTAGAAGTGCTCTCGGCCCACTTCTTTGTGCCCTGTTTCAATAGTAAAACCCATCCACACGAGCCCTGCGCAATTAAGCGTCCCACTATAATCGGAATGCTGAAAATCAAATTCAGAAAGCCCAGTGCTGAGAGCTGAGGTTTGTTTGCTTAGTCCCCTTTGATAAGTCCTAACGTGGAAGTCAGGTTTTTTAGGGTCCTCTCTCTGTCTGTTGCACATGGACCCCATGCACCTGCACTGGAGATCAAAGGGCATTAGTCTTGTACTCGAACAACCTCTGGACCCATGGCGCGTTTGCATTAATATATTGTCCTTCCACAAAAGCTGGTGATTACTCCCTGTGTCCCCCTGCTCCCCCCTCCACTCCCCCAAAAGCTTTTATTCCTTAAATGATACAAAAGCGATAATTGGGCTGCTTTGAGATGAGGTGTCGATGGGGAAGGGGATCTGCCATCAGGGTGAATTCTGTTAAATGTTTCTCTTTTTTCCCCCCTCCCTTCCTTCCTCCCAAATCTCGCTCAGTCTCTCTCTCTCCCTCTTTCTATGTACCACCGCTCCCCCTCTTACCCCTGTGGGGTCACCAGGATCACTAGCTTTTCTCCAAATGGCCATTTTGGCTGGCAGGTGCATTATACCCTTTATTTTCAGATTGTCTTTCCGCTGCTAATGCCTGGCAGGTTGATTGCTCGGGCCTGGCTGGCAGAGAAAGGGCTGCGGCATGCGCTCGGGCCCCGGACTGAAAGACACTGATTACTGTTTTCCTCTGAGCCTGATTGAGGCCCTTGAAAAGAAAGATTTTAACCTTCTCTCCTCTATCCTTCCCTGACTAAGGGCCCAACGCACTGAGATGGCCTGTGTCATCAGCGCAACTCTGTAAACTCATCAGAACAATCCCTCGTCTTCCTCCCCTCCTCTTTTCCTCTTTCCTTCTCACCCCAGCCCTGTCTCAGAGAGTGCGATGAAGACATTTGTAATGGAAGATTTGACAGATGACATTATCATTTTGATTTTCTCCGGGAAGGACAGTTTTATCCTCTACAGTCGAGTCTTTATAATCACCTGTAAAATGTGGCTAATTTCTCTATGTACAATTTACCTTCATTTTGTGCTTCTGTGTATACTAGGTATGTTAAAAAAATTTTCTTGAGCTCACAATAAGCAGTGGATTTGTTTCAGATGATTAGGATGTATCCGTGTGTGTGCACGTTGGAGAAAAGCTTGTCGTTTTGTTTGAGCAGTGTGTGGCTTGCCAGCTGGTCAGGGCCACAAGCTGTATTTTGTTGTACATCCTCGCGGTTTGAATAGCAGTCGTCGGACCCCCTGGTGTGTGGGTAATTGCACAGGCTTGTGGTTCCGGCGAGTGTGTTGAGAAGAAGCAGTCAGGCAGAAAACCTCAGTGCCATCTCTATGCCACCTCTCTCTCACACACAATCCCAACAGAGCCATCTGCCTCACGCACCCCACCCGTCAGCTGGCCCGGCCAATGGGAGAGGTTTAGGGCACCTGCCGCCCGCCCTCCTGCCCTGTCTGTGTGTGCGCGTACGCCATGTCAGTGCGTATGTAGATGTCTTATAAAGGGAGAGGGGATATAGCAGTGCTAACAAGTGTACTCCCTGTTGAATAGTGTGTCTCATTAACTGGTGGGCCATGGGGGGCGAGGACCCCGGCTGTGTCCTAACGTGTCTTAGTTTCTGATGCGAAGAGGAGCAGCATTTGGAGAGGTGACGCCGTGGTAGCAGGGTGACAATTTGTGAAGTAAACATTTTCATTTGAAAAGCTTTGGTCTTTCATTGCTGAACTAGTGTCATGGTGACAAACTCAAACATAGCATCACTCTTTAAAAGGAGTTACAGCCATTTCTTCTCTAGCTAATAGAAATATTACTTCTTTATGCCACAATTTCTACACTGGATTAATACCTTCAATGAGTGTTGTGTTTTGGTGCAGTCAGTTTTAACATACTTGTTACACGCTATTACACCTAGAGATCAAAAAAAGTCTTGACATCAGTAACTAAAATGATAATGAGTATCAATATTATCACAGTATTAAGTATACTAAAAATGTTAAAACCCACCAGTGCACATTAAAATTGTTTGTGTTGATATACTTGTAATCTCAATTTCTTAATGATACCAAAAACAATCAGCTACAGTTTAAGTAAATATGAAATCATCACTAGAGCCTATACAGTTCACTCACTCGTCAAATTATAAGCATGTAAACGTGTTGTAGGGATGCACAAATATGGGAATTTTGGGATGATCCCTATGTCTGATATATTTCATGCATACATCTGCAGATACTGATGCCACTCCATAAACATTTCTAAAGTAAACAAGTTGGGACTCTGTCTACCTGGAGGATTATGGAGAAATATTATACCTAGCATTATGGAGAAATATTACGTTTATTTGTAGAGGGTTACAAATGCTGACAAATGACCAAAACAAACATTTTAGCACAGTAACCCAGTGTTGCCTAAACATTCTCCTCTTTTGGAGTACAACAAATACGTCATTACATAGTGTTTTGGAATATTGGTTAAATCTAAACATGTGTGATGGTAATCATTTTTTTAAAGCAATTATCTTCTGATACGGATATGATTCCAGTATCATCATACATCCCTAATGTGTTGTCCTATGCCTACAGCTGTATGTTGTTTTACTTTTGCTGTGTCTTTCTTTAAAGAAGATAATTATACATGGTTAACAGAATTGTTAAGATTCAAAACAATGTGATTATCATTTTATACCTGCACTGTGTCTTTAAAATGGGTAACCATCTCAGTCCTGACCACAACAGCTTTTCTCTAAAACTTTGATTAGTGATATTCTGTGGTGGGATCCTCTTCATGTGTGCTCAGTGATTTACTTCAGCAAAAGCAATTTATCTGAAACCTTTTTGACACAACAAGACTTTAACCAAATAAAAAGTACAGTTCTCTTCAGGCTTCTGGATTATGTCTAATGTTTAATGATTCTTTTTGTAAGTATTATGTATTCATTGGAAGATTAACTCTTTGATTGGCCTGATGTCTCTTGATGCCATGCTGTGATCTACAGAGGAAGAGGAGGAAGAAGAAGAGCTAGCTCCTGCAGAGCCTGCATCGGAGGTGGAGAAGGAGACTCCAGTGCAGAAGCAAGAGGAAGAAGGTAGGCCTTGATGGACATTTACCATCGTTTGTTTTTGTTTACATGTTCTTGTTTTAATTTTTTTTTTGCATTAATCCTCCCTTTGTCTAGCACCCCCTCATGAGCTGACTGAGGAAGAGAAGCTGCAGATCCTACACTCTGAGGAGTTCATGGATTTCTTTGACCACAGTACGCGCATCATTGAGAGAGCTCTGTCTGAACATGTGGACGTTTTCTTTGACTACAGCGGCCGTGACCTAGAGGAGAAGGAGGGGTAAGAAATTTATATCACTCGCATTTATTAATAAAATGATCCCTTTTCATAGATTTCCTGATATTCTTCACTGGGCACAAGGTCACCAAAAACTGCTATTATTCATATAATAGTGTCTTTCACTAAAATTAATCAGTTTATTTTAAAGTCTCATGTAAAATCCAGCTCTGAAGGATGAGTTGCGACTGTCCCTTATTTTTTACAAGTATTTTCTGTGACTGAAAAGCAACTAACACAGGTGTACATACTTGTTATTTTTCATGCAGTGAGATGCAGGCTGGAGCGAAGCTGTCTCTGAACAGACAGTTTATGGATGAGCGCTGGTCCAAGCACAGGGTGGTCACCTGCCTGGACTGGTCTCCACAGGTAACTGACCACCAGAGAAACACATTCTTTTTACAGACAGAGCTTTGCCGGCTTTTGTATATATTTCCCAGCCCCTGACTGGAAAATTGTGTTTGGGTAAAGAACCCCTGCACAAAGTGTTATTTTTTGTGTGTCTCGGTTTATGAGAAGGGTCACATGGGTCCTGTGATGCCTTTTTTAATTATTCGTAGTCTCAAAGAAAAATGGGGTACAGGGTGTGCATGTTTGTTGATTTGAGCCATTCGGCATTTTTCACTATCAACACTTAACCACATCTGTATCCCATTCTGTTTCTGCACCTTTGATATAAAGACGTGAGCACTGGAGGAAATAGCAGTCACAATAAACGTGTCCCTGCTTAAACAGTCATCACCAATTACATCACAGCGTGTAATTAAATTAGAGACTTTGGCAAAACTGTGACAGATGACCTTTTAAATGTTCAGTATAATTTCTGTGCATATCTGAAATGTCTACAGCAACAGTAAAATAGCCTTAGATTTATGAAATACATTGCATTGAGCATAAATGTAAGTTGTTGTTACTTCAATACAATTTCACCTCGCAAAGAAAAAAAGAAGAAAAAAAAAACATATCTGCTCCTAGGTCCAGTCATAACTCCTTTACTCTAAAGTTTTAGGGTGTAACAGTGCCTCATACCACATTTAAAGTTTGCTTTATTGCTTTCCAACCCACAGATTTGAACTTAAAGATGAATGTCACATTTATTCGCTGATTATGTAATGAAAATTACTTCTTATGCTGTCAAAACAGAAGCCTGCTCTGAAGCTCGGAGGCATTGCATCTAGTTATGTGTAATCGGCTCAATGTGTTCTGCTGCTTTCTCAATTTCACTCCCCCTAGCAGATGTACACAATCTAAACAGACATGTATTATTGTTTTAGCTGCCGTGGTTTCTCCAGAGGCTGAAATCTATGCTTTGGCAAATCATGGCTGAGGTGGAATGATTAAATTTCTCCATGTGCTGCTCTGCATTGTGATATGTAAAGCCTAAATGATTTCTGGCACTGGTTGTGCACCAAAAGCCATTTGTCACCCCGCAGATTGCTCAGAGATTTGTGTCTGTGTTTCTCTGTCCTTGTGTTTTCCTGACAAACTGTCAACATTTCTTTTGCACTAGGAGAGGCAGAGGTGAGCAGCCTTTTTGGGTAAAGTTTTAGTTCTAGTTCTACAGTTTTCTTTGTAAAATGGAATGTTCTTGCTTGGTTTTAGGAATATCTTAGATACAGGGTGTCTGCAGGTCTATACATATATATATATATATCACTGCATATGTATTTTGGACTATGTTAAGTAATACTCTAGCCCTGGGGCAAAGCTGCATTTGAATGCACTGGATTAGAATGCTTCTGCTGTACCTATACCATAATGTTGCAGTGTAAATTATGCATGACTCAATTTGCTAAATAGCCAGTCGCCTCTTACTTTCAGTATACCACTTAATACAATTTGATACATGTTATTTAAATAGGCAACTCATTAAGTAAATTTATTTATGAATGCAAAATGCCAGTGTGGCCTATTAAAAGACAACTGATGTAATTTATATTGTGACTTGGCTAAGTAAATACTAGAAATGTGTTAGTGTGTTTAGTGTGTTAACGTAGCCCGTACAGTTTTAAGTGAAAATAAATAAGGCTAATGAAATTCAGCCATTGGCCAGTTTGACTGTAAAGAAATCTGAATCTGAATTACCCATAAAAATTCATGATCATGCATCACTATGAAAAACAACTAACTTGAGAATGCCTACAGACACCCTGCATAGTATTAGTGAACAGAACCAAGTATTACGCAAAGTACAGCTTTGCATTTAAGAATCCTTCAGCGTGTAGGGAAAAAAAGTGAAACATGTCTGAGCAGTAGCCAGGGGCAGTGCTTCCCAGCAACTCTGCGGCTCTGCCATGCTTTCCTCTCTCAGCTCATTTAGTAGTCTGCTGTCTGAGTATTACAGTGCCGCACGCTAGCCTCTATTCACCATCACTGCTGCTGAGAAAAAGTTTCCCTGTAATAAATCTTACTGAAGCAGGGCGGTGACGTGTTCTGCCTGGCATCCACACGCACGCTCACACAGACCGCAGTAGGAGGGAAGGAGAGAAGTGCCCGAGGGATTGTGTGTGTGTGTATGTGCGATTTAATGTTTTTCTGTGTCTTCAGTATCCTGAGCTACTGGTCGCCTCCTACAACAACAACGAGGAGGCTCCTCATGAGCCTGATGGAGTGGCTTTGGTCTGGAACATGAAGTACAAGAAAACTACGCCAGAGTATGTCTTCCACTGCCAGGTACAGGAAGAAGCATGCGCCCTCAAAAATCAGCACCTCACAAACACTGCCATATATCAATCCTCACTGAAATATCTATCTATCTTTCTATCTATCTATCTATCTATATATATATATATATATATATATATATATATATATATATATATATATATATATATATATATATATATAATTAGAAAATCCAATTAAACATGCAACTTGTAACAGAAACATGCAGTTGTTCAGTGTACAAATGATGGCAGGAAAGCTTACTGTGACATAATGTGACATAATTTATCATGACAATGATAAATATTGTCATACTGCCCACCCCTAGATTGGATTGAATTGTGCTTCCCTCCTCTTGCTTTAAGGGTAATTTCAAAGATTTTTCAAAATTTATCCTTAATTAAACCTTTACAATGTAAACAGTCTTTCTGAAGTCATTCAGAGTGCTTTTCTATGAAATGCTGTGTTCTAGAGACGTATTTTGAGTCATAATTTTTCACAGTGGTGGTGATAGGAACCAGGCATATGAAGAGTTTAACACCTCTAAAAGCTCCCTCACAGAAAGTTATTACATGAAATGGCTATAAATACGCTGTCTGGTTCCTACGCATTACAATAGTTATGAGATGAGTCTTTGACCTTAAACATATTTTTTAAAATGCATTCTTGGTGGAGAGGTACCTGCAGAGTGCTGCAAGGCAAAAAAGCTCCCCCTGTTTCTTTCAGATTTACCACTATTTTGCCATTATCAACAATTAAAAGCTCAGAAGACACTTGTAGGTCCACTGGTCCACTAAATTAAATGGCTGTATTGGCTTTGTAGACATTTTGACCTTTGGTTCCTATCACTACCACTGTAAAGAAAGCCAAGTTGGTTAGTTTTTCTAGAATAGAGCATCTCGCATCAAATCACTCCAAAGGACTTAGTTTACATCTGAACCATGCATGACATTTTAAAAAATTGGTGGATTTTCCCTTTAATTAAAAGTCACTCTGCAGACAACTGGATAAAAAACTTCTTTTGAGAAACTGAGCATCCCTGTATAAGGAGTAGAATATATGTGAATATACTTTTTTGACTAAAATTGTTTTCACTGAATCTGCTGAAGTGCTGAAACTGTTGCAAACTATTTGAGAACTACAGAAGTATATCTAAAAATTGTGAACATGTAGTTGAGCTGAAATTTCCACTGGCTGTACGAGTTTTAGTTCTAGTTCTGTGTATGTGTGTGCCCTGAGGTGGTCTGCTGTGGACAGGCTGAGTAGAACCACATGTGCTGGCTTCCAGGGCGGATACACGGCTCACACACTCTATACAGACCTAGGAAAAACTCCATACGTACATAAGTGTGAAGTTTTTCCTCCATTGTGTGTGACTGAGGGAGTAAAAAAGTATTTTTTTTCTCCATCCTGAAAAAGCTGGAAAAGAACCTTTCTTCTTCCAGTGTGTCTGTATCTAAAGGATATGAAGTACATAAAAATATAAGTATATAAAGGCAGCATTTGGTTAGATGGTGAATGATTATGCTGGATGCAGTGGGGGGTTTATATTTGTCTGAGACAGTCAGCCAATGAAAAATCACAGTGGTGGCTTTGGATAGCAAGTCCATTTTTTTTGGGATGGCAGATATTCATTCATGCGTGCATGCACTTATTCAGCCACCCTTTCTGTCATTCACTTATGAATATGTGTGCATCAAATGGAATAATGCTTTCAGTTTGGTGTGTGTATAATAGAATAGAAGGGTGTCCAGTATTAATCTATGATGTGCATGCTTGTGATCAAGTAATCGTTCATGGGTAAAAGAAAAAGAATGCTTACTAAAATGCTGCTTTCCATGAAGGTCTGAGTAGTAGCAGGTCTGAAGTGGAGTACAGCGTTATATTGGTATTGATGGTAAAGCACTGGCTTTTTAACTATTCATTTTATTTCATTCTGCTGTTCAAAAGTAAGACTCTCCTTTGTGCCTCTCTGTCTCTCTCTCTGTCATACTTTCACTTCCACCCTTTCCCTCTCTCTCTCGCTCTAGTCTGCAGTGATGTCAGCAGCATTTGTTAAATTCCATCCTAACCTGGTGGTAGGTGGTACATACTCAGGACAGATTGTGCTGTGGGACAATAGGAGTAACAAACGGACCCCTGTCCAGAGGACCCCACTCTCAGCCTCTGCTCACACGGTACGGTTATGTATGTCATCAAGAGAACCATATGCCAGGAGACTGCTATGCATTAGGAATTCCTGTTGATTACAACAGTAGCTGCCACACAGCGCATGAATAATAAAAAAAGCCTTATTCATATATCAGGCTGAGCGCGTTCTGAGCCATATGTTCCATTTGATTGCTTATAATCACTGATGCATCCAAATCAATAGACCATAAAAAGTAATGCTTATTTCTTTATCTGTGAGTTATCTGGTGTATTTTGGGAGAAGAAACAGATCACAAAGAATTGCTTTGAGTTTGTGAAGCATAGAATAAATTGCATATGCACAGTATGTGCAGTTTATTCAGCATATATATAGCCCTTAGGGAATTATGCTTTTGTATGAATTTTCTTCATATACCATAAGACCACTAGAAATCTATGGAGTGTACACCAGTTCGGTTATATCTTACATGGGGAATGCAGGTAAACTCAGAGGCCATTGTGATTTGTTGATGATTGTAATCATTTGGTTGATTTTCAGATGCATCCTCTAGTTATTATTTTTATGTTGTTCTTAATTATTTTTGTCGTTTTTGTACGCTCACTCTTTTTCTCTAGCATCCTGTTTATTGTGTGAATGTTGTCGGCACTCAAAATGCTCACAACCTGATCAGCATCTCCACTGATGGTAAAATGTGCTCATGGAGTCTGGACATGTTGTCCCAGCCTCAGGTACCCAAAATAATCTCCTCTTTCACCATATCACTCATACATAAAATGAATTGGACAGCATACATTTCTCCCAGTAGCCACACACTATCCCCTATGTATAAATGTGGCAATATAAATCATTCTTTTAGCTTTAGGTCAGAAAAGTGTTAGGGGGGAAACAGCTAAGGAAAGGGCCTTATTGTGCAATGAGTGACTAAGGGATACAGTCAAGGGGAAAGGGCGAGAGGAAGTGGTTTGGAAGTGCTTCTGCACTTGGAAAGCAATTCACTTATCACGTCCAGTCCCAGCACATTTTTGAGCTAAATGGCCGCTTGCATGCCGTAATATATTTTTAGTGCGAATAACATTACCTTTACTTTATGTAATTCCAAACGTTTTGCCAAACCACAATGTCAGATGTTAAGCATTTATGAAGTGTTAGCTGAATTTACATCATCCATTTAAGAAACTGTCAGGAGAGGTGCTGTGTGTATTTTGTGTGCTGATGTCACCCCCCTCTCTTTCTCTCTCTCCAGGACAGTATGGAGTTGGTGTTTAAGCAGTCTAAGGCAGTGGCAGTCACCTCCATGTCCTTCCCCCTGGGTGACGTCAATAACTTTGTGGTAGGCAGTGAAGACGGATCAGTCTACACAGCCTGTCGGCATGGCAGGTAAAGCACACACACACGGTTAGCTAATGGAAACAACCCAGTTTTATATTTTTGGCATGTTTCCTTGGCGCCTCCATTTTAAGCGTAAATAATTGTTTAAATTAACGTGGGCGATACGGCACAAATACCACAATACAGCACAGTGTGTATTATGGTTCATTTTTCTAAGGTTTGAATGTAGAGTTGGAATAAGCAAAATGCACAATCAAAACAGTAGTGCCACATTGCGGGGGGTATAAAAAACGTGAGGAGAGATCAGAAAATTTGTAAAAATAAATTAAACTGTGCTGTAGGGCTTTAACGATTCACAAAGGTAACACACTGGCTACAAGCTGATGTGCTAGTAACATTACAAACAATACAGTGTAATGTGATATGCTGCGATACAGTAACATATGTTGTATTGTTACATCCCGAGCCCAGATCCAGCTTTTTATTGTGCAGTCACTGTATCCTGGTTGTTGTGTAGGCTCTCTGTAATTGCTTAAAATCTGCCTTTTCTAAAATGCAGTGTTTAGGGTTCTACAAGCACTGCCAATATGCATGAAACACGTAGAAAAGCATACTGTAACACTGTGCGTCACAGTAGCATTCCCTCATATTGCTCACATCATGCATAAAACATGCCATTATTATTCATAAAAAGGATGCAGAAGTCATTTGAGCATTGCAGGTAAAACAGCAGCATGTCTGCTGACAAAAGCATTTGTAGAATTTACTTGAATGGTGAGTGGGTAATATTTCTGTTGCATGTAGATGGTGTCATATTCAAAGCCAGTCAGAGCTGTGCAGTTAGTCAGTGAGCTGTTAAGCTGTGTGCTTGTCCTCAGCAGTGATTGAGAGAGCTGCAGTGTTTCCACTTCATTTATGATGCTATGATTATGATATTCTCATCTCAACTCAGCTAATAAGGCAGAAGCAGCTCTCACACTGGCTATTTACCTCTCAGAGTAATGAGCAGCAGGGTGGTGCGGGACACACATAGGCTCACATACACAAACACACACTTATCAGAGTGGTTTGTCTTTGTCACTTATTTATTGCTGTCTGCTGTATCTTGGTGCAGAATTAGCTTGTATGCATTATTTATGGACTGTATATTGTCCCTGTTGCGAATTTTTTTAAAAATCTCCAAAATGGTAACAGGAGAGGAAAAAACATTCTTAACACTGAATGGAAATCAGTAGAGCAATATATTATTTCACATAATGTTAGATCATTTTTTTTTGCACCCTTCATTGTGAAATGTTAGAACATTGTAAAAGCCAGCTGTCATTTTCAAATTCTGTAAAAATAAAATAAAAAGAAGGTACAAGGTTTGTTTCAATAGCAATAATATAGTATATGTAATCTAAAGATGGTGTGGTGCTGTGGTACTGATACCTTAGCAAACATGACCATAATTTTTCTCCTGACTTAGTCCTTGACTGTTGTGTTGTTTGTGTGCGAGCAGTAAAGCAGGTATCAGTGAGATGTTTGAGGGTCACCATGGACCAATCACTGGTATCCACTGCCACACAGCAGCTGGCCCTGTAGACTTCTCCCATCTGTTCCTCACGTCTTCCTTTGACTGGACTGTCAAACTCTGGAGCACCAAGGTACCGTACCAGTTACAACAGCCTGAAGAAAAAGATAGTCTCTTATCAATGCACACAGGCAAAAAAGAATTTAAGAGAAGTAAACACTTTATTCTATATAAGAATTCCATATAAAGGTGCTTGATTTCAAATCATGGAGTAATCTTCAGTTTTTCTTAATTCCCCATGATAAAATGGGAATCTAAAGAGTAATAGGGCTGCTTGAACACTTCTTTGAGCAAGGCAGTGACTCTCTTTCCCTTTCTCTACCAATTCTGTCTGTGTTTTACCTCTGTCCTGCAGAATAATAAGCCTCTGTACTCGTTTGAGGATAACTCTGACTACGTGTACGATGTGATGTGGTCTCCTGTTCACCCTGCTCTGTTTGCCTGTGTGGATGGAGTCGGACATCTGGACCTGTGGAACCTCAACAATGACACAGAGGTGTATAAAACACACACACACACACACACACACACACAGGTTTCTAGGTTTCAAGTAGTACTACACCTAAGCCTAACCTTAATCTCAGTATCCAAAAGTAAATTATTCTGCTCTTTCAGTTGTTCCAAATTAATGAATTTGTGGTGGAGACAGCACATGCTGTAAAATGGTCCTCTCTTATACAACATCTCATGTTGTCTTATCATTGTAGCACAGTAGTCACATACAGTGTAGGGCTTGCAATGGTATTTTGAGCCATGATAGAAGGAGGAATGGCACATCTTTTCATTGACCCATTTACCATGGATGCTGCCATTCCACAGAAGCTACAAGCCAGAAACAAATGTCAGAGTACTTCCTCACACCAGTTAATCAGTGTTGGCTACAGCGAAAGCTTGGCTTTCAGATAAATGTGCAAGCCCTTAGTAACAAAATGAAACACTGTAAAACTGTGTCTGAGAAAATTCCTTTCGTTAGTGTGTGCAAGCGCGATCAGGTTCAGATATCAAGTTTAGCAGTACCACTTGGGCTGTTGTGCTCGAATTCATGGGTACAGGTCAGGTTTGGACTTTTTTAATTTCATGCTTGTGCAGATCTCAAACACACACACAGATTTAAATAGGAACTTTTAAATAGGAACCAAAATGCTTAATTTAAGTGTTTTCATTTGTTTGTGTAGGTCCCCACTGCAAGTATTACAGTGGAAGGGACCCCTGCTCTGAACAGGCTGAGGTGGGCACAGTCAGGCCGGGAGATTGCAGTGGGAGACTCTGATGGACAGATTCTCATCTATGATGTTGGAGAAGTGAGTACTTTGAGAGAGACTGAGACAGATTAAGCTAACATTAAAATGCTCTCTGGCTTTACTTAGAGCGAGTAACATGACAAATTTGGAAAAATGTACATAACATATGAAAGGCCTTGCATGTTAATGTTTTAAGTGTTCCTCAGAATAAGGTTTGGACAAAGTAGCGACTTTTAGCACCGTTCAATAGAGCTTAATTTGCAGTATCTCTGCTTCTTCACCAGGATCCTACACTCCTATGTGATGTATCTATCTCGTTATGTTCTGGTTTAGTAGCTGTCCTCTCTGTGTGCCAGACACAGCAAAATAAAAAGGCTCATGCAAAGAGACTCGAAACCTAATGCACAGGCCACAATTAACCCTCTGTCAGTGACCCAGTGTCAGTGGTCCCAAAGGCCAGCACTGCCAGGGCCTGCAGAGTGCCTGGGACCCTCATGCAATGGGTAGCTGAGTGGGCAAATGGAAAGAAAGAGAAACGAGAGATTAGAGAGTTGCTAAAAAGAGGAGGCAGAAAGTGACTGCAAGAGAAGGAATCAGACAGGTAGAGAGATGTTGGGAGAGGTGGAGCACCGCTGAGAGTGTAAGAGAGAGGCAGTGAGCTGGAGAGCAGCACTAGTTGCTGGCATCCTCCTTTGTGGGGTCAGTCCTGTGACAGTCTCTGAATTGCACTGCAGGTTTTACACATCAGCTTGAGGGCTAGATAAAAGGGTTCTGCAGAATGCTATATGTCTCTGCTTCACTGCATCTGTTCCTCTACAGCAGATTGCTGTGCCACGGAACGATGAGTGGACACGCTTTGTGAGGACACTGGCAGAGATCAACGAAAACCGAGATGACGCTGAGGAGCTGGCGGCCCAACGAATCCCGTCCTAATCAGCGCCATTCCTGAAAACAGCTACAGGTTTTCAATGCAAAAAAATGCACCCCATCCAGGCATGATGATGGCAATGTTAATGTTTATGAAGACCACTTCGAAAATGTAGTACTATGATTTGCAAACTGGACTTGGATTCTTCTGCCTTTTCTTTGGGTTTGAGTAAAGAAGCCATGGTCAAATAGTAAAAAACATGAGACTGGACTAGTATATTCAGCTCAGATATCACCAGTGTTCCTCTCTCTTCCCCAGTACCAGAAGCCTTAAAGATTGCATGTAGAAAACCCATAGAAAACATGAAAGAATGTTTCTTAGTTGGCCTCAAGGTACATTCAGCTGATTTCTGGTGTTATTTACACAAGCTCCATAAACCACCTAATCATTTTCAAACTATACAGTCTTATACTATAAATTCCAGAACTCTTGTTGACTGGAGTCTGAGTGTGTTTATGAATTCACTCTTGTCTTTTGTAATTGAAAGTGTAATCAGGACATTAGTTTGATACATAGGGTTAGTCTGTTTTCCGTGCACTCTTCTGTGGCCCTGCCTGAAAGGCTGCAGATGCCATAGTGTTCCAGAGCAGTTTCAAACAGTGGCATATCAAAGTATAGATTTCACTTTAAACTTGGCTTTTGGGACAGTGACACCTGATGTATAATCATCCATACAAAAAGAAACAGATACCTGTGCATTTGTTATTTTTCTATCTTTCACAAAAGGAAGCACTTGTTTGTTGTCTTACAAGAGAGCTTTTTTAACTTTTGCTAAAAGTTTCAGAGTGAATTTATGGACACCCTGGATTTGCTTAGTCTCTCTGGGTAGCTAAGATTAAGACTCACTGTCAGCTGCTAGTGCTACTCCATCTCTGGCACTTATTTGCTGGTTATTGTCTTCTCAATCAATACTGAACCTGAATCACATATTTATTATGTACAATAAGATGCTGTATGATTGTTAGCAGACTGCCGAAATTTTTAAGCCATTGTTTTTCAAAAACAGGCTCTTCTTCCAGCTTTACAAGTCTGTTTATAACCTGTATGAACCAATAGCATTTCTTCCACCTCTTTGAATGTCTTTATATACCTCTATAAATTCCTCTTTCTAAACCTAAACTGCTTCTTGTGTTGATTCAGTAAGTCTTCAGCCTTGGGACAAAAATGATTATGGAAAGCGATTTTTTTTTTCCAAGCAATGAAAAATATTAAGACAAATATGCAAAGAAAATATTAAGAGCTTGAAAGAAAATACACAAGTTAACATGAAAGTATTGTTATTTATTTTGATAAAATTCAACACTGAAATATGTTTAAATTTATCAATTATTTATACACCCTGTTGGAACATTTCAGTCAGTATATGTGCAGATACAGTGCCATGTTCCTAAAGGAGGGGCTTATACAAAACTCAAATTTGCACACAAACATTACTTTGGCAATGTTTTCCATTTTTCATTTGGCACATTTAGGTGCAATTCACTAAAGTATGTGTGTATATGCAAACATTACATTTTTGATGTATCTGATGTTCAGTTTCCTTCTGTTGGCAAAATACAAGCTTATGATTTCAATTCATGAAAAAGTTGTACTATCGTATCAATGGTATATTTCGATCATATATGATCTCAGATTCAGATTATGCACTGAGCTCTTGGGGAACACAGTTTATCACCAACGTGAAATATTCCTGCACACACATGTACAATATGTACAGCAACATTTGTGCAAACCATGCGAAAAAAGTAATAAATACATAAATAGAGCCCTGTTCATGCAGGAGTGGGGAACAATAAGGAGAACACCTTGTTTAAATGCACAGGAGTGGTGTCCCTGCATCTAAATGGCACAGTTTGAGTTTGCAGCGAAGGGCAGTAGAGAGAAACAGGTTTTTCCTCACAAAGACAGCTGATGGTCAATCATACAGCTGGTTGGAGCTGAATAGAGCTCTATGAGGCTTGGTGTGTCTGCTCTGTTGGAGTGGCTCTGACGGTTACAGCACCTGAAGATCTGAACTTTGGCAGGTGCAAACCAAACTTGTTTTCTACTCCTGCAAACGTAGCGGCGGCCAGTCGGTAACCACCAACGTGGTCTGCACTCAGCGGCGGGAGCTCAGAGATCCGGGACTTGGGTCTTGGCTCTGATCCTGCAGGACGGCTGCTCAGGAAGAGAAATATAGTTCAATTACATAGTGAATGTATATTTAATGGTTTTGAAATGGAAATGGAAAAACGAATGCAGCACGTACTGTCCACCAAAGTCGACGTAGAACCACCTCTGCAGGAGCTCGTAGGTGACCAGTGTAACACCAAACTGGGGGGAGGACCTAAACACACGCGCTGAGAGAGGAATACAGAGCCTGCATGACTGATACTCTTTCCCTCTCACAATAAAACAAGGACAGTGTCATCTTCAACAAAACAATTACAGAAGCCTTGGGTTCCTCATTCCACAGTCATGGAACCCCTCATTTCAGTTGTGTGTGTGTGTGTGTGTGTGTGTGTGCGTGTGCGTGTGCGTGTACCTCCCGCTCCCTTCCAGAACGCTTTGAAGCCCTCTTCTCTCAGAATTTTTCTGGAGCAGTCGATCACACCGCTGTATGTCGTCTGGCCTGCACGGGCTGCCACCTGCAGACGCGTTTTGATGACATCAGCGGGGGTCACCAGAGAGGCAGCAGGGACACCTAAACAAGACGCATTCAATTATCCACAGTACAGTGAGGAGGTGTCACAATGCAAAACCATGCAATCTGATCTGAATTTCCAGCACTGCGATGTAATCAAAAACCATGCAGAGACTTCAGACCCAACATAGCACTTTAAATGTATAGATTTACACCAGTGGTGGGAAACATCATTAACAGTCTGCAAAATCTTTCTACACTTTTACATTTACACTTTAAATTACCTAAAATCTAGGCAATATACCTATTTCTCATTAAGAGATCATCGTACAAGTTATTTCAAAACAAGCAAAACTGTCTTCCAATAAAATAATCATTTTACTAGATATAATTACAGTAAGACTTTAGCCTAGGGGGACATTATAATGCCCTTGTAATGCTCTTATTAAGCTTTTTCCAGCCAATAGCCGATAATTAACTGGCTACTCCTTACCACTTTATTACGCAATAACTAGAGGGAATTACACATTTTCCAGAGCACTTTTATTTGTGCATTACATATCATAATCCTTTGGACATTATTTATTTACATTAAGATATCCACAAGTACATGCAGAGCCCATATTTAAAAGGCCTACACACCAGAACTTAACACTAGAAATCTTTACTGTAGAATAAAATAGTGCGTCTTTATTTAGAGCTGATTTTTTTTGAGGTATTGATATGACTTGAAAGAACAGAAGCACATTATAGATCCTATGCTTAGCTGAGGTTTGTGCACAAGATTAAGATGTAGATACACAAATGCTGCTGGAAAATGTTTAATTCGCCCTAGTTATTGCTTGATAAAGTAATGATGAGCAGTCTGTTCATTCCAAGCTACTGGTTTGATGAGGCTTAATAAGAGCATTACATTCAAACTACTTAAAGTATAAATAGAAATAAGAAATAAGAATATTTTATAATACTCTTGCAGTAATTCTTTATAATTGTAATTATCATAATAAGAAATATTAGATATACTGATTGGTTTTAAGATGATTTCCCTTGAAAAGATATCATCTCTAACTAGAAAGGAAAAGGCTGTGAACAAACAAAGTTGGCTTGACAAAAGCAGCTAAAAATGTTGAAAATCTAAAGCAGCTGTAGACTGTATTTAACTTGATTGGGTTTAAATAGTACAGGAGCGATATCGTTTATGCAGTTGGTTTGGGTTAATTTAGGTTTAGGAGTTATTTTCATTGTTTCATTGTTTAAATAGTGGTTGCTATGGTATTCCAGGTGGTTGCAAGGGTGTTGTTGATTATGGTATTTTGGGTGGTTGCTAGGGTGTTGTTCAGCAGTTGCTATAGTATCTTAATCAGGCCAACTTAATGGGAAATGTTGCACATATTGAGTAGATCTGATGATTTAAATGATTTCAGTTTTTTGCAGTGTAGCATTTCCTGACTACAGAAGCAATATATGCCAGTCTTGCCTTATCAAAAATATCACTCCCCTCATGTTACAGAGAACTTTTTAAAGCTATACTGGTTGTTTCGGCCGCTGATGCTTATGATGAAGATAAGAGCAGTTGTGCACCTGCGATAGCTCCAGCGATAAGCAGCTGAATTGCCCCCAGTCTGCCCTCCTCATCAGTTAGCTCTGTCTTGGCATGAGCGTACACAGGGAAGTAGATGGCAGAGAAAGGAATGTCTCTCAGGAAGCAGGCCTTCGCTCCCTACAGCCAAAAGCAGAAAGGCTTACTCAGGAATTGGGTGGGGTTGTAGGTAAAGGCCAACACCTTTCTACTACACTAGTGCTGTGGATATGAACTACTGGACAGCTTCAGAGACATGCTTCCATTAATTCACAAAGAAATGTGGAAAGTCTGGAAAGCCCCGTGTGGTCGCACTTTTTATGTAACAAGCACACCTGATAATCAACTACTCATCATGCCCTGACTGAAGACTGAAGTCAAGAAGTCTGGGCTTTGAAAATTATTCACTTTAAAAATAGATTCTATATAGTGAACACACCTAAAAGAAAGTGCAAACTATAGCAATAGACAAATAAAAATGATCCAAAATTAAACGGAATAAAATCATGTTACATTACCATAGATAAGGAAGGATACTTTTCCATTTCATCAACATTCGGTTTTCGTGCAGCAGCAATAATATATGTGTATTTTTTTCTAAAAAGGTGGTATTAATCTTTTATGTATAAAGCCCACTCCTAACAACATATGAAAAAAAATATGAATGTGGTGTTTAATGTCTTTTGAAACCCTTCACTGTTCTCCCTGTGCACCCGTGAGGGGCAAGCTGTTTGCTGATGAGTTGAATTGATGGAAACAGTAAAATGTGCAGTTCAATGGTGCTCGTGGGCCAGATGTTAAGAACGCTACTGTAAGAAACTCAATTTGCACCCTCATGATATCCATCTATATCAGTCCCAGTTGCTGCAATGTAAAAACTTCACACTGAAAAAGAATTCAAGAAATGCTTCATAAAAATGGCTCCGGCAGGCTTTTGGAATTGTTCTGCGTCGTCTGAAGCTAAAGCCAAACCACAATATATTAGGCCACAAGTTAGACACAGTCATTCTAAGGTAAATAAGGACAATGAGCCTTCACAGCACTTCTCACACATACACATAAACAGGAAAGGGCCAGCAGGAGACTGAGACTCTACCAGCCGAAAGAAACCATAGAGTGGCATCATATGTAAATTGTCTTACTCATTGTCTCACAAACACACACACACAAAACAATATATAACAATAGAATACATGCAAATAAATATAAATAATGTAAAACATTAACAAGAATATATATACATTTTTTAATGTTATAAATATCTTGGTTAGAAGAACACAGTTAGGAGAACACTCAATGTCAAATGCTACCAGCAGCACATCTTATTTATTACATTTTCCTTGTATTTTATCCCTGCCCCCCCAGCTCCAGGTTTATCGTTTATGTGCTTTTATGTACCATAAACAGTCCTTATTCAGATTTTACAATTTCTCTTTAAAGTGCCATATTTAAGTTTGTTCCCTGTAAAGGATGTGTTCAATTATTTTCACTTGGAAAGTGTCCAAACATTAGCCTTAGACTGTATAGACTGGGGAGTGAACAGTACATTGTAAAACTTTACCAGTGTTTACACACTACATCAAACTGTCTAATTTGAAAAATGGAATGGAAAACTAAATTTTTCATATGGGCTAAAGTGGGTATTGAATGGCAAATGTAAATATGGGCTTCTTCAAGGAACAATTTAGAAATTGTTAAGCTAACACACAAAATCACACATACTGTTTATTTATTTATTTGCATTATTTATTTGCATTTATCTTAATGTTAGTGCTTTTTGGACAAATGCATGCTTACTGCCCAGATAAACAGCTTTACATATCAATTTCTCAGAACACTTTTGTACAGTACTGTATATAAAGCACAACACACAACTCTGTAGAAAAACACTTTAACAATGTAGGCCTAGTAGTAGTTAAATAATTGGAATAAAACACCACCAGCAAAGGATTATGTTTGTGTGAAGCGAGCCACTGCCTGTTTTTGAGCCACTATCCAAGCAAAACTTGATAGGAAATCCAGGAAATCTCTTTAGTGGATGACACACACACATATGAGCTCAAGGCTGTCTGACTCAGAGACAGAGACCCACTTTAAACACAGGCAACTTCTGTGTGCATCTTTCCATGCAGAGAAGAGGAAGTAGGTGTTTTAACAAGCTGCACACTGTCTGCTCTTCATTAGAATATGGAGAGAGAGAACACTCCTGGAGATCAGACACAAAAGCCACAGGAACTTGGAGAGCACCAGCAGCATAATCTTTCCACCTCCTTTTCCGTTTAAAACTGACTACCAGCCAAACCTGTAAGTGTGTATATGTTTAAGAACAGCAGGGAAGTGTGCATAAGTGAGCCTTTTGTATGCTTTGAATTACTTGATCAACAAAAATAGTGAAGCCTCTGCAGCGCTTCTCACCGATTATGCAAACACACATCTCCTTCGCTGTAGTGCATGTCCAGATCAACCACATCAAAAACACTGGAGCCACTCTGGTGCTGCCAGCCAACTAATGGACAATAACTGCTAATGTTGGAATTCAGCTTTTACACTGAGAGCAGCGTACACTCATTGACCACTTCATGAGGTCCAACTACCTTACAAGTCCACTGTATAGATGTATAATTACAGACTCTAGCCCATCTGTTCTCTTGCACAATTTGTCAGCTATTCTCTATCCCATTCATTATTGGTCAGTTTGTTGCAAAATGGACTACAGTGTCCTACCTTTCACTATTAAGGTGGTGTTTCTAATAAAGACTGCAGTAAAAGGAAACAAGAAAAAAGTGGAAAAAAGCATGGATGCCTCAATGAAAGCAAATATTGTTTGCAACAAGCCAGTGCACTAATGTTAGTGATAACTTTGAAGTTCATAATGTATTTATCTCCTCAAAACAGCTAACATTATGGTTACTGGTCAGCGAACGTCATGGTCCTATTTGCATATATCCACTTATTCAGACTACAGCAGTTTCACTCTGCCCATTCACATTGAAAGTTAAAAGGAGTGTTTCAGCCTGGATTGATTTTTTCCATGACTAATATCTTTTATTAAGAAGAAACATCCTGACCACAAGAACTGTAAGTATGAATGCCCAAGATTTACCCACAGTATTAATAAAAGTAATAATAATACTAACAATAATAGGAAAAGATTAAATCCTGGAGGTCATTTACGTATATCAGGTACAGTAATAAAAACAGCCTGTTTATTACAAAGGGATTAAGAGAAGTTGGAAAATGCATATGTAAAAATTCTACAAGTCTGTTTTTTATACATAAAACCACACAAAGACATACACGTGGACCTCTGGGAAAAAACAGAAGAAAACTGTAGGATAAATGGCCCCTTTAAAGTGTAGACTGTCAGCTTTAATTCAAGGGTATAAAAATATCAGATAAACCATGCAGGAATTCCAGCACTCAGCTCACCTTGTAGAGTCCAAAGAATCCAAGGTCTCGCAGGACAGTGAGGGCGCTGACTCGCGGCCCGGTGGTGATCTCACCAGCCACCTGCAGACGAATCTTCACTATCTCCAGAGGATTGGTGAAGATGACCTGAGAGGCTCCAGCCTATGGTGGAAATACAAACACAAGTTATATTATAGATTTTTGTATCATAAATACAACATTATAATTGCACTACTATGCTATCCTAAAAGTGTCTACATCAAATTTGAGGCAGATAATCATTAAATCATTACAATTATTACTGTTGCTCAATACAGTAATATGATACAACTAAGAGAAAGAAGTGAGGGTTTCAACCAAAGATTTTTTTTCCAGAGGACTCTAAGGTCTTTTAGGGTGATCAGATATGAGAGGTCACTTGAGGTTGACAATTTGCCCTTCAATTTTGTCACATCAGCGTTCTCCTCCCCAGTAAGCATTTCTAAATTAGCTATATAAACCCTACAACAAGGCTTTCTTTAAGAGGCTGATGTCACCGTGTCAGAGTGTAGTCTCCATGTCACGGTGACAACACTAGTGTCCATTCAGAGCGGAAACGTGGGAGTCACGTAGGATCAGAGCTGGTGTGAGACGGAGCCTAGTAGACCTGACCCCAACACCGGCCCTCTCTCCCCTCTCTGCCCTGCCCCCAAGGCTGCACCCTTTCTGGCTTGCTGGAACACACTCCCTGGCCGTCCGCATCCTAGTCCCCTCTCTTAAAACACTCTCCCCTGCCTCCCCCTTTCTTCCCCGGGGACAGTCCACTCAGTGTGGGGACAGCCCAAGGCTTTATGCCCTCTGACTCTGGAGCATCTATCACCCCTCTGGAGCCTAATCAGGGCCAAAGGAGGGTGGAGGTGACACTCAGGGTCGAAGTCTGCTCTGTAAACATCCGAACAGCTTCCTAAAAAAAGCCCAGAGATGGTCCATCATGATCAAGGGGTAAGATATCCGGTAGACTGTGCAATTATTATAGAGATTCTATAGAGATTAATTGTTTACTGTAGTTCTTCCTAAAACACTTATACAAAGCATATCATATTACAGCTGTCATGATTACTTATTAGAACTGATAACTCGATTGAAAAAAAAAATAATTGATCAAAATGTATGTGTTCAAGGAAGTGAGAGAATGATTAGTTTGCAACTGGAATATTAAACAAGGTACCCACTGATCATTATAAAGTCAACTTCAGCTGTCTGAACATTCTCCACAAGCAGGCCGCTATTAGCACTCAAATTGGTTTTGAATGCATCACTGAAAAGGAAGATACCCATACCAGCAGGATCACATGAAGGCATGTATGTTTGCAGCTACAAATGAAATCCCTGCTGTTACCAGTTGCACGTATAAGTGTATATAAAGTTTCCTACAAATAGGTCCATGCTGAACAGCTCAGCAAACGGGCTATCACACTAATAATATTCAGTTAGGCTATTAGCATTATCGTAGAGGTCGTTGTCAGGATACTTATAAAGTGAAGATTTCTACATTAAACACTGTTGCACAGTGATAGTGATATGCACAGCCATGCTAAGTTCATGAAATGACTGGCTCAAAGCAGCATTAACGATTTATAAATGAAATATTATTGAAATATTTTTCCACTGCTTTCTCTTACAGTGATAAACAGAGTTGCAGTAAACTATTCTGGAATCTGGAAAACTCGGCGTAATATATTATTGTTCAGTTAAGCCTACTTTTATTGTGTGGCCTTTAATAAAATACACAGATTACTTGATTAATCATCAAAATAATCAGTAAATTACTCAATTACTTTTATAATTGATAGTGATAACCCTATATCATATACATTCTCCTTAAATGGGTAACATGACTGTCCACTCACAGCTACTATGTGAACTATATTGGCCAATAATATATAATAGTGTATAATAGTCTTTATTTGTACATAGCGATTTGTTTTTGATAAAAAACAGTGTATGTAGAACAGCTGAAAGGAGCTGACATCTTGTAGGCATTTTTTGAAAACTGGATTGTATCTATACATTGTATATTTTTTATAGATAAAAGTTATAAAGTGTCAGAAATCACATAACGCTGCTGACGGAAGAAAACCTTGTATCTCCATTTTTAGTTTTGGACAGTTTGAGAATGCTTGTTGCCCTTTACATTGTGTGTAAATTTCATTAGGAATGGACCAAAAGAAACGTCCCAAAATGATTGAGGTACGAGGTTTTCTTCCGACAACAGTGATAAGCAAGTCTATTTGAGATTACTTAACAACTCAGCATGGTTTAAGGTAAGTAAATGATGATATAGGCCTGCGGTCTGCACAATGCTAATTAGTGGGGTATAAGCCTCCATTACTTGTTAGCTACCTCAGCCTTGTAGTGCTCTAGTGCAATCATAAGAAGCAAACTCTGCAGATCAGCTACATGTGGGGTAAATGGAAAGCTGTGTGAATTTGACCTTTTTCTGCAGAACAATTCCTGTAAGGACTAACATTCAGGCAGCAGTGTTTTAACTTTTAATTTTGCACCTAAGAGTTAAACTTCAGATTTGCATGATTTTTCTGCTAAAGCACTGAAGTGCCCCAGAGCAGAGGCTTGTATTGTACTTGGCAGGATGCATATAGCTTTGCTCGTCTGAATGCTGGCTGTTCCTGCACGCCTGAGGCTGAGGAGGCCACAGGTATGCACGCTGCTGTCAAACTCAATAAGATCGAGCTCCAGCCAGTTTTACCCAGAGTCCTCCAGGGCATCTTCCCCCAATTACGCCCTGACAGGGGTCGCGGCCTCCCGGACCTGAGCCTCTTTTGTCCAGCCTCGGACCTCGCCTCTCTCCTCAATCTGGCTGGTCTGCTCTCTGTCACCAGGATTCATTATACGCAGCAGGCATTACTGCGCCCACATCCTCTACAGCACGCTGACCACACCACGCCAAAGAGTGCTAAATCAGAGCGCTGGCTAAAAAAAGCCTGCTCACACTCGAGCATCATTTTTCAAATTGTGATTAATTAGTGGGTTCAGGGAGGAGAGGAACACTGGCTAGAAACCGGCCTGATGCTCCTTATGACGCCCAATTGCGGCTCAATGACGGTCACAGCAGTCGCTCATTCTCAGAAACACAAATTACAGAGAAAAATCATTTAGGACATTATCATTTCTAAGCTTGTAATTGTAGTTTCACATCTGTCAGAAAGTTTGCTCGAAGGAGAAGGAAATCACAAGCCACTGAAGTTTTCAATTAGCTGTCGGGTTTTCTTTTTTTTCTCCTCTCTCTTTTTTTGGCCTGGTTTGAAGTTCGCGATTTATTCATTTACCAAAGTAAATATTCATTAAAAGGAAGCGGAACATCAGGCATAATGTTTGAGTTTGAAGAAAAAGCGCGTTTGACGTCCACCACATCAGAATCAATTAAGGGCTGAGCACAGAGAGGAGAGCAGCTGCCTCACTCAGACCAGCTTAACATGAGGGACAAGAGCCCATTCAGCAGAGCACTGGCACCACACACACACACACACACAAAGCCAAGCACCGGCACCACACACACTCATAAAGCCAGTATTTACATCCTCCACACTCTGCACACGCCCAACAGTGAAACAGCCCCCAGTTACAACACTCAGCACAGCAAACTACACACATACCCCTCCAGTACATATGCAATATGAACTATGTGTAGCCACAGACAACCATACTCACACAGCCTCCTGCCAGCACTTCCGCAGCCAGAGGAATGGTGTCGTCTTTATCAGTGAATTTATCCCTCACAAAGTCATTCACCTGCAAAACATTCAGATGTTTTACAACCAGCACAACATGCTACGTGAATCTTTTTTGCTATTGCTCTGCTGCTCTACCACACCAATCTATTCCCAAATCCTGCAGTGAGAACACATTAGTCAGGAGGTGATTTTTATTTGTACTCTTTAAAATAAGCCTGAGGCTTGGGTGTGAGAGAGTGCAGGGACAGACAGTGAGTTGGCATGATTATATTTAGATGCTTTAATGACTTACAGTGAGTTTGATAGCCTTCTCAGGAGCCACTCCGATCAGCTGTGGCAGCAGACCTGCAGGAGAGAGAGCACACACACAAAACAAACACTCTGTTTAGCATTTACATAGTACTGGGCGATTTATAGCTATAACAGTATACCGATATTGGTGTCAGTTGTTAGTTTCAGGTGCTGGTGAAAAACATATGATGGGATTAATTCCAAAGTGCATTATAGATCACATTCAATGACCTCAGGCAATATTTTAGTATTTATTATTATTATTATTATTATTAACTTTTGTATGATTTTAAGAGTGGTAAACAACAAAATAGTGAAAGTTTGAAAAACATTATTTTAGTATTAAGAAGCAGTAGTGTATTAACTTATTAATGCAAACCTAAATATCATCTGATACTGTAGGCCTGTGCCCGGTGATAGTTAACCAAGTTACCGTGGTGACAATCCCCACTGAAGGCAAGAACTCATTTACCACTGGTTAAAAAAAGTTATTCAT
Organism: Colossoma macropomum; assembly: GCF_904425465.1. Lineage (NCBI taxonomy): Eukaryota > Metazoa > Chordata > Actinopteri > Characiformes > Serrasalmidae > Colossoma > Colossoma macropomum. The sequence continues at coordinate 27,142,155 of NW_023494784.1, read as the reverse complement.
TTATTGATTTATTTCATGAACATTTGAACATGAATTTAACTTTTAAACATGTTGAGTGATGAGATATTCTACATTGATTGCATTTTTTGCACCTAACATAGACAATATTGCACTAGAAACATGGCTGCGCTGCCTATCTTATGGTGTACATCTTAGGACCATCACAAAATTATTGAACAAAAGGAAAGGAAAAAATACCTCACCCCCCGCCCCCAAACAAGGTTTAAGCACTTGAAATGGTTATTTACCTTACAGTTACCTGAATAAGGGGATTGGCACAGGCCTATGATACCACATATCAAATAAAAACATCATGACGCTAAATTTTATCAATATTGCCCAGCACTATATTTACATGGTACAGGCAGAAGTACAGTATTTATCTTCAAAGGCCTTCAGACTGAAACAACCCATAATAAAAACAGCCATAATTATTTAAGCATTACACATTTACAGACTGCTGTGTGCATGCAGTTCAGATGGAATGATAGCACAGTAACATCAAATGTGAACCATTCTTCCTAATGACGAGAACGACCGCAGTAAAATTTACAGATCTGATTAGAGCGGTCAACAAAGTGACCATTCAAATGGACAAGATAAAAATGCAGCTAAACCCTGGAGGCTTCGAAAGGTCTGATGGCTCATGGTACTGTGAAGACAGAGGCATGGGGAACAGAAGCAGAACTGTCTGTGTGTGAAGGAGGTATACAGGGTTGAGAGAGCTGTTTCAGTGGGTTTCAGTCAGCTGCTCTGATAAAGCGCTGAGGGCCTGCTGAGTTTGTGTACGTGAATATGTGTGTGTGTGAACATCTGCAGTTTTTCTCTGTTTGAGTGTGTGTGACTCTCCGTCAGCCAGTATGATAAGTTGTGAGGGCATTGCTGAGTGAGTGGCTATGGCAGACTGCCAGAGCACAAACCAGACTGTCTATGCATCTCAACACCACTCAACAGTACACAGACACAGAGTGAGAAAGAAAGAGAAAGAGAGAAAGGAAAAAAGAGAGGGAGGGAAATGCAAGCAGAACGACAGTGGCAATGGATAGGGAGGGATAGCAGAGGGGAGATGAGGAGGGTAGAGGAATACAGACACGTAAATAAAGAGAAGTGATTGCAGTGTTAGAAGCAGCAGCAGATGGCAGTCTTGGACTCCCCCACTGCCTGTAAGATTGTTTTGCTCAAGGTGTGGACATGTAACATCTACTTTGGATTAGTGGACTGTGGGAAGCTGCTGCACTAGTTCTGCTAAATCTCTCTGCTTGCAGCTGACACACATGCTTCAGGGGTTAATGCTATTAAAAAGTAGTCAGTACAGGACAGGTACAGAACATAATTCTACAAAAGACTGGCACATTTATTTATTTTTTTATTTTTTTATTTTTTAGAAAGTAACAGATTAAACCAGCTCAAATTGAATTTTCTGATTCAGTTTTCTGATTAAATAGGCAAGTATATAGGTAGGTATGTAGGAAGGTAGGTAGATAGATAGTTGGACAGATAGGCAGACAGACAGACAGACAGACAGTACTGTGAAAAACTAGGACCAGCCTACATTTATTCAATTAACAGTCAAAACGGCCATTAAGTACAAGTTATTACACAGCAAATAACACAGAAGCTTGAACAACAAAATATAGTATCAATATTTTCTGCATTTAATGTGTCCACTCTTTGCCTTTATTGCAGCTTCCATTCCTTTTGAGAGATTTGCTCTCAGTTTTTCAAATATTTTTTCAAATATCCTACAAAGTTCAGTTTTAGAAGTTGGTTGCATTTTATGTTTCTCGCAATCCAAGTAATCCCAAACACATTCAGTGATGTTGAGGTCTGGACTCTGAGATGGTCAGTCCATTGTTCTGAGAACACCGGCAGCTTCTTTGTTTGATTTGCATTTTTCTTTTTTTTTGTCTATTTCCTTTTCTTAGTAACAATTTCTTGACAGCTACACATCCTTTCAGACTCATTGTGTTAAGTTGTCTTCTCACTGTGGAAGGATGGACAGAAACACCTGTGGATTTTTTTTTTAGATCTGAAGCAAGAGTGGAGCTTTTCTGATTTTCTCCTATAGTTTTTTTAATTTCCTCTTCTTTCTCAAAGCTTTAAGTACTGTTCATCTGATGGTGACACTGTTGTTAGGAGTCCCATTTTCTCTCTATCTTTTAATCTGATAATTAATTTAATTTGAAGAACCCCAGCTTTGTAAACTCCTGTGTTCCACTTACTTTCTTTTCTCCCTCATCCAAGTAGATTACATTATATCTAATCCTGCTCAGAAATATGAAAAAAACTGACTAGAATATAAATAAATGAAGGGAATTCTCTGACTTTTGCCCAGTACTGTAGATTATTTACTGTAGGGTATTTGTTCACATTGTAAGTAGACACAAGATTGTCCCATATAACATATATTTACACAGAGTGAAATTTTTGATTTAGTTTTTTTTTTTAACTGAACTGAATCCTCAAATGTGAGGTTTTCACTGGCAATTAACCCTCTCTAGAAGTCAATGTGTGACAAGATAATCATTTGAAAGCCACGTTTGGATTGGCTGAATTGACATGTAATGGATACTGGTCCTGGTACAAGTATGAGAGCATGAGAGCAATCAACAGTGAATTTGTTCAACACATTACTTGGGTCGTCTGCTGGGTCTCTTTATTTACCAACTATTCAATGTTGTATCAACTATGAGCTGTGTGCTTTGGCATTACCTCCTGTGGGGCCACACATATCAGTGACGCAATACACAGTGAATCATAATCCACCTTAAATGGAGGTGACATCAAAAAATACATTTGAAAAGGTGTCTGTAGCTTTTCCTACAACTAATCCAAGTATACTGCCTCCAGTTCCTCAGGCTGATTAGCTAACAGTCTGAATTAGGTTAAAAGAAATTAGAAGTGTATGACTGTGAGTGTCTTCAGGAGGTCTATTTCAGTGTCATGATGTAGCGATTTTACCTCTGTAGAAGCCAAAGAAACCCTCGTATCGTAGCACTTTCTTAGCGCAGTCGAAGCTGTTCTTGTACATGAGCTCTCCCACTAAGGAGCCAGTGGATCTCTGGTTCTGCATGCGTGTCTTCACCAGGTCTATGGGGTACACAGCTGTGGCACCCGTGGCTACAAGAGACAGCATGAATTAAACAGTATGAATTTTTAGCCTCATTCACAGACACATAATTGTGTCCTAAGACTCACTGTTTTTGTTTCCTTCTAACAAAACACACATCAGCTTTCACCTACATGCTGCTATAAAAAAAACCTTGACTTTACAGAAGAAGGAAAATGCTCTTAATTTTAATGTACTTTAAGGCAATAAGGTTTTATTCCAAGTCATTGAGGTCTATTTCTACTAGTTCATTCACCATGGAATGTTCACTTAATGTGAAACAGCTGACAAATGTGTAAAAAACATGAGTAGTTACAAGACTATGAGATAACAGTTATGATATGCACACAAACACAATCACATTAGTATAACCAGTATGACACTAATCTCAGCCTTATCACATGGCTCTTTTAGAGTTTTTCATATCCCCAAAATAAGTTTTCATATTTTCTCATTACCATTAAAGTACACTAGCCAAAAGTTTGTGCACCTGCTCAATAATTGCTATGTCTGAAAACAAGGCTAAGTTTGTCCCCTCTTTGCTGCAGTAACAGCCTATGCTCTTTTGGGAAGGATTCACAGTAGACGTTTGAACATTGCTATGATGATTTGATTGCCTTCAGCTTCTGTTGGGGAGATTTACACCCCTTTAATCGATGCCTGGCATTGGGTATGGTGACCTTAGGCTCATGTGCTGCTGCTCTGGAGCATCCCATTCTACTGTCCATGCTTTCCTACGGTGATTATACAAGCTCTGGATGTGCAATTGAATGGCTGTGTCAGCAATGGGTGCATCTTAAAGTATCTGAATTCTAAATTCACTAATTAGAAGGGGTGTATGGATACTTTTGGACATTCAGTATATACTGTCCCTACAACAAGGTACAACAATACAAACACACAGATACACAATGTATAAAATGCTTAGCTTTCACCCCCCTAAGCCTTACACAAACATAAATGAAATGAAAAGTACGTTCTGCTTGTAACAGCCTTTCAGCAACGGATTTAACTGCCATTGTTTTGGTGTTTTCTTTCTGCATGCTGTAGATACCTGAATACACTGTATGTGCTGAAAACAGTCATTAGGCTCAGACTCTGTGCTGTCTGCCTGTGAGAACTCCAATTCCCACAGACACTCTGTATGTGTGTGTTTATAAGAGTCTGTGAGCATGAGAAAGAGAATGTGTGAGAAAGATGTGTGCGTGTATATAAGCCATAGTGCAAATATGTAGTTTTATATTATACATACATTACTATGCAAAAGACTTAGGCACCTAAGCAAACTGTTTAAATCATTTATCTCGGTATTCAGAGTGTTTTTCCCAGTAAACACTACATAATATTGGAATAAATGCAAATAAACATTAATATAGTAAAAAGTAACAAGAATGTCTGTTTTTCAAAAAAGCAGTCAATATCTTTTGAGCTAGATTTAGTTCCAGATGCCCTCAGCCATTGCACAGATTTGTTTAAATCGGTCCTGTAAAATAAATAAATAAATAAATAAATAAATAAATAAAAACTCTAAAATGGTAACTTTAGGCAAAAACATCTTCTAATGTTTTTTGTAAAAATTAATGTAATAAGATTTCTTTCCAAGTAATTTTGTAGCACTTCTATTGGTCAATTAATCATAAATCAAAATACAATAAAAAAAACTGAAACTTTTTTTCTTTTTGACAATGGTGATATCCATAAACAGCACACCTGATTTTCTGATTTAATTTAAAGAACAACTGATTAACCAAACCAGGATTTAAATGGCAAATAATACTGGGCATCCTTAAGCAGAGGTAAATAGTTAAATGAACACAATAACATGCATAAGGTCAATACGTACTGTATTAATGTTATTTGGATTTATTCTAATATTATCTCATTTCCTTAAGTGCCTAAAACTTCTGAACAGTATTTTGCATTGTATATGACAGTTTGGTTATGTGATTGTGCATGTGTTTATGTGTGTGTGCACACAATATGCATATGCGTGAGAGTTTGGAGTAAAAAATGTGTAGGTGTGTGTGTGAGTGTGCGTGTGTGGTGTCTGCTCAGCAGCAGGTTGCTGTAAATGCTGCTCTCAGCCTCAAAAGCTTGTCATGTCTTGTCTCAACTTCAAAGCATGTGTAACGACTGCACCTCTCAAACATGCATAGAGAGTGTGAGAGGAAGAGACAGACAGATGGACAGAAGAACACCCTGAAAAAGAGAGACACAAAGAGAGGCTTTTTTGTACTAGGGTAGAAGTTAGCTTGGAAACTAAGGATGTGCTGATATGGAATTTTTGGGCAGATAATATTGCCAATATATTTGCAGATATTGATATTGATAATCCATCATTTAACTACACAACTATATGTGCAGTGAGTGTTAGAGAGGTTAAAATGCTAAGGAAGAATTATTGGAAATGTTTTTACTAAAACTTACATTATTTAGCAGACACACTTTTCTAAAGGCATTCACAACAGTAGACGAATGTAACACTGGACTTGTTGGGTCATTCTCTTTTTCACATAGTAGTGGCATGTTTAGCGTACATGTGTTGTTATCCATTATGCTATCCAGTTATGTGAGATTAAAAAGGGAATGCTGTCACATTTTAATATTTCCCTGCAGATTATCAAAAGATGTTATTAGCAAGTCATCTGGTGAAACTTGATTTTCTTCAACATTAGGGTTAGGGCTTGGTTTAAGATTAAAGTTTTGGGTGGAAGTTTTGTTGTCTTGGAGCTAGACATTCCACAGTAGCTCCAGATCAGAGTTTATGTCTCAGCACAATATTAATATATTACATGTATATTAATATTACGTGAAGTCAGGGTACAGCTGAGCTAATACCGAGTACTGGTATGATGCCAGTGCTATTTTGTTCTTCAATTCAAAATCTATATACCTCATGGTTTGGAACTGCTTGGGATCATTCTTCTATGTATAAGGTATTAAGAGCTGTTAACTACAAATTTCATTTTAAGTACAAAAAGAAAGATACAAATACATACAGCATATGAAACAAATGAAGTGTATGACAAAGTAGGCTACCAGATGCACCTTATAATGACTGTGACTACCAAATGTGCATTGATCACGCCTAGCCCATACCCAATTTGCTTAAAAAGGTCAGTATCAATGCCCTTTACTGGTCTGGTGCATCTCCAGTTAGGTCATGTAGCATAACATGTAGGCACTGATTACTTCTGATTACTTCTACATCATATCATTATGTCTTACAGCTAATTCAGCCATTTACCTGGTACACAGTACCAGTCTGCATATTTGCTATTAAAAACAGTGTATTACATGGCATATTGGTGCCAAATACTACATAGTTTTGAAGTGACATTTCAGTCATTAAGAGTTATGATCACTTATTCTAGCTAATGTTACTGTTTGACAGTTGCCTCTATGATTATGGTAACTTCATAAGGACTTGGCCTAAAGCATTAGCAGTGCAAGCACAAGCAGAGAGAGAGAGTGAGTGTGCAGACAGACAGTAAGACCCTTTCAAAAGCCTCAGTAGGAACAGTCAGAGACACAAGCAGGCGTGTGTAGCCCATTGTGTGCAAGTGTGTGTGTACACACGTGCATATGTGCATGAGTGTGTGTGTGTGTGCCATTATGTCAGTGGTCTCCTTGTATCAGTTCCTCCTTCGCAATTATTCCGAGATTCCTCCGCAATTCCGGAAGATTTGTGTCATTCCGGAACTCTGCCCTGCAAAGACAGCCTGGAGCCACAGATCAGCCCCTGACTCTCTCTCTCATTCTCTCACTCTACAGAACAATAACCAGTCCAGGGGCCTCCCTATGTCAGTGTGCCCGGCTCGAGTTACTCCTCAGCAGGCCAAGCATGGACGTCACTCACCTCCCGCGATGGAGCCCAAAGTGAAGCGGTACGCAGATTCAGCAGCCTGGAGCCAGACCGGTCGAATGTTGTCTGTGTGCTACAGAGAGAAAGAATAAAACACTGAAGAAGACTGGAGGGAGGGGATGCATGAATTGAGCTTTATAAAACTATCGTCAACCAGATACTCTGTAGACAGAAGAGTGCTATAAAGCATTTGACAGCGAAGGAAAGATGTGGAATGCGCTGTAGGCGCCTCGTATCTTATTCCTCTCTTTCACTCTTTATTCATGTGAGGATGGGGTTCTGTCTGAATATGGTTAGGGCAAAAACGCTGAAGTAATAAAAAATGCTTACAGTAATTCTTCAGATTCTTACCACTTATCACTCAAAATGTTTCTTTGTTAATTAAGTTATCTCTCTTTTTCTCACATTCTCTCTCTGTCTATCCTTTCTCTATTTCTCTGTCTCTCTTTCCCGTTTCTTTCTCTTTCTCTCTTCTTTCTCTGTCTCTCTCCTTTCTGTCATTTTTTTCTCTCCCTCTCGCTCCACATTGTCTTATTCTCTCTTGCCCGTCTCTCACAACCATTTTTCTTCTCTTTCTCTTTTTCTGTCTTCCTTTTCTATTCCTCTCTCCCCATCTGTTTCTCTCTTTCTCTATTGCATCATTCTGTCTCTCTCCTCTCTGATTCTCTCATCCTTCTCTGTTTCTCTCCCCGTTTTCCTTTTCTCTCTCCCTCCATTTTTCTTTCTCCTTTCCCTCTCTCTGTGTCTCTCTCCTTTCTGTCTCTCCTTTTTCTCCCTCTCTCTCCACAATGTCTTATTCTCTCTCTCTCCTGTCTCGCACCCCTTTTTCCTTCTCTTTGTCCTTTTCTCTTTCATTTCTCTTCGTCTCTATCTCTCACCATTTCTCTTCTCTCTCCCCCATCTGTTTCTCTCTTTCACTATTTCATCACTCTTTGTCTCTCTCCTCTCTGATTCTCTCATCCTTCTCTCCATTTCTCTCCCCATTTTCCTTTTCTCCCTGTCCCCCGTTTCTTTCTTCTTTCCCTCTCTCAGTCTCTCTGTGTCTCTCTCGCTCCACATTTCCCTGTTCTGTCTATCCCCCAAATCTTTCTACCGCTCTTTCTTCTGCTTTTCACTTTCTCTTTGTCTCACCCCATTGTCCTTCCTCTCTATCTATTTTCCTTTCCCTCCTGCTGCTTCTCTGTTCTCTCTCTGTATCTCTCCCCATTTTCCTTCTCTCTGTCTCTCTCAATCTAAACTGTTTCTTTCTTGCTCTCTTGCTTCTCTCTGTCTCTCTCATTCTCTCTCCCCAGTCTCTGCCCCCTCTCTCTCTCCTCCCTGAGGGTATATGTTAAAACCCCTTTTCACTATTTTTCATGGAACATGATTACTCCTGTGAGATTTTGTGTTCTGATAAGCATCTGCATGACTTATAAAAGTGTGTTTCGGTACTCTTGAGTGGTCTAGGTCTGTCTGTCTCTCTCTCTCTCTCTCTCTCTCTCCCCCTCTCTCACACACAGCTGTTTTTACTGTAGGGCAGAATGCTAATGAGGCTGCATTCTGATCAAAGGAACCAGTGAAATTACCCCAACTTCCACTCAAGGAGGCCTGAGAACACCACAACTGTGTGTGAGCGTGTGTGTGAATGTCTATGTGCGTGTGTGTGTGCGCATTTCCCAGACCTCCAGCTGTGAAGACACGGAGACTGACCACAGCCCTGTGTGTGTGGATTAGGCCTCCAGACACATCCTCAGGTAAACTCCCACTAACTTTCTAATGCTGACCATTTCTTTTGATGATCTCCCTCTCCACGTTTCTCTGATTATGTATTGTCTGTCTGGTTTGCTTTCTCCAAACTCTGCCTCTTTTCCACATCATGCAGAATGCAGCTCTTCACTGTTAGATGGAACAGACCTTGCCTCAGGATCTTCACACAATGAGGCTTCAGAAAGCCCCGCACTGATAAAAGCACCTATTAAAGACTCTCAGATGTGAGAGAGTGTCTGCGTATGTGTGTGATATATGCGTCCACGCAGAGTGAGGGTGACAAGCTTTTACTGCAGGAAATTGGGGATAATATGCTCTCCAATTAGTTTTACGTAATGCAGGACCACAAAGGAGAATAAGTCTCCCTGCTAATTCAGTTATGGAGAGAGCGTGCGTAATTTTCACTCTAATAAGAAGGTGGTTACGTTATTACAGAACGAAAAAGGCATAGAGATTAAAGCGTGCTCCCGATCTGCATCCAGAGTAAGAGGACAAAGAGGGAAAACTGTGGAAGCGTGAAAGAGACCTACCTGTTTCTGCACTTCAGCTAGGTGATACGGCAGAGCCCCTTCTTCCAGAGGGGCTATTCTCTCTATATCAGCCAGATTCAGTCTCCTACATACAACACAACAAAGCACAGAGAGAAAGAGAGGGAGAGAGAGAAAGAGAAGTAGAGATATCAGTAGATAGATACAATAGCAGACAGATACAGAACAAAGAGAAGAGTGAAAAAGAAAGAAAGAAAGAAAGAAAGAAAGAAACAAAGAGCAGTGCAGAGAAGGAGAGAGAAAGAAAGACAGCAGTAGAGAGAGACAGAAGGAAAGAGTGTGAGAGGTAGAGAGGTAGCAGTAAGATAAAGATAGAGGGAAACAAAGGTAGAGAGATAGCAGTAGAGAGATAAAGAGAGAGAAAGAAAGAAAAGTACAGAGAAACAGACAGCAGCAAGACAGAGAGAAAGAGAGAGAAAACAGCATTAGACAGAGGTAAGAAAGTAAGAAAGAAAGAAAGAAAGAAAGAAAGAGAGAAAGAAAAATAAAGAAAAGAAAAATAAAGAAAAGATAAGTAAAGGAAAGAAAAGAAATAGCAATACTGAGAAATAGAGTGGGAAAAAGTGATAGAATAAAATATAAAAAATAGAAGAACCAATAAAAAAGAAAGAAAGAGGAAGAGACGTAGCAATAGAAAAAGAGAGAGGAACAGCAGGAGAAAGAGGTAGACAGCAGTAGAAAGAAAGAAAGAAAGAAAGAAAGCAGTAGAGAGAAAGAGACAGCAGTAGAGAAAGAGACAGAGAGAGAGAGAGAAACAGTAGAGACAATGAGAGATACAGGGATAGAGAGAGAAAGGAAGAGAGAAACAGACAGAGAAACAGCAGAAAAGAGAGATACAGACAGCAGTAAAGACAGACAGACAAAAAGAATAACAGAGAGAGAATAACAGAGAGAGAGAGAGACCGAGAGACAGAAAGAGAGAGATCAGCAGGGTTAGAAGATGCCAAGAAAGTTTCACTTCAGTAAGTAAGAACACCAAACGTGCTGCATCCCTCCCAGCAGCATGAAGTCACATTTTCCATAAGCTTTTTTACAGCGCCGTAACACCAAGTTACTGCGTGCTTGCACACACAGACAGGTAAACAAAGCTGGACACGCGCCTGTAACACACACATATAAACACATACACACACAGAGCGAGACTCCATCAGAAAGCCAGAGAGACACACAGAGTGCTCTCCAGCACGCGCCGCAGGCATCGTTACGGCTCCCTCTTGCTCTGCTTTCCCCTATAAATCAACCAGTGGAGCCACTGTTGTTACAGAAAACAGGCAATAATGCTAAATTTACAAGCTATAAACAGGGCTATAATGTTTTAATGGCATTTACAGATTCAATCAACAGGGCCTGTTTTGGAGGAATGTGTTAGATAGGTTAGACCATGGGGTCACACTAAAACGCCAACGTTCATGCGAAGCTCCACAGCGATGACACAGGTCTGCAGCAGGAGACATGCACGGTGGGTAAAGATTCTCTGCGGTACAGCAGACATAAGAAACCAAATTCAACTAAACCACTTCATCTGTAGTGATTAGACCTAAAAGTAACAAAATAATTTGTAGAAATCAATGTTTTGGGTAGCAGCTGTGGGGTGACTTGTTAGGGGACAAATACATGTGCTTTAAGATAACTACGCTGTGGCTTTATGGCAGGTTAACAGTGGTTTGTTTGAATTTGTCCAGGGAACGAAGCTTAGCGTGTGTTTACCCCGAATGAGTGTGGAGGCCAGAGAGCTGGTACAGGATGTCTACTTCCATTGGGGTGATCTGACCAAACTTATTGGCAGCATTAACAAATTCCTCTGGGCAGATTGGCAGACAGTGATATACACAAGGTGGAAGAGAAATACATCAAATAGTCAGATGTGCCCACATAACTGTGTGACAAACTATTGTACAATTAAGTGTTGTTTTCCAACTGCAGTTTTTTCCTAAAGAAATAACTAAGTTGAATACTTTCCATTAAAAAATAACAAGAAATGAGTGACGTAGTGTTTTAACTAAGTACAGAACATTACACAATGATATGCAGGCAAAGCAGATTAGTTCTTTTGGGTCACTTTATGTAATCCTTTTAAGATAACATCATGTTCCTGTCTTGTGGCTGGCCTTACGACCAACATCCAAATTCTGACTAACAAACGAAAACAGGAAACAGCTACTTAAGACTCTAATCTGTAATCTGAACTTTCTGGAGAAGTGAGCTGACTGTGGTAGGTACCTTTGGTGACGAGCGTGTCCTTGCGTGTGCCGGCCATTGTGCTGTAAATCTTTCGAATGAGCTCCATATTGTTGAGAAGAGAGTTGAAGGCAGTGAAGTAAGAGAAGCTGACCAGGTGTGAGGTGCCTCCTCCCACGACCTACACACCAGGGAACAGATACTCAGGTTAGTAACAGTTATTAACTTTTGCCAGCTACATTTTTACAAAAAACCTCACGTTTCTGCCTCGATATTGTCTCTCTCCTTGTTTGAAAAGTGGTTATCAATAACAGGAAAAGAAGAATTAGAAAAAAATCTATCAGAGTTACTAAATGTTTCCAGGATACATGATAAACATTCACTGTATATACTATTTGGTCAGAACCAAGAAGATTAATCTGACTAGACAGCAAAGTCAGTAATCAGTAAGCTGATTTTCCAGACACAAATTAAATGTAGCTCTTGTTTAAACTAAGAAACTAATTTTTAGTTAATTTAAATAATTTGTTATTTAAAATCCTTTATACCCAATTATTATCCCATTGTTAGCCTTCGCCTATTCCCATTCACATTGGAAAAAATATATGTTGGTAAGTAACCTTCTTGATATATGTAATAAATACATCTAATCAATATATCTTATATTTCTAATTATGAGTGTGTTGTAAGAATATATCTCAAAGGTTATTCAACTTGTTTCTACATATTAACTTGTTTTAAGTAATTTTCATTTGGCAGATAATTTTGCTTGTTTCAATAACATCATCTGTCAATAGAATAAGACAATTTTCCAAATAAAACATGCCTAGAAACGTTATAATCTTATCATTATAATAAATCAAATTGATTTCACTGGCCCACTAGCCAAGATCATTTTTTGCAGTACACTCTCTAAATTCCTCCTATCATATAACACCAGGCAACAATGTGCATCTACATCTGTACAGTCTGCTACTCATGCAGTGCTGTTGGGCAGCTAAACATGCTCTGAGGAGAAAGCTAAACTGCTACACTAAGCTGGGAAATGCCCACCTTCAGCCACGGCTCCTTTATCTCCTAAAATCCTAAAAAAAAAATCGTCTAGAACTTTGTCTAGTGTCTGTGAAGGCCAGAGCACACGAAAGAAATAAACACCAACAAACCAAACACTGGTTAGTGCCATGATTGTCTCTCAAACTTTATCCATGCACACAGTTCTAAAATGTTCTCTCCCATGCACACAGTTCTAAAATGTTCTCTCCCATGCACACTGTTCTAAAATGTTCTCTCCCATGCACACTGTTCTAAAATGTTCTCTCCCATGCACACTGTTCTAAAATGTTCTCTCCCATGCACACTGTTCTAGAATGTTCTCTCCCATGCACACTGTTCTAGTATGTTCTCTCCCATGCATACTGTTCTAGAATGTTCTCCAGCTTCACACTGTTCCATTTCAGTTCTTTTTCTGGACAATCTAAAACAACATTAAAATGCTTATGTTTGTTCAAGAACTTTTGTTTGGTGTGTTTTAGCATTAAGGGTCTGAAGGCTGTGTCTGATGACTCACTGAGACGAGGTTCTCCTCCACGAACGGCGTGAGCACATGATGGCGGATGGTGACCATGATGTCACTGAAGTCTAAAGCTGAGATCAACCCACTCTTCCCCTTGTCTTTCTGAGAAAAGGCTTGCCGGGCATGCTCCAACTGCAGCTCCTACAAGGAGGCAAAGACGAAAACATGCTCAAGGCACCTTCAGAATTCTGCTAACAGACCACGCACTTTAACTTGCAACATGATACCATTATTAACAGTGGAGGGACTTAAACAAGAAATAAAGCATATCTATCCCTCGATAATCAATGGTCATTGCATGCCAACTCTTGTGGCTTGTCTCAGATCACGCCATGGATTTCTATGAGATAAAAATTCAAGTAAAAATTTGTACTTGATTTATGCAGTTATAGAACTTTCCAAAGATTTCAATTACTTTTTGCCTATGAACTTAAATTAATTTTTGCCTGATTACACAGTACATTACATCTTTAACACTGAGTTGTATTGCTTACAGACTGACTGAACTGAGCTTAAATATTAAAAGTTGTTTGTTGAAATTTTGCATGGTTGCATGAGTTAATGTGAAGTTCCTGCTTGATTTTTTTCATGAGAATCCATGACGTGACTACACAAATGGAATGGCATAGAATGACCCATAAGTTTGACTGTGACTGAGAGATGTTCCTTCTGACTTTTGCTAATCAATAAAACCTTAAAAAGAGTTGGATGAATCTTTTGCGCATCAATAAATCAAGTAGAATCCTGAACCTGCAACATGAAGTCATCATGAGTCAGTGTTTTTCTCAGTCATCTTAGGAACCACAGAATCTGCAGTTTGAAGACAACTGTGATGAGCTCTGTGTGTTGTGTGTGTGTGTGTTTCTATGTGTCCACATCATCTGTGTGTGTGTGTGTTTAATGAAAACCACATCAGGTGTAGTCTGATCCTGTGCTGTGTGCCCTGGAGAGGAGGCAGGTGTTTCCTGAGCATGGAGCCATGATTCAGCCGGACAGCCCTGCAATCAGACACATGAGCTGAGGCAGGGAAAGGGGGGAGAAGGGGGTCGGACCAGGAGTCAGCAGCGCTGTCAAAACTGATCAGATACTACCACAGCAGCGCCTGTGATCTCCATAACTCAACATGCCATCACACTGCAACTGCAGCCATCTCTCTCCCTCTCCACACAGCACATCTGATGGACAGCGGAAACGCCCGGACGTTAAATCAGAATTTTCAGACAAAGCAGACTCTCATTCTCAGCTTAACTTCTGGAATTCTCATGTCCTTCTGGGTGTGGAGAAGAGGCTTTAGTAGGGGTGGGTGATACGGCAAAAATATAACATCATGAAACATGACAAGCATGACGATATTTATTTTTCTGAGGTTTGATAAGCTGGAACTGAGAAAAGTGTACCAGTAGTGCCAGATTTAAAAAATGTTATAAAAAATTCTAAACACCATGATTCTCATTCCCTGTTTTACCTACTAAACTGCATAAATTCAATTCAAAAGCAGTAAGTATGCTCTCTTTGTAATGAAACATGCAGTTGGTCAGCACTTCTGACTGCTATTGATGATATCCACAATATGCTCGGAGAGCAGTACACATAATGTGACATAATTTACCAAGATAATGACTTATTTTGTCGTATTGCCACCCCTAACCTTTAGAGAGTCACCACAAACTGCTGTACCAATGCCTGAAACCCTGCTGGACAATGAGGAGCCAGCAACTTCTGCATTAGAGTAGAGGGACACTGTGTTCTGTCTCCACGTGCATGTGTACCTGTGTGTGAGCATTCCTAAAGTAACTGATATGTTTCTGGACAAGTTTCTTTTGTCTATACATTTCATGCATGGAGTTACTTCAGCCTCCACAAGATAGCAATGGCAAGGTGCAAACAAACTCCTGGGACCAAGTTAGTGGCAGCTTCAAATCCAGTTGTTCTGTGTTCCACACCTGCAGAAACTGGGTGAACTCTAAATAGCTGAGGCGCTTTTTGAGGTCCTGGCCAAAGTGCAGGTGGATGAATTCACAGTCCCAGTTGAAGGGGATGTGATGGTGCACTGTTGTCTGACTGAAGATATCCCGAACATTTTCTATGGAAACATGAAAACATAACCGGCTACTGTTAACAAATATCGCTATTATGGAAATAATGAAATGCTATTATGTTTAATTAATCATTATTAAACTTAACTTATAATGATAATAATAACTTATAATGATTAATGTAGTAAAAAAAGCATGTGCTATTATCTTCACAGGCAACTTCACTAAGAGCCTATCACACAGCCGCATTTAGTCAACTGTTTGAGAAAATACCTGAACAGTCTCTGCATATTTATGGGGCAGTGATTTGCTCTCTCTTTCTTTCTCAGACAAAACCAAAAACCAGATATATATTTGTCTTATCAATGTACACTAGCATTCAAAAGCTTTCAATCTCGTTTTAAAAGTTTGGGATCAATGTTTTCAATTAATTGAAAAATAATGCTGCACATAAATGCATGAAATGATCTTATTGATGCTACTCCTTACAACTTCACAGATTTCAACTAATTAGAAGGAATCTGTGAAAAAAAAGAAAAATCTGTAAATTATTCTAAAATGACGCCCAAAGCTGTAAAACACAGAGAATGTAGTAATAATAAAATTCACATCTAGAAGGAAAAGGCTGTAATTGAAATGTTGTGATCACACGGTGGTCAAGTAAATTATGAAGAAATGACTATAAATAAAGAATTACAGTGTATTATCTATAATTTAACATTTTTTGTGCGTCCTCATTTCAAATATTGAATAAAACATCTTGAAATACCTTCTGGTGGCTTATAGTATTTTAATCTGCAATGTACAAGTAAAGCTACACTACACAAGTTTTGGGGATTTGGAGACCTCTCTGGTGGAAATGTGTAATTGCATATAGAGTGTGGAAGAACATTTTACAATGTCCGTTGTGTTTCTGACCCCTTCCCCAAGTGGATGAACCTAATGATTGAGATCATGTTAAAAGAGTATTTATTGAGAACTTGGTGAAGGACATGTCTTCTAAAGATGTAAGTGAATTATCTTGTCATCATATCTTCATCAGTATAATGTTGATTTTGAGACCTAAACATCAAACTGAGGCTTCTTTTTGAGCCCGTGTGAAGATAACTAAATTTATAACTAAAACCTAAACATGTAAAGACATATAAGGCATATAACGTGGTCTGATAAACTCCTGCAAAGCCAACCCAACACCTCTGACTTTAAACTTACTATTTCAGGTTTTACAGGTTGATTCACAGTGCACTGACACCATATTGTAGCATGTTTTTTTACCTCCTGACTCAGTAATGCAACTCAACTCATTGAGTTGAGTTGCATTACTAGAGTAAAAAGCCCCAAGAGAAATACTGTTCCTTATGCCTTAAAACGGGACAACTAATTAACAGATCTGCATAATTAGTCAGGGCACAGCACAAAAACACAAAACATGTACCAATGAGCCAAAACATTATGACCATCTGCCTAATATGCTGTTGGACCTCCACGTATTGCCCAAACAGCTCCAACCCACCAAACAATGGACTCTACAAGAGCTCTGGAGGTGCCCTGTGGTATCTGGCACCAAGTCATTAGCAGCCGATCATTTGAGACCTGCACGTTACGAAGTGGAGCCACCATGGATCAGACATCTTGTGCTAGCATGCCCACAGATGCTCAATCAGAATGAGATTGTGGGAATTTGAAAGCCAGGGCAACACCATGATCCCTTCATCTTGTTCCCAAAACCATTCTCAAACAATATGCGCAGGGTGGCATTATCCTTCTGGAACAGGCCACTTCCATCTTGGAATACCATTGCTGTGAAGGGGTGTACCTGGTCTGCAATGTTTAGCTAGGTGCCACATGTCAAACTGACATCCACATGAAAGTCCGGACTAGCAGACTGTTTCCTAGCAGAACATTGTGCAGGGCATCATGCTCTCTCTATCACCTTGTCTTTTTCCTACAGCGCATCTTTGTGCCATCACTTCCCCAAGTGAATGACGTACACATGCCTAGCCATCCAGGTGATGTAAAAAAAAAAAAAAATGGGACTCATTGTTGACTCAGTTCCGATGCTTATGTCCCCATTGGAGGCACTTTCAAAGGTGGACAGGGGTCAGCAAGGGCACTCTGACCACTCTTTGGCTATGCAGCCCTATTTTCAGCAGGACGCGGTGCACTATGTGTTGTGACACATTACTCACATTGCAATAACTAAAAATTTCTGTGACTTTTACCACAGTAGCCATTCTGTTGGTTCAGGCCAGACAAGATCACTTTCATTGCCCTCATGCATCAATGAACACTGGGCACCAACACCCTGTCACTGGTTCGTGGTTTGTCTCTCCTCAGACCAAGGTCATTAGGTACTCACCACTGCTAACTGGGAGCAACCTTAAAGCTGCGCTGTTTCAGAGAGGCTCCGACGCGGCTGTCTGGCTATAATATTTTTTCAGACATGCCCATTTCTCCCGCATCCAACACACTGACTACAAAAAAACGGTGTGCTCACTTACCGTATAATATATCTCAGACCTTAACATGTGCCATTGTTATGCGATAATTAACATTATTTGCTTATAATGTTTTGGTTTATCTGTGTGAGGTAACAGCACTCATGATCTCTACAAGGCTCTCATCACAGGCTGTTAATAGAATACAAGGGTCTATACATCTTTTACTCTATCAATTTCAGTGCCAAAGTCCACTTTGGCTAATACGTTTCTGTTCTAACTGTTTCTGTTCATACGTACCAAAAGATATGTCCCCGGTCCCGGTCTTGTCAAATAACTGAAAGGCAACTATGAAGAGGGCATCCGGTAAACAAAGCACTGATTCAAAGGCCAGAAACTCCTGGAAAGAGATCAGTCTGTTTGGACAAGACAGAAAGAGCACTATCTGAAAAAGACAGACAGATCCTTTAACTCTTCATACATAGAAAACAGAAATTTAGTTATGGATTCTACATTATGTACTACAATACACTACAATTTAATAAAACAGGCATTACTTATCCGTATGACTTTGATGTAGTGGCACTTGCCCAGTAAATGTATTAGCAGAGATGGATACTTCAGGTATTTTTAATAGTTTCAGAATAGGCTACCATTTTTGCTAATGTGGCCATTAACATGTAAGGATAATGACCAAGCTCCAACTCCCATTAAAGAGAGTGTTTATGGCTGGTTGATACCAACATTCAGACAGACCTGACAGTGATGACTATGATGTAATGCACTGCCTCAGTGAGAAGATTATAGTTTCTTTCACAGAGAATTTACAACCACAGAATAGCAGAGGCAATTACTGATACCAATAAGCTTTTAAACAGTCATAAAGCAGTGAACCCTGGCAAGTGAGATGGAACTTCATGTGAGCTGAAAGTTTAGGAAAAAAAATATAAAGCCAAAACCAAATGGTTCATTACAAAATTTCCTAAGAAAACATTTGTTAATTTCATATAGCTACTAAAATTACTCCCTGCGCATACAATTATTAATCTATAAATTAAATCTAGTATTCAATAACTCTTCAACGGTTGAGAAGGCTTCAACAAAGTTACTGCACATTAGTATCTGAAATTTTTGGATTAAGTCTTGACTATGGTCTAAGTTAATAAAATTAGTTAAAATGATTAATTTCTCTATCAAAGTAACTGCCATTTATTAGAATTGTTTTTTAATTTTTTCATATTTGCTAAGATGAGAACTCACCCATCCTTAGTGGTGTCTGCGACTCCAGCAAGGAGTTGTACAGTTAGGGGATTGTGATTGGGTTGAGCGTGGAGTCCCAGAAAATTCTGCAGAAAATCTCGAGGAGTCATGTAATACTCTCCATCCTTATCCACCACACTTGCATGCTGCAGAACAAAACACATTAAAACACTTTAAAGAGTCAATCAGCTAAAGTTCAGAATGACCACTGCTTCCCTTTATGGCATTTAGGAGTTGACGAATTACAGGCCACTAAGATACTAGTGTGAACAAATTTCCAAATAGGTTTATGGTTGGTTAAACTTTTTCAAATACTTTTCCTTAACAGCAGTTCATTTTTCAAGTTAGTGACCCAGCTGACCCAAGCTATGGGTACACTCAGTATATACTTCAGAGCAGCCTGTTACAATAGGGCTGAATATCGTTCAATTCTTCTGATACCAATACGCATACGTTGGATTCAATAACGATTCCTAAACAGTAAAAATAACAATAATAACGATAAAAGTACAATGTATATTAGTTAAAAAGCATATACTGCTATAAAATAAATATTACATTTAAAAGTAAACATCATTACATATTAAATAATATGAACATACCTCCATATGTGTCTATACCTACTGTATCTTCCAAATCCAGGACTATTGGTTTCAACGCTTTTTCAGTACCTAATTTGTAAAATTTTGACTACACATACAGATTATATATATATATATATATGTTGTTTACTTTTAATGTTTGATTTAAAGCAGTGTATGACTTAACTAATATTTGCTGACATTGTTTACTGAAAACAACATCAAACCCAGCAGTCTTGGATTCTGAAGACTGCAGTAGGGATATTAAGAGACACTGCTTTTTGTATTTTTAATTTTTTAATGTTCAAATAGGCAAAATAACACAGAACATACAGAAAGTGGGTGCGGCTTAAACCAGAAATAAGTGCTAGGTGCTAGAACTGAGGGACCGTGACAGATTGCACACTAATCACAAGAGCACCGGGCAGAATTTAAGAAGCACTGACATTAATAACATGCTCATGGCGTGTAATTTAGACAGCCATTCACCAGTCTAGATTTTGAAACAACCATGCTTATTGGCTCACTGACAAGACTGACTACTTAGGCACTGAAATTTGGTACTGAATGACACAGAATTTTTTGATAGTATTGAAGAGATTCTGTCTGTATTTAGATCCAGCCAGAATAATTAATAAAAGCAATAAAGCATAAAAGCATTAAAAAACACTCACACTGAACTGTTTCTTCGTTAATTTTCACCAAAAGTTTAGTTTAGTTTTCACACACACCCAAAGTAAAAAACCTGCAAAGATATGAGCATATTTCCTCTCCTGAAATAACCTGGTGCCACTGACAGCAGTGGGAAATTAAATGATCTACAGACAAACATTTGTTTACTTTTTCTATAAAAGCTTCAGTGAAATATGGTGTAAAATCACCAGCAATCTGTCCTTTGTATCACTGTTCTCACAGCTATTATATGACCACTTTATTCCTCATTGCAACTGTAATTGCTGTAAGCTGTTGCTGCTTTTCAGCTGTGTTTCTCTTTCTCTGTGAGAACATCAATGTAATTGATTTATGTTTCTCTCTCTAAATCCAGTATATACTTTGTTTGAAGTACATCAATAATTTCACACTTATCATAGATTTTATTGATGGCTGACAAGTTCAAAGTGCACAATCAAAAACTTTCAGTTCCGTTCTCTCCTACTATTCAACTGAAAGCTTGCATTCAGCTACAAATGTTTTATCTTCAATTCATCTTTCTGCTCAAGTTTAATAAAATTTTGCCTGTCTGTGCTGCAAAGAAAAAAGGAGAAAGGAGACCTTGCTTCTTATTATCTGCCAGCAATTGTGTATGGACCAGTGATTAACACCTAAAGATACTGATGAAGAAACATACCAATGAATTGTTAATAACATCTGAAAGGATTAGAAAAGGGGAAAAGCCAGTGACTTCTGCTGTAACATTACACAGTACCTCTGAAATGGTACTTTAACAAGGAGAAAAAATTGGACAAATGATGTAAAGAAACATTGAGCTTTTTCTTGCGATCTCAAGATCAATAAATTAATATATTACACTTATCCATAATGTGACATTCTCTTTCAGCACCCAATTATAGCAGCACCCAATCTCTGGGCAAAAGTGTGTGTGTGCAAAGGTGTCAGAGAGCTGAGCTTCAGTTCAAAGTAGTCAATTTGTGAAGCTGAATGTCAAATACTTCATTAACAGTGTCATTACAGCAACGCCTTTTGAAAATGTCTGTCTCGCCTTGAAATTTTGTGGTTGTATCGTGCTTACATTTAAGAGCAAGTCTGAATTTTTTATTTATAGTTTTTTGTCAAATTTACATAAAATTTGCACATAAATTTATTTGGATAAATTGATACATAAACCAACTACAAGTACAGTTCTGTGCAAAAGTCTAAAGGTGTCTAACATTTAACCCACTGATCTGAGCAGTAAACAATTATTTACACTAGAATATTACAATAATAAAACCTTGTATCCAATTTTGTTATTTTTTAGCTTTTTTCTTAATTTGACAACCCCAGTTTCCATTTGAATTGTGTTAAGGTTTCATGATGAATGGATCAATAGAAATATTCCTAAATTATTTGTGAAAAAAATATTGTTACATTAATTTCATTACACATTAAGAATGTTTTTTTTTCTTTCTCCTGTAAAGATACCATTTTGGAGATATAAGGTTTTGTTCTGACAGTGACTAAATAAACTAATAAAGAAAACAGTGTGATTTTAACTTAACCCAACACCCAGTTTAGCTAATCAGTCCCACATTAAAATAAATTAGGTGTGCTGCTGATGGAATTTAAAGGGTCCATTCTCCTCACTTTCTTGAAATTAAAGAGTGTAATGCTGTATGTAAACACTGTTAAAGCATCAAAACATACTGTTCACTCCTGTCCATACAGTCCACCTATGGAAACTAAAGTGCAAAAACAGCCCATTTTGAAATCAGTGTGACTGTGATGTCATGGAAACCAACACATTCACATATGTGTGCCTATTAAGCTTATAGTAGTTTAGATCCACCTACTGGACACTGAATTTATAGAGTGTTTCAGCCCAGACCAGTCCAATTAGGACTCTATGAATGAGGCACAATACGGAGCAGCCAATCAGAAGAAACCTCATATACGTATTATCAGACTATTATCAGATTATCAGGCACAGTAATAAAAGCAGCCTGTTGAAGTCTATAGGCCAAAAAAAAAAACACTGATAAATGGTCATGTAGGGAAGAATTAGGACTTTTTTTTTGTAAATCCAACAAACGTGGACCTCAAAACATAGAATGCAAGACAAATGTAGGATATGGACACTTTAACCAATCCATTATAGGCTGGAGTGCAGAAATCAAATGTGTATCTTTCTAACTATATTATATATTATTTAAGTACCAATAACTTAACAGAAAAATGTTCTGTTTTCTGTATTTATATTTACTTGCATTCAAGGTTACAGGGTGTGTATATATATTTTATATACATATTATATAAACATATATAAACATTACTGCTCACTTTTTTAGCTACTGCACACGTAGTTCAGAACTTGATTGTAACTGTACTTAACTCTTATTGCACATCTTTTATACCACCCCAGATTATCTGTGTACTCTCTATTTTATATATATGTACAGAATATATTTTTCTATATTTATTTTATTGAATTTAATATTACGTTGACACCTGCACCAAGAAAAATTCCTTGCACATCTGGTACTTGGCGAATAAAGATTCTGATTCTGCTTTTACTCGGAAAAAACAACCTTACAGCTGAGATGAATAGTTTTAAACAATTTTATTGGCTGCTTTTTTGCACGGTCCTGTATTTTATTACTGTGCTGTCTTAACGCTGACAGAAATCAGTACAGACTGTGGTACCAGTACAGTTAATCAAATAAAATCCCCAAACCATCAACTAAAAGGCTGCTAGGAGAGGATCACAAACTTCAGCTTGTACTGATCATGACAGTGCCTCTTTGATATCTGTCTAAAATATACACACACACACACTCTCTGTCTATCACTCTCCCTCGAACACACAAACACACACACACACACACACAGACACACCATTCCACACTCTACAGCTAATGCTTGTGGGGGAAAGCATTAATTCCAATCAATTTATTAACAGCTTCACCATATAATTGAGCACAAGTTCAGCCGTGGTAAGCCTAAAGTACTTCATCATCAAATCAAGCACGTAGTTAGCACTGAGTGAAATAGTACTCTTGCTTTCAGTGGCTCCTTTACACATTATAGCAGACTTCATTTCTGAGAGCTACTTAATTATTTCATGTGACGAGGGTGGTATTAAAATCATAGTTCTGTCAATTACAGATTTGATCGCTGTCGAGCAAGGTTAACTGTGCAGTGATGTGTGGTAAGAGAGAGAGAGAACGGCTTTTAAAATGTTGCTAGGTTAAATTGTGAACCACTCTCTTTGAGAGTTGTCAAAGTGCTTTCAATAACTAGCTGACAGTGCAAGGTAACATCAGTTACCGCTGAGCCTTCACAGACACTGAAGACAAATAAGGGACTTATAGCCAGGCCAGCCATAGAGTGCTCATGATCCAAAATACAGCAAAAGTGGCCTGCGTTGCAATTTGCATATTTGTTGATCAATTGCCTTGTTCAGACAACAGGAGACCGAAGTAAATGTCAGAGGTCAGGAGGGGTGGAGAAAGGGCAGATACCAGGGAGAAGGGGAGCGACAGAATTAGTCCAAGCATGCGTGTGACCTTTCCTCTCGTGCTCTGGACCTCAGCCAGCTCTGACACACAACCTCCTCTAAGACCACTTTACACACACAGAGCAACAGTTCAGCGTGCAATGCTGAGAGATCAACTCAGTTTTTCTTGTTTTTTTAAACTTGCTAGTTAATGTTGTACCTATTTGAGACGTATCCCATGACTATACACAGTAAAACTAGCCAATTATTTTTAAATAATAAAGCTGGAAGACCAAGGAAAATCAAGGATTAACATGGACTTAACATTGCTAGCAGACATCTTGCAGCACTGCAGGGGCGGGCGATATAGCAAAAAATACAATTTCACCATAAAACCATATGTATCACTATCTTTACTTTTTCTGAGGTTGGATAATTTTGTACAGACTGCATGTACCAACAGTGCCACATTTTAAAAATACTATCAAACATTATGAATACAATAATTTTTATTTAACATTTCACAGTGATGCACTAAATCACATTAATATATTCCCAGGACCCACCAAATGGTCCAAACTTTAATTTCACACTTCTTTGACCTAAGAATAACTCCATGAACTGTAAGTCCATGCAGTTATTGAATAATAACCCTTATGATGTAACAAGCCTGGGATTTTAAGGGGTTAAACAGGACCAGTTATGCTCTCTTTGTAATGAAACATGTAGTTGGTTAATGTTTATTAAGCACTGATGATATCCATGATATGTTCAGGCAACCATGCTGTGATGTACTGGGACACAATTCTTCATGATATGACGAAACATTGTCATATTGCCCACCAGTACAGCAGTTTGTTGGTCAGTAATGTCACTACTGCTCATTCACTACTTAGGTTAATGAGCTATGTGCAGTTATCATGAAGACTTTAGACAACCCAGTCTTGGCTGACAGAGATATACTTATGCTTAAAAGGGGTTATAGTGAAGGAATAAACAAACAACATTCCCTCAGAAACAGAATGACGAGCCTTAAATAATAATAATAATAATAATAATAATAATAATAATAATAATAATGACAATATTTCATTTGAGGAGGACTCCTACCTTCAAGAATATTTCCTTCAGCTCATTGGGGTCGGCTCGTTTAGTGGACTGCACCTGCAAACACAAGCAGTTTTAAGCATTTCCTACCTACCATGGTCTGCAATAGGTTAACTGGTGCTATAGCTCTGAATTTAATAACTTAGCAGTTGTGCATCAGCACTCTTAGCATCATTAACTTCAGTGCTGCAGGATAAGTACTGAGTGTCAGCTTAAAAACATATTCTGACGTTGAAGTTCAGCCTCTGAAGAGTCTAAACGTTAACATGAACATAATAAAAAGACTGAAACGATAACAGGTCCAGAGCTGTAGGCTCCAAAACACAGATATTTCCTGTCTCTCTCTCTCTCTCTCTTTCTGTCTAGGGCTGTCGGAAACAGGCTTGATCGTATAGATGCTGCTGACAGCACACGAGTCCCGCCACCATTACTAGTTAAAGCGTTTCTAAAGTCCCTAAATAAGAAATACACGCTCCTGGTTATTTCTGAAAAGCACAATATTGACAGAGTCACCTTGACCGCCATGCTTGGAGTGACGTCACGTCGACAAGCACAAGCGCTCAGCTCGCCGGGAGTCGGAGACTGACGACAACTACTACTACAGCGAGTACTGCTGTTCCTGCCATTACTACACCTCCTCTTTTCTTTGTAGGCGGTCGTGTGCGTGTTTTACAGCGGTTCAGGCAAGGAAACAACACAGCTGAGTGCTTAGGGGCTCTGTCACTGCAGTGCTAACGAGAGAAATCGCAGTGAGCTGACTAATGAGATGAATAGAGTACCTGTGAAGTATTACCTGCTGCACTGTGTCCAAAGGTTTAGAGAAACTAACCGAATCAGAGTTGTCCACGGTGGTGGTGAAAGGAACCAGACGTCCAAAGCCTTAAATGCCTCTAAAAACTCCCGCAGGGGAAGACATTACAGTTGGGAAAATCGGTGGAATTTCCCTGTAGTAGAGACTTTACCTGAGTTCCACGCTGAATTCCATGCTGGTCTAAGGTGGTTTATGCTGGTGCTGGTTTAAGCTGGGCACCCAGCATAGTCACACTGGTTGACAAACATACCAGCATGCAAAACAGCATAATGGTTTTGTTGGTGACCAGCTCTACTGGTCCTGGCTGTTTTTTCTAGCAGAACCTACTGTTCTGGGAAGGCTTTACACTAGATGTTGGAACATTGCTGTGAGGATTTGATTGCATTCAGCCATAAGACAATTAGTAGCGTAGTGAGGTACTGATTTTTGATGATTTCTTCTGGGTCATAAAGAGCTATCCCAAGTTTTGCTGCTTCACAGCTGGGGGTGGGGGTCACAGCGGCGAACAGCTCCGTCATATTATATTGTACAAAAAAGTTAATTATTTCTTTAATATCTATATAAATAAACTTAATTTATGTTTTAATAGCATAATGTTGATGTTTAAGCATCCAATAAGGAAAAGGTAATTAAATTTTATTGAACAATGACAATAAAGCTATTATATTCTAATGTCTACATAAATAATCCATATATTTTAAATAATAGGTAGAATAAAACAAATACAAATTAAGTATAATGTGGAAATATACAATTTATACATTTGAAGTGACATGCTTTATTTCTACTTTTTTAAGTTTTTTGGAAGCAAAGTCATTATATTTTTATTATGTGTCTTTTCTGCCGGTGTCATGATTGATACAAACAGCATTAAAAATGAAAGACGAAGAGGAAGAAGAAAGAGAAGAAAAAATACTATGTTCTCATGAGGCCCTTTGTTGCATTGAGAATTTGTCAGCTGATGAGTTCAATCCATTTTCAAACTGTCAGGTTATTAAATCTAAATTTTATAGGGTTGTTGAGGTCAGCTAACACACTACATGCCTTTCATTTTTGTTTTTGGATCAAGAAACATTAAACAGCAGGTATTTTCTTCACTACAGTGTTCAGCTAATTCAGATATGAATTTTAATTTGGTGAAATTTTAGTGGAGATTAACATGAACTTATTCAGTTATTTCTCTAGTACTTTCACTTGTATGAGAGCTTTAAATGGTAGATTTTTTTGTTTAGCAAGATATTTATATGCACTTCACAATCTTCACAATGTCTAATCAAATGCTTTCTGAGACCAAGGTGGCAGCTGCTTACTCAGATGCACATTTTACAAAGATCATTCAGTCACATTGTGTGTGTTTTCGACTGAGGCATTAGGCTTATTTATTCTATTAACCTCATGTTAAATGTTATAATCTTTTCATTATAAATCCCAAATCAGTGCTGAAATCATGAAGCCACAATTGTATATATTTCAATTTCCGCTGATGTTTACTAATGTATTATTTGTAAATAAGCAAAAGGAAATGTTATGAAATTACAACAGTTTTAGGGTAATTTAATCAAATGGCATCAGTCAAGGTCTATGAAATGTATGTTCCATGTAACCAAACATACATATAACCCAGTACGCTGCCCCACAGTACCTAAACCACTCTATGCGGAAATACTTGTAACTTGTTGCTTCTAAGTAACTGCTATAATGATCTCAGCAGGCTCTCCTCCTACAATTTAAGGAGCAGAAGGAGCAGTGGGAGCAGGGAGCTTTTCAGCTGTGGACCATCCCAATGATTAGATGCTTTACTGAACAGTATTCAGTTACAGGTTACAGGGCAAGAGAGGTACAAAATGCATGTTACACTAATTACAGGTAGTACAGTGCATAAGAGCATTAATTGCTAGAGGTTTCTTTAAAGGTCTTTTTTAAAAACAAAAACAATTCTAACAAGTTCTATTTGAAGATGTACCGTAATTTATATGGAATTTTTCCAAATATAAAACAATATGTATAAAATATAATAACAATTTTTAAAATGCTTCTAATAAAATGAGAAAATCATTTCACAACATTTAGTATGTAGATTTAGTCCCAAAAGAGACGGTGAAGCATAATAACCATAGCGGTCATCCCAGTGATGGATTTTGAAGGCGCGGGAAAATGCTGTCAAACCCGCGGCTCTTTTCCTCCAATCACATCTGAGAGCGGAAGCACGTGGGTAAACAGGACGTGCTTTTGCATTTCGCGGGTGGTGTGGAGAAGCTGTGTGTGGAAATGGCGGGTAAGCAGTTGAAGCGATACATTATATTTTCACATTAGAGGATTTCTGTAGACGTGTATAGCACATAATAAAAAGCTGTGTATTACACTGTTAGCGCTCTGTCTGACAGTAAGTTGCAGTGGCTGTGGACATTCTGCTAACCGGTTAATGTCTGCGGTAGCTCCGTTAGCTGGTTAGCCACAGCTGCGTTAGCAAGCTGGATATATACGGCTAGCTGACTAACTAGTGTAATGAAGATGGTGAGAAAATTGCATTCTTGCTCCAGCAGGGAGTTATTCTGACAGGTGTTTTATAGCAAATAACCGTGTGAGAGAGATAACCGAAGTGTCTTGTTTTGTGGCTTGTTCAGGTTAGTTGGCTAGCTGTTAAGAGTTAGCTAGCTAGCTAGGTTAGTGGTGGTGAAAGCTGTTCCTTCAACAAGTAACTTTATGCGAAATCATCGTTAATCTAGCTGCTGTTCCTGAAATGATCCAGTTCGTTACCTGACCTTTTGCTGTTATAGACATTGGGGGCATAGTGTCTCACAGACATGGTCAGAAACAGCCCTTTGCTAACTGGTCGTTAGCAGCCAGACTAAGCTACTGCTATTAGCTAGCTAGCTAGCTAGTTAACATTGGCTTGTTTTGGATACAGACATATGTTTCATATGTCGATTTCCAAAACTACAGTAGGTTTTGTCACCCTGCATTTCGTAGTTCTCTAATTAGTGCCTCCTGTCAGCACCAGCCGCTTGTTTTGGTTGCCGTTATGTTCACTCTAGCCGCTTCTTTTTCCTCTAGGTGTGAATGAGATGGAGAAGAAACTGGCCGAATATAAATGTGACACCAACCAAGCAACGTGCTTAAAATTAGGTAAGCTTCATTATAAAATACGTTATTGAATTGAAGAGTCTTAAATTAGAGTCTTATTCGTCAGCTTCTTATTCGAAATATTCCGTTTCACCTTAAATAGTAGCTTAATAGTGCAGCATTTACAGCGCCAGAATGTAACTGCTGCATAATTTAAGGTGGAACGGAAAATTACGGTAAGAAGTTAGCAAATAGGAAGACAATTTAAGCCTTTGTTAAGATGTGAGCTGTTTGGGGGAAAAATGGCCTTGTTTTCCGTTATAGTTGTTTATCAGCTTGTACTTGTATTTCTTACAGTGCGTTTCCCAGAGGACATAGAGGACGAAAGCACAACCTTCCACCCTGAGTACAGCCATCAACTGTTTGGTGATGAGTAAGTAACTTACCGAGTTACAGCCTGTATACTACCTGAATGTTATGCAATGAGTTCTTCGTACTGGTGTGTGGATTTGACACCCTCTGTCATTTTTCAGTACTGCTGTTTGTGAATGTTTTAAAAAGTGTTTTTTATTCTTATTGCTAATAAATAAAGTCTTCAGAGATAATGATAACATGATTGGTGCTGAAGCAAATGCTCAGTTTTCTGCAACTCAGCATGCTCACAGTAGTCTGTCAAGTGTCAGCTGTTTATGTTTACAGTGTACACTGTATTTTTGTTATGATGACTCCTTTAAAGGTTTTCCAGTAAACATAGTTTGTCATGGCTTCTTAATATGAGCGTTGCACCTTGTCAAATATGACAACTGTCTTACACTTTCCTGTTTAATTGCCCAATAGTGAAGTGGCCTTTGGCTACAAAGGTCTTCAGATTCAGCTGTACTACACTGCAGGCAACCTGAGCACGCTGTTCAAAGTGAAATACTCTGCCAGGGTCACCGAGAAGTTTGACTGTGTGGAGGTAGGCCTGAAAAATTCGTAATATAATGGGTTTGGAAAAATGTGTATTTCATGCATGCAGTGATACCCAAGGTTTGTGCAGTTATGGGTATGCTTTCCACGATTCCCCCACCCCACCCTTACACTCCCTTATTTATGGCAAGCATGATTTAGATTAAGACTAAAATAAAGTACTAGAAGTATCATCTGTTCACGTGTATATAAAACATAAGTTGAACAAAAGTGCTTTCCAACAGAATTAGCTAACTAGCTAATTTCCATCTGCTTAGTACTTGAATTAGGCATACAACAATGTTGACAATCTGCTGTCTAGTATGATGCATGTTCCAAAAAGAATGCAGTCAGTTCATACTTTCCCATAGTGTGATACACCAGGGAGACCTGCTTTGTCTACAGTTAAGACTTACACGGAGAGACAAAAATAAATGGCTGTTTCAGTGTTCCTGAAATTAATTTATCTTTAAAAACAAATTTCTCTATTATATAGTTATTATTATTTTATTATAGGGTTATTTTTCAGATTTGATGTATTTCTATACAAGAATTTTTAACCCTGATCTCTGTTAGTCTTCATTACACGGTGCACTCTGAAGTTTCCAGCTGCTCCAAGATACTAGCACTTATCATTTAGAATTTTCTTTTTTCTGAAATAAATCCAGATGAGAACCTGCTAACAGCCCAGAGCAGTAGTAAACCTGTTTGGATTGCGCCTGGCAGTAAGACTGACATTGTCACCTAAAATTAAAGTTCTAAAATATATAGAAAATTGAGTCTCTCAGGTCCTGGGTTTTGTCTCACTGTGGCCAAGAACCTCCTGCTTTGAGAGTAAGATGTCATTTTGACTGACATGCAAAACAATCAACCCCAGACCACACATGACGTCATAACAGTGTTACAGCGGTAACAGACCCGTGTGTAACCATATCAGTGGTCACCTGGAAACTTTCTGCCATTAACACTCATGGTAGTGTATCTTCATACATGATCCCTTTTATTTATTTTTTTTTTTAACAAGAAACTTCATAAATGTTTTTCAATCCATTAACTGTATCTTGTTCCAAAAGGCTTTATATATTTGGTTGGCTTTCATGTTTTTTCTTTGTTATATTTTAATATTGAGTTTATTACATTTAATAGAATATTGTATGAACAGGTGTAATTTTGTTGGTATAGTAACTCAGAGGGGTTTCCTAACATATGCAAAGATCCACATGTCAAGGTAAAAGTTCTTTATGAAGTGATATTATGTAATGATGTCCTTAAGCCTTTAGCTCACTTTTTCCTCAATTTTACTGTTCTTTCAATCTACGAGTGCAATAGCTTACTATGCTAAAATATTTAAAAAAGCATTACTTTACACCAGAACTGCAATGATCGGTTGACAAAATACATCATACAACAGAGTACATCATTGAAAATAGTCAACAAGAATTTCCTGGTAAAAGTGGCCTGTAATTTTTACTTGTTACTTTTAAGAATTTTAAAATCACAGGCTTATTACATACTAAGGCTTATTATTCAGTAACTACAGTGACTTCACTGCAAACAGGTTGAGCTATTCTTAGGGCCCTGGCCTTTTAAGGGATGAATAAGTAGTTGTGAAAGACAAATTCTGTGCGTGCTTTGAGTGGCTTGTAACTTGGAGCAAGCCCAAAAAATAGTGTGGCTGCCATGCGTCCCTTCCGCCATATTTTGCACAACACTCGATAACTGCACTTCATGAGTGCGTGACTTTGCTTGCTGCACACAGCGAATATAAAAGGCCACAGTGATAACACGAGTGCATTGGAAGCAGCAACGATGAAATAAACACAGTGGTTTCTACTTCTGGTCTAAAATGTAGTTCATTATGTTCTCATGCATTTTGTCCTTGTGGAACCACTCAAAACAAACAAAAACCAGGCACCAGCTTCTTTGTAACCCACAGTTTGAAAACCAGTGTCATCTGATCCCGGGCCTGCTCTACAATAATTCTTTGTGGTGTCTATTAGCAAAACATGTAAAATAATCTAAGATTGTGTCAGTTATACATGATGAATATAAAGAGCTAGCTGTAACTGTTGATATAGGGATATCCAGTATGTTTGGCCTGTGCGAGACTATTTAACACTTCTACTGAAAATAAAACTGTATTGGTTTTCATCATAGAACTACAATATCTCACTGCAATTAGTATGTTTTTATTGATAACACTGCTGAATAAACATAAAGAGCAGTAGGCTTTTGAACTAGGTTGTTATGAATTGCTGTTTGTAATTCATTGCTATTGATCATTGATAGGCCAATGCTGTATATTAGTTAGCCTTTATTTGTACCAGTTGTCAAATTAAGTTGTTTTCCTCCACAGAGATCAGACAAAATGGGATTTATTGTTTTGATTCAGCAGGCCGTCTGCATGTATCCAGTCAACATTTGCTCTGCTCAGTTCTGTGCTAAAATTGTACTGTATCCAGATGTAATTGTGAAATAATCTTCGAAAAGGACGTCAGCATAAGTGCAAAAGATAGGCTAGCTTTGTTAACAATTTGGTATATTGTCAGATGACAGCAGCATATAGTGTACCCTATGTAGTAGGTGAGTCTTTGTGGTAAATTTGAACGTAGTGCTTCTGAAGGAGGGAATTGCTGCTCATATTGAGGTACTTTATTCCCCTTTTTACTTACAGAACAAGATGGTCTTTGATTAAAATGAAACCCTTTATGTAAGAATTAGATCCTACGCTGGCATTTACCTTTGTTGAGCTCTCTCCTGAAAAGATGATGTATTCCCAAATGGACTAAAAGCTCTGAAGAAGCACTGTTAGTTAATATAGTGACCTAACAATGCACTCTTTATATAGAAGATTGTGCAATTTGTAAATGTTGTATAGAAGAGAGCAGGGACAATCTGACTTGTTTGTCCTTTGCCTTTTATGTGCATTCCCTGATTCTCTTATGCCTCAGAAATGCAGTTGAACAGTAACAATGGAGAAGTGTTTCTCAGCCGCAGGTGCATTGCTTCCTGGCTGATATTAGCTGATGTCTGAAAGAGCAGGAATTAGCGCCATGTTGCATTAGCCTTTTGTCGTGCGTTTTGTCCTTGTCCTTCTTCATTTCCCTGTTTTGAATGTGGAGCAGCGAGAGGCCTGCTACAGAACTAATGCCCATCACGCGCCTAAATGGTGCCAAAGGCCCTGCTTAGCAACTTAATACAAAGTGTTCTCATGTCAATCCGCATGGAAATGGATACAATGCAAACATCGCAGCTGAAGCCACTGCGCATTCTGCTGAGTAAAAAATCCCAAAAGAGGGCAGAGGAGGGGTCTTTTGTCTGCCCAGGAGGCTTTGAATGGCGGGGGCAAACTCGTTTGATTGAGTTCGCTCGCCAGGCTTAGAGGAGAGGAGCCTATTATAGATGCCTAGGTTTTTTTGTTAAGGTTGAGATCAATTCATTAAATTTTATTGCCCGGTGAGAAGCAGAGACGCATTATTGTGGAGGGACTTCATCAAATATTCATGGTTTAAGATAAGTAGTAAATGTATTCAATTAAGTGGTCTTTCAGAGAGTAGGAGAGAGGGGGGCTGAAGGCCTACTCAGCTGACAGTACTAATTGCCTAATGGTTCTCCTTTTTGTTTGACAAAAATATGTATTCTTTCTTTTTTTAATTCCACATGTGCTATGTCAATCAAGGCTGAAGTATAGCCTAATGACAGAACAATAGGGTATTATTCTGTTGTGGCTCCATTGAGGTTACATACAAGGCCAGGGCACTGGGAAATAAAGAGTACAAACTTGTCACCTAATGGTGTACTGTTAACTTAATTTATTCAGTAAAAAGGGTGCATACAAGCCTCTGTTAACTAAATGAGTTTGTCTTCTTGTGAGACATTTTTAAAGTGATTTTTATAACATCAGAAAGATTTGTTCCTGTGTAATGAGTACTGTTTTTTTTATATTTGCTACTACATAAATAGATCACTCAGGCTTTTAGCCATAATTTATTTAATAGAATTATTTTTTAATTCATACTGAGCCTTATGTGCCCTTTGTGTCTTTCTTTAGCCTGATGATGTCGAGGGGAAGATCAGAGAAATCATTCCTCCTGGTTTCTGCTGTAACACGGACGACTTTATCACTCTCTTGGAAAAAGAAGCAAACTTCAAACCATTTGGCAGCCTCTTGCACACTTACAAAGTTCACAATGTGGACGAGGGAGCAGACCTCACCTACCAAATACATAAGGTATCAATCAATGATGTTTCTTAAGCAGCATTCATTATGGATTCACATCCTGATTCACTAGATCTTCACTAGTTACAGTACATTTCATGCTTTCTTGTCCACAGTTAGGCCTGTCATAATTATTACACAGTCATCTAATCATAATTAATTTTGCCAATCACATTTATTTTCCACAGTTGTTATCTTTTACAATCATATGTTTCTGTTGCAACAAACAGTCGTGCGTAACACATCATAGGTTGGTGCTATACTGCGCTTAGTGGGCAGCTGTGAGTTTATTTGAGCTTGAGCTGAATCTGTGATAAGTTTGGTGTGACTAAGTACCTGTAGCTAGAAAGCAAGCTAGCTAATCAGCCACTTTGGCCACTTTGGGCTTCTACCTTAATACTTGCATAAAGGGAACAAAAAAAGACAAGTATATTGTTATCACTATTATTTTTATGGTGGTTATTCACCAGCTAAAATTATGACGAGCCTACACTCAGTACAAACTCGTAATTTTATACCTACGTGTGTGTACGTTTTTGATTTAAGAAATATTTTTTCTGTTTATCTGCTATAAATACTTTAACTATGACTTGTAATTAACTTCTACCAATTGTGATACTTTAATTTGAAAATGGATTTAAAGACTGTCGTGTTTAATGCTCCTCATAGCACTCTGTCAATGACCTTGAATAGGACATTCTAATGACATAGTTGGGGAAAAGAGTCACACTCTGTTACAGTCATAATGCTATAGCAAGATTTCGTCTTTGCCTGTTTGCCTTACAGGTGGATATTTCATGCGCAGGGTTCAGAGAGTACCATGAGCGCCTCCAGACTTTCCTCATGTGGTTCATTGAGACAGCCAGCTTTATTGATGTAGATGACGATCGCTGGGACTTCTTTCTTATGTGAGCATTTTGCTGTTTTTAACAACAGAGTGCATGAAGAACAGGAACCTAGAGCCATCATTAGATTATTCTTAGAATAGAAATTGGATGTTTGTTCCAGATTTGGTTGCCTAAAGTGTTGATGTGGTGATTGCCTTCTTTACACCTGATATGACTATGATCACTGTATATGGGTAAAAGCAGAAACAAAATGCTAATTAAACCTCCATGGTAAGTGGTAGGATGGAGCAAGCATAGCTATATGATTGCAGAGTTTTGAGCCTGAATTTTAAAGCATGCACATTTTGAAGGCACATTAATCCTTGTTCTGGGTCAAGTCTGAACTTGGAAGTGAACTTGAGAGAATGCACTCAGAATTAATAAAGAGTAGAGAACATGAGCATGCTGTATAAAAAATATCCCTCTCGTTCTCAGTCAGGTGCATGTGCGTATACACGCACACGTGTGTGAGGAGACCTCACTACCTTTCATTGTGGGACCAATTACCAGGCCTGTTTAATTATATTTCCCCCTGCATGGAGGTGAACTGTTGATCTCGCAAGAGTTTCCTTTTGTGGTGTTTGTCTCTTTTCTTTTCTGTCTTTTCTTTTTTCTTTCCTTTTTTTGGTTGGTGCAAGAGGCTGAATTGAATGCTGTTGTCTTTTGAAACAGTGAATGGAATCTCTAGCAACAGAAAAGGAGACTCTGCTAGTGTTTTCTTTAGTTTGGCACCTATTAAAGCTGACAATGGGCAAATGGACTGGAGAGATTTGAAGAGGCTAGATGCCTCCCTCTCTCCGCTCCTCTCTTCTCTAAGTTGCAGTGCACCAATTAAGTGCATAATGCATTCACTCTCTACAGCAGGTGCACAGGCTGCAACTGCCCTGCTCCAGCATGCTCACACTGACAGCAGGCCAGAGAGAGAAAACAAGCAATGTGCAAGGTGGGGGGTGATAAACGGCCAGAGCTGAGAGAGACAGGGACATTGAAAGAGTGATAGAGGGTCCGGTGCATGGGAGCGTGCCTATGATTGACCTGCTTGCCTTTGTGTTCTCTCTCTCTCTCTCTCTCTCTCTCTCTCTCTCTCTCTCTGTCTCTAACTTGCCCGTTGTCTCTTGTTCTATTCCTCTCTCACTCTCTCTCTCTCTCTGCAGTTTTGAGAAGTACAATAAGGATGGGGAGACACTCTACGCTACGGTTGGCTACATGACAGTGTATAATTACTACGTATACCCAGACAAAACCAGACCACGTGTCAGGTAATTACCGGGGAAGCACGTGCCCTTCTCTCTCTTTTATTCTTTGAAAAAAGGAAAAGAAAATTATACATCTCTGGCTCTCTTGTCCCTAAATGCCCCAAATTACTGGCTTATATATCCTATAAGCCAACCCCCATTTGCTTATTATAAGGATGGCAAAGTCAGCAGCACCCATCAAAAAGCCCATTTTGGAAATCAGCGTAATATATTGATTGGCACAGCGTGGTAACATTTCATTATGTCGGCCAAGAGAATGAACAAAGATAATCTTTTGGTGGAGATATATCAAGTATTATGCTGGAGAAAATAAAGCAGTCCGGACATGAATTATGTGTATTAAACAAAACATATTGTCATATCTGTATCAGGTCATCATTATGATCATGAAATGTCCATTGTATCATGTGAAGCTGAATTGGATGTGATATTGTGGGAGTGCAGTGTATTTGCTAGCACTATGGAGAGAGAACAAGAGCAAAAAAACTGTCTAAAAATGTGAAGGACTATGACCTTAATGTACTATTGTGCTTTTGATTCATGCTATTCTGACTATGGTCACTAAACCTCTTCTTTTATGTTTTTTATTAGAATTTTTGCTGGTGTGTAACTCTTCCTTTCTGTGTCTTTCCCTCTCTCTTTCTCTGAGCAGTCAGATGCTGATCTTGCCACCATTTCAGGGCGAGGGTCATGGAGCTCAGCTGTTAGAAACAGTCCACCGGTTCTACTGCAACTCACCTAAAGTGCAGGACATCACAGGTGTGTGGGGGTGAAAATTACTTTCAGGAACTGTACATTATTACTATTACATGGGTTGTTGAAGAATGTTTGGATTATATGTGTTGTGTTGAAATGTAAGCTTCCTTGTTGCATTAACCTTCTTTCAGGAGTTAATCAAATTAGGCCTGTAGTGCATACCTCTGAGTGGTTCTGACATGTGGGATTGCTTCTCCCGTTTTTCTTCTTTGAGTTACTCATATGAGCCACTGTTGGCCTAAGGCCTTCTATAAACACACAGACATGGTAGAGATCTGCATCTGTCGTTCTCCTTTCCCTTTAATGCAATTTGGATATATTTTTTAGGCAGTTTCTTAAAACATACTCTGTGCATGACAGGATTGATTAGAGCTTCCTTTTTGAGCATAGTTGTTGGCTGAATTGAAATTCCTCTCTGCCACGGCTGTGCTTGGAGCTCTTCGGTCCAACGTGTGGCGAGGTGGGAGGGATGTATGTAAATTGCAGGCAGTTTGCTGCTGAAATGTGCTGGCCACATGCTGCTGCTCGGGCTCTCTCACACAATGGCATAATTATTGAGCTGTGTGGGGAGAGAGAGATTAGCTTTCATTCAAAGTGAATACACAGCGCCACTCTACCACGACAGACCTGCAGCCAGCATTCGCCCAGCTTTCATATGTCCTTTTTCCTGTTTTTGTTCTCTCTCTCTCTTTTTTTTTCTCCTTTGCGCTTTTTGTCTGGGTCTCCTAACTTATTCTCTTTCTGTCTCTGTATGTATGTGTATTTGGGTCTCTGTCTGACAGCTAATCAGTCTGTATAGGACATACATTCACTACAGTGCAGACAGTGAATTAATTGTTGTTTTGGCTCTGTGCGCCAGCAGTGGAATAACTACTGTAATGTTAAAATGAAGGGTGAAGTAAATAGGAATTACAACTTTTTTGTAATAAATAGGGAACCCATTTCAGAGGCATATAAGTAACAAGTCAGTTGGCTGCTCGTTTGTCATTGTAAGTGGTAGATCTTGATGTTTAAAATCAGTGAACTGCCCCCATCATCAGGAGAACATGTTTGACTTAAAATAGAAGAATGCACATTGATGATCTAGAAATAAGTTGTTCCTTAGTAAAATTTTTGATAACTGTTGCAATCGGGCACAGCAGAGACTGTCAGCATTGTTTTTGAGAATAGTGCACAATTATCAAAGACTGCAAAACAAACTTATGCTCCTCTTTTTTTTAGCATCACTCTGTACACTCTCAGGTCAACACCTCTTAGGGTGTTACCTGGTCAGGGATGACAAACTGGGTTCTTTATGGGCTACAGCACAGCAGACTTTACAGATGTTTCTCCTCATTAAACAAAGTTGATTCAGCTCCTCAGCTAATCAGTTAGGGCTTCAGAAGTTGAATTCAGAGCTAATCTCTGCAGAGCTGTGGTGCGGAAGGAACCCAATTTAATACTCCCAGTCTAAGCAGACAGCTGATGCATTGTGGGGGGAGTTGTCTTTATAGGGGTTAAAAAAAGGTTAAGGACACCTCAGTGGGAATAAATGTGAGTTACTCTGGCTGTGGTGGGACAATTTGAGCAATAGTTCTATCATTTGAACAATTTTTTCATTATCAAGTTTTCAGAAAACCTAAATGATTAAATGTTTGTGTAGGCGATGACAGTGGTGGAAGTTTAGAAAAGCAGGCCATCAAGAAAAATCAGAGCAAAATGAAATGTTGTATGTATTTCTACTCAGTTATATCTCTAGTGTTATTTGGCACCCTTGCCCACCCACTGTCTGAATATTCCTTATTGTGCTGTATCAGCTAATCTGGCAGTGTGAATGCAAGTTTGTGCTCCATCCTAGACATGTAAAGCCAGCCACTGCATCTTTACAAACTTGAGACAGCTAAACAATCTTAGAGAGCACAGTTTTGACACTGTACAGTTTTGTGTAAGTGATGTCCATAATTGGCTGGCACTGCTATAGATTGAGGATTTTCCAACACAGAGCAGTTGGGCCAGATGGGCCACTCAAGAGCCAAAGAAAAGCTGGTGACTCTCACTACAGTTTTCAGTATGTAATCACAGATGTGAGAAAGACCAGGGTAGAACACACCAGCCTGATCTCAGAGGATTCACAAGATAAAGGATCACAAGATAAAGGTAAACCATAAGAATGAAAAGGCCAGGTTCTAGCTTGCTTTTGTTAAAAGCCTGTAGAGTTATTGTGGTCAGATGAAACTAAACTAACCTGTACCACTCTAATGGGATGTGGAAATTGTGAAATCTGTTCATGATCCAGTGGGAATTGTGTCATCTGTGAAAGATAGTGGACTGGGAATGTATGTCTGTCAGTGGAACTGGATCATTTACAATGGCAGTTACAGAGAAAGGATGTCAGCTGAGTGGGAGCCCCTGTTACTAAGCACCTGAATCCCATATTGAATAGCTTGTGAAATTGTATTGCTTTCTTTAATTGTTCGGAATTTGACCTGATGTTTGTGTCTGAATGAATTATTACAGCGGAGGATCCCTCTGAGAACTATGTGAAGCTGAGGGACTTTGTGCTGGTGAAGCTGTGCATGGCCTTGCCCTCCTTTTCCACAGAGAAACTGGCTCAGGGCTTCAGTGAGGAGATGGCTGTGGAAGCACGAGAGAAACTCAAGATCAACAAGGTGAGATATGCATACTGTACAACATGCTTCATAATGGTAAAAAGTTCTCATAGTACAAATGAAGCAATTATCTTGTGCTGGGAGAGCACATGCATAGAGAGGGGATGATGCTTTTGAGACAGGCTAATAGTAAGGCTCGTACAAAAAGAACCATGTGAACCTCATTGCCACAAAATGTGAGGATAAGGCAAAAATTACTTTGTCTGTTTTTGAAATTCAGGCTTACCTTAAATTGGGTTTATCTAGGTCGTTGAGACTTTGTTGTTGCTGACCTGTGCCTCCTCCACCATTTATATGGGTTTTCAGCTTTTTGTTTTTTTTGTTTGTTTTTTTTAAGAGAGAAAAAGACCTTCAGTACCCAGTGATTCAGTTTATCAACAGAAAAATAAACAATTGGGAATATTGTTCTGCATTTTCAAATGATTGTCAACTTATTTTTTGTTTAAATATGATGGACAGAGTTGTGATTAGTAAATATCCCTCTCAGCAAATTACGTCAAGTATTTTTTTCCCATTTGAAATTCCTGATAGCCTTTCACAAATTTGTGACTTTCATTATGAGGAGGAGAGACGCTCTCTCACACACACACACACACACACACCCATGCCCACACACACCACTGGAAGCTTGCCATTAACTGTGAATGGGTGGGAGTTCACCTCAGTGTGGCTCCTACAAGACTTCTGTCTCTCTGCACTTAGGCCACTATTTAACTGCTCCAATTACATCCCAGCTCCCTCTTTTATTTCCCAGAATCCCCCTGGCCCTGTTGTTTGTGAGTGATTATCACAGTCTGGTGCCTATGGCATGACCAGGCAAAATGGCTGCCCCTGATCCCATGGAGGACTATGTGAAGCTTAGAGCTGTGCTTCTCAAACTGAGTGTCATTAATGTCCTTTTGATGCTTTAAAATACAAGCTTAATAGAATGTTCATCTCTCGTGCAGTCAGTTGCATCGTAGTATGTATTCTTAAATTGAACAGACATTCTTACATTGAGATTTTTATTTTTTTTATAAATAACCTTACCTCTTTGTTCTTAACTACGAGAATGAGAGATGCACTTGTGTTCATGTGTCTCTGCCTTTTTACTCCTCTACAAGATGTTTCCAAACTTTCTCTTTTCATCTCCTATGCAGAAGCACGCCAGGCGAGTGTATGAGATTCTGCGGCTAAGAAACACTGACATGAGCGACGAGGAGAAGGCCAGAGAGTTCCGGCTGGAAGTGAAGAAAAGACTCTTTGGGCCGTACAGGGTAAGTGTGTACACAATGAGGTAATCCAAACTCTGTGTTTTGATTTAAAGGTGTGGAAAAAATTGTTACTTATTTAGATCCATTGTGATTCTCTGCCAAAACATTTTGCATTAATGCCCAAAATGTTATCTGACTTTTACGTAGAATAGAACATAAAATTGCATAGAATTATCCATATTTTTATTTGAAAAATAAAGGCTAGGCTATGCTATAGAAATCATATAATATACTCAAGGGACATGTGCTCCTTTAAAGTGAAACCTGTTCGTTGGTGGGAGGGGTTCTGATGGCTCTCCCCAGGCAGTGGCTATAGTCTGCACTGCAGGACTTGGCTCTATTCAAAGCTGCTGTCATTATTAGGGATTTGCATCTCATTCAGACAAGCTATTTGCTACAAGGAATGTAGCAAACTGTTCACAATCAGTTGTGCCCTCTCACACAAACACTCTCCCTCTTTCTCTCACATACTGTAGTTTCGCTCACTCTTTCACTCACTCTCTTTCTTGATCTCTCTTGCTTGACACGCTGCAGTTTTTTTTGCAGATGTTTATTTATTTATTTATTTTAATCCTTTTTTTTAATCCTGTATGTTTCAATCATGGGTGTAGTGTGTAATTTTTTTAAAACATTTTATTATAGTGTATGTTTAATATTTTCATGTTATGTTCACACACCCGTCGTAGTTGTAATTTAGAAAGCTGTTGGATGCAGTGATTAATCGCTGACTGTTATGCTGATCAGTTATGTTTTGTACTGGTGTTCCGGCTCCACTTAGAACCGTTATTAGGTATTTATTCTAAAATATATTGCCACTACAATGTGTATATAAGTTGTGCTCCATAGGGTCTATATGATAATATTAGTTTATGTGAAGTAGTATGCTTTGTGCCATGCCCCTGTAAGTTAAACATTTAACATAAAAATGGGATCAGTAGGGAATGTGAGACCACGGCTCCCAAACCTCTCACAATGATGTTGACCAGCATGCAAACTTCAGGCTAAACAAGGGGCACAGAAGAGACTAAAAAAAATGTGGGATTGAAAAGGAAGTTGGAATTCCTTAGTAGAGTAGAATGGAAGGATCTGGAGACCAGATGCTCTTTCTCTTGTGCTCCCTCCCTCCTCTTTCTCTCTCTCTCTCCTGCTCTCTTGCTTGGCTTCCCCCGGGGTGGGAATGGGGGTGTTAGGATGTGTGCTCGTTTGTTTCATGCAGGTGGAAATGGTCTGTTTGGTTATGTGTACTATGCGTGTTACTCCGTGCATGTGCATACAAGAGTTACATGATGGACTTTTATTGTACATACAGAAGTACATACATGCAGTCTTGTATGTCTTCGTGTAAAAATGTAGAGTCTTTTTTCTGTCATTTTCTCTCCTACTGTTTATCTGCAGGAAGTTTTCATGTGATTAGTTTTGGATGACCATGTTTATGATTAATTGTGTAGTTCCATGGTGAGCTGTAACATTTCTCATGTTTCTCATGTGTAGAAGAACCAGCGTGAGCTGACGAAGATGCGTAAGTGTTTGCGTCCAGAGGAGTTGGCCTCTCACATCAGTCAGATGGACACAAGACTACAGCATGAAGAACTGGAGAAGAGCTACCAGGAGGTTCTGGCAGAGTACCGCAGAGTCCTCGAAAGGCTGGCTCAGGCATGAATGCACACACACATTCACAATACCTCTTGTGGAGTACTAGAAGACCCAGAAGTCTTGGATCTCTCTGAACCTGCTGTAGGGACTAGGTGAAAATCTGAGCGCTCACAAACACATAGATACATACATCTGCCAACAGCAACACCCTTTGCGATCTCCCTCCCCCCTTTTGTGTGCCACATCGATAACTAATAACATGGCCTAGAACTTGACCTGTTTCTGTGTGTGTGTGTGTGTGTGTGTGTGTGTGTGTGAGAGAGAGAGAGAGAGAAAGAAAGAGAAGGGGGGAGGGCGAACGGAGGTCACTTCGACCTGGCCTGTTCACTTGTTGCTGATTTACAAGAGACATTGTGACATTTTTCCTTTTTTTTTTTTTCCTTACGTTTTGTTTTAAGTCTTTATGTTTTCCCCTTTTTTTTCATCTTCCCCCGTGGTCAGGCTGTGTTTCAGATATGTAGGTTTTCAAGCACTTCATATAAAAAAAATAAATAAATGTTTTTGTATATTGTCCAACTGTGTATTGATTTTGTTCAAAAGGTTAAAAAAAGGGAATATCTCATCCTTGTGGTTTCTGATTCAGCCCAGTTCATTTTCTTTCTTTCTTTCTTTCTTTTCTTCTGTCGTTCCAATTTTCCCCCAGTGTTAGCCATTTACCACTTATTTATTATTAGATGAATTACAGAATATATAATATTTTAATTTCCTAAATGGTTCTAATTCCCAATGTTATTTATTAGTTTAAGTAGAGAAACATAGATGGTATGGCAGATAGCTGACATGTAAAAAGCACACTGATGCGCAGTATCTGTTACATTACTGATATGCAGGGTACACACCAGAGCCACGTGTGAAAACCAGGAGTCCAGGAGAGGCAATAAATGTAATTGCTTGTTTATTACTGTCAGACAAACACACCTGGATCAGCTGCATTTTCATTATGGAATATATTATACCAGATTATACCAGAGTATTTGGTTTTGATATGGTGAAAAATTGCTTTATTGTCAGCACTGTCCTTATTCAATTTTATATTAAAAGCATAGTGTGTTCTATACTCAGATCTGTCTCTGTAAGCAGCAGTCTTGTTAGCAGAATGGTTCATTTCAGCTGGGCAGGTTTGCCTATGTCAATGAAAACTGGGTTTTAGATGCAGTGTGTCTAGCTTTTCCTGAAGTATGTCTTTTGCATTTAGGCTCCAATGGTGGTAGTTCAGTAAGCATTTGAGTAACTGTCCCATTTCCTGAAGGGAGAACTAATGCCAGCTGTAGTGTGCTTTAAAAATTGAAGCTACTTTTGTATCTGTGCAAACAGCTGTGTGCACTAGAACAAATATAGATTAAATTAAAGTTCATTTTAAAAAGTCCAATACAGATATTTGATTTGTTAAAGTGTAATGTTTGAATTTGCATCCAATGAAAATTAAATATTACATCAAAAAAAAAAATTTGAGAGATTTGAGAGATGATGATGAAAGGGCCGGTTTGACTTTGCACTTCCAAAATACACATCCTGTGTAGCATAGACTTGACTTTAGAATGAACGTGAGCTTAAATGTATCGTCATTTAATTCACACCACATATTAAGTCAAATTAATTTATGCCATAATCTTTTTTGTGTGAACCCTCCTGTGGCTAATGTTACTTCTGATTGTGTGTGGTATTGAGTGTTTCTCTAATGACAGTTATGCCTTTCAATTTAAAAACCTCTTTGC
Organism: Colossoma macropomum; assembly: GCF_904425465.1. Taxonomy (NCBI): domain Eukaryota; kingdom Metazoa; phylum Chordata; class Actinopteri; order Characiformes; family Serrasalmidae; genus Colossoma; species Colossoma macropomum. Next base: position 27,098,352 of record NW_023494784.1, on the reverse strand, counting down.
CATTTCACAGGCCACTTATGCAGATCATGCTGATGAATAACCATTCTGCTGCCACTTTTTTCCCCTCTCTGCAGTTAAAAAATTAAGGTCTGGGGGTTAATTTTCATTTTCCTCTCCCCTTCAGATGTAATAAGTAATGCCCTGAACTGTTGACCATCTCAAGATATTAATTGGATCCACTCATGCCTCTGGCTACTGCAGCCTGTGCCTTGCTGCCTGAGCCACTGTCGCTTTCACAGAATGGAGTTTTAAGAATTAATGATCTTGATGGGTTTTATTTTTGAGTTTACAGTGCATATTTTAAGAACATCAGGACATGATGTGGTAGAAATGTAAATGGAGATTCTGCAGTTTTCCTGATGAAGTTTCTCGTCACTGAAGATTGCTGCATAAGAACTTTTCCCTGTAGGCAGTGGCAGTTGTCAGCATTTTTTATTTCACAGTACATATTTTTTTTCCTCATAAATACACACTTTCTTGTGTTCAACATGATCAGGTATGTAAAGGGTACACTTTTACAGTCCCTACAGGAAACACAGATTCAGCAAACCTTGCGAAATTGTTGTGCCATTGGATGTTTAATTAATTTAATTACTTTAATACTTTTCCTTTTGTGAATGATTTTTGAAACATGGGGCTTATTGTATATACAAGTAAAACCTCCATTCCAAAAAATTTTAGGACCATATGTAGTGATTTATAAATCTACTATATTCTATATAAACATACTATTATCTTCTAGATTTGAGGGAAAACAGTACAGATATGTAATGTTTTACCTTATTAACTTAATTGTTTTTCTGTGAACATTGAAATTGGGGCCTGCCACATGCAAAATTTGTGATGCGCAATCTAAGACTAGGAATGTTCATAAAGCATCTTAAACAGGTGATGCAGTTATGTTTGGTTATTAAAGGAGCGTCCAGGAAAGGTCAAGTCTTTTATGAGTAAGGGTGAATTGTGGGTGATGTTCCACAGTGAGTGAATTTCCCAAAATGAAAGGCTGAAAACCACAACTGAATGCCCATGACTTTTGACCCCTCAGATGACATTGTATTAAAAACCACCATGTTTCTGTGATGGATATCACCACATGGGTTTGGGAATACTTTAACAAACCATTGGCAATAAATACTGTTTGTTGCATCTACAAACTCCCAGTGGAAGCCATATGTCAACGACCTCCAGGAACGCCGCCTACTTCTCTGGGCTCGAGCTCTTCTGAAATGGGCTCATGCACAGTGAAAATGTGTATTGTGGTGTGACGAGTCCACCTTTCAAATTGTTTAAGGAAATAATGGAAATTGTGTTCTCTGGGCCAAAGAAGTAAAGGATGCAAAATCAAGCATTTTAGTCCACAGCAAGAACTAAAAAGGCCACAAGATCCTGCTGGGACTGCTTTTGGCAAGAAAGGTTATGTTTAGTTTAGATTTTATGTCTTGTTTTATTAGGAGAACCCTTTTTTGAAAGGTTCTTTAAAGGAACGTATATGCTCCATCAAGACAAAGCTTTCTAAGCATTCAGATGGCTCTTTGCATTGATCATGATACTAAGTAAAACTATTGCTTTTACTATAGACACTCTGAAGAACCCCCTTTTTAAAGCTTAAATTTGCTGTACTAGATCTTTGACTCAAACATGAGAATTTTGTACACTTGGAAAAGCTTAACTCTATTGTATTACACACCTGTATTTTTAGGCAGTGCTTTCACAGGTGAAATGTTGTAAAGCAGGTGTGTGTGTGTGCGTGAGAGAGAGAGAAAGAGTGAGTGAGTGATGGAAAATAACCATGTTTTGGGGAGGAATCATTCAGAGGGCTGTGTAAACTGTAATATTGCTGCTCGTCTATTGTAGGGTTCTCTCCTACTACAATCACTCTGCCAGTGGAGCTCCAGAGAGAGTGAGTGAAGAGAGGCAGCGTGGTGTGGCATAACCGGGCCCGCTCAACAATCATCTGCGGTGATCAGAGACTGCCGCCTCGCCCTCAGGGCCGGTTGCTTTTCATTCTGCGAGAACAGTGGTCATCGCCGTCTGTCCGTCATGTAAGCTCTGAGCTCTGTGGAAACACAGGAGGTTAAATTACAGGCACTTCTTGCTACTTATCTCTTTATGACTGGCAGTAACTTGCTAAGGGATTTAGCTTGCATTCTTGAGGGCATATCTGTAAGTGATCCTTAGTTTTATTGTAAATATGTATTTCAAATAGGTACCATTTTGTGCTAAGGTGTGCACACTGGTGTCAACCTAATTCCTTTTCCCCCTCTTCTGTGTTGCTTGCGTGGTTCAGTTTGACTGTCCTTTACTTTGGAATGGCTAAAAAAGGAATTCCAACTATTTTTCTACATTTCTGCATAATTCAATTGTTGAGATGCAAACAAATTCATTCACAGTAGCTTAATGTGAATAGATTTATGGTAGAGAAATTTACCATCTTGATTTTCTTTAGGTACTGTTTAGCCTTAGAAGACCCTGCATATCCTCTCTGCCATTAATGTGTTTAAAAAAGAATTTAAGTCAAAATCCTTATCTCAAAACTATCATTAACCCCTTAAAATTTCAGGCTTTTGACATGCTAAGGCTTATTATTCAGTAACTTCATGGGCTACAATGCATTCCAGCGTTATTTTTAGGTTATAGAATTGTATAGTAAAAGTTTGGGCCCAAAAGGGGGTCCTGTTCATTTTAAATGTCTCAGGCATCAGGTAACCTATTTGTAACCATTTAGTGTAATTACCTTCTGTGAGCCATCTTCTGAAGGCATGAAACATTTCATCAAACACCCATCACTGCTGTTGTGAGCATATCTGACTTGGTATGTATGGCACATTTTTACATCAGACCATTTTGAATAACTGTTGAAATCATCCCGATTGAATCATGCTACGATTAGCGTTAACAATTATCCTTCAGTTTTGTGATTTCTTGTTTTAATATATAATCACTAATCACTTTATATTCTAGAGTTTTTTTGTATTAAAATGCCAGCTGCACTTTAGACTGTGCTATGGTTTCATAATTAATAGACCAAAAGAAATGGTCCAAATTTACCAAACATTTTGTCATTTTTGCATACGTTAAAGTTGAGAGCTTTTTTACCCTTTTTATTATAAACAAAATTGGAAATATGAAATTTTGTTACAATAACAATGTTATGTAGTTCCTGTATGTTACAGGATTCTGTTGAGGTAATGTACTGCATTCTGAACGTGGCTTTAGTGTACTGACTGGTGCTGTATATTAAATCTGTACTGTGCCACTGCCAGACTGAAGCTGCAGCTTTTCCTCTCATCTGTCTGGAGTAATGACTGGAAGCTTCAAGTCTGGAGCTTTAAATCTCTGGTTTCACTTGTCAAACGGGGCAATCCTCCGCCTCTCGTTACCTGCTGGCGCCTCCATCGCCCTGCCCTGAGACAGAGGCACCATTTGGAACGTGGCCCAACCGCACTTCGGAAAGCCACGAACCTGATACGTCTCCGTCGGAATCTCTGCGTCTTAGTCCGAGAATTCCCAGGAGGAGCAGAGAGGCGGCCGGGCCATGCCCTGCCCCTCCCCTCCCTGCCTAATCCTGATCATATTCCCACAGCATTGTCCGCTCTCTGCTCCCTTGCATACCTGAGGGACATCAACCCTCCTCACGGTCACTTAACCAGTCCTGTCCTTTTCTCTCTTAATTGAGGCCTCCTTTAGATACAGTTAAATGCGCTGACAAGCCAAACCTAAACACTGTTAAAAAAGAAACCAGGTTTGACATCTTTTAATTGTGTGTGCCAGCAGAAGACTGATTGTAGAGGTAGGGAGGGAGAGAAGGAGGGGGAAGATCAGGTGGAGCGATAGGGTGGCCTGCTAAACTTGAGCAGAGAGGCATAGAGAAAGTGAATGTGTTGACAGTAGAGAGGAACTCTCTGGGGACTGGTGTTAATGCTTCACAGCATGTAAACGCGCATCTCTCTTTGCTTAATCCAGGTGTTTACACTGCTCAAATTACAGTTAAGATATAAACACCTTACAAGTGGTAATAGCCAGTGTACCTGAGTCAATCCAAGATAACCTCTGACATGTTTGAGTCCCTTTGCTCCTGCTGTTATTTATTTCAGCCATTTGTAATACTCTTGAATCTAGTACAGTGTTTAATATTAGAATTGCTGAAAAACTGAAAATACTTAAGCATTTCCAAAGAGTCAGAGCATTTGTCTGTTTCTCCCCACCTGGGAAATGCTTTAAGTTAAAGATCGAAATGATGCCAGTGAAGACTGAATACCTCAGTTAGTACCTCAAAATGCAAAGTAAAGAAATCCTTTCTACTGAATGGAACTTTTGTGTACAGACCTCAATATTGTATGTTTTACAAGTTTTTTGCCTGCAGTATAGTCCAAAAAAGTTTGTACAGGAGCGTTTTCACCACTGTGCAACATCACCTTTCCTCTTAACAATACTTAATAATCATTTGGGGCCTCCAGACAACAACTGATTCAGTTTCTAAAGCAGAATGTTTTTCCATTCTTCCATTTAACAAGTCCTCAAATGTGCACATATAGGGGGCCTTTGTTGTCATGTTTCATGCACATTTTCAATGGGAGACAGGTTTGAACTACCTGGCAGGCCAGTCTAGCACTTTCTGATTACACAGCCATGCTGTTGTAACATGCAGAATCTGGCTTGGTGTTATCATGTTGAAATAAACATGGACGTCCCTAACAAAAGGCATCGCCGAGAAGCTGGAGTGTTTTACTCCAAAATGTGTATATATATCTTTGTGTTAATGATACCTTCATAGTACAGTCTTCAGAAGTACATGATGGCTTCATAGTACAGTCTTAACTTTCATTTGTGGATGCAGTGCTGAATTTTTATTGATGGTTTGTCCAAGTATTATCAAGCCGTTGTGGTAATATCCATCGCAGAAGCATGCCGGTTTTTAATGCAGTGCTGGCACTGGGGGATCGAATGCCTCTGTGTTCAGTTGTGGTTCTGGCGCTCCTTACACACAGAGATTTCTCAGAATATTTTGATTTTATTATGCATGTTAGAGGGTGAAATATCTAAAACCCTAGCAGTCAGTCATTGAGCAATGTTGTTCTTGAACTGTTGGATTATTCGCTGGCGCGTTTTTCACTGTAATGACGAGCCTCATCCCATTCTTGTTCATAAAGGACCTTTTAAAGATGTTTTAACGTTTAGTCTTAATTGCCTGTCTCAATGTTTTAGAGACATGTTGCAGGCATGAATTTCACAGTGAGCATATACTTACCAAAAAAAAAAAATGGGGTTGATGTGGTAAAACATTAAATGTCTTTGTACTGTTTTCATTTAAATACAATAAAATCAGAGTTATAAATCACTGCTTTTTTGGTTTTGTGTGGTTTTTGACTTGCTGTCCCAACTACATATACTACATGTTAAGCCCAGTTCACTAGTTTTGGAAAGCTTCTTTTAATAAAGCTTTTTTGGTGTTGATAGTGTCTGAAGCTTCATACAAGAAAATCACAGCAGTGAATGCAAATGTGCTCTTAATGAAATTTGTGTTGGCTTTAAAGTTCAACCCCGATTTTCCTTTTTCAGCAACAGTAGAAACCAACAAACATTCCAAGCCAAAACTGCAGTTCATTTAGTGATTGCAGGTGCTTGTAATGTTTCATTTCTTGTGCTTAAGTTCAACTTGCACTTTTCCCTTTGTAGCAGAGGATAGCTCCATTAAATGAACAGTTGAGCATGATTTGTAATTTCAGTTTCAGTTGTAATTTCTTTTCTTTTTACACATGGTCAGAGCAGTGTTAAAATCACTTGTTCACTTTGCATCTGGTTAGGATGATTGACGCTGATAGAACAGTTCCACCACTGTGCTTGTTATTTTTTGTCAGGTGTGATGTATGTAGGTAGTGCTGAAAATACAAACAAGCTCATCCTGAATCGTGGCTCGATTAAGCTTAGGTTACAAACTCCAAAGGACACTGTTTTCCTGCCTGTAGATGTGCTTCTATGAAAACTAAACTTTATCGTTGATCTAATCTGATGGGCTCGTTTGTTACACTGACTTTTTTTCCTCCTTTTTTATTGCTTATTTAACATTCACATTTGTAAATTGACTGGAACAACTACTAATGGCCAGGTGCTATTAGTGTGAAACACATACCTGCTTGTGAAAGGTCTGAGCTCTCTGTGCTCTTTTCTTCAGCAGGTGTGTGTGTTGCTCTTTATTTCAAACGCAGTTAGGATGTAGTGCTGAGTGGTAGTGATTTGAGATTGTGTTTTAAGCTGCTCAAGAGGAATCTGTCTTTTTTAACCTAATCAGCTGGGTAAAGGCTCTGCGCTACGTTCTCTGACCATTTTGCCTTACTCTACATGGCTGTATAAAACACCAGTCCCCACTGATACCTGTTTCTCTTTTTTTCTCTACTATTTTCAGTAAACATGATAAAAGTATTTACATCTAATCTTTAGCAAAGGGAGCAGACTTTAATCTTCTCCATCTGAGGTTGGGGGCTTGCAGTGGTCTGGCGCAGTGTAATTAACCCAGCAGAATCAGACTGTGATGAATCACTGGGGGGAGAGGGAGTGCAAAGAGAAGGAGCAACGCGGTCAAATCAAAGTTGTGATTGACATTGTGTGGAAGTAGAGAGAATGAGGGAAGGGTGGACAGATAGCATCTGTGGAGGCAGACAGGAAGCCTGTGTGCAGTGTTGTCAGGTAGAGGATCTGTACAAGCCTCCCTCTGCTAATTTGGACCACCCGTCAACCTGATGTCATCTAGCCTTCAAATTATTGCTAATCCTTAATTTGAAGTGCTCTGTTATGGGGCCATATGGTAATGCTGCAATTTGTCATCAGGAACTTCATAGTAAGCAGTAGTCACATACAAGTAGAAGCCATTCACCTGCAGTTACAACCTTTTCTTAAGATAATTTATGTTTGTGATCCATATCCATACTTAGATAACATCAGAATACTATATATATATATATATATATATATATATATATATATATATATATATTGTGTGTGTGTGTATGTATGTATGTATGTATGTATATGTTTGTATACAGAAAATTACACAGTCTCAATAACTAAATATAGCATAATTTTCTGTATTTAGTCTCTCTGTTGTTTCTTCTTTGTTACAACTTTCATTCTTTTCAGAAGACCAGTTTTTCAAAGGAATCTACAGGACGATTTTTCACACCTCCAAAGTTCAGTCTTAGAAGTTGGTTGCATTTTCTGCTTCTCATGGACCAAGTTATCCCAAACACATTCAGTGATTATTGCGGTCTGGGGTGGTCAGTCTGTTGATCTGAGAACACCAGCATCTTTTTTGTTTGATTTGCAAATGTTCTTTTTATATAAACTGCTTCTTGACAGCTACACACCCTTTCAGACCCACTGTGTTGAGTTGTCTTCTCACAGTGGAAGGATGAACAGAAACTGATTTCTGAAGAAATTGATTTTCTTTTCTCTCTCAAAGATGAAAAATTGTATGTACTGTTTTATCTGATAGTGACATGTTTGGTGATCTACCAGTTATTTTGTAATTGTTAAGAGTCCTATTATCTCTATATCTTTTCATTCTTTTTTGGAAACCTCTGTTTAATCAATTTGTTTTCCTTTGACTTTCGCCTTCCTTTTGCAAGTGGTCTATGGTCTATCTAATCTTATAAATATCTTCTGAAAAATGAATAATTTGAACTTAATGGCCACTTTGACTGCAAATTAAATAAATGAAAGAAAGGGTGGTCTCTGACGTTTGTACTGTACTGTGTATGTACATACATTCCAAGTTAAAAAGGAAAACTGATTGAGGAACAGTGCACTAACTCTGAGGGACTTTATTGATATGTGCCCTGACCTCAGAAAAATGTTAGCTTGCTGCTTTGGAGAGAAGCCCAGCATCAGACGCACTGCAGTAATCTCTTCCATATGGCCCTGCTGGGGGTAATGAGTGTAGGGAGTTGTAGTGAAACTCTTTAGGCCAGTTTGCTGTGCTCTGCTGTGGCAACATTGCTTTATGTTATTTAAATGACAATAGCCTAACAAGGTAGTAATTTAACTGTCATATTGATAGTCAATAAAAGGAATGCATATCAAAGTTTGTTTTAGAGTAGTTCATAGTTTCCTGTTGTGGCATTTGGATAGTTGTGTGTAATGTGGGTGTAATAGTAGATGATGAATCTTATAATGATGTTGTTGATGTTGGTGTCACACAAGCCAGACAGAAAAAGCCCAAACATTACAAGTGTTTCTTTATTAGTATTTCTTCAGGGAGAGAACCTCCAGAATATTTAGGGTTCTGCTCTGTATTCTCTTACGCTTTTTCCTCTCATTCGCACATGAAAAAACTACCTGTGTGTGGACAGTGTGCCCCAGATATGTCCTGTTGGTCAGCAGTGTTCGGATTTCTCATTCTCCTCAAGGTTTGCCCAGACATAACAGTCAAAATCTGGTTTCAAGAGTTGAAGGCATTTGCAGTTGCCCAAAATACAACTGTAGTATGTCTTTAAATCCCACAAGAGGGGTCCATGCCAGATCACGATCCCAAAATCTGATCAGGGGCGCAGTCTAACAGCAGATGTAAATAGGACTTCAGTGTACTGTAGATGGGTTGAGGTTAGTAAGTAAATAGGAATGTTGCTTATGCAGAGAGGAGACAGACTGACATTTCCCAGATGCAGGCAGCTAATTAGCCCAGAGTATTCCCCTGGTGCTGAGTGTGTGAGAAACCAGTTGTGTGTGAGACAGAGAGACCAACCACCAGTGCACCGCACTACTACAACCGTTTGGACCTTCCTCGGAAGGGCCTGCAGTGTTTATAGTCTAAACCTCTACATTCAACAAATACCACTTTGGTATTTGCTTTAAAACCCAGGAGTGCTATTCCAGAGAGAGAAAAAGAGAGATGATGGTGTGCTTTTTAAATTTTTTTAAGAACTCATTCAAAACCACAGTGTGGTTTATGTGTGAGTTTCATCACTGCTTGGAGATTTCTTTGTCGACATACATTGAGTTGGTTCTCATTCTCTCTCTGTCTCGCTCTGGTGGGAGTGGGCAGCTCTGATGGAAGGTCATGTGATTATGCCCAGTCTCTGTCCTGGCAGGATGTCTTCAACCTGCCATTTTCCTGGCCCCCTCTCAATGTGGCTCCCTCTCTTACCATCTTTCTTCCTCTCTTTCTCTTACTGTAGTCAGCGTGTCTGAGCCGTTGCTCATGTTTCTGGTGCTGTGTACTGTAATTAAGGGTCCATTCTCCTCTAAATGCTCTCTCTCTCTCTCTCTCCATTCTCCTCTAAATGCTCTCTCTCTCTCTCTCTCTCTCTCTCTCTCTCTCTCTCTCTCTCTCTCTCTCTCTCTCTCTCTCTCTCATAGTCTCCCCATCTCTCCACTCTGATTATTGTGTGTGCTGCAAATTCTGCACGTTAAGTGGAGCTTCAGATACTTCATAGTGGTCAGTGCAATCCAAGAGTGACCCTTTAGGTGTAGTCAGGGACAGATTGTGGTCTTGCGAGGCCCCTGGGCACAAGTGGCTTTGGGCACACTTACGTTCATGTGGACTTTCTGCAATGTAGATTTGACGCTTTTCTGTTTTGAAAATAACAAAATTAGCCTTTCTAATGCGCAATGCTCTAATGTTTCTATATCATAATAGTTTGTTTTTTTCTTTTTGTTTTAACACAGAGTTGTAATGCAAAAACATGAGTAGTCCAACACACTGCTAAAACATCCCATTTGAATGACAACAGCAAAATCCATAGAGTCAATAATTAAAAAAATGAGGGATCTGAAAACAGATAACATTTCTTCATTCATTTCCTTTATTTAGTCATTTGTACATATTCAATGTGCGTTCATACATCTACTGTTTGTATTTACAGTGGATACTCCCAAGTATTTGAGCACCCAAGTTCCCTGGATGTTGGGCCCACTGGCCTGGTCAGTGATCCATCCTAGGATGTAGTCTATTTTTGTGTCTGCATCTGTACTTCTGATGTGTGTGTGTTTTGGAGGAGAACATGTGGAGAACAAAAATGACCTTCTTGGCCAATGAAATTCTCCTTCCAAAATACATTAACCCCTTAAATAGGCAAACTTAGTATGTAATAAGCCTGGGATTTTAAGGGGTTAAATGCTTCTTTCATGATTTTTCTTCATGCCATATATGTTCTTTGGAGTAGGCTTACACATGCAAGAACTACAAATGCTATGTTATCATTAATAACATAATGATATAAAAATGTGATTTTGAAGAAAGTGCATTATATGTCAGCTGCTATTCTTGTTAAACCTCTTGTTATCAGTGGAAATGCAGCATTTAGAATGACACTCTTCAAATAATATAATATAAAATAGATATAAAACACGCCATTAGAACAGAAAATAAACTTAATTATTCTTGAAAATATGTTTGCACAAAGTAGGATCTAGGAATCTGACTTTGAGATCTCTTTATTGTAAAGTAATATACATTATATTTACATTTTGTGGGCCACCATTAGACTTCACATCATAAAATAATACACCTAATTACTACTAATGTATTAGAATTGTATTTAATCTCCTTCTTTGCCTTCAATCTCAGTGTACCTTCTGATCTCGTAAACGTTAGATTCAAATAATGATTAAGGTTTCTTCTCTTGTTGCTGTTGAAAGCATGAGTAGCAGAGAAAATTGAAATAAGCAAAGATCAAATGCATTTTAGCTGAACATGGAGTTAAAAAGCAGGACATGCAAAATGACCAGATAAGTACAAATACAGGCTATGCAGGAGAACAGATCTATGTGGGAACGAGGTTTCCTAGCAACAGCCAAGTCAGCTTACAACATTAGGCCACCCATTCACACTCTGATCCCCTGCCTTAGTGCAGCTATACCATATTTACTCAGAGACTTGCCATATTGTGTTGCTGGCTCACACGTATTATAATTTTGTTTACGGAGGAAAACCTGCAATCATTGCATCAGGAAATTTCAACATGACAGCTCCCTAAACCACAGAATTATTGGAAAGGTCAGTGGACTTGTTTGTGAGTCATTGGCATCTTGCCCAAAAACCTGGTTAGCAGAGTTTGTCACAAGTTGTTGAGTGTGTTGTAGGTCTGCTTAAAACAGGAAGGACACAGCACAGAGGAGGAAGCGATCTGAGCCCCTGTGTTCCGGTACCCTGCGGCCTGCTGTGAGTGGAAGTGGTTCTCTCTCTCTCTCTCTCTCTCTCTCTCTCTCTCTCTCTCTCTCTCCCTCTCTCTCTCTCTCTCTCTGTCTCTCTCTCTCTCTCTCTCTCTCTCTCTCTCTCTCTCTCCCCCTCCCTCTCTCTCCCTCTTTCTCCCTCCCTCCCTCTCTCTCTCTCTCTCTCTCTCTCTCTCACATACACACTTCTCTCTAGTTTTCTGTCACATGCACATTTCTCTCTCTCTCTTTCCCATACTCTTTTGCGCTCTCTCTCTCTCTCTCACATACACGCTTACTCACACGCACATAAATCTTTTCTCTCTCTCTCTCTCTCTCTCTCTCTCTCTCTCTCTCTCTCTCTCTCTCTCTCTCTCTCTCTCTCTCTCTCTCTCTCTCTCTCTCTCTCTCTCTCTCTCTCTCTCTCTCTCTCTCTCTCTCTCTCTCTCTCTCTCTCTCTCTCTCTCTCTCCCTCCCTCTCCCTCTCTCCCTCTGCTGGCTCTTGTCCAGACATCAGCACAGTGATGGGAGGTCAGCATAGGGCAGGGCTGACCTGGTTTCTGCATGCTGAATGTTGTTATTATTAGAGCGTTGTGCCCCCTGGCCAGCCTCTGTCGTCTCAGTGAGAGGAGGAAGCACAGAGGGCCTCTGGACCCTGGTGCTGGTCAACAGCTGTGAGGCCCCCCACCACTACACACCACTCCCAAGAGAAACCTGTCCCAACTCAGGGCGGAGCAAAAGACTCTGTGCCCAGTTTTGTGCAAAATTCAGGGCATGTTTCTCAGACCCTGTTAACCATTGGACATGAGCTTGGAAAATGGAGTTAAATACAGTCTTCTTTAAAAGCCTGTTTCGATTCAGGCCTTCACCACTATATAAATACGATTCAGGGCTGTTTTTCTGGTGCAAAAAGTGTTTTTTTCAGGAATGGAACTGTAGCGAATTGAAACTCTTTGGTAAAATGTTATACATAAAGTATTCACTGTCTTCCAAGTTTGTCAGTACAACTGTTTAACCTATCTCTGCAGACGTGGTTGGATGGATGTCTAATCAATTCCAGATTAAGGCTTAAAATTTCATGCTTCACTCTGACGTACAGAGAACTGCATTAGTGTTTTGTTCATTTTTTAGCCCCAAAACCCCATATGACATTAACTTGCCAACTAAAATCAACCTCCATCCGACTCTCCAAGATGCTTCATGTGAATTTCGCTGAGCCCGTGTTTTTATCCAATGGAAACTACCTTAATCATGCTATCTCAATTCGCTATATTCCTGGCAGACAGAGAGGGAGGGGGGAAGGAGAAGGGAGGCCCTTCACCACTGTGTAAATAGGTTTGGAAATTGCGCATGCCCTTTGACTGAGGCTGTAATTGCATGCTTCTTGGAGTATTTTGCTTGGCTGAAGGAGAGGTTAACCCCTGAAGGCTGCAGGCTCACTCAGACTGCACCAGGTCTCATCAAAACTCCTCAAAGCTCTTCTTGTTCTCCTGTCTTGTGTAGCTGAACAGCTCGGGCTGTTCCTTATCCCACCAACGGCTTAAGTCAACAACTTGTTTTTGTCTTTAGGTGAACAAGAGCGAGTGTCCTCACACAGGGCACCAAATTGGAGCCTTGCACTGTAGAGATATTATTGAAGCCTGTGAAGAGTGACTGTATTCCGTAAGGCTTTGGCCTCAGTCAGCAAGGGTCAATACTGCCTCTCCCATTACTGTGTGAAAGAGGGAACCATGCTCTTAGTGTACAAAGGGGCAAAACAAAACCCTCACTCTTCATGCACTACCGAAGCATCCTTAGCCGACCTGAACCTTTTATCTTGGCTGAAGTGCTTTACTGCATCTCGCTTGACCACAGCTTCCCCTTTTCTCCGTGCAGTGTGGAACTGGATGTTCTTTGACATTTGAGGATTGTGGCTTTACACACAGAACTATGGTTTATGAATGTTGGTGGCTTTTTTGTGTTTTTAATGATATGATCTAATGTCCTCATGCAAATCGAAAAAAAACAAATGCTAAACCTTTTTAGGTTTTCCATATAAAGAGATTAAGAAATGTCCTTATAATGTATTATCAAATCATCTTAATCTAAAAATAATGTCCAGCAATATTGCCAATTCTTAGCTTCCTACCATTAGTCAAGAAAGACTAAAATCTCGTATTTGTTCTTGGTTTTCCATGCAGAAGAAATGTAATTGATGTCTTTGTGCAAACTTTGACGTACTTTGAGTAATTCTGGCTGGATGGCAGTGGTGTAAGCATGGGTCAGTTTGGAGGTAGAATGGAGAGGTTGGATGTGATTAATGATGTAGCCTTAAGAAATGGCCTGTGAAGATGATGCTTATTCTGGAGTTGTGGAAGCATCGTTGAGTTCCTCTGTCTTATTCCCATGTTGTTCTCTTGGACTGTTCCCATGGGCCAGTGAGCCACTCACTCCCTCTCAAATAATAGAACAAGGGCTTTCTCTCTTTCTTTCTCTCTTTCTTTCTCTCTCTCATTCACTAGTTCACTCTGTTATGAAATGGCCTGTGAAGATGATGCTTATTCTGGAGTCGTGGTAGCAACATTGAGGGGGAAAAAAGGAATAACAATGCTTGGGTTTTCTTTGTCCTGTTCCCAGATCAAACTCTCAGATTGTTGCCATAGACTACTGAACCACTTCTTAATGTTGGCGTTGGTAAGGACTTCAGACTGTTCTATAGTCCAATGTTCTTCTCTTTTGAAACTACAAATTGAAAATAAGATCAGGTGTTTCTGACTTGCAGAATGGTAGACTAGACATTTAAGCATGGGAATCATTAATGCTTAACTTGGAATACGTGCCTTGCCTATGAGTCATAGCAACATCCTGTGTTAGTACAAATGCCCTGACTCATGTTTACTTGTAGCACCAATATCTGGACCATCATGCCCTTCCTCCCAATGCAAGCTGCTGTGAGGGCATCAGAATTTAAACTTTAACTTGAATTTAAAATTTATTTAACAGAGCTAATGCACACCAAGCATTATTTCATGATGTAAATATGCCAAAGGTAGCCAAATGAAGTAAATGTGCTAGATTTAGCCAAGGCAGCATTAAAAGGGCATTGTTACTGTGCACATTTGGTACATAAACTGTTCTTTGTCTTCCAAGCAGGCCAGTACTGCAGTAGTTTAACCCATCTTTGCAGACTGTGTTTCAGTGGCTCATAAAACAAGTCATTGCTATCATAATAAAACCTCTGTACTCCTGAACGCATGTCATGGTTTGTTAAATTCCACCACCAGCACACTCGATTTAACGTTATGATGTATTGATTACCACTGGATGATAACTACAAATAATACTGGGCTGCAACGAAGAGAGGTTTAGAAATGGTTAAACAAACACATTGACGCATAAAATTACTACTTATTATATTAATATCATTTGTATTTATTCTAATATTAGTGTTTTTCTGAGCAAATAAACACATACTGCCCACATAAAAAGCTAATTTTAGGTGCCTAAAGTGTTTGCACAGCACTATCTATAATTTAATTCCAAAATGCTGTACATACATTTGTAACAACAAGAGGCTTGAAATGAATAACAGCTATTATATATTGCACTTTGTCAAAAACACAATTTTAATACTCTAATAATGGTGTAATCATATAATCAATAATATAGCAGTGATATTTCTTTAATGCAGGAAGCCTTCTTCCAAAGACATATACAACAAATAAAAACTAATAAATGTGGTAATTAATTAACTTTGGATCAAAAACCTTCATATACAGTTCTGTGCAAAAGTTTTAGACCCCTAAACAGTTTATTGTGCCAGTAAGTGTGTTTTTGCCAGTTAAAACAGCATATGTCATTAGAACAGATGGAAATAAATATAAGGACAGTGAAAAGTAACAAGAATTTCTTATTTTTAGTTGGTAAGTTTATTTCTCTTGGACACCCCGGCCATCGCATGGATTTGTTAAACAAACACATTGACGCATAAAATGGTTAAACAAACACATTGACGCATAAAATTACTACTTATTATATTAATATCATTTGTATTTATTCTAATATTAGTGTTTTTCTGAGCAAATAAACACATACTGCCCACATAAAAAGCTAATTTTAGGTGCCTAAAGTGTTTGCACAGCACTATCTATAATTTAATTCCAAAATGCTGTACATACATTTGTAACAACAAGACAAGACACACACACACATATATATATATATATATATTTATATATATATATATATGTGTGTGTGTGTTCTATGTAAAATAAAAATAAAGTGTTAAAAAATTTAGACTGCCAATGTTTGTACATAGTACAACATTTGAGCCCCAGCTCCAGTGAGTGGTGCTTAGAGGGTGAATATGTGGGGGGTGCTAGCCTCTGTCTGTGCTGTAGCTACAGCTGTGTAATCAAGGCTGTGGCCTACCTAAGCGGAAGAGGTTCCTTCTCTCCATCAAGTCTGTGTATGTGTGTCCGAAGAGAGTAGGAAAGGAGACATGTGGTTGGAGGGATATTGATGAATTGGCTGCATGCGACCTCTTTAGAGAAGTGAGCTGATTGGTTAATTTATTGAGGGGGCACTGGTGAATGAGGTCGGAGAGAATTTTATGGCCGTAGTCGACTGGCCTGAAGGATGACACGAACACATGCATGTGCACACACACATCGGGAGGTCTAAACATGTGCACACCTTAGTCCAGGTTGGTCTGGTGATTAGTGGGTGATCTATGTAAGAGGCTAATCAGAGAAGACACAAAGGAGGCAGTGGTGAACTGCCTTGCCGGCCAGACAGAGAAAATGTGTGTTCCTGACCTGAAAGCACCTCTCCTCATCGATTCTTTAGGCTGCCTGATGAGAGTAAAGACCACTAGAGCTCGGAGAAGTGGCATCCCTCTGGGCCAGTGTGTGAATGTATTCAGAGAGACTTCCTCTCTGCATGAGTGCATGACTGTGGAGCTGGTGTGGAACGAGGGGTCCTGCTGTTACCTATGTGTGTGTATGTGAAAGCGAGAGAGAGAGAGAAATAGTGTATCTGCTTAGAGATTGTGTGAATATGAGAGTGCTGTTAGAGAGCATTCTGGAGGCTCTGTGAGAATATGCCTGGATGAGAGGAACCCTGCTGGGGAGAACTGTGCATGCCTGTGTGGAAATGTGTGCATGCATTCCCGTCCTGATCCGTTGTGTTCTGCAGTGCATTGTGGTTGTGATGAGGAGATGTGAATGGTAAAGTCTGGCACTCTGTATGTGTGTGTGTGTGTGTGTGTGTGTGTGTGTGTGTGTGTGTCTCAGTGCTGTTGGAGCAGTCTGCACCCTCAGGGCTCCACTCAGGACCTGATTGGACTGTGAGATCACACAGCGCACACCCCAACCCCCCAAACTCCTGTCTTATACACGCATGAACATTCACACACGCTGTCCACATCCTCACGCTGATTACTGCCACGGGAATGCTGGGCCTGAGTCCACTGCTGTAGCTGGTTTGTTAAGTTAAGCAGGCTACTCATGAACAACTAGCTAAAGGGACAGTCTGACCAAGATGAAAAATGTAACCATTTCTGTATCTGCTGCAAACATACCTACGCACATTCTACAGTGGTGCTGCATTAGCATTTACAGTCAAATTGTCTGATTTGAAAGACTAGAAAAAAAACCTTTATGATTGTGTGTCTTGAAAAACTACAACTGCTGTGGGATGGGTGGAATCTGAATCTTATTGCACACATATAGCTGCTATTTAGATACTTTACCTCAGTTTGGCTTCTTTTCTCTGGCTAAAATGGTTAAAAAAATATCCCAGACATCCATGTTATGCTGAATATTTCTTTAGCGTTTTGTTCAGTGACCGAAGTAAGAGTTACACTAATGCTAGCTTGGTTATGCTAGCTATAGCTCAGTGGCTAAGCTAGCAGTCAGGATTGGTTGTCACCACAGATTCCCAATGGCTACATGATGTATTTGTGTAATGCATGCCAGGTACTGTAGAGAGAGCAGTGATGAGTGAAAACATGAAAATGATATATAATCTTGAAGAGCAATTAAGCTGAGGGATGCAGTGCTGTACTACAGAATACTGCATAACACGACAAATAACTTATTAAATTCTAGTTTTAGGCTCGAATGCCTCTTTAATACATCAAGTATCTACATCAAACAGTGCATCCACCATATATCGTATAAGTCTATACAACATTTCTACATTCTGCACATGTTAAAAAAGCTTGCATGTTCTACGATGAATCACTTAGATAATTTCGATACGCTAGCCTTGCCTTTCCAGACGTTATTGTCAACTGAAAACCATGGCTGGGGTAGGCCTCTCTAGTTTTTTCCAATTAATGTATTATCTATTCTTTCAAATCTGCACAGTTTTTACAATTTCCTTTGATTTTCTTTCTATGTTTTGTTTTAATGCCAGGCCATTTGACTATAACTGTGTCATGTAAACAGTTATTAAAAGCATAGCACTACTAAACATGTTTTTCTTTCTTGTGATGGAAAAAAGAATAGACAGGGGGAAACAGAGCTGAGACAGTCTCAGTGGGACTCATTTCATAAAAATGTAAATGAAAATGAAATATATTGAGTAAAATCATGAGAATGAATTTTAAACTGTGAGAGCTGACTGCAGAAAGCTGAATTGTGTTAGTCTGTTCAGTATTCTGTGTGTGTGCTGTAGTGTAGTAGTGGGTGGATATCAGCTGTCTACACATCACGGCCTGTCAGCAAGAGCACTGCTGCACCCTGTCCATATGCTAACAGGAGCTACTCACCACCTCCAATCTACTGAAGCAGAAAAGCATGAACCCAAAGACTAAGACCTGCTTGAAATTAAAAGAAAGTACAGTGAAAAAAAGGATACATTGAAATTATTATGCCATTTCCACTAGAATAGAAAACAGTACATGAGCACAGTTTTAAGTTTTGAAAACGTTGACTCAAATGTGTACATCATTTCCACCTGAAGTTTACATTGAGACAAATGTAGCTGGAAATTTGTACAGCTTACAGATGGGCAAGCAGAGGGCTAGGGTCAGTGACATTCTTTCATAGATTTCATTATTACCAAAAAATGATTTTAATTTGTATTTATTTTTCAGTTTTGTAGTCAACTCTCAATTGGCATCTCTTAAATGTGTCTAAAGTGTTAAAGTGTAAATTTGGGCATGTGATTAATATGCGCTGGATGTGGTAGTGTATGTGTCCCCAGGGCAGAAGCTTCTTCCTGGAGTGAAGCTGTAAGACAGAGGGGCCTGCGGCCTCTGAGCCTGGAAGTCTCAGCTCACTAAATGAGGGCATTGTGAGAGCAGACCTGGTCTCATCTTCATGTACAATCTCCTTTTCTATCCCCTCTCAGCACATTACAGGCCCAGACTATGTGACGACAAGCATTGTGTTCATGTGGACAGAGACAGACAGACACACTTTATGCAGAAGACTGGAATCGGATTTTGGTGCCTCGGCAGGACCGCTAGACAGGATCCGAAAAAACATGAGAAATTGCCTAGTTTCTGCTCTTTGTCTCTCTGGCATTTTATATACATCTGATCCCAGCATAACGTTCTCTGCTCGAACGTTTGTCGTTTTTCTAAATTGCACATGAATTTATATCATTCATTATAATAGATAATGAATTACCTTCATCTGATGAACATAAAACTATAGTAAGCACTGCTATTTAAGGTGCTATATGTTCTACTTAAATACTGAATGAACAAAAATATTCCATAGTCATACTTCAGAATGATCCACCTTAACAAAAATCTGCTTAAAAAATGTACGTTAGTTTTGTATTCATGTGAGCTCTTAACACTGATAACATTCAGACAAGCACATTCTCTAAAGCAGCGGCGTAGAGGAGAGATCACACATGCATGGCCGAGTCCATTTGCTCAAATGCGAGGATAATTGTCCGAAAGGCCATTAGCATCTCAATGTCATCGGTACATTTCTCACATATAGAGTTAGGACACATAACACCACCAACAGTCCTGCTGTTAATGGAACCTCTGCTTAATAGACTTCACACTCAACCTTCTGCTTGATTTATGATTGTGACACTTTTTTGCAGCACTTTACACTTAAATCCCTGAGAAGATTAGTGAAAAAAGATCTAGAGTTTCAAGATGGATCTTGGATTTATTCCACGCCGTCTTTCTGCTATCTTCTTTATTATTTCTCTCTCTGTCTCTCCACAGGTTGGCATGACAACAGATGAAACGGGCAGCATTGTTCTGTGTTCAGGCAATCAGGCACATTACCCGTCAGCCCCTTCTGCACCGCCTCGGCTTTCCACGATCAATCTCGCCCTCGTGGAACAATGTCAGGATGTCACTGTACACCTGACAGGTATTCAGGGCTTCTGCTGCCCCCCGTCCTGGCTGTGGGAATCCCCCCTCTGTCCGATTAACGCCCCATTCAGAGCAGTCAAAGCAGTGTGGAGAGCACACCGGGCGGTGCGCCTGTGATCGGGCCACTCCGGTCTCAAATAAAGCGCTGCTGAGGAGAGTTCAGGAGAGAAACACTGCAGGCTGTGTTGAGCTGAGGTACAAAAAAGAAAGATCCCCAAGTGCAGATGAGATGGAAGACTTGTGTAAAGATTGTAGAAGTCTGAAAAAGCTCATTGATGCCCTTTCTCACAAATCTGAGGGACAAATTACACAAGTCAGAGCAATGATTTGTATGGGCTGGGAAAGTAAGGCATCATATTCATACAATGACAAAAAGTCAGTGTAGTTGAAAGTGCATTAAACCAAAATGTTCTTTTCTCAGAGTTGGATTTCTCATCAGCGGTGTAGACAGGCTGTAGCTCAGGGTATTTAAACGAGTGATTCGTTGAATTTACTTTCAAACGTGTGCATCATTTCCACATGAATAACACATATTACATGAACACAATTAGTACCAAAAGTAAGTAGATTGAAAGATAAAACTGTCTTGATTGAATATATTTTATTCGTGTGGAAATGTACACATTTGCATCAAGTAAATCCAATGCATCCCTGTTTTTCAGAGTGAAGCGGTGTGGGCAAAGGAAGTTTATTAACTAGCCCATAATCTATATTTTTCCAAAAACAGTCATAATTCTTTTTTTATATAACCATTTTCCAACATCTTTTGTCTCCTAGAATAAAAGAGACTGTTTCTTGTTACTGTGCCTACAAGACTGATATATGTAAATGAGCTCTGTTCTGATTGGCCACCTAGTATTCAAAAAGCAGCCAGGGCTGAAGCACTCTTTATAGCTTCAGTGTGAATGGGTGGGGCTAAGCTGTTGTAAGCAGAATATGCAGATATATGTAAATGCATTTGTTTTTATGACATCACACAATCGATTCAGAATGGGCTGGTTTTTGCAGCTTGGTTTGTGTATATGGACTGTATGGACTGGGGAGGTGAATTGTATGAAGTTTTAATAAAGTACTATAATAAATCCTATATAAAACTCTTTAATTTCAAAACGATGATCACGATTCAGTTTTCAATGATAGGGGCCCTTTAATAGATGAACACATGGTGGCACAGGTGGTGTCTACCTGTCATTATCTCTACAAGATGCATTTTATGAGACACCCAATGTCACATAGCCTACGATATAAGTGTTATGTTTTCCTTTAGGTTGTTTTCTGGTAGGGGTTGCTGTATATGTAAGCCGCATGCTTTGATACTTAATCCTTCAATTTCAGTAATAAACAGCTCTTTGTGATGTTTTTTAAGAAAAGGGGGTTTTTGTTGTTTGCATCAGCACTCCTTATTTTACTCCATTGCTTCTGGTAAATGAAGAGATCTACAGATTAACCCTTGTCCCGAAGGACAATTAAAGAGAAATTAGCCTAAATTGCTGCTAATTTTATGTTGTCTGCTTTTTTTTCTGCATGTTTATCTTTGGCTGGCCTTCTCAGAAACTCCCTCTTTTTTAGGGATTTTAGTAATTGCTACCAATGTTTTTGTTTTTTACGGTTCTGCATTTGCAGTGGTCCTCTTCGGGAGAGAGATCTTATCGATTCTGATCTCAATGTGACTATTTTCCCTCAAACAGACCCATATAAATAAGCCCACGGGCTCCATGTATATGTAAATGCTGGATGCAGGGCAGGGCGGGCTTTTGATGTGCTTTGATGGGCCGGTAAAGCAGGAAAAACAGTAGATTGAGAAAGAGGAATGCAAGCTACAGGGATACACTGTTTACTTGTGTGCTGGGAGCTGGTTAGTAACTCCCTCTGCCTCATTTTTGTTTCACCTTTTTCCTTCCTTCCCTCCCTCTGCCGCTTTTCAATTCCCAGTGAACCCCGGGTGCACTTGGATCAGGCTGCGAGCTGGAATATTGCGCCGTGAGATCAATGCTGTGTGGAGAGAGCAGTCTGCAGAGGGAGAGAGAGAGTGAGAGAGATGGCAGCAGAGACCACAATGTGTCATGCTAGCATGGAGTTGTAATTGCTATTGATCAGCTGTGTTTTTAATGTAAAGCTGTTCAAACGCTGCATGGCCAGCTGCAGCACAGCCCAAGAAAGAGTGGGAGGGAAGAGAGAGATAGAGAGAGAGAGAGAGAAATCCAAGCTAACATGGTGCAAGAGTGCAATAGAAAATCACGTTCCCATGTCTTTTTTTTCCCCTCCCTCTCTCTTCTCCTCCTTCTCCTCCTCCTCCTCCTCTTCCATCCCTCTGTCTCTGGCTGCAGATTGATCTTCCTGTTCCCGCTGCTCTGGAGCGGGGCTGTGTCATTACCCTGCTCTGTCATTAGAGCGGAGCCATCGGCACTGCTGGCCTCGCCTGTGTCACTCTACACAGACAGCTCCACTTTTCTCTCACACTGCTCCCTATATTTATTAAAGCCGCTGACAGCCCGCTGCCTCGTAGACACATTAGGAACCCTTTAACCCCTGACTGTGGCTGGGGATGCTGCTTTACAGCAATGCTGAGGCCACTGGAGATCACCGCCATGGCCTTCTGAGATTCACGCTGTTCCCTCTGGTCCAGCTTTGTGCCTTTTATCTAAAATAGTGACTGAATATTAGGGACAAAGAGCAAAGATTTTGACCAAATGTTGCACATTCATCCTGTCCAGATAATTCTTCTTTTACTTCACTCCGTTTAAGGGCCTGTGTGTGGGCCTGCACTGTAAGTCCTCACTACCACAGAATAACTTGCTCATTAGTTCCATAGCAGTTTCTGAAACATTCAAAGAAGTTGAGAAGTTGAACTGAAAAATTCATAGCAGTTACTCAGACATTCATAATAGTTACTGAATAACTCATAGTGGTTACAGAGTAATTCATAGTGGTTAATGAATAATTCATGGAGTTAATGAATAACATAGTAGTTACTGAATAATTCATAGCAGTTACTAAGTAATTCATAGTGGTTAATGAATAACTCATAGTAGTTAATAGTAATTACAGAGTAATTCATAGTAGTTAATGAATAATTCATACTAGTTGAGTAATTCATAGTAGTTACAGAGTAATTCATAGTAGTTAATAAATCATTCACAGTAGTTAATAAATAATTCATAGTAGTTACTGCATAATTCATAGTAGTTACACAGCAATTCATAGTAATGAATTCATAGTAATAACTCAGTAGTTAATGAGCAATTAGTAGTAGTTACTAACTAATTCATAGTAGTTACTGAATAATTCATAGTAGTTAATGAATAACTCATAGTAGTTAATGAATAGTTAATAGTAGTCACATGGTAATTTATAGTAGTTAATGAATAACTCAGTAGTTAATGAGCAATTCATAATAGTTACCGAATAATTCATAGTAGTAGTTACTGAGTAAATCATAATAGCTACTTAGTAATTCATAGTGGTCAATGATTAACTCACAGTGATCAAA
This sequence comes from Colossoma macropomum, assembly GCF_904425465.1. Classification (NCBI taxonomy): domain Eukaryota; kingdom Metazoa; phylum Chordata; class Actinopteri; order Characiformes; family Serrasalmidae; genus Colossoma; species Colossoma macropomum. The sequence goes on along the minus strand of NW_023494784.1, from coordinate 27,075,385 downwards.
GAATTACGCACAGTAGTTAATGAATAGCTCATAGTAGTTCATGAATAATTCATAGGAGTTAATGAACAATTGATAGTGGTTACAAAGTAACTCAGTAGTTACTGAAAAATTCATAGTAGTGTATAACTTGTAATAGTTACTGAATGATAAGTCTTAAGATTAATAACTAAATAATATATGTAGGGTTCAAGGGATTGATCCTGTGCCGTCTCTCTCTGTGCATGCACTGGCATTTCCAAGACTTGTTCAGACACCATTTGTGATTGCATTCGCAAGCCCTCTTATGAAGTGCATGACTGGTACACTACTGCGAAATCCATTATCCTCATGCTAAATCCACCATAAACCACTTGTTAAGAGGTCATGTTGTACCTATGTATTATATTATTACACAAATTGAAGTGCCATTCAGTGTGTATTCAAAACATTCAGTTGTTTAAATGGCTTTGTTATATTTGGCCTTGAGAATAACGCTGCAATACTGAGTACAAAAAGAACTTCTCACATATCTGTGCTAAATAGGAATGACCCATAGCTGCTGAGTGGTTTTTGCTGAGCTAGTAGCACGATGATGAGGTTACATCTAGCTTTGTTTGTTACATTTGTTCGTGGAGGCTTGTGGAGTCCCACTGTAATGATAAGCATTGCGGTATTGATAATGACTAAAGATAATCCTCTAATAAAAATAAAACACATGACGGTGGCCCATGAGACAGGTCTGTCATCACTACATCATGTACTAACGTCAGCAGAATCAACACATATTAACCCATTCGTTTTCAACAGTTACGTTTAGTATAAGGAAAAATGCCACAGGCTTATGATGTCTAAAGTGATTCAATAATTTATAAATAATTAAGTAAATTATCCATACTTTTATTAACAATCAGTGTACTATTATATTATTCAGTGTAAATGTACTAGTCAAATCAACTCTTCCTTATGCACAAAGCATCTGATAGCACAAATAAAGAACTAAATTAAGTCAGTTAAGCTGAAAGAAAAGTATACGGAAAAATGCTACAGAATAAATACAATGTGATAAATTATATGCTAAAAACATTTTTTTTAGTTATAAGGTTTGATTAGGAAAAAAAAAAAACTTGCTCAGTGTGCTCAGGCAAGCTCAGAGAACATATGGACCAAAGGAAATGTAACATTTCAGAAATGGGCATGAATAGGTAACTGCTCCACCATGGCTTTCATATTTTTAATGGCATATTAAAACAAATATGAAATCCATAATGAAGAATAAATATGTGGTGATACTGCTGAAATGTTTCCACATTCAAGCATGTTCTCATAAAATATTTGTAGGAATTACAAATAGTCTGTGTGCACATGCTTTGTTTCTGCTCCTGATCATTTACACAGATTAGGATGTTTCCCACCCCACAGGGCTTATTTCTTATGATGTGTGGTAGTGGAAAAGATCTTGTGTGGTCTGATAAAATTTGAGTCTTTTACCAACATGGAGCATGATGTAAGTGATGATGTCAGACCCTGGCTTTGTTTCTCATGGGCCACTGTCATGTGTTTTATGGAGTTTAGAGGTTTATCTCTGGTCCTCATCAGTTACTCCCACAGCTCTTTTTGGTGAGCCCTGTGAGTTGGGATTGTTATATAATCTCTGGGAATTTGATGGTGCTTTGGTTGAGTTTCAGGTAGTGCATTTTGGTTTTCTAGTGGATTCAATTTGGGCTGGCTATTGGTGCATTGCTGGATTGGGTGGAACCGAGGCTATGATTGGGCTGGAAACAGTCAATCAAACCTGGCAACAGTGCAGAGAGTTGTCATCAGTCTGTCAGACTATTCACTGATAGCTGTTAGTTAGCAACTGATTTTTGTCTGAGGTTCTCTGCCTTGATTCTTTCTCAGACTCTGGTGTCACATCTTTTGTGGCACATCCAGCTCTGTGTCTGGTGCCATTAGATGACCTTACAACCAGATAGCCATTTCTGTTACAGGGTTGTTTTGGAAAATCACAGCAGGTCTGTTTGCAGAGGTATGAGGCACAGGTATGAGCCTCCTCCTATTGAGAACCTGGTTTTGTGCCTCTCTCTTTCTTTGGGACAGGGTACCCAATCACGCCCAGTTAGGGGCCCTCAGGGCGTCTGCCCAATGGGGCAGAAGAGATGTGTCTCAGGGACGTGGCTGATGACACGGTGGCCAACAGCGAGCCATCATCTGAGTCCGATCTGAGTATTTGAGCTGCCAGGCTGTGATATGCCTGTCTCAGCCTGGAGAGATTTACCCAGATTGCTGCGGACCCCCGCTCTGGGGGGGTCAGACCTCATACATGTGGGAACAGTTTAAGGATGGAGGGGAAGAAAGAGCGCAAGGAGGAGGGAGGAATAAAGAGGAAAAGAGAGATACTGTTTTAGGCATTTGAAACTACCTTTTCCTTTGCTATGAATTAAGATGCGAAGGTAGTTAAGACTTTTGGAAACTTATAAATGGAGATTCATATTTGTTGTATAACAACAATAGATTCACAGGGTGTTGATGTATTTATGCTGTCAAAAAAAAACAGTGTTTATTCAGATTAGTGATGACACATATGTACGACTCAAAATTATATGCCTTGCATCCTATTGCAGGATGTCATACCATATACAGTTAGAGAGGACATTTATATTAAGTTATTTCTCTGTGTTATTTTGTCACCAGGCCAAAGATTCATGAGTACACTGGGTGAATTCAGCAGACCGTTAGCTAAATTCATTAAATATAAGCATGAATTTCTTTGCAGTGTAAATATTTGGATATATACGCAATACCTGATGTCATGTACACTGTGCGCAAAAAGAAATGTAAAATGTAAAATATAAGATGCTGAAAATTGGCATGAGTGATTACGAATGTGAATGAATTTCTTCTTTTTCTGAGATAGATTAAAATTATAGGCTGGGTCCCTTTTTGCTGGGAGGAATCCGGCATATTCTTGGTGTTGTGAGGAAATGTTTAATCTGACTCCTGCTGTGAAACAGAAGCCCTAATGCATATCTCACTGGCATTGCTGTCTGCCTGGAGAATAGAAGAGACATTTTAATGCATTTAAGAGTTTTTTCTAGGTACCGCTTGATAGACAGTGGAACCTTATATTTGCGAACACCTAGGGTTTAATGCACTCACAGGCACTCTCTGCCTTGTCTTCTGCCCAACAAAACATGTTCTGCAGAATAAAGGAAAAAAGCAAAGCACAAAATTATTCCTTCTGCCTTCTATCAAGCCCCTGCATTCACGGCAGCGTCTTAAGGGCGCGTCAGTCCGCCTGCCTCTCTTGGAGAGGTAATTATCCTTTTTCCTGTCACAGGGCTCCAAATGATCTCTAACCACTGGGGTGCTTTTGCAGGAGCTCAGCTTTGTCAATAGGAAGGAGAAAGAGGTTTAATTTTCAGACAGCTGCACATCTACTTTTATCATACTGTTATTTGCTCTCTGGTCATCTATCTCATCCATCTATCTCTGTGTGTTTATCTGCTCCTCGGCTACTTTGCAAGGCTTGAGCTGTATGTGTGGACGGCCCACCTACATTAACATATTTATTTATAGTCTTACACTTTTCTTGCAGTCATTTTTATTTATTTTTTTTTTTGCATGTGTGTGTGTGTAACATTTTTCACACTCTACATTGTCCGTGTAATTTCCCTTTCAGCATCTCTCTGTTTTTCCCCCCTTTTCCTTCCCTTTCAGAAAGAGCCGTGAATGGAAGGAAAATTATCACAATTACTCATATAATTGAGCCGTCTTTGTAGCAAGTGCAGCTCTAGTAGCCCTTTTTTCCATCAGCCAAAATGGTTTCATTATAGGGGTTTTCATATTCCCTGACACAGGGCGTCGCGAGAAGAGAGGAGAGGAGAGGAGCTGGAGAGAGAGAGAGGGCCCGGAGCAGAGCGGCTGGGCGCGTGCAGGAGGCGCGGGGCGAGCAGGCCGGATCATTAAGGTCACAGTGGGGATAATTATCCCAGTGATGGAAAGAGCATCCAGTGCCTTTTTCTCCCTCATGCCACAAATGCACTGTCCCCCTGGCTTTTAGGCAAAAAGAACTTTGTAATAAATGGAGCTTCCACCTACTACTTATACAAAAGAGAGAGAGCGAGAGGGAGAGGAGAGGAAGAGAGCATATGAGAGAGAGAGAGAAAGAGAGAGAGGGGGGGCAGAAAGGGAGAGAGAGACATCAACATGACAATTTTCCATCATTAAGACTAATGACAGGCTGGCTCAAGGGATCAAGGGGAAGAGAAAAGAGGGAGAGCATTCAGGTGTCGCTGAGGACTGACCTCTTTCTGTCTTTGTTCAAGGCTTTAACTCTTAACAAAACCTAAAAAGGACCCTGCCGCCACAGCCCCCGCAGCCCCCGCAGCTGAATGTCCTGCACCATCCTCCTCCACCACAGCAAATTATTTAATTGGAAAATTTGCATGTTTCCTCATTTGTGAGGCCATTAATTGGACAAAGAGATGCTTCTTCATGGCCGCTTAATCAAACATTGTTATAATGTGCATCAGACGAAAGACCAAATAAATAGTTTAGCCATGCACATTATGGAGTGTGTTTTTGTTTTTTGTTTTTTGTTCTGCCTCCTCTCTCCTCAGTCCCAGCTGGTTAAAATCATGGGCAGGCCACAGCTATACTGCATCCCACACCAAATGGTTTTGTTTTGCCGACGGATGATTTTCATGGATTTTAATTTACTGGCTAGTTTGAAGATTTGATGACTGCCTGTCTGGACCCCTTAGACTGTGGACACAACAAGGAAAAATACGACAAGTGACAATTTTACAGCCATTTCATTTCTCTGTCGTTGATGCATTAAGTAACCGCCATCTATTGGGATAGTATTTTTTTATTTTATTATTATTTTTTTCTGCCACTAGCACCTAACTCAGGTAATTGGTCATTTTTGAGGGCAATTTTGGGGCAGGTAGGAGGCTGGGCAGGTTTCTCTGACCCCTGCTGCTGTGATAATGGTGAAGGCTGCTGGGCTGTCACAGACATGTCTGGGGTGTGTTTATGCAGTGTGCATGTAGTGCTGGGTAGTCTCTGCTTGTTCTGTGCTAGGTTCTCCTCAGCCTGCCGTGGCTCCAGGGTTCAGGCATGTGAGTGATAGGTGTAGATTAGCAGCTAGAAGAAGATTCGGAGCACCTCTGTCACCCCTCATTTTAACTCAATCACCCACATAAAGCATCAATAAACTGTCACTGTTTGCTTCAATAAGTGTGTAACCTGCTCACCTCTCATTTTCCACAAGATCTCAAATTTTGAGATGGAGGGGGAAGATATCTTTGGGGGATTGTTTAATCATTTGAGGTTTAGGATTCACTAACTTGTTGGACGAACTAACTTGTTTTGCATCCAAAAATGTCATGACTGTAGAATGAAAATGTCAATATTTTAGTAGCCCATGTTTTAGTAGTATGCTTTTTTTTAAAAAAAAAACACAGCAAAAGTGTTTTTACAATGTTTTTAGTAAAATGAAATCATTATCATACCTTAGTGTTACCTTTATTAATGTGCTGCCTGAAATGATAAAAAATTAAGTGGTAAAAACGATGAAATAGAAGAGCAGCCAGGCTACTAGAAAATGCTCCAGGTCATCTGTTTTTACCACTGTGTCTTCCTCAGGTGCGAAATTTCTTGCCTTCTTTTTAAAATACGAACACCCAGAGGAGCCTTAGGAAATAACTACAAAGATGGAAACTTCTTCAGCCACTTCTTCTCTTCCTCAGGTATTTTGTCCAACCTGAAATAACTTTTTTGTTATTAAAAAGAATTTAAAATGCCCATCACAAATATTAAGAAGCCAACATTTATTCGTATGCACACTGATAGGACCTCAGAGGAAGCAGAAGGCCAGGCTGGCACTGGGAGATGTCAGAGCTTTATGTTTGTGTGAGTATGAGTGTGTGTGTGTTTCTGTTTCTGTTTGCAGGTGTGAACCACTGGCCGGGCCTGGAGACAATTATTCCTGTCTGCTCTCCCAGAGGAGCCATGAGGTAGAGCTCCCCTTTAACTCTCTCCCACTGTGGCCTGAGTGTGTGCAGCTGGGGAAGAGAAGCCAGCAGTGACAGGACAAACGAGGCCCAGAGCCGCCGGAGCTCTGCATTAATCCGTCTCTGCTCTATGTGGAGTAGATGCACCCTGCAGTTGTGTAAACACTGACTGTCATTTTTACACCTTTTATATTGGAAGCTTATTTGCATCACTTTGTAAGTATATGGCAGCTACTGATTTTGAGAGATATTTCCACATCAAACATTTTTAAGGCTTTTGGCAAGAGCACATTCATGTAGTTGATCTTCCATTAGCATGTTGTGTGTACCATCGCATGCAAAAGTTTGGGCACCCCTGGTTGAATGACATTTTGTAGATTTTTTTGAAGTGAAAATAAGTACAAATTCTCTCTACAAAGAACACACTTCTGCACATTTTATTGCAAAATTACTGATTATTTGCTTAATTTAATATATTTAAGGAAAAAATAAAAACCTAAGATCTGTGCTGTGCAAAATTATGTTTAAATGTTTATGTTTATAATAATTACTATTTTTTTATTAAACTCCACAAATAAATAGAAATTGTGCATTAAAATTAGCAGAAAAATGCCAAATGAGTTTTTTCCCTGTAGAGCATGTGTTAACTTATTTTTTACTTCACAAATCAACAAAACATGTAAGTTAACCAGGTGTTTTTTGAAATCTTTGCATATGACTGTATTTTGCAAAGGAAAAGGTTCTTGGCTCGTCAGAGTTAGTGTGGTCTACTTGTCCCATTAGTGCACAGATAGCCACTCACTTTCTCTACTGAGATCTGAGAACTTTAACAGAATTCAAAGAAATCTATGAATGCATATTTAGATAGCTCATGGCATTATGAAGTGGTTTTGCAGACACTGTCAAGGCCTTATTTTGAATTAAAAAGGATTTTCATTATATAATCCCTACTGACATTTAAATCGGTTCATGTTCACAAACATCTGTATTGATAGACTAAATGGCCTGTTAGAAGAATAATGCAAAATGCTGATAAATGGATAAAAAACATACAACAGTCAAATAATCAACCAACAAGTTAGTTTAAGATCTAAAAATGAATCCTAAAAATAGTCAGTTTATTTTGTTTTGATTTTCAATATTTAGTAGAAAAAAAGATCTTCATCAAAGCAGAATTACATCTTGAATTAGCTCATTGTTGTACATTTCAAGTTTGCATTTTTGTCAGTGTGAATAAATTGAATGGCGTTAAATAGGCTGCTTTCAGATCCATGCAACGTACATTTAACACAATACGTAATCATTCTATATTGATTGACGCAGTCGTGTTTTGCTGCACATTTTCTTTCTCCTTCTCTCAGATATTGTTCGAGTCTGAACAAGCGCCCCTACACTGCCTCTCTCTGTGTTTATTAGAGCTCACTGGAGCAGCAAATTGAAGGTACGCCCTGCTTAAACCATCCAATAGAGATCCAGTAAAACCTTGTCTAGTAAAGCACTGCTCTGTCCTCATGGTTGGCTGAATGCACTGAATCTGGATCATTAAATCTGATCAGATTTTGTCTTTCCTCCTTTTTGGGGATCTGCTCCTTGCCACAGTGTCAGGGACGGATTCATATTAGCCAGCGTGTGTAGCCGCTTTGTAAATAAGGTGTAATTGCAAATCTCTGGGTAAACACTGGGCCACATGTCCAAACGGAGAGCAGGGCTGTTATTCACTCGTCTGAGCTGTTTATGTTAATGCGGACTTAATGCTTTTTTAAACTGCTGCACTTAAGGACAATTTGTTCAATCCAAATATGTGAAGGAGAACAATCCGTTTGAGAGCTTTTTTTCTTCCTCCTCTATCATTCCCTAAGTGTGTATGTCCAGCGTGTGTGTCATCCTGAGAAACTTGTGAACTGTGTAGGTGTGTGTGCGTGTTTGTTTACCTTCACTGAAATAGTAATGAGATCATGCCTGATTTTTAAGTGCTTGTCATAAATCATAGGAGACTGTTTCTTTTCATGAGCTTAACATCAAGTGTAAAATGATGAGTGACTTCATTTTTACAATGTGGAGAGCAGTGTTCTCACCATAGATGTGTTATGTGTTATCCTAACACATGAAACACAGAAGTGCTAGAGGAATCAGAGAAGGAGACTTCTTGGTTCTTAATAGGCTGGCTTGTTAAAATAAAGCTTCAAAATAAATGATGTATCAATTGTCTAGTCACACAGCTTAACTTCTCAGTTCCCAGTACTGAATAGATTTCATTTATTAAAAGCCATAATTTAATTGTGAGATTTTGTTGCATGTCTCTGGATTATTAGTCACTCACACTCTCTGCTCCTGGAGGTAAATTCAGATCTCTAGATTCAGAGAACTTGAAAAATAGAAATATCAGGATGCGCATTTAGATAACTCATCACATTATGAGCTGCTTTTGCAGATGCTGGAAAAGCCTAGTTTTAAGTTAAAAGGGATTTTCATTGGATAATCTGTATTGACATTAATTTCTGTTTTTACTTCTGTTTGTTTTCACAAACAACTCTACTTATGGGTTAAATGGCTTGTTAGAATAATAATGCGAAACGCTTATAAATGGATAAAAACTATATAGTAGTTGAGTAATCAGCAAAGATGTTAGCTCAAAAATGAATATTATGAATATATAAATGATGCAGGACCAGAGCTGAATAGAGTCTCTCAAAAAAGTCTCTCAATGCATATTGAGATATGGCATTGTAAGGTAGTTTTGCAGACCTAGTTTTGAAATAGAAGGGTTTTGCATTAGATGATCCCTTCTGAGAGTGTTTATCACTTGTTGTTTGTCTTTTAGAAGGATAATGCAAGATTCATAAACAGATAACAGCTCTGTCAAAGCCATGTAATTGTCAAATAATCAGCAAACAAGTACATTTAACATCTAAAAAATGAAAATCGTCACTGTCCAAAGAAAAACAAGGATCTCCAAAATGGTAACTTTACAGAAGAAGACAAAACAGGCTTTACTTTTGATGTAAGTTAATGTGAAGAGATTCATCATGAAGTTTGTGCACAATGTAAAGAGCAGCTGCTGTTTTCAACTAATTAAAAAAAAAATAAAAGGGAAAAAATAGAAATACTTTGTTCTTTTTTCAGACAGCAAAGATATATGAATGATCTAGAACCACATTCACTGAGTGTCTCCAGTGCTGGATAGGGTTCTTCTGGTAAAAGCCCTTTTTAATTGTGCACTGAGAATGTTTTTCTATGTGATCAGTTTTTCTATCTGATACTGTAGCTACCATAGTCAGTGTCTCTTAGTTATTAGTCAATCACATCATCTGCTCTCTGAAAGTCTCGGGACGCACTATTAGATAACTCACGGCATTATGAACTGCTTTTGCAGACACCAGAAAAACTTGTTTTTTAATTAAATAATTGAATTTTCATTTGATAATCCCAACTGTCAGTGAAATCTATTCTTACTTCAACTTGTTTTCACAAGCAATTGTACTTACAGGCTAAATGGCTTGTTAGAATAATAATTAAATGCTTATAAATGGATATAAAAGTCAATTAATCATTATAGTTCATCTCAGAACTAATACATAAAAACATGAATGATGTAGGACCACAGTGTGTAACTTCTGACCTTAACTCTCCAGTGCTGAATAAGGTTCCTCTAGTAAAGGCCATGGAGAATTCTTCTATTCTAAAATGATGGACTTTTTATAGCCACCAGTGTCCATGCCTCTGAATGATTTGGCAGACCTGAGTCTTGAGTGGTCTGTGGTATTTAGTCTAGTGCCTGGTTCAGGTTTCGAAAGAAGGACATCTTTCTGAGCATGATGTTCTTCATCTGCTTTTCTGCGCTATTTCCATAAACCGAAACCAAAATAAGTGATCCAGTAATTAACGGACACTGCTTTTTGCTTTAAGTCTGGTTAGACTGATCTGAGTGAGAGTGTGGTTTGAACTCATCATCTTAATTGATTTTCTATGTAATGCTCATGTTGGATTTTCACAACAGTCTGTCAACGCGTGTGGGGAATGAGCGAAGGTTTGTCTGGATTCAGGCTTGCTGTATGGGCTATATTGCTCAGGGACACTTTATCACATGGACATCTGAAAGGTCAGACTAACCGCGAGGAGGGAGTCTGCTTCATACTGAAGCAATTAAAGCTCCCAGAGAATCCTGTGCCACCAATAACAGAAACTAATCAGAGACTCTGACTTAAATTTACTCTGGACATGAAGTCGGAAGTCCCTTTACAGTCGAATCAAGTTATGCTGAAAGGACGGATGTCTGAGGCTGATTTAATGCCGGAGACGAGGCAATAACTCAAGTGTCTGTCGCTGAAACGCACCTTGGTGTGGCAGGGAGGTATTTCCCCATCTCTGAGCTCGGACAGTATTTGTCTCTGAGGTAGAACCCCTCTGTACACACACACACATACACACACACACACAGTCCAGCAGAGCAGGTGTTTAAATAATGCGAGGAACACATTTTTCCTGTGTCCTATTTTCCAAAACCCTTCCACTCATCATCTTCTAACACTTTCAGTTAGAGCACTATTAGAGCTGTGGAACATGACCATTTGTCCTGCACAGACTAATTACCCTCAAGACAAATCTTTACAAAAAATAGTGGCTGTGGTTCAGTTTCTATAGAAATAATCTGTAATGTTCTTATGATTATTTTCAAAATCTGTATCCCAATGTGGACCATATTTGATCCTCTGTTTATGTGTGCATATATATATATATATATATATATATATATATATATATATATATATATATATATATATATATATATATTAGCATTACAATTAAATATATTAAAACATAATAAAACTGTTCCCTAAATGCACATCTTTATTTGCTCTACATGGATTCTGGCCGACGTTCAGTGACTGACTAATGTAAGAAAGTCGTTCTGGTATATATTGGTCTTCTTCTTTATCATATTAACTCATTTTTATAAATTATTTTATTACTATTATTATTATCATTCGTGTTTTTTTCATGCAAATCATATTAAAACCAAGACTGGTCTGTTTTTCCTCTTTTGTCTGTAGAAGTGTCCTCAGTGACCACATCTGCCATCCATAATAAAAATATGGTGCATATGCAGGGTGCACATCCATTTCAGACTTGGATACCGTAATCGGCCGCAATAATCACAGTTATCAGTCTCAACCACGAAGTACTGCATGTAAAATCTTCCCTCAGCCCTCAATGATGATAATTGTTGGTTGTAATACTGTTATTATTTTCGCTATTGATAAGAGATCTTTGTCAGGTAGTTTGTGAATGTAATTTCAAATACAAATTGCTTTAAATGGGACCATTTTGCGCGGCGATTTTGGGGGGATATCATGGAGAAATAGCTGAATGTGAGTGTCAGTGCAGAGCTCTGCTGCGCCGTGTTTGGAGCTCCAGCACTGAGCTGCGCTTCTGCTCCGCTCGTCCGGTTTAGTTTTTTTTTTCGCCTAATTAAATTCACTTTGAGAGTTGGGGAATTTAACCGAGCTCGGCGCGGTGTGAAGGTTTGGAGGAGCCAGAGGGAGCGCTGACAGGGAGCTCTGCTGTCTTTCTCCCGGGGGCGCAGGAAGAGAAAGACGGTGCAGACTGAAAATGAAGGGGTGGAGGTGGAGGTGGAGGTGGAGGGATGCGCTTTCACCGGGATGCTGCGAGCAATGGTAGGAGCCGCTTTGCTTTCTCACTTGCTCCATCAGACTGCTCTGAAAACCTTCTAGCAACGGAGACAGACCAGGAGGAGGTAGACTAGGAGGTTTTCTACCCACCCACAAAGCGAGCACATGCAGGCTTTAGTTTTAGTTGGGCAACTTTGCATGTATGGCAAACAAATTCTTTTCTGAAAAATCGTCCGAAAACACGAATTTCCAAAGCAGTCAGTGTGCAGCTCGGTGGGCTGTCAGTGTATCTGCTGCCTGACTCTGCTGACACTGTGTCATATGGATCATCCCTGGTGGGTTCCATCAAACTTGGACCTCCTGCACGTTCCCCAAATGAAGATGTCCTCTGAGAGTAGAAGTCTGGCGGATTATAGACACAAACAGCCTGCTTAAACTGTAGGAAATCAAAATCATTAGCGATGTGATACATTATACATGGAACAGATTGCGAGTTTAAGTGTTTGCAGTTCTGTTTAGGTTAATCAGCCACTGTGGGACCAAAACATAATGGATATATTGAGAAGCTGTTATAATCCACACTGCTTGACATTTGTAGCTTCCATTGTACAGCGGTTCACGTCTGAAAAATGTGTTGTATGGAATTTTATATTTTATGGTATTTAATCATTGCTCCATCGCATCCAGTACGATTTATCCTTCTCATAATATCATTTAAATTCCAGATTTTAGCTCAAATTCATTCGTTTCTAAAAAATGATCTGTCTCAATTATTCCTACACAAATATTGCATGTGTGGTACTACTGGCATTAATAAATCAGACGTTTCGTCCATGCACTAGTGGCCAACATGTGGTCAGGAAACACAAAATTGCCTGTTGCTTCTACACTTTTCCTATCTGGTCAATTTTAGATTGTTTTGAGGTCACGGCGCAGGCCAGCCCTGCCTATAAATAGACTGGCACTTATGCCCATATATTACAGCTGTCACATTAAACCTAAACATTAGAGATGTGCACTGGTGTGATGAGTAACACAGCCAGTGACGCCGTCCACAAGCAAGGCTTCTCTGTTTTAACTCTGCTCACAATTCGATGGGTTTATTCCGCGTGCAGTGCTCGGGTTTAAGATTTGGACTAATCTACAGCAGGCTGAGTGAAAAGTGATCAGTAAGAGCTGAAAGGCTGTCACTCTCTGAGCGCAGTGTGTGTCACTGGAGCAGAAGAGCAGAACTCAGCCCAGGTGCGTTCACGGCCGCTTAGTGCTTCAGAGTGATTTGAATCTGCATGCCAGTGGAAGTGTTAAATATATGGCTAATTATGCGTATGAAAATTAAACAACAGTGTTATGCAAATTCAACTGGTTTCAGCTGTGGCTCCGAGCACTTGAGACTGGCATTTAATCAAATGAAGCTGTAAGTAATACATCTGTCCCTGAAACAATAAGGACGCGAAAAAAAAAAACAACACACCATTTACTCTTGTATTTAATCATATTTATACAGTGCTTACAAAAAAGCACGAAAATTACATATTAAAATTATGAAGAAAATTCTTTTAAGGCAATTTATATATTTTATACACATATAAACCTTGTTAATATATATTTTTATATAAGAAATTAATTATTTTTTGCTTGTTGATAAACGTTATGTTTAATAAACAAAAAAGGCTTTAGCATTATTATTATTATTATTATTATTATTATTATTATTATTATTATACGTTGATGTGGTGGTATTAATATTAACAACAACAAATAAAATTAACAATGTGTGAATAATAATAATAATAACTATAACATAGTTTTATAGGCAGGTTTATTTTTTGTTTATTACCATTTGTTTGGCCATTTCGCTGAAAGTTTGTTATTTACTTGTTGCTGCAATACAGTCTAGTTTATTGTGATTAATCCGGGTGAATCTTTAATGAATGACAGTCACTGAAACAGTGAATAATGAATAAGATTATTTTTAAAATCAGTGGAATATTAATATTATTTTAATATCTGTGAATTATTTCTTTTTCTAGTTCGTTATAAATGCTATATGTTTCTAATCTGTTTTAGTGATATAAATATGTGTATATTTTGCTTTAGCTGTGACTCCTCCGTAGAAAAAAAGCTCTTTCTCAATGACCCACCCCCTGAATTTCCTTTTTAGCATTGCACAATTGGGTCTCAGGTTTGTCTTATTTCTTGAGTTGATCATATTCCTCGGACCCTACCCCGGGATCGCCAATCCCCACCGTCCTCGGAGCGAGCGGACCAATCAGCGACCACCTCCGATAAATATTCATGATTCCCCGATTCAAACCTTTGAGCGAGTTTGTGTGGATCCACTGCATCACACCTAGACTTTTCACAGAGCCAAACTACATTTTCTTATGAATGGAAAGTGAAAAAATCAGTTGAGCTTAAATTGGGATCCATCCTTCACTGAGATCGTAGAAGAAAACAAAAAAAGCAGGAGAGAGGAGAGACTCGTCCCCGAAGACATGACAATGACTACAATACCAGAGAGTCTAAACAGCCCCGTCTCAGGGAAGAACGTTTTCATGGAATTTGGGCCACCAAGTCAACAAATGTCGCCTTCCTCCATGTCTCACGGACATTACTCAATGCACTGTTTACACTCAGCCGGCCATCCTCAGCACGACAGCTCGTACAGCCCCGCTCCGTCCTTCCCCAGATCGCTCGGTTACCCATATGTCAACTCAGTCGGCAGCCATTCCTCCAGCCCGTACCTCACCACTGTTCAGACGTACCAAAACAGCACGGCGCTGTCGCAGACGCGGTTAGAGGACTCAGGTAAGAAATGCCTTTTTACACACTAATTCTCCAACTTTTTTGAAAAACGTCCGTTTGGTTTGTGTCAGCTCGCCGCGCGCGCTGGGCTGGAGTAGCCCAGATGTGCGCGTATTAAGGCTTGGTAATTATTTATTGCGTAATGCTATAAACAATGTATGCAATTAAGGGTAATTATACCTAAACTGCAGACTGGAAAATCGGCGCGGTGATGGGCGCCCGTGACACTCCAGCTCTCTGACTCGGCCGCTTCTCTCTTTTTCCTCCCTCAGCGCCAGAAGCAGAGAAGAACACGGTGGTGGAGGGAGGTGAGGTCCGCTTCAACGGGAAAGGCAAGAAGATCCGCAAGCCGCGCACCATCTACTCCAGCCTCCAGCTGCAGGCGCTCAATCGCCGCTTCCAGCAGACGCAGTATCTGGCGCTGCCCGAGAGAGCCGAGCTGGCCGCCTCGCTGGGACTCACTCAGACCCAGGTGAGCGTTTTCTCACGCGCTTCTTGAGGAATTTTGGACTTAAGCTTGGATCAGCTTTGACTCTCAGCCAGGAGGCCTGAGCTTTGCGCGTTGGAAAAAATAAACACATTTACATGGTTTTATTTATTTTGATTTATTTGAATTCTTTTATTTTTGGAGAGGCTTTATTTACACAGGCGTGTTCATTTAGACGCACGTCAAGCTTTGCCCAAACACCGAGTGGATTTTTATCCCAATCAGAATCATTGAACTGATCGATTTTTATTCTTTTGCTCCTGGACATAATGAACTCTTTGTTCGCTGACCCTCTCTCTCTTCCTCCCTCCAGGTGAAGATCTGGTTTCAGAACAAGCGGTCCAAGTTTAAGAAGCTGATGAAGCAGGGCGGCGGGGCGATGGACACCAGCGCGCTGACTAACGGTCGTGGACTGTCCACTGGCTCTCCGTCCGCGGCTCCGGTCTGGAGCTCCACTGCGCCCGTGAAGACCTCCGTGGGCTCGGCGGGCTCCTACATTCCCAGCTACACGTCGTGGTACCCCACAGCGCACCAGGACTCCATGCAGCAGCCGCAGCTGATGTGAAGCGAGCCCGGCCCTCCTCCACCTCCTCCTCCTCTAGCCCCGGGACAGGCAGCTCGGATAGCCCAAGCAGCCCAGAGAGCCCGGAGAGCCCGGAGCCAGGCCTGCACCCCAACCCAAAACACACATACTGACACACAGCCGGCCACTGCGGCTCTCCAGCAGAGCCCCCCGCCTCACATCCACTGCAGAACTGCCGTACGAGTGGGTCACACCGAGCTGCTGCTGCTCCCTCTCTCTTTTGTACCTGACATTGTACTGTGTGTAAAGAAAAACTTATATAAAGCTGTAACGAGTCTAAAAAACTTTTTTGACCCTTCAAGATTGTTTTTCCCGGAGAAAATTCGAAAGAAAGAAGTCGATTCTAAAAGATTTAAAGAACACAATTGTGAGCCTTTCAGAAAGTAATGTGGAGTTTTTTTAAGAAAGGCGTCCTATTTGTCAAACATTTTCTACAAAGCAGGGATGAAGAGGGTGTGCTGTCCCAGGCTGTGGCATTTGGAATAGCGTTGGGTAAAATCATGCGAAGGGCTGATTTTCCTCATTCCAAAGAGAAAGTCTTTATAAATGAAGATGTTGCGTGTGTGGCGCTTTTATGTGTTTATTTAAAGTAACTTATTTCGAAATTTTTTGTTTGTTTGTTTTTGTTTGTTTATGTCCGTTTGTACGCTTATTTAAATGAATGTTCTTTAAGAGGTGAGGCTGCACTAAAAGTAAGCAGCGATCCGGCCCGAGAGCAGAAGAGCTGGAGAGCTGCAGGTTCATGTACAGAAATGGCCATTCTTAGATCGTGCTGTTAACGATGTGAAAAAAAAGGATTTAAACCTGAGTATGTTTATTACAGATCCATGTGTTTAGCGTTCTACATAGCAGAATAGTTTTATATTGGTCAGATTAATTTATTGCCTTTTTTGTTTGATTGTTTTTGTTTGTTTGTTTATTTCATCGAGTCGTGTACAATGTGTAAACCCTGACAGTAAAATTCACATTTTAAAAGAAGTTTTACAAATGTCATTGGAGAGTTCATTGATTCATTGGAGAGCGAATATTTTCATGAGAACTGTGATGCTTTTAAACATTTTCCCTGAAATCGAAGAAAGGTCCAACATGTGTAATGATTAAAAAGGATTAGCCATGTAAGCTAATTACCAATTTACATACTTCTATCAATGGACTATTTAAATGGGCTATTTTATTCCAGTGGTTATACATATATTAAGAGCTGCCTTATGAGACTTGGCCCTTTTATCCAGTTCAACAGTACCGTCTCACATATATCTAATGACTAGATTAATTTAACTGTCTCTCTCTCTCCTCTGAGTGATTTCTTCCCCCTCTCTCTGCTCTGGTCCACCGTCGCCCTTAAAGCAGACGCCTTTATTCCAGGGTGAATCCCCCATTAATCTTGAGATGGTTTCTTTAACACTGCAAATCCTCTCCCAATAAGGGTGCTTGTTTCTTTTGCCTTTCGTTTAGCCGCTATAAGCTCTTCTCTGCTCTTGTGTGGCCCGTTTAGTTCCTGAATGGCGCTGTGTATGTGTGTGTGTTAAGTGAATAATGGAGTGTGAGGCAGGTGCCTGTTCAGGGGGATGGGGAGCTGAGGATGAGTACAGGGGACAAGTTCAAAGGACCTGACGCTTTAACTGCGCTTTTACAGTAAAAAATCCCGAGCATGCAGAGTCAGTGAGCCGATCAGCTGGAGAAGCTGTAACTAACTAAAACACGTCCTCAGCTCGTCTGACCTCGACTCGAATTTCTTAATCGCCTCTTAATTTCATAAACGTTAATCCAGGCTGTCACTCACAGTGTCACATTCGAGTAATTTACATACGAATTTTGGGCAACAAATATTTAGCAAACAGAACTACCGCCACTGAAGACGTTCATTTAAGGCTGGAGTTTAAGGCTAAGTCGTGCTAGCCTGCCGGAGCCACATGTCATCATTTCATGCGCTTGTGACCGAGCAATAGCGCTCAATAATCCCCCGCATTTTATAGACCGCATTTACAGACCACCTTTCCTTTCTCTCTCTCTCTCTCTCTCTCTCTCTCTCTCTGTGTGTGTGTGTGCTGCAGTAATTACTCTGACCAATTTTGACGCTCCTCATGTGGGGCCTGAGCCGGGCTCTGGAGCAGGAAAGCGCGCTGTAGCCTACAGCAAACCAAACTGATCAAAAACAGCAAAAACAGAGAAAACCTTCAGCTGGAACATAAAGATCGAGTCCTCTCTCTCTCTCTCTCTCTCTCTCTCTCTGGTTTTATAATGTAAGAATTAGCTACTGGTATAACAGTAATAGAAGGCTTACTTTAATAAATACGTTCGATTTTTAATCAAAAGTTATTATAATAATAATAATAATAATAACTCATTGTTGATATTAATTGTTGTTAATATTACTGGTACTAATTCTTTTTCTACTACTCTCGCTACTGCTTCTACTACTACTACTATGGCTACTAACAAAAACAATAAATATTGAACAATAACAGGAACAGCAACGGCAACTATTATTATTATCATTATTATTATTATTGTTGTTGTTGTCGTCGTTGTGTGCAAATAATAATAATGTAATACTATTACTGCTACTGCTACTACTCATACTAGTAATACTAGTTATTCCAACAGTAATCATGACAATAACTTTAATGTTTGTATGTAGTATTATTTCTCTTTAGTACAAATAATAAACAAAAACAAGGCCGGCAAATACGCACTATTATTTTTATAATAGTTGTTTATTAGCATTATGTATTATAGTAATATAATTTTTATTAGATTATTCTTCTTCTTCTTATTATTATTATTATTATTATTATTAGTAGTAGTAGTAGTAGTAGTAGTAGCAGTAGTAGTAGTAGTAGCAGTAGTAGTATATTTGTTGTTATTTGCTGTTGTTTCATTTCATCATTACTATATTAAGAATTATTCTATCAATTGACAGCCTGTTGTTTCCAGGGCTCAGACTTTGATCTCTTATGCTTTTTCTCTATTGGGTAAACTGTAGTTCTCTTCATACTCCTGTAAATCCTATGTTAGGTCACTTCTCATTAGGCCTGTAAATGTTGTAGGTAGTGGTCTATAGACTACACCGTTTCCTCAAACTGATAAACTAATGTTAGACTGTGTCTGTCCACATCCTTACAGGTTAACATTAGCATATATTACAATTTATGTTAATGGATAATACGGCCAATACACGGTAAACACGCAATGATTAATATAACATAACAATACAAATCTTTAAAATATTTGTTACGAAATAAATGCTAAATGCAGAGCCTAAATCTTAAGAAGGTGGTCCAAAGCGTACATGTAGGGGTCTGAGAAATGCAGCTGTGGAGCGGAGAGGGTCAGCGTTATTTCTCTGGATTCTCCTCCTGATTACGAGCCGAGCCCATCAAACCACACATAATTATAGTCATTCCGCCCTTATTTATTCTAATGCAGTTTCCCATCTACAGGATAATTATGAGCAATTTTTTTCGCACGTGGAATCTTTTGTTAACAAAAGAGATAGCGCACTGAAAGAAAATTTGCTGTGCGCTTAGCCGAGCAGAGTGAAATCGGTGCTCGGCACCCCCCTCACAGCGGCTCCGTTATAAGGAAGGCTGGCAAATTGCTTGCAGGTGTATACGGAGGGACTGTCAATAGGAAGAGCGGACAGAATTAGCAATAACACAATGTTGGAGTAATTAAGGCAGTGGAGAAATTATGGAACAAGGGCTGCCCTATTTTGTGTTAGGAACTATAGAAAGGCTAGCTCCGAAAATTTAAACACGGAATCAGTTGCGATTTTGCTTTTAGTCTAAGAAAAATGGTAATAGATTTGTGTTCTAATTTCGATTCTTTACCTGGAGGGAGAGCGCAGTGGAAACCAACAAAAAAAAACTTCAACAACAAAACAAAAAACAGAGTAAACAGCGCTTTCACCAGCACTCACTGCGCTTAAAATAATCAATGCTGTTTTTCACCCCAAACAATGTATTTGAATCAATCAGACAATCTTTGTAACGCTCGACAGAAACGCGAGAGCCGACAAAATGAAATTATTTATACTTAATATTTCAGGTGGATTTTTTCGCAGCTCTCTGTGCTGAAAATAAAACGTCAGAGCTGTTTGAGGTTTTCTGAAATATCAGGAAAATGTAACTATTTTCATTTAAATCCATCCAATATCTGATATTTTGCAGGGAAAACACGTCATTTCATTGAAAAAAGGTACTGGTAAAAGGAACAAAAAAATAAAAGTCCAACAAAAGAGACGACAGAAAGAGATGAGCTTCATTCTTACCTTCCATAAGAAGGATTGGCTCGGAGGTGAGCTGTGTTCCTATATAAATCAGTATTTGGAGGTGAATATGATGTATCCAGTGGTCTGCAGGCTTTAGGTCCCACACAACTCTTCTGCTAAGCAGGGCTAAGAGCTTTAGCAGCCGCGCACCGAGCTGCACTGAAAAATCCTGCTTTATTTTCCCTCTTTATAGCTGTTGGGGAAAAAAATTGCAGATTATTAGCATAAATGTTTACTCCTCATTACGCTGATGACATTGTGCACTCGAGATCTTGGTAATCTTTGGGAAAATTATGAGTAATTTTTAAAAATTTAAAGCAGCAGTTACCATGCAATTCAGGCTAATTTTGCGTAGGCTCCAAACGGATATAATTACCGCGGAGTCAAGATGTTATGCTAAAAACTATGCATTGATATTCCCATTTATTATGTACATACAACTTTGACAATGTTGATGCTTGAAATAGCTGGAAATTGTCTTGCGCAAAAATTACAGTCCATATTAGGACATCTAAAATTGCGAAGAATTATACAGTAATTGCAGGCTTTCGGATCGGGGAGCCAGAATGCTCAAACTGGAGCAATTGTGGATGAAATTACAGATCAGAGTATAAATTAGGGAAGGGGTATGGCATTTTTCAAGTTGTCTACAGGATTCCGGAAGTGTCTAAAACCGCATCATCACTAATCTGTGAGGGAGAGGGAGAGAGAGAGAGAAAAAGAGAGAGAGAGGCTTGAAGAACATGGGCCATCTGAGCGGCCCTGATGCTTCTGAATCCCTTTTCTTTTCTTATATGTGACATTTCCACGTCTTTAACAGCCTGGGTTGTGAAATGTCTTGATTTTAATTCCCCAATCATCTATTCTAATTTCGCTCCTTTAGCCTGTGAGTGGTGCACGAGGCTGCAGCCTCGAATAAAAAGGCGCTCACAGCCAGACCGAGTGGCTCCTCGCGCGCGCACCGTCTGTCAGAGCAGCTTTGAACAGGTGAATGTGCGCCTGACACGGCGTTACTGGACACATGTAATAAACATCCACACCAAATGTGTCTTGGACATCGATGTTTTCTGTTAGCAGATCTGACTCGTGATGGTGCAGCAGTGTATTAATTTTCCCTGAATTTCTCTAAAGAAATGTGGATATACAGAAGAATGGTGAATATAGTAAATGCTTGTATTGCTAATAAACACTTTTGAGTAGTCTCGGGCAGCAGAGCGAGCAGAGCGAGCCGCAGGATTGCGCTGTTCAACATGTGCGCTTCAACAGCCTGAGGCGGCTTATAGCATCTTGTAATGTGGCCATCACTGACAGAGTACATCCTTATTACATCTGTCTTTTTATAGCTGTGGATTATTCAGATGAAGAGTTCCACAGTACTGGAGTGGCCTAGTGGAACGCTTCCCCTTTAGATAGATAGATAGATAGATAAGCAATTTTATTTATTATTTTAAATAAAATGCCAGACAGATGTCAAATTAATCCTTCAATGTTTATATCTGAAATGTTATATCTGCGCAAGTGTACATATATAAATATTATTCACACACACACAAATCGCAAAACATGGCTAGAAGTGAATTTTTGTAATTAAGTCTTTTGGTCACACGGATCTAATCATTTTTAACAAAACAGTAGAAAACCAAAATTTGATTCTGACTAAAACATATAAGGAATACACAGAATTAACCCATTTTAAACTGTTTCTCTTAGATGTTCGTCAAGGTAAAGCTAAATGAAATGTGATCACTTTAGACCAATCATAACAGCCGTTTTTTCTTATCATTCTAGTTATAATTGTGTTGGACATGAATGGGTTAACCTGACAGTTGCGCATAATAAAAACGCAGTTTTGTCCAACATAAAATCTATGATTAGCCAATATTTTTACATCATAACAGTTGTACATTATTCATTAATCCTACTAAAAATTTATAACTGACTCACTACCCCGAGTATTTCAATAGGAGCTGTAAATGAACGCAGCCTGTGGGTTTGTGTTATGGAGGGGAGGTGGAGGCTGAGGGAAATGTTTCTGTGTTTGGTTTGAGGCGCTGTTTTGGCGCTGGAGTTTGAGCTGAGCTGACTCCAGAGAGTCTGAGGGGGGCTGAACTCGCTCAGCTCATCTCCTCCGGAGCAGGCTGAGGCGTGTTGCTCCTTCTCCCGCTGCACACCACCTACAGCCAGCCAAGCTGCTCAAGACCACTTTGTAAAAACGATGTACCATAATATATGAGACGTGTGGCACAATTTTGTTGCGTAGAAGAATTCGGCTCTCTTTTATTACACACCCGCAGACAGGCTCTCTGTAAAAGCGCTCTTGTCCTACAGCATACTCAGACACACCTGTCACGTTCATGCACGAAAGGTGAATTAGTGAGTTGTGTCTGAAACATTTACAAGCATCCCGCCTTCAGCAGACTGCTTCCAGCGCGAGGAGCTCTGCTGGCGCCAGAGCAGCGGGAGGAGGCGTGGAGGAGGAAAAAGAGCCACAAATTCCAGCAGTGCATAAAGCCCTATAGCAAGAGACTTCAGCAAACAGTCAGGGGAGAGGAGGAGGAGGAGGGGGGGGGGCATTGCAGTGATCGTGCATTTTGTCTTTGTGCAAAATCGTAAATGAGCAATAAATTCACATGAAACATTGTTTTTTATTTAAATAAGTGTGACTCATATAATGGCAGAATCGTTCATTCAGCATACGAAACAAAATAAATAAAACAAAATACTTCCGAGGAACGTGTTACATGGGGACTTTTGATTTTGGGGGAAAATCAGTAGCTTCTGAGTGCTTTTCGGTCATTTTTTTCCCCTCAACATCCAATGATAAAGGAAAAAAAAACCCCTACATGATAACCTACAAGATGAGGGTGAAACCTACAGGTATACAGGGACAAATACCGCAACCTCCTACTTACCTTATGTACAAAATAGAAATGAACGAAAGATTATGAGAACAGCGATGAGCACATTTAAAATACAATACGGTGGACAACGAAAGTGAGGTCATTTTTTTCTTTTGAAAAGGCACGATACAGCTTCAGATTGTGCTACATAACGTGACATTAACACACCCTGCTATAAAGTTCACTCGGGCAGGAGGAGCCTTTTATAGCACAGCTTTGGATCTTAGTGGTTCATTAAACAATTACTTCTTTCTCTCTCTTTCATTCTTTTTTCATTTTTCCACCTGGAGAGACAAAATAAATAAATACAAAAATAACTGTGTGTGGTTTTATTCTTTCGCGTCTGCCCGTTGACGACATTGTGTAAAAGAAAAATGAAAAGAAAAGAAGAAAAAACACAGTATTTATACGCAATGGTTCGCCGGTTTAAGCAGTCGCGGCATCTCTCGGAAATCGAGGCCTGTGTGAGTCACATGAAGCTTTCAGTCTTGCAAAATGAATTTTTCCAGTTGGAAAAAAAATAGTCAGTGTTCATTTCTGTTTGTTTGTTTGTTTTGTTTTGTTAAAATATGGTCCCGGCGCTCACGGCTGTGTTCTGGTGGTGCGCTGCCAGTGCGCTGGGCTGTAGGTGCGTGGCCGAGGCTGTGCTGGAGTACCAGGTGTAGTTGGGGAGGAATGAAGGCGCCGTGGTGCTGGGCGAGCCGCTGCTCTGCGCCAGAGCCGGAGGCACTCCGTTCATCCTCTGGCTGTGCGGAAAGTCCCAGGCGCTGCTGACGGGTGGAGAGTGGCAGGGGGGAGACTCGCTGGAGGCCACGTGCTGCTCGGGCGGAATCTCTCCGTTCTTCCACAACTTCTTGAACTTGGAGCGACGATTCTGAAACCAGATTTTCACCTGAAACCAGAGAGACACACGCCTGTTACTCAAATGGACGGCTGCACCCTCGAACCGGCTCTGCAACAAACGACTAAAAAACGCCTTCCCTGATACTGGCTGGCTGGGACGAGCGATGGGCTCGACCAGCAACTCACGCGCCCAGACTCGCAGCTATTTTGTGAATAAGCGATTTTCATTTGGGCCCATGCTCTTTAAAAAGATGCTTCTTCAAAGGTTCATTGGGCACTTTAGAACCATGAGAAGCATTTCAGACTTAAATGGTTCTTTGCACGGTGGAACGGTTCTTGAGACTGATTGAGAATGTGTTGTATACCAAAAAGAGTTCTGTTACAAGCTTGACATTGTAACAATAGCAGAACCCTTTTTTGTGGATATGCAACACATTCTCCATCAATCTGAAGAAACATTACACCATACAAAGAACCATTCGAGTGTGAAATGATTATATGCAGAACTCATTTTTCTACATAGAACCATTACCTTTACCTAAGAACCCTTGAAGAACCATCCTGTATAATAGTGCTTCATTAAAGCAGTACAATCATTTATAAACGAAAATAATTTTGGTATTTCCATTATTTTTATATCTTTCACATTACAGGAAATCGTATTGTGGCGTGCTAATTAGGATACTCAATACGAATATACCTACAGCGATTTCAGAATTCACTTTAATACAATTCGAGTTGTTTTAAAGACAGATCACAGCTCCATATTTATAACTGGTTAGCAGCACATATTATTCTCATGCGCAGAAAGAATTTGGCTTTGTTTAAACGTATTTCTCCCTCTAAAAAGCGTGATGGAGGCCTCTGGGCTGGCCCGAACTGACTGACCTGGGTCTGGGTGAGTCCCAGCGAGGCGGCCAGCTCGGCTCTCTCCGGCAGCGCCAGATACTGCGTCTTCTGGAAGCGCCTCTGCAGCGCGGCGAGCTGGAAACTCGAGTAGATCGTTCGGGGTTTTCTCACTTTCTTTGGCTTCCCGTTCACCATCCGGATTTCAGGCTCACTCTCCTCCTTTTCTGCAATCACAGTTAAAAACAACCTCAGTCTGCAGCTTTTCGCACAAAAAAAGTCTTAAAAACACAGTAGGACAGCTGAATTAGCCTCTGTGTAGTGGGCGTTAATTCCGCGCTAACTAGTTACAATAACGTTTCATACAAAAGCTTTAAACAACAGATTTTTCGAATCTATAATTTGAATGAGATGCATTATGAGTTATTTTACCAGAAATAACATTAAAATTAGCTCTAAAACAAAAGCTTTGAAAGGTAAGAAGATGAATTAGCTTAGCTGCAAAACCTACGACCACAACATCTGTACCTTTTGCTGCGAAACAGCAGTAATGGGCTGAATAAATAAGAGAATGAAGTGGTTTTATTTCGGCTGCTATTACCTGTGTCTGCCGGAGTGGGTGAAGTGCTCGAGCCGTAGGTGCCGTACGGGCTGAAAGAGCTGTTGAATCCCAGGTCGTATGACTTGTTGCCGTACTGCACGCCGGTCATGCCGTTGCTGTGGTACTGGTAGGCGCCGAGCTGTCCGTAGGGCGAGCCTGCGCAGTGTCCAGCCTGCTGGTTCGTGTAGTAGCTGCTGTCTGTGGCCGTGGACACTGGTAAAGTAGGGGATTCCTGGGATTTGTGCAAGCTGTGGTAACTGCTCGAGGTAATCTGGTTGGAATGCATATCTGTGCTGAGACTGTCGAAAACTCCAGTCATGGTTACTGTTCAAACTAAAAAGCGTAGAAATAATTTACAGGCACTCATCCAATAAAAACCGGAGGAGAAAAAAAAAACAGGAAAAGCTCACGATCAGTTAGCTGAATAAGTTTTTTGTGTTAGCTGTCATTCCTCTGAGTGCCGAAGAAGCAGCGGCGGTGTTTTCCGACCCCAGATCCGTGATTGTCTGTCAGCAGAGGCGGCAGCGCGCGGCATTTATCCTGCGTCACGTGGGAGGATGAAGTCGCGAGCGACCAGCAGCCAATGGACGAGGAGTTCACGGACAACAGCTCGGCCGGGCTAGACTGTGAACGAGTGGGGTAGAGGTTAGTTTAGAAAGAAAGAAAGAAAGAAAGAAAGAAAGACGAAAAGCAAAGAAAGGAAAAAAGAGAGAATCAAAGAAAAAAGCAAACACAACAGCACGCAAGCAAGACAACAGTTTATTTAACTTTATTTTTCAAGTTAATTCAGAGAAGTGAACTGAGAAGAGCGAATCTGTCTCTGTGAATTACAGAGGCTGCGCAACGTACATAATGTTCTGATTCACTCTGCCTTTACTCCACTTTACTGACTGTATCACTTATTCTAGTGTTAAAGGCCAAACATTTGGCCCCGGTGCGACATCTGTCGGCCAGAACAACACCCAAAAAAGCCATACAAACAAGACCTTCAACACTCAAACTCTTTCTATCCTGAATCAAGGTGAGATTTAATAATAAAAATGTAGAAACAAGTATCATCTATGGCAACATTTATAAACCATTCTCTCACTTTAAAATAGACGCTGTAGGCTATATCACACGGTAAACTATAGCCTGTTTGTATGTGTCTTCTCAGCACATTTAATCTACCACAACGCAATGCACTGACCTTTAGGCATTTCTTTACTTTGATAGATTACTTTGATGTATGAAAATAAATATGTGATAATGTCAAGAGAGGGATTTTTATGGCGATCGAAATGATTATTTAAGTCAAATCAAATCAAGCTTTATTGCTCACTCACAGCCATACAAAGTGTAACGTGCAGTGAAATGCTTATGGAAGAAAAACGTAAAATATAAAAATATAGGGATGTGATAAAATATATGGGTATGTAAAGTGCAGATGTGTATATGTGTGAAAATGAGCAGGAGGCAGTGGAATAAAAGGGGTTCATAACTATTGTAAATACCTATTAAATACCTACCTATACCTAGCCAGATATAGTCAGAATGTGGGACATTTTTTCATTTGGTGTATGTGCCTCTTATGTTTTGTATGAATGTTTCTGAAAACTAGACACAAGAAGTCCGTAAGTTTGCGGTCACCTGCTCATCCAATGTTTCTTCCGACACCAAGAATATTAATACGCCCCCCCATTAGTGACAAGAGCATTAGTGAGTCAGGTACTGATGTTGGATGATTTGTTTTGGATCACACTCCGACTCATCTTAACTGTTGGATGGCACTTCGTTGTTCCAAAGAACACAGTTCCACACTCAGGGCCAGGCCAGTTTTAGAATATTAGATACACGTACTGATGTTAAGTAGCCTATAAAAAATTATACATACATTTTTAAATTAGCTGCTATTTGCAATTGTTTTATTATTTTAAATAAAGTCAAGGCAGCCACACGGTGAGATAATTTTACTTAATATTTTTATAACAATCTCAAAATGAGAAATATTAATATATGCTCTATATTTAAGATAATTTCACTTGCCAAGATAATCTTTTTTGCAGTGTATGTGCATCTAGCAGGCCCTATTTCTGTGTTTTGCCTAAAGCCCCAGAATCACTAAATCCTCCCCTGCCTAACTGTTATTTAGCCCCTCTTTCCCAAATAAATGCACATTACTCTGTAGTTTATTCTCTTTCATTCTTCATTATTCAGCTGTCCCATCGCGTCTCCAAATATACTGTAATAACAGGGCGTGACCTGAGGGAGGTGCTACTGCCGCTCTAATGCAGCCTCTGCTGTAACGTAAAGTGAAAAATGGAACAACCGGGTCGGCCAATCATATCAGACCTTGTAAGTTATAAGCCAATCTTATCAGACTTCATAAGCTGTAAGACAATCATATTAGACCTGCGGGAGCGTCTTTGGTGATACTCGCTCTTTAATATAAGGCAAATCAGCAACTGCTGAAGCTGAAGACAGGATTTTGGCTAAAAACTAAAACCATGCTTATTAAAAATCTATAGCATACAGAAAGACACAGCACTTACAGAGTGACGATACCCACCTACAATATGGATTTGTGGCAAATTATGGTCAGTATAGCTAACTATCAGGTTTTTACTCGTTGCTAGCTAGCTAACTGGGTTTACGTAAGGTAAAGAAAAGGGTTTAGGCTAAAACTAACGTTAGCTAGCTGAGAAGCCCATTAGTTTAAGAATTTGAGGAAATTTCACTTCATAGTCAGAGTGTGAATGAGCGACAGAGATAGAAATAACATTCATGACAGCTATTTACATTTTTTGCTTTTATATTTCTCTTCAGTATTGGGAAACAGTGAAACCAGTATTTGTCATATATTGTTGTTTACAGTAAGTTAATGTCAGTGAAAAAGTCATATAATGTTGATCACAACGCAATTTTATATCTCCCTATTCCTCAACCAGCAGATGGAAACTAAGAGGCAAATGTTTAGCAGTTAAAACAAAATAAAAAAAGGAATTGATTGATCACTATTGATTGATACACCACGTGTATCTTTTATTTCTGTGTGTGGAGTGGTCTGATCTGTGGCGTTGGTATACTTGGCGGCAACATTTTCTCCATGATCTTTTTTTGACTGGGCACATCATATCAAACAACCCTTTCAGATATGATCTGACATCTGCAAAAACCACTGCATTTATCACGAGTAATAGAAATAGAACATTTTAAATATCAAAAGCAGTTTAGCAACTGCTTTTCCTACACGCCGACTGGATCGTTGAGTCCTGCAATCTGATTGTCTAGTTAAATGATGCTGTTGATTGACTCGTTGAATACTTCAATCTAATAGGCTAGCTGAATGCGTCATTGATTAGGTGAATGCTGCAAGCTGATTGGCTAGTTGAATCCTGTTCTCTGATTAGCTTGTGTAATCCTTAAAATAATCTCATCTGATTGGTGATCTGAATGCTGAAATGTAATGGACTAACTGAACGCTGCACTATCAATAGACGGGCCAGTCCTGCATGCTAAATTTTGCACTCCAAATGGACAGTTGATTCCTCAAATCTAATTGGATAGCTGATACTTGAATCCTAAAATCTAATTGTCCATCTGAATGTTGCCAAGATGTTTTTTTTTTATTATTATTTTTTTTTTATAAAAACAACTCATACATGTCTGATATAAAAGTAAGTGTTAACCTTGTTTCAAGCACCTACCATTTGTAAATAATTCAGTCGAAAAAGGCATAATTAGAATTTACCCCAGAGGTGAGGGTGATTGTAACAGGCTGGAAGCTTTTTAAACAGTGGCTTAAAAGTCTATCAAGTTGCTGAAAACACTGTCAATTCAATACAGTTCGTTGTTATTTGAATTTTCCAACCTAAATGAATAACAATAGACACGAAGTTCAAAACGCTGGTGCTGATCCACTCGCATCAGCACAACACACAATAACCACGTCAGTGTCGCTGCAGCGCTGAGAATGATCCACCACCCACGTAATACCTGTTCTGTGGTGTGGTGGCACCAATATGGAGAGTGGAACTAATAAAATCAATAGGACAATAAGTGTGGAAACAAAGTGGTGTACTTAATGAAGTGGCCAGTTGGTGTACGTAATAATATGCATGACTAGTGAAAAGAAACTAGTGAAATGAGCTTACATCAAACCGTAACCTTTTATTTGACTAGGAAATAGAAAAGCAAATATAAGTTTTGTGATGAGTATGTGAATAAAATGTTACAAACGATCTATTTTTAATTTATATGATGGATATAAGCTTCTCTCATTATTTACTTTAGATGGCTTGAGAGTAACTCCGTGTAGGGCCCTGAGTGACACACCAAGCCGACTGTCGGCTGTCACTGACCGTCGCCTGTAGCGGTGTGTCTGCACAATTGGCTTTAGTCTATCTGTTGCCAGCGCTGTTTTGGCCGATTGAGCATGTTAAATCGGATTTTTGGTGAGAGAGAGCTTTCTGATTGGCTGTTTAGCAAAACGACTCCGTTCACAAATCAGTGCCCGCCCATGGCAATGATCACTGCAGTACCTACCTGCTCCACACCGAAGCTGTGGTGTTAAGTGGCAGCTGTAATAACTGCAGCACACCAGGAGAGGGCGGTATTCCATATGCAGTGCGAGCCTTGGGCCTTTTGAATGCTTTCCGAGGAAATATCTGAAAATCAGTTTCCCATGATGACATTATGTGTTAACGAAAGAGAAATACGTTAAATATTATTTGTTTCAGAAAATCACGGCATGTGTGTATGTTAATATTGTAATATTTCAACAAAAGGTGCATCTTAGAAATGTTAAAATGTAAAAAATTAAAGAGGTTTCAGAAAATAAATTTCACATTAATTGACAGAATTCTCTCTTTTTAGCCTCACGCTACTAGTTACATTAGAATAACAAGTTTAATGTTCTTATTTATTTGTTTATTTATTTGTTGTTTGTTTGTTTTTATTAGTGGCTGAACAGCTGAAACCTTGTAATGCACAGTGTCAAAAACAAAAACAAAAAAAACATAATGCAAAGGAAAATATAAAGAAATAGATTTAAATAGCTACAATATTCACATAGTAAGACATAGCTGAGAAACTACTCTCTTTAATTTCACTAAATGGTAAGGTGATATTTTGGTCTTGTTATCACTGCAGCAGTAAAAAACATACAAATAGAGCTTCAGCTTACTCTCCTCTGAAATCATAGATCTGTTATATTTATATATGTTCACAATTAAAGTTGCATTCTTAGCCGCAATTCCAAGCCACAAAGCGTTATAAAAGCATCTGTGCAAACACTCTTACACCAACAGGGGGCAGCACCGTGGCTAAAACGCCTTACTGGTAGAGCAACGGCATGTGATCAAAGAAGGAGACTTCGAAATCGGCTCCTTGTCTGATCTTACAGCTGTGTTGAGCCATTATGTATGGGTTTACTTCAGAATTATTTCGGTCTAATTCAAAAGTGACTGATTAATAAAAGGACTGTTCCCTCAGTATCAATGACAATTTGTCCTACCAATACTGCGCACATCATTACTATAGCGTAGTAATTGTGTTACCGCAAGTCTATTAATCAGACTCAGCTTAATATTACTACGTACCCCCTGATAAGGTGATTTAGCATATCAGAATATCCTGCCTGTAGGTTTACTGCTGGTATCTTTTTCTGATCCCGTGATTTAGACAATCAAAACAGTTTAATTTACCATAATATGCGCCACCGTAGGACATTTCGACAAGGTAGCACAATTCATCAGCATCGGTTTCAGACATTTTGCAGCCCAGCTTCAATGGCACAAAGCGGTGAACCTCAACAAGAGCAGGTTCATTTGTCAGTGAAACGTGAAAGAACATGAAAACATGAAAGATTTGCTGAAGATGTGCTGTCGCGGCTCAGCTGTCCTTTGTTGTTTGCAGCCATGCTGATAGCAGTCTTTCTCCCACAGAGATGTGTACTGTTTTGGGCAGGATGACAAGGAATACCATGGACTCAGTATGTTCTCACATTCAGCTGTGCAATTCATCAGCTGCTTTGAATGTACAGCTGTTACTTTCAATTGCACAGGTTACAGTGTTCTTTCTGTGCAGTGGCTTCTTGGTTGTTTGAAATAGGCAAAATGTTCTCTTCTGTGAAAACTATTTCCCAGCTGTTAGGTCAGAGTTTCGTGTTTTACAGTTGCATTTGACAGTAAATGATCCAGTTAATGAGTAAATAAGATCAAACCTTAAACTTTCTAAACAGATCTAGATTAAGTTAGGGGTGGCCAAGGTGTATGATTATTGTAATATACAAATAAAGAAAGTAATCAAGGTTTTAAAAATGTGTTTTATAACATTATGCTATATTTTGTGACTACTTCAATTTTAAAGGTAAAATTAAATTTGAAAATAAGAATTTAATAATATATATAGTATTGAAAAGTCATATGCTGTCTCATTCAGATTACATTTTGTAGATTTTCTAAGTAAAAACCTAAGTGAACGTCTGCACATTTTAATGCACAATTACTTTTTATTTGGCAAATTTAACAAAGTGAAAAAAAACGGTCTGTTATGTGACACGTGACTGCAGCACACCAGGAGAGAGCGATGACATATGACATGTGTGACGTAACAATTGTTAATAGTTATGTCACATCTTATATTTTAAGTTTTTTTCCCAATATGTTAATCTCACCAAATAAATAAAAATGAAAATGTTAGATATTTATGCAAATTTTACAAATAATGGACCAATAGAAATGCTCCAAAATTACTTAGAATAAAATGTCCTTACATTAATTTGCATTAAAGTGAATTGGTTTTTGCCCTCTCCCTTTTCTGTATTTTTTTTGTAAAGTTTTTTTTGAACAGCGACAATATATACATAGTATATAGTACATACGTAGTAAAAAGTATGTTTGTTCTGTCTCACATGGCCACCAGATTCTAGAGCAGCACCCCTACCCTGAAGCCTTGCTGAGGATTGGTGTGATAATCAAACAGTCAAACAGACAGAAGGTCATGTGTCAAGTGCTTCAAAGCCAGAAGTAGGAGGGACTTCACATACTAGTGATGCACTTCATATTTTACTTGCTTTCAGGCAAACAACAATTTAAAAGCACTCGAAATCTTACCACTAAACATGGAGAGAGTGCAGCAGGGCAGAGCAGCTGTGCACAGTCAGGTGAGAATAATAAGAGCAGACACGGAGCAGGTGGTTAAGGGACATCTTGTTTTATACTAAATAGGATATTGTTTTTATATCCTATATATGGTATATCTTATTGTATCTACATCCTAACAGGATGTTTTTGTGTAAGATTTGAACCTTTTGTCTTTGAAGCATTATTTCTTCTCCTTTCCTTTCATGCCACCCCATTTGAATAGCAACTACAAAAATCCATGAGTCAATAATAATAGGAAACCTAAGGGGCCTGAGAACTTAACATTTTGTCCATTATTTCATTTTTACATATTCAGTGACTTTTGTTTAGATTTAGATTTAAATTTACATTTGTTTAGGTTTAGATTTACATTTACATTTAGATTTGTTCATCTAAGGTTTACATCTGCAGTGGACTATCCCATGCTTTCTGATCCCTTGCAGTCAGAGGCCCCTGGATGCAGGTCCAAGTGGCCCAGTTAATAATAAATGGTATGGAGAGGTACATTTAAATTATGTGGATGCATGGCACTGCATTAATGTCATTCTAGAACGCATAGTTTTAAACTATTATTTTTATTAATTAAAGTCATCAAGACATACATAAAGATTTTTTGAAGAATGTCTGTAGGGATTCACTAAAAATAATGTTCTCATTTTAAAATGTTACTGTTCACCTTAAAGGGAGCACAATTAAGCAAAAAGGTAATGAAGAGAACCCTTTCAAATGTCTTTTTTGTGTCATAAACACTGGCAGATCCTCCAAAGACTTGTTTTGAATAATTAATTTCTTTCATTAAACTGCTCATGTATAATTTATTGTTTTGCTTCATAATGTTTCTGAACTGCATTTCGTTCACAGATGAAATATAATAGAAAATAAGAATTGTTTTTTTTGTGTGTGTGTGTGATAGTTACTACTGCTGATGGCATGAGTTATTTCTAGCTGTAACAAGACAAGTGAATTTGTCTATTATTCCCTCTATTCTTTTCAGACATACATTCACTCACCCATCCACACATATATGCAGTGAGGGGAAAGCAAGTGTTCAGATGGTTTTGTTTTGTTAATTAATATACAGCCAGTGTATATATACAAACTCACACATATAATGTCTTTTGACTTTGTACTTAGAAATATGAACAACAAAGCATATATTCATAAGCATAAAATAAAAAAAATAAATAATAAATAAACAAAGTTATGTTTAAAAAACAAAATTGATGGAACCATTGTGGTGCAGTTTTGACCCATTCCTCTTGGCAAAACATTTATTAAACGTTTATTTCCCCAAAGTTATATGAGTCCCTCTGACTCACAATTTGAAAATCCTCTGTTTTCAATGGGGTTCAAGTCATGGATCATCTGTTCTCTCGCTTCGCTATTCTTCATTCTTATCAGTGCATTTTGGAAAACATATTTCATTTCTACCCATCCACTATCATCACATTTGTTCATGACAGCATATGTCATTACTGATTGGAGAGAGCATGGTTTACATAGCATTACAATGGCAACTGAAATTGACATTCACAAAACAGCTGATTCTCAGACAAATGGACAACAGTACGTTTTATGATGCTATGTCACACAAGTGCACACACACACACACACACCCACACACACCCACACACACACACACACACACACACCCACACACACACACACACACCTGCTATATAAACAGCACCTGCAAGTGCAGTAAAGGGTGTTTATGACTTTCCTTGTATGTCTTTACAGATGGTATATGCAAAAAGTCAGTATCTGCAGCTCTAAGATCACTTGTTGGAGCATAAAAAGACTGACATTCTGTGAGGTACACAGGTGCTAGGTCATTTAGAGCCTTTAAAACTAATAGCAGAACTTTAAGAATTTTCACTTTCATACGAGTGCCATGTTGCTGCATTTTGTAAAAGTTGTAGAGTTTTCTTAGGAAGCCCAGTAAGAAGAGCATTACAGTTAACTCTGCTTGTAACAAATGCATGAACAAGTTTGTCTGCGTCACTCTGAGACAGAAAAGGCAGAACTTCAGCAATATTTCTCACATTATAAAAAACTGCTTCAGTCACTGTGTTTACATGCGGGCTAAAACAGAACTCAGAGTCTAAGACTACACCCAGGTTTCGTACTTTAGATTTGGTATATGAAGCTAAAGAGCTGAGCTTCTCATAATGCATTTTTCTCTGCATTGTAGTACCAAGGATCTAGTGATTTAGTTGTGACATCCACTGAGAAATATCTGACACACTGCTGATAAGCCTGTCAATGGAGTCTTGATTTTTCTAAGGAATGGAAATGCGTAATTACATGTCACCAGCATAGATATGGAAACTGATATCACCTAGAAGAAACATGTACAAAGAGAAAAGCAAAGACCCTAAAACTGAATCTTGTGGGACTTAAAACTGTGCCTGAGAGGCCTACTGAGACAGTGGATTAGAATCTTGTGATCAACAGTATTAGATATGCATTTAATTGTTTGAAAACAACCTTTTTCAAGGCTTTACTTAAAAAAGGACAGTTTAAAATTGGTCTAAAATGATTTAGTACAGAAGGATCCATGCACTCTTTTTAGTAGAGGCTTCACCAAGGTGCTTTTAAAAGCATCTGGAAAAGCACCTGTTGACAGAAAACAGTTTACAGTAGTTAAAACATTGTCGTGAACGCAATTAAAACCATCTTAAGGAGTAAGGTAGGAAAAGGGTCAAGATCACATATGGACTGAGCATCACTGTCTTCTGTGTGGTCTATGTGTAGTCAACAAATATATGCTTATCATGTCGTGGACAAAGTTAAAGGAATAGTTCGCGAAAAATTAAATTAACATGCTTTATCGCTTACCCAGATGTGACTGAAAAAGACTGATTCCACCTCTTAAAAATTCTGCCATTCTGGAGACACCTACAGACTAAATAACACATTGTGGCTCGAGTAAGTTCTTCATATAACTCATGTAACTTGTGCTTATATTTATCCATATTTATTTCATTCCCAGTTAAAATATACTAAACTAAACCTAGATTTCTTGTTCCATTTATACAAAAAGAAAAATGCAACAATTCATTTTTGTACGTCTATCGTTATTTGAGATATAGCTCCTAGCTAACTGTCTTACAAATATGAGGCCTTGGTTATGCTAGCAAACAAATGTGATACCTATGTGGTGACGTTCTGACATACAGCATGCCCCTTGTGGTCCAGTTTGAAAGCAGAATAGTACTACAAAGTGGGATGTGTGCGGATGATGATATTGTTCCCACTTTAGCTTAAATATTAACACTCTGGGGTCTACGGGCATTTTCTTGATTTTTACATGTTTTCTTATTCCCTTTAAAAGATGCCATAGAGTGCATTTATTCAGTATTTTAAATTGTTCTCTTATATCTAGATAGAGGATATGTGACTTTGGTCACGGCAAAAAATACCCAGATATGGATTTACACGCCCATTTCTAACACTATGATTTGGCCCTAGAAAGAAACAAGCTGTTTTCCCTTTTTTGGTGAGCTCATGAATAATTTGATGAGCTCTGCTCCAATTTGCTGGTTTACAGCACAACCATGATGGCTTACACAGAAGCAACAGGCAGGAAACTTCTGTGTAAATAAACTAGGTCATCATACTCTTTAGTTAGTTATGCTAGTCACTTGGAGCCTTCTAGTAGCTAATGTTACCCATACTAGATACTTGCTTTTGATATCAACAACACAAAGTAAATTTAAGCTGTTAGCTCACCATGAAACTTTCAATTTAAGATGATTTGGCTTCAGTGAAGAATATTTCACAGCATGACCAGATGCTTATAACTTTAATTGCTTTGAATTAAAGTTGTCCAGGATCCTGTTAAACATACGAGAGCTAGCCAGCTTCTTATTTGCCAGTTTGTTTCCGTTCCACCATAAATGGTGCTGCATTTACATTCTGCCATATATGAAGAAGGAGGCAAGAGCATTTGAGGTTCACGGTATCTCAGTTCCATGTAATGCAGTTTTCCATTCTATGGCACCTTTAAAGACACTTGCATATAACATGATACCCATATGTTTCATATCAAAATGCTCTGTTATCTTCCTCTCTACTTTCCAAAACTTCAGTAGCTGTAAAGGTTTTGCACGGCATTTGACATTTATTTCTGACATCAACCAAATGAAGAATGAAGGGTTTTCAACATGATGGGTAAGTTCTTGGTGATTTTCTGAATGTTCATTGGTCAGTTTCACACAAAATATAGATGGACACATGAATCCAACAATTTAGCATGTAGAATTACAATAAATTATTGAGACTTTAGATTTTTACAAGGATTATGTTATGATCTATTTAAACCCAAGGCATTAACTGAGATAGTGATAGGCTAAATATTTACAAAATCATAATTTATGGGGTATTTTCTATTGGGAGGTGTCTGTCCCAAACCCCAAACTCTAAATATTTAAATATGTGAAAGTAATACATTTTTTTCAGTTTTTTTGTAAAGATCTTTTGGATTTTTTTAAAGTGAAGTTGATAGATTTAGACTTAGTTAAGTTTTAAATAAAAAAGCTTTATTGATAAAATGCTGTCCTACGTTTTCATGTTACTACTGAAACACAAATACTGCATCCAATAAACACATTATCATACTGTACATGCTAGACTAATGAATGCATTTCTAATGATGGTGGTGTACTGGCTTTGGTGTAGAACTTAGTATGTTAGTATACAGTTTTGGATGTAACTAAAGACTTTTAGTCCAGAGGTGAAGACTTATTATAGCTACACCCCTGCATTTTAGAGCAGGTGTGAGATTGCATTCCTGTCCCTCATGGCCACATGCAGAGCAGTTAGATCCCATTGTTTTGAAGTAAATGTGTCCAGAAGTCCAGGAATCAGTGTGTAACATTAAGAATTATCACTACTGTAACAAATATTTTCTGCAACTTGTGTTTTTATGAAAAATGTTATGATTTTATGTGTGTACAACTGTTTAAAGCTCTGTTTGCTAGTCATGCACTGGCTAGTGTTTTTATGTTATAAATGAGCTAAAATTGTCACTAATATAACAATTAGGTAAATTTTTAGCAGTAGTGTGCTTGTTTTGGTACTGACAAAATGAAATGTTCCATCATTTGCTTTAATAAAGTAAACATATTCTAGATGTGGGTTCATTCAAAGCAAAAGGATTTTTTAGGATTTTAATGATCTATATATGGAAGTTTCTTTGAACAATCATGTTCACTTTGTGGTCACTGCTTTGCTGACATAATGTAATACATTCTTTTTATAATCTTTTTCCAGAGAATGTCCATGTTCATGTAAATCTCTGAACTACGTCTATGCCCTGCCCAATCCCTGGATTGATCTGAGCAGGTACATGGTATACATAATAGATGGTCGCCGAATTTCTAAAATGAAATTTGGTCTGCTAATGGATCCATGGGGGCAGTGCATTAAACTACGCAGGATCCATAAAATCCTTACAGCATCTCTTTCTGCCACGTAAGGCTTTCTTTAGTGCTGAGACGGTCCGTGAATATGGTAAGAGAGCCTAAAAGCTTGCAGGCATTGCCTGGTATATGCTTTTCTTTCTCTTGGGATGCTGAGTGCAAAGTTGGCACTGACTTTCAGCAAAATGCCCTACCAGAGATACACACGCTTCAGTCTTTGTGATACATAGTGAGCATGTGATGGAGGCAACTTTATCTTTATCTATGATTTTCAAATTCAGCTTAAATTTCGATAGTAATAGTCTTTGATGACATTGGCAGGGGTAGAAAATACAACTACTACCCTGTTGTACCCAAGTAGAAAGTAGCAAGTAGCATGTTGCTAATCTTGACTAATCTTGCCCCAAATACTTTTGCAAAAAAAATGCAAAAAACAAAATTCTTTAGGTTTTGCTCCTTTCTCCTATGCATATTTAATCAGTTTCAGCTTAAGGAAATATTTAATGGTTTGGATGTATATTATGTACTGTTAATTTAAAAACTGTCATCTTTCCCAAAACCTTTTACTGATACTTTCATATTTTACAGAAAAATTTTACATTGATTTTTTTTCTTTCTCATGACATATTTGTATATCTTCTATTATGTGTATCTGTCTGAAGATTTGCTTTTTACAGAAATACTATGTGTAATTGCAGATTGTGTTTTAGAAATGTGGGTTGACATTATGACAGGATGACAGATTTCACTTCAGTGGAAGAGCACATGTGCCTTTTTTGTGATTAGTAAATATCTCTATTGTCCGGCTGAACACAGCCCGTTGGGGGAAGGGCAAAGTAGTGGACCAATCTGAGAGAAAGCTTTACTGTAAAATTAAAACTCATATTGACATCAAAGGCAGCCTAAGACAGCTGTACTGCACTATTGGTGGTGTGTCCAATAAATATATGTAATTATTTATGTTTCCTGACCTGAAAGATTCCACTCAGACAGCAGCCTAATGGATGATAGAAGAAAAGGAAACTGGGGACAGTGTTGTTCTCCAGATTCTCCTGTCTAGACATTATTTATTTTTGGACTGTCATGGGAAGAAGTATTATGCTAAACACACATCATCTCTTTTGAACAACAGCAACACTTTACAGTGTTCAGATAATAACGTTTGCACTCTTTGCAACTCAATCGCGCTTGATACACTCAGAGGATTTAATTAAATTCAAAAAGCTCAGCATGCAGCTGTTATTTATTATCCTTAATAAGATTCAGTGGTAATAAAACTGTATTGTGTGCTATAAATTAACCCCTCATTAAGTCCTTGTGTTCCTCCCAGAAAATCTTTTATACTTTTACATGGTAAATCACAGTCAGATTCTATTTAGCATCATTACACATGCATTACAGTTGTTCACAGTACACAGTAACTGACAGTAGATGTTTAGCACTTGTGAAGTCACACTGATGTCCATACCTGTATTCTACCATGCAGACACCAGTTCCTGTAGACATTCACACATACATACAGTACGTTTTGTCTGTTGACACCCCATTTGTCTGCTGTCTCTTGTTGTTTTTGTTGTTTTTATTATTATTATTATTATTATTTTTATTGTTGTTGTTGTTGTTGTTGTTGTGGAGTCTGGGCTGAGTGCAGTATAAATGGGAAACAGCTCACTGCCCTCATTGACACCATTTCATGGGTGTCACTACTATGTCTAGACTTGCTCCCCGACCCCCAGAGTGGCACACCTGACAAATGGGAAGTGATGACCATCCAACTCAAGTCCATCACCGCCAGCCAAGTAGACATGAGAAGGAGGCTCCCGGGCATGAAGGGGGGCCTGAGCCAAGCGCACAAATTAGGCTTGTGCCTACAATGTGGGGCATACTCAGTTTAGACTTTCCTGCGGCAGCCAGGGCCGTACTTGACCTCAGGAAGGAAATGCCAATGCTGCTGTCATCACCTCCAGTACCACCGGACTTGATGCTGTGAGTTGTGAAGAGTTCCGCCACACCCAGATGATGATGGGCACGGTGCATGCAGCGGCTCGCATGGGGCACTACAGCATGAAGAAGACACTGAAGCAGTAACGACAGAGGTTCTACTGGCCGGGTTGCCACATGCATGTGGACTTATAAGTGAATTGCTGCAACCAGTGCATGGCAAAACAGAGACCGCGCCGGGCCAGGAGGCTCCATTGCCCCCAGGACATGGCCCCGAGAGTGGACTGGGGTACCCCATGGCACATGTGCTGGCCAGGACGGTGGACAGGTGTGGTGTCCATTATTGGTCAAGTGTTGGATGGAGTGCTGTAAAGCACATCGCCACTGGACTCTGGAGCAGTGGAAACATATTCTGCGGAGCGATGAATCACGCTTCTTTATCTGGCAGTCTGATGGATGAGTCTGGGTTTAGCAAATGCCAGGAGAACATTACCTGCCTGACTGCATTGTGCCATCTGTAAAGTTGCAAGACATTTTGGACAATTGTATGCTTCCAACTTTGTGGGAACAGTTTGGGGAAGGCCCTTTTTTGTTCCAGCATGACTGTGGTCCAGTGAACAAAGCAAGATCCATAAAGGCGTGGTTGCTTGAGTTTGGTGTGGAAGACCTGACTTGCCTTCACAGAGCCCTGACCTCATCGCTATTGAACCTTTGTGATGAACTAGAATGTTCATGTCCTTCTCCTGTAAAATTATATGAGATGTATAAGAGATATGACAGCAGTGATATATATATATACATATATCGCTGCTGTTGTGTCTCTTATACATCTCTTATAACTTTACAGGAGAAGGAAAAAAATACTTTACTTTTAAAGTAAGTCAAAGGAACCAGACTTTTTTTCAAGTAATTTTGGACTGTTTCTTTTGGTCCATTGATCATGAAATTTACACACAATGTAAAGGGCAACAGATACTTTCAACTTATATATATATATATATATATATATATATATATATATATATATATATATATATATATATATATATATATATGAAATAAAATAAAAACAAAAAAAAACATACAATAAGCAAGAGATAAAAAGCTGATACATAAGGGATTGGCAGGGATGACTGAAGTACTTGTATTTTTACTACACTTAAGTATTATTTTGTAAGATTTGTTCTTTACTGAAGATCTATTGAAATTGAATACTTCTACTTTTGCTTGATTACATTTCCAGTTAAGATTTACTCCTTATGATTGCTTTTAGACCCTCAAAGTATTTGTTTTAAATCTCAACAGCCAGAAGAGATTTTTTTCTTTTCCTATTGCCTGTTTAATTCCCATGTATTTAAATTTTTTTCAAAACATCCAATCACATTTGTATCAATGTAAAATGAAACTATACACAAATGCTAACTTGTCTTTGCCTATTTCTTTACTTGTTCCACCTTTAGGTTCTCCTGGACTGTATGTTGTAATAAAGCATACCGTTGCTGTCCACAGAAAATCTCCATTTTTTCCGATTTTTACTTTTCCACATCAATTGAGTACGACAGCTGCCCTTTACATTGTAGGAAAATTTAATGATAAATGGACCAACAGAAATGCTCCAGAACTGCTTGGAATGAAATCTCTTTACATTAAATTAAATTGAAAGTAAGGATAAGTTTTTGCCCCTAAATCTAAAGTTACCATTTTGGAGACATTTGGTTTTCTTT
The DNA here is from genome assembly GCF_904425465.1 of Colossoma macropomum. Classification (NCBI taxonomy): domain Eukaryota; kingdom Metazoa; phylum Chordata; class Actinopteri; order Characiformes; family Serrasalmidae; genus Colossoma; species Colossoma macropomum. Next base: position 27,034,206 of record NW_023494784.1, on the reverse strand, counting down.
GGATAGCGATGATATTTGGAATGTTGGAGTGCTTTTTGGGAGGGTTTTGGCACATGATTGCATTTACAGATCTGTTGTACATTTGCAAGTTACTTGTGATATCATATTCTGCTAAATGGAGGCTTTTTATGTCAACAACAAGAGACAAAGGTGCATTTCTGGGGTTATTTATTCCTCAAACTGTATCTCAGGCAAGATTTTCAACATTTCAACATTAGTGCAAATCAATAACCATGAATTGCAGCCTATTGATTCAGCACCATTCATCCATATAATAAAGGACTATGTTAAATGGATTTGTAACATGTTCTAGGACATGTTATTATTTTAAACTGTTAATTAGTTAATAATTGGGTGAAGATTTCAAACTATGGACCAAATCTGATTCTTAGTTTTACATAGAAATAAGGTTGTGTTCCAGCACTGCCTTAGTGGTTTCATCTGTTTAGTGTGTAGGAGGTGTAGGTGGGGGAGGTGGAGGAGAAAGTGGATTTGACTTCTTTTGTGTCAGTAATCAGCTGTGAACTGCCCCGCTGCGGAGTGCTGTCCCCCTGCTGCCCTAAACACTCACATTAGAACACAGAGGTCACCATGCAGAGCACAGCTTTGTAAATCTGGCTCAGTCAAAAGATGGAAAAGTCTGAAAAACAGGCTTTTCCAAACAATTTCATTGTAAATATAGTTTCGTAAATGTTTCAAAACAACTTTTGCAGTTCAGGCGGTTGTGCTTTAGTAGTTTATGCTCACTTGTCGGACAGATTTGCACAACCTTTCCTGACCTCTGAAATAAAATCACATTTGCAAAGCAGGCTTAGAAGTGTTGAGAAATTTGGTTGGAAGGTGACAATACTAGTATATATGTGATTACAGGCAGCAGAGGAATGTGATTTGGATAATGGAGGGTTTGCTCATGCTTGCACTCATTAACTGGGTTATTCATCACCTTAGTAACCATCACTGCTCCCCAAGCTTGTTGGTAATCCCACCACTTTATCCCAACACTCTGACCCTGAGAAGAGAGCTGAGCAAATTACAAAGCACATGGTGAGTTAATGTTTGTTTACCTCCCAGTGACTGCCTCGTGTGTGGATGCAGAAGAATGGAGCTCAGTCTATGTTTACATGCAGCACCTTACTACTGTTTACTGCTTATACACAGACAGCAGCTGATGTAGACCCTGCTACAGTTCATGTGCTGTTACACAGTTAACACAGAGTAACAACAGTGAGCAACAAGCAGCATGAGTCACAGCTTGTCATATGGCATCAGTATTAAGGAAATATGGTAAATAATCATAGTAGCACATTTTATGTATATCACACTCTTTCATTGCAAGTCATGCCAACATGATACAATATTATTACAAAGTGACAAGAATAAAAGATTATTGGGGTTAGTATTGAAATAAAATGCAACCTAATAATACAAAAGTTTACAAAAATTATTATGGTTGTGTTATCAGTATTTTAAAATAAGACTACATTCATGTTATGAAAATAAAATAAAAAAACATGACTGAGTGCTGATTAATAAAAAGAGAAAACATAATCATTCAAATAATTGATAGTCAGTTTAATATCTGTTCAATTTTCCAGCACTGTTTCTGTAGGTCATTCCAAGTCTTATACAAATGACTATGGTAAAAGACAATGACCGTTTATCACTAAGTAACTTCATAGATTGCTAACAAGTAACTGTTACTTCAGGTCTTGAGTAACTGATACTTCAGTCAACATTATATGAACGGTTTTCCCAATGCGGTGTTCAGGAGCTGCCTGAGAAAGAATGCCTGGGTGTCCGAGTGTTCTGACATCTCATTGTTCACAGGGGAATGCTCCCCCTCCTTTCACTCGTAAACGGGAGCAGTGCTTTTGTGAGGACAGAGCTAGATAGATTTACAGCTCTCCATGCCACACAAAAGAGCCTGCCCTGTCACAACATGGATGGATCCGCTGCACGGCTGCAGTTTAAACAGCACTTTTTATATAGTCACTGATGCACGGCAAACTGGCAGGCTCAGACTTTTCACTGGAGGTTTTGAACCCAGAAATTCAATGTCTTTAATAGACACCCTTTAGGTTTACCACAGACATGGAAGTGGCAACCCAGACATCAGTAGAAGCACTTCACTTTTTCAGACTTGTCCCTGGCAGGAGACCATTTTTGATGTTCAGTATAGCCTTTTCATAAACGTTCTATACACACCTTAAGGGTACCACAACACTGCACAATAGATTTTCAGAGATATTAGAACTTTGTGGTCATGAATATTCTAAGGTTTTACCAGCTGTAGTTCTGGATGGCTGTACAAAGTATTTTTTCCCCTGTTCCACCTCAGTTGATTCAACTCGTCAGATAATAATCAAGCTGAATAGGAGTATTAGAGCAGGGAAACTGCTACAATGCTGTGGCACTCCATGTTCTTAGTTTAATCCAACACGTACAGTCATTTGCTATAGTATTTGCTATAGCATTTACTAGTGAAGGACAGCAATTTTAAAGAATAAAAAATTACAATAATGCAATCTGTTAAACCCATTTTAACACACAGCAATATGTTATTGTATAACCTAGAGTAGTAAAGCAGCTGAATACTAAGGAGCGGGATGAAGCAAATCTCAGAGCAATTTTCTACATCTGTGGAGATCCACCTGGAATGGCCTTTTGTAAACTCTCTCTCTCAGGTTACCTCACTCCATTCAGTATGAATCCCAGGTGAATTAGAGTGGCCTCTCTAATATCTCATATTACGCGGCCACCCAGGATCCACTCTTGCTATTGATAAATCTTGGTTTGTAAATCTACACCAGATATAGTCTGCATAAGGCCAATGATGCTAGAAAAATGTGCTTAGACCATAATCAATAGAAGAGACGTGTACTTACTCGTGTTACTGCTCTTTATATGTGCTATTCTCTGTGCAGAGCGTGGACAGGTCATATTACATCTCTTCAGACTTAACAGAGCAATTTGTTGACATATGTTTGACATTCTTTACTTCACAGAAGATCTTTTACTGTGATTTATTCAATTTTCCCAAATTAGGAAATCATTCAATGTAAAACGTTTTCAAGTGCGTACATTACCTTGTCTATAGGTTAGAACAGAATTTGCTTAGCGGCCTCTTTCTGCAGGCCCCTTTTGGCCATTCTGGTAGTAGAATGGAAATCCACTTGAATATGTTTAATTAATATCATCAAATAAAATATTTTCCCCATAACTCTGGTGTCAGAATAACTGGGACACTTTTGGCTCTCTGTGTGTGAAACTCTGTATTGAGATGCTAGTGAGCAATGAGGGGTGAAAAAGGAGGGGTGAGAACCTGCTCTGAAAAAAACATTCACATCTCACCACAAAGATGGCCTAGCTGAGCAGGGGCGTTACTAGGGCAGTTTTAGGGTGGCATTAGCACCCCCTTAAATATTATTTAGGACTTGCAGCTTTGCTAAGAGAGCAGAGAGAGCATTGCTTGGCTTTATTACCTTTGTTTGATCTGTGATCTGTGTAGGTGGACAGACATAGTATTTAAGTTGTAAAAGATCTAAATATACATTGAGGAAACTCAATGTATGACAACTTGACCAAACAGCCATGTTTTGATTAATTTTTTGTCTATTGCTACTCTAAAAGTTCATGAAGAACAGACATTTTGGGGCCAATAAAAACATCCTTCAAGGGGAACATTCCCCAGACACCCTTAGTGAAGGCTTAGCCCCCATCCATAAATCTCTAGTGATGCCTATTGGCCAAGATAAAATGGACAGCACAACTGCAGCTTTCAAAAATCTTTTACTACTGACAAAATACTAAAAAACAGCATTTAAACACAATAAAAAACATTTTTTATAAATGTTGACTTGCTTGCTCACCTGTAAAAATGAGAATTCAGTTTGCTGATGTGAATCATACATATTTCCACTGAAATATATTCTATCCATAATAATAATAATAATAATAATAATAATAATAAATCATAGTTGGAGGGACCTCCTCCAAAACAGATGAAAATGACATTTTATGGCTACTGTGAAAAGGGGATGAGGTACATTTTCTTAAACCTTTAAATGGCCAAGGCCCCCAGGTGGGCCCAAAGTTATTACACACTTATGACCTGAGAATAGCTCAGCCAGTTTGTATTGAAGTCCCTGTAGCTACTGAACAATAAGACTTAATATGTAATAAGGCTGGGATTTTAAGAGGTTAAAAGTACTGTGACTGTAGCTGAGCGAGCAACATCAAGAATCTGAAATCTCACTGATGGTCAAAATATGCAATTCTTCAAGCAGAATATGCTCAATATATGCTATTCTTATGCTTTTATTGATTTGAATATTTTATAAGAAAATTTGCTAAAATTAAGATTAGACTATTTATAATCTTGACTAATTTAGGTATAATTGCACACTTTGGACTCTTTTCCAGTGCATCATCTTCTGTTCTTAAGTGGTTTAGCTGACAAGTCTGATCAAGCACTCGGAATTCAGCATAGCAGCGCAGATGTAAGATGGTATTTCATAGGGGCTATTCTCAGAAATATCAATATTTCATGCAACAAGTTAGCTGTTGGTGGTTGGCATCTTTATTGAGCGAAAAACCCCCTAGTGTCAGAACTAAAATGTCATGTGTGCATTTATTGTCTATCACTGTCATCTTTTGTTATTCAGTAAGTCAGCCTCTCTCTGTGCGCAACAAACATCTGTCTCCTCCAATCTATAGACATGTAAATGCATTGACTGTGGCCATCACAATGACATTATGGGTCTTTGTGGTAGTTGCAAAGTTAAAGCTGCAGAAGTTGCAGAGTGAGTTGATGCCCACATAGACGCTTCTCACACTTTTATTTCTATTTTAAGAAACAGGAATTCATCACTGGTTTTCTGCTCACATTTCTAGCCCTTTGCATAAAGACAGCATTTAAAACAAGCATAGAGAAGGTATATGACTAGCAAAACATGTAGTGTAATGCTGCAATGTAAAGCCTCAAATGTATGTATCTTGTTGCTATTTCTCATTGTAATAATTGATTACATTGAATTAATTCATTTGGAATTTATATTGAAATTAAATGTCTTTAAATGCAAACATACTTTTGAACTGTTGTGTACTGTTCTTTGATTTGATACTTGAATTAACTGAAAAAAAAATACATGTGACCTTTTTGTAAAAATCAAACAGGCGTGGTATTGCATTGTTTGATGCCCTGTATTTAAAATAAATGGGTCACTAAAACATAGATAAAGCACAGGTTGTACAAAATAAAGTAGAAATCAAATAAACTCATAATCCCCCCCTCCAAAAAATTGTGAAATTGTTACTATATGGTTTTTCACTTTTGTCTTGCAACTGATAAAGTACAAGTAATTGCTGCCATTTCAAAAGCATGTATTTAGCTTTTTAAGCACCACATACTATCAGGTGAGCACCAGATACTATTTGATGAGCACCAAATACTGTATGTTGAGCACCAGATACTATATAGATAGCACCATATACTAACAGGTGAGCACCAGATACTATTTGATGAGCACCAGATACTGTGTTGAGGACCAAATATTATGTAGAGAGCACCAGATACTATCAGGTAAGCACCAGATACTATCTGTTGAGCACCAGATATTATTCAGAGAGCACCAGACATTATGTGGTCAGCACCAAATACTATCAGGTGCACACCAGATACTATTTGTAGAGCTTCAGATACTATGCAGTGAGCATCAGATGCAATGTGGAGTGCACCAGATGTTACGTAGAGAGCACCAGATATTACCAGGTGAGCACCAGATACTTTTTTAGAACTCCAGATACTGTGTAGTGAGCACCAAATTCAATGTGGAGAGCACCAGATGTTGTGTAGAGAGCACCAGATACTATCAGACGAGCACCAGATACTATAACTTTTGGAGTAGTGCTCTCTGATCAGATGAAACAAAAATTGCACTGTCTGACCATAATGAACTGTTCTATGTAGAGAAAACGGTGAGACTTTTAATTCTAGTTTTACAGCAAAACAATGATCCTAAGCATTCCTGCAAAGTTCTGACAAAATGGCTTAAAAGCAACAAAGTTAAAGTATTGAAGTTTCCTTCACAAAACCCTGACCTAGGAAGTTTGTGGACTTTGTTGAAAATTGTATCAGAGTAAGGAGGCCCACAAACCTGAGTTACATCAATTCTGTTAAAAGGAATTGGCAAAAAAATTAGCAAATACTAGCAAAGTATATGTAAACTTATGATCCACTGAAAATCTGATATAGTAAATAAAACCTGGAATAAACATGTCTCTGTAATTTGAAATGACTTCTTATGGAATCAGGAAATGTATGGCAACAGAAATTGTGAGGTAAAAAAAAGACATTGAATATCTTTAGCTCAGGTGTATTTAAATGTTTGGCCTCAACTGTATCTTCACAATGTCAAGTGCTTTTTCCTTATCTTGTACTATTTCAGCTGTTGAGTGAGGAAATTTATTGGGACAGCTGAGGGATCCCTAAAGTAGAAGTGCTTCTTCATCTGTGGTAAAATTTGATCTTTATCATGATGTAATTCTCTTATGATGTGAATCATCAAAGTCTTTATTATCATCATAATAGAGTCTAAATGACCACCAGAAGACTAAATTCTCATTGTCAGTCCAATCAGTTCTTTCTCTTTTGTCATGTTACAGGAATGTCTGTGACCACACTTTGAGTCAGCAAAGTCCACACAAGCTTATCATTCACAAAGACCTCTGGTCTACTGGACAAGCCTGTGGGCAGTCAGGATGGTGCACAGATGTAACTTGACATTTCAGGGTTAGGAAGGCCTTTCTTTCTGCAGTACATGATTGACTGAGTTGTTGGCGGATTTATGAAGAAATGTGAAAGTATATGAAAATCGATAATATTTCAGAGGATTAAATTAACTTAAACGCAATGTTGTTTTTCTATAAAGATACAACAAGGAGCAAGAATGTCATACTTTATGCCATGTCAGGGTGCAGGCTCCCTCTGTGACAGACCAAATAGACTGTGATGGCCATAAAATTGTGCTGCTTTACTATTCTATTAACTTAACAATGTCTACTAAAGAGTTGATCAGGAGTGGTAAAAGATGGAAATGAATGAGTCATGTTTGGAATACAAATGTCAATACTGCAAGATTCAATGTGTGATGACACAGTTTGTTTCATGGTTAACATACGTCCTTAATTACACAATCATTTTCCACCACCATAATCAGACTGACTTCTTATTGCACAATGACTATGCCATCATGTACAGTACTTGGATGTGAAATGTTATATGAAGGTAGCCTACTTGAAGCTTAAAGTGCAATGTAGTCTTAAGCAGGTGGTCAGTGTACAAACATGCTTGCTACAGTGTTTGTGGAGGCTTATGTGCCCAGCTGGTTGCCTTCACATTTGACTTCCTGACCATTTGTTTTGCCCTGGGTTAATATTACCCTACAGTTCCAAGTACAGTCCACCCAGATAGCCATATAGAATACATTACTGATGAGTGTTTTATGTCAGTCATCTGAGTAGCTAATGCGAATGGGATACATACAGGGATTCATCAAGGTGGCAAAAACATTTATTGGAATGATGCCCTAGCAGAACCACTTTTGATTCCCTAAAGAACCTCGAAATCTATGCAAACAAGATCAGGTCACAGTTCCTGTGGTAAATTTTTCCCCATCTGCAGATGATGTGTAGTCTATAGTGTATGACAAACGCATTTTAGAAACTGGACTGGACGATAGTTCTGGGCAGACTGTTGGAGATAACCAGAACTTGCTTGGAAAGGTATTAAAAGGCCAATATTCTACATTTTCCTTGTATTTGATTCCCCCCTAAGGTCTGCTTATGATATTTGTGTGGGTGTATTTGCCAAAAACAGTCATAATTCATTTTTATGTGACCATTTCCAATTTCTCTTTATCCCTTAGAATTAAACAGACTATTTTTCTTATACTGTGCCTTCAAGAGTGATATATGTAAATGAAATCTGTTCTGATTGACTGTACTGTTTTTTTCTGTTTGGGCTGAAACATTCCTTATAACGGCTGCGTGAGCAGGAGAGGCTGAACTGCTGTATATGTAAAATATGTAAATGTGTTGTTTTTTGCTAAATCACAAAAAAGTGAATTTAAAATGGGTTTTTGCAGCTTATTTTCCATACGTAAAGTGTATGGACTGGGGAGTAAATAGTACATTTTGAAACATTAATAATAGTACATTTTGAAACATTAATAATATTCATACACTACATCAAACTCCTATATTAAAGGGGGATCCCACAGATTTTTCTAAATGTATGCATAATTAAATGCTTAAGAAGTAAACAAGGAACAAGACGTCTGCAGAGTTAAACGCCTGTTAAAGCTCCCTTACAGAAAGTTACTTTAAATGGATACTAGTACACTATCTGATTGCTGAAACATTGTTTAATGATAGTTTTCAGACACTATTAAAGTAAAACAGTGGTGTAACTTATCTTTTCGGGGGGGGTACTATTTTGTCTTATATTGCCACGCATGTACCTCTTCACCTTGAACAGATTTTAAAAATATGCCTTTTATATATTTTAGACTATCATCTAAAATGTCTCAGGCATTAGGTGATAACACTCTCTGAGGGATCTTTCAGAGGCATTGAAGTTTCAGAGGCAACTTCAGACGTCTGGTTCCCATCAGCACCACTGTGAACAGTTCTGACTAAGTTTCTCTACAACGAAGCGTTTCACACCAAACCACTCTGACTGACTGCGTTTACATCGCAGAGATTTAATTATGCAGATATTTAGAAAAAAAATCGGTGGAGTCCCCCTTTTAAAAAAAATCAAAGACAATGTGTTTTTCCATGTTCTGGTCGCATTAAGGGTAATTATGTCTCTAACCCTGATGAGTTGCAGTAGGAAGCTGTAAAGTAAGTTTAGTTTGAAAAGCATGGGGGAGGGGTCGAGGAGCAAGGCGGAGAAGGACGAGGAGGAGGAGGAGAAGGAGGAGCAAGCTGGCTTTCCAACTTGTCAGCTCGGCCGGAGATCGAAGTGAAGCGTAAAGCGCGGTGTGGTTTCTTCAGTAAAGAGTCCGGCAGCAGCGGAAGCTTTGGATTTACGGTACACTCCGGCAGATGCGATGGGAGCCTTCGGTGTGTGTCTGTGGCTGGGCGTGTGGATTTGCCCCCTGCTGCTGTGGACAGGTGCAGGCGCCTTTAACCTGGACACCCAGAACGTGCTGAGAAAGAACGGAGACTCAGGCAGCCTCTTCGGCTTCTCCATCGCCCTGCACCGCCAGCTCCAGCCCGCTGATAAGAGAATGTGAGTACTGCGCTGTGGATCACTCGCTGTGATTACAGACGGAGGAAGAGTGTTTGATTAAAGGGAAGACAGTTTGCCCCCAGTTCCCCCAGTGCACCTGCTTTCCTCTCGCGTTCAGAATACGCGCGAATACGCACCTGCGACCTTCCTTTAAACTAACTATTTGGTGTTCTTAAGGTGGACATGATGTGCACCGCATCTCTTCCGAAGTATATGGAGTTAAATTGAATTGAATGACCGCAGAGCAGCGTGTTAGAAGTGGCCCCTGTTGGGTTTGCCCTGTGTTGGGGGAAGCGGTGCTTGAAAACGGTGCTACAAGTTAACAATGCCGAGCACAAAGCCCTTTCTAAATGGCTCAATCCAAAGAGAAGTCTCCACATGCTTGGGCTTAACAATGCCTCGCAATGAAATGCAGATTAGTTCATATAATTCATTAGGAAACAGTAGCAGGCTGGAGTGTGTGTTTTTCACCTATTTCACCTTTGCAGCGTTCATCTATGCCTGTAATTATACACGTCTTAAAGTTTGTAGACACCTGCTCATCCAGTTTCTTCTGAAGGGTATTAATAGGGTGTTTGTCCGGATTTGCTGCTGTAACAGCCTCTACTCTTCTGGGAAACTTTACACTAGAAACATTGCTGCGAGAATATGATTGCATTCAGACATAAGAGCATTAGGAGGTCAGCCACTGATGGTGGACGATTAGTTCTCGATCACAAATGGCCCTCCAACTCATCCCGAAGGCATGTGGGGGAGCTCCATCACTACAAAGAAGACAGTTCCACTGCTCCACACCCAGTGCTGGGGAGCTTTATACCCCTCTAACATGCTTGGCATTGGGCTTGGTGGCTAATGTGTGGCTGCTTTAGAGCATCCTGTTTAATTGGAAATGCTTTTTTGTAGAGATTTTACAGACTGCGTGTGTGCAACTGACTTCAGTAGCTGAATTTGCTAATTAGAAGAAGTGTTTGGATACATTGGGACATGTTTTAGACTTTAAATTATGCTTTACATCATGTTGATTCAGTAGTTCTTCTCAACATCAAAACAACATTATTTCAGTTAGAGTTATCCATCTGGGACATGATACAACTTTAATAAAGCATCTGTTGTACTGCTAACTGTGATGAGACCAGTTTGCAGCATGCTGAGGTTAAAAGTTTACAGCCTGTGCTGTGAGGTCAAACTCAGCAACTCTAGAAATGTACAATCCAAGTCAGAAAAAGCTGATGTACATTTATAAGATGAATGCAGATGGTCGGTCTTTAATAGCTTCTGGGTTTTGTATATGGAGCCTCTGAACTGGATGGTGTTCAGTATAGAATGCATGAGCAATCATGTGTCAGAAAGAGCTGAATGAGTGGATGAGCAGGAGGGCTGAAGGATGAGTTTGGTGCACAGACATGAAAGGACATTGTGTCACACAAAGCATGCTTGGTATTGTGTGTGTGTGAGGGAGGGGTAAATAGACACACACACACACACACACACACACACACACACACACACACACACACACACACTTTAGTCTACTCATGTCTATTGTCATGAAGTTTGAAAAGTGACACGAAATGTTAAGTAAATCCAGATCATGTGATCATATTAGCTATGTAAGCTGTCAGCTGTCTTAGAAATTAATTGTGTGTGTGTGGGTGTGTGCGTGAGAGAGACAGTCCCTGGAAAAGACATTGTCTAAAACGCAACATATGTTGCTCCAAAATGTGTATATGTTTCAACATTAATGGTGCATTCACAGATGAAAAGCTACCCAAGCCGTGGGCACTAATGCACGCCATACCACCACAGATCCTGGCCTTGAACTTTACACTGGTAACAATCTGGATGATCCTTTTCTTCTTTGGCCCGGAGAACACAACGTTTATTATTTCCATAAACAATCTGAAAGGTTGACTCATCAGACCATAGCATACATTTCCACTGTGCATCAGTTTATTTCAGGCAAGCTAGAGCCCAGATAAGTTGGCACATTTTTGGCTCCTTTTATACCCAAGCCTTATTGTATCACCTGATTAAGATTTTTTTTTTTTAAATTTCACAAGTTCCAAGTCTTAAATTGTCCCTGTACCAACATTTTTGGGACGTGCTGCAGGTATCAATTTCAGAATGAGTGTGTATTTACAAAAAAACACAAACACACCAACATTGAAATTGATAAGGTAAAACATTAAATATCTTCTGTCTCTCAGTTGTCAACTGTGAAATGTCAAGTATGATTGGCAGATTTCAGCTGTCAAGTTTGGTTTTGGTTTCTGTTAATTAGCTCTTATGTTGTGTTTTTTATCAGTTCTCATCATAAGAAAGTATGTGTGTGTTTTAACACACAAGTCTGATGCTAAAGGTTAGGTTTGAATGCATTTACATATTTTTGTTATTTTAATCATGATGTTTATGTACAAATTTACTAGTTCCTCCAGTGACAGAAACCATTAACTCTTTGAAAGTGGACGTTTTTTGACAGTTTTCTTCATATCAGGTTTTCATCATATCAACTTCATATCAAGGATCTGTGCCCTAAACACTTGGACATCTGCTAAAGATATATGTGATACCATGATCAAAAACTCCAAACAATTAATGTTTATTAAATTAACTCCTTGGCCATGGCTGAACAGCAGGTCATGCTGAAACCTGGAGTCAGGTTTCCTTAATGGTTTTGTCTCTCTTGAGTTATTATTTTCATTGGCTAGATGAAGATTTGGAATTCCTCAGCAGCCTGGTACTTTATCTCACCCTTTCTCTGGAAGAAAGAGGACTAGAGGGACACAGGACTGGAAAAGATGACACACAAAGCAGGGCACACACTGAGAAAAGTTTTTGTGCAGGGCATGTTTGAGGATATGAAAGTAAAGTGGTCATTAGCATTAGTGACACCAGACTAAACAATAACATAATAGAAAGTTGCCGGTTCGAATCCCTGGGCCGACAGTACGTGACTGAAGTGCCCTTAAGCAAGGCACCTAACCCCCAACTGCTCCCCAGGCGCTGCGGATAGGGCTGCCCACCGCTCCGGGCAAGTGTGCTCACTGCCCCCTAGTGTGTTTGTTCATGAGAGTGTATGTGGTGTTTCACTGCACGGATGGGTCAAATGCAGAGGTGAAATTTCCCCATTATGGGACTACTAAGGGTCACTTATCTAAATTAATCTAATGTTCTGACTATCACTGGGACTATGTGTAGAAAGATATAGAAAGACATCATAAACAAAATCCACTACTGATTATTATTTTTTTTACTGTAGAATTGCAGACTGTATAGCGAGGGGCATTGCAATCATGGTCCAGTAGACTGGAGTGCTCAGGCTCATGGAGGATCATGTATTAATGCCTGCAGGAGGTGAACAATTATTGTGTAACTGTATCTCTGGGAGTCCCAGCAGGTCACACTCAGAATGCAGGCCAGATTTCAATCACTGTTACTTTCCTTCTGTCCTCTTTACACTTATTCACATGGCTTCTAACACGGTGCAAATGGCAAGTAAATGGCTAGAGCTGAGCCACTTTTTCAGATATTTCAGATTTTTATTTTCAAATATAGTGTTTCTGCTTCTGTGAATAGTCAGGAAAGATTATGTGGTTGGCGTTTGTTTACTCTGAAACCAGAGAATAGTAGTTATACATACACAAGGCCATCTGTGCTAATGTAACATGATAGACAGAAGATAGCTGGAAGCAAGCTTTTACTAAAATGGTGCAAATCTGAAATCTACACTAACTGCAGTTTGACTGTAAGACTGATAGCTGTTAATGCTACACAATAACTCTGTTGTATGTTATTGTGTGGATAGTACTTTTCAGGTGCATGATTGCATAGGGCAGAGAGATAGTAATTTCCTGGTTTATTTCAAATGTCAGATGGTTTGTGATTAATCACTACAGGTTATATATGTGGGTATATATGTGGGTAGCACTTTACTGTAGGGCAATGTTCATAAGGCTAAACGATACCCACATATTCTCTTTACGACAACTGACAAAGACCTACATACACATTTATAAACACGTGTTCCAATTGACGTCATTTGTCATAAAGGCTGCGTTTGCCAACTTTTGCCAGGTGACACTGATTTTTTTTCTGACATTAGGTTGCCATGACACTTTGTGAGGTGAAATGACAGATTTTGTAGCTCAGTGTATGTCACAGTGATATAATGCTGATAGTATAACTAGCTTGCCAAATCAAGTGGAAAAAATTGAGCGTTTTCTGTGGCCCGTAGGTAAAGTGAGTTTCATTTTTATTAATCTAACATAATCCTAACATGAAAGCTGACAAAAGCATCGCTTATGACTGAATACGTCTGTTGGAATAAGCCTTTATAAATGTTCATAAAAGTTTGTCAGTTGTCATAGTCATGACAAGCTTATGTAGGTGTCATGTAGACTTTTGAACACTGCTCTACAGTAAAGTGCTACCTGACTGTGTACACTCTGAAACAGAAGGTGCCACAAAGGGTTCTTTGAGTGATGCCATAGAAGAACCATTTTTGGTTCCCTAAAGAACTATGTTTGAAGAAGAGATTTGTGAGTGTTAAGAACCTTTTAAAATAGTAAAAAAACACCTTCATGTGATGTAAAGATTCTATTTTAATTTAAGGGTTCTTCCTAGAAATTTTACATAATGTAGAGGTTCTTAAACTTTAAAAAGGTTCTTCACGTGCCCTCATCTGATTAACAAAGATAATTCTCTAATGAGCCCTCCTTTAAAAAATGTGTTTAAGGCAGCTAAAAGTAGTTCTTTCTGAGCAAAATACCCTTTTGGCACCTTTGTTTTTAAGAGTGTATTTCTAGGAAAGAAAGACAGAGCTTTTACATGAAACGGTGATCTACTGTATCTTTTGGAATGGGCATTAATGTGGCGTGGAAGATGTTTCTTTGCTTGCAGATGCTGAACAAATGCAGTGACTCTTTGTATTATCATCCTTGGAACTGAATAAAATGTTCACAACTAAACAGTTGCAATTATGTATGGTTATGAGGAGGTCTTTAGGAACTCAACCAGACCAAAAGTAGCTGCTGTCACATTGGCAATGGTTGCTTTGGCCTGTGTTAAGGCTTGGTAAGGGGTAAAGTTTTTGGGTAAAATGACAGGCATCAACCAGCTGTTGTGGCCCATCTGGCTGTGAGGACACAGCTGTGGACAGTGTAACAAGAGTCTTTGTGTATGCGCGCACACACACACATGAAAACTCACACATGCACACAAAAGAGCTACAAAAGGCTAAACCATTGGCAAAGCCTGATGAAGTCAAAATATTAAATCTTTACCCACTTCTTGTTCTAACGTTATTTTTAAATTACTAAAACTGTGACATTTGTTTTAGTATGCTGTGGAGTTGAATTAGCCAGTATGTATTACAGCAGTTGGGCTGCTGCCCGTATTGGCAGGCTTAAACTAAATCAAACTCTATTCCCTCTTAGAGTTACTGAGAGTAAAACATAAACAGTTATTGTAATCAGGATGGCTGAAAGTCTTAAATTCCCTCAGGTTGGCTAAAAAAATCTCAAGCTATGTCTTTTTTCGAAGCATTTGCGAACAAAGTCTTAATTTCTCTGGTGAGGTCATTTGGCCTTGTCATTGCTCAGCATTAGCTATCTGGGAGTGGCATATTAGGGTGGTGGTCTGGCAGACTGGCAAATTCTCCACATTCAACTTAGATGACTTGTCCTATATTCATCAACTGTAAGGCTTTGTGTCCTTATCCCTTAATCCAAGATTGTGCCAGTCAGTGCAGAAGTATTTCTGCTTACCTTTTGCAAAGTGATTGCTTTACTATCCACACATTTCACTGCTGAGAGAGCACTGGGCCTAGAGTGACGCGCAATGGACTAGAGCGTGTCTTGGCCAGGAATGAGCCTATATAGAAGTGGTGGACAATGACCATTATCTTGTGATCAGCATGAAGCCTCTCATTCATCCTTATGGCCGAGTGACCCAGTAACAATCCTGTGTAGCGCTTTGTGGTTCCCACAGCCTGGCTGCCCACTCATCTGAAAGTACCCATGCCGCAAAGCAGATTAAGGGGCTTTGAGTTCACAGATGAAGAGATGAGATTTCTCTCCACTATAATGCCTGGCCTGTTTCCAATGTGTTGAGTGGTTTGCCGAACCTAAGTACTTGAGTTGTGGCATGTAAATGCCAATGTTGTCCCTCAGTGACATGCTAAATTCTACAACTCTTCCAGAGGGTTGCAGTATAGTGTGCTCTCTCGTGCCAAACTGAACCTCTTCCAGGCAAATGTTTTCAGGAGATCAGCAGGATTCTAGGTTGTTGTTGCTGTAATGTTTCATAACAGTGACAACATAGAAAATATCATGTTGTATTGCAAGTGTGTAATAGCCAAAGCTTGATCCACTCAATCTGGTGGAAATGTTGACAAGCATTATGTCTTGGATTAAGATCTTTTGCTGTTCTCCGTTTTAGCTCAGTAAAAAACAGTAAGTGCTTTAAAGGGGAATTCCACAGATTTTTCTGCATTTTTGCATAATTAAATGTTTCAGAAGTAAACAACGTCATTCAGAGTGCTCTGTTCTACAGAAACTTATGAGTCAGAATTGTTCGCAGTGGTGGTGATAGGAGCCAGACGGTCGAAATGTTCAACGCTTCTGAAAGCTCCCACACAGAAAGTTATTACGTAGAACGGTTATGAATACGTTGCCTGATGCATGAGACATTGTTTTATGGTAGTTCTAAGAAATGTTTTTCTTAAAATGTATCTTTAAGGAGTATTTTAGATGTTGAAGAGGTACATGCAAGGTGTTGTAAGGCAAAATAGCCACCCCAAAAACCTAATTGTTTTACCATTATCAACAATACACATAACATTTTTTGGGCATGTCTATATATGTGTTGTAGACATATGTGTTCCTATCACCACCACTGTAAAGAAATGCTGATGATAGAGGCAGATGTTTAAGAGTAGAGAGAATTTTCTTCATTTTGTTCATGCAGTAGTGTGGTAAAGCTTACTCCCTCCCTGTAATATCTGTTAACAGTAGCTCCTTTAAGAACTTGGCTCTTTCTGAACATTTTCTCTCTCTCTCTCTCTCTCTCTCTCTTTCTCTCTCTCTCTCTCCTTGTGTGCTTGTGTCCGTTTCTGCTTGTCACCCCCACGCCCTAGTCCACACAGCCCTGCCTGGAAAAAATGAGCCTGTAACCACTTTTTTCCCGCCGTAGTTTGTCCAACAATAAGTTCCCTATGTACCCTGTTGGTTGAGTAGAAAGGTTTTTTCATTACTGTACTGTCGATTTATAAAAGTCTGCCATGCTGAAGGCCTCTGAGAAAGGTTTCAGTAGGATAACTGTCACTCTGCACTTTACTTAACTCGATGACATAATCTCTTTAAAGATTTTAGGATGGCAAGGATGAATTTAAGCAGACAATAAATCCTTGCTGAAATATGAAAAACGTGACCATTATTTTGTTGGATTTTGTATTTATTTATTTATTTTACAACATTTGAAAATATCAGGTACACTTTACATTATGTGAATATTTCATGAGTGGACCAGTAGAAATGGTCCAAAATTGCTTTTAGTTTTTTTTTCTTTCATTAAATTAAGTTTTTTCCCTTCTCCTGTAATGTTACCATTTCAGAGATGGAAGATTTTGTTATGACAGTGAAGAATGTGGTCAGCTGCATTGTAAAAGATGCACTAATCTCTTTGACAATGTGTCTAGTTTGTAGTGGAATCATGCAGAAAATTGTTTACATGTGTATTTGATCCTCTTTGAAATAATGTATGATTAGATTTAATCTTTTGATGGAATGTGTTTGCTCGATGAGCATATCACTAAGTAGCAGTGTGACTAAGCAGAACTTTTATATCAGGTGTGCTTTGCTGTTTGTACATTGTCCCAGTGTAATGACAGTGGTCTGCATAAATTATTGACCCAGTCCAGCTGGCTGATGGAACAGGAGTCAGACAGACAGCTGGAGCTAAAGTGAGCTGTCATCCCTCCTGATCATCACACAGCTCCACACACTATTGCATTATAGAGCATCTCTCCAATACAAATATCAGAAAGAACTTCAAAGAACTGTCTTGTTTATTACGGTTGTCATTTGGAAAGGTGATACATACAAAAGCAATTTATGGGACATCACTTATGTCTTTATATTGTTTATATAGCATTTATTTCTTGCGGAGAGCTTTCCTTATGAAATCTTACATTAATATTTAATGTTGAACATGTTGGTTGTATTGATTCTTATTACAGTGTTGTTTTTTTTCTTTCTTTGTTTTATTAATTTGTTTACAGTATGCAAAAGGATGGCACCACTGGTCAAATTACATGTTTTGTTGATTTTCTATGTGAAAATAATTTAACACATCCTCTACAAAGAACACATCACTGCAATTTTTTATGCACAATTACTGTTTATTTCATATTGGGAAAAAATAAAACTTAAGATGCAGCCTCTGCAAAAATTATGCACACATCATATTTTATTTTTCTCCAACATTTAAACTTAATTCAATAAATTTTGCAGAAGAAGGCCATAATTAACTTTGTTCATATTTGTTCGTTTTTTCAGACTGTTGATTGGCGCTCCCAGGGCCAAAGCTTTAGCTAATCAGGGAGCTAACATCACTGGGGGTCTATACAGTTGTGACATCACCACCCAAAGGGATGACTGTGATCGGATTGAGTTTGACAACGATGGTTAGTGTTGCAATAATCTCAAATTTTATCATCCTTTCACCCAATATTATGGCTTGTACTGCATATAATCATAAAAAACAATGTGCCAAACAGAGTTTAACATTATGTTTTTTTTAATGCACTGCTGTTAGCTGATGTGCGTGTGGAAAATAAGGAGAATCAGTGGATGGGCGTGACCGTTCAGAGTCAAGGACCAGGTGGAAAGATTGTGGTAAGACTCACTACTATTTAGCTGTTATGTTCTGAGTCGTTCATGCATTGCATTCCACTCCATTCATTCCACGTTCCAGTCAGTTTTGTTTAACAGCTGTATATTGCAGTATATTTGCAGGTCATTTTGTGTTTCCTCTACTGTTCCCTGTTAGACATGTGCCCATCGCTACCAGAGGCGGCTGTTTGTGAACACACCGCAGGAGTCACGGGACATCACCGGTCGCTGCTACGTGCTCAGTCAGGATTTAAGCATTGACAGCCAATCAGACGAAGATGGTGGGAACTGGAAATTCTGCGAAGGTCGTGCCAGAGGTCATGAACGATTTGGAGCCTGTCAGCAGGGTGTGGCTGCCACCTTTACCAAAGACTACCATTACGTCATCTTCGGAGCCCCAGGAGCTTACAACTGGAAAGGTAGTGGAGAGTAAAGGTGCTTTTAAGGAATTCAGAAGTTTTTTAGAAAACTTTAAAGAACTGAAGGGTTTCGTTACCAATTTTTTTTCCCTAAATATGTCATTGGGATTAGGATTAAATGTTATGAATAATGTGTTTTCCAATCTATATCAGCTGTTATTCTTTTCAAAAACACAGTGCATTCAAAATCATAACAAATGCATATACAGCATTTTGCAATGAAACTCAATTGTCAGGGCTGTATAGACGCTGAACTCGCTGAACATTTCCGTCATTTCATATGGAGATGTTTCTTATTGACTATATAGCAGCGATTCTCAGCTCATATCTGGGGTGATCATTCCACTACACATCTTTACTTAGCTACACGTGATTTAACTGATGAAGCCCTTAATAGTTAGATTAGTATAAGTAGTTGTTAGCACTAAACTGTGTTGTGCAGGACTACTCATGTTTGGAAGTGAGAGCTGCTATCCCATAGATTACTCAGTCTATTCTCTGCCAAACACAAACAGTGCAACACTGATTACTTCACAAAGTTATTGTACATATCTTTTAATTATTTTCAAAATTACAGTTGACAGAGCAGTAGTTTTGGTTTTGTCTCTGCATCCTTCTGCCCTGATCTCCATCCCTCTGTGGCTTTCAGGCATTGTACGAGTCGAGCAGAAGAACAACACCCTGTTGGAAATGGGCTTTTATGATGATGGACCGTATGAGGTCGGGGATGAAAGTCGTCTGGAGTCAGATCTGGTGCCTGTACCTGCTAACAGTTACTTAGGTAGGTTTGACCTGTGCCTGCTATGTGCCTTTGATTGCTTTTCTTTGAATATATGTGCATGTGTGTGAGCACATTTAAACCATGTGTTCAGTTTTTTTTTGACCTCCAGTTCCTGATCAGTTCCCATACAAGTCACCCCCTCTGCTAGCTACTATGGAAGAACATTAAATGTGCTGGCTTACAGTTACTTTGTCTTACAAAATGAAAGTTCAGGGAAGGTTTGGAGCTCTGCTTATTTTGGTTGCTTAAATAAGCTTTTAATGGATGATTCTTCAAAAAACTGGAATGGAAAGGTTCTTTTCGGAACCAGTATTGGTTCTTCTATGGCAGGAGTGTCCTGTCATTTCCATGAAGGGCTGTTGTGGATACGGATTTTCATTCCAAACAAGCCAGAGCTCACCTGATTCTGCTTGTTTAATCAGTTAGTCTCAGTCTCAGACAACTGATCATGTGTTCTCCTGTACTGTGTAGTCTCATTGCGGGAAGAAAATGTAATCACCTTGATCTAGGACGCTCATGTTACATACTGTGGCAGTTTGCAATACTTTTAGTTTGTATTTGCTCATAAAAAGAAATGTGCTGTTTTATGTTCATTACATGCTCATGAGCTGCATTTAGTTAATATTTATTGCGTTATATTTAGCTGATATTATTTATTATTGTCACCCATATTTTGCTTCTCTTGCTCAGTGCATCACACTTGTGTATTGCTTGATGATTTATTTTGGACGTTGATGCTATAAGCAGGCCAACACTAGCTCTGGAGGAGATTACTCATGTTATCAACAAGTAAAGACGTTTTTAAAAGGCTAAACTTTTTTGTTTTGCCTGAGCTCTGAAAAATATTTTGGATTCTTGTCCCAAGGTTTCTCTCTGGATTCTGGCCACAGCATTACTGAGAAGGGCAAACTGATTGTGGTGTCTGGAGCTCCGAGAGCCAATCACAGTGGAGCGGTAATCCTGCTGAGGAAAGAGGGGGAGGTGTCCACCATGCTGTCCCCAGAACATATTCTTGAAGGACCGGGACTTGCCTCCTCTTTTGGATATGATGTAGCAGTGGTGGATCTGAATGGAGATGGGTATGGCAAATAGCTGGAGTTATTTTTATATTCTTCAGACTTCGGACAAGAATGTTTTAAAACTAGCTCCAGCAAACTGTTCATACATCTGATCAGAAGAACTGTTCTCTTGTAACTTAAACATGACAAGCTGTTCCAGGCTTGAACCACGTAGAACTTTTATATATGTTTGTGAACAATAAACATTAGTTTGAGTGTTGGTGAGATGTCATTGTGTGTATGTGTGAATGCTCCTCCAGGTGGCAGGACATTGTGGTGGGAGCACCTCAGTTCTTCCAGAGAGATGGTGAGGTGGGGGGAGCAGTGTACGTCTACATTAACAAAGCTGGAAAGTGGAGGAGCGTGGTGCCTGTCCGCCTCAATGGAACTAAAGACTCAATGTTTGGACTGGCAGTGGAGAATATAGGAGACATCAATCTGGATTCATATGAAGGTGGAGCTCATAGATTCTTAGTGATTTTGGGTGGGATGGGTGTGGGTGTGTAACACAGAGAGAGAGAGAGAGAGAGAGAGAGAGAGATTGCCAAGAAAATGTTTAAGAGTTTATACTCTTTTCTTTTTTTGTTGGTAGCTGCATGGCATACATATTAACATATAGTGTGAATTAGGAGGTGTATGGTGAATACAAATGCATGTGGTTACAGTACTGTACTGTGCATATAGTACTAAGCAAAAGTCAGAACCCACCCTTCATTTATATAATTTCCAATTAAAACAGATATTAAGTACAAGTTAATTTTTCAACATCAGGAAAAAAATAGCAGAAAACATATATACAACAGAAAATTACAATGTAGCCTCAACAACTAAATATAATATCACCCTTTTTGTGTTTAGTGTGTTCACACTTTGCCTTTATTACAGCTTCTGTTTTTTTTCTGGAGGTGTGTTTTTCAGTTTTTCAAAGAAATCTGCGGCAATATTTTTTCACACCTCTAAAGTTCGGTCTTAGAAGCAGAAAATGCAATGTTGATATCTGGTATCTGGGATGGACAGTCCACTGGTTCAGAGAACACCAGCAGCTTCTTTGTTTGGTTTGCACATTTTCTTATTTTTCTTCCCTTTTATTAGTCATCGCTTCTTGAGAGCTACACATCGTTTTAGACCTATAGCATTGAGTTGTGTTCTCACAGTGGAAGGATGGACAGAAACACATTTTTTCATATTTTTTTCAAGAGTGGAGCTAGATGTTTTGCCTCTCAAAGATGAAGGCTTTAAGTACTGTTTATCTGATGGTGACAGTTTTGGTGGTCTGTCAGGTCTTGCATGGTTGTTAGGAGTCCCATTTTCTCTTTTATTACATTTTAACTCTTTGGATATGTTTTTGAACCAGTTTTGGAAACTCCTTTTTTACTTATTTTCATTTGACATTCTTCTTCCTTTTGTAAGTGGATTATCTTATATCTTATCTCCTTAGAAATATCTCTTTAAAAAAGCAAAACAACTTGTACTTAATGACTGTTTTGAGTGGAATTAAACAATGAATTTTCCACAATACTGTATGTTTCTGTATCTACTTTATCTTTGAATGTATTGCATTTTTATGCTTTTAAATCAGTTCGTATTTATTTATATCAGTTCATATTTATGTGCTAGTTTGTATTTTTGTGATAATCCTCATTCTCTCTGGCAGATATTGCAGTAGGTGCTCCTTATGCAGATGAAGGTTCAGGTAGAGTGTACATCTATCATGGATCTGTGGATGGCATTAACACCAAACCTGTCCAGGTCAGGAAATGCTCACTGTTGCCTTCTCTCTCTCTCTCTCTCTCTCGTTCCATCTCTCTCTCGCTCCATCTCTACATCTCTCTCCAAATCTGTAACCTTTCGATCTCCTTGTCTCTCTGTATTCTGCTGTGTATGGGCTTTTGTAATGGATAACAGCCTTGAGAGCAAAACACCATTACTATGATAAAGGGCAGGGAGATGGACAATCTTGGGCAATTTTGGGCAATTTTGCAACAGACTACAAAGGTACTTGAAGGCCCATACCACCATTTTCTAAAATTCACTAATGATGTATTCCATAAGGGTACTCTCTGTCTAGAGAGTAAAGTTATACATTTTGTCTTTTATAATCAGTGCATTGTAAATGCTGCTCTGCCCCTCCGCACTGATGTGTTTTTACCTTTCTCAGATTCTGGAAGGGAGGCACCATGGCATTAAGATGTTTGGCTACTCATTGGCTGGGAATATGGATTTGGATGAGAATGCTTACCCAGATCTAGCTGTTGGATCTCTGTCTGATGCAGTAATTGTTTACAGGTATTCATATAGTCTTCATTTCAGTGATTGACTTCTTCTCACCTATGAAATTGTAATTGAATTAATTTCCATGAAAATTTAGGGCCAGACCTGTCATCAGCATAAAGAAAGAAATCAAGGCTACACCAAGGGAAATTGACCTGACAAAGAAAACGTGTGGCAACAGTATTTGGTAAGATATTCTTACTTATGTTTGAAGTTATTAGGAATTAAATGAAGTATAAGAATGAAATGTATTTAATATGAATCACAAAGTTGTCTTTCAGTTATTACTTTTTCTTTTAAAGAAATGTATTTTTAGTGTGTATTTCTCATTAGTATTTTTATTTACAGCTTGAATGTTGAAGCTTGCTTTACCTACAAAGCAAATCCTGCCACTTACAATCCAAAATTGAGTATGTATTACACTTCCATTTAGAATTATAATTTGTAATCTGAAAATCTATAAATACTGAATTTCACAATATACCAACAAATACACATTTACATAATTCTTCACTGTAAAGGTTTAATGTCAGCTGTTATTTTGAAATGCCCATGTAATCCCGAAATTCACTACATTATTTCGTAAGGCCCACAGTGAAGCACAAATGTAATGTTTGTCCCTGGCAGTGATTTCCTACACATTGGAGACAGAGTCACACCGCAGGAAGCAAGGTTTGCCCTCTAGAGTGTCCTTCCTGGATAAAACGCCAACTGATCAGGACTTCCAGTCTACAGGCACGCTGGAGCTGAGAGGCCAGAACAAGAGAGCCTGCTATAAAGCCAAACTCCGACTACAGGTGCGTACTTGTCTCTTCTTTACCAATTGTCACAGGAGAACTGTGATTATTCAGCCAGGTTGTTAAAGAGCCTTGATCATGATATAGTGTATAATAGGTATTCTGATATAAGTATGAAATGTAGTAGTATGTGTTCTTAAATATATTAAAAAATAGAATGTATTGTTATATATTTTATTGTTATCCCATTTTATTTGGATATCCCCCCTATAGCTTATGTACAGATGTTCAAATTATTAGCAAACTATCTTTATTAACAAACAACTAAGGTTGGGGTAGTATTATTTATTTATTTCTTAATAAGTAAATAAGTAGTATTATTTAACTTTATTTCAATTGGTTGAAACATCCTTTCTCAGGAGAACATAAAGGATAAACTGAGAGCAATCCCTATCGAAGTATCTGTGGCCATCGAGAGCGCTAAGAGAGGGAAGAGACAGAACTCACTGCCAGAGCTGGTGCCAGTGCTGGACTCCAGTCTGCCCAGTAAGATCAGCACTGAGGTAAACACACAGAGCAGCTACCGAATGGCTTTAAGCACTAACAGCTTAATTTAATGCTGAAGGCCTGCATAATTGTCTCTCTGCTATATTCATTCAATCCCAGTGAATAATTTCTTATAACAACGCTATGACTCAACACAATAGATGTATAAATGGGAGAATGTATTAAGGAGTGTATAATCTAATTATCATTTGCTCTTGTAGGTAAACTTCCTAAAGGAGGGGTGTGGGACTGACAACATCTGTCAGAGTAACCTGCAGCTCCAGTACAGATTCTGTTACAGAGCATCCAACCAGGACATCTTTCCTCCATTACCTGTGTGAGTTCCAATGCAACAGAGAGATATATTAAGACAAATTCTCATCAAAGATGAGATTTAGAGTGAAAACATTAAGCACATACAGCAGCTCTCTGTATGTCTCTGAGCTCTGTTCAGATAGATGCCCAAGGCCATT
Source organism: Colossoma macropomum (assembly GCF_904425465.1). NCBI lineage: Eukaryota > Metazoa > Chordata > Actinopteri > Characiformes > Serrasalmidae > Colossoma > Colossoma macropomum. Next base: position 27,009,735 of record NW_023494784.1, on the reverse strand, counting down.
GTTGTGTGTTTTGTTGTCTCTAACAGGAAGAATGGTGTCGCGGTGGTATCTCTGAGTGACCAGAAGGACATCGCTCTGGAGGTCACTGTGAAGAACAGGAATGGAGATGATGCTCATGAAGCCAAACTAGTGGGACTGTTTGGTGATTTGCTGTCATATTCTGGATTCAGATCCCATAGAACCACAGTGAGTAGGAAACAATGTTAAACCAACTATTTGATTTGTACATTAAACAGTTTATAATAGAAAAATGGAACAAAAAAAAAACACTGACAAAGTAATGCTTTCAATTTACTTTGGAAACAATAATTCATTAATTACTCTGTTTACTTTTTTTATTTGTTTATTTACTCATTCATGTATTCATTAGGACAAGCAGGTGATCTGTGCAGCCAATCAGAATGGCTCTCAAGCAGACTGTGAACTGGGAAACCCCTTCAAAAGAAACTCTGAGGTACACTCTTTTACTCAGGAATAAATTACATAGCACAGTTTTTTTTTGTGCTGTAACTTTATTATATTTTTAGGTCACCTTTTACATCATACTGAGCACTGCCAAGATCTCTCTCAGCACCACAGAAGTTGAAGTTGATCTCCAGTTGGAAACGTGAGTTGTTGAATGTTGTAATAATCATAATATATTTTAGCTTAGCGATGAATGTTTCCCTATTTTTTGTTAGCAAAAAGCCTCTAGAGTAATTTATTTTAAATGTATTTTCCTCAACAGAACGAGTCTGCAGGAGGGTTTGGGTAAAGTACGAGCTAAAGCTAAAGTTATGATCGAGCTTCTGCTGTCTGTGCAAGGGTATGAATCATCAACTATCACTCTACATAAAAGTTGATAACTACCTTACAATGCATAAAGTGGATATATTTTATTTTTTTCTAACTCCTACTGTGCATCAGGGTTGCCAAGCCCTCTCAGGTGTATTTTGGAGGGGATGTTAGAGGAGAGAGTGCCATGAAGTCAGAGGAGGAAGCTGGCAGTTTGATTGAATATGAATTCAGGGTAAATTTCACTGTTCTCTTCGTAACAAAGTGTATGTTCTTTAATCCACCTGTTACTCAGTCAGTCTGGATACAGCTGTTGTGTAAATATAGAGAAATCTAAATATTACACAGTAAAATACTCTCTATAAAAATTTAATGCTTGTACTTCAGGTAATAAATTTGGGCAAGCCACTGAAATCGTTTGGCACAGCCTTTCTCAACATCCAGTGGCCTAAAGAAAGTGCTGTGGGGAAGTGGCTCCTGTACCTGGTGAAGATCAGCTCTAAAGAGCTGGAGGAGATCACCTGTTCACCTGAGTCTGAGATCAACCCTCTGGGCCTAACTGAGGTACACTGTCCTTGGTATTCTCCCAGGGCTCGTCTCTTACATAGTAAAATCACTAATGGGAAACCATGACTATTAGAGCTACACATCACTTCTGGACAAAAACATGAAAAATCAGTAAAAAAAAACATCTGCAATAATGGTAATTTCTGATAGCATCTCTGTGGAATTCTAGTAGTTTAGCACTAAGCTAATGCTGATTTGCAGGGACATTTTTGACAATTCTAGTTTAAACACAGAAATTTGATGCTTTTAAAAGACATTCCATTCACCTGAAGCTTTTAACAGAACTATTAGCATATATTTGATCTTGTAGGTCTTTCACAGTGATTTTTTCAGAGCCCTGGTAAAGCACTACCACCACTGTTTTCCATGTCTAACAACCCACTGATTAGGCTGTCGCTCATATTCAAAGTCAGTGACACATCTAGGACTTCTAGAAGGCATAGATTGATGGTTTTTCTTACAAAATTGGTCTTTGATTTCCTATAGGAAATCAAAATGTAATTGGTTGATTTCTCTGTCATCCTGTAATTATACTAATGCTTAATCTAATATGTTAGACCTTCTCTTCAGCTCTTGAAGTCCTAACGAATACAGGAGCTCACTTAGCTATACCTAGATATCTTGGAGAAAAACATTTAGGCGTTTAAAAAATTTCACCTTTTTGTTTTTAGGCAAAACTTAACAATGAAACAAAAGTAGTGCTGTAACACAGAGTTTAAATACAAGCATGAATCCATTGCATAAAAATGGTCATTTCTTTTGGTCCATTCATGAACTTCACCCACAATGTAAAGGACAACAGGCATTTTCAAATTATGTCAAAAACTGAAAAATGACAAACACGGAGATACGAGGTTTTGTTTGATAACTGCAATTTCTTTTTAGTTTTCAGAAATCATTATGCCTTCTCTGAAGGCTTAGAATGCTGAATTGTGTCCAACTGGGCTCAAAGGTGGGGTTGCTTTGGTGAAAGTTAGCTGAAGCTAGCTGTTTTGAAAATCAACAGCCAAACAAATGTAGCCCTTCAGTGTTCAATCCAAACCTCACCCTCAAAACACATGTGAACCACATAGGCTAGAAAGCCTGGATATGTGTGCACACTTAGTTGTAAACAAACGGTGCTCTACCATCATTTCTTAAAAGAACTAACCAGCTGTCACAAGTCTTAACAGAACTCATGTTTGTAGCTCACTAGCTATAAGATTACAGTATGCTACGGATCCACGCTGTGGGCTGTGGATGCACAACCTAGGGCACCTACAGAAACTGGATTTTTTCTGCTGTATATTTTATGGAGAGCTGCACTGTAAGAGAAAATTAGGACTTAAAACTACTAAATAAAATGACCTTCAGTATGATTAATGCACAGCTTCTGAAAATTCAGGTTATTATTTCAGTCGAGCACTACCTCACTTGATTGTTTAATAAACACATCTGAGCTAAACTCTTCTCAGTGAAGTCATAGATACATTTTTTCATGATACCAAAGTTACCTCACTATTTACGTTTTCATACTCTGTTCTTTCAGGGGTCGACGTTGTCCAGGCAGAAGCGTGAGATAGAGGAAAGTAGACTATCTGAGGGAAACAAAATATCTCTTTTTACAGAACGAAGGAAATACAAATCACTGGTAAATTAATTGATATTCTTATTATAAGTTCTTCTCCCTGTAGTGGTAATAATCTTGAAGATCTGTTTAACCATTTTGAATGCATTTTTTAAGTCATGTTTTGGGGAAGCAAGATGTGTGGAGATCAAGTGCCCTCTGCTGAACCTGGACAGTAGTGCAGACATTATACTGAGGTCACGCCTTTGGAACTCTACTTTTCTTGAAGTAAGTGCAATGATATTTATTATAATATATCTAAAACACATTTGTGTAATGCTCACATAGATTGATGTACTACCTCTGAAAAGTTCTTTTTTTTAAAAAACAGGATTATGCCACCTATAATTATCTTGATTTGATAGTGAAAGCATCTATCAGTCTTGATGTTTCTGCCAAGAACATTGTGCTGAAAAATCCTGAGACACAGGTAACATTTACTTATTTTTGTCATATGACTAGAGTTATATTGATTCTAATAAATCAAAAACTGGAAAAAAGATAAACAGCTTGATAAGACAAAGGGTACTTTATATATCCAAAAGTATGCAGACACCTTCTTATCAGTGAATCTAGCTACTTTAAGGTACACACATTGCTGAAACATGCATTCAGTTGCATACACATAGCTTGTATAATCTTCATAGAAAAGCATTGCAAATAGAACATGACACTCTGGAGCACATGAGCCTAAATTCACCATGCCCGGTGCCAAGCATCAGCTAGTGGGGTATTAGCGCCTCTAGCATTGGGCTGTGGGGCAGTGGAACTGTGTTCTCTGGAGTGATGGAGCTTCATCCAATACCTTTGGGACATGTTGCAGTGGAGTTGTGATCCAGAACTAATCATCCATTATCAGTACCTGACTAATGCTTTTGTGGCTGAATGCAATTAAATCCTCACAGCAAAGTGTAAAGCTTTCTCAGAAGGTTAGAGGCCACCACTGCAGCAAAGAGGCAAAACTTCCTTTTAATACTTTTGATTTCAAAAGAAATTTTGGATGAGCAGGTGTCTACAAACTTTTGGACAGGTTGCTTTCCCAGACCGGGATTAAGCCTAGTGTTGGACTACACAGCATTCTGAACAAAGATTCTCAGTTGAAAGGAAAATGTAGTCCAGGACTAGGCTGAATCCCTGTCTCAGAACCCATAGTGTATCAGCTGAAGATTTCTTTTTTAACTGGAGCATAAACCCTCCTACCAATGGTTAATATGTTCCTTTTTCTTCACTGAAGGTGAGATTGACTGTGTTTCCTGAATATACTGTGTCTCACTATGGTGGGGTTCCATGGTGGATAATCCTGGTGGCTGTACTAGCAGGCATACTGATGCTGGCTCTATTAGTTCTTATACTTTGGAAGGTAAGCCTAAGAGACTAGATTAGCAGATGATCATAGTGCTTTTAAGGTCACATTTTCCCTTTTTTTTGTTATCTACACTACCTTTCAAAAAGTTTGGAATCAGTTCCCATATTAACCATTTTCATTTGCTTATATCATTAAACTTCACAGGAGAAGGCAAAAAAACTTATTTAAAAAAACTAAACAAAAAACTTAGCTTTACTGTAAATAAGTGTAATGAGTAGTTTTGAAGCACTTTGGTTCATTCATCATTAAATTTTGGCATGATGTAAAGCACAGCTGCTATGCTCAAATGATGCAGAATAATAACCAAAAATGTAAACACATATATATATTTATCATTTTTTGGACAGCAATAAAACACAATAAAAACGTACACCGTGTAGATTTAAATGATTTTTCAGATGTTTTATTTAATATTTCAAGAATTCTGTGGACAAGAAGTAATTAATTAATATGCACTCATTTGATTGTATGAAAATTGTTTAGCAGGTTATCTGCTTTAAGATATCATCTGACTTTTGAAATATGATGAATTCTGGATATTTGTTTTATTATATCTTTATGCTCAGTGTTACATGGCTAATAATTATTTGAAATCTGTGAAGTTTCACCCGACAAACATATGGCGATAATTTTGCACACCTGTCTGCTACCAAAATGCTGTTATATTGTTGAAAACATTGATTCCAAACTTTTGAACAGCTATTCCAAACTTTTGATAGTTATGTATATTCCAGATATTGATTACTATTCATTAAATTATGTGAAATCCTTTTGTGTTTCCAACAAGATGCATATTCTCCACAGCCCTCAATAGTTGGAATATTATAGTTTTATGACAGCAAGCGTTTATATGTATCTCAGCTGTATTGTGGAAAACTTTGTACAAATTGTTGTTTGCAATGATGAACCACCTTGCTCCTTCCGTAGTGTGGTTTCTTCAAGCGTGCCCAAAAAGACCAATATGATGCAGCGTATCACAAAGCTGAGATCCATGCTCAGCCCTCAGACAAAGACAAGCTCTCCACAGAGGCCTAGAGGCCTTTCCTGGGTAAAATATACAAGCGCACAGGAGTGCCTCAGTCTGCAGTGGCATAAAGCTTTAACAATCACTAACGCACTTTTTTTGCTTTGCCAAAAAAAAAGAAAGAAAGAACAAAGAGCTTTCTTGTGAACAGTGTGCCTCGCTTGTCAATGCTGTGTGGAGTTCAGAATATAAATGTGTAATGATTTTGCACGTGCTCCATTTGTTGCTTTTCCTCTTTCTCCTGCAGTCCTCTAACTTGTCTTTCTTTCCTTTGTTTTTCCCATGTGTTTAAGGATGTTCCTTTACCAGTTTGACTCTTCTGAATGCTTTCAAGCATGCTCTGTGCACTCCCCAGATTTGTGTTTCAAACCTTCAGCTGCAAAAGAACTGTACTTCAAACATTTTTTCAATTCATCAAATGTCTGAATTATGCTAAACTGACTTCTTGTGTGCTCTTTCCATCAGTGTGGATTTTTCAAACGTTCCAAGAATGATGACAGCGTTCCTAAGTACCATGCTGTGAGGATCCGGAAGGAGACGCGTCACTTTAAAGACGATAACGTCATGTTTGATCCCTTTGAGAAAAAGCAGTGGATGACTACGTGGAGTGAGAATGAGAGTTACTCCTGAGACTTTGACCCCACTGGTGTGAGAGATTATACGACCATCCGGTGTCCAGTAAAGACTCAGGGGCTTGGATTCAGGACTTTATTCAGGACTTCTCTGTGTGGTCAAACTGAAGAAACAAGTAGCAATAGACTCTTGCTGGATTTGAACACAATGATGTTGCCATGTCCAAAAAGACCATACAAACAGCAAGTGCAAATCAAGGATATGTATATTTTTTTGCCTGAAAAGTCTTTGCTTATGGACTCATCTTTACTTACTGTTTTTGTATACTTTTGGATGATTCCTGAAATACTGAGATTGAACTGAGTATGTTTTTATTCTGTAAATATTGACATTCTTACAAATTGTTTATTTATTTTCTTTCTTGCTGAATTAGCCAAAGATTTTACAAATTCTTCCAAAAACTGTGAAATGAGTTTAAAGCAAGTGTCACAAGCAGATCAGATTCTGAGTATAGAAGTAAGTGGACAAATGCACAATGAAAGATGATGGAAATTCTTCACTCTGATAAAAATGAAACATTAGTCATACCTGAAATATTGGCTCTACGATAGAGTTTTAATTTCAGGAGACTCAGTAGCCTGGATATTTATATGGGTGTTTCTGTGCTAGAAAGTGGCTAATTCAGTTCATGATGACATAAAGGGAAATTCCATTTTTCAAAATTTCTGCTAAGTAAGTAATTAAGATGTAAACAAAGTCATTCAGAGTGGTTTGACGTGAAATGGCTCACTGTATACAAACTTATCAACTCAGACTTTCTTTACAGTGCTGGTGATAGGAACCAGGAGTCTTAGTGTCTATAATATGTGGCCTTTTTATGTGCTATCCAAAAAGATCAGTGTACCTACACATCTCATTTTATATATAATGTTGATAATGGTAAAATAGTGCTAAAACTCCAAAATGAGTTTTTCTTTCTATACAACACTCTGCCTGCATTTCTGTGCCTCTTTCTGTATTTTAAAAAATACGCTTTAGTACTAAACCTTATCTCAAAACTATTGTAAAACAATGTCTTCAGCATCAATATATATTTGTACTCACTTCATGTAATAATTTCTGTGAGGTAGCTTTTAGAGAGCTTACACGCTTCATCTGGTTCATATCACTACCACTTTAAAGAAATGTGAGTAGGTAGTTGGATAAAGAATAGAATCAGAGCAGGGGCAGTTGTGCAGACTCTATCTGTGGACTAGGAGTGAGGAACACTGCTAAACTGTATAACATGTCTATGAATGAGAATGAAAACAGTAAGTACAAAGTACTTTAGTGTAGAGGTGTAGTTCTATCCATTGAGGATTGCAATGACTAAGTCTGTGTTTTTCCATGACATTCTGATTTCACTAATAAGCCCAAACCAGTCCACATTTCACCTTGGATTTTAGCAGCTGAAACAGAATGAAATTAAGAACTGACTTGGGGTCAGTGATGGCTGTGGTAAATACCTCTGAAAACAGTCTGTATGCATTTTTAAGCAGCCTTCTATAATAACTCAATATTTGTGGGTTAGTACGCTAAATTAATTGTACTAGATTTAAAGTAACATTCCATTCTTTGTTTTAAATATTTGCATACATACACACATATGTATACGGCCCTTCTGACAGAACAGTGGTCATTTATGAAGGGTGCCACTAGAAACATGGCACAGTTGCACACAGTACAGGTTATTAGTCACCAGTAGTGGAGGCATAAAAATTGAGTTGCAACTTAAAACTGACTGTAAAAAAAAAGTTTAATAGGCCCATATTCTACATTTTACTTCTTTTCTTGGAGATCCACTTGAGCTTTGTTGTGTGGGTTTTTGTACCAAAAACAGTTGAAACTGATTTTAACAGGCTTTTTTTGTTACTATGCCCTTTAACACTGATATATGTAAATAATCTCTATTCAGAGTGGCTGCACTGTATTGCACCTCATTTAAAAAAGCAGCCTGGGCTGAAACAGTCCTTGTAACTTTAGTGTGAATGGGCGGGGATAAATTGCTGTTGGCATGACATCACAAAAAACAAATTGAACAAAATGCTCTTGCAGCTTAATTTTCTCATATGGACTGTATGAACTGGGGCATGACCGGTGTATTTCAAAACTTTAACAATGTTTACATACTGCATCAAAATATTTTGTGTCCAAAAAAGGTCAGGAAAATTAGTTTTTCCTTTTTTGATGTACTTAATAAATTGGCCACTGAATGTAATATTTTAGGTCTTGCACTGTGATAGATGTGCATGAAAAATGTAGTAGCTTTGAAAGTACAATAAAAACTCCTGCAATGCTTTGACATTATGAGATCAACATGTTTACGGCAGGACTCCAACTACATGTTTCATGTAACCTGTTTTTGTATGGATGTCTACTTTGATGCACCTTTTGTGTAAGAAATCTGTTGTTTTGCTGAGGAACAGAAATGTGGCTTAATAAAACTGAAGATTAAGTGCAAAAAACAGCTGCCAACTGTTTTGTTAGTAAAAAGAAAAGTGGTGACAGACGGAAATTACAGAATATTTTATTGATCTTGGAAAATCATAAAAATATAGCAAATAACTCTCTAAACAATACTGATTTTCTTGTATGATTATGTAATACAAGGTCATTCACATGAAGGTCTGGATATACTGCACATATTTGGATGCGGTTTTGAGCAGAAAGACTCTGACAGAATCAATGTTTTCATTCCTTCATAAAGCAAAGCATGTCAGCAATCCAGCATTTAAAAACATGGATCTGCCAAGACAGTAAAAAAGCACATATCTTGCTTGCTGCAGTATACAGCTGCTGCACATAATCAGATTCTAAGTCTAAGCCTAAGTGTTTTTAGGCCTCAACTTGTGCAAAAGTCCCCTTTCCCCAAAAACAATCACAACGCTCTAACAGACACAAAACTAACCAACAAAAATGTAAACACTTCAAAATCTCAGAACATTTTTCACAACCAAAAATAATCTTTTGGGACAATGTACTATTGTAAAGATATACTTTTCCAGTTATTGAATATATTGTAACTGTTGTAGAACTATTAACTATAGTAAAATGATGTTAGTGCAATTTCGTAAGTGGATATTGGCAAAAAGTAATAATACAACAAGAACATGTTTTAATAACTTCGCTAAAATTGAATAGTGCTCAGTTTGAACTATAATGTTCCATTTGGAATTTGGAATGTCAGCATAGATGTATCAACCACAGGAAGGTGACAAGTTTAAAAGGAACCATGAAGGCATTCTTGTGAGGAAATGTGCACTGACCACTGTATTATCCCTTTCATCCCTTTAAAAAAAAAAGTATAAAAAATAACCCTTACAAAAGTATGACATTCAAAACTTCTCCCTCTGAAAAATACGTTTAACATTGGTAACAGTGTAAAATTAGCCTTAGAATAAAACGCTTCTGTTAAAAAATAATCTTGGACTTTATGTTTGAAGGAAGATCAAGTGTTTTCTGGCTTGCTTTAAAATTATGAGCTCAGCAGATAGACACTTCCTCCTACATTACCTCTTTTATACTGCTGATCCTGAATCTTACATTTTGCCATTTCTTCCGTGAGCCTCACTGCTGGGCTCTGTGTCTGGTCTCTCGGACATGGCTGTGCTCGCTTTGGTGCCTGCTGGTGTTGGCTCCCTGCTGTGCTGTGAGCGGAGGACCTGCTCACTGGGTCTCTTCCATGAAGGACGGGTGGCGATCCAGAGAATAAGTCCCCCAAACACGCTTATCAGTAAGCCAAGGACATTAACAAATGTGGCTTCTTCAGGAGAATCTTTATATGCCAGACCTTTCCTATAAGAACAAGACAAAAGAAGACCTGTTACATGTGTTTTATGCATCTTGTTACGGAATAGAAATTCGACACGTAACATTTGATTCGATAAAACCTGTAAAAACTGCCGAAGCTATGTTTGGAAATATTACAGCACTTCAGCTTGATATGACTGGTGTTACTGAGTTTGACCACAGTGGTGCTTATAAGAAACAAGACACAAAGTACGGGTTTCAGAAGACACGCTTTGCATGATAAAGCACATTCAGCATTTACCCCCTGAGCAGTCAAAACCTATAATCCTGCATACTTACAGGGCAAATATGAGCTTCTCAGTAATGCCCATGAGAGCAGCAGCAATCACACTGGTAAAGATAAACAGGCCACTGTACACATGTATAGGCATAAATACAGCTCGCAAGTGTACTGGGCTTACGGGAAGGAGGTAGATGCCAATGCCCAGTACAATCTGTTCAATTACAGAGAAAGAAAGAAGAATAAAAACAACTAGTCTGCTTAAGCAATACACACAGAAATGAGTACATATTTGAATTCTTATTGACCTGTGAAAAAGGTGTGAATCTTACCTGTAGTGAGTACAGAATGATTGCAGTTAACCCTACCCAACTGTGCAGGCTGTACATGTTGGGAATGTTCTTTGTGTTATGAAAGTCAAACACTGCTACCAGAGAAATAGCAGCCAGGATGAAGGCCAGCACATTCAGGCCTGCATGAATGAACTTCATCATCAACTTACTGCACTTCCACGTCCATGGGAGCCTGTACACAACAATTGCTGGAGTAAAAAGAAAAAGATCACTTGGACGTGTATCTGGTTTCTGTTAGAGCGAAACACTTCTTTATGCCATTACAGACCTGACTCTTGATAAAAATCTTCCTCTACAGTAAATACATATGTACACATTTTTACATATTTGTCACAGTCTCTGTTAAACACTGTGCAAAGTAGCCCATCTCTTGGATAAAACACCTTGTGGTATAATGCCCCAAACTATATACTGACCTTTCTTTAGCTTACATGGTTAACTTCTAACATTACACTCTTTAAACTGGCCTGTCAATGCCCATGAAATGGGGTACAAACCCCCTTAAGAACAATGGGCCTCATTCACCAATATCAAGTTTTTTTCTTAAATTTGTCTTTAAGAAAGGTCAGATTCATGACGTGTTCTTAAACTGCAGAACTGTTTGCACCTTTGTGCTCTTGGGTGTGTAGATTCTGTTCTTTGCTAAGAACAAATCCCAAATTAAGAAAACACTGGTGAATGTCAGAATCATTGTGAAAAAGTGGGTTTTAAGAAGAAATTTCTTCTTATCAACGGTTGGTGAATGAGGCCCAATACCCATTTAATGGTCCTGTAAAATTATACCACATTTGTATATGAGTTTAGCAGAAAGACAAAAGGCATCTTCCATCAACTGACATCTGATTTTTACAGCATGTAAACAAAGCAATAACATTACACATATAACTAATTATTCAAAAGCACAGATGACTAGTGGACGTGACCTTACATATTAAGTGTAAATATGACTGGCTAAAAAACTTCCATACGAACTCCTCTCCAGCAAGATCGGTAATCTCACTCAATTTTGGCTAGCTAGCAATGCTAAAGGATCGCCTGCATCATTTATGCCCGCTACTGTATATGTGCAAATGCTAGTTCATCTGTAAACTACAGTTATCCACCGGGTTCATCATGATGATTAAATACTGATGACATATGCTGGGTCTGAAATGGTCCCCATATCACTGTAGGACACTACCATAGTGAACAGAATTTGTGCTGGTAGCCGATTTCAGACACTAAGGTTATACAGGTTTGCTCATTACTCACAAACAATGCATTGCATTGTGCATTATGGGTATTACCTATCCTAGGGTACACTAGTTGTACAGTACTAATTGCAGTGCACTGTGGGATTGAGTGTGCTGGATATTCTGCACTATATTTTCAGAGAACCTTACAAAATGGCCAAACCCCAAAATAGTGCACTATAGTGAACAGGACAGAGTTTTGGACACAGCTTAAGCCTAACTAAATACTATTTTGGGACAGTATGTGTGGGCCTTTTGTCTGAAACAACTGAGTTTTATAATTTCACTTCTAAAGGAAAAACCATGTCCTGCCCCCACCCATATATTTTTAAAGGTTCCAGGCAAACAGTTCCCAGGAATGCAGCCACCCAGATGAAAATCCAACATTAGCCAAAGCTCAGACCTTCAGTTGTGGTTGTAGGAGACTGACTGGTCCAATCATTTGATCAGGAGAGAAAAGAAGGACGTCTTAACCGGGAGAGCGTCTTATCACCCATTTAAATCTAATCATCCTAAATGTGATGTTTCTGCGTTTTAAAATCTAAACAACACTAGACCCCAGTCATTCTGTTCAACCAGTGTGTCCTTCTTTTAACATAACAGTCGTGCAGAAAATGTAAAACTTAACAAACGCCTTTACATCAACTATCGTCATAAGAGTTTCTTGCGAGGTCACGTGATCTGGAGTTGGTCAAGTTGCTATTTCTCCACTGGACTCTGTGCTGTTCTGTGTAAAATCTCAGGAATTTGAACACAGTTGCTACACGGTAGTAAACTCGTAAACCCGTTCTTGGCTATTTCTCACAAAATCGTGTGTCGCTGAAAATTACAGAACACAAAAGGGTTGCACGCCATTACACAAGTTACCAACCAAACTTCTTACCAATTCCTTGCAGAAAAATAAAGCCGATCACAACCAAAAGAGGATGCCAGTTGAACTCGGCCTCTTTTCCATCCCATCCAAGCCCCTCACGGAAGTGCAGAACCCATCTGAGGACGAAAACTACAGAGACGAAGCCCACCGCAAAGGCGAAAATCAGCAGAGCGAGGAACAGCCTGTAGTTCTCCATTGCTGGTGTGTCACCGTTATGAGGAAAAACACTATAGTGAGCTCACTGGAGGAATTCCGAGAGGTCAGTTCGGGGGCTGGCTCATTCTCAAGCTGCTCTCAAAACCAACTTCGTCTGTCTTTTTTTCCCCCTTTCCTTTTTTTTTTTTAGCCAGTCACCGTTTTGTAACTTGCCACATCCACCGCCGTTACGCAAGGGATAATGGCGAAATTCACCATCACATTGAACGGTGTTGACTACGTTTACACGGGGGTTTCGGGCTTTTATTATTGTTATTAAAGATACTTGAAAGCTTTTTGAGCGCAATAGCTGAAGACTACACGCTGGTGTTTTATTGTGTTCACCACAGAAAACCTGACGTCACTGAGAACCAGTCGAGATTTAAAGAGGAAATGACATTAACAGCCCACTTTCACATCAACAGAAATCATACTTTAATTCCGTCTCTTGGTTTTATTCAAACATTGAAACTTTGGTCTTTTAAACATGGTAAAAAAAAACAAACAACCCATTATTATTAGCTTTAACATCCTATTACAAACTATTTTCCTGCTGAAATGTGAGTACTTTAAAAGTCTAGATGAATTATACATATTTGGCAGTGTCATCTTAAGTTCTTCCTTCGGTTCATCTTGTAAACATGGCAGCTAAAGTTGTTGTTTCTCTCTTGTTCAATGTGGATGACTGTGTCTCTGTCAAAGTAGATTTCATGACTGTAGGTCTGAAAGAAAGAAATACTTATTTGTAAAAATTGCTCTCGAAAAAAAGGAACCAACTGTAAAATCTTGTTTAAAAGATGAGGTATACTCACCACATCCCACGGTTCCTCAAGGGCAATTCTCTTCATTAATACTCCACTTTTGTTATCATGGAGTCGAACACTGGCCTGTCCCACACCCTCCTCTGTGGGACTCACATCCACAATAGCCAAGAGATCCAGCTCATCCTCATACTTAGCCATCTTAAATGTCTGCAAACCATCAAAGGAAGTACAATTGTATATAATGAATATACACATTCATCTGCTGTATAGTTTGTTATCTCCAGTTCCTTACTTTAATATACAAACTTCAACTCCAATAAAGTTGGGACAGTATGTGAACTGCAAATTAAAAACAAAGCAGTGATTTGCAAATCTATTTTGACATGTATTTAAATGAAAACAGTACAAAAACAAGTTATGTAATATTTTAACTTATCAGCTTTCTTGTCTGTGTAAATATATGCTCATTCTGAAGTTGATGCCTGCAACACATTGCAAAAAAGTCAGGACAGGAGCAATCTGTGACTAGGAACATTGCGAAATGTTCAAAGAAACATCCTAAACAGATGGGTATAAAGATAATCCAATTAAAGCCTAGTTCTTTATGAGCAAGGATTGGTCAAGGAACAACACTGCAACAAAAGTGTGTCAGCAAACAATCTAACAGTTGAAAAACTTATTACTTGTTACTTAATGCCATGGTTTGAAGGTACATTAGGGCCTGATGTGTGGGCAGCACATCTGTGAAGGGACCATTAAAGATGAAAAGGTATATACACATTCTGGAGTAACATATGGTGCCTTCTAGATGCATCTTTTGCAGGGATGTATATGCTCATTTCATCATGACAACCCAAAACACATTCTGCATGTGTTACAGCAGCATGGCTGTAAAATCAGAGAGTTTGGGTGGCTAGACTGGCCTGCTTGAAGTCCAGCCCTGTCACCCACTGAAATGTGTGGTACATTATGAAGCGCAAAATACGACAACAAAGGCCCTGTACAGTTGTGCAGCTGAAGACTCGAATAACAAAGAATGAAGGGGAAAAAAACAGGTTTCAAAACTGGATTAATTTGTGTCCCAAAACGGTTATTAAGTGGTAAACAAACTCCTGTCCCCTTTTTTTTTTTGGAATGTCCTGAAGACATCAAACTTGGAATTAGCCTATATTTACAAAAAGGAAGTTAATAAGGTAAAGCATCAAGTTTTTTTTAAAATACAGATCCAAGGGGATTTACAAAACGCTTTCTGTTTTTATTAGCATTTCACATACTGACATAACATTTTGAGAACTGAGGTTTTTTCTAATGTAGTTTGTAAAACCTTTTACAATAAAAAGCCAAATTATGTTTTATCTATGTTTTAGTGACCCATTTTTTTTTCAAATACAGGGCATCAAACCAACGCCATACCATGCTTATATGATTTTTACAAAAACGTCACATATAATGTTTGTTGTTACAAGGGCTAAATTATTGGCACAAGTTAATTCCAATATAGACAATTTAATTAAATCTGGAGAACTGCTGAAAAAAATTTGCTGATGAGCTTGAGTACTGTGCCCCCAAACGCACATAATACATGCCTGCTGGAAACACTACTGATAATTAAAATTGTAATTCAAAAGAATAAACTTAAAGTGCATTTTTGTCTGTGTGGAGAAAATATTTTTTGAGTGTTTGTGTGTGCACTAAGAGTGTATGACTTAATACTTATCTACCTCTTTTTCAGGATCATCATCCAGGTGTTGAAATCTCCTCTTCACAGTGCGGCCAGAGGAGGTCACCATCACTTGGGAGGAGGCCTGCACAGAAAAGTTAATATTTTTTAATCAAAAATCATTAACATTTCATAACTTGTCAAGCCTACAGCAGAACATTTGTTGAAATCTTGTTTGTGGTCTTGTTCATCAATCAATGAGTGTATGAAAATGGATATAGCCAGATATCGAAGTTAAATTGAAATTGAAGAACAGACTTGCCCTCCTGTCTCGAGATGTAGTGATAGAGAAATCATGGACCACCTCATAGTGCAAGTTGAATCCGGTTTCTTCTCTGATCCTTAGAACACTTTAAAGGAAACAATAACCAAACATTCAGATACAACTACACTACATTAACCACGTGCCTTAACTTTATTTATCAGAGCCTCACTTTATGGTGCTGGGTCCAGCGTGGATGATCCTGCCTGAGTCATCAGGGTGGAAGAAAATCCAATCTGCCTCCAGCGAGTCACACTTCATGTCTTGTATGCCATTCTTTGCCTGTTTTAAGGGAACTCATGTCAGCGAAGCATACATAAGAGATTAGAATCAATTTGAAAGAGAGAGTCTTTTAAAATAAATTGTTTCCCAACAACACTTTTTCCTCTACAATGTATATACTTAAGTACATTTGAAACTAAAGAAATAATTAGACAGCAACCTTCATTTTTCTTTTAATTAACTTTTTTGATTTGACTACTGTATCCATCTCTGTAAATGGTTGCAGTTGGGGCTGTGTACAGCCTATGCTACCTGTAGACAATTCTCTACAATTACTGTCAAACACACCTGCTTGACACTGGTAGTGACATGCTCCAAGAGCTCTCAACTATTTTCTCCCACTCACTGCACTGGTGCAACACTGCAAAGTCTTCAAATAAACAAAGCCTTAAGCAGGCTTAAATAACTCTCTATAGTGCAAATGACACATGGACTGTATGTATGAATCTAGAGGTAGCACTATGATTATCATTACTGAGTATTTTATGCTTAACAGCAACACTAACTTTGACAGAGTCTTTAAGTCAATTTTAGATTCCATCTTAAAAAAACCAACCTCTAAACTAATCATTCTGGAGTTGATTCTTTACTAATTACAAGACTAAATACTGCTGCCCAAGGACACTGCTGGCTGCATTTCACTGGTTGGTTGACTATTCTTAGTTCAGTAGTGACACTGAGGTGTTTAAAAACTTCAGCAGCACTGCTGTGTCTGGTCTGCTTGTACCAGCACAACACATACTAATGCACCACCACCGTGTCAGTGTCTCTGGAGTGCTAAGAATGATCCACCACCCAAATAATACTTGGCTCTGTGGTGGTCCTGTGGAGGTGCTGACCACTGAAAAAGAGGGAAAGGGTTAACAAACTATGCAGAGAAACAGATGGACTGCAGTCTGTAACTGCAGAACTAAAGTGCACCTATACGGTAGGTGGACCTGATAAAATGGACAATGAGTGTAGTTACAAGAAGATGTACTTACTGAAGTGGCTGTTTAATGTGTGGCGCATGTGTAAATAATTACCAGGGCACCATCTCTGACTGAGCAAATGTGGTGAGTTCCCCTGTCTCTCTTATGGTTAGGTGTGTAGATGTAGTGCCATGGATGGCCGCCAATCTGGATCCCATTATCAAAGTATGACATCTCGAACAGCACAGGAGGACACTCTGGCATGAGGTGAAGGGAGAAGCATAAGTAGTTACATATTACTGTCTTTCATAACTATAAGAGGCTCTGCCCATTCACTAACACAGGGTCTGTTAGAGGTTGTTCAGTACCATGGAAGAAAGGCTCAAAATATTCTATAAAAATGTCCTGCTTTCTTGAACAGATCAATTACACCATGCGTTAAAGTTGGTGTAAGGACAATATTTGCTGCAATGTTCATTAGAAACTGATGGTGATCATTCACCTTTGATCTGAATGTTCACTGGAATGCCATATGGTGCATTTCCCACTATTCCTCTTGCATCATACAAATCACACTGCTGTCCCAAAACCAGCTCCTTAGTCCTGAACTGGAACGAAAGGTAATAAGCTGACAAACGTACAATCTAAATCCACAGATTTAGACTCACTTCCATTTCAAGACTATAATACCTTGATGTCCAGAACATTACCTGCTTCATAATGTATTCAAAGCTGTAAAGCTTTACACATTTGGTGTTGTGCGACACTACCAAGACTCCTTGGGACAGGAGCACATCAACCACAGATTTCCCAAAGACCTAAAAACAAAAACCTATCAGTCATTTTCAAAACATACTTTTAACCACTATTTGATAAAAAGTATGGCAAAGTTTGGTTTACTTTTTTGCTGATCTCCAACAGTCCTACAACATCAAGAGGAAATACTCTGAATATGGCTAAATGCATGAAGACGTTATTATCAACGCCAGCCTAAGAAAAAGACAGAGAGAGAAAATGTAAGATCTTACTCCAACTCTATTGTGCACAGTATGAAAAAAGAACGGAATAATGAAAAAACAGATCCGCTTCACCTGTCGTGCTAATGGTGTCTGTTTCTGCTGAATGGATTTGACATAAAATGTTTCCTGTGGAATATCCCAGCCCAGAGATCTGTCAGGGCATAAGGGTTAACACAGAGATTACCACTACTGAAACTAGTGTTTCATAGCCTGCTCAAAACTAAACCATTTCAAAATCAAAGTCACAGTGCAATGCTAGTTTATGGGCACAACTCAAACTTCACTTGCTCACTTGTGTTATAGCTGATATTACAACCAGATTACCTGAATCTGAAATGAGGTGAGAGGTAGACTCTTTGTAGCGTTTCTCCTGTGTCTGCTGAGAGGCGATACAGCCAGTTATTGGCCGTTAAGGCCAGCAGACAGGGCTTCTGCTCTGAGGCATGTGGGAGCACCTTATCCTGTAATAAACATATCATAGTTAAACTGCAGGGGTTCATGGTACCATACATAATCATTTCTTTTCGCTAATTTTCAAATTACAACATACTTTATGAGTGCACTTACAAGAGGACACTGGCATAATAAGGAGTCCTCGATCTTTTCAGTTTTGGACCGCCTTGGTAACTCATACAAGAGCTGCGGCTCGGGTGTCAGGCTGAAATTCATTATGTATTTACACATAGTTAAATTTGACCAATTAAATTTGAATCCGCAGCAAAAACAATAGCACTGGGCTGTGCATTTACCTGCTGTAGCAGTTCCTGTAATTCTCAAAGTATATCCTTCCACTTTCATAAGAGATGAGGGACTTGGAAGATTTTGTCCACACCTTGGTGAAATGTGCACCATCCTTGCATAATAAGCAGCATAAATTAACAACCAGTAACAATAAGGGCCGCAGCAACAGAAAATAACATAAAAAAATGAAAGAGTTAGCTAAGCAACATACCTGGAGAATGATATTTTTGAGAATCTTGAGATTTTCTCCTAGTAGTGTACCGAAGTCATTGGAGGTTATCCCCCTTGTCCTGAAGCCTAAAGCAGTGCAGGCGTTCTTTATTCGCCGTTTTGTCGCTAGGGGGCGCAGGACAGAAGACTGATCCAAACACACGGAGGATGATGTTGACACCATTGATGGGATTTAGACTGGCTAGCAAAGTCCATCCAGGTAACCTATGTCGCCAGGACGTTTAAACTCAGCTGTCTTATTTAGGCTTCCTCGGCAGAAAAACTGCAGCGTCCATATTCACTTCCACGGTAGCAGCTTACAACCACCCGAGTAACTTACATTATCTTATCTTACTGCATGGCTGATACTCTTAGGTTAGCCAGTTAGGTTAACCTGCTTGCTAAGCTAAATGTTAATGAAAGCATCTACCTAACTAACACTGGTAAATAAACGCGACTGACGCTGCAGGTTGGTGATTTGAACATGTTAATCCAATGGCTTTCGCATGAAACTCGGTTTAGCTGTGAGTGCAGTTAGACGTGGGCTACCTCGTTCATTAGTTTTCTGTTTTTAGCAAACTAGCCGGCTAACTAGCTAGCTAACGTTTCTCCAGTCTGCACCGGGCCCACTTCGTGTGTTTTAGACACGTTCAGGTTGGTCAGTTGTTATATATGCAGAATAGTTTCAGTGCTTCACCAGTTTTACCTCGTGGATGTAACTATGCAAAGCAAGAGTATTCATGAGTTTAAGTAGTGTTAGAGTCCCTCTCCACTCACTCCGCTAAAAGCTTTGCCGTTTCACTCCACCTTCCCCTCGGTCAGATGGGGAACCCGCAGAAAAAGCCCGAAAACCCGGGTGAAACTATCGAACTGATAAAGTATCACTCCACTCCAGTGAAGTTAGAGTCGGAGAGAGACTCCTGAGGATTCTCACTTACTCGATTTCGCTCCCTAACCCGAGTGTTCAAACATCACCCCGGAGAGAGCGCCCACAATGCACTGCACGACATCATCTTAAAGGGGAACTCCACCGATTTTACATTTTTTTGCATAATTCCGTGGGTGCGTTATAAACAAAACCATTGAGAGTGGTTTGATGTGGAGAAAGTTACAGACTCAGATTTCTTTACAGTGGTGGTGATGGGAACCAGGGGTCGCCATATCCACAACACAAATATAGCCATTTTATTTTCTATCCAAAACCACCGATGAAACTCCACATGCCTTCTCAGTTTTTGTGTGTGATGTTGATGATGGTACAATAGTGGAAAATCCGGGAAAAAGTACGTTTCCTTTGGGGATTATTTTGCCCTGCATGTACCCCTCCACCATGAATGCATTCAAGTAAATGGATTAACAAGACGTTTTAGGCCAAAACAATATTACAACACTATGATAAAACAATGTCTCATGCATTGTATTACAGCAGATTCATAACCGTTTCATGCAATAACTTCCTGTGAGGGAGCTTTTAGAGACATTAAACTCAGACGTCTGGTTTCTTTCACCAGCACTGTGAACAGTTCGTTTAAGTAAGTTTCTCTAGAACGGAGCATTTCACACCAAACCACTCTGAATTACTCTGTTTACATCTCAACCATTAAATTATGTAGAAATTTTGAAAAATTTGTGAAGTTCCCCTTTAACTCTATCGCTGCACATCAATTTCAGAAATGTACATTTTTATTCTGGCTTGCAAATATAGATGTAGTAGTTCAGTGTTTTTTTTTTAATTTTTTTTATTATTTACGTATTTGCTATTTTTGATTACAGAACTAAGCAATCTTGTTGTTACAAAAAATTGTCTGTTTCAAGAGTTAAGTGTCCAGAAATATTGGGCGATATTGTTAGCAACTTTTACAGATTTTCTAAACAATATTTAAAAAAATGTGCAAGATGGGATATTTTTATACAAGCTACTGATAAATTTCTGATACAAATCTTTTTGAGGGAGCGTAAATGTTATAATTTACCCTAGTATCAGGGTTTATTGTGACAGAATGAGGGACCGAGGGCTAGTTGTAACATTTGCTGTATACATCTACTGAACAGAGGCAAACACAATACATTCAATACAGTTTTATGCTGTTTAAATCAAAAGAGCTTTCCAACCTAAATACCTAAAATTATATGCTTCAAAATAACTATCATTAATAAAAAAAGTGTCAAAAACATTTGGCACATTTATTTTAGACCACAAAGCAGAACAGCAAATATCAGCATGATACAACTAAAATATATCATTAAGTTGGCTTTCTATACTCAAAAAACTAAATGCTATTCCCCCTACAGTTTTTGAGCTAGATTTATATAACTTTGCAGGATCGTAGTACCTATACCCGATTAGGTTGCTTTTGCTTTTCTAAGGAATCCGACGTTCGGTTTTCGTAAAATTATCGTTCAAAGATTATATATTTTTCCCATAGGAATGAACGGGCAGAATGTTGGCGACATTCAAATTTGTGATGTCACAATGAGCACCTCTCACACACACACTCACGGACGGAACACATAGTCTCACACGCTCACAGCCTAATGCTCCGCAGCATCAGCACAAATAATGAATTTTTCAAGGTGGAACTGCTTTTAAGGTAGCACTGAGTTTAAGATGGCACTGAACTTAAGGTGGAACTTCATTTAACAAAGCATTAAATTTAAGGTGGAACTGCAATTAATATAGCACTTAACTTAAGGTGGCACAGAATTTAAGGTGAAACTCTCTGTAAGGTAGCACTAAAGTTAGGGTGGCACAGAATTTAAGGTGGAACTTCAATCAACATAGCACTAAACTTAAGGTGGCACAAAATTTAAGGTCGAACTCTCTTTAAGGTGGCACAGAATTTAAGGTGGAACTTTATTTAAGGTGGAGCTGCATTTAGGTTAGCACTAAATTTATGGTGGCAGTGAATTTAACACCACATTTAAGGTGGAACTGCTTTTAAGGTAGCACTAAAATTAAGGGGAAACAGAATTTAAGGTGGAACTTTAATTAACATAGCACTAAATTTAAGGTGGAACTTCAATCAACATAGCACTAAAATTAAGGTGCCATGGAATTTCAGGTGGAACTCTCTTTAAGGTAGCACTAAAATTAAGGTGGCACAGAATTGAAGGTGGAATTTCAATTAACATATCACTAAATTTAAGGTGGCACTCAATTTAAGGTGGAACTGCAATTACCATAGCACTAAATTTAAGGTGGCACAGAACTTAAGGTGGAACTCTCTTTAAGGTAGCACTAAAATTAAGGTGGCACAGAATTTAAGGTGGAACTCTTTTTAAGGTGGCACAGAATTTAAGGTGGAACTTCTTTTAAGGTGGCACAGAATTTAAAGTGGAACTCTTTTTAAGGTGGCACTCAATTTAAGGCGGAACTGCAAATACCATAGCACTAAATTTAAGGTGGCACAGAACTTAAGGTGGAACTCTTTTTAAGGTGGGACCAAATTTATGGTGGAACTTCGTTTTAGGTAGCCCTAAAATTAACGTGGAACTTCATTCACGGTAGGACCTAGCAACAAATTATCATCCAACACAGATACTGTGGCTTCTGCTTAACAACATTTTGGCAACTTTTTAACAACTGTCAACTGTCAACTGTCTTCAACCATTTTAACGTTTTAATGTAATTAACTTGCTTTTTCAAGCCAACTGAAAGTTTGTTCACAAACTTTCCCTTTCTAGTTTTAATTACATCTGTAGTACATCTATATCATTCATGAATCTGTGAATTAAAAGTTCCAAAAAATTAACTGTTTTGAATCTGTATTGGGGTTGAGAGGTTTGGGGTGGTCATGGTTGAACTTTTCTCAGTATTTATAATTGTTTGGCAAAGTTGGCTAGCTCTCACTGTGAGTTGGTTACATGCCTCAAAACAGTGCATATTTCAGCCACCAAGAGACTTATTTTAACAAAATGGGTATGAATTAGAGGTGGGCGATATGTCAAAAATATAATATCGCAATACTTCAGTACATTTTCACGATGCACAATATGCCACAATTTTTTTCCCAGACATCTGATCAGTTGGAACAGAGAAAAAAGAACCAGTAGTGCTACATTAAAAAAAAAAAACCATCAAAACGCTGACAATATCCACAATATGTTCAGAAAAGCATATTGTATTGTATTATGACATGATTTATTACAACAATATATATATATATTATATTGTTGTAATAAATTTATCACAACAATATATATATATTGCTCAGCCCTAGTGTGAATTATTATTATGTATGTTTTACCCAAAGCTGTGTTACATTTCATCACATGTTAGGTTGTGCCTCTTTCTGACTTGAGTGGAACACTCACAAGATTAAGTTATCAGTGCTCTGTGGTCTTTGTGGTTTGCTTTGTTTATTCCTTAAAAAAAGTGAAATTAAACTGAAAGATTTTGAAAAGTAAATAGTTATTTACTAACATACTACAGCTCTCCTGATCAAATGAAAGAGGCAAAATGAGAGGACTGTGGAAGTTGACAGTGACTGCTGTAGCCCGCGGTGTTAGACACATTCCCTTCAGACTCCACAGTGGACGGCCTCCTGCACCGCTAGGAGCCAGAATTCTAACCAACCCCGACGACATCTTCCAGCATAACATGTGGTATGACTATCCAGTAACATTTCATTATTTTAATTGATTCAAGAACCATAAGAAGGTGTACTGAGCAGTTTCTGGTATAGGGGAAACAAAAATTTACTCAGTCCCTTTTAGTTAACTCTTAACCTCATTCACAGCAAACGGTCACTCAAAAACTTGTTTCTGATTAGCTGACAAAGGAGAATGCTTACTCCTGTTACTGTGCTTAAGGGATCATGTTCAGTGGTCACCGGAAGAGTTTGAAGAAGCCAGACAAAAAGCAGAAGAAAACTCCAGAGAACGGATTCCAATAGAAGAGCAAGGTAAGGTCGTCCCAAACCAATAATATTTTGATTCTTTTCAGAATGATTACTGCAATGTATATGAACTATAGCTGTCATATCAGCAATCAAGTAATGTACAGATTATTTTGACAATTAGTTACGTTTTATAAAAGGCCAAATAATAGAAATGGGCCTTACTGAACATGACCTAACTAACAGACCATGAATAGCTTTTCAAAGATTAAAAAAATGTTGCCTTATTTTCTAAGATAAGAAACATTTAAAATACTTTAAAAAGAGCATTGCAGAGTTACAGAGGAGATCAATTTTACTTGAAAAAACCAAGTAATCAAGTTTAATCAGTTAATTGGGGCAGCCCCAATGTGAACATGTGTTGAAGTTTGTTGTACTGACATTGAGGCTAACTAGTTTGTTCAGTTTTAAGCTCTGTGTATGACTTCCAGTTAGGTATGACAGAGACGCTAACATGTATTGGAACGGATTTTATGAGATGCACCAGAACAAGTTCTTCAAAAATCGGCAGTGGCTTTTCTCTGAGTTCCCTGAGCTCTTGCCCCAGGGCTGTGAGGCAGACCATACCTCATGGGGGCAGGAGAGTGGGGTGACTGACCTGAACAGCCAAGGAGGCTGTCACAAAGACTTACTCATTGACCTTCCTGTACTTGGACAACAGCAGCAGCACAGCAGTTCCAATTCTGCAGTAAAATCTCACAATAGTGTTGCTTTCCCTGGACAACATGCTTCCTTCAGGATACTCGAGGTCATTAGGATTTCAGATTTCATTTAATTTTAGTGCTTGATTCAAGAATGGTTAATCGCATTGTTATTTAGCTTATGAATGAAATATTATTCATATCCTTTTTAGGTGGGCTGTGGTGCCGGCAACAGTGTGTTCCCCATCATCAACACCATCAGGTCAAAAAGCAGACAATCATGTTTTTGTTTGTTTCACTGTGTAAAGCCAGCCTTTTGTTTTACTGTGTAAAGCCAGCCTTAAACAAAAAATCATATTCAAATCACAGTCAACAGATCTGAGATTGAGGCCCAATGTCTTCCGTTATGTAACCATGTTGAGGTTTGGGCCACACAGCTTTAGAGGTTCTCCTCGAGCATTCTACTTAGTGAGCTCTGTGAACAAGTAAACAATATGAGCATGTCTGTTAAAGAAGAAATATTTAGGATTTTATGTTTCAATTAAAAGGTTCTCCATAAATCTGTTGCCAACAATAAATGAGTTGCATATCAGTGCTTCTCTGCTTTGTTTAAACTTAAATATTATAAAAATATTACGAATGTTTGGGCTTATTCTTTAAATCACATTGACCAGGTGGCCAAACATGTCAAACATTATCACTCAAAACCTTTTTATCTTTGAAAATAATGCAATTAAACTTTTATATTTGCCCTTGATTTTTTTATATTTAGTAAGAAAATTGTTAAATTGTTTTTTTCATGAAGAAGTGTACAATATTTTATGTGTGTTTTTTTCCTTCCAGGGAGAGTAATGCATTCCTGTACTGCTTTGATTTTTCTTCTCGAGCGATTCAGCTTGTGAAGGTAAAAAACTTCTGCAGTTAACATGAAATTAGATGTAACCAGTGGACCTTATCAACATTCAGCAATGAAACCCTTGAGAAAACTGTCATTTTATCAGACAGACAACAGTGGCTCTTCCCAGCCTTCATTTTGTGTTATCCTCATCCATTTTGCTGACAGAAGATCAGTCAGTCAAAATGGCTGCCGTGTCTGTGCGGTGTGCCTGTTGGCCTGGTGGATATTTGATGCTGTCAGAATGCCGAGGCTTTTGTCAAATGGCAGCGGCAGGCTGCTAGCACACTGAATACGTTAGATTGCACAGGGACAGGGACATTTAGTTTGCATTTTTCAGTTTTCAGAAACTAACATTAAATTGAGTTTGCATGGTGATTTTATGTATTCATGTGGGTGCTTCGTTAATCATGCAGTTGACAATCAAAAAGTAATTGCAATGAATTATTCAATTACATCCAATAATCACAACAGGTATTATTTTAATAATTGTAAGTGATTATACCAAATTATCCACTGTTATCTTACACTATGATCTATAACAGTAGGGTGTCTGATCACGCTGGAGATCAACCCTCTCCAGTCTCAGTCTTGTTCAGTCTTCAGTCTTCTTAGTGTTCTATTCTACATTTTTCTACGTTATACGTTTCCCATAAAGTTTACTTCTGAAATTTTTGAGGCTCTATGTGCCAAAAACAGCTATAATTAATTTTACATGACCCTTTCCAACCTCCTCTTTATCCCCTAGAATTAAAAGGCTGTTTTTAGGGTATCTTTAAGACTAACACATCTTGATAGATTAATGGTATGTAATGTGAAATGAATGGTACCTTTAAAACTTCAATAGTCTATAAATACTACACATTTCATTTAAAAAAGTGAGGAAAATTTGGTTTTTCATGATGAGCCATTTAACACATCTTCAATGCTCATATGTGCCTAAAAACCTTGATTCTGGCAATTATGTTTGTTAGACTAGGGCAGGACGTTACTAAACTCTGCTCAAGTTTAGAAGTAGATTTTGGCAGTTATGATTTAAGTCATTTAAGGACAAGGCCTCTTTTTTGCCCTCTTTCAGGAGCATCCAGACTACGACCCCGCAGTATGCCATGCATTTGTGCAGGACGTGTGTGATGACGCACCCCTTTTTCCTTTTCCTTTTGAGAGTCTGGACGTTATTCTAGTGGTTTTCGTGCTGTCTTCCATCCATCCTAAAAGGTAGGATACAGGTGTGGGGAGGAGAGCACAACAGCCATGTGCGCATAGGCTTATAAATCACCTGCTACTATGCAGACATCTATTTTTCTGACAAAACTGTCTCTAGATTTACTTCCTTCAAGAACATACCCTGTCTGTTTCCTGCATACTGATTGATTTCTGTTATGCTGGAATTTCTAACCCCATAACCTCATTCTTGACTTAAAAAAACTGCTTCTCTTAACAGTTGACCTGCAGTAAATCTATCAAGCCATCTTCTTCTCAACAATTTTTAGTCAGCACACTCCAGCACTCTGTGCTAGAGCAATTTGTTACCATGGGACAGTGTTAGTGAGATTTTGTTACACCAAAGCAAAATCATACTTTACATTCAATGTATTTGAGTATATAATATATATGTAACGTTTTATATGAGTAAATGATAACAGACATATCCTCACTGTCAGGACAAAACCCAAAATGTTAACATTGTAGGAGAAGGAAAATATTGTTCTTAACTTTGGAAGTTTATGGAACAAGATGTTTTTCCAGGTAATTTTAGACTTTATTCCTTCTTTCATTGTGAAACTTTAACACATTGTAAATGACAGCTAGCATTTTAAAATTTTGTAAAAAAAAAAAATGGAGATTAAAGATTTTGTTCCAACAGCACTGATATTAACCTCGATAGATTGTTATCCTAAGTGGTGGTTCTAGTTAGGCCTGTCACAATTATTACATAATTGCCTAATGACAATTATTTGAGATGATCTGAATAAGCTGACTGAAACCATTTTCCACAGTTGTTAGATTTCACTATCGCATTATGCTGCAACAAACACAAACTGAATTGTGTTTGTTGGTTTGAGGCAAATAAATGTAAATAAAGGAAAGCAGTAAATGCATTGAGACATCATGAGGCTCATGAAAACTAAGAAACCTTACTTCTAACTTGTTGCTCTAACTTGTTTAGTGGGCAGCGTTGAGTAATGTTTATTTGTTAGCTATGTAGCTAATTCTACTCTATTTAGCACCTATGCTAGCAGAATTAGAGTTTTTCTTTGAATTAGAGTTTTTTTTGCTGAGTTTGATTTTCACTCACTATAAGAAAATATAGCTTTGCTCAACTCTATGTATAATTCTGTGTAGCGGTAGACATTTTTATTAGCTACAGTAAACATAGCTTGCAAGTAATGTGGCTAATCAGCCAATCAGGCCATTTCAGTCTTCTATTTTAATATACAAACAGTGAACAAGAAAAGACAATTTAATTGTTAATCACAATTATTTATACAACAATTAATCGTCAGCTAAAATTTTGTGATCATGACAGCCCTACTTCTAGTATTATCCATATTAAATATAAACACTCCCCCGCCTTGCCCAGGCTCTGTGTATAGACTTCAGACATTTAACTTCACCACTTGAGAGATGTGCTGGAAAATTCTGCCCCGTATGAATGTCTGACACTGTCGGTTTACATATTTTGCCACAGCCCTTAAGTATTTATGATTCATTTCCAAGAGAATTAAGTGCAAGCAGGCTGGCCTTCAGCAGTACACTCGAGGCAGCCTGCTCTGTGTAACTTGCAGTGATGCTTCGCCATGTAGAGTGAGCTATTGTAGATTTCCTCTGATTAGGATTCTTTTTGCAGTCTGGCTGTCTACCAGCTCTTATGCTCTTCTGGAATACATTTTTACTTTACTTTTTACCTCTGTGTTTTTTGTGATTTTTTCTGTCTGTCTTTGTGCTTCTTTTTGTTCTGTTCTGGCTGCAAGATGGTTAAAATGATAATAACGATCACAATGATTATGATGATTCATCACAATTATTCAGACAAATCAGGAACCAAATGTTTTGTACATTGTACATTATAAGTTTATATTCCAAAATCAGACTGGCTCTTAGTCACATTGAGTGTATTACTTATATTTAGTGTAAAATGCTAAATATAAACAAAATAAGTAAATCAAAATAAAGAAATAACTATGCCACTGCAGTTTGCGAAAAAATAGAAACACAAGCCTGTCAAGTCTGGTTTGATTTAATCCATCATAGCCAATAAAAACTGATATTTAATGGTAGCAAGTTACCTAACTTTATCTAAATTTGCCAGTATGGGTGTCATGCTTATTTAATTGAGAGGCCAAAAATTATAATTCCCCTTGTGCAAGTCGGATTCTGTACTCCTTATTTTACTTATTTAATTATTTTAAGGCAGGCATAAGCATGGGGGTCTTCTCTTTAGTCTGTCATTATTATGGAGTCAGGCAGTCTTGCTCTGACCATTCAACTCATTAGAAGCAGAACTCAGGACAATTTATAGGGCTCCAGTTATGTAGAGGCATAAAAGAAAAACTAGAACAATGCTGTATGTGATTAAATGGACTAGTTCTTTTTGTAGATGCTGAACTGCTGTCAGTTCAGTGAATAACCAGATGATCATCATTACTTGGACAAAAAACTCCTTATTTTACTGAATAGTAATACTCTGTGTGTGTGAGACAGAGAGAGAATATAGAGCTTAGATCAGTTTGTTTGTTTGTGAATACTGTCTGTGGGTTCGTCTAATCTAACTGTGGGGTTCCCTGTTCTGAAACACATGATTCAATTTCTATTTACTCATGGGTTTTAAGGGATATCAGATTGATTTTAGCCTTTAAATATTAAGTCTTATGTGAAAATGTCATATGTTCGTGTATGTTCTCTTATATGTTATTCTGAAGAAAACACTGTGTATTATCTCTGTCCCATTGGACTGCACATTTGTTACTGTTTCTGACCACAATAGGATGCAAGGAGTGCTGAATCATCTGGCTGGCTATCTGAAGCATGGGGGAATCATCCTGTTCAGAGACTATGGCAGATATGATTTGTCACAGCTACGATTCAAAATAGGTAATTTTTTTATACTTGTTTAATTTGTTTTGCATTATATGTAACATGCTTGTTGGTGCAGGGATAGTGATTCACACCGGTGCTATGTACACTTTAAACAAGCTTTTGTTTGTGTGTTTGTCCATTGACAAAGCTACGCTTTGCCTAAAAATGCAACACGAGGAGCATTTAAATTGAGGTGTAATACATAATAGTTTAGAGTTGCAATTGCAGTTGGAATGCTTGGAATATCACATGACCAAGTTTCTGTCATAACAACAAATGATTGAATCCACACCCAAAGCACACACATACTTTAAAAAGCTTAGACAATCTTATCTGTTACGTCCACATGGATACTTTAACTCTCATTTATCTGTGGAGTAAAGTTAACACAGTAGACTTTGTAGACTTTACCGTGTAACTGCCCTCCCTTATCTTTCCAACATGAGAGAAGGCAGGACTTCTGTATGAGTTAAAAATCCGCAATGTCTGCTTGATGTAGCTGTGCAAAATCTTTCTTTGTTGTTGTTCTTTAATTTGGATTACGTTTGGATTGCATTTTGTATTACACATATCTTTTTGAAGTTGAAGTAATTATTATATTCTTATTCTTATACCGAAATAAAATTCTCTTACTACTTTCAAATGTAAAAAAAAAAGATTTGGTGTGTTTTATTGTTATTTCACTACTGTGTAGATAGTTCCTCCAATCACTCTTACAGTCCCTTCAATAATTATTGGCACCCCCGGTAAAGATGAGCAAAAAAAGGGTTAAGTCACATTTTGGTAAATTAGCTTTATCTCACACTGAAATAATGAGAAAAATCCGACCCTCAATTGAAGTGAAAAATTGAGGAAAAATCATCAAGAAATGTTTATTTTTTTAAAAAAAAGCACCCCTGCATTTAATACTTTGTACAACCTCCCTTTGCTAATACAACAGCACTTAGTCTACTTCTATAACATCTTATAACATTGGAGAATACAGAGCAGGGAATTTGAGATCATTCCTCTTTTCAGAATCTCTTCAGATTCTGTCCAGGGTCCTAAGTCCTTTTTTGTGCACTCTCCTCTTTAGCTCACCCCACAGGTTGTCTAAGGGGTTTAGATCAGCGGACTGGATAGCAGTGGCAGAAGCTTGATTTTGTGTTCAGTAAACCATTTTTGTGTTGATCTAGACATATGTTTTGGATCACTGTCCTGCTAGAAGATCCAGTGATGACCCATTTTTAGTTTTAAGCTAATATAAACTCCAGGTGCTTATGTTTGTGGTTAGATGACAGGAAATGCTTTTTCCCTGCATGCCTTCCAATACTCTGTTGGCATGGTGGCATCTGATGGTAATTTTGGAGACTTGGTGACCCCAAGATGCTACTTTTTTCTGAAGCTCTCCAACAGTGATCCTTACAGATCCTAATATACTAAATATTTTTTGCCTCTCTTACCATCCTCCTCACTGTGTGTGGGGACAAAATAAACTTGGGTTCTCGTACTAGGCAAGTTTGTCACGGTTCAAACTGACCTGTAGATATGGCATTTTCAGACGAGTAGCTATTTTTTATAAGGGTCACTTTTCTCTTATTTGAATTGTGTGTTCTCTTGTCCTTCCCATGTTGAAGAATGACTAGGGAGATTTGAGCTCTGTGTCACCACATATATATACCCCAGTGAAACAGGAAGTCATGGTTTACTGCTTGAAAGTTCCTAGATACTCTTATCAACTTAAAGCACATGTATCAGGATCCACTCCTTGCAGACTGCAGACTTGTGCACACTGCCTCATTAAACACACCTTATTCAGCTCATCAGGTAATTAGCAAGGCCTTCATGAACTGAATTCAGAGCACTAAATGAGGGTAAATGCTAATCTCTGCAGCACTTTGGCCAGGAAGGTCTCCAGTTTGACATGCCTGACTTAAAGAAAAATATAAATGAAAAAAATGCTTCAGTTTGATTCTAAGAATTTCTAGGGCTGCTAATAATTGTGGCATATGTGGTTTTGTTAAAAAAAATTCTTGATGAGGGTTTATTTTTATCTCAGAATAAATTTAATTAATTAAAGGTTGGATTTTTCTCATTTTTTCAGCGTGAGATTAAACTAATAAACCAGAAGGTGAATTTCTTCTAAGCTTTTTTACTCATTATTACCAGGGGTGCCAGTAATTGTGAAGGGGACTGTATGTATTCAGTATTTATTTTAATAACTAAAAATTTCTGATTTCACGATGCATTTAGTGATTTCAGTTGACGCAAAGCCATAATCTAATTGAATCTTTGTGAGGTTCAGAGCTAAGATTACAGCTACAGTTTTACAGCTATCATATTCTGCCTTTGCAGGTCAGTGTTTGTCAGAAAATTTCTACACACGACAAGACGGAACCTGTGTATATTTCTTTACTAAAGGTAAATTAAAAAATGTGTTTCGAAATGTAAAATCTTAAAATTAATATAAGGAATGAGTGAAGACTGCTGCATTAGAGTTACCTGAGATTACTACTCGACAGCATGAGTGCTTTTTTTAATTATCGATTCCTTTCAAGCCTGTTCTGTCTAATCATTTGATAACAAAATATAGATAAGATCTTTGTTGTTTCCACAGACGAGGTCCATCAGTTGTTCACTAATGCGGGCTTGGAAGAGCTTCAGAACCTGGAGGACAGGAGGCTACAGGTGAACCGAGGAAAAAAAATAGTGATGCACAGAGTTTGGATGCAGAGCAAGTATCGGAAACCTTGAAACATGCTGACAACATGGCCTCTGTAGAGCATGGACCACCCAACGTTCACAAAAAGAGGACCACCGTGATGACTTTAATGAAACATGCCATTTGCAGTACAGAAGAAAATGTCTATGATGACAGTATTGACATCTCCCGTAGCTTCCTCTGTAATTCCTTGATGTCTCCTGATGGGTGTTGTAAGAGTTGACATTAACAGAAAAGCCTTTCATAAGATGGTACTTCTAAAAGTCAAAGAAATGAAGATATCAAAATGGGATCTTTTAATAAATAGTTTTTTTTTGTAAAACCTATTCTGATTATTACTTTTTTGTCTTATGTGAATGAAGATAATAATAAAAATAATAAAAAATAGTAAAAGATAGTATAGACCAGTAAATGTTGAGCACCAACATTGTAATGAGGTACAGATGATGCTTTATAATGAGGGTACATGTCTGTGTAGCCTCTAAACTTTAATGACATGCTGTTACGTTTTACTTTCTGGAGGATACAGAGCAACAATGTATTTAACTAGTGGAATTATTAATTTATTACCTGTTAACCAGTGAAGTGTTTATACTAAAACTTCAGACCCCAGCCCACATAACTCTAAAGTGTTTACAGAAGCTTTTGCTAGGAAGCTGCATAAATATGAGTTGATTAGTTATTGAACGCTCTTATTTTTTTTGCATTAAGCCACACAGTTCATGAAGACATTTTATTCACATCATATCTATTGGATATTTACAATTATTGTACATTTGACCTCTTAAATGGCCTCTTAAATACACACTTCTGTAACCTAAGAATAGCTCAGCCAGTTTGCATTGAGGCTCCTGTACTTACTGAATAATAAGACTTAATAAGACTGGGATTTTAAGGGGTTAAACCCCAAAATGCGATCATTTGTGTGTAGTTTTAACTGCTTCTGGACAATAATTATACTTGGAAACAGTCAGATTAATGTTAATTTCTCCATCTTGAGTTTGCTAGGCCTAAAACATGCTGTGGATATACTACAAAAACCTAAAACAGAACTGTTTTTGTGCACTGCTTTTTCTGCTATATTCCAAATACTTTTTTGTGTGCTACTGTTTACTACACCTAACCGCCTTCCTGGCCCTGTTTCATCAGTGTTTTTTTACTTGTTTAGTTCATGTTGCTAAGTTGGTGTTATTATTTACTATGTGTATTCTGACCATGACAAAGACTTACTGTCATTAAACCAGCATCAATATGCTGTGAAGAGTCATTTTCGCAGGGGACACTTTCTGAGTTTCACATTCAAATCTGGGCAACAGCTTAAATGGAAGTTATAATTTTAGAAGTGTGGTTTCCCTCAGTTTAACTCCTTAAACCTATTTTAGGCAATCCAGGATCACATGTACCAGTTTAATTTTAAAGCTTTAACAATATGAGATAATATATGGTAGTTCTCTAGCAGCATTGATGTGTAAATGTGTGACCTCATCTGGGAAAACTACTGTTTACTGCTCAGAGGGGCAGCAAATGTAATTTTTCTTCACAATAATCATTTTTAAAATTAGATTGCATATCTAGAAAATTAAATCAAATATTTATTTATTAAATTTAAATCATGCATTGTTTGGTGTTGCAAGTTATTATACTGATTGTTGAATGGGGTGCAATTTTCTGTCCAGAAAAGATCATAGGAAAATATTAAGTCACTTATATATTTTGGATATATCATTTACAGTATGTGATGTAAGAGATGTTTACAATGTTACGTCACGGATTTTCGGAGAGCCTCCTTTTGGCCTTTTCATCATCAGTATCGTTGTTCAGCGGAGCTGCTGCTGATCTTCGCCATATCGTTTCCAGCACAGAGGCTGGAGCAGCTCAGGAGCTTCTCAGGTCAGTCAGTCTCTCTACGAGGCGGTAGACGCAGTGCAGAGCGATGAAGGTTTGTGTCCAAAATGTTAATTTTACACAAAAAGGCAAAAATATTAAACATATGCACGAATGTTTTTTGCCATTGCTGTAGGTATTTGCTGTAAAAAACGATTCGTCGTCGTCGACGCCTAATTTTTTTGTTTGCTTTGTCGTTCCCAAAAGTAGCTTGATGAGTGTCCAAAGTAACAGTGGAAGTGGTGGAAGTTTGGAGGGGACGCCATCTTGGTCCCAGCTCTCCACGTCCCCAACACCGGGGTTGCTTTCTCAGCAATACAGCGAGCCACTCTTTAAGGCCAAGGAAGGTATTGTGCGTTTATTTTATTCCTACATGTTCGGGCTTTAATTTTCGCTGAAGTGTTTGGCTGAGCGTGGTGGTGGTGGTGAGAAATCCTGTCCCGAGTCGAGTTATGCCGAGGCCGTGGTTGGTGGCTTGTTCTATCAGTGCTAGCTTGGTTAGCTCGTTAGCACGCTAGCCAGATATACTGTAGTACAGTGCAGCTACTAGAGGTGTCTGCTTGATGTGGACTATCAAGTAAAAACCACCAACCGGCTAGCTCTGGCTGTGAACACCGCTTTATTGGTCAGTCTTCTTAGTTAGGCTGGGTTTTGCACTCGAATGAAAATTAAAACGGATCATTTGCGTGTAGTTTTAACCGCTTCCGAACAAGAGTCACACTTGGAAACAGTCAGATTAACGTTAGTTTCTCCAGCTTGAATTTGCTAGCAAAGATGTCTGATAGAAAAAAAGGGTCGGGTCTTTTGACATCATGGAGGACCTGTGGTTGTTTTGCCGAGAGTTTTATCCGATATAGCCCGTACAACTTTTTCGTGGTGGAAAATCGACTTAATGACATTTTTATTATTACTATAGTCAGCGGTGGCTGCTTCATATCCCTCATATCCTCCTCTGCCTTTTTTGGCACGGAGTCCAGATGACACTTTTTTTGTAATTGCAGGGAGCATATTGTGTCATGCATGCTCGTTACACATGGAGTGTCATGCTACTAAGCACCGTCATGGAGACATGGGTGTTGCTTTGGGAAAACAGTTGCACAGATGCCGGTAATACAC
The DNA here is from genome assembly GCF_904425465.1 of Colossoma macropomum. Lineage (NCBI taxonomy): Eukaryota > Metazoa > Chordata > Actinopteri > Characiformes > Serrasalmidae > Colossoma > Colossoma macropomum. The sequence continues at coordinate 26,974,978 of NW_023494784.1, read as the reverse complement.
TTTTTCTTGGGCATAAGGCATTAATAAGCATTTGGACAGAGCCCTACACTTGTTTCACTGACATTTATCTCGCACTTGTTGTTCTGCTGCGAGATTCACAGATTTTCAACTTCTGTCATTGTAAACGGACTGACGTGTTTCCTCCCTATAAGTTGGATCAGTTGCTGTGTGCCGGTGTTGTCTTTTAATTGCACTTACCACTATTGCAGTGGTATTGCTGTGTAATCAGTGGATATTATGCCTTTGAACGATTAATAGCATATCTGTGTAACTTAGAGACCTCTCAAAATATATTGAACTAAAGAGGCATGAATTTATGACAAGGGTTGTGTTTGTTACACTCTACAGTGATATGGTTTAGTTGTTACTTCTTTGGGGAGTTTTTGCAAACCTCTGGTTTTGCTAGTATTGTGCTGATAAATTTACATATACTGTGTTTTCCAAAAAATGGGCTAAAAATTAGTACCGTAAGTGTTGTTGCTATGTAATTATTCTTATTTTATATTATGAGGTGTGGAAAAAATATTTGGACATATTTTTGCCTGTTTTACAGCCATGGCCATTTATTTTGTGTCGACGAGCAGCCAAAGACGCAGTATACATCAGAAAGTGTATTTTAATATAAAAGTCTATGTGTCTGCCGTAAACAGGTGGGGACACAGGCTGCTGAAGTGCATAGAGAGCTAAAATGACATCCCTGCATTCTAAGGGTTCAACTGCTTCCCTGTGCAGGGGCTTAAAATTGGTGCCTGTGTGCACACTGAAAACCTATGCAGAATGTCAAGGAAATGATGCCTCCTAACCAGAGGGGGGTGGAGGGATTACTATTCCTGTACTCCAGTGTTCACCTAGTGATGGGTCTTTTAGTTTTATTTATTTATATGTATGTATGTATGTGGTTGTTGTTTAGGAAGCCACATAAAATGTAAATTATATAGCCTAAATGACCTTACCAGACTGCGCTTTTTTTTTCACCAGTTGACTCCTCCAATCACCAATTGTTTTGAAAGCTGATTGAATAATTTATCACTCTTGAAGGATGTCCTCCCTGCTGCACTATTACAGTGTGAAGCTGCTATAAGCAGATTCACCTTCTCCTCAGCTTTTTCTGCCATTAACTCTTATGATGACTCTCTCTGCCATCTTCAGCCTGTTTGTCCTCAGGCCTGATAACACTGCTGATCTTTGCACTGCCATTTTGTTTCAGGCTTAGTGTTTGGGGCGTCCATGTTGGCTCCTCATGCTCCATAGAGAGTGTGGGCTAAGTCTGGTTTAAAGGACTGCTGCCAGCCAGACGGTGCTGCAGAATGTCAGCTATAGCAGAGTGTTGGCTACAGAGATGCGGCTAGGCTCTGTGGCCAAGCTCTTTACTACATCGTTTACAGTAGTACTTCCACACAGTCAGTATATCTTTTACATATGGCACACCAGTCCACAATCTGCAGTAGATTAAATGTATTTAACAGCAGCACATTGTACATTTCATTTGCTCTTACATTTGCTCTTTGCAGCAATGAGATCTACAAATGCATTGACATGCTTATCTACAGTTGTAAGAAAAAGTTTATGAAGTGACTCTTAACATGGTCTGATGTTCATCTGTGTCATAAGTAATAAAGACACTGTTATTTGTCACTCGGCACATGTTTTACAGTGCCATATCTGTGTCGCATAATGGTTTATACAATCATGGTAATTGATGGAAAAACATGAGAGCGCTTATGTTTAGCTTATGCTTAGCAACTAGTGGTGCATAATCTAACTTCAACCATGTGTTTTCTATGGTTGTTGGTCAGTCCTGTGGTCTGGTTAGGAAGTTTTGGTTCATCCTACACACAGCTGTTTCGCCCCATTTTTTTTGTTTTTTTTGTTTTTTGTTGGAGTTTTGCTTAAATGGCCTGTTTCATTTGACGGGACTCAAGTAAGGCTCCTAGAATATGGAATGGCTTTCTGTTGTTGATTTGTTACTGTGTTATGGGTCATTTTTTATTTTTTGTGAACTATCGTCTTTTCTCCATGGAGTGTCATTACAGTAGTGCTGTGTAAAATTTCAGCAATCTTAGGCTGCGTTTGCACAGCAGGTAAAAGTGGCCCAAATCTGATTTTCTCAACAAATCCGATTTTTTTGTTTGGCTGTTCACATTATCTTTTAAATGTGACCTGTATGCGACATTAGTCTGAACAGATCAGCTCCTAAACCGACCCGCATGCGCAAAAGAACAGTGCTTCACATGGCGGCTCGTCCAGAGGTAAACAGTCATGACGGCCAGCGAACGGAGCTTCCTGTTTCGTCTTCACCAGCGTCACAGGAGCGATTATGAAGTTCCAGTGGTTGACAGTTGAGCTCATCACCCAGAATGTGTTCGAGTTTGCCGTAAAAAGGGCTCGATATTCGGCCATGGCCACTTCTTTGGTTTGTGTCCTCGGATTCTTTAAACTGTTCTTTGACGCTGCAGCCTCGGTCTCCTCCGGCCGCGTTCAGCCAGTTCGTTCAAAACCTCTTCGAACACGGAGCGGTTTGATGAGTCTCTTCTAATTTTTTTAGTACAGAAACATCAGACTAAATGTTTATGAGTCTCAGCAGCACGAAATTATGACGAATGTCGAGTTGGACTGACGCAAAAGTCGCATGAATTCCGATCTGGCTGTTCAGACAGAGTCGCATCGCCACAGATCGGATACGTATCGGATTTCAGTACCACATATGAAAGCGTCTCAAATCGGAATTGAAAATGTCAGATTCAATGCTTCGTTTCGTTTTTTGCTGTTCACACTGACACACAGATGACACATCTGTGTCACATTTGAGGAAAAAGATCAGATTTGGGCCACTTACCTGCTGTGTAAACGTAGCCTTAGAAAACTTGAGATGGGCAGCAAGGTTTCCTCTATGCTAATCTCCCATAAACACCACTCCTATTCTGTGTTTGTCTTATGGCAGACTCAGGAACAGGAACATAATGTGCAAGAGAGGCATTCTAGTTTCATAGGTATCACCTGGGTTTCCTTGTTACTGGTTTAAAGATTGTACAGCAAGGCCTTGTGATAATTTTGTAGAATGAAGGAGTAGCAGCATAGCTAAATTTTTTAATGTACTTGACTGTGGGATGAAGGACGGCCAGGTTCTTTAAAAATTGTTTCATATCCCTTTCCAGTCTTCCCCCTTCAGCCGCATTTCTTCTTTGGTCCTCAGATCTATTTTAATTGAGCAGTACTGAACTTGAACAGAATTCTTTTTAGAACGGATCACAGAATTTGGGTGTTTTTCTGTATGGTATGGCAGGTAAAACTTACAACACTTCAGGAGGTCATTACAGTGCTGGGAAGTAATAGACAACATGTAATCTGGATTATGTGATCTAATTACAAAAATCAAGTGCTTGCAGTCAGAGTACAATACCTTTCGAGGCTGCATCTTGAGATGTTTGTGGTCATTTAACTATCGGTTACTGTTTTTTCTATTGATGAATTTAAACATTTTGATCAGTAAAGACGTGGCAGTGTAAATTGCTTGTGTGATGTTTGCTAAATAACGCTGTCTTTATCATGACTCTGGCTAGATCGTGTTGTATTTTAGAAGCCATTTATACTAGGGGTGCACAATCAGAATTGGCCAAGGTTGAAATCAGGCCATTTTTGCTCCAAATAAGCAATGAGCAGTTGCCAAATTTATTAGTTTTGCAATTTTCTAATGTAAAAAATGCGAGTCAGATTGTGCTGTATTTGCAAGCAGCTGTTGCTATGCACATACCAGAATAATGGCAACTGATTTTTCATTTAGGAATTAAAATGCCTGTGTTCCCTGTTTACCAAGCAAATCAAACTGTTTATGCTGCAACTTTTGGCTAAACAAAAGTACCGGCAATGTGCTAGTGCGTTTCGTGTGTTCACACTGTGTGAGCTTTGGTTATTTTAAAATAAAAAAAAAACCACTAAATGGTGTACCCTTATGTTTATACAGAAATCCGAATGATTCCAAAGTGTTCACAAACTGTTTTTCACAAGTGTACCTTGATGTAGTTGCATAATATATATATTTTTTTAAATAAACATGCTAAAATAATTCAACATAACACTAGTATGCAAAAATTAGACCTTGAGATTTGCCCTGTGGCTTGATCAGACATAGAATGCAACAAAGAAAAGTACTTTTTAGTTCATGTTACAGAGCTGTAAACAGAGAGTAAAATAAAGAAAAGGAATGTCAAAGCTTAAAAAGCTTGATTGTGGGGGGAAAAACTTCCCTTTGTAACCTGCTCTGTTCTTTGTGCAGCTACTAGTGAGTTTTTCACAATATGACCTTTTCTGCCCATGTATCTGTCAAGTTATGCATGTTGGATAAATATTTATTGTCATTAACTACCTCATAACAAGGTGCACTTTTTGGTAATAGAAATTATTGATTTCTGTTTGTTTGAAATCAGTCTTCTTATTCAAAAAATTGAAAGGTAAATGTTTGAATCGGTGCAACGAAACTTAAAATTGTATTACTAATACACCCTTTTGTGTCTTTCAAGGGGCTCTCATTTGTATTCTTTCATAGAAACTGCTGTCATAGTGGGAGAGGAGAGTGGTGGGACTTAAGCTCTGCACACTCAAATGATGGGACTGGGGTTACAGTTTTTGGGGCTGATTTGCTTTTGAGAATTGTTTTGACTGATAAGTCTCACTGTTTTGCTAATATGAATGCTATTTCATCAAATTTATTTTTAAACATAACAATAATTAATATATTTCCTTTAATTTCTGTTATTTCTTTTATTCTCTTTTATACATTTAAAAATGACGTCGTCTGCTCTAGGGATGTGCATTGTGACTTACTTTCGGACTAATTGACAAGTATCTTTAAATAAATAAACATATCTTTGTTTAACTCTTTTATGTGAACAAAAAGGGCTTTAGCAGATGGAAAACTGGTGCACTGGTGCTAGCATACTAAAAAAAACAGCAGCATGAAGGAAGAGCAGCAAACGTGAACATTTGAAGCACGTTTTGTTATCCAAAAATCTGCCCCTCCAGATGAGCCAGCAGGTGTCTTAAACACAACAAAGACTGTCACACTTCACAGCCCTCTTCAAACTTAACAGTGTTTTACTGAATTGTAGCCTGACTTTTCAATTATTGGCTACATCACGAAAAGTGATTTTTGTTCACGAAAAGTGAATTCTTGGCCTTGGGAATTAACTTGAGTACCCGTGCACATCCTTACTGTTCTTACATGAGTACCTGTAGTCTAAGTTTCTGTTCATTAATGGTATATTGAGACTGCAAATATATGCTAGTCAATGTCAAAAAAAAAGAAAAGGCCTGTGCATTCCAGATTTTTGTAGAATAGCTTGAGTAACTGAGACTTTTCTCAGGAGTGCCAGTTGTTCACAAATATTTCAGTTGATTTGACTATTTTTTGATCAAGAATTTGCTATTTTCCTATTTTTGAAAGTTAGTTGATTGACTGGCTCTGGAGAGAAACAGTCTGGAAAACAGAACTTTTATGACATTCATGACACTGTAGGATATAGGAGGAGTTTTAACAGAGTAAACAGTGCTGAGTGAAGAATAGTCTTGTCCTACAGACTTGAAACTGCTTTTCTTTTCTGAAATGGTTATAGTTATAATAATGCATAGAGACCACACTCGGTCAGTTCTTGAATTTACCTGAAGATAAAATATTAAGTGTTGCCTTGCTTTGCAGCCTTGGGCTCAGCCTTTACTGCATTAATATGATCATAATGGCCCATTGTTCTGCTCAGATATTTCAAAAGGAGTCATCACTGGAAAATATGTCAAGTAGGTATTGAATGTGTTTTCAAAGTGAAGCCTTGCATCATAATTTGGCAGAATGTTATTTACTGGACTACATCATGTGTGTTACATGACATTTCTCAGGTTACCCTCTGCTCCAGTCTGAAATATCCTCTAGCTGCTCCTCCTTCAACTCCTAATGCTGTGCCGCACTACATCACTGGGGGCTCTGTTCTTGTGTTCTTAAGAAAGAAATAAAACACACTACAGGAGTGTTTAAATGTTGAAAATATTTTTTGCTTGCATAGTTAATAATGTAATGTAATACATCAGTGTTTTTCATTTTTATTTTGCCTATTAGGCATTGTAAGTTTTACTTGAGGGACCACTGTCTAAACAATAGCCTACAATATATTGCATTGGCTTTATATATCATCTAAATAATATGCTGTTGTTTTGTGAGAGTTGTAGGCCTTTTCTGTTTTCTGAGAATGTCGCCTAGACTAGGAGTAGCACAGAGCGGCACATCTATTTCACCCCTCTCTCCACAAATGAGCCCTGCTGGCATTCATCTTGGCTGTCCTAGTCCCTTCTGTACTACCTGATCCTTTGTGTCTCAGGGGTATATTCTCTCTCTCTCTCTCTCTCTCTCTCTCTCTCTCTCTCTCTCTCTCTCTCTCTCTCTCTCTCTCTCTCTCTCTCCTGCGCTTTTTTTTTCCCCTTCCCTTTTGCATTCTCTGCCCTTTTTCTTCACCTGTTCTCTTCCATTCCAAGGCAGAGAGAGAGGGAGCCAAGCCATGTTGTTTTTTTTGCTGCTCTTTCTTCAGCTGTGTGTGTAAATGAGTGGTTAATAGTGCTGCTGTTCTTTCTGTGAGACAGAACTGCGCATTAAGCAGCTGAATGTACGGAGCTTAAATGCTTTATGGGAATAATCTACTGTAGAGTCAAATGAAGTTAAAGACTAAAGAGGGCTTAATGATGCTAGCTGCCAACCTCTTGTGTGAGCTAAGTAATACATGAGGAAAGACCAGTGTTTTATAATTATATTCTGTTCTATGTGTTCACTCTCCTGCTCTGCTGCTTTCACTGTGGGGTATTCTTACTGTTTCTCTGTTTGGTCTTGCTGTTCATCAGCATATATCTCTGATCAATCACCACTCAATACCACGTTTTAGATAGTCCACTTTTCTCTCCTCTCAAGTTCCAATATCTTTGTTTTTTTGTGTATGTTTTGTGAATTTTTTGGTACTTCTGTTGCATTTCAATTGTAGGGTTTTTTTTGCATGTTGCCAAATTTTATATTTCTTTGTATTGGATGTAATCAGAAGTTGCATAAATTGCTTGTGCTGTGTGGTTTTTGTTTTCTTTTGAGAAAAAATTGAGTTATTAAAAAATCTAATGTATAATGAATGCTAACCATTTTGAAGCATTTAACTTTTTTGGCATAAACATTCATGTTCCATATGAGATACAGTTGTTTTGATGCCAAAATGCTACACTCAAGAACTTAAAAGAACTACTAATTTTTTGTGCTAGACAGAAACATCCAGAACCACTTTAAAGACTTCGGTGCAGCATGAAAAAGAGGCCATCTGATGTTGCGGCATGATTTCCAGCCTTTTGTGAGCTTTGTGTGAATCACTTCAGGAAGTCTTCGTGAGCAACGCTGCTGTGCACAGACGTTGCAGACTTTTACGTCAGTGTGCCTTCCATGTGTGGAGGCTTCATTCCATTTTAATAAGGTTTATCATGCCTTATTAAGGCTTTAAAATCTTAAGCTTTCACCTCTGTAATTACGACTTCCTCTTAAGTGGTCAGAGCAGTTTGTTTTTGATGCTTCTGGTGGTATCTGGGAGGGACCTGAGGGAGCCAATCGGAGCGTGTCCCAGTGGAGCGCAGATCTAGTGGGGATAGTCTAAGAGACAGCACTGTTTTGTTCCTTGATTATCTGGTTGAGGTGAGGACAGAAAGAATGGTGAACCTGTGTTTCTTAATGGATTCTTGGGGCTGGCCACAGATCAGGATAGTGATGGACTTCATGTAGCATCACCGGAGACAACAAAATAGTTGAGGGATTTGTCACTTTCTTTGTTATATTGCCAAGTGCATGACCAACAGCTGGTTTGAAGCACGTTAGTGACAGAAGATGGAAGTTATAAGAGATGACTTTCAGGTTTGGATAGGTATTGAAATTGAATACTATCATGTTACTGGGACTGGACAATATGGGGAAAAAATAGTATATTGCGATACTTAAAGAAAATTTCTTAATACACAGTATAAATCACAATATTTTGAAACAGACTAAATGCTAGTAGAGTAACATTTAAAACTATCAAAAACTATGAAAACTGATTTTGATTCACCATTTTACGTACAGTATTGCATTAAATTCAATTAAACAGGCCTTATTGTGTTCTTTATAATGAAATGCGGTTGATCAGTGTTCTGACAATATTCATGATATGCTCAGAAATGCATATTGTGTATCAGAATAATCATATTATATCATATAATTAATATGACTATTATATGACTATTAATCATATAATAGTCATATTTCCCACCCCTATATCTTACAGACCAAAGTACTTCATTACCATTACTACTGAGTCTGTGTTATTCAGTAGTAAATTTCAGTACATAGTACCATTTTAGTTAAGCACTGTCGGTGAGCTAGTAAGCTTACTTGTTTCATTTAATTGAGTGTCTGTCTAAATTACATGCTGTAAGCATGTTATTAACATCAGCACTTCTTAAATTCTGCCTTGTGCTCCTTTTGTTTATTCTGAAATTTGTTGTGGTCAGTAAATACTCACTTCCAGCACTTCACACTAATTTCTGATTTAAGGCAGACCTACATTTATTTTGTAAACAAATTAATTAAACCTTCAGATGTGTCTTGTATACAACATTGCCTTTTGTATTATTTTTTTATTGTGTTAAAGTCTTTAGTGTTTGTCATTTTTTAGTGTGTTCCTATGCAAGTGTACAGTACAACAGTTTTTTGTTTTTTTTTAAGTTGTGTCGTCCAACAAACATTACAGTATTCACATACTATACAAAATATAAAGAAATATAAATAGTCTAATGAGTACAAAATAAGTAATTATGTTCAGAAAGAACAGATTTAGCTTCTGCAGTGTGTTCCAGTGGCACTGGCTCGATGTAATCTTGCACTGACCTCCTACAATTGTGGGTGCTGTAGAGCCATGATGGCGGCTCATTAGAGAAAGATGATGGCAGCAGGGCAGACCCTGAGGAGATTGCCAGCTCTGTGTAGCCTGGAGGATCCTCACAGCTACATCCAGACCTCTATGCCTGAGGGGCTGATTGAACCCTGGGCTTCAGAGGGAGGGAGTGAGACCAAGTGGTAGATGGAGTAGGAGTAAAAGAAATGTGGATGTTAAAATAGGGAAAGAATCCTACAAAACGACCAAGTGGGCGCAGTGTTATTTCTGTTCAAATGTCATTTCAAATGTGCATGTGTTTCAATTTGCTGAGCTGTTTCAGTGCAAGAAGACTAGCCTTCATCACCCAATAGCAGAAATCTGCTTTCACAATGCATATTTTTAGACTGTCTTGCATCTGCATTTGATTCCATGAACCCCAACCTGCCCTAGATGCCTTAGATTTACCAAGCTTTGTCTTGCCTAGACATGTAACAAAATTTCATCGCAATAAATTACGAGATTCAGGACTGTGGTGAAAAACTGAAGTAATGTCAGTGCTGTATTTCTTCATAGAGCTCTTCTTATAAAGTTACTAACACTGGTAATATAATGTGTTCTTAAAGGTCTGCTAGTGTGCCAGTGATAAAGATAAGTCCTGTGAGAGGTCAGTAATGTTGAGCTATAGCAGTGTTATATGTTAGCTTGAGTAATGAAGGGTGTGATCTCTTGGGGCTAGTTCATCAGTTGTTATGGGCATGGTGCCATCATGAAATCCCTAGGCTTCCAGCCCTGTTGAGGTGTGTGTCTATATCTGTATGGGGTAGGGGTGTGTAAGTAACCTAGGGGATTGGTAAACAGGAGGAAATATGCTTTGTGTGTGTGTTGATACAATAAAACATTGTATTTTAACATGGCTGCATGCGCAATAGATAACCGTTTATTTGACAGAACATTCATTAGTTGTAATAAAATTAGTAGGAAAATTGGACTGTGCACCAAAGCCACACAGGGAGAAGTGCTTCACAGCCATATTTTAGAGAAGTCAGAGACTTCATTTCCATGCGGAAAGTGGTCAGCCACCTGTGACAGCACACCTGATGCCCTGACTAATGCCATATTCTGATATTTGTAGAATGTAGAAATATGAGCCTGTAAAAGTTTAGAGCTATGTATTAAAAATGTAAGAGTTTTTCTAATTTGATTTTTTTAAATAGATTTTTGTTATGCCTAAAGTTAACCTGGGATCAAATGAGGCTTGTTAACCTGGGGTCAAATGAGGCTTGTCATATTTAGGTTGCTGGTCATATTAAGTACAATTAATTTGTAATTTTAAGACCAAAATTATGTTGCAATAACTTGTGCTTGCCTCTAAAATGTCTTCTTATTTTTCATTACCTCACCGTGCACCAGTGGACAGGGAAAATTAATATTAACCAGTAATACCATGCTTCACCTCAACATTCGCATCTGCCATTGAGTTGTTTCACTTTAAAATATAGTACAGAATTTCTGTTTCACTTTGACTTCAAAGTCAACATAAATCGGAAATCACAATGCTTTTTCCTTCCGTACCTTGACTAGGGTTGTTACTGCGTCATGGTTTTACAGTTTGTCATAATGATGGACAGTTACCGCACTGTTGGTTTCTTCAAAATACAGAACAAAATGCATTTCCATCTATTCCTGTCTACGAGTTATAATTCCTTAAACCATTGGTTCTCAGCCTGTTTTATCCTTGACCCCTTCCCTCTTGACTCCCCTGAAACACTAATTTTCACACACACGCAGGGGACTTGGGACAACTGAGCACTGGTAGTCTGTCACATCTGTTGTAAACACATGCTGCATTGCAAGTTAATAATATCACACAAGGCTAGTACCAAACAAATGAAAAAACAACTTTGCAAACTTGCAACTGATTGAAGCTTTTTATTCATTTTAGCTTTTAGTGAAGTTAGCTAGTAATCACGTCATGTATCTCACGATTAATTTTTACATTTTTTTAAAGCTTAGTGCACAACTTCACTCACACAGCTACTGGCCAGTTTGTTTTAGCTAATGACAACAGGGTGTCATTGGGAAGAAAAATGTATCTCTTTTTATTTTTCCTCCAGTGCACAATTCCCCAAATTTAACCCAATGAGAACTACCACCACCACAGAGTGTTTTGCACTTAGAAATCTCACCTCACAATAAATTGTTATAGAGTTAGATTTATTTAATAGTGTAAAACCGTGATGGGTTTTTCGTCTAAGTTATCATATGATAATATCAAACTGTAACACCTTAAACTGTTGCATATTTTAAATGGGGTATGATAAATCATGCTTAATATGAACAGTGACAAGAACTAACAAGTTAAAAAATTTATATAAGCATATGTGTATCTTATTTTCAGCTTGCCCATATGCCTTTGTATTGTTAAGTTTCTCAGCCTTGAGCTGTGTGAGTAAAGCTCATACAGTGTGTTTATGTCTGTGTTCTCAGGTGCTATGGAGGAGCTGCACAGTCTGGACCCGCGCCGGCAGGAGCTCCTAGAGGCGCGCTTCATGGGAGGAGTCAGTGGCAGTACAGGGGGCAGTACTGGCAGCACTAGTGGAGGAACCAAAGTGAGTGGTGGAGTGACCTAGAATCCACACACTCTCTCTATCTCGCTCTCTTGCACTCTCTCTCCTCCCTGATACAAGCTGTACGGGTGAAAGCAAAATGGCAGCAGCTCCACCTACACTTCTGTCACCTCTGCAGTCTCTTAGTGGATTACTTCTGAAAGAGATGAGCTGATGAGAAGAAGCTTCTGAGCTTTAAAAGAGATATATGGCATTCTAAGAATTTTTAAGTACTTTTCAAGCAGACAGCCTTCTAATAATCTCAGTAGAAACCAGACTGAGAGATGAATGTATCCAGTGAAAGATTTTCCTTTTTGTGGCTTCTCTGTTCTCCCTCGGTAGGCTCTATCCGCTTGCCTAGTGCTGTTCTGTAGGGATGTCATTAATTCGTAATCAACACCTGCTGTATTGATGCAAGGTGTTAGACCTCCTTTCTGTCTCCTCCAGTCTACTGGTTTGTGGTGGTATGTGTGAATCTGTATATGAATTATGCAATCTTCTTTTTTCAGGGCTTAACAAACAACGAATGTTCGAATCATAGCTTTGGCAGCCTAGGGTCTTCCAGTGATAAAGAGTCAGAGGTATGTTCTGCTTTATTTCTTACTCATGTATATATTTGCATTTAATGAATGCTTTTCTAAAAGTCATAGCTTTAGAGTTTACCTCAAATTTGCATGCTGTGTTACTGTGCATGCATGTGAGAACATACATGTGTGGTTAGGCTCATGGCTGATTAGTGAGCTTGCATCTGTGTTTACTTCCCAGACTTAAACCTAAGCATTGCTAAGCACCACCCCAACACATGCGCATGCACACGCACACAGAGACTCACCGACATTAAGAGCGCTGTCTGCAACCCCACCCCCCCTTCTGCCCCCTGCATAGTGCACCTGCTTGTGCCATATATCAGAGAGAGAGAGCTGGGGAAAAACAGATTGTTAGATAGTACATGAGGGAGAGAGAGTTTGGTAAGATGGTAATTGGTAATGCAGGAGAGAGAACGTGTGAGAGAGGTGTGTGTATGGGGGGGTGTGAAACAAGGAATGAGGAAAAAATGGGGAGAGAACCAAGAAGGCAGCCCAAAAGGAGATACAGGGGGAGAGAGAGAGTGGTAAAGAGTGAGACTGAGGGGCACATAAAGCCCTCTCGTGTCCTGTGCTGGCTGGAGCTGCTGATTGTGCGCAGATGTCAGGCACACAGATGCCCCCATACGTCAGCATGCACTCTAATGATGCAGCAGTTACACTCTCAATCACCACGCGCACCTGTCACAACACTCCCACAGACGCACAGCAACCCACAGTGCTAACACTACACTTAATACACAGAAGCACTATACCGCAGTGCGCAACAAATGACACTAGAAATGTCGCTGATAATACACAAAGACAATACAACACCATGAATACTGAAGCCAGTACACGCTATTGCTGCGTATCATAATTCAATACTTTTATGGGACAGACCGAATAATATCAAAAGATTTTATGTTGTTTAGTATCCAGTTTCAGTTCCTAGCTAGTCAGTATTAACAGTGTCTACATATATATGTGTGTGTGTATATATATAATTTTTTTTTTTTCTCACTCCTTTCTATGATGGGGAATCTTGACTCATCATTAAGCAAATGTAGGTCAGGTTCTACGGGGTTACGTGTGTTGGTCAACGAAGAGAGGTTCGATACCTACTTCGAAAAGGCATATTCTTTTGGGCAGTCCCACATAAATAAAAGTCCCCTGTCTCCCATATAGACAGTCCTTACAGTGGGGTTGAGGACTTAAACCCATTAAGCGTCTTACAATGGGTGTTAGATAAGCTCTGTGGCAGATTTTCATATGGATGAATTTATAATTGGGGTTATGTGAAGCCAAAATGACATTAGCCCATGCTTTTTTTCCAGTTTACTTGCTTTCCTTTCTGATTCATAACTCTATCCCATTCTTTCTGACCAGTGATATTTTCAGATACATATGACATTAACTTGGCATAGATAAAAGATACTGTTCTTTTGGGAGCCTTTATGCCAGCTGATTTGGTGGTCTTGCAGATCTGGACTCCATGCAACATCATGTGACTTCAGTGCGGATTTAAGTCCAACATAAAAAATAATGAAGGCTTGGATATTCCAGAATGTGCAACTGGTTCTTCAGAATATATCAGAGAATTGAAAAACATGTCATATGAAAGGTTTGGTATGAGACCTTGAGGTCTGACCCAAATGTGGCCAGTGGCCAGTGCGCGAGACTTGAGAGGTATGTGTTTTCAAGCTAAAAGGTTTGAGGTGGAATACGATGTTACTAGGCTAATAAGGTTAACAGAGGTGAAGATGGACAATTACAATTGTCTGTTTATCTTCTAATTGACCCCTTTCTGTCTAGATTTCAAGCCACATCACCTACGTTGGATTACCCAGCCACTATAGTCAACCCTAGTACACAACAAATTCAGCACCACAAACACTGCAGCGAGCACACAGCACGGTCTAATAATATTACAGATTACATCAAACATGGCAAAGTCAGCACAGCACCAGCAGCTCAGGAAGCCAAAATCTGTTCTACCTCTCTAGTCCTAGCCTTTTCTTCTAAACCTAAGTCTGTAGCTAATACACAACACCATAAAGACCATGTCTGGCACCAGATGGCTGTTAAGTCTCATTTTGTCTTATTCTGTTTTATTATATACCTAATTATACTCTTAAGTACTGCAGAGAATGACCTCCAGCCTTTATCTTCAAAGTACTCATTGTAAATACTTCACAAAAAAGGGACTTTACATATGCTTTTACATATGCTGTCCTAGCCACAGCTTCTGTCGCTCAGTACTCTGCAGATCATACATAACCACTTATTTGTTTATTTACACATACATACATATATTACTTATGTTATTGAAGGTGGGTATGGAATGCAGTTGAAGGATGTTCCCAATGACTGGATTTACATTTTAATTGTGATGACAGAATTAAGCTTATGTAAGAACCAGCCCTGTTTGAGTGCTGCAGCAGCTCCCCCCTTTTTCCCACCTACACTTAACTGGCCCACATGTATTTCTGCTATTCAGTTTTATAGCTTAGTGATGAGCAGTCACACATGTAATCATTTTTCTGCACATCCCTTCAGGAGGAAAAGGTTAAAGATGTACAAAATACGTGGTAGCAACACATTTACTGTACGAGGAGTTACAGAGCACAGGCTTAAATGATAACATCACCATTACCAAACCCCCAAAAATAGGGGAGAGTATCAAAAAAAAAAAACATCAACAGAAGGGTATATAGCGACCTACTGCCCTGTAGAAGACATGGTTAACAAATATATGAAAATCTTTTTCATAATTATATATGTGGCTAATATTGTGAATTAAATATATAAAATCTGTTTTTCCCTCAAAAGGTTTAAAAACACAATCGCATGCATTGCACATTATTGTGATCTTATTTTCATGGGTTTTCATGACTCTGAGCTGGTGCCCATATGTGACCCAAAAATGCCAGCAAGGAGTGTGTGGCGCATCCATAACCAGCCCAGCTCGCTCATTAAGACTGCTCTGACATTCAGTCACTGTCACTAAAGGCTAATTATAAACAGTGGCTTTGGTCATGTAGTCTGTTCTGCCGAACCTGTTTTTCTTTAATGTCTTATTTTTCCCTTTTCTTTCCTCTTCTGCTTGTCCCCCTTCTCCTCCCTGCCCATGTCTCCCTACCTCTCTATAGGGCTCTGATGTGAAAAGAGGCAGTTCTCCTGCATATTCAGTAAGTCAGTCTCTTTCATTTGGTCTTTTCTCTGCATCTCTCTTTGTCTTGGTGTCTCGTGACTACTGCAGGGACTGTGGCTTCCATTCTTAGCGAGTGCAGGAACTTCCAATCTCAGCTAGACTAATCACATGATGTGCTGTTAGGAGAGACCTGATGTGACTTACGGACAAATAAATATGTAATGTAATAAATATTTAGTCAAAACTGGTTAGACTGAGGTCATCAACTAGTTTTCTTTACCCTCTCCCTGTCTGAATATTGGCAATAGCTTGTTTTATGGCCATAAATAGATTTGCATTTATTCATCATTTACATATTCACAGACAGAAACAGCACTGTGCTCTGATTTCATGCGATCTGCAGTTTTCCACAAAATGGTATCTTATTGCCTCATGTTGAAGAAATATGTGTTTTGTGGGGAGGTGGCTGAGAATATTTTCCAGGCTGAGGCAGTGAGTGAACTCCTTGGTGATCAGAATGCAAAGATGTACTGGCAGCTGGCCACTCTTTGTCTCTGCTAGGATTGCTGCATCCTTCTCCTTCTCCTGTTTGTAGTGGGGTGTAACAATACAGTTCCTATTAATGCATAGATCTGTATGCTGCAAATCTAATGGTATGGATACATCACACAGAGCACCGTTCATTTATGTTGTTAATGCTAGTCTTGTCAGTCAGCATTTTGCTTTGATTTAAAATGTTCTTTTTGATCCTTTCTGTGGCCATTTGCAGGTGTTTTGGTTATGCTTCTGTTGACATCTGTTATGGTTGGAAATTGTTGCATTGTATATTTATGAGAAATTGAATATTGTCTCATTTCCATGTGTAACAGTGCTGTATCATTGTTTTGTCAGGGCAGAGGTTTGCACCCCAACCTGCAGAGAAAGAAACTAGTCAAGCAGTAGAGTTACGTTAGAAGTCATGAAGTATTTAAAGTTATTGAAATTCTTCAGCTAGCTGGATTTTATGTGTGTGTGTGGGCTTATTGATTATAGGATGTTCAGCATGGTTTTGGCATACTTGCCTTTTTGTACGGTTACTATCCAACCCCCTGCTGCCTAAGAAGAATGTTCTCATTTGGTTTTATTATTTAAATAGCACTAGGTGAATAATTGTGTGTAAACCCCTTTTATAATCTGATCTGGACTGTAGACCCCTGAAAAGAAGCACTCTGAATCATCCAGAGGAAGAAAGAGAAAAGCTGAGATTCAGTCAGAGAGTAGCCAAGGTAAATCTTTTTCTTTCTCTTGCTTTTTTGTGTACTTTTTCTAACTTGCTTTCTTGCTATGCCAGAAAGGATTCTTTTACATATTTATTTCTTCACTGCTCAGCTCACCATATTTTTTCCTTTTTTCTTAGGGAAGTCTATCGTTCGGGGAACCAAAATTAGTGACTATTTTGATGTAAGTCTCAAATTCATCACTCGCTGACTGAAAGTGAACAATACGGTAATATGTGAATGATGTAAAAATACCTGAATGCGTCTCCTCGCTCTTTAAACTTGAACTGATTAAAATCAGTTTGTCTATGCCATTTTTTCCTCCTGAGAATATAAAGTGATGTGGTGCACTGCAGACAAATAGAAACATGTGCCATAAAAATGTGCCATTCTCTGAGAATGAGATTATTTTAAAAATAACAGAGTTCACTCCATCCCTCCTTCTCTTCCTCCATCTCTTTCTTTCCTATCCCCCTCTCCCTCTCTCTTGCTCTAGATACAGGGTGGTAATGGGTCCAGTCCTGTTCGCGGCTTACCACCAGTCATTCGCTCTCCCCAGAACTCACATTCCCACTCTGCACCAGCATCTAGTGTACGTTTTACATGTCTTGCACATGCATTCTGCTTGTGTGCCTTTTTTCTTCACTGAGCAGTATATATAGTCTATAACCCTGTTGTGCCTTTCATTCTGCTGTGATTCAGGTTAGGCAAAACAGCTCATCACCCACCAGTCTATCTTTTGGGGACCACATGATGCACCCTAAGCAGTTTGCTGTAAAGAGTATCCAGGTTAGACTAGAAACTGTTCTATGCTTTAGATCTCATTTTTAGATCTCCTAGTGGTTTGTAAACCGAGCATCTCTACATCATTTCCTTTAAGAATTAGTATGTTAAGTGTGTGTGATTTCCTCTGTTCTCAGACTGATCTAACTGTGCTAAAGCTGGCTGCCTTGGAGAGCAATAAGAACCTGGACCTGGAGAAGAAAGAAGGGAGGATAGATGACTTGTTACGGGTGAGCAAAGGACATTGAGAAGCAGCATTGCTGTGTTTTTTCATGCTGTGTCTTTTTTGAAATTCTGTTGTTTGGTAGGTGTGCTTTATAGGTATGTGTTTTCTTCTCTTTTTTCCATCTCCAAAGGCAAACTGTGATCTCAGGAGACAAATAGATGAACAACAGAAACTACTTGAAAAGTACAAGGAGCGCTTAAACAAGTGCATCACTATGAGCAAGAAACTTCTCATTGAAAAGGTGAGGAAAGTTGTTTTCCTACAAGAGGGTGAAATTTTGTGCTGGAGTCTGTTGCTCTGTCCAACCTGGGCTTATTCTGAGTAAAAAAGAATCTTACAGCCCAAATAAATAGCTTTTAAACATAAATTTCTGAGGTGCCTTTCTAAGATTTGTGCACAGTGCTGTATCTCCTGGGGCCAGTAAAGACACATTACAAAATACTACCTTCCCTGTTAATTTTATCCTTTTTGGATTGGCTATCCTATAGAATGTTCAGTCTCTTATTTTGTGTGTGTGTGTGTGTGTGTGTGTGTGTGTGTGTGTGTGGTATATCAGAGCACCCAGGAGAAGCAGGCGTGCCGGGAGAAGAGCATGCAGGACCGGTTGCGCTTGGGACACTTCACCACTGTAAGACACGGAGCCTCCTTTACTGAGCAGTGGACAGATGGATATGCTTTCCAGAACCTTGTCAAGTAAGTGATTTTGTTAGAATTTGTTTTTGTCTTTCTATCTCCAAAGTAAATTAGTATTACTGAACGGTGTAACAGCTTGTCCTTACGCTCCAGACTATTAACTTCACATATTATTTGATGTGTTTCTGATCTTAATGTAGTCCTGACACATTGATGGCACTGTTCATGCTGTATGGCTTGTGTGGTCCTCAGCATGTTACTCGTTTATGTGTGTCCGGCAGGCAGCAGGAGTCTATAAACCAGCAGAGGGAGGACATAGAGAGACAAAGGAAGCTGTTAGCCAAGAGGAAACCCCCTTCAGCCAGTAACTCTCAAACCCCTAATGCCAACTCAGAGCCAAAGCAGCGCAAAACCAAGGCCGTCAATGGGGCAGAGAATGACCCCTTCCTTAAACCCAGCCTACCTCAGCTGTGAGTATCTACACTTGCTAGTGTAGACCCATTTGTTTCTGCTGCAGGTTTTCTTTTTTTTTTCCCAATATTCATTAAATGAACCTTACAGATTAGACTGAACCATGTAGATTAAACTATTAGATTAAAGCATGTATTTTAGTTAATTACTGATTATAATACATTTTTTAATCTTTTGTGGTCTTTAAACAATCTAATGCATGTCTCTGTCTCTGTTTGCAGATTAACTTTAGCTGAGTATCACGAGCAGGAGGAAATTTTCAAGCTCCGTCTTGGCCATCTCAAGAAGGTCAGGTTCTTAATAATCAAAGTTCTCTGCCTTGGACTGATCAGCTATTAATACTTGATGTCATATTTTTAAACCGAATAGAGAGAGTATATTTCTATGAACTTTTTCTCCTTGTGGTCAGTATTGTGTGCTCTGTGTGTTAGTGAATGATTGATGGTGTTTGTGGTTGTGCTGTAGGAGGAGGCTGAGATCCAGGCCGAGTTGGAACGCTTGGAGAGAGTGCGGAACCTTCACATCCGTGAGCTGAAGAGAATAAACAACGAGGACAGCTCTCAGTGAGTACCGTCTCCATGGTGACACTGAGCCTCCTTCATAGCTGCGTCATTATTTATGCCTTTCAGGGTACTGTCTGTCGTTGGGCTTTTTGTTCCATATAATAAGCACTACATTAAGGATGCATGCAGCATTTCTGAGGAGGATGAAAAAGTTGTGACCGTTTATAATTTCACAGTTGTAAAGTTCTATCTAGGTGAAGAACAGTTCTACAACTGGCAAAACTCTATGGTAGTGTATTCCACATTTATAGTTCAGCAATAGCAACACTTCAAAAATGTTTGACATTATCCTACAACATTTAGTGCATTTCCACTATGACTCAAACACTGGAAGATTTTCCTTTTGTAAGCTCTAATTTTATAAAGCTGTTTTGATTGGAGTTCCTTCAATATCAGTTTATCACTAGTCAGTGAGATGGTAAAACTTAGTAAAAACAGAACACATTTGGACATCACATTGTATTCATACAGTAGTGTTGAGTAAACAAATTCTAAAAAGTCAGACTTCATTACTCATGATCATAATTGCATTCCTGTAAGTTCTGTGTAAAATGTATTATTTAGCCAATATATTTCACTTGCATTGATTTAGAAATGCAAGTGATGCCATAATTCGTATTAAAATATATTAAAACAATGTTAAAAATTCAGTGACTTATTGCCCATTTTGGCCACTCTGATGCACCCACACATACACAGAATCTTTCTAGACAATGTTTTTAACATTTTTTGTGAACAACATTTAACAGTGTTATTTATTTTAGATTACAAAAGACAATTACTAAATTCCATAATAATTAATGTGTGCTAATCTTGTTAATGTTATAACATAAAAGATTTTGTCTTATCCTAAAAAAATTCCCTGTCTGCTCCCTTTACCTCGTAACTGAAATGTGGGTGTTGTTTTGCCATGGCTGTCTTTGTAGCCTTTTTTATACAGGATCATGATTGATTGTCTGATCATGATTTCTGTTTAACTTGGCATCCTCAGGTTCAAAGACCACCCAACTCTAAATGAGCGCTACCTGCTGTTACACTTACTCGGAAGAGGAGGATTCAGTGAAGTTTACAAGGTATACTCATGAACCTCTATGAACCTCTTCAGCATGAAGCTTGAGAGGAAGTGTGAGAGAATGACATTTCAGATGTTAAACAAAGTTTCATTTGAAGTATTTTGTGGTGCTTTTTTAGGCTTTTGACCTTATTGAACAACGGTATGCAGCTGTGAAAATCCATCAACTCAACAAAAACTGGAGAGAGGAGAAGAAAGAGAACTATCACAAGTATGTTTAAAAGATCCCCCTCCTGTGTGTCATCTTAAATTAATGTGCCATCAAGGAGAGTTTATCAAAGTGTAATTTCAGTCTGCCATTACCGACTTTCTGATTAAAAATAATGATGAAAATCTAATCTTTTCCCTTCACAAGGTGAAAAATAGTAATAAAGGTGTATTTTCTGTCTTTGGCACAAGTGTATGCGGTGTTTAGTATTTTGATTATCTAGTTCAGCTGTGTTGAGAGGAAAAATGTCATCTGACTGGGTTGAGAAACACTGGACTTTGATGTCCAGAGGCTGGTAAAACTGGCAGGTGAGAAAGATGTGGTTTCTGTAACAGTTAGGGGTGCAACGATTATTCGACTTAGTCGACTAAAATCGACGACCAAATTAGTTGGCAGCTAATTTAATAGTGGATTAGTTTGGAGACGTCATTACACGTCTTTCTCGCACTCACTAGGAATGTTTTGACTTTACCGCTCACTGGAGGGTTAACAACAGCGCGCTGGCAGCCTCGAGAACAAAATCCTCAAAAGTGTGGAGCTAAACTCAAAAAAAAGGTCAGTTGTGCTATATGTAAAGCCGACCTTAGCTTGCACGGGAGCACGTCCTCCGTGCAGGAGCATCTGAAAAGGAAACTTGTCGGCTATGAAAACGATTCATCTCGGTAAGATACTCCCCGTCCCAAACCGCATACTAGCAACCTAAATAGTTTGTAAAAATAGTGCATATACCATTAGAAGTGCACTCATTAGTGTGGTATGTGAAGTACAGAAGTGTGTGGTTTGGGACGCGGCAATAGTTGAGCTAGCGAGCTAGTTAACGCGAATGTTAGTGTTAAATTCCGTCTTACTTCATGTTATGAGCTGAGCTGTAACATTTGTATTTTGAAATGCGTGTTCTCTGGTATCGTTAATGGAGTTGTAAAAGAGAAGCAAGTATCTGTTATTCACAGCGACCATGTTCACTTTCCAGATAACGCTTACAGTTTTAAACATTGCATTGTTGTCTTAACGTCGAGGCCACCAGTGCGCTCAAATTCGGCAAACACAGGAGAGCGTTTCCAAACAGTTCTCTGTGAACATACAGGGCAGCCGGACAAAGGGTTACCGATGAAATGAAGCGTTTACACAAAATCGTTCAAATTTAACTGTTCGTAGAGAAGTTTATCACAAACATTCGCCACTTTCCCATCCGCTCCATCAGAGCACATCTTCCCTGTAGTATCCGCTCTTGGAGGAGATCAGGGCTCTCACAAGAGCACACAGAGATGCTGACTTTCTTCCGTTTCAATAAAGACCTATGATGGTAGAATTTAGTTGTAATAGAGTGTAGACAGACAGCAGAATGCACAGATTACAGTTTAAATTTAACATTTAAATTTAGATAGATTTTTTTTATTTACTTGATGAAAGGAAAACTGATTTAGTTTTGTTATATTTTATTGCTGCTACTTTGCACATCCTTGGTTATACATTTTGACAGTATTGGAGTTTTATTTTTTTATCTTTTGTATTAGCAGGAAAGTTCATTAAAACATATTTTTGAATGTTATACATCTGTAGTTTTCATTGTTAGTTAGCAAATGCATCAAACAACCTCCAGCTAAATTTACCTAACCTAATAGCTACGTAAAAGTTATTTGGTAATGTAGTGATTCATAATCTGAATAATCGATAATTCGTTTCAGTAATTGATAGATTATTCGACTATCAAATTAGTTGTTTGTTGCAGCCCTAGTAGCAATGCAAGTTGTGAGTTTAGGCATTGATATGTGTAATAAGGTATTTCCAGTCTGGTTGGTATTCTGTACTGTGCTGTAAATGTCTGGAAATCTAGTCTAGGCAGGCTGGCTGGCTGACTGTCTGCCTGCCTGGGGCTCACCTCTGCTCTGTTGCCCATGGTAACCTCTCTCACCCTCTCCATCTCTTGCATGATCTTGCTCAATCCTCAAACAAATATCATTCTCTCTATCTCTCTTTTCTCTCTCTCTCTCTCTCTCTCTCTCTCTCTCTCTCTCTCTCTCTCTCTCTCTCTCTCTCTCTCTCTCATACAGACATGCCTGTAGAGAGTACAGAATACACAAGCAGCTGGATCATCCACGAATAGTCAAGCTTTATGACTATTTCTCACTGGACACGGACACGTAAGTACTTCCCAGTGTTTAAAGTCGTTACTGTGCTTCATATGTGTATATACCACCATGCCAGCTATAGAGTGTCCATGGAAACATTTTCTAAAAACAGTGTAGCACAGTGTTGTCCTGAGATTGTGGCGACACTCTAATAACCTAGATTAAGAGTGTGTCCCTGGTCACATTATTTTATCATATATCACATCATTTAAAAAAACTGTTATTATTTTGTCATAATCTTCCATCAAAATGTAATGGCTTTTGTCCATCTTCGGATAATTGGCTACGTCACCATGCACCAGCAGGCAAGGAAAAATTATATTACCCAGTTATCTCATTTTTCGCCTCCTCCCTCCCACCACCTACACATTATCACTGAGCGAAAACACTGAACTAGCTCAAAGCCTTTCCTAAGGAGTTTCGCTCAGAAATGCATCACGGTACGAAGGAAACAGTTATGATGTCGAGATTTCTGATTCACATAGACTTTAAGTGCTCAGTGGGTCATAAGCTAACAGTGAATCGAATCTAGCATGATTTTACTTGCATAATGCCAACTTTACCCCCTGTAAACTTGGCACTGTTAGTTATTTGGCTGCAGTGTTTCTTTAACTCTATGATGTTTTTTGGAAACTGGGTCAAGAGCTACATCCATATGACTCAGATTTATTTATAGATGAAAACCTTTGCTTAGGTTTCCTACTGTTAGATATTTGAAAGAGAGGTAAAGTCTCCAAAATGTGATCTAGTTTATTGCGTTTATTCTGCAAGTTTATTGTGTTTAATTAATGAATTTGGTTTATCATTATTTCTTTTTAGGTTTTGTACGGTTCTGGAATACTGTGAAGGCAACGATTTGGATTTCTACTTGAAACAGCACAAGCTGATGTCTGAGAAAGAGGCTCGTTCAATTGTTATGCAGATTGTTAATGCACTAAGATACCTGAATGAGATCAAGCCTCCTATAATACACTACGACCTTAAACCAGGTATGAAGAATGCACACACACACACACCCTGTCTTAAGAACAGTATACACAATGATTGTTCTGGATGGTTTATTATGTCCATATTGTTCTCTTAAGGGAATATATTGCTAGTGGATGGAACAGCATGTGGAGAAATAAAGATCACAGACTTTGGTTTATCTAAAATCATGGACGATGACAATTACGGAGTGGACGGAATGGACTTGACATCGCAAGGAGCTGGAACTTACTGGTAGAAGAGACACACACATTAATATGCATATACTCAAAATACTAGCACAGGTCCAGCTTTGTGCAACATGTGTGATCTCTGTCTAAGATCTTATGGTTGTGTCTTCAAGGTACTTGCCTCCTGAGTGTTTTGTTGTGGGTAAGGAACCTCCAAAGATATCCAACAAGGTGGATGTCTGGTCTGTGGGAGTCATCTTTTTCCAGTGCCTCTATGGACGGAAGGTAAGTGGACTCCATGGATTAGCAGAAAGGTTGTGAATATTCCCATTGAATGTGTCAAATGCAAGACAAAACTTACTGCAAAAAAAATGTTTTAAACTTGCTGTATCCCAGTAAGGACCACTACAAATGGAATTATTCTATTCTAGTATTATATTATTAAATCTCCTTATAAAGAGATAACAAGCAGATGTTTAAAAAAAAATGATTTTCTGTTTCAGCCATTTGGCCATAACCAGTCACAGCAGGATATCCTGCAGGAAAACACTATTCTCAAAGCCACTGAGGTTCAGTTCCCTGTCAAGCCTGTGGCAAGCAATGAGGCAAAGGTCAGTGAGTTTCACTTTTTTAGTGGTCAGATGATAAACACTGAGAGAGTAATTAGTAGTACAGTAGTATTTGGAATTCTTTGTTTTCCAGAAATGCTACAAGGTTGCCCTCTAGTGTTGTACATGTAGAACTGACTGATATGACTTGTATCCCCTTTGCAGTTTTTACAACATAGCATTAATGCCACCAGAAATAAATTAGTTAGGTATTTTAAATGGCAACAGTCGCAGCTTTTGCATGTCCTATTCCATGTTTGCAGCAAACTGTCAGGTCTTCAGGCATTTTTCGTGAAGTTTTTGCCTAACAAGTGATGTTATTTGTGGTTGGCAGGCATTTATCCGGCGGTGTCTTGCCTACAGAAAGGAAGATCGCTTTGATGTACATCAGTTGGGAAGCGACTCTTATCTGCTGCCCCACATGAGACGCTCTAGTTCCTCGGGCAACCTGGCTTCAAGCCCCGCCTCCTCCAGTGTCATCTCCTACTGACAACCTTCACTGGCTCCCTGACTGAAAGCACTGCTGGCAAATCCCTGCTCTCCCTACTGCAGGAGCCAGGCAGAGGCCGAGCAAGCAGGGGAAAAGAACACTTGACTCCTCAGGTTGTGGATATTGGGGATTATGATGGTTGCGTTTGGTTTTGGGCAGCACCAAGTGTGGAGTTTGTGACCAAGTGAAGTGTAAAGGAAAAGACGGGGCATGGTGCAAGAATGAACAGAGCGTTACGTAAATGTATTTGAAGTATAATGGCCTTTTGAAGATTCTATAGAGCACTGCTACTAAGTACCTTGAAATGTGATCAATATTTTTTTTTTTTGTGGCAGTTGTTTTGAAGGGATAGGTGAAGACCTGGCAACCCACTGTATGGAAAATTTCATGAGGTCGCTGCCAGGCTGCCTTGACAAAATGTCTTGTTCGTCAGGCATTTGCTAAAGAAACCTACATTCATTGTCACTGTAGGTTTCTAAGGATTTCACATCTGTTCTGCGGTAATGTTTTGGATTTTAGAGGAAAGTGTTAGCTCTTTTCTTTGTACAATTAGCTATGAGAATGTAATTATAGCATACATTGTGACATGTAGTGTCACAACAGGGCCAGGCAGCGTACTAATGTTGAATGCACAAAATAACCAAATGTAGACAAACGACAATGTACAGAATCCTATGCAGGATAAAAAAATTAAATAAAGAATCCCTTCTAGAGAGTTAATGTATATTTGCTGTACAGGACCTTAATTTCAGATATTAAAGTTCAGCAGATTCATTCTGTATAAAAGTTTAACCATTTTTTGCCCTTTTTCCTTGTAAATTTGGTTTCCTGGAGTGTTTGCTGCTTTGTTGCTTTTTAAGAAAAAAAAGGAAAAAAAGAAAAAAATGGCTGTATGAACTACTTTGGGTACAAATTGTACAGTTCTGTTAAAAGAATAAATAAAAATAAACGCCAGGAAATTACGAATTGCCTGAAATGATATACTGTTACACTGCAAAACACTCTACAGCTCAATTTCTTCATCCCCTTTTATACCGATGTGCAAGTGCTGCGTGTGTTCATGTGAAACACCATGTGTGGTTTTCGGCTCAGGAGGAAAGAGACTGTATGCTTTTGTAAGATACTGATAAATTTTGCCTTTGTCTTAGAGTTTGCTTTAAAGGCTTAAATACACTCTGATTTGAAAACCTGATCTCACTATTCACAATCAGCACTCATTGTTATAAAGGCAAAAAACAGAATTCTACAGCAGCAAACATGGATGCTGTTAGGTGTGAGTGATTATCAAATGCTCCAAAAATACCAGATTTAATATAAATGTATAAGCCTCATTTGTGGAATTACAGTCTGCATACCCACAATGACTATTTCATACTTAGTGACCATTTACTACCTATTGCTCTTTATGGTCTCACACACTGGCAGCCCAAGTTCAGTATGTTAATTAGAATGCTGATAGTGTTCAAACTCAATATAGGATGACAAATCAAGTGTTTTGTACAATAAGAGAAAAAAATGTTTGTAAAGGAAAATAGCACCAGACTATTTATAACATTTCATATCAGACCAGAGGCGTGGCCAGGGGTGGCCAGTGTCGCCCTAGCAAGAAGCATGGCCACCCTTCTGCCCAACCCCGTTACGGAAAGTTAGACAGTCAAAAATCAAAATTTGCAAGTCAGCCATCATCAATAAAGCATCAGTTACGCTTTATGAAAATTTGCCTTTGGGGTAGTTACCAATCAGTCTAATGACACTGCATTTAATAGTTAAACTTGCTGTACTAGGCTAATCTGTGGAGCAGACAGGTGAGTGAATGTTTGCCGGGTCCCTACAGCAGGGCTGCTCTATGAGCTACCTTATGAACTAGGCTGTGCGATGGTAAGATGAGTAAACTATCAAAAATTCGTCAACTGTAGTAGTTTATCATGCTAATTGCTTTGACTACATGATAGCTTTCCTTACACAGTGTTGTCTGGCTGGCTTTCTAATCATTAGACTCATGTATGACCTGTAGTGAGTCTTAATAATACCTTCACTGGCCTGTCTACATAGTGTTTTTAGTAAAGTAGATGCTGTGCCTTGAACAATAGTAATGTGTTTAATTTACATGATTCAAATACATCCTTTACTCATGAATCACTAATGTTATATCAACACAGTTTTGTCTTTCAGTTTAACAAAATTTTGCATCAACATTAAGTGGATATAAAATTTGAATGATGGATAGGTTTAGTTATGTACAGAGAAAAAACAATGCATCACATTTTGTCATTTTAATACAGTATCACTTTTTATTTAGGTTTTTTTATTCTTTGCAGTGCGCCACCCCAGTAAAATGGTGGGTCTCACCCGTGCATCCCATTTTAACAATTCTAGCTATTCCCTTGCATCAGACTGTAGGCATACTGCTGTCCTCAGTAGTCTGAGAATGGAAAGCCATTTTAGCTTTTAATCTATAATCTCTGATATCAAAAATTCAATTTCAACAACTAAAAACATTATTAGTAATCAGGGAAATGGAGTTCTTAAATGTACAAGTGCAAATGGCTGTGTAAGAACTGAATATGCATATGTTACAAGTACTTATTTGCTGGTAAGAAATAAATGAGTATGTAATAATTAGAATTCCATCATTTCAAAATGTACAAAGATGAGAAAACGCAGTAACCTTAAAAACCTACACCCAATCACTGTACACAGCAGTGTAGTGCCAGGGTGGGCATAGAAAAAGTTTATGGTCCTTATATGTCTTACCTTTTGATGACTCAATGCACTGAAATAATGGTAGATGTTTGCTTTAACCGGGGTGAGGCTATGAAAAGAGGGCAGAGGTTGGTGGAGATCATCATGATTTTGATTGACCGAAATACAGTGACAGCACTCACAGAAAACAAATCAGATTTACTCATCTTTAAAGAATCTCCATAATCAATATTCTTTCCCCATTTGATTGGGTAGGTCAGTGATCAGTTGCCCTGCTTCTGGTTAAGTGCTGCACCTTTTAATGATAATACTCCAGGTAATCATTCAGCACTCTACATGTCTGTTATATGTGGGTCTGTATTTGTGCCTCATCTTGTAACTTGTCTTGTACTTACTGTACACAGCAACAATCAGTAATGCCTTTCTGCTTTAACAAGAGACCTATTAGACACTCACATGCTGTGGGTGAAATTGTATCTGAATCCCAATAAATCTTTCCACAGTAAAAGTCCCTCTGTTCTGGAGCAAGCCAGGCTTCACAGCAGAATCAATATCTGTGGAAGTGGCTGTGCATTGTTTTGTTGATGAATCTCGTTTTACTAATTTGACAGCAGTGATGATGAAAATGTATAAAATAATCAGGAAGTCAGGAGTGAGGACACCACGGAGAATTTGCAGTGGATATAAATAGGCTGATTATTTTATTTTATTTTTATTGACTGACGCGATAGATCCTTTTGCATGTGTGTGGGAGAGCGAGCAGAAAACAGACAATGTCTGCGCGAGACAGACTCTGGCACCAGTCCAAGCTGCCCTCGTCAATATCACCATCAGCATTTGATTAAAGGAGTCATGCACAAAGCGGGCTGTCAGTATTTATCAGGAGCCTAATGCAGCAGGCAGTCCCAGGAGTGCAGAACACATCAGCACATCAGGCCTTCAGGGACTGAAGCCAGGACTATATATCAACAGCCTACAGCCAGAACAGTGAGGAGACTGAGCTACAGGCAGAGAGCGCTGTGGCCACACGAGGGCGCTGGAGAGACAGTGGAGAAACAGGAGAGAGAAAAGCAATAATGATACGTGATGGGCCATTTTACATTTCCCAGACCCATGTTAAGCCTAAACTTTGACTAAACAGAAT
Organism: Colossoma macropomum; assembly: GCF_904425465.1. NCBI lineage: Eukaryota > Metazoa > Chordata > Actinopteri > Characiformes > Serrasalmidae > Colossoma > Colossoma macropomum. The sequence goes on along the minus strand of NW_023494784.1, from coordinate 26,946,297 downwards.
TTGAATGGTAAATTACCATTGACACTGCAGTTTAGTCCAAGGCTAGGCTTCATCCATGTCAGGGCAGCCCTGTATGTTCAAAAATATCCACTCCTCCTAATCTGTGAATTCATTTGTGAACTGTTCACAAATTAACTTCAGAGGAAGCGCTGGATGAGCGGGTGTCTACAAACCTTTAGACATAGGTATTAACAGGGGTGGGTTTAGTGAGTCTGGGGCCCTGGGCAAGACACAGTAATGATGCCCCTGGAAGAATATTTTTAAAATTATTTCACTTATAACATTTCTGTGGGTTTGTGTCCCGAAAACTTCAACATGACCATATTCCAATCTCTCTTCATCCCTTAGAATTAAACAGGCTTTTTCCTGTGCCTTTAAGATTGCTGTATGTACAAATATGCTCTGTTCTGATTGGCTGCCCTGTATTGTGTCTGAAACACTCCTTATAACTTCACCATAAGGGGGTAAACTGCTGTAGGCTAAATGGGTAAATGAGTTGGGTTTTTCATGACATCGCAAACATGATTAATTCAAAATGGGCTGTTTTTGCTTAGTTATTTTTTGAAACTTTATCAATATCTACACACTACATACATTTAAAAAATAAAGTGAGGAAATTTTGTTTTTTCATGATATGGGCTCTTTAACTTTTTTATTTTATTTTAAGCAGGTGTTGAGTTCAATTATCTATGTTGGTAGATAATTTAGTTTGGTTTAAGAAATATGCAAAATTATCTGCCAAAAATGAGAATTTTACTTCATAAAACTACTACTAGTACTATACTACTACTACTACTAATAATAATAATAATAATAATAATAAACAGCTGCAAATTACAGCTATTTCTAAAATGTATATATATTTTGGAATAGATTATTTAACATTAACGAGTACAGTATATATAATTTGTATTTTTATGGAGTCCTTGGGTTATGTGGCTGCCTGCCTTTGCCTAGTGCAAATCACACCCCTGTATATTTAAGGAACGAATTGGACATAAGTACAATCATGCCTACTATATTTTAGCTCATCCTGAGTTTTGAAAAGTATGTTTGCAGTAATACTGATTGTTGAAGCTAACATATCGTTGCTGTCCAAAGAAAAACAAGTATCTCCACAATAGTAACTTTACAGGACAAGGCAAAACCACTCTTACCTTTCAATGTAAGATAATGAGAGATTTTATTCCAAACGAACATTTCTATTGGTGCATTCATCATGAAATTTTCACCCAACGTAAAGGACAGCTGGTGTGTTGAAATGATGTAGAAAAATAAAAATAGACAAAAATGGAGATACATGGTTTTCTCTGGACAGTGACGATATTTAAATTGTTCTTGGATTTCTAACCCTTTCTAGCCAGCCAGTTTAAACTTAAAAAAAAAAAGTCATAAATGCCAAAAAAGGGTCCAACACAGTGTTTTAAAAGGTTCTAAAAAGGTACCCTATTAGAGTGCTGAAGATAAGTGTCTCTGTGTGTTTATGAAGATAAATACAAAATTACACTAACATTCTAAAATACTTTTGACTGACAGAAGAAACATACTAAGAGGGGCACTGTATAAGACTTACAGTACTGTGCAGAAGACAGGGACCACCCTTTATTTATTTAAAACTATAGAAAACATGTATTTCACAAAAATATTACACAGAAACCTCAACAACTAAATATAATATAATATTATTTCAGTGTTCAGTGGGCCCATGCTTTTCCTTTATTACAGCTTTCATTCTTTTCAGGAGACCTCCTGTCAGTTTTTCAAAGAAATCTACAGGGATGTTTTTCCACACCTTCAAAGTTCAGTAGATGATGTTGCATTTTCTGCTACTCATGATCCAAGTAATCCCAAACACATTCAGTGATGTTGAGATCTGGACTTTGGGGTGGTCAGTCCATTGTTCTGAGAACATCAGCACCTTATTTTTTCTGATTGGCAAAATGGTTTTATCTTTTTATTTTTTAGGTCTATTTCCTTTTCACAGCTACACATCTTTTCCACTCTTTAAGATGAAAGCTTTAAGTGCTGTTTATCTGATGACAATCTGGTGACAATTTTGGTGATCTACCAGGTCTCATACGGTTGTTAGGAGTCACAATTTCTCTGTATCTTTTAATCATTTTTTAAGTTCCAGTTTCACTTATTCTTCTTTGACTTTCCCGTTCATCTTGTATATTATATCTCATCAGAAATAGCTGCTGAAAATGCTAAGTGGTTTCTGACTTTTACACAGTAGTGTGTCATGAAAGAAGGGAGAATCAGTCCAGTTTCTGAATTCATAATAGAAAAAGGCATGGATTGATGAGAAAAATGCTAAAAAGGGTTTGAACAATAAACAATCTATGCACATGCCAAGACACCACAACCAGAAACCACTGACTGAGCTGCAAAGCAGAGCATCAAAAAAGCAAAATCTGAAAAACATCCGGCCTTTTCATTTTATTCATGTGCATTGCTTTATAATGTGCATGCTTGTGGTACGCTGAATGAATAAGTGAGTGAGTGTGTGTGTGTGTGTGTGTGTGTGTGTGTGTGTGTGTGTGTGTGTGTGTGTGCGCGCACCCAGACTGTCTAGTGTAGACTCAGACAGCAGGTATTTCTCAGTCTGTTACCCATTTCACAGAGAGAGAGAGAGAGAGAGAGAGAGATGGCAGAGGTAAGCTTTTTATTCCCAGAGTCTAGTCTAGGTTTAATAATGCTTGTAATTGAAATTGATGCAGAAATGGAGGCTCTGCTTAGGCTGTGCAGCTAATGTGAATTAAGTGTGATTTCTTTTGGCTGTGTGTCAGAGATTTTATAAAGCACTAACTGAACACACTCAATCATTTTAAATGGAACTCTCCAAGGTACCACAAAGCCTGAACGGATAAATGCATACAATGCAACTCTATAATAATAGCTGAACAAAAGCCTATGTCATTGTGAGTCTGTATTGTTCCACAATTACAGAAACCTTTAAGAAACATTCACATTCATTTAGAAACCTTTTTCATATTTTTTTCTGTGTTAGGCTATTGCACAGAGTAATGTCCTTTATATAATAGCAGACAGGAAACAGTCTGGCCCAGTCTCGTCTGGGTGGTCAGTGGACTATGTCCGTGCCTCAGCGCAGTGTAATAGTGGTATTAAAGGCTGGAACAGATTCTTCTTTTCACACTGCCTCTCTTTGTTTTCATTATCTTTCAATTACCTCCCCAGGCCTGAGACACCTGCCTCCCAATTAACTCCATAATTATGCATCAATTTAATTAAGCTCAACAATGTTATCACCACTAATGCTTTACATGTTACCTATAACTAGCCACTTGCTTAATGGGGAAAACAGCTTATACTACTTCAGAAAGCAAGCAAGTTTGTTTCTTGCAGCTATCCTACATATGTGTTCAGGGTAGACCCCTATGAAAATTAATCCATGAATGTCCACACATTTTTCAAAAATTATGCATAATTAAACAGTTAAATTTAAGCAAACCATTCAGATGGTTTGATGTGATGGTTTGGTTTGTTCAAGAGAAACAGTGTCAGAACTATTCACAGTGGTGGTGAAAGGAACCAGACATCCAAAGTGTTTAATGCCTTTAAAAGCTATATTAAAGAAAGTTATTACATAAATGTTTATGAATACACTGTCTGATGAGATTTATTTTACAATAGTTGTGAAATAAGGTTTTGGCCTAAAACTTATTTTTTTAATCCATTCATGGTGAAGAGGTGCAGGACTTTTTTAGCCAAAGTAGTTTCCGAAAACAATTTACCAGCGTCACACATAAAAACTCAGATGTAGGCTCACTATTTGGTTTGTATAGTAAATAAAATGGCTATACACATTGTGACCTCGGGTTCCTATCACCATCACTGTAAAGAGATCAGTTAGCTTCTCTACTGTGCACCCTTTCTCACCAAACCACTTTGAATGGCTTTGTTTACAATGCAGTAATTCAATTCTGTAAAAAGGAGCCCCTCCAATTAAACAAAATCCTATGTTCACCATCCCACCCCTTTTTGGACTATCAGTTATTCTGTTTTAATTTTTCTATTTTATTTTCTACAACCTTTTACATTACAAAGCCATGCTTCATTTAGGTTTTATTAACCCTGTTATTTTAAATACGTGGCGTCAAACAACACCTTATCATACCTGTATGATTTTTAGCAAAAACATTGCATATAGTTTTTCATTAAACATTTGTGGAATTCTCCTTTATATACTCAAAAAAGACATAAAAAACATTCACAAACGAAAGACTGTACAGACCAAAGAGAGAACAAAAGATTCATATGTAATTACAAAACTCCTCAGTGGTCTAACACTGTGCTGTCTCACATCTTCCCTTTCATAAAGCACAGACTTAACAATATGCTGAAATTATAATCCAGAAAATGTAATGTATACACTGCATATGCAGGTACATTAAATTAATCAGTTCAAAAATATTAGAAAGGTTGAAACTTTACTAACACGCACAGACACGCACACACTTTCTTCTCCTGTATTAAAAATAAAATGCATTCAGCCAGCACAGGGCCTGAAATTGGCTTCCCATGAGCTCATATGGCGAGTCTGAAAGAGAGCAAGGTCTGATGACTTTTATGATAAATATCTTTAAAAGAGTGAATAATGAATGCAGCTTCGTCTCACTGAGGGGGCTGAGAAAGCTCGGCGCCGTGATGATCGCCCTGTAAAACTCCCTCTCTGGGCTATTAATTTGAGAAATGGGGAATGACAGTGGAGATAGAGGCAGCGGCTGGATTTGAGAAAATATCAGGGTTTTTTAGAATTGGAAATAGTATTCAGTGTCTGTCTTGGGGCAAAACGAAAGCTGCTGTCATTCAAAGCACATGGATGTAGAGAAAGGTTTGATGAAATCTGCCTCAAATTGGCTGTTTTAGACCAGCTAATGGTTCATTTTGTGTTTTGGGTGAGATTGATTCAGTTCGATTTGTGAGCATCAAGGGCCACAGCTGCATTCCACCGTCACATCACTTCACGGCTGGCCTCACAGATAATCTGCGTTAAATGTGCTGTAACGTAGGAAATCTATGGTCCATGATGGCTAATGATTGATGCTGAAATGGTTATAGCACTTTGTGTGTTCAAATGAGTGATTTCCATTCAGATACTCTTTGATTTCCATTCCTCAGGGTCAGCCATGTCCATAACGGGTGTGTGACCTCATGAGACCTCTGTGCTCCCCTCCAAAGAAAATGTAAATGACAAATAGTAACATGTACTCAGTGCCTTACAATAGAGATATGTACACTATTGCGCTCTTAAAAAGGTGCCAGAAGGGGTTCTTTGGAGCGAAACCTAAATAACTTTTAAGCAGATGGTTCTTGTAAATGAGCTGTATTAGAGTGAATAATCTCCTTGTAATGTAAACATTCTATATGAATCAAGTTTTTTTTCTGGAACCATATGTCCAAGCCAAGAACCTCTGAGGAACCTTTGTTTTTAAGAGTGTATTTCACTGTCACTCCATGAACTATGAAATATGACTGGTGCTTTTAATGGCTGTAATTAATTATATTATAAGTTATACGTTTGAAGAAGGCAGCATAATTAAGTTACAGTGCAGCAGCTACAAAGCTAGATACTGAACAGTATCTCAGTAAAATCATCTATTGTTATTTTTCATACATGGGTGAGAAGTATTGTCCCAAATTCATTCAAAGCATAAAGCAGTAGTCTAGATGGAATGAACCACACCGCAGAAAGACCCTTATTATGTCATCATTCAGCAATGCCAATAAAACAGAGGAGACTGGTAGACTGAAAGCTGAGTGTTTTATTTGCAGTATTTATATGACAGCAGTCCTGCACAAGTTCACTTGGTGTGACTGTAGATTAAAGTGCCTGTTTTATCTGACAGACCATTCTCATATATGGGGCTGTATTTCAACATTTTATGCTGTCCGTAAATACATAATCTTTGTCACTGCTTACACTAAGTAGTCCAGGCATGTCTGAACACCCTTTTTTGTTGAGAATTCAGGACTGGTTTCCCATCACAGACTAAGCCCAGTCTCCAAATACAATAATTACAATTAGAGTTTAGTCCAAAACCATGCTGAAAGATATGCTGCTTTGAATGCACATGATTCAAATGTGTCCATCAAATTCAAACATATCAGTTGGTTACACATGAATAAAATATGTTAAATCAACATAATTTCTGTCTTTTGGCAAGAATTGTGTTGATGTAATACATTTTGTTCACGTGTAACCAACTGATGTGTTTAAAACGTAAATTCAAAGCACTTCTTTCAGTGTACTGTTTTTCTGTGACTTGGAAAAGCAGATCTTAGGTTGCTAAAACATCAATAAAAATCCTCTCTGGATATTAATAAAATATACTACACTTGTATTTTAAGAGAGTCTTTTGTGCTTTTCTTACCAAGTACCAGCAATACCAGCTAGAACTCAGCCACTTCTTTTCACTGGACTTCTTTTGACTTGACTAGAACTACACGATTACTTCTAACATTTATTGTGTATGTATAATAATAGTGACAATCACAGCTACACCACACTGATTGCACTACGGTTATATTGAATGTGCTCACTGATATCTTATATCTCATTGATACATTACACATTGATCACTTAGTCTAAGCCATTGTGTAGTACAGATTAAAGTGACAGATAAATAAACACCACTTCGTTCCATGTCTTTGGTCAATGAATACATTGAAATCTCTAAAACATTGGTTAAAACACTCGTAATCATAATATCCGCTCAAAATACAAATAAGGATCCCTTACAAATGGAGGAAAAGACATCTTTCACACAATTAATCTCTTTGTATAAATAAAATCTTAATAAATATCTCTATGCACCTGGTAATCACTATTTAAACATCTCTTACTGTAAAACTATGTAATATGTTTGTCACAAAGGACATATAACAATAATATACACAATCTACATAAAGGACTTCAGTTCTAAAAACACAGCAATTGAATACAGTTCCTGGTATGATAGTGATGAATGCATTATTCCCCATTCATTTATAACACAGGAGAACAGCTAATATATGCGCCTTTGTAATCACACTGACAACACTGAGAACCAACAGTTAATTGATTTTGATAAATCACATAGTATTCTTAAAATATATACTAGTGCAGAAGACTCTGTAGTCATATCTAGTGAAATGTTTACCGTTACGAGTGAAAGATCTTGTACATAACAGATACATTGAGAGAGTAGAATGATATCTCTCCTTCAGTCGCTGTACTCCCAGAACGCAAGACCTCATAGAGCTTCACCCTCAATAGCAGCTCCACCATGGAAGATCTATAGTCCATTTGGAGAATTTAAGGAATACTCCAGTTTTTCAACCCAATCTCTACCTGCTGCATCTGTAGTGAATGGTCAATTACCACAGACAAACACTTTTGATAACACTTTGTTCACAACTATTGTCCATGGTAGTTGATCATATACTACAGATGCTGCAGCTTGAAAAACACTAGAGTGTTCCTTTAATGTATACAGTAAAACATCACATTGGTATGAACTCTTGTTTCCCATTGGTGCTGTAGTTTGTCAACATTGTCAGTTCCCCAGTTTTATGGGGTGTTATAAAAGATCATGCATCACTGGAGTCCATGGTGGACCAGTAGCCTAATCAGAATGAAGGTGAAATTGTATGAGGGCTGCCAGAATGTTTGCTAACACTATGTTGAATTGTTTAAGATTCCTCAGGGGCATCTATCCAGGCCCAGTGAACACTGACCACTGCTTCAGAGACAGCTGGCTGAAAGATCTGTGTGCTCTTTATAAATCCTGGCCCAGTCGTTCGATCTCATCGATCAGGAAGTCGATGTCTGACCTGGTGGCGGCTGGGTTTGAAATGACCATCCTGAAGAAGTTGACTTTGTCACCTTGAGGCTGGTAGCCCACCATTGTTGTCCCACACTCCATCATCATGGCTTTGATTTTGGGGGCCACCTGGTAGTGGGGGAGAAATCATTCCTCTCCAATCACAACACACTAGACAATCATTTACTCACATGGTTTTCTTGACTTCAAGGCCATGCTACTTTTCCACATTGATGCCTGAGCTTGTGTTAATAATCATTCAAACTAAATCATTGGTCACTTTGCTATAAAGGCAGTCTGTTGAAGCTGACAGTACTTTACCTTATGGAGCCTCTGTCTCCTCTCCTCCCCATCTGGCATGCCACGCAGGCTTGGAGGAATATACCAGAAGCACACATTAGTGTGCTGAGGCTGAGAGAGAAAAAAAGAACAGCATAAACAAAAATCAGACACGTCCCATTGTTATGAAAGTATGCACAGTAGTTGGTTATATTGTTAATATGCGAGACTCCTACTTAGAAAAACAGTATGCTCCATAACATAAGAAGATCCTCATGACTTGCCATATTCATCACAGGTAGTTAAAGAACGGATGCGTAATTGTTTAAATCTGTTTCAGAGGGGAATGGTAATGAAGATGTGATTGAAAATGGTTAAAATTATTTTCACAGACCTGCCCCTGGAAAACCATCTCATAGCCTTCTCTGTTCTTGATCTTATTATAGAGATACTCTGAAAGCTCCAAACACCGGTCTATATGCTTCTCAAATCCAGTGGTACCCTGTGGAGGACATACATAGCCTTGAAGAACATTTCGGCTTCAAAAAAATGTTATTAAATGTTATTACATTTTTAAAAAGTTATTATTATTATTATTATTATTATTATTATTATTATTATTGTTTTGGTTTCCAATGCAAGCATTTGATATTGATATGATGTTCACTCCATTTGAAAAAAATGTTTCAGCTGAGATTTTCATTCATTCATTAATTCATTTGTTCATTCATTTGTTCATTAATCCAATCTGTGTGCAGTACCTTTGCCTTCCACATGAGCCAGAATTTGAAGATATCCACATGTCGGCCGCACTGTATGGCCTTGTCTCCGGTATCATAGGTGACATCATACTGTTTATCAGGCTGGAAAAGGTAGCCAGCACACATGGAATTGCAGCCCTGCAGAAGACCCTGTACACACACACACACACACACAGTGAAACCATCAGAGGGCCAGATACTCACATAATGATATGTCAGTGCAGGCAGAGAAAGAGAGAGAGACAGAGAGAAACCAGGATGGGGAGAATCGTTAATGATACGCTTCAGTGAGCACATACCCTCTTTCCGCCTTTCCCTTTTCTTTTACCCTTTTGTTCTGTTCATCTCTCTCTTTCACTTCGCTACTCAGCCTCTTTCTTACACATATAGTCTTTTAAGTGCTCCCTCTCTCTCTTTCTCTCTCTCTCTCTCTCCCTCCCTCTCTCTCTCTTTCTACATTGTCTTTGCCTCACCTTCTCTCGAACCAAAATGGCAGAGCACTGTAGTGGAACGCCCATCATCTTGTGAGGATTCCATGTGACAGAGTTTGCCCTACAGAAATAACACAGCAGAATGAGAACAGCCTCAGAAATGTTTGTGAATGTGTGTGTGTGTCTCTGTGTGTGTAATGTATAAAGGTAAAATGTACCTCTCAACGCCGTTCAGCTTGTGTCTGTGCTTTCTAGACATCAACAGTCCACCTCCCCATGCTCCCTGTAGACAAACACAGCCATTTTTTTTAATCCCGATCTTCTTACTGAGCGACAGAAACCTATTAACAACATTCTTATTAACACTTACAAACATCAGTGGGCACTTACGTCCACATGGAGCCACATGTTGTATTTTTCACAGATGTCTGCAATCTCGTTGATGGGGTCGAAAGCTCCATAAACTGTGGAGCCGGCTGTAGCATTCACGAACATTGGAACATACCCCTGAAAAAGAACAGAGACAGATGAGCCGTCACTCTGGATGGATTACAACCACTGACTGAAGTAGATAAAGGCAATAAAACCAAGAACAAGACTACCTGAAGTCACTTAGATTTAGCGTGTCATGTAGAGACTATATGGTATCTTACTGATTGTGATTAACTACACATATAAGATCATTCATCCTTTGATATTATTTTTGTTTAATTAAATCACAGGATTGAAACCGTATACTAGATACCGAAAGGCTTATTAATATAGTTACATATTAGTTATCAACTAAACATGCAATGTCAGCTGTGATGATAGTAGTTTTGTAGCAATAAGTTAGACCACACATGACATGCAGTGTTTAAAGCTTGGTGTCACTGTTTAGACATAATAGCAAATCATTTACATGAGCTACAAAGCTGTAAAGGCCTTGAGTTGGACGTCTTTTCTAACAAAAGACTCACCTTCTGTTTGGCATCAATGACCTTGGCCTCCAGATCAGCAGGGATCACTCTACCTCTGATAAAGGAGACGGACATGTAACACAGACGCCCTCACACATACGCACGCACACACCCATATCCACACACACACACATACATACACACCAGGAGCTTACAGAAGTTCACAACACAGACAGAGAATTGCCTTACCTCTCATCTGTTTTCAGCAGAATCAGGTTTTCTGTCCCAAAGCCAAGAACTGCACTGGCTTTCTTTATGGAGTAGTGACTCTGTGAAAGGAAGATGAAATAAGCCATGTGGAAGACATTGTTTATAGCAAAGAACAGATATAGAAAAATATAGTACTGTGCTGAAGTCAGAGAGACTCCTTTCATTCGCTTAATTAACAGTCAAAATGGTTATTTATTTTTAGGTGATCTTTCTAAAGAGATTAGATATACGATTCGGAATATAAGAGGAAAAAAATGGATTTTTACAAAACTAGAGTTTAAAAAACATAAAGATAGAGATAATGGGACTCCTAACCATCATGCAAGACCCTGTAGACCACCAGAACTATCACAATCAGATAAACAATACTTAAAACTTTAATCTTTGACACCAATGATTCTGTCCATCCTTCCACTATGAGGAGATAACCAAACACTGTGGCTCTCAAAGGTCTAGCTGTCAAGAAACTAGGCAACTAGGCACTAGGCAAAAAAGACAAAAAGAAGCTGCCAGCATTCTCAGAACAATGGACAGACCAGAGTCCAGACCTCAACATCACTCAGTTTTTTGGGATTACTTTTTTTGTGAAAAGCAAAAATGCAACCAACTTCTAAGACTGAACTTTGCAAGTACGGAAAAATATCCCTGCAGATTTCTTAGAAGAACTGAGAGTGAGTCTCCTGAAACGATTGGAAGCTGTAATAAAGAGTGAACACACTAAATACTGAAAAAATAATAACTAGTTATTGAGGCTTCCATGTATTTTTTGGCTAAATGTGTTCTGACCTTTTTCCTGATTTACTTTTGCACAGTACTGTAAATATGAATATATGGACAGTTAAATGCAAAACAAAACATTTATTTAACACTAGCAGAAAAAAACCTTCATCTTCACTTTCAGTGAGACTGAGTGTACATACATGCTCAGAAGTGAACAGCACGAGTCTGGGAGCTGCTGTCATGCCTTTAGTCTTCACCTCTGGGTAGTGCTTATACCGAGCTACCATCACACTGTACATGTTGGAGATTGCTCCTCCTGTGAGTGAAATGAACAGTATGGACACAGCTGGCAAATTTAGGATCACACTACAGTAATTCCTGAGCTTTAAAAAAGTATTGCATGATGCCAATGAGTGATATTAGTGTTTGCACATTTTGCTGCATGCAAAATCACTGAACACTTGGAGAGCTTGACTAACGTGTTATTCAGCTGACTCACAGAGCTCTCAGAGTTATTTTTGCCTTCATCTGCCCACACACGCTTTCTGTTCATTAGCATTTGAGCTCACCTGGGGAGAATATGCCATCACCTTCTCCATTGGGCCAGCCTACGATCTCCCTCATCTTCTTCAGAGTCAGCTGCTCCATCAACACAAAGACCGGAGCAATTTCATACGTGAACCTGTGGAAAAAGCGACAAATGCAACACATGCACACATGCTTATTGCATACAAATGACCAATGAACAAAAACACTCATCATCAGCTGTCAACATCCAAATATAACATCTTTGTTTCATAGTGTTGATATATGGTTGCACCTACTTTAAAGTAACCCATAATTAATCATACAAACATATTCTGACACGAAGTTCCCAGAGGAGGCATCTCCAGCAGGGTAATGATGATCACTGACCAACAGAAGTAATTAGCAACAATCATAGGCTAATTAGTGAACGTGAATGGCAAGTGTTTGTTCAGACTTGGCTAATTGGCTTATTAATATAAATAGTCATGTGAAAGGAGATTATAGACAACATCCAAGCACGCAACCAGACCTCAGATCATTGACTCATCTGTATGCATGCCCTTATGCTATTATTTATTCTAGCAAACACCACTAGAGGATATACAGTGGGGTCTAAAAGTTCACATCGAAAATCAAAAAAAATTTTATTTGGGAACTTGGGAACAAACAATTGAAAGTTTTAGAATTTTGAAAAAAAAAGTTGTTACAAGTGACATGAAGGAGAAATTTCCTGATTTTGCATGCCTTGGTCACTGTTCAAATGTAAGCAAATTTGTAAAATGACCATGGTCAGTTTTTTTAAGCTTATGTCTTCCATTGAAGTTCATGTTCAGACGACGCTCAAGTGGTTTTGATCTTTGCATCAGTAGCTTTTTTACAAACTCGTGGAGTCCATGTCACCTCGAGTGCACGCTGTCATTTAAGCAAATGGGGCACACACCAAATACTAAGAAATTTTGAAAATGTGACAGATTCTAATTTTCACTCAAAGTGTTATGCTGAAAATATCATTTGTGATGATTTGTTTTGTATTAAATTAGAAAACAACGTAAAAATAAAATAATTTTCACTAGTGGTCACAGACTATGGACCCCAATGTATTATTACCAAAAATAAAAGAGTTTTCTATAACCTTTCTCCACATTTTACTGCAGACTTAGTCTCTGATACAACTGACAAGTCATTATGGACCTTATGAACTTTTAGCAAGTATGCTTGTCTACTCTTTAAATCACTGAAAGAAACAGAGGGCAGTCATTGTACCATGGCAGTAAATAGTGAAATAAATCAGCTGTGTATCTTTTATTGACCTTTAAATAGTTCGGGCACATGCCATAAAAAAACATAATAGAATGTCTGACCTCCAGAGGTCACCTGAACTGATATGTTCACACCTTGCTGTTTGTTTTATTTTTTTGATATAATGTTTGCTGAAGAAGGAAAGTATCATGGATTATTTTGATGAATCATGGTGTAGGACACCAGCATCCGCGGCTTAACTTGCTTACATTGAAAAGACTGAAAACGCTGCTTGGTGAATAGGAAAATAGGTGGAAAGATTAGTGAACACTCTAGTTTCTGATTATAAGAACACGCTTACTGTGGTGTTTCTTTAAAATCTCAAGCTACTTCTAAAAACAATCATCTGATCAGCGTAATGACTGAATCTGTAAGTAAGTGCACACTGTGTGAATCTGACGCCATATGTGAGAACATAAGGATGTAAATTAGCCTTGACCAATGAAGTGAAGCCTTGCGTCAGTGATTGTCCTGTCTGCAGGCTGTGTATCAAACCTCTGGGCCATTTCACAGGCTACTTTAGAGACACAATGCTTTTTATTTGTTACCATGGCAAAGGTGCCACTGTGTCAAAGGTGAATGCTGATGATAAATTAATTATAATGAAGATTGCACCCAGAGATCTGAATGAAGAAATGTTGTGATGGGTACGTTAAGCAGGGTAACAAATGAAGCTACTTCTTGACAATGTGACAAATAGGCTTTTTAAGCTATTGTTTGGGTGTTTCTGCTAGATAATGTTCCAATTACACCTTCTGCACTCCGTCAGGATGACAAATAAACCTGAAGGAATAAACGAAAGTTAGAACTTACATATTAGTGTTTGCAGTGGAGGTGAGCCACTCGCCAGCCAAGCCAATGATGTCTAGCCCAGTTGATAGCTGGTTAAAAAACCTGGGATGGCCTGAAGAGAAACAATATCCACAACAAAGCACATGTGCTTAATTGCTTTGAATTTCCAAGAGGAACTGAAAATATACTAGCGTAATAAGCTACAAGCTAGTCATATGCAAGTGATGTATATTTATGTTGCTGCTAAATTCTACAGGCTCCTCACTCTGATTGCTACATATGCTGTACATCCAAAAGTATCCAACACCCCTTCTAATTAGTGATGTAGCTCTATCAAACACTTTTGGGATGAACTGAAGTGATGTTTGTGATCCAGAATTAATCATCCATCATCAGTACACGACCTCACTAATGCTTTTATGCCTGAATGCAATCAAATCCTGACATGCTTCAAAATCTAATGTAAAGTCTTCCCCAAAATATTAGGACACATACTGTAACTTACATATTAGTTTCACCATAGCTAGTGGATAATTGTTATCATAGTTAGTAATCGAATAACAGCCGTAGAGTTTAAGAGGTTAAAATTGACTGAGCACAAATCAAGCACCAAACACTTGAATCTACATATTAAAATATCAGTCACTCCATTTCTCTCACCTGTCCTGACACCATATTTCAGTGTGTCTCTACAGTCCACCAGGATCTGCTCCAGGCTCTCCGGCTGGTCAGAAAGCTCCAGGTTGAAGCCCTCCATGCCCTCCAGCAGCTGGTGTGGGTGGTGGAAGTCCAGCACTTTGGTGGATCTGTCAAATGTCTTGCGCACGTAGTTAGTGAGGATGTCCACCACCTCCAGCAGGAACTGAATAGTAGGCTCTTCACCATTCTTGGCAGGCAGTAAATCTTAAAGATTTGTGACATATAGGCCATATTCATTCAGAGCTCTTTAAAATGCTTAAGTACTCTTAATATCAGCCAAAGCTGCAGCTGACATGCACTGAAACTGTGAACATAATAGTGAAAATTCAGTGAACCAAAGTTATGTAAATACATCCTTTCCCAAATTTAGTATGTGGATGAGGATAAAAAGGATAACTGATAGAATGAATAGATAATTAAGAAAAAGATCTGCTATTTAGACAATTACAGTCAGCTCAGTGTTGATCATGCTCCTGGGAACAAAAGCATGTGATTTACAGGAAACATACTATTAAAAAAAATTGGGTTTTAACTTAAAAATTAGTTGGTTAGTTTCCAAGCTGCCTTGATATCTTAGGTTATTTGAACTTCAAATAATAAGATGACATGGTATAAAACATAGATACTTCTTCTATTTCTTTTACAGAGAATTCTATTAATAAATATGGACTGAGATGAGCCGTTAATAATTAGGACATCATATCATGATAACAGGGTTTAATCAAACGAACAGTCTTTAACACAGTAGCTGCTTTCATCTGTTGACCATTTGAATTGACAAGCCCCACCATTTAAATGGCATTTTAATTCATATTTTAACTAAATGTATGTTTGCTTCTACTACTACTGCAACTATCAATAATAATAATAATAATAATAATAATAATAATAATATTAAACTTTTCCTGGTATGAACTGTGTAATAAAAATAGTGATTGTAAACTTAAAAACCAACGTGCAAAATGAAACAGAAAATAAAGACTCAAATAAAAAAAATACATTAATAAAAAATCATCTAATTTTCTTTGTTGTGTAAAGTAAGTCTGAAGGTAAAGGCAGTGGAGTGGCTCACCTCGGGCATACAGGTTGGAGAAGTCCGTCTCTGTGTGTCTGAAGCGCGACCCCCGCTCGTTGTCCCGGGTTAACAGGTTCTTCGGGGAGGGCTGCTCGGTAAAAGCGCCCACAATCCGACTCTTCTCATCCACATTATTATTCTTCTGTAAAAATCCTGGATTGTTAGGAGAAGAAGAAGAAGACTGAAACTTGCTTCTTGCATGTCCAAACATCGCACCTGACACTTTAACTGGTTTAGTTCCACAGTGTGCGCGTGCGTGTATCCCGCGCTCTTTAAATCAAGAGGGGGTCCCTCGCTGTGTGAGAGGTGCTGGGACGGGTTGTCCCCGAGGACGAACAGCCAAAGTCCAGCCTCGCAGAAACAAACACCGGCGTTTAGAGCGCGATATTTTTCCCACCCGTATTCCGGCAGACCTCACCTCCTCCGCTGTGATTGGCTGGAAGTGTCCTGTCTGCAGCACCAGGATTGGCTAATAGCTCATACACCCCAGAAGTCCGCCTGTCAACCAGTCCTGGCCAATCACAGCAAGGCAGGCGGGGCCTGTCCGAAAACGGGTGGAGGAAAAATCACGGGCACTTCACAGCGATAATAACGACGCACTGGAGGAGTCGAGGCTGTATTTCTCCTTAAAACAGCGCTTTTATTTCCGAAAACTAAAACACAGGCTTACACTAACGCTTAGCCCGTTTCTGCTGGAAAGCGGTTTGATCTACGGAATGACGCGCCGTTCCTTTAACGAAAGGATGCTTGGGACGTAAAGGCAATGCAAATGCTTCAGTTACACTGGACACGGAGCCGGAGGAGAAATCAGTACTGAGAGAGAAACCACTGCAGTGAATCATAGAGCGCAATGAGTCTGTAAAGAAAAGACCGAAGGATTTTTACAACAGATCCGCTTTGATTGTTAACGATTTAACAATCATCCACTTCATCGTTTTATTCTCTATTTATTTATTCTCTATTCCTAGCCAATCATAACCAGAGTCTGATCAGTTCAGACTGGCATCTGTGAAAAAATCCATATTTAAAAAAGAGTGTGCGTATTTTTTTTACGTATTGAGCCATAAAGCTCCCGAGTGTAGTGAACATTTATCTTTTGTTGTTAATGCGCTCATCGGTCGAACTGAAATAAAGCAGAGGGTCTCAGTGAGACTCTCTCACCGGATTTATTTGAAAGGGAACTGAAAGGGACCATTTTCCCCAACACTCACTGAAAATCTTATCAGATGAAGTGCAGAACACTCACACACACAGGCCCGCGCTATCTCTTCCACACACACGGACACTCAACACATTTCTGTTGTTCATTCATCCTCCCGAGGGACGGCGGACTTATCGCCGCTAGACTAATGAAGGACTGCAGATTTCTGTGATCTATAACCCCGAGAGAGCGGCAGGTATAAACTAAACCACAGCTCCCTACACAGCCTTTTCAAATGGCTAGACAGATTTAGAGAAACTATGATCAGTTTGAAATGAGCGACACATTCACTTCAGTATAAACCACTAGGACATACATTAGGACATTCAGCACTTCATTTGGACTGTATTTTATCTTACTGACAGAAATATACTTATGGATTTAAAATACTCTTCATTTTAAATTTAGACGAATTAACTGTTCAGAATCCTCTTTTAGCAGGTGGGGGCGCTACAGGATCACCCCCATCATCTAAACCTCCTCTATTAAACCGGACACGTGCTGCATCTCAGAGACCATGATTGTAGAACATTTAACCCATTCATGTTATCTACTACATTTATTATGAAAAAGAAAAATAAATATATGTGTGTGTGTGTGTGTGTGTGTGTGTGTGTGTGTGTGTGTGTGTGTGTGTGTGTGTGAATAAAAGCTAGAAATAGAAGTTGAATGTGAATATAAAAAAGCTTTAGATTTAAAGAACATGTGGACCAAAGGAATTTAAACATTTCAGATATAGACATTATAAGGTTTATCTTACAAGTAGATGCAAAACTGCAAACGTATTTTGTGCATATTTTTCTTTCAGTATAAATCACTGGAAACATTTTAATAACAATCCAGACCAAAACAAAAGGTACATCTCACTTGTATCTGTTTGGGAATATTGAGCAGCTACCATCATCACACCATGCTCTTCTCTCAGAGCAAATAACGAACACAGATTTCTATTTTAATATCTCTCTGTGTCTATTTTCCCGTTTCTGTACTAACCTGAGGTGTCACGTTTAGATTGTCGTGCTTCTCCTGAATTATTTTGTTCTTATAAACAATAAACAGTGATAAGAAAACTCACCACAGATCTTCATCCCAAGTTTTCTCGTACATCCGTGAGCAACTCCACTCCAGTCATAGCCTTCAAAAGCAAATGAACAAACTCATGAAACCCAAATGTATTTTGTCTGTCTGTCTGTCTGTCTGTCTCTCCCTCTCTCTCTCTCTCTCGGCTTTAAATGCAATCTAGTCAAGAGCAGGACTAAGGTACTTTTTTCTCAACCAATTTGCAATTAAATGAAACAGTAAGCGCTAGGAAGGGTGGAGGTGGAGGGGAATGTAAGAGCAGGTGAAATTACCCCCCTCCTCATTCCCTCCATACACACTCTGCACGTTTGGCACACACTCGCACCGTTTACCAGCAGCAGTATTATCTCAGCGGGCCAGACCTCACACTCACACTGCTCTCCGCCAAATCACCTCCATTTCACCAAATAACACTCAGGGAATGTGAATCAGAGCTGTTCCTCCTCCTCCTCTTCAGACCGACACAAAGCAGCGCCATTTCACCTTATTAAGTCTTTTGTGGTATTAAATAAATAAAAAATAAAAATGGACCAGGTCCATATTCAGCTGTCAGCCTGCTTAGCTTGACTGATTCAATTATATAAAAATACATTTTTACAAATGCAATCAAGCGCTGGAATATAGCACGACAATACATTTTTAAAACTGTCTGCACAACGAAAATAATAGAGTTTATAACCATTTTTTCACAAATACATGAATGCATATTTTATTTCATAACAGAAATAAAACCAATTTTCTTCTTTTGCGTCAGGTTTTTTAGCCGATAAACATGGTCTTCTGTGAAGACCGTTTTTCAAAACTAACAAAAGGCTGGACAGCTGCAAAAACACTAAAAGCTGTAGTGAAATAAAGAGAGAAGTGGCTCTTTCTGAAGCGGTAAAACGTCTGTGATGGACCAGGCGCAGCTCAGGGCATTTTGTAAGGAGGTTCCCTCTGCCTGCTCCCTTCTCTGGGGCTGAAAAGCTATTAAACCCCCACAGCCTCAGAGCAATGTGCTGGAGCCAAAAGGCAGCCATTAGGACCTATTTAATATCTCTACAATTAGAGCGCCTCTTCACTTCATTACACAGCGCTGCAGACACACGCCCTTTTTCTCTTTCACTCAGAGATAAGGAGGAGAAAAAGGCAATCTGGTAGACTAATAGGCAGAGACTAACCATGATGAAGTTAAATACAGTACCGATAATAACAACACTAATAATAATAATAATAATAATAATAATAATAATAATAGCCTAGTCTAGTGTATTTTATAATGTCACTAATAATAATAATATAATAACTACATGCTTGTACGCACATCTAACAAAAAATATCAGTAATTATTTCTGGGTATCAGTCGGTTTTCTGGGTAAAGTGTTGCTGAAACATGACATGTTGTAATCGATAAAGACTGATCGGAGCTGCTGTGGCCGTCTGTCTTCTTTAATTGTCCACCAGTCCATGTTTTCAAAGGGCAGCTCGCAGAGTGACAGCCGCGCTGCTCTGGCTGGCTGGTGCGGGAGGTCTGCCGCGCGCGCACTGCAGCGGTGATTTGTTGGAGGTGAGACGAAGCGAAGAGCGCCGTTTTACCCCCCACCCCCACCCCCAGCCCTCCAGCCCCACCTCCCTGCACCCCCCCCCCGCCCCCTCTAACCCCCCTTCCCACTCCCCCTCACCCAGCAGACAAGATTAACGACGCTGGCCACAAAGCAAATAGCCGGAGTGAAATAGCGTTTTATCGGTGATGGACCTACTTGAGGAAGGTGGTCGTAAATTAGCCGTGTTGGGGTCCGGCTCGCCGGCGGAGGAGGAAGGTGCCCACGCCGCCATCACTCTAAAGACACACTGCCGGGGTCCCGCGTGCGAGGAGCACTGTCACTTCAGCCCAAACCCAGCTCTTATTTTAGCCAGCAGGATGAAAAGTCACATTCGCTGGAAGAGAGAGAGGAGAGAGAGAGAGAGAGAGAGAAAGTTTAGCGTCGAGTCTGCACTAAATATAGAGCACCACTGAAACTCAAAACGACACGGACTTGGCACAGCCTGGCACATTTACAAAGCTACATTATAAAGAAGCTGACAAAGCCTGAATAGTGCTTATAATGCACTATACATGCATAAGTACATATACATACACACACACACGCACACACACACACACACATAAATATATGTACACGCAGGTGCAGCCAGGCTCCAGGATGGATGAAGTGACTGAGTCTGTCATTGAGTCCCAAATCTATTTTTGCCACAGTCTTACTCAAAATACGCCTATTTATGACAAACTGATATTTATTTTCAACAAAAGAAGCTCTACACGATGCATATCGTCTTACTGTTAATCCCACCCTGCAGCCAGACCGTATGTGATGGCATTTAAAAGTTTATTTTACGGGTGAGGAACGAAAGAAAGAGAAGCGCAAAGGCCGTTTGCTACAGCTTAGTGGCGCAGCAAATCTTCAAGGCATCCCAAATATGACTGATAAAGTCCATTACGCGCAGGTTATCAGCAATAAATAAAAGCGCACGTAGCACAGAGAGTCCTCAGGTGAGAAAAGAGAAACTGATGAATATTAATGGTGAATATCCATTTCAGAAAAAACGAATGGGAAACTAGCCTTTAATAAATGATACAAACTAATACAAACTGAAAATGAACCTGAGACTGGCTTACCAAGTAAAATAATAATAATAATACAAAAAAACAGCAGAGGCGTCTCTGGTGCGTGTCACTTCAGAGCAGATATTATTTTAAGGCACCTGTTAGAGCAAAGCTGAATGTGGCATTTGACAAATCCGGAGAAAAATGGTCCAAAGTTACCTTGCAGATGAGATCCAGCGGGTGAGCAACAGCAGAGACTGTCCCAAAAATCGCGAGGCAGCTCCAAATCTCGGCGCTGCGCCTTCACTCCAAAGCACAGAGGCGCAAATACGGGCGGACTAAATCCCATCCACGGTGACCTTTGGCAAGCCACTGTTTGATGTGCTGATGTTCAGCGCGCGGACCGAGCGCGTGATCGTTAGCCGGTCACGGTGCTGGTGCTCTGTGCTCCTGTAGCGCATGTCGCGCTGCCCAAATGACGGAGTAGCTTTGTTTGCTGAAAGCTCATCTCACGGCTGCATGTCCGGGAGCGCAGACACACTTTTGGGGGGACGCGCCCGTAGCACTTTGCGCCTCGAATGAGAATCCGAGTCACGAACAAAGACTTCGGAAGTTTGACCCAATAGCAACACATTACGCTGAGGCACTTTGCGCGCGGAGGGAGAGGGAGGGGTTGGGAACAATTCTGACCTTCATAATACGAAGGACAACAGTGCCTATAAGCTAACGAAAGATGATGGTCTATTACCGCTGACATAATGCTGTGTGAACAAATGAGTGTGTGGTTTAGTTTTAATATGAATTGGAGACAGTCATCATAGACTGTATGTTTTGTCTTGTTTAAATGAGCGACAACACTGTCTTAGGAAAACGACAGGCGTCTTTTGAGTCATTTACAGGCTTATGTCCTGGATAAGAGCGCACATGAGAAATGCAGAAATGAATGCTTCAGAAGAAAAAGTCCACACGATGGCAGCAAGCAGTCGGTTTAATAAGCTCCAACTCACTTAGTATTCTTTATTAAAGGCATTTACGCACGGTGCTAAAGCACATTAGAGAACTGTCAGTGCCTGCTTTCTCATCTGAAACATTATAATACGAATATGAACATTTCAGTGTCGCACTGGAACATTTTGAATGAATTGGAATTGTCGACTGTGCATAAAAAGGAAGGAATTACAAAAATATTGCTGCCCCAATACACGCCCCATAAATGACATGAAATGTAATAGTGGGCACGCTCTCTGGATTTGTCTGAATTTTCTGTAGCTCCAGATCCCTTTAGTCCCCTGTAGAGGGGCATTTCAGCACCTGGACAGCTCCTTCAGACACCCCTCAAATAACAAAGAGCCTCTTCAGCATTCTTCAGGTGTATGGTCCCTGACTGACCTTACTGTCCTCTACTTCACTCACCCAAACATGTAATGCTGATACAATAACATGACAGGTAGTTCTCGGTGACTAGACACTCAATTAAAGGACGAGTATATCATCGGCTTATTTCAAATGCATTAATAATAATAATACAGGTTAATTATATATACATTTAAAAAAATCTGCGTTCAATATTATTTAGCCATAAATCTGAAACTAATTCCCGGACTACTTGTAGTGTAGCTGTGTGAAAACATTTTCACGTTTTCTCGAAAATGAATGATAGCACTTTTGACACCGTAGGATACTCTGAGTGATGTCCAGGCGCCCTGCTCACTGTAGGAGTTCACGTTTGTGTGGTGGGTGGTTTCGTCATTGACACAGAGAACAAATACAAAGATGAGCGTGGTTTTAAAACCGCAGACCCACAAACCACCGCTAGATGGCGGTGCAATACAGCAGCCTGTTGGAAAAGTCACATCTTGCTCCTCCAAATTTATACAGGCACGCTGTACTACAGCTGACGTTGCTACTGAGACATGTGACATTGCTTGTAGGACTATGATTTTGTACACGGTGTACATTGTAGGCGTTGCAATAATTTGCTGGTGCCAGAATGACATTAAACTGACCTATCTATGTATCATTGTTGAAACATTGCTGAGAGGATTTGGTTGCATTCAGCCACAAGATCATTAGTGAGGTCAGGTACTAATACTGGATGATTAGTTCTGGATCACAAACACCACTTCAGCTCATCCCAGGAGAACTTAGCGGTGCTTCATCACTCCAGTGAACGTAGCTCCAGTGCTTCACAGCCCAGTGTTGGAGAGATTTATACCTCTCTAGTCATCACTTGGCATGGGGCATGATGATCTTAGGCTCATTGGCACTGCTTTACAATTGAGATTATACAAGTCATGTGTGTACAGTTGAACATCTGTGTCAGCAATGGGTGCACCATAAAGTACCTGATTTAGAAGGGCATACTTTTGGGGGAGTGGTTGGAAAACCTCTGTTTAAGTACACAAAGTAAGTTGAGGAAAAGGTCATTTCACATGAAGTCCTTCATTAGTAATACAACGAAATGCTTTAAAAGCAGAATTTTCATTTTAAGGGGTTCCAAAGTTTAAAGTATGTAGATGACTTCTTAGTTTCTGCTTGTTTTTGGGGACTATTTGCCATCAGTATTGTTTCCAGTGAGTGAAATACTTTGTGATTGACTTGGTAATCAAGAACATTTCAAGCTTTGGCTCTGAAAAAGCACTCCAAAAAATGCCATCCACTTTTTGAGGCACTTGGTTGGATCTGAAGCGTTACAATTGGATTTCCATAATTTTTTTTTTTTAATTTTGAGATGTAAATAAGTCATTTTGAGTGGGTTTGATGTGAAATGATACATTATAGAGAAACTTATTACCTTGAATTTCTTTGCAATGGTGGTAATAGAAATCAGGGGTCGTGATGGCTACAACTCAAATATAGCCATTTTATTTGCTATACAAAACCACCAGGGAATCTGCATGTGTCTTCTGGTGTTTATATGTAACGTTGATAATTGTAAAATAGTGATAAATTTGAATATAGTCTTGGGGACTATTTTGCATTACATTGCCCTGCATGTACCTCTCCATCTTGAATGTAATTAAGAAAATACGAGGCCAAAAACCTTCTCAAAACAGTCTCAGAACTATATGTGTGGGAGCATTTGGAGGCATTAAACTCTTCATAGTTTGTAACTTTAACAATATGTAAATATATTTTAAGCGATAATGCCCATATCGTTCTTGGTTCAGGGAAACTTAACATGCCAGTAACAAGATCTGACATCACTATTTCCTGGAGAAGTTGTTGATGAAACTTAATTACCCATAACAAGTACAAAGCCCGAAACGTCTGGAATGGAGGCTGTTCTGGCAATGAGATCTACAGCAATTATTTACCCTAGTAAACAGATATCTTAAACACTGACATGCAGCAAAACAGTTTGCAGACAGCAGCTTGTTCAGGAGAGTGAGAACTATATACATACATTTGACACTTCCAGTCAAAAGTTTGGACACACCTTACTTACGAAAGAGTACTCATATTTACAAAAGAGTTCTCCATATTTTTACTATTTTCCATATTTACAATAATAGTGAAGACAGTAAAACCAACCATGAAATAACACATGGAATAATGCAGAGAGCAAAAAAGTGCTAAATAATCAAACTATCTACTACTTTAGGTTAAGCATTTAAGAGCATTAAACTCTTCAGATGTCTGGTTCCTATCACATTTACTGTAAACGGTTCAGATTTAATACGTTTCTCTAAAAAAATTCGCATCAAACCACTTTAATTTAATTTGTTTAAAATCTTGACAATTGAATTGAATTTTTCTTTAACATGTTTCAACAAGCTGTAGCCTACAGTTTACATAGTATAATATTTTAATGGTAGTGTTTCACACATGTATTTCCTGGACAAATGTTGATCTGCTCAATTTTGTTAAAGATTTTTTGACAAAGTTGATAAAGTTATAAACCGTCTAATATGCCACTTTCTTCACCCTAATCCTGCCGAAGGATGTTACTACAATTTACCTAAATAATTCTCTCCAGTATTGTTCAATCTGAGGAGACCACTCACTGTAGACGTCAGAGCTTGGTAATTTAATTATGATCATTAGCAAAATGCAGATTACATATTGGTGACATACTGTGGAGGGAGTAGGCCTGTGACTAGTCTAATAAAATGATGGTTTAAAAAAGAAAAAGAAAACTGAAGAAAAGTTTTACATCATTTCCTAACATAATTCAAAAGAAATTCAAGTGGGTTCCATTCATGCTGCACATGCATTGCTATCCCACAGCAGTTTGGATAAAGACCTGTAAAAAAAAAATGAAAGAGAGATGAAAAAAAAAAACATCAAAATGCAGAGGGATGTAATACAATAAAAAGAGCAAATGTGTCAGTCTGATTCATTGCACACAGACACAGCACTCTCTAGTTTGTATATCCAAATTGTTGCTTGTGCCACAGATTACACATGAAAAGATGATAAGGCTGTGGGATCAGCACATGCTGAAAGCATAAATGCACACCGCCTTCAGGAGTAACACCAAGGAGAACTGATCTACAAAAGAAAAGAAGCTAAGTACTTTACTTGGATGCATATCTTGTAGCTGGGGTGGCTCACTATTAGCTTTATGTCTGAAATGAAATGTAAAGACAGCAGTTGGACACAAAAATCACCCATTTGGCAAACATTAACCTCTTCAATAATTCAGTGTTGGTGGGACGTGCAGGGTATCTCTCATATGAATGTATCAAACTTGAACTGACCAATTGCATTGATGCTGGTGATCTGATATTACACTGTGGGGGTTTGGATGAAGAATATGTGTCATTAGAAGAGCTTGGGAATACATAAATTTGGTAATTGGGTATTAATAAATAATCATATGAAAGTTTCGGAAATTATTTGAGGGCTTGCTGAGTTTCCCGAGGGGGTTTGATGAGGGGGATGATAATGATCAGTGAGGAAGAGTTGATCTTGATCTTCGACTTTGGGACAAAGTCTTCTCTAAAATGGAGCTAAATTCTAGACAATGCCAGCTGTGCAATTCAACAGAACCCATAAAAACATAAACACAAGTTTTGAACCAAATTAAGTAGCAGCAGGAATTTCTCAGCATATGCATATCTTAAAGACTTGAAAATTAGCCCACACAGTACTAAATAATTCATAATCATAACAAAAATGAGAATCAGACAGATTCTACAAGCACCGGCCTGGTATACCAAGGTCAAATTAGTCATAGAACTGATGTTAACTTGTAATTAGAACTGACAAAATGTCTTCTGTAGATGATTGTTTGCTGAGCTGCTGAGCTATAGACCTGCACAGAACTGCCTTAGTGGCATGAATTGTCACTTACCATGGGGGGCGCTCTTGCAAGACAAATTACTCTATTACTACAATAAAGGCTGCAGTGTTTCCCTCAAATTGACACCAAAGAACCACTTTCACATGAATTTGTTCACATATTTTGACCACTTCCTTTAAAAGCTGCTTTAAGTCACTCAGGTGATATAAATTTTACAGAATGATACTTTATAGTGATGTCTACCTTATTGCCAGTGATGTGTTACAACACAGTGGTGCTTTTATATTCACTTACTAGAAAAATCAGTTCGGTGGTCCTGCACCAACCTGCAAATTGATGTGTGAGTTCAGCCTTAAGTTAGCATACAAAGTTTTCTTTATGCGCTGACTATTACAAGCAGAAGCTACTGACTGATCACCTTTTTGTTTCAAAATTCAAAGATCATAAAAGTGAACTCACTTGTTTGTTTGCTACACAGCACAGCTGTACTGGAGACACAGGCTGTTTATTTATTAAAAATCTGCATATAAATGTGAGAAATGATTGACTGAATATCAGTGTAGATATGAATTTGAGTGGAAATCCATTGCTTGTCTTGCACCTTCTGCATCATAGAGGCTCCAGCAGTGCTATATTTTAAGAAGGATGTGTCAGTACATCTAAAGGCTCCGAAATGGTTCCTGGCATAGAAGTGTGGCTCTAGGAAAAAAAGTTAGCTCCAATAGAAACTTCATGTTATGTAAAGGTTTTTAAAACTTTAAAAAGGTTCTTCACACTATTGTAAGTGTAAATCTGTCTATCAGTCCTGAATACTGATGTGTGAAGAACATTGCTTTATCACATTATCCTACAAGTTAAGCTTAAACAGCGTTGTGCTTTTGTGATGAACTATTGTAATGCACAAGAGAACCTAAGCGAGTACATATGTGCACAGCAAACGTGCCATCTCTTTGATACCGACACATTTTCATATCTGACAGTTCTTAGTCCTCTGCAGCTGTACTTATGTTTATATTAATATATAATAGATTTGCAAATATTTTTATTTTTTAACATTTACGGTATAACCCAGCATTTTGATGTGTGTAACTTCTTTGACATTTTGCTTATTATTCAGAAGTTCAATATTTAAACAAATATATTTTAGTCCCATATGTGTATTTTATATATTATATAAGTTTTTTATATTATATAAGTTCCAGCACTTAAATTAGTTTCAACTCTGACAGTTATACATTTAATCTACCTACACAATGTTTCAAAGCTTTGCTGTAAACTTGTCCAAAGTTGTACTGTCAGCAGTCAGGCAGCCACATCATAAAACAACAATCACATAAGAGTCAGTAAAAACATAAATACCTAAATGCTGACTTGTGTGACATCCTAACAAACAAGGTTGCCTCAGTTTCGCCAGCTACGATTTCAAAACAGTTTCCCACACTGTTAGAAATAAAGTTTCTGTGCAGGTACATTTTTCATTCATAAAGATACAAACAAAGTAAATGTACCTAAAAGGTTTTAAGGTCCATCTGTGAACCTTAAATAAGTTTTTCACAGTGGAAAAGTACGTATTTGTACTTTTCATAATCAAATGTTTTAAAACAGAACAATAAAATAAAAAGCCTGGGGACGAGACGGGATGTGTGGAATCAATACAACATAGAAAATATAATTTCAATGGATTATAGTACAATTATGCTCCCTGACTAAAGTTACTGAGATGTACCCTTGAGGGTACCACCCCAGTGACAAGAGGGGTACTGCCCCAGTGACAGTTTCGTACCTCTTTTTCTAAGAGTGCATATAGATAACCCTAAACTATCCAAGCCTGTAAAGATTTCATTTATTTTTCCCTACTTTGTGTAAAATCCTACTCATTAACTGATTTAAAAACACCTACTACTCAACTTTTAAGTGGATGAACAAGTAATATTCTTTATTTTTCACACAGCAATTTATTTAACAGTTTGTTCTCAATAGCATGCTAAAACACCCCACAAGGAGCGAAAACTGACACTTTCCTTCAACAAAAGCTATTAAATATATATTTACAACAATGCGAGATCTTCCACCGAAGACAGAGATCTTAACACAAGTTCAAAACTTGTTAGTGGTTTGGGCAGCACAGGGATGTGAAAGGTTCTTCAGAGTCCCTATGAGAACTGAAACTGACTTGAAAATCATATTTACAAGTCCAGAAAAAGAACGAAAACGTAACTTCCAAGGTAGCGCGTCTCTTTGAGCCTCGGGAAGAAATCAACTCCTCAGTTTCTCAACGAAAGTTTCAGACGTCCACTTGACAGACCAGCCTGCGTGTGCTCGGCTCCATCAAGCTCGCTGTGTATTGCACTACAGTCTGCGGTCTCCGCGCTCTCCTTATAGGTGTCTCGTGTCCTCCCGTTTAACGTGGTGCTCGGCGGGCTTTTCGTGAGGTTTGCCCTTCTTGTTCTGATGCGTCTTTACGTGCTTGGCCAGGTGGTCGCTCCTCATGAACCTCTTGCAGCAGTCCGGACACACGAACCTCTTCTCGCCGGTGTGTGTCCTGAGGTGCCTCTGCAGCTCGTCGGAGCGCGTAAAGCTCTTGCCGCAGAAGAGCCAGTTGCACACGAACGGCCTTTCGCCCGAGTGCCAGCGCAGGTGCGCCTTGAGGTGCGACGTTTTGCCATAGACTTTGCCGCAGCCCGGGATGTGGCACACGTGCTGCTTCTTCTTGCCGGGCTCGTCGTTGGAGCCGCTGGAGGACTGGCAGTTGGGGCAGCGGCAGCGGCGGCAGCGGCGGGCCGTGGCCAGGGGGGATTTGGTGTGCAGGAGCGCAGCGATTTGGCTCTGGTACTGCGCAAAGTCCGTGTGCCCCAGCACCAGGCTCCTCTGGATGGGGAAGCGGTGAGGCGCGAGCGACGACGGGTGGCTCACCGGGTTGCCCTGCTGGAGGCTCCACCAGGGGATGTCCTCTCCGGGGTTGGGGGACAGCTGTCTCTGCTGCTGGTGGACCAGGCCCGAGTGTCCCGTCACGAAGCCCGGCATGGCGGGCGGGATCGGGGTCGGTGCCGCGTACGTGACGGCCGGGACGTAGGTGGGCGGGCAGGTGGACTGCATGGAGCACGGCAGCATCTTGACCGGGGAGAAGTCGTACGGGTACGTGGGGTCGGCCGGCGGGGTCAGCGGGAGCTCATGGTGGGAAGTGTAGGAGCCCTGCAGGTGCGCCGAGAGCTGCGGTTTGGAGGATAGTCCGAACGAGGAGTTGGACGTGGGGTTCGCCTCGTTACTCCATGGGTGGAAAATCCGCGACGGGGACCCGAGCGTGGTTTCGTACGGGACTTGGAGGAACTCCGCCGGGTTGGAGCCGTGGTGGTGGCCGATCCGGTTACACGTAGCTGCTAAGAGTGCCAGAGGGGAATGCTTGCTGTTTTCCGGCGAGGAGTTTGGAGTACGGTCCTGGATGGTCAAAAAAGAGGCATTTTTAAAAAGCAGCAAGCACGACTGAGAGAGAGAGAGAGAGAGAGGAGTGAAGAGGTAAATAAAAAAGTCTGAGGCGCAACTTTGTCACGAGGAGCCTCAACGTTCACTTAAACTCACCTTGTACGATGCTACATCTACAAATGAACATTTTTGTTTTTTTCTCATATGACTTAAAAAGTGTGCTCTCACAAACCGAAGATTAGCTTGATGCCTACATGAACACAAGTTCACGTGGATCTACGTGTAGCGCACACTTTCTAAAAAAAAAGAAAAGAAAGAAAAGAAAAGGAAGAACGAAAAAGCACAATCCCAACAATGTTTAAAAGTTCGCACGAACCTGCAGAAATGCCTGGAGAGTGTCGTTTCTCAGCACAGCCACTGCTGCCATGGCAAACTTTCTCCTTCCTCTCTTCCCCACAGTCTCAAACCAGAGGGTTTCAGAGCGCTGCTAAAATGACACAAAAAGCGTCTTCTCATGGAAAAGTGTAGCCTCGGCGCTTCCTCTCCTCAAGATATCCTTGGACTATCTGAGGACTGAAGGATCACTTCTTAGGATTTGATAAGGACTTTGGTGGGCCGCCAGCCAGTCAGGAGTAAGATTTATTACTTTGAAGTTTGCCGCTGCCCAATCATCAAAGAATAGCGGCTCTTTGAGAGGGGGAAGCAAATCCTTTGAATCCACAAAGCTCCTATGGTGTGTTTGTTGGTCTGGATAAAAGGGCTGATTATTAGGGGGGATGGGAAGGGTGGAGATAAAGGCGGGACAATTAATGAAGTAATCACTATGTGGGAAATGTATATACACAAATAATTGGATTTTCTTGATCAAAGACCCCTCGCCGCCTGGAGACCCCCGTATTGGATGCCGGAGTCACCCGATCCTCCTTTTTGTAATTAAGGATTTGTAGCGTGGCCCGTTGTGACAATGCCACCGTGTTATCTCGAGAGATCTCTTGGTAGGGGCGTGTTGGATGGCTTCAAGAGGGGAGGCGAAAGAGACGGGATAATGGTATTCAACACAAAGTTCATAATCGTCCTGGAACCTTTTTTTCTCCTTTGTTTCAGCTAAAACTAAACAAAAACATCTAAAAAAATAATATTCAAAACACTAAGTTTAAAGAGCTTTAAAGCAACTTGAGTAACTCTCTGAAGGCAGAAAAAATACTACATTCTTTGTCACTCATTACCAAAATAAAAGACATCACAAAACATTTCTCACAATAGGTAGCACAGTTCACTTTGACAGCTCTGGGCTGTCTATTACATAATAAAATTAAACTCCACTAACATTCATTAAAGCAGGAAGGCAGCTCAGCATTCATACTATCCTAACTGCGACTTACTGAAAAAATATGACAAATGATTCCTCAGAGTATACTTGTCAAGAGATTAAGGTGTCACAGTTGGCTAACTTGGCTAATTAAAGGTGTGGAAGTGACTCAAGCAGGATGATGTCTTATTTTGGCGTTTCCTGGGAGATTGTGTGAATGAGGGAGGAGTTCCCATCTTTAGGAAAGTGGAAACACTTTTCAACTCCCTCCCTCTGCTCCACCTAAAGCTCCTCAAGACTTTATCTATGTAGGCAACTGAACCTCTGTGACCTTTAAGCACCATAACCTGTAAGACTGAGTGATCAGGGTAGGACTAATACACTTGGCTAAATAACAAATAAGAACAGCGGTAGTCAGAGTTGGTAAAAGTAGGTAAAATGACTGGGAACCTATTTTTTCATATAGACCTGTGTGAGGATCAGTGACGGACACAATAAAAACAACACATATTTTTAGTTGGCCTTTCTACAAGAAGCACCACTGTCCCCCAAAAGTTTGCAGTTGCTGATTTTGAAGTGGATCGGTTGCTTTGAAGGGATTAGCAGTCCTAGTCCTCTCCCACGGCTCATGGGGCAGAGGGGGGTTCCCGCTGGGCCCAAAGGCTATCTCTGTTTTCCTGCAACCCACAGAGGATTGTCACGGATGCCCAACATTTCAATTTATCAATACTTTTTTTTCACAATGTAAGACACATTAGCATCAACTGTGTGAGGCCAACACTCAACTCTATATGCTCAGCTGTGCATTAACTATTAGCTCTGATTTACATGAACAAGCCTTGAAGCTCACATAGACTGACCATTTGATCACTGAACATTAGGAGTGCTGTAATATTTGTTAGTCTATTAATGTATACGTAATGTGTAGTTTTTGAGAACTCTAATGAAGGTTTCACAGTCACAGACAGTTCTGTAGAGGTTATCATAAGAAAGCTTAAGAAAGCAGTCTGTAGAGTGTGTTTCTAACCAAAATAATGAGTAGATAATGACACTGAGGCATCTTGAACAACTTTATTTCTCTCAAATGATATGGTACAAAACACAGCTGATGAAAAAAAGAATGATGTCAAATGTGTCAGTACAAGGGTGACTTCAGACAAACAATTACCCCCCCCCTCCCCACCCAAACAAACATTCACGATCATGTCTGCTGCATGTGAAAGATGAGGCTTCACTTATTACTTGAGCAAACCTCACCATCTTCCACTGCGCCCCACTGGTTTGAAGTAAATGTGTAACTAAAGTTGGAAAATGAAAACTACAAATACAGGCAGTCAGAGACCAGAATTCCCCTATTTTAAGCAAGGTCTCCCAGGTGTTGTACAATCTTTTCAGTGTTATAATGGTGAACCCCAGCCAATGTTCACATCCATACATACAACTCTCACAAAGTGGACTTATAAAGTACAACACACTGTCCACAAATAGATCGAATGGACTGTGAATAGTGAGTCTACAATGTCCAGCAAATCTGTAACAGTCACGAAATGACAGAAAACCAAGATAAGAGATAACATAATAATGAGCACAGAATCCACTTTTTACAACAGTTGGCAAATTATGCTCAGTATTAAAAGTGGAAAGGCCTGCCATTCACATGAATTAAACCACAAAAATTGCAGAATCTATCTCAAGTTAAATAACATCTTTATTATTTAAAATAAACTTCACATGATTAATAAATATATAAATTACGATGTCTCACCACAGAGTGTAATACATACACTTATTGGTAAGGAATTGAAGAAGGCAACCTGTGAGAAAGAGAGAGAGAGAGAGAGAGCTTAATTAATGAGGACTAAAGAAATTGTCAATACATTTGTCTTTATTAAATTACATGAAAAAATCAATTTTAATTGTTTAAAGCTGTCACTTTTACCGATTTGAGCTACTAAACTGTAACTTAGTAGACCAAAAAAAGAAGCGCACTGACATTTTTAGCTACTTTATTTTGAGACTCTCTCTTAGACAGGTCAAAGTGAATAAACTGTCTAACTTTTCATGTTCTTTGGACAGACTGCAGAAAAAAGAAGAAAGAGAAAAAAAAATTGGTTCCACATCTGTCTCCCACACAAGAAAGGGAGCACGGGAAAGAGAGAGAAGGAGCAGGAAAGATAGAAAGAGAGAGAAATGAGAGAAGAGAGAGAAATGCTCGGGGCTACTGGGTACTTGAGCTGCTGTAATGGTGTCTCGTATGAGAAAACATCTGTGAATTTCCTCAGTGATCTACAACAAAGTCTAACTCAGAGCAGTCACTCAGCGAGCCTTTGAAGTCCCTGCCTGACAGAAAGCTGCCATTGTACTCAGCCTCCAATGCGCTGCAGCCCAACTCCGCACTCCCTGGTCTCTAACATTTTCCCCTGAAATCTGATACGGCTGCCTCTCTTCATGCTGCCAGGCAAAAGCAAAGGCTGCATGTTTAAAGGCCGAGCCCAGGCGGTGCGCAGACAGGCCGGGGGTCACGAGAGGAGGGAGAGGTCAACATTCAAACAGCGGCCCCAGCTCCGTGTGTGGCAACTTGGCTGTGGGCTGCTGGGGGCTGTCAGTGCAAGGTAATTGCTGGGGTCACATTCTGCTATTCTGCCTTCCTCAGGTTGATCAGTTCTGAGTTACGCGAAATAGCAGCAGAACATGCGATTTTCAAATCTTCACGTTATTTTTAGAATAATATTTAAATGCTGGTGCTATGGATGTCTGTCCTTGGGAAAAAGTGAGACCGGCTTTGTTGCTGAATTAAATGTCTCATTTGGAATTCATAGTTTCTTCTAATTACTATTCACATTCTACATAAAAACTCAGTTCAAGGACTCCCTACACTTTTAATACAAAACTATGCTAAATTGCTTTCTTTCACATGAAAAATGTAATTACTAGTTGATATACTCATTTTAGACCAAAATGAACTTTACAACAAAGTGACATATCAAACTCATGTATAAAATATGAAAGAAAGGCAAAGAAATCTGTTCTACTAGAAAGCCAAGGTTCAACACAACAACCCTTTTCAATAGGCTCTTTTGATACATAAAACCTCTTAGACCCAACCACCCACACTGCTTTATGAACTTCATGTCTGCAAAAGCAAAAATGCTCAAATACAGAATTTATCTTTAATTTTTAACACCCTGAATGCTAGACTTATTATTCAGTAATTACTATGAGACTAATATGAAGAACTGAATTGTGGGCTTGCGTTTCACTGCAAATAGTGTGGAAGAGAAGGCCACAAACTAACATGGGGGTAAAATGTAACATGGATGCTTTATGTAGTTAAATAGGTTTCTGTAGAACATCCTTTTAGTCATGTTCACGTATTACCATAGCAACATCATCTGTGAATGTTGACAGCAATCGGTCAGATATTTCTCAAGATTCATGATTACTGGGTTGTTGGTATAAGTCACATAATTCACTAATTATTTTAATCACCCTCATGGTGGCTGTAATACAGCACTGTTTTAAAGCAAGCAAACAACTCACATTGAAAGCTAGCCAGGCTGAAGTACAGCCTCTACATGGTGGGGTTAGTTTTAACACAGTGTTGCAACTAAGCCTCCTAAAATAGGCAATAAGGGAAATACATATCGCCTCTTATAAATTCAGTCATTCATTCATAAACAGTCATTTTTTGGAGTTTTTCAAAAGGGTACTCCTCTTTGAGTCAAAGCTTCATTTCACTAATCATATTAATTTTAGTGAATATATATAAATGTACACACACACACACACACACACACATGTATATGTATATATATACACATATATATGACTAACCCCACCATCTGTTACAATTAACCCCCCTATAGGATAAACTGTTGAAGTTCAGTGTTGTACAAACTGCTTGTACAAACCTTTAATTTTGATCAAATACATTTAAAACTATAATGGAAAAGTTGACCCAAACCCAAAAACTCTTACGATAGAGAAGCAGATTAAGTTTTGATAAGCTTTATGATCCACCCACTCTTGAAGACTATGAGCACAGAGAGAAGGTGCAGTGTGGAGCCGGATACAGCAGTCATGCAGGAGAGAGAGTTTGGAGGTGAATCTGGAGAGCTGGGTGTGTAGCTGGAGGAGTTTCTCTCGGCTGCTGCTCCTGACTGTGAGGGACAGATTTGTCGCTTTGCCTCCCTGAATCTAAACGGGGCCTGAGCTGTCCTTGCTGCGTGCACCCACCCCGCATTTACTCAATGGCAGCTGCTCGCTCCATCTGGGAGGGCTTCA
Source organism: Colossoma macropomum (assembly GCF_904425465.1). Classification (NCBI taxonomy): domain Eukaryota; kingdom Metazoa; phylum Chordata; class Actinopteri; order Characiformes; family Serrasalmidae; genus Colossoma; species Colossoma macropomum. Next base: position 26,911,592 of record NW_023494784.1, on the reverse strand, counting down.
GCAAGGCCAAACAAAACAGGTTACACCTTCGGCCATGCCAAGTCCTGTAGCCTCCTTCAGTCCGTACAAACAACAGGGGCTAATCGCAATTTCACGCTCTGATTTTCTCCAGAGCTCCCTCCAACCCCCGCAGGCACAGAAACGTTAAATAAGCTCATTTTCAGAGGAGACGGAGTGCATGCTCACCCATATGGTCATATGGCTTGGTACAGTAAAGCGCTGCTCTACTTCAACCTCGGACCAACAAGGCACCGAGAGCCTCTATTGCGTTTATACTCTCAGACACATCTCAGACATGACTGGCACAGACGGCATCTAGTTCAGCAAATCTCAAGCCGTGTTGCAGCATCAACTCCGTAATCACTTAGCTATTCCTTAAGAGAAGTGGAGTAGCGTTTGGGGCATAGCCCACACAAACTCTTCAGGGGTCTTACTTTTTATCCCTTTTTGTATTCGCTCAGTGGTCATGCAAATGTGGGTAATTCAGTGGCACATAGAAAGCCCTCAACAAATTGCAGGTGTTAGGAAGCCGAAACAAAGGCCACTACAACCCCTAATGGCATCTCCCATCATTAGCAACTCTTTGATGTGCATACTCCACACTCTCTTTTATCTCCTTCCCCTTCTCTCTCTCTTTCTTTCTCTCTTCATTAATGCAGTCTATAGGGAGGGTACTTTGACACAGAGCCCCCCCTGCACATCTGACATCTGTTTGGCTGTTACGCCTGTCCCTCACTCAGGCATCAATCACAACACGAGGTTAAGAGCATCACAGCCTTAATCTGCCGATATCCTAAACTACCTGTTCGTTCAGCGCTAAAGAGAGACAGCAGGGACGCACCGCTAAGACGACTCGCGCGCAGCTTGTGCTTTAATTCAAAGCTTTTTCGTACCTCCGTGATTATACTGCATGGTGTTTGCACGGAGCTTTGTAGAGAACGTTTAACAGCAACTCCACACATGTATGTATGTGTGCGTGTGTATGTGTGTGCGTGCGCGTATCAATAGCAGGTTACCTGCTTTACATCTCAGCAGGTCTGAAAGAGAAGCTTTAGAAACACTGCTATTCAAACTCTCTCTTTGAACTCTGGAGGATATAGAGGCAGGACAATGCAAGTCTATTTGTGTTCATCCTTTGAAGTCTGCCCTCACTATTAATATGAGACAGAGTATCCTGTCTGACAATAAATACTTTTCTACCTTCCACTGAAGGATTATGCCTCTGAAATATCTGAAAGGTGGCGCGCTGCTTTTGGTGCAACAGAGAAAAAGGGAAGAAACACAGTTTAGAACAAACAGCTAAAATGGAAGGAATAACTTCAGTGGTGCACAACATGAACCACATTAAAAGAGTCTGTCTGCAGCTCCAGATGCGCACAGCTCTTTAATGAGAAGAAAACAAAGGGCAATCATGCTTTTATGGAGAGGTATTAAAGAAAGCAGGTGCAAGACCTACGCAGTTTACTTCACTCAGGCCTTTACAGCAAAATCCAGGGCTGCGAAGTTCTACAATTACTACTTGCTAGTTGAACATGAGGCAATTTTGTCTGACACTGTAAAGGTACGATGGTGCATGAAGTGATCTTATGGTCTACAATATATCATATAAAGTAGTGTCATGCTCAACTAATTTGCAAGTCTGTGATTGCTTTTCTAGGGTAGTGGTTACCCAGGACCCATGGCAACAAGAGGAGGAAATTAGTGAAAGAAAAACTCCACCAAGGCACTGCACTTCAGTGGTTTTCACTGAGACAAAAAAAAACTTGAGAGCTTTTTCCAAATTGATTTCCATGCCAAAGCAGGGCCAAAATAATCTGGGGAGCAAGATCTCCGTTAACGGATTCCATGTAGTTTAAAGAGACACTCGCGGCTGTTGGAGTGACCTATTTCAGACCGAGTGCTTCTGAGGGATGGGATGTTCTCAGACAGGGAATAATGCACAAGGAATATTCTAATTACCTCTCGATCCAGAGAGACCAGAGCAACACTGGACACAGTGGGCAGCAATTATAATTGGGGCTTCAGAAATACATGTGAGCACATGCACACACACACAGAGGGTACTACACACGCTGTTTTACTAGAAGCATTATAGTGTTGTGCAATTATTTCAGTGTCAAGGTTTTGATCTTGAATCCTGTCATTTTGTTTAAATAAAGATATTCGTTAGGAACTGAGATGAAAAAAGGAGAAACTACTTAGCCCAATTATTGTGGAAGGTGTTACACAAATGGCTGTTGGTCACTCTTTAACAAACATATGTTTCACTCTCAGAAGCAAATTAACATAACAATAAGGTCAAGTTTACTGCACCATTAACATAAGGCGACATAACATCTGAACAAATGTTACATTTATAGCACTACTAAACTTTTATAGCACAAATGAGACTTCACTCTCAAACTGTATAGCTGGCAAACCTTTCTATGAAGGGAGAATAGCACAAGAGAGAGAGAGAGAGAGCAAAGAGAGCGAGAGTATAAGCGCACTCTCAGTCCCATCACCCTTCCTATAAAGATCAAAATCTTTGCCTGGGCCCTGGGGTGTCAACAAAAGGAGATGAAGTAAATGATATGCAAATTGAAAAAACAGCGCCACAAATCTACATGCCAACACAGCTTTGCCCTACACATCTGAACAGGAAAAAAACACATGTTTCTGCTGATTTTTCACAGAACACTTTCTTTCTTCTTCTCTTTCCACTACCACCACAGCAGCGTTTCATCAGGGGAGGTGTCTGCATACAGCTGATGATGAACACGGTGAAGGAGGAAGTTTTTGGATTTTTTGACATGTGCCGCGATCATAACAGCCTTATCTCTGCTTAGGAGCTGTCTGTGTGTCTCTCTCTTGCAGAGGGGGATCAAGCGAGAGGAAGCTGGTTATCTGACTCCTCAAGGAGGCCGTGATTTAACGATTTTATCGTTATTAGTTTTTGATAAGCTACATTTAATGAAAGAAGGATATCAGAAATCTAAATTACAGAATAGACATTGTAAGGCGTCCTGAACTTTTTGAGTGGATGGGAGGCTTTGAAATGGAGATATGGGCCGACTCGATAAGGGCACGCACATACAGTCCCAGAGGGGAGCATGGGAGGTCCTCTCACTGTGAAGCTCCTGCTCTCTGCTCTACATTCACTGCCTCTCTCTGCTATGGTCATTAAGGCTGTCCCATATGGCCCAATAGAAACAACCTTACTATTAAAGTGACCGCAAAAAATGTCTTTACAGTTTTGTGTATAGGTCTGTGTGTTTCTACTAGTGTGCAGGGAAGAAGTATAGCATAGTTAACGTATTAAAACTGTGCATATACTACATGTAAAGTCCTGTTCAAATTACAGGTTTTGTTGATTTTCTAAGTTAACACGTCCTCTACAGGGAACAACCTTTAACAGGGCATTCTTCTGCAAATTTTGGCGCACAATTTCTACTTATTTGCTAAGTTTAACAGCACATAACATCCACTGTACATCTGTTACATTTCTAATATGTGTATTGTGTTAAGGCAGCCTTAAAAAGTGTCAGAATCCTGAAACAGCAATGGTGTATCTCAATGTGAGTGTATGAATTAAATAATGACTCTAAACTAATATTTGGACTTTATTATGATGATTTATCTTACTTTGCTAACTAAGGTAACATATTAGTGTTTCAGTCAGTCTACCGTTCATTGTCTGTCTGTGTATTGGCATGAGAAAAGAATGAGCAAACAAAGCTGGACTCTGAGTCATGTTAAAGCCAATTCCTCTGAACTCTGATGACTCTGGAACAAAAACATCCCTGATGTTCTTCATGAGTCTGGAATCCCCCTGCACCACAGGACACATACTAAATCTCCTATCAAATGTGCATTGTCATTAACTTCTCTGTTTATTTCTTCAACATCTGTACCATTTGTCATGTATATCAAAGCAAAATGTGTTTTTTGCCCTAAAAACTCAAAAATCTGCACAGAGAGAGAGAAAGAGAGAGAGAGAGAGAGAGAGAGAAAACAACAGTCAGAGTTTAATTTGTTCTGTTCCAGGCTCTAGTGTTTTTGTCTCCACTGTAGAAGAGTAAAAGTGTTCCTACATGAAGCAGCTGATAGGGCTGTGGGGCTGACTAAGCACTCTAATTGAAAAATAAATGGCATGTTTTTTTGGTTCAACCACTTTAATTCTGTCTGAACAAATACTGCTAAACAAAAACAGCACAGTGCTAGTAAGAAAAGATTTTTATCTCTTGGGGAAAAATGCTGAATGATAAAACATTTATCTGATATCCATGATGACTATGAAACACTCTGGCACTGATACTTGCATTATATGTATATATGTGTGTGTGTACATATATATCAGCCACAACATTAAGACCACCTATTTGTTTCTACACTTGTTCATTTTATCAGCTCTATTCACCATACCTTGTAGTTATACAGTTACAGACTGTAGCCCATCTGTTTCTCTGCCTACTTTGTTAGCCCCCTTTCACCCTGTTCTTCATTGGTCAGGAACCCCACAGGACCACCACGGAGCAGGTATTATTTGGGTGGTGGATCATTCTCAGCACTGCAGTGACACTGACGTGGTGGTAGTGTGTTAGTGTGTGTTGTGCTGGTACGAATGGATCAGACACAGCAGTGCTGCTGGAGTTTTCAAACTCACTGTAGTGTTAGTTGGTGGTAGTGTGTTAGTGTGTGTTGTGCTGGTACGAATGGATCAGACACAGCAGTGCTGCTGGAGTTTTCAAACTCACTGTCCACTACATTAGACACACCTACCTTGTTGGTCCACCTTGTAGATGCAAGTCTAGTCCTTCATCAGTCACAGGACACTGCCCACAGGACACTGTTGGCTGGATATTTTTGGTTGTTGGACTATTCTCAGTCCAGCAGTGACACTGATTTGTTTAAAAACTCCAACCGCAAACCCCTGCTGTGTCGAATCCACTCGTACCAGTGCAACACGCACTAACATGTCGTCACCATGTCGGTGTCACTGCAGTGCTGAGAATGATCCGCTACTAAAATAATACCTGCTCCGTGGTGGTCCTATGGGGGTCCTGACCATTGAAGTACAGGGTAAAAGGGGGCTAACAAAGTAGGCAGAGAAACAGATGGACTACAGTCTGTAATTGGAGAACTACAAAGTGCATCTATATGGTAAAAGGAGCTGATAAAATGGACAATGTATAGAAATAAGGAGGTGGTTCATATACATATATAACAGCCTTCGGACAGGTCAAGAAGGCTAATAGGCACTGATGTATTTGGCTGACATAGGATTAAAGGAGCAATATGTAAGATAACGCAACTTGCTGATTTCATACTCCACAGTACCTCCTCCTTCTGTTTATTTACCAGTCTAGAAGAAACGTTGCAAGTTCAACATCAAACTTCATCCGTTTACCCTCCAAGAGCTGCCTCCAGTGGTGGAAAGCAGTGCCAATATTAACTCTTGTTTTGGTTTTGCTTCTATTTACGTTGCATCTTTTCTTTGTGGCTTTTTGCCGTGAGCAGACAAGCTACTTCTTCATCCACAAATGTTGGACTGATGGCAGACTTCATGCTACAGTGACTCACTTTAGCCTCTTGAGATACAAAGTGGCATTACGAGACAGGACAGGCCGGGGCTAGCTGATAAGCATTCTAACTTCAGTAGATATCTCTGCAACACAATAAAATCTGTTATTTCTTCACGTTCTGTTGATAATTTTAGTTAAGTTTGGAATGTTCTAAACTAAAAATCTTACAAAAAGAGTTTCAGACGTTTATCTAATTCTAAAATTATGGGCCAGTGTCCGAGTAAAGGATTGAGCCTAACCATGGACTAAACATTCCTTTTATGAAAAATCTTCATTCAAAATGCTGAATAGTCCAAGATCAGGTTTAATCCCTGTCTGGGAAACCAGCCCTAAGAGTTTTTGATGCTTATCTCACTCTAACATAAAGAGTTTTTGGTTCTTTATCTAATTCTAATGTTAAGAATTTTCTGTTGTTTATTCACCTGTAACCTAAAATTTTGGTTGTTTATCCAATTCTAACAAAAAGGGTTGGTTTCCTGGTCTTGGACTAGACTGCAGTACCATGGGTGAATCACCACTGGAAATTCTTTTTCGCATAGGATTAAGTTTAATCCAGATCTGTAAAACTGGCCTTAAGAGTTTTCTGTTGGTAATCTAATTCTAATATTAAGATTTTCCTGTTTGCTGGTTACTATAATCTTACTTAATCTTACTATAATCTTTCTAATTACTATAGGTAAGATTCATTTCAATAATTCAAAAAATGTAAATAAACAAACTTTTAATTAAAAAAACATTCATTAGCTAATTAAATATTTTAAATTACTCAATAATTTAATGCGATTAGTAAATTCATCACGTCAACTGACCAAGTTGCAACTGCCTTGCATAAACTGAAAAGGAAATGACCAGTGATCTAATAGTAGTGCATGTACAGAACAGCAGAAGAAAGAGTGATGTGTGTGTGTGTGTGTGTGAGAGTTGTGTGAACCCCTCACCTGCTGTGAGCTCGGCTGAGGCTCAGACTGACTGTGCGCTATGCTCTCAGCTTTGACTGACCAGCGCTCCTCTGGACAGCGGTGGAGCCGGAGCAGGACCAGGGCGAGAGGGAGGAGGAGGTGGAGAGGATGAGAAATCTTCCTCAGGGATGGACTCCACAGCGGAAAGCAATTTGTAATACTCATCCTCTCCATCCAGGAGTTTGATCTGCCTGAGATTAGAAATGACAGAAAAAGAAAGACAGAAAAGAAAGAAAAAAGAAAAAAAAGAGGGAAAAAAGAGGGTAATGGAAGAGATGAAGGGAAAGGATGAAAAGGAGAAAAATAAGGTTTAGTTGAGAAAAGCATAGTAAGATGTTACAGGAGAGAAGGGGGGTAAAGAGAAACAAAACAGGGAAGAAAAGGGTTAGACGGCTCTCTCACAGGAACGTTACTCTTTATTTTCCTCTAGGGAGAAAGAGCGAGTAAATGTTAATCCTTTAAATGGAAGCACTGATAGCCAGCACGGATGAGAGAGAAGGGGGAAAAGAGAGAGAGAAAGAGAGAGAGAGAGAGAGAGAGAGAGAGAGAGAGAGAGAGAGAGAGAGAGAGAGAGAGAGAGAGAGAGAGGCCTTAATACTCATCCAGTTAAACCAACCTGGCACACTGAAACAGGCTTTAGTTCAGAGATAGAGAGAGGAAGAGAGAGAAGGGTCACATACTGTATCTCACAATTAGAATTTGCAGTCATGTACAATTTTTCTTCCCTCCCAAGAATAATAGAAAAGCGAGAGCTATTCAAAAGCCTCTTATTTTGAGCTCTGAATTTACATTAGCAGAAAACAAAATCCGTCTCTGGATCCCTCACTTCCACAAAGGGCCTGTTCTGTTTAGATACGGGGGTGAGGAGAAAGTAGGAAAGGCAGCTATTTACCCAAGTTTTCTGGGCTTCCTCTTGCTCCCCTGGTAATCTAGAGTTCTCTGTAGAGAGAGCACACACACAAATGTGCACCCGCACACACACACACACACACACACACACACACACACACACACACAAGCATGGAGTCAGAGAGTCAGAAAAGACGAGCAAACGAACGAATGCGAGAGAGAATCATTAATTTTTAATTCAAAGTGATTTTGTGTTGAATGCGAGCAGATGCTGATAATATCAGAAGTCACAGCATAATTTTTTTTGATCAAAGAGGGCTGGGGTGAGCCTGATGAAGCATGCATCTTGCTCGGCTTTGATAAACCACATCAATTATTCACCGTGAAGGCAGACATCCTCACATGAAAGCAACAGATAAAGAGCAGAAGCCCATGCTGGAGACAACAGACGAGGAGCGTGGGGGTGGTGGTGGTGGGGGGAGGCCGGGGCGGCTCGGGGGTCTGGCACAGGTACCTTTAATTGTATTATCATCTGGAAACAAAGTCGGACAAAGGGCTTTATTCAGGCTTTGAACTCACGTTGAGCTGGTTGTAGTAAAGACTGTCCTCCGGGCTGTTCAGGAGCTTGGGCTGCTGGCCTCGACGCCGAGGGGCGCGCTGCAGCACCTTCACTGCTGGACCTGAAGGAGAAACACACACACACACACAGAGATCAGCGACACACTGCCGAGAGTGACACGTCTCCCACTGCGCTCCCCCTCAGAAATCGCATTAAAACAGCATTGCAACAACAGCAGACAAACACAACATAAATGCACCACATACAGACGTGTTCACACATACACACATCCCAGCACACAACCAAGCCACTCTTATGAAGCCCATTGTTACAGAACAAGCCAGTCAAACCACTCACTTCACACACTGGCTGTCTAAAAGTACTTGTCAAACACTGTTTTTATAATGATCGTTGTAATACACATTTAAAAAAAAATTATGCAAACAGAAAACTAACAACTATAAATGTTTTTCATCAGGTCTTCATGTAGCCTTGATGGTCGCCTCACACCATTTTGTCACACTTTATACAATCTAAAGCAAGGGTCTGAAGCTCAAATTACCTACAGACCACTAGTCAGGCCATCTTCTCCAAGGAAGGACAGCTGAATGATTGCAGGAAAAAAATAATTTAACAGCTTGGTCAACTTTTCTTTTAGGTTTCAAAAAAGGCATTTTGTCAAGGACAGGCTAGAATTTGCTGTCAAAAAGCTAGAACATATAAATATCCAGACCTTTTGCAGATGTACTACAAATAGTTTAGTGTGTTTAGTAGAACTTTACGATTTTTACAGTGACTCATGGCCCAATTACAGGCATGTTGTTAGGCCTAAATTTAGTGAAGTGGAAAAAAATAAATGCATAATGCTGCTGTACTGCAACCATTAAAAATTATGTAATTACATAAACATAAAATCTAATTTTTTAAACTTCAACTGATAAAAGTGAAATATATCATAACAGTGGTTACATGAAGCTGTCTCATGTGGCTCCTGGGCTAGTAGTTTGAGATCCCTTATCTAAAGGCACTGCTACCCACATATCATTTGCCATTAAGCACAGGTTATTAATTTTTTTTTTCCTGAGGAGATTAGACATAAGATAAGGAAGAGGGAAAGTCAAAGGGAAAAAACATGAGTTTTCAAAACTAGATTTCAAAAAATGACCTAAAAGATATAAAGAAAATGAAACTCAACAACCGTGCAAAACCAGGTAGACCACCAAAACTCTCACCATCAGATAAACAGTACTTAAAGCTTTCATCTTTGAGACACCCAGTCTTGCTTCTGGTCTGAAAAGAATCTACACATGTTTCGCTTAATCCATCCACTGTGAGAAGACAACTCAAGACTATGAGTTTGAAAGGATGTGTAGCTGTCAAGAAACATCAGTGAATCTGTTTGTTCTTACTCGTCTTGTGAAAGGCAGAAAATGCAACCAACTTCTAAGATCGAACTTTGGAGGTGTGAAAAAATATCCCTGTAGATTATTTTAAAAAACTTAAAAGAATCTCCTGAAAAGAACTGCAATAACAGCAAATGGCAGACACATACATTACCGAAAAATGTACAATTTTATGAAGTTGTTGAGGCTGTGTAATTTTCTGCTAAATACACGTTGTCTGTTTTTTCTGATGCTGTAAGTATGTCAGGGTAACACATTTTGACTGTTAGTGTATATTGAAACCAGAGGAACTGAAACATAATAAAATACGCAAAGCACAACTCACAATCCCACAATACCAAACATAACAATATCACAACACACCTTCAAACACTGTCCAAAAAAGCTATGTAAAACCTAGGAGTATTTTGGTCATCGTATATCAACAGTATTCAGAAAATACACTCTGTGGCAATTAAAGCCAAACTGAATGCTGAACACACAGGGCCAACCTTGACTATCAAAGGCACTGAAACACCCCATACAGTGTAATATTAACAGCTTTTTTCTATCCACAGTCCTGTTTAAACAATATTCACTGTGCACATTCACCAAGACCTATTCAAACATGCAGCATGCACTTATTACAACATGTCTATGATTCTATGATCTGACAGTTGAGAATTCTGTGGGTTTACAATTATTGCAGATCAAATAACTTGTCAGCGAAGCTGCGAAACTCGCTCCCCATCTCATGTTCACTTTTAACATTTCTGATCCACAAAAGCAGCCAGCTAAAAATCCGGGACACCTTTACAAGGCAGCATGTATATTTAATGCCTGTTCCTGTTTCATCTCAGAGCCTACGCTTCAGCACAGACAGGCCTCTTCTGCTCATCATCTTTCCGGATCCTTCCGCCAAAGCACTGTTCAGTAACTCACAGTTACAGCGGAACTCGACGGAGTGCTAACTTTGAACAGGCATCGTCACATCTCAATCCTGCTTATACTTCAAAGGTAGGAGGTTTCTCTCTCACTCTCTCTCTCTCTGACTTTTTTCAGTGTAATTTCTCCCTGCATGGATTTCACTCACTCACGTTCTAGAGAAGTGGGAAGAGAGTTATGTGTCCATATTCATACAGTTATAATGGCTGGCCTGCATGTAATCAGGGCAGCAATTTGAACCAGAGCATAATTAAGCAAATGTTCTAGAACTCTTTCAGTGAAGTTTTCTGAAAGTTGAAAGCCTACAGTGGCTGTGAATATGGGAGGAAACACTAAACTTGCCCTAAATACAAAGAGGGTAACAATACACAAATTTCATGATTTCATCATTACGGTTTTTGCACCATGACACAATATGGTTTCCATGGTGAAGTACTGCAGCACCTGGTGAAACAATAATTCTAGGTCTTTTGGGTCTTCACAGAAGGCCTAATGCTTTCTGGGAGCTAGAGAACACAGCTGTAATTTCAGTTCATTTTTATCAGTATCATGCAATACTTTATAAGTATTATGAGAGAATGGGAGAGAAAATGGCAGACTCCAGGTCTTCTTCTGCACCTACGCTAAACTGATGTCAGTAGTGGGATATGACCACACATCTGCAATTTTAGTTAATTTTTTTAACATCATTACCATGCTTGATATATTTACACTTCATAAGTATTATGAGAGAACGGGAGAAAAAATGGCAGACTCCGGGTCTTCTTCCACATCTACGCTACACTGATGTAAGTAGTGGGATACGGCCACCAAGCTGGAAGAAGTTGAGCAGCATATCAAAGAACTCAGTGGCAGACAGTAAAAAAAGATACAGCCTGGAGGAAGGGGGTACCAAGGGCTACATCCACCCCCTCCCGGACAGGTCTAGCCAAATGAGAGCGAGATGGCTGGCTGGGGAAGACAGCAAAGGAAAAAGCATGGGCGAGGCAGTGGAGCCCAATTAGAGCTCAGTGAGAGGGATACAATGTGCGTCCGCTTACCAGGTTTCAAGGAGAGTGCATCTGGGAGCCATACTCCTCACAACTGCAAGTGGTCATCCAACATCATGGCTGTGATGCAGCTTTGTCTGGCACTGGAGGTGAAAGCATGACAAGATCTGTCCCGAAAAAACATGACCACCTAGTAGCATTGACCATGGCCCTCCAGCAATGTTTCAGACAGGTGCTGGCAGCATGGTCAATCAGGCGGCAGCTTTGGGACAGGCAGAGGCTAAAGGGAGAGTGGATAAGTGTGCTGGCGGTAGAGCTGAGCACACCTGGTATAACCAGAACTCAAAAAGCCTACACAGGAAGAGTTGGCATCGGAACACTTGAGCAGCATTCTTGCCGGCACCGTCAACGCAGTGGATAACAGAGGAAGTGGAAGGCGGCTGGGAGGAGTGCCGCTGCTGCTACCATTGCCATTAGTAGCACTTCAGCGCGGGCAAGGTGCTGAAGCAGTTGCAGCAGAGGTTCTATTGGTCAGGCTGCCGCATGGATATGGAGCTGATGTGCATCTCAACTAAGGCAGAGGAAAAAAGAGACAGCACTGGGCCAGGAGGCCCCGTCACACCAAAGGCACGACCCCGAGACAGGACTAGTTACAATGTTCACTGTCCTTGTGCTATGTTTGGCTGTTGGTGACCTCCCCCACCATTTTCCTCCCGTAGTTCTCTTCTCTGCTGTTTCAATAAAGAGCATTTTCCTTTGAGAAAGTGGCAGACCCTGGGTTTGCTTCTGCACAGATGCTACAGTATTGTAATAACACTTATATTTCATTGTTAAGTTTTGGTTGGAAGCAAAAAGGTTAAAATCTTGAAACTGTGAATGGAAAATTCTCCAATGAGAATTTTTATCTCTGTGGTCTCTAGGTAGATACTTTCAAGCTAGCTCTCCCATTGGTTATGCCTTCAGGAGGTGGACAGAAGGCCTTATGCTTTAGATTAATCACCAGCATAATTAACAGTGGAGTCAATCAATCACATTTTGATTTTCAATGTGTAAGACACATTTTGTGAGAAAAATGTCACTCTCCGGGGCTCTTTACTGAAGAGTCACTGTAAAACTGCAACAAGCAAGGTAAAAAACATACATGCTAATGTCTGTTTCAAGCTTCAAGTTGAACATGGCATGTTTTTTATGAGACTTGCATGCACATATTTAACCTAGAAGAGCTTAGAACTAATATACTACTATATATCCCTTTGTTTAGACGCTAGCAGAAATGAAAACTGTCATGAAATTACTCCATTGTGTTCTTGTATTTTGACATTTATAATCTGAACTGAAGGCCTAGCTCTAATAGTCATGGTTTGCCACTAGTGAAAAGCATTCAAATTTTTGTCAATATAAATACGTGTATAGCACAATATCTGACTGTATTCAAACACATTGTCTCGCAAAACCATATCGGACAAAAAATACAAATATTTATGTAGTAAAACCCCTTCTAAATACCACCATAATATTCAGCTAAACGTGACTTTTTTTTGGAGATGACAAAACTATAACTGCCAATAGAAATGAATCATTATATGATCAACAATCTTTGAGCTGAGACATTTATCAAAATAAAAAAAAATCATGTTCTTAAAAAACAGCACAGAAATAAACAAATCAACCACAAAGGAGGGACTGTAAGGAGGAGAAACACTCTTTTAACAAGGTTTGAAAAACAAACTTTGAATTTCCCTTGATACTACATCAAAGTAGAAAATCTAATGTAATCACGTCTGGCAGCCTTGAACACTTCAGTTAGGGCCAGTCTGGTCCATTTTCCAAAACACAAATCTGCATATTCCCTCGTAGTGATCATAAGATGGAGATTTATTCTACACTGTGAGGAACAATGAAACACTTATCCCTCCCAGCAAGAGCCCTCTAAAACCCACAAAATCTAAAAAGCCTCGTGTTACCCCAAATCTAGATGATGGTTTACCACCAAACTGTACTCATGTACTGGCAATATCTTTTGTGACTTTTGTGAGTTCTATACTGTTATCATGAATCAAGTGGAATTTCACTTTATTCCAATTAATTAACCCTTAAGTCACAGTTATCACTGGCACAAAAACAAAACCAAGGTTTAACTTCAAATTTATTATTTCCTAATCGCAGCTCATTAAAACAAGCAGAGAAATTCTATTGTAAGTGCAGCTTTTGGGGCTCCTGTCTAAGCATTGGCTCTAGCATTAGAAGATCAATGGCTGGGAGTCCAAGACAGTAATTGGGCTCACTCTGTCTAGCAGGGTAGGGGAGCCATTTCTCTCCTCTAGCCAGTACATGCGCCTATTAGCCAATGTAACAGAATAAGCAAACAACATTCTCCTACAAGGGTGTTGAGCTGTCTGGTGACGTTGAGTGAGCAACAGTTTGATGGATGTGGTGCTGCTTCATGTGCCTTGGAGGAAGCATGTGCTAGCCCTCAACCTCCCATTTTGGTAGCATTGTGTGATGGGGAGACCTAGCTAGTGGGTGGAATTGGTAACTAAATTAGGGAGAAATTTGGGTTTAAAAAAAAAAATAAAAAAAAAAAAGAAAGTGTAGATTCTAACCTTTCAATCCACACCATGTTTGTATGCAGAAGAGGAAATATTTTATGATTTGAATTTGATGAAAAGTTACCATTGTGCATACCGTCCTGTTTGTGTGAAGAAAAATCTTTTGTACGTTTTCTTTTTTTTTTTTTACATAAAAGTAGAAATAAAGAAGTCAGAAGTGTTGACTTAAAGAGTGGTTGATACAGAATATTTAAAAAATATATATATTTTTCTTTATGCAACCATGTCATTAATTATGCAATCACACTGAATTAATATAGCCAGATGACAGTAATAACTGCTGACTTCTAAGGGTTAAGGTGAGACTCTTAAACTGTATCTGAAACACTTCAGCATAAGTGTATGGCTGTAAAGTGCAGTATAGAGGCGGGGGACAGGTGAATGTTGAAAGAGGACACTGCAAGCTGTAGGGCAGAGAGATGGAGAGCGTGAATGAGAGAAGAGGAGGAGCAGGAGGGAGGGACGGAGGGAGGGAAACAGCTTGAGAGGGTGGGGGTGGTACACTCTCTCTGTAGTGGAGAGCTGACAGACACACACACATACACACTCTCACACTTCCACTTGTAGCTTTCAGATCAGCTTTTAAACAGCTCAACCCACGGCTACTTCAGTGATCTGGTGGTCTTAAGAGGGTCAGTCTCCTAAGACAGACCAACACACGCACTGCCTCTTGCTTCACCGTCTGTTTGGAAGTCAACACAATTTGACACTGGCTGTGTTCACCTAGACAACAACAAGGATTACCATAATATGCAGTATAGAGGCAGGTGAATAGTTTTATGTTCTGCAGCTTTACTATAGAATAAACTTTCTACAGAACTCAACCATTAGTAAGATTTCAGCTTCAGTAACACTTCACAGTAGGGCAGTGTGAATAAAGCTGCACTTCATGACACCTATGTTAGTTCATTATGATAACTGACTCGCATAAACCTAGATAAGCATTTATAAAGGCTTATTCTCTTTAGTGTTGTCTGTCATAAAGACAGTTTTTGTCACACATAACATGTAAGTATTACCATAATATGCAGTATAGAGGCAGCTGACTTTGTAACTTGCATTAAAGCAAATGTAACCTTTATGACAATGTCTACTAGGATAAGTGTTTATAAATGTTTATGTGGGTCTATGTCAGTCATCATGAAGAGCAGATGTAGGTGTCACGAAGCCTTATGAACACTGCTCTACAGTAGTGTTGCCAAACATTAACTAGGTTTAACAAGATGGATTTAACAACATGGTAGAAAGCTGATGTTATGTTTAGTTCTTTTGAGAGCATCTTACATAAATACATAAGAGAAATTCCACTTTGCCATCTGCCTGTTTTATGTTGTATTATAGTTTGGAGTTATGGTTATTCTGTCTTTCTGTTTTATGTGATAAAGACCATAATGGAAATATGTTTTTTTATTGTATTTGAATCTTCTGTAATTTTAATGTGTTTAATGGCTGCTGTGCAGCGTTTTGATCATCGAATTAAATCAATCAGTGCTGTCTTCTGATATAATACAAAACTATTAATCACTATAATATTAAAAAAATATTCTTGGTTCAGGGAACTTTACCTGCCAATAACAAGATCTGACATCACTACTTGCTGGAGAAGTTGTTGATGAAACTTAATTTCCCATAACGAGTACAAAGCCCAAAACGTCTGGAAAGAGGGCGTTCTGGCACTGAAGTCTACAGCGATTATTTATCCTAGTGAACAGATATCTTAAACACTGACCCGTTTGCAGACAGCAGCTTGTACAGGAGAGAGAGGAGAGCTATTTACATGCATTTGACACTTCCAGTCAATTGTTTGGACACACCTACTTAAGAAAGAGTTCTTCATATTTTTACTGTTTTCTATATTTGGAATAATAGTGAAGACATCAAAACCATGAAACAACACACATGCAGAGAGCAAAAAAGTGTTAAACAATCAAACTATCTACTATTTTAGATTCTTATAGAAATTAGACCCCTGTAGCCTTACACAGTTGGCACTCACAAGGAGCCACCAGAGATTATTTTCCAGCAGAACTGAAAAAAGATACACAAACTGAGACCCAGTTGTTGCAAAACCACTTTTTAAATTTAACTTTATTTTGAATCTAAATTAAATATTTTTATTTTGGAAATAATGTTGTATGTAGGCAAAAACGTTTTTCATTCATAACATTTTACTTGTCTGAGTACACATATCTTTTGCATCTAAATATAAGCCTTCAGATAAAAAAAGAGTTAGGTGTGTCTAAACTTTTGACTATTAGTGTATGAAACACATGAAATTAAAACACAGCTTCAATGAGAGTCGTGAATAATAATTTTATAAAGGCTTGTATTCATGTATACTATTACAATCCAACAAACAGAAGGTACTCTGAGTCTGGATGTGCGTGTACGTGTTTATGTGTGTCTCTCTTACTGGGCGGTAACTAATAACTGGCAAAGAGCAATACAGACACCCAACAATCATTTATTAATGTGCTATTGATTCGCCTAACAGACACAGAGAAAGAAAAAAATATGGAAAAATAGAATAAAACTCTGGAGAATTGAGCTTGTTATTCAAGCAGCAGCCTTGAATATTATAAATGTTTGTATCTGGTAGATAAAAAGGCTGAGAATTCTTTTTAAAGATAGGTAGCGCTTTCATATTTCAAAGAGAGGTTTTCATGCTATGATTCTCGACGCAACTCTTAAATACCACTTCTTAAATCCCTTGGAAATCTGAACGCTCCTCAGAAACTACATAAAAGAGATGCTAAAAGGGGTTTTTAGCACGTAAACGAGGGAGGCGTATCGATTCCCGTTCCGTGATCACGTGTTGTGATCACCTGATGTGTCCTGGGCTGGGGGAAGGCCGCTGGGGTCTTTGTTTGTTCAGATGGAGGAGCTGAAGAACCAAAAGGCATCAAGGATTATAAGGAAAAATCATCAGCACACACGCTTTGATGTCTAAATGAGGCATGTGCAGACCAGACCAGAGACTGTTTCTCCATGGTGCGCACACATACACATAATCAGACCATGGACTCTCTGGCACACAAAACTGCTGGAGAGACACACACACACACACACACACACACACACACACACACACACACACACACACATGCAGGCCCTGATCTGTTTAGTACACACACACCACCTCAACACTACTGAGCAGATACAGTTGGGGGGCTGAGAAGACTTCCAGATCATTTCGTGCCTGGGTCTTTTGTGAGTTACAAGCAATGCGTGCTCATATCACCTAATGCACAAACAGGGGTGGCACATCCAGACAGACCTGGTGTCGGTTCAAACATAGGCTAATTATAATGAGTATTTACTAAGTTTAGGCTTTCAGAATACTAAATTAAAACGATTTGCACCACACAAACAAGTTTAACGATTAGCTTAGTAGTTACTATATAGTAACACCTCCTCTAAAGCAGGTGTAAGTGTTGAGGAAACCAACTGAACCACATAGATAGCACAAAGAAGATCAAAATATCACCTGACTAGAAAAGTTTATGTTAATTGCTAATGTTACTTTTTAGGTGAAGATAACTCAGCTAATAAAAACAGCAAATATTGTGTTTTGTGGTTTTATTCCCCACTCTAATTATGAAGCTGTATGAAGCTGATTCAAACTTCCAGCATAAAGCCTAACATTATATTCATAGCTCAGTTCAGTGAGACTTTGTATGATGCTGCGGTTATGTCAGCTGGCCAGAAACCGCTGCTTAAGGAAAAGTGTTTTGACACATATTCGTTTGTGACAAGGAAACATTAAAAAGAACTAACAAGCTATAGCTATAGTAATTCAGTTTTACTCAGTTCAATTGTAAAAACATAAACTTGTAAACTTACATATTGTATTCTTCTACGCTTGACAGTTTTCTTTGGCTTGCAAAAGTTTCCATGTTTCCATGGCAGTATGTTTACTGATTGGTTCTGAACTCTGAGTGTATCATTTGTCACTGAGTACCCATTATTTGTTACTAATTAAGACATGACTAATGGACTGGTGGTGCAACTGAATTTGGTAAACGATAGTTTGCAACTAACTAGTGCTAAATGAGGACTAAGTAAATCGGTGCAGCCCAGTTCATACCAACAGTGTATACACAAACAGAGTGTACTGAGAGTTCCAAACAAATGAATTTGTTTTTGGCTTATGCTTCCCTTTGTGTAAACACTGTTTTTCATTTTAAAATCTTTCACTATTGTATCTCACTTCAGTCATTCAAAGAAATGGGATGACTTGGGGGAGTTAACAAGCTCAGTCTGCATCCTTTAGCTATACAGGTATGACAATGATTTTTATAGTCTAGTGTCAGGTTCATAACAGTAATCGTTAGGTTGCAGATAGTGATTGCGATCACTGTTAGTAACTGTCAGTTTATTCTCAGTTCTTGATTTGTAGAAATTTGTATTGTCATTATTTATTAAAGCAATAAGCCAGGAGAGGCAGTGTGTCACTGTGATTTTACCTTAGTTATGCAGTCCTCTTAGGCATAACGTAAAGCGGAGTTCTCAGCATTTTAGTTTAAAAAAAACAGGTTCTTACTTCATCTATTAATATACTTGATGGTCTATGACAGCAGCATTTTTAGTGACCTGCTCCTTTAATATGGAACTTGTTTGTTGTGAGACCATATTTTAAGTATTCTGAACACGAGTAAGCCAATCAGCCAATTTAAAGACTGAAACTATTTGTTTTAAAATATGTATTTTCAACATTATAATGACATGATAGTAATAGTGCTACTTGAATAAGTGCTGTCACTCTTAGGGTTAATGGTTAAGGATTAGACTCAGTGGAGTAAAGTCCAGAGCTTAAATCCAGTTTCCGATCCTGCATTCTGTAATGACTGGCAGTTGACTGACTTGTTGATGTAACTGATTAGCAACTTATACTGTCATACCTACCAGTGACTTCATAATACTAGACTGGAAACTGGATTCAAGGTCTGGATTTGAAGACCTCTGTTGAAGAGGGTTGAATGGAGGGAGGGAGCGAGGGGGAAGAAGGGCAAGGGGCGGGGGGATTGCCTCATCAATCGATGTCACAGCAGGATTTGCTCATTCAAACATGTGCTACATGTGTACACACTTCTCAATAGCTGCTGTGTTTCTATGAAAAGCCGGCAGGTTGAAAAGGCAAGTCGATCGTAACTGCCTGCAAAACCGATCATGCTCAAGATGTACCAGCAGAACCAAGCACTAAAAAAAATCTCCTTCTAGTCTAAAAGAGACGACACAGGATAGATCCTCATATCTTGAAGACTAACTTTTTAAGACATTCCAATGACGAACGTCAGAGAAGAACATCCAGTTAACCACTCATACTGACATTAAGAGGATTAAAAAAAAAGTTGCGTCCAACTTTTCCTCCAAATTTCCACGAGTGGGCTGAACACTCCTGTCCGTCCAAACCTCACCTAGTGCGTGACTGTCTGAGGAGTGGCCTGTTTTGAAGAGCAGAAACAGACGAGGTATTAGATATTACAGACAGATGATGAAGACAGGTAGAGCAGGAGAGAACGAAAGTGACAGCAAGAGACAGTGCGAGAGAGAGAGAGAAAGGGATGGAGAGAGAGAGAGGGAGGGGTGGAGTGGAAAGAGAGAGAGGGAGGGACTTTTGTCCATAGAACACAAAGTGGGTGTGTCAGCTGTCTGAGGGCTGTCAGAAGGAGATCCAGACGTGTGCTAAAGTCCATTGTCCGATAATAATCCTTATTCTTAATGTTAGGCGGTTGCAAAGCATTAACACCTCAGTGTAGTGCAGTGTAGGTTCACTAGCATAAGAGGTTTCAAAATTAACTATTAGGCGCTGCAGTTATCCTTGACAATGACAAAATTTTAAATTATTTCTTATGTCACTGTTTCAATATTTCTCTCTTAGCCCACCGAAACAATGAAGTAATTCTGAGGAAAATGCATATTATGAACTTGTTTCTACTTAGAAATTATTGTTGTGCATATTTTGGTAATTTTATACATTAAAACATATCAGAAAAAGTCAGAAGTGCAGATTTAAATCTGTCAATTCAGAAGGTGAATCAGCTGTAAATGTAATTCATTATGAAACACAATGAATGATGTAATTGCATAATTTCTTTTAAAAAATGCATGATCTTCTTAAGTAATTAAATAGCATAAGCAAAATGAAAGTAACAGCTTGTGACTGCTAAAGGCTAAATAGAGTACGAAGAGTTGGATCAATTACGCACATGTTTAGAACCAATTTCAGAACAGATTAAACTAATTTGCTGACATTTTTGCTGTCAGCTGTCTGGTATGCACACTCACAAAATATATCAACATACAGGACTGTGCAAAGGTCAGAGACCATCCTTCATCTTTCAACATCAGGAAAAAATGCAGAAAACATGTGTTTAACAGAGAAGTAAACAGAAGCTTCAACAACTACATATAATTTCAAAAATTCCTGTATTTGAAGTGTCAGTTTGCATTTTTCTCAGGAAACTTGCTTTCAGTATTTCAAAGAAATGTGCAGGGATGTTTTTCCACATCTTCAAATTGCAGTCTTTTTTACAATCCAAAAACATATTCATGTCTGGACTCTGTGGTGGTCAGTCCATTGTTCTGAGAACACCAGCAACTTCTTTGTTTGATTTGCAAATTTTCATTTAATTTCCTTTGTTTAGTAACAGCAGCTTGACAGCCACACATCCTTTCAGACTTGTGAGAAGTTATCTTCTCACAGTGAAAGGATGGACAGCAACACCTGTGAATTTTTGCAAGCTTGATTTTCTCCTCTCTCTCAAAGAGGAAAGCCTTAAGTACCGTTTATCTGATGGTGACAGTTTTGTTGGTCTACCAGGTCCTGCACGGTTGTTAGGCGTCCCATTTTCTTTAATATCCTTTAAAATTTTTTTCTAGTTTTGGAAACTCCAATTTTTTCACTTATTTTTCTTTGACTTCCTTTTTTCCCTTATGCAAATAAATTAACTTATATCTAATATTTTCAGAAATATATCTTGAGAAATGAACAACTTGATGGGTGGTCTCTCATTTTTGCACAGTGCAGTTCTCTGAGGATATATTGACCTTGAACCACTTGGACAAGCACTACATTACAAGCTAAAGTGTACATAGTGCACATAGCACATAAAAAACCCATGAACATTTTTTAAAAAGAGAGAAGGCCAGTGAAATTAGGATGACATTTTTCAAAATGCTTGTATTCTCTGTCTGATTCTCAGCCCTATTATACATTTAAAGTACATATTCTGATGTTTGTTTCACAGCAAGCCTGCTGGTGTAAACCTAAGATCAGTCCAGTCTAATAAACCAACTCCATTCCTACTTTTCTACTGTCACTCTATGCGGTGTGAAGTTATAAGTAAAGGGAGCATAAAATGCACCCGCAAAGCTCTGTCTCTGTACCTTTCACGAGTACCAAAGAGTCATTTCTTATCATCTTTCTCTTCACACACTTCATAGGAGCAGGTTAGTTTCTTCTGTCTCAGACTCTCCCTCTCTTCGCCATAATTGCCCTCTCTCCCATTTTTATCACTGTCTCACTCCTGACATGTATGTTTACCACAAGCATAATCTTCAAAAAGCGTGTTAACATAAGGAGCTCAGCTTTCATAACCCATAAAGCCTGATCCTGTTTACTACAGAGAGACAGACAGAGAGAGAGAGTGAGAGAGAGAGAGAGAGAGAGGTGTGAGCGAGGGCGAGTAAAAGCTCTGATCGTATCTCCGACAGTTTTCAGCATTTATCTGTGTGAGTGTTTACGTGCTTCACAGCGTAAAGCATTAATAAGGTCTTAATATAGAGGATTAGAAGAGAAGTGTGTGTGTTCAGGTGGTTTGTGTGCGCTGCTGCTGAGCTGATCAACTCTATGTTTAAATTCGCAGCAGGAAGACACAACAACTGCAACTCAGATGCAACACATAGTAAAGAAGACAGTGATGCTTTAAAGGGCCAACATGGAAGAAGAATATTTTTTCTTCACTTCTTTTAAATTAAAGAAATAAAAAGGGCAGAATTTGATTCCTGTTTGATTTCTAATTACTTGGTCGTGGCAAGTGACTTCTGAAGTTTATTGCTGTAGAGCAGGGGTCGGCAACATGTGGCTCTTTTATTGCAGAATTAGATTTTTAGGTAAAAATGAAATAATTCTCCTTTGCAGTAAAATAAAGCTCTGCCGATCATTCTAGCAGTTTTAACAATAAATGTCTTAAACGCTGGAGTTAATGTATAACTGCTAATTCATCCTTTAACCCTCAAGATTGGCACGCAGACTGCTGGTCACCATAGCAACGCAGACAATCATGCCTAGCTAGTAGCTAACGAAAAGGCAAAGAGAAAGATTTAAGACGAACATTGATGATTTGGAGCTGAAGGGACTTATTTGCATTTGTAAGCACTCCAGCTGGTTTCCTGACATGTTTAATCTGCAACAAAACACTGTCAAACACTAAACAGTCACGAAACTGAAGTCATCTTGTCGTTTGAATTTTCCCAGGAAAATCTGAACAAGAAGCTGGCAAATGAGAAGCTGCCTTCAGCCTCGTAAAAATGTTGAGAGACATTTTACAAGAGATTTTTATATTTTTGGAAAAGTTTCCTGCTGGAGATGCGAGAAACCCGGCTATAGCTGAGCTAAAGCTTATAGCAAAGTAAGCCTGCATTTTCGTTAATATTAAATTTATTAGCCTACACTAGCACATTAGCACATGCTGAGACATATTTAAAGCCAAGATGGTAAAACAGACATAAAATGTTGTGGCTCCCAAGACGGTTTGATTTTTGTTGAATGGACAAAATGGCTCTACTTAACATTTGGGTTGCGATCCCTACTTTAGAGTTAATAAGAGTTTAATAAGTCACTAACAATTTAAGATGTGTTCTATAATCTTAAGCGCAGTTTTAGTTATCACTAATTAGATGGTACAACGTTTTTAGTTATGAGAAGGTCTATTTAATTACAAATTTAATACCTACTAATTCGTATTTTAGTTGCCAAAAAGACTGAACACTTCACTAATATGTCGGTACTGTGTTCTATAGAAGAGTTCAATGGCTAAAACTAACTTCAGAATATGGAGAACATCTTGAAATATCAGTGACATCACATTTTTATTAGTTCTTAAGTAATGAACTACAATAAAAACAATAAACTTGACAATACCTAGAACCTAGGAATTAAAGACTACCAGTTATACACTAACACGTTGTGAATTTGATGATAATTCATGCTAAATGATGATGAGGTCTCACAAGGTTACTGTGCCTTACCACAACTGATAATGCAGTTATGTAATTTTCACGTTGGACCTTAAGTTATGCAGTAATACAGATAATAATGAATAAAACTTAATGAATGATGAATAAACAATTTAACAGTTTAAAGCATCAATTTTTTGGCTTTATTGAACAAATAACAAAACCTTAATAAACTTCCAATAGGGCACAGTAACAGTAAATGAATAAAAATGTTTCTGAGACATAAAACAGCACAAAACTGTGTAAAAAAAAAAAAGTGTATAAATAAGTGTCTGTGTGTGTCTGTGTGTGTGTGTGTGTGTGTGTGTGTGTGTGTTAAATTTTTATTACAAAGCGTCCTCTGCAGATAACTGGCCAAAACATTAGACTGTGCCCCCAACTGTGAGACAATGAAAGAATCAGATTTGTGTTAAATGGCAGGTAATTTGCTCTTTCTCTCTTTAACTATCATTTACTCTCTCTATCTCTTTCACACACACACACACACACACACACACACACACACACACACACACACACACAGCTGGGCAGAGATCTGAGGGTCTGAGGCACTTAATGTCTATCAAACACGGGGTAAAGTGGTTCCGGGTCTCGACGCAGCTTTCTGGCCCTGACCTAAAGCAGATTTAATCTGATGAGGTTACAGAGGGATTTGGTGTGGGTGTGGGTGTGTGTGCGTGTGTGTGCGAGAAAGAGAGCGAGAGAGAGAGCCTTGTAGAGAGCGTGTCTATGTCTGCGTATATCTCCGGGGGCGACAGCAGCAGGATGAGAGGCAGGAAGAGAGCTGAGCTCCAGACATCTGGCTCTGCATGCTCCCTGGACTCTCTCTCTCCCTCTCCCTCTCTCACACACACACACACACACACACACACACACATACACACAAACACACACAATGACACACTATGATGTGCTCCGATCAAAGCCTGCCTGCCACCACACACACACACTCACACACAAGCATTTCCACTACATCCACACTGAGAGCCCAGAGTTGCAGAGCTGGGAGCAGCAGTGCTGGGAACAGTCTCAGTCTGGGCTGGGAAACTGCAGGTTAGCTACCTGACTGTTCTGTGTGCTCTCTTAACAGCCAGAGTTTAAGCAGCAGTCAAGCCTACAGCTCCTCTATTTGTGCAGGACTGGCTAGTGAGCACTCTCAGGCCTCAGTGTGTGTGTGTGTGTGTGTGTGTGTGTGTGTGTGTGTGTGTGAATCTGGATTTGGGGTATTGCACTGTGTTCTTCAAATAGCTCAGGCGCTGGAAAAGCCCATGGGTCTATAAATGAAGGCCTCAAGTTCTCTCTCTATCTTCTTTTTTTTTCTTCAGTTCAATGTATTTTATTACCATAACCACTTTGCATATAATATTGACAAAGCAAGTACAATCTCTCTCCCTTGCTCTGTGGAGCAGAGTGTATTATTCATGGTCTGCTGGTTCAGGAGTTTAAACTGACCACTGAGATATCTTCATCCACAGAACTAAAGGTGGGCAATGTGATATGGTATGTTCTTGTTATTGTGATAAATTACATCACAATATGATTTATGTACAGTATGAGCAGTACAAAGAGAAGATATTTAATTTTTACCTCATCAACTTTATTGTCTTTTTATACACTCCGCAACACATTACAAAAAAGTTGGGATGAAGAAATTTAAGTCTAGGAACTTAAAAGAGAAATCGTAAATAGGTGATGCAATCATGCTTGAGTATAAAAGGAGCATCCAGGAAAAGATCCAGGACAGCCTAGTCTTTTATGAGCAAGGATGAATTGAGGCTTGTTTTTCTGCCAAAAAATGTGTCAGCAAATAATCCAACAGTTAAGAACAATGTTCCTCAACAGGCCATTGCAAGAACAGGTGATTTCACCCTCTATGGTGCGGCTAATAAATACCGCTCATTGCTTAATTTACAAATGCAAGTCAAGACTGTACTATGTACAGCAATAGCCATATGTCAACAATGCCCAGAAAACTGACTTTTGACAATGGAAACATATATTGTGGTCTGACGAGTCAATATTTTTGATTG
This sequence comes from Colossoma macropomum, assembly GCF_904425465.1. Classification (NCBI taxonomy): domain Eukaryota; kingdom Metazoa; phylum Chordata; class Actinopteri; order Characiformes; family Serrasalmidae; genus Colossoma; species Colossoma macropomum. The sequence continues at coordinate 26,886,466 of NW_023494784.1, read as the reverse complement.
TTTATAGAAATAATGGATGTCTTGTTCTCCAAATCAAAGAAAGAAAAGACCTTTCAGATTGTTACCGGGGTAAAGTTCAAAGGCCAGGGTCTGTCATTGTATAGGAGTGTAATAGTGTCCAAGGCATGGGTAATTTGTACATCTGTGAAGGCATCATTAATGCTGAAAGATATATACATATTTTGGAGTAACATGTTTTTTTTCTAGACAACATCTTTTCCTAAATATCCACGCTTATTTCAACACGGCAATGGCAAAGCACATTCTGCAAGTTTTACAACAGCACAGCTGTGTAATCAGCTAGTGTGGGTGCTACACAGGCTTGTCTATAGAACAGACTGGTCTCCCTTTGAAAATCTGAAGAGTCTCACACACAGCTAAAAACTAGTTTAAAAGAACAATGTCAAAAAACTGGATCAATTGGTGTTTCCAGTATCCCAAAAGATTATTGAGTGTTGTTAAAAGGAAAGGTGATGTAAGAGTGGTATACATGCTCCCGTCCTAACATTTTGGAATGTGCTGCAGGCATCAAATTTCGAATGAGCGTATATTTTAAAAAGGTTAATACGTTAAAACTTCAAATATTAAATAGTGTGGTTTTGTACTGTTTTCAATTTAATATAGGTCAAACAGAATTCCCTCCTCATTGCTTTCTGTTTTTATTTATAAGCTTTTCATTACTGTTTTTGGAATTGAGGTTTGTAGTTCATGGGTATTGTTACTTTTGGAACACTAAACAACTGTATGTATTATAAGAAAGATCAAATACAGAAACTAAAACCAGTGCATAATTACTGCATGAACTGCATGAATTTTCCTCTTGTTTCTGCTGAAATACTTGCTGTGCAAATGTTGATTGAAAAAAATTTAGTGTTAAAATATTTTGGTAGTGCATGTCCTTTCAATTGTATTCACAAACCTCATAAAATGGAATGTCCCATTAAACAGACACTTTCAAGTATCATGATGTCAAATATCACTCACCCTTACACAGAACAAAGCTCAATACTAGCCTATAGTTTATCATCACTTAGATCTCCTTCTTTAATTATCGTCCTAACTATATCGATATCTCATAATATCGTCACTAAAGCACTATTTATAAAATTCTGACAACTGTACTACACACTACTATGCTCTCAGGAATCAGAAAGGCTGCAAAGACAGAAAGAGAGCGAGAGATAGAGAGAACATGTCAAACGAGTGAGAGATGAGTGGGGTCACCTGCTCTCCCTCCTACAGAATTAGGCGCTATCTAACCCAGGCGTGCCGTGGCGAGCTGACAGTAATCCCGCGCCCACTGCAGTGCCGTGGCTGTGTTACATTATCATAGCTAATCCCATAATCCTCACTACGCTGCTAATCTCAATCCCACCCCCTCTCTCCCCTCACTCACTAATCATACTAATGATGGACCCCCATCTCCCCTGGCGACCGTCACTAGGCGACATAACTCGCCCCCCCACTGAAAAGTCTCATGCACCCCACCCGACTATACACAAAAACACTCACACACACACACACACGTACAAGCCTCCCAGGAAGCTCTCATTAATGGGATTCATAGCCGAGGGCAAAACACAAACTAAACATATGTTCAGCAAATCAGTGTGTGTGAGGGTGTGTGTGTCAGTGTCACCGTAACTATGTGGGTCTCTTTGAGCCACAAAAGGGCTGGGTGGGGTGAAAGCCCTGGTATGCAAGATTCCTGGTGGCTTTGAAGTGATTGGTGCCCTTTCTAAAGCGTGCTACAAAGACCGACCCAAGCTATTAACAGCAGGCCTATAGTGACATGACATGGCCCGTATTTATGGTTAAGCAAGGTGAAAGGAGACATTAGAGAGAGAGAGAGAGCTAAGAATGATGGATAGGGGCAGTAAGGTTTTAAAGAGAGCCACTTTGAGTTAAACAGAGGGATTCAGCTTCTATGAGTAGGTGATTACCTAGGGTTCTAACGATAGACTCAGTTCAGAAATATGATCATGATACTGAGCTCATGATTCGATATTCTCAGAGTATGTTGAACAAAATTTGATTTAAGTAAAATTATGTCTGTATCCATATCATTGCTCAATCTACTAATGAGACTAGAGCCCTAACCTGGATTTGGGATTATGTTGTATGACACTCAAATGTTGGTGTAAATTAAATTGATGCTGCACTGTTAGAAATAAAGGTACTGTACAGGTACATTTTTCGTTTGTCAAGGTACAAGCAATGTAAATGTTCCTTCAAAGGTACAACAGTAGTTTTAAGGTCCAGTTGTGTACCTTAAATATGTTTTTCCCCACTAGAAAAGGATGCATTTGTACCTTTTCATAACCTAAAATAGAACAATAAATTAAAAGGCCTGGAGATGAGACAGAGTGTGTGGAGCCAGTACAACTTAGAAAATATAATTTCAATGGATTATGGTACAATTATGTTCCCTGACTAAAGGTACTGAGATGTACCACCCCAGTGACAAGAGGGGTACTGCCCCAGTGACAGCTTCATACCTTTATTTCTGAGAGAGTGGGAGTACGTTGTATGACACTGAACATGCTGGTATGGAGTGGACATGCCTATATTCAATAATAATACATACCAAGACTATCTCTCTCACATGTAATATTGTGATTGAGGACACTATGAAATACCTTCACTACACTTCAGTCAAACAAGTTGCAGTTTTCACCAAAGATTTTTAGATATGCTGAGTGGCTCTGGTTTACAAGCTCTCACTACGCTGTCTGCTGTCACATTGTCATCTCATGGTTTATTTAACGTTTGTACAGCTGTGGAACATGTGGATGTGGGGTAATGTCATTTTTACTGGTGTTTCTCAGTGATTTTACTTCTATTAGAATCCGCCATTTTAGTGATTTTTACAGACTGCATGTTCCCGTGTCAGGAAAGATTGTGCTGCCTTTTACAAACCATAAAACAGAACGTACAAATACACCCCAGGCTACGTTAATCCTGGACAAACTGACCTGGCACTTAAAGAAGTATTTACTTATGTTCTCTGAGCTCAAATCAAACCTATATTTGTTGTCCTTCTTCAAATGTATGACTCCAAACATTAAAACGTAAAATAAGAGAACAAAGGTTTAATTTTATGTTGTGATATTCACGGTTGTCTGCAAATTCCTAAGCTAATGACAATATTAATAACACACCACATTCATTTAAGATGGCAAGATAGATGAACTAAAGATAGAGTGAACTAAATAACTGCTAAATGTTTTCACGTTTTCTTCTCTTTTTTTGGAGTGAAGGAAGTGCGCGACTCGAGCAGCCACTCCTATCTCTGTCATGTCTACCAAGTGATATCCTGTTTGAAACAGTCATTAACATTACAGATGTAATTGTGCATCTTGTGATAAAACTGCATTACTCCAGCTCCACATAGAAAACTATTTACAGTACTAAAACAGCACTGTAGGGTGCTTGGTTAGTACACTTTCATAGCTCACCGTAAAGGTCACAGTCCTCTCCTTTCACACTTGATGTTCTAACTGGAAGATTTGCCACATGCCCATTAACACTTTTGAGCCGAGCATCTTGCCCTGATCCATTCTGATGATTTGGTGATGGTCCCTTTAACTTATTTAAATATACTGCCAGAGATGTTACGTTAATTGCTTGTACATGCTGGCCAGAGTGAAATAATGACCATGTAGAATCAGAGTTTACTGTGTTATACTGTGTTTCTATCACTGTGTAAAAGATGCATGAGGCTTCATTTATTGTTGGATGTACTGTGATTTTTGTTTGAATGAACAAGCACTTAAGCACTTATTGATTTGCTTATTCAAAGTAAAAATGAAACGCAACTGATGTGTGACATATTCCTATCCAGGTGTTTTCTCATTTAAGAAAGGAGTTTGTAAGGCAAACTAAATTTTTGACTTTATTAGATCATGTTCTTTATATGTATTACATTATTTATGGAGAAGAGCAGATTTCATGGCAGAAACAGTTCCGTTTCTGAGTTGGCCTTAAAGAGTTAATACTGTAAAAATAATGATTCCAGAAATTAATCAAAACTGCTGTTATACTGAATACTGCTAGTATGCTATCAAGCTAGCATATTTGCTATACAAATTACAGACTAACCAACTGTTTCAAGTTGTTTAGCCACTTTCCTTTGAACACTGTATTTGAACCTGGTAAGGTTTTAGCAAAGGTTTAGCTTTACAATGCAATGACTGCAGCTAATAATGAGACTTGACAAAAATTCTCTACTAAAGACTCAAGACATGACCTGGAATTACTTTCCAGAGACTTTGCACTCCAACAACTCAAGATTTGACTTTGAATCAAAACCTAGTGACTCGAGACTCAAGTCTGACTTGCACCCCAAATACTTGGGACTTGACTTGGAAATAGGACACAGTAAATTGAGACTCCAGTCAGACTCACATCCCAAAAAACTCAGGACTTGACTGAGACTCGCACACCAAAGATTCGAGACTCGGCTTGGACTTGCACCCTGAAGACTCGAGACGTGACATGGAATCTAACCACAGTGGCTGAAGACTCAATTCGGAATTGACCTCCAGTGACTCGAGAGTCACATTCCAAAGACTAAGGACTTGACTCAGACTCACACTCCAAAAGACCTGAGACTTGACCAGGACTCACACCCCAAAGATTAGAGACTCAACTCAAAATAGATCCCCAGTGACTCAGGACTTGACTCAGAATTGAACTCTGTGACCTGGGACTCAGACTTGCATGCCAAAGACTCGAGATTTGGCTTGGACTTGCACCCCAAAGACTTGGGATGTGGCACAGAATCTAACTCTAGTGTCTCAAGACTTGACTCGAAATTAAACTCTAATGACTCAAGACTCTGGTTTGCACCCCAAAGACTCGGGACTTCACTCAGAATCAAACCCCAGTGACTCAAGACTCGGAAAACCCAGTGACTCGAGACTCGGACTCACACCCCAGAGACCTGGGACTTGTGACTGAGCGCCTCTGGTGCGTTGTCATCTCTGTGACCTGTCTGTGTGGTGTGTCCTATAGCTCTATGTATGTAAGTGTGCTTGTGAGCCTGCTGGAGCTTAGGGGTGTGTGTGTACCTCTAGATGCCCTTCCCTCTGTTTTTGTGTGTGTGGAAAAGCTCACCTTGTTTGCGATGTACAGCTCTGTCTCTGTCCCCGCTCGTCTTCACCACAGACACTTCAGCAGAGCTTTTCTCTTTACTGTCAACTTCTCTCTGTCTGTCACCACTGATGGAAGCAACCTTAAAAAGAGTGACAGAGATACACACACACATGCATGTCAAAAGAAAACACAGCTAGAAAGGCAAAGAAACAAATAAACAGACATAGAGTGAAACAGCAACAGGCTTAGTACATTCATTAATTTGATTTACTTAGAATTCACTGTTCTGGCACAGATATTTATTAGCGCCCATTAGCAGTGTGTTTTGCGATGGTAATTGCTAATGCACAGGCATCAGACCTCTTTCTCGCTCTCTCTCTCGCTCTACCTCTGTGAGTAGGGGCTCTGTCGCACTAGCTTAATTGTAATGCTGGAAATAACGGCAGCAGTTCTCTCAGACTTCCTCACATATTTAATTTTATCTTTGAATAAAAGAGCTATAGGAAAGTATTAATCTGCTTAACATTTCTAAGTACATCCTCCAAAGGATTTTGCTTTTTTAATCTTACATATGCTCAGCAGAGTTACTGGCAAAAACTGTACGTTTTCTTCATCTCATCCTTTCAACATCAAATGGTGAGCAGCAAAAATTGGATCAGACTTCAAAGCCAGGCGATGTGCTCCAAGTCACAGAGTGGCTCCTCTATTTCACATATTGAATTCGAGCAGGATATCAAAGTGCTAGCAAAGAACCTCAGGTCTTTACTAAAAAAGGGCTCTAACATCTGTAGAGAGAGAAGCGCAAAGACAAATCACCTCAGGGAGAAGCTAGCATTTACTCTCCACCGCGGATTTCCAGCCTTTTGATTCACTCTTTCCCTGTACCTCCCTTTCTCTCTCTCTCTCTCTCTCTCTCTCTCTCTCTCTCTCTCTCTGCTGAGATTGGAGTTCAGAATGAGTGAGCTTTCCCTCTTTTGTCTCAAGGACACATATGTCTCAGAAAAAAAAAAAGAGACAGCACTTCTCAGAGAAGCTTTGCAGTTCAGTGTTATATGCAGATCGGTGACTACTGAACACTAACACACTGTTCACGAAACACATTACCATATTCAATAAAGTATTCATTTCTGACCTCTTTAAGGATTTGATAGTCAGAGTCTGTTCTTTGTGGTGTGTCTTCCCTGAGGAGAAAATAAAAATATATTAATTACTCCATAAACCACATACACCATATGTAGCTTATGTAATAATGCACATCACTACTCAAGCGGTTGCACAAAGATACAGTCTAAGATCTGCAAATGCCCACACAGTGAAATCAACATAAGCACACAGCATATCAGCAATAGACAGAGTGAAAAGATTGTTTTTCTGAAAAATAGAAAAATAACTTTACTCATCAGCATGTAGGCTAGCTAACGAATCTTCCAGAAGGAAAATGGGCAGTTCATGTCAAAATAAATCTATATGGATCCTCTCCAGAAATGATTAAACAGAATAGCAAAGTTTGAGGTTTGAAGTTTCACCACTGAGAATTAGGATGTAAACAAGCCTGCAAAAAATCCCTCCAGAAAAACCACACGCGCACGCACACACACACACACGCACACACACACACGCACACACACACACACCAATGCCTCTAAAGTTTGGATCAAGAAAACTGTATTAAAATGAATCATGAAAGATATTGCTTGATGGGCAATTGTCCTTTTCTATTGTTGTAACAGGTATAATGTTTTGTTATCACATATAATAACAAAGCTCAACAGGTATGACAGCTATAATACAACAGACATAACATCATAATGTAACAATGTAACAGCTATAATATGATAGATATAATATCATGTAAACATAGTTTAATATCACAGTATAGCAGGTATAATGGCTTAACAAGTAACTAAGTATAACAAGTATAATATCTAGGGCTGTCAAAATTATTACTCATCCACCTGATTGCTATTATTTAAGCTGACTGCAGTTATTTTGTACAGTTATTAGCTTTCACAATAATTCAAGAATATGAATAAGGTGCACTTTCATCAGTTCCAATGAGAAAAATGTATGAAATGAGAGACAGCAGAAAATGTATTTCTTCAGACACATCATGAGTCTTACAAAAATAACAACAGTTCCATCTTCTGACTGGTGCTATAACACCTTCAGAAGGCAGTGAGTGAGTGATGTTGGTTTATTTGAGCTTGAACTGTGTCTGTCGTCAGTTGGGAGCTACTAATTGATGATACCAATTATTAACATAATAATTCAATAAATTATCAGATAAAATTTCATGATTGTTATAAGTCTAATAATGTCCTAATGCCACATTAAAATGAGCCACATCTCCCGCAGTGTGCAGAAGCAATACACAGTTGTATGTAAGAGTTTGGGCGCCCTGGTCAAATTACAGTTTAGTTAATTTTAAAGTAAAAGTAAGTTACACATCTTCTACAGAGAAATTGCACATTTTAATGCATATTTGCTGTTTATTTGCAAAATTTAACAACTTGGAAAAAATAAAACTTATTATGTGCAAAACGTATGGTACATTTTAAGCTTCGTATTACATTTTTCTAATGTGTTAAAAATCAGCAAATAAATACAAACTGTGCAATAAGTTTGCAGAAAAATGCCATATTTAAGTATGTCCTCTAAAGGGTATACGTTAACTTAATTTCACTTACAAAATTAACATGTAACTTGACCAGAGGTGCCCAAACTTTTGCATCTGACTGTAACTGCCTAACAGTTGTCTACAGAAGTTATGAAATGGTACATTGTGTAAGAATTTTTGACAGTCATCAACAGAGCTGATTCAGTCCTAAAAACTCCCAGAATACTGTAGTTCCACATGGCCACTACTAAATCACAAACAGATTATTCAAAGATAACTGGAATGATCGGCAGATTAGGATGGAGGATTTCTGAGCAGCGTTAAATGTGCTAAGTGTTAAAGTGTTAAATGTAATGTCTGAGAACACTGTAATGACAGGAGGAGAGGTTCGGTGGAGGTGGAGATCGGTTGTTCAAACAATACACACCCCCAAACAGCTGCTTACTGTCTGTTCGTCTGTTAGCCACATAGTTTCTTAATGACTAGAATCAGTTCTTCAGTACACACACACACACACACACACACACACACAGACTCTCTCTTTTATACATCTGGCTCCACTACAGACTCTACTTTCTGTATTGTGGTGGGAGTTTGGTGTTACCGTGCTGGAAAGATATTTATTAGACGTATTAGAAGTAGGGGGAGAAGGATGGGAAAAAAGATGAGGGGAGAGAGGTGGGCGTGAAGGAAGGACATAATGAAAAGAAGAGGGAGAATAGTGTCGGCAAGCTTTGCTTGTGATTAATATGCCAAGTTCTGTTCTCCTTGTCTGTGGTCGGTGTGAGTGAGAGGCATGTGAGTGTGGATGAATGTAAACAGTGCAGTGAGAGTAGCTCAGTAGGGAAGCACCACAGGCACGCAAACACTGACCTGCAGAGGGCTTTCATGTATTTAACTACAGCCTAGCCAAACACACATACACACATACACTGACCTGAATGGAGCTTTCATGTCTTTAACTACAGCCTGGCCAAAAGTACACAACAGAGAACACACGCACATGCAGATATCTACAAAATCTCAGAGCGGCTCTATGACCCCCGCTGTGAGGAACAAACACATATACTTAAAGCAAGGACGAGCAAGGGAGTACACAAACACAGTCAGGCCGACACATATTACAGTCCTAGAGAAGTTATTGGACGTACCGGGCTGATGATGGCGAAGACGGAGGTGGCTGTCGGCCGTGGCAATAATCTTTACGGACTCTGTGCCCCCTGTATGCTGAAAAACACACATTTCAACACCATGAGCCATTCACTTCAAGTCAGACACCACCTTTTAGGTCAAAGTGGACAATAAGTGCATGTATTGCATTGTTCAGCATGAGAAAAAAGCAGGAAACATACATTCAACAGAAAATTACACAAAATCCTCCAACACTAAGTATAACACCAAATCTATTGGTATTTAATTTGTGCATTCTTTACTTTTGTGCATCCTACTGCCACTTTAACTCTTCGATCCTTCTAGTCTTAAAAATAGCGAGTTGCAGCTATGTCCTCCCAACAAAAGTTTTTCCTAAAGGGGGCGCTGACATTATGTTCCTCTTCAAACAGACACTAACATTCACACAAGCAACTACCCAAACTCACCTCAGCTGCCTTTCTAATTTCTTTCTCATGTGCATCTAAAATAGCTAAAGGCAATATTTCTATACTAAATTTGTAAAATGGCTTTTTTGGATTGTGAGAAGCAGAAAATGCAACCAAGTTAAGTAGAAAAATATCTCTGCAGATTTCTTTGAAAAACTGAAAGCAAAAAGAATGGAAGCTGTGACACAACCAAAGGCTGGACACACTACACACACACACATTTTCTAAACCGCTTATCCTTCTGGGTCACAGAGGGTGCTGGAGCCTATCCCAGCGGTCACTGAGTGGAAGGCAGGATACACCCTGGACAGGTCATCAGTCAATCACAGGGTTGAATAGACTAAATACTGAAAATTTTGAGATCAGTTGTTGAGGTTTCTGTGTAATTTTCTGTTAAATATCTGATCCTGCACTTTTGTCTTCGCACATAAAATTAATAACTTGTACTTAATGGCCACTAACAGGAAATTAAATACAAGAGTGGTGGGCTCTGACTTTTGCATAGTACTGTACACAGAGTGCAATTTTAGATTTTATTAGCTGGATTTTTGACATAAAACATCTGCCTTTTACATGTTCTTGTTCCATCCAGTCAAACCATCTGATTCTAACTTGGAAGATGTTTTTGACATCTTCCAAGAAAGCACTTGTGGATAGTTACAATAAAAAGTATGATCAAATATCAGTGATTACTTTAGCAAGTAATTAGCGCTTTATGACTTACAAATTAACTGCGCAAAGTAACAACCCAAAACTGAATACACATGAAAGCAGAGCAGTTGGACTAAAAATGCAGAAACATTCATGAATTCCAGTTTAATTCACCAATTAAAGTTTCATTTTCTAATCAGTACACAAGTGAGAGTGGCCCAGTGACCAGAGGAGTTACAGAGCCCAGAGAGAGACAGAGAGAGGAAGAGAGGGCAGAGAAACAGAGACATAGAAAGAGAGAAATAGAGACAGATAGAAAGACAGAAAGAGAGTAAGAAAAAAAGAGATTCAGAGAAAAAAAGGGGAGACAGAGAGAAATAGAAAGAGAGAGAAAGACGGATAGAAAAGAGAGAGTCTGAAAGAGAGTGAGAGTGAGAGAAAGAGAAAGAGAGGGGCGAAAGAAAGAGAGGGGGGAGAGAAAGAGAGAGGGGGCGAGAGAGAGAGAGAGGAGAGAGAGAGAAAAAGACAAATAGAAAGACAGAAAGACAAAAAGAGAGTAAATAAGAAAGAGAGAGGTTGAGAGAGAAAGGGTGGAGACAGAGAGACATAGAAATGACAGACAGACAGATACAAAGACAGAAAAAGAGAGAGTCCAAAAGAGAGAGTGTGAGAGAGAGAGAGTGTGTGAGAGAGACAGAAACAGATTGAGAGAGAAAGAGCAGAGACAGAGAGACATAGAAAAAGAGAAGTGGAGAGATAGAAAGACAAAAAGAAAGTCAACAAAAAAGAAAGACAAATTAATCAAGAAAGGGCAGAGACAGAGAAACAGAAAGAGAGAAATAGAAAGAGATAGAAAGACAGAAAGAAAGAAAGAAAGAAAGAGAGAGAGAGAGAAATAGAAACAGAAAGCAAAAAAGAGCGAATTAAAGAGAGAGAGAGGGAGAGAGAGAATACAGGAGTAAATGTTTGGGTTTGGTGGTTAATCTGAGATCTTCTATGTGGGTGATGTTTTCTCTCTGAATGTGAAAGGCCTGTGTTTATATTAAACCTACTAATGCAGCTCAACTCAAAGAGCCGCATTCAACAATGTGAACGTGCTGGAGTGATATAGCGGGAGGTCCAAAGGCCTAGACTTATCACAGAAATCTCCCAGCCCCCCCACGAAGACAAACACACACTCTCACACACGCTCACGCACAGACACACACACAGTGGGACCAGGGCTCAACTTGAGGGGATTCAAGAAGATGCCATAAAATGAAAAACGATTTTTAAACTGTGATTGCCCTGTAAATTCTCTTTGGACTAATGGCGTTATACGAACGTTTAACAAAAAAAGTCTAATGTTTACACTTTACTCCAAAAAAGAAAGAGTGATTTTAATCTCAGTATAGGACGATACTGGACCAAAAAGTAAGTACGATTATGGTTCATAACAAGGGGTGGGTGATATGGCAAAAAGAAAACATCACACTATTTTAAGACATTTTCATGATGCATGAGATGCATAACAATATTCAGTTTTTCAGTATTCAAGGTTTACAAACAAGTTAGATCAGATAAAGTGTATCAGGGAAACAGTTCTGGCAATTTTTTTTTTAAAAGTTCAATGTTTGCAAAAAAAAAAGAAATATTTCTAAAAATATATGTATACTGCAAAATTAAGCTTCTGATACATGCAGTTGTTCAGTGTTCTAGAGATGAGCTGTAGATGTCCACTCAGAAAAGCATATCATCACAGTTACAGTAATACACTCTCAGGTTACCTCTCACTCTCAGACCCAGTGAGCTAGAGCACACGCTTCACACCCTGAGAGATCTGTTTATCTGGGCTGTTTACAAGCAGCTTTAATAGTGGACACATGTGGAGCCGAAAAAGAGTGACAGAGGGGAGAGAGGTAGAAAAAAGGGAGAGAGAGAGAGAGAGAGAAAAACAGAGAGGTACAGAGAGAGAGACGAGGTGGTAGCCCTTGTGCCAAAAAGGGGGCGAGCAGCACTTGAAGAGAGGGCGAGCAGAACAATGGCATCTCTCCTCCCTCTCCCACCCTCTCTCTCTCTCCTGCCTCCCCCTGGTACCCTGCTACCACCCTCTCCCTCCCTTCTTCGCTCCTCACGTCCTCAAAGGAGGAGGGGAGCGAGGGAGGGGGCGCCCCGAGAAGGTTAATATGCCTGCTTTGATCTCTGCCAGGCCACAGTGAGTAAGAATTCATTTACATTTCAGATGAAAAGGTTGACAGTATAAAAAGGCATCTTGTTTCTGGTATGTGAGAGGGCTGTAATAGGCCGGGAATTTGAGAGAGGAAGTGGCAAAGAAACAGAAGGGGGATAAACCCCCACCTCCTCCACCGCTAACCCCCCTCCTCCTCCTCTCCTCTCCTCTCTTCCACTGCCTGCACTGGGAAAGAGATGAAAGGAAAGAAAGGATCTCAATATGCACTGTTCTACTGAAACATGGGGACCAAATGCTGCGGCCCAAACTTTCAAACTTTTTTTCCCTATGCATTATTAATTCATCAACTCCTCTTCATGGGCTTATTTGTCAAAAATAAAAACACCATAGTTCGAAGAATCTCAAAGCAAAAGTGTAGAGGAAAGCAGATCACTCATCTGTGGCCTTTCTAGGAAAAAGCGAGTGAGCTGCTGTGAGCTCTCCGCTGGAGCAGTGGTCACTCAGAGTGAGGTCAGTACCTGACTGAATCAGCACTGCTGCCTTCTCCCGCTCCTGCTTGATTTGCTTCAGATTCTGACGAGCCACGTAACCTCTCCAGGCTGCGGAAAGAGAGAAAGAGAGAAAGAGAATATGAGAGAAGAGAAGGGGGACAGAAAGACAAGGAGAAATAGAAAGAAAAAAAGAAAAAAGAGATAGATAGATAGATAGATAGATAGATAGATAGATAGATAGATAGATAGAAAAAAGAGGGAGAAAGAGAAAGAGAAAGAGAGGGAGACATGCCAAGAAAGAAAGAAAGAAAGAAAAAAAATAAATAAAAAAGAAAGAACAAAAGAATGGAAGAAAGAAAGAATACGCATCAATAATGTACTGCATTACTGAAAAAAAATGAACATCTTTATAACATTCATTATAATGTTTGTGATTCTACTTACATTTCTTCATTTCAATTCCTTATAATTCATCCTTTTTTACTCTTAAAAATCCTTTATAAAACATTTGGGCGACATTATTTTGAGAGTCTGCTGCAGATGCTTTGTAGATGTTCAGTTTATCTTTGATTAATATTCAATTAAATATCTATTAAACGTAACTTTAAGCTGAATTAACAGACGCTACTAAAACTAACTTTAACAACTTGAAACCTAATCCTAAATCTAACCCTAACGCTGTTGATCAGCTGTTTTACCAGAAAGTTTGTCAACACTATAAAAGTAAAGCGTTACATTCTTTATTGACAAAATGAAAGAAAAATGTGTGTCAATAACCAGAATCAGCAATAATTTTATGTCTGTTAAATATTTATAGCACTTTTTCAGAATTTTTTTTGTATGATATGGGGAGAAATTCGTATCAGATCATGTCACTGTAGCTGTTTTGTACCTGACTGGATGATTATTGCTCCGTGGTTGCGTTTCTCTTTCTCTCTGCGGTATCTCCTTGCCCCAAGCCATCCTTTAGTGTAGGCCTGCAACACCACCACCCGAGCCATCACCTCTCTCAACAACAGATTCAGCTGCTCCACGTGGTAGTACTTCAGAAACACCTGTCTCACACACACACGCACAAACACACACACACACACACACATGAAGTACACGTTCGTGTGCAAACAGACGGTACCTTCACTCACCTCACAGAAACACACAATGATTGCAATCAAGGGGTTTATAGGGGAATAGCACTCTTTGAACTTCTTATTTCATTTTTTTTTTTCAAAGCTGCAGATGCCAACCATCTGGTCAATTAGACTCATAGATAACAACCTCTCTCGGCTCAGGGATTTAACTCTTCAGAGAGAGAGAGAGAGGAAGAGAGAGAGGGAGAAAAAGAGAGAGAGGGAGGGAGAGGGAAGGAGAGAGAGAGAGACAGAGAGAGGTGAGAGAAAATGAAAGACAGTGAGAATGAAAGACAGAGCGAGGGAATCAAAGAGTGGAGTTTGTTTTGTATGCAATGGATGGGGTGGGAAAAACAGTCCTGTGTGGTGTGAAACAGGTATTTCATCACTCTGCTGCCTGTCTAAAGGAGTGCAAGGTGTGCAGTGAATGATGACTGTACCTTAGTCTTGCCCAGAACCCAGTTGTCCAGTTTGGCTCTCTGTAGGATAGCCACTGTGTTTTCCATACTGCTCTCCGGCATCTGATGAGCACGGAAAGCCAGATAATAGTACCTGAGGAGAGCAGGAAAACAGAAAACACAGTACGTTTGAACAGATGTCTTAACGATGTTTAATTCCGGGGGAGAGGTGTGAACATATATTAGGGGTGAATATATTAAAATTATCATTAATGTATTTCAAGTTCATCCTGTCTTTGTTACAAAAAGGACTTCAAGCTTCAATGACTTTAGGAACAGCAACAGCAACCAGAAAGAAACTTAGCAACGGGAATGAAAGTCATCAAGCAACAAACAGAGCACTTTGGTTAGTTTCTGTAATTAAAGAGGACTCCCACTGATGTCTCAAATGTTCTGCATATTTAAATCATTAAGACATAAACAGTCATTCAGAGTGGTTTGAGATGAAAAGCTGCATTCTAGAAAAACTTACTAGTCAGAATGGTTCACAGGGGTGCTGATAGGAGCCAGACACCTGAAGTGTTTTAACACTTGTGCTACCACAGAGCTAGTGTACAAAATTGTTACAAATACACTGTCTGATGCATAATATTATTACATAATATTACATATGTTTATAATATATTCACAATGATGATAAAATCATGACAAAAACTCCTAAGACGTGTAGGTTCACTGATGATTTTGGATAGTAAAAAATGTCTATATTTGTATTATAAACATCACAATCACAAGCTTCTCTACAATGCACCATTCCACTTTAAACTATTATGAATGACTTATGATCTCAATGATTGAATTATGCAGAAATTTTGAGAAATCTGTTGAATTTTTCTTTAACTAATGAAACACTTGAAAATCAGGAGGATAAAAAAGCCTATGTAATGCGATCGCTTTGCACTATTGTTGTCTCGTCTTGTAACGTTATGAGCAGATGACATAACTTCATAAAAAAGGGAAAAAGTGATTAGAGTAGCCAAATGTCTTTGAATAATATGCTCTGAATGTCTTTTAGTGATAATGCTGTTAAGAAAATGAAATTTTATTTAAAAATAGTAAAATAATGCAAAAATTGAGTCAGACAGACCTCACAATGCATCAACTACATCATTTTGCTGTAGTACGCCAATGTCACAGCAGCAAGCAGCAAGTCAAATTTGCACATGCAGAAAGCAGCACAGTTGCCTCTGGTTGCCATCATGTGCAGCCATTGATGCTTACAATCCCTACTGTTTTCAAACTGTTCTACGCAGTTTCACAGCTGTTTCCTGACTGTTCTATCATGGCTTTTCTCTTGCGTTGTGAATTATAATGTTTTGGGGACAGTGACCGAATGCCCCACCATAGTCAGAGCCTATGCTGAGAATGTTTAACTTCAGTTCATTGGGAATAAAATATTGTGCATATGAAATTGAAGTAAAAAAGTTCTAACTATATAAAAGACACATAAGAAAATGTTCTGCACCCTTTGTTTAGTTATAAGTGGGACAAATTACTTTCTGTTTCATGGAAACCGAGTGTAGATTTCAGCTGTGAATTACAGAAGTTATCAGTTGTGAGTAGTCTTAGTAGGTGGTTTCACTCATAAACATTGGCCCTCCTTCTTGGCTGTGCCAGGTGCCCCACACTCATTCTTTTAGAAGCACCACCAGCAGCAGAAGCAGGACCTAAGGGTCTTTGTTCAAAAACATCAAGGCTCATGAAGGGCCCAGTTGATCCTGGGTGTTCACTCACATTGCGGAGGAAGATAACAACTATTGTGTTTCCAGGAGGAAAAGTCTCTTTGATTCACCACTACCCACTGCCTTTCATATTAATTCTTGTTGATACCTGTTATCTCTTTGATGATGAATACAAAGAGGACTCCTCCATGGCTTCACAGAGAGAAGGCTTTGATAAGGTCATACAAATTTAAACCAGTTTGTAGCAGTGGAGTATATCAGGGCTGCTCATCCACAGCCTTGGTTGAGCTATTACCAAACTAACTAAATACGGACTCTGTGGTCACAAAGCACGGAGGTCCATGACAGCCAGAGTCAGTCTAGGAAAAAAAAAAACTAGATAATCAGGACAGTTCTCTGATCTGAAAGATGACAAGAAAAAGTATCAAGAGCGCCTGGAGTTTGTTGTGTCCCTTTTGGAGGAGACTGAAACTGTGTGAGATGCTTATGTAAAAGAGATGACCTACATGTCAATTTTCTCTTTGAGCTGAAAGATGAAGAAAGGGGGAGGGGAGAGAAAGACAGAGAGAGAGGAAAAAAGAATAAGAAAGAAAAAAGAAAGAGAAAGAGAAGCCTTCAGAAAAAAAGGCAATTTTTTCCTCTTTCACAAAAAAAATTGGTCCACCCAATCAAAGTAGCCCTACACTGTTAATTAAAGGAACAGAATCTATTTTCACCACATTTCTATTCTCAGGAGGTTAACATTCAATTATCAATGAAATAATCCACTTTCATTACTAAAACTCAGTGGAATCAACCTACAACGTAACCTCTCTAGCCTTCACAAAAGACCAAACCAAGTCAAAAGGACCTTTCACTCTTTCAGTAATGAAAAGGAAGTACACTATTTGTACAGTCTTTAAGCATCTCTCAGGACCAGCAGAGCTAACGGCCTGGGGGTCTCAGTGGTTGTCACAAGTTCTGGCTAATTACATTTCAGTTTATATTCCACCACTCTAGTTTTGGAGCTTTCTAGGAGTGGAGTCTTTTTTATATGGCATAACTGATTAAATATGGAATTCTTGGACAGAGTCTGAGTCTCAGAGCATGTTTTCATTAGTAAACAGTGCCATTTTAGAAGAAGCATTATGTGCCATTTCTGTCTAAACAAAAATCCTCCAAAAGTTGTTTTGCATTTGCATTTGTATTTCTGTTTGCATGTATTTGTAAAGGAAGATGTTGTGTAGTGGGGTAAAGCCGCATCTGTTCTTTGTCTAGTTCCCCACGGCTGTCAGAAATAGAACTTTGGAAAAGGCTAATAAATTACTGGATGCTCTTATTTACATCCTGCTATGAATCTTTTCCTCTGCGCCTCTGTCCTCATTCGCTAACTATGCTCCTCTAAATCTTGTCATCCTTCTCTCAGGGAGTAGTGCTTTCCTGTTAATAACTACACATTAGTGAATCTGTCCCACTTATTCTCCCTAATTAACAAGCCGTGTTTTGTGTGATGTGGCTTGTTCTACAAGTGCTCCTGAGTGACAGTTACAGCAGTTCTGTGTTTCTTTACTCTAGCGCTGCTCTCCTACCTGTTAACAAACTCGCTGAAGGTGATGCGGTGGGAGTAGCCCTGCCGTCGGATGTTGACTGTCTCCAGGATGCCTGTGTAACGGAGCTGCACCAGCACGCGATCTTTAGAAAAGCGCAAGGCCTGCCGGTCATCATTGGGTTTAATGCAGCGCACAAAGTGAGGAGTGCCCACCACCATCTTAGAGAGCAGATCCATCAGAGAGTACTGCCATACACACACAGAGACGAAGCACACGCTTCAGAAAGAACTCACAGTAGACAGCTAGAGAGGCTAGGGATGGCACAGACAGTTAACCTCTTAACCCTTAGGCTTATTATTCACGAACAATACAGTAAGAAATTAGATTATTCTTAAAATTGAAAATATTAAGATGAGTCAGTACATACTATGAATTATTTGATAACTACTCCACTCTTTAGAGCACGTGTCAAGCTCCAGTGAATTGAATGTCCTTATTTGCGTTGTAGATAGTTACAGTGGTGTTCCTGTCACCACCACTGTAAAGAAATCATAGTCATTGAGTTTCTCTACAATTTACCATTTCACGTCAAACAACTCTGAATGACTTTGTTTATATCTGAACCACTGAATTATACAGAAGTTGTGAAACATCAGTGGTATTACCCTTCAAAGAACCATCCATCAAAAGGTTCTTCTGGAAACTGAAAGTGGATCTTCTATGGTATCACTCCAAAGATCTCAATAGTATGTTTATTTTTAGGAGGGTTCTGTGATATTAACATGTAAAGTATGTAGTTCTGAAACTGAGGAACTGAATTATGGGAGCTTATACAGGTCCTTAGGGTTTTATGGGTTGAGAATATTCTATATAAGGACAAACAGAAACATCAGATTTGGCAGAAAAAAAAACAGCATCGCAAAATACAAAGTAGCTGCAATTCAAAATAACTAAGTACTTCCTTCTTAACCATCTTAAGGTATTTAGCAGTTCAGTGTATCTACCGTCTTTCAGTTATATGGAACAATGAATACAGTCTGAAATCCTGGACACTCACGCGGAAGTAGGAAGCTACAGTCTGTCTCCTCATGTTGGTGGTCTCCTCTGGGTGTCTCATCATCTCCATAGTGTCCACCTAAAACCATTACAACACACTTTAGTGTTAGTCCACCTTATTAACACATGCATATGGCCATTCTTAACTTATAGACATGCAGTGAGGGGGTAACAAGTATTCAGACACTTTTCTGTTTGTTATTTAATATACTTTCAGTGCATATGTCCACCTCAGCGTTTTGACTTTGTACTTACAAATATGAACAAAATGTATTTATTCATCAGCATAAACAAAGATATGCTTAAAAAACAAAAACAAAATTTTGGTTACCAAAATTGATAGGTTATAAAAATATAAAGATTTCACAACATGTTCTCAGACTAATGACAAGGAAGATAAGAGAGAAGCCAGCAGCCACTAGAAAAGAATTGTAAAATGACCTGAAAGCGGCAGGAACAGTTACATAGTGAACAATAAGCAAGAACTGCAATCACCACGTTCCTACTCCCCACACAAAACTCCTCTGCTAAAAAGAAGCATATAAATTTGCACACAAGCATTTATTCAAATCAGAAGTATTTTGAAGCAAAGTGCTTTGGTCAGATGAAACAAACATAATTCAGCTTGTCATTTCTAGAGAGAGAAGAGTGAAGTACGGAGTTGGGAGCCAGCACAGGCTCCTTGATATGGGGCTGCTTCTCTGAAAACGGAACCTGAACTTCAATCTCATTGGCCAAGAAACTGAATCTGGGGAGAAGATGGATATTTCAAAAAGACATTGACCACAAACATACAGCCAAAGAATAAGGTTTTTTTTATATTGCGAGTTCATTCAAAGGACTCGCATAACCCTCGATTTGCCAAGAAGAACAGGCTAAAACTGACCCACAGTGCTGCAAAAAGCTAATTACTAATACTGTAGACATCTCAAAGCAGTACGTGCCAGTACTGACTTTGCAACAATGTAATCAAATTATTAATTTGTGGTGTCACAATACTTTTTTCTCTATGGATCCTGTTTTTTAATTATCTTTGTCTATACTCATGAATACATAGGTTTTTTGCATATTTATGAGTACACTGTCAAAAGACATTCTGTGTATAAGTTGGAAGTGGATATATGCACTGGAAGTTTATTAAAGACCCAGAGAACCTAAACCTGTGTTTTCTTTCTACTCAGGTTAATCTTGTTATTGTAGGCAAACAGTAAACATGTGCTAAGTATACCCTTTGAATAATGTTCCAAAGAGCAATAAATGACCAATGTATTTCACCATATTTCTCTCCTCTAAATGTAAACTGGGCGGTCTTAATCTTGGGTAAAGCTTCTGTAAGCATTCCTTTTACCAATCACAAGGCTGAGGTCTCTTGCCTCGCCCACACAAAACAGTTTTAAAGTCAGAGGAACTTAGCAAGCTGAAGCTAACCTAGCATAACCAAAAGCTAGCAAGCTAGACTGCCTGTCTGTAGCTGCCTGTCACCTGTTCATTTGTTTATCCATTCATAAACATTGCTTGTTCATCCATTCCTTTATTCACATGTAGCTTCATCCATCCGTTTATTCATCGGTCCGTCCATCTGTCTGCGTCTATCCAGTTACCATGACATAAAGCCTGGACAACGACTTTAGTTGTGTATGATTGGCAGAGCAGGCTTGGAGTGTTAGACAGAGAGCTGTCAATGAAGCTGCTCATTAGCCACGCCCCCACAGTTGTCAGATAGGACTACTCAGTGATTTTTAAGATGTGTTTTATCATATTTATTTTTTATATCTAGCTTTGCTGGATGTTTAATATAACACTCAAGTTTAGTATCATATAAACATTTTTAGTATTTTACTCTGTGTTTCCTGGGACTTTAAGTAACGAAAGTGTCTGAATATTGTTTCCTTTCATTGTATCATGCAGTCTTAATATGTAAACTACAGTCTCCCAGAATCTTTCAGAATATGCATAAAATTACATGTGTGTATATAAACTGAATATTGTGATATGTTGACTTGCTGAAAGACTTTGTCCACAATAAATAGGTCCTCACACAAATGCTATTGCACAGATGGAAAAATGCTAATTGACTGAAGTAGATGCTATTATTTGCATGCATTCAAACCCACTCAACTCCAATATCAGAAGTGCAATTTTGTGTACTGTATATGGATGTGTTTAACACATGGCTAAATCTCTTGCCCCTTAGGAATTGTAAATGCACTATAACTGGATGATATTTCCCATTAAAGCAGGATTATGATAATGGTTGATTTCATTGTCTGTGCCTTGCAAGAAAATAAACACTTAAATCAACATCATGTAGGATCGGTGCGAGTGTTATAAGGTGGCATTAATACTTCAGGGTCCTTTCAGTAATGAACCTCGTCACCGCAAATGAACTGCTGCTTTTCAACACTGTTTTAACAAGGACACAATGTGATCTCCTTAACAGCCATCTTCTCTCCTGGACTCATCAAATTTAACGACCTGATAAATATTTTATTGCGAGTCTATACAGCAAAGTGCATATCTTAATACTTCATTTCTTCTGAGCATGAGGAGAAAGGTATGCCCAGAATTTTTTTCACCAGCCCTACATTCTGTAATTGGGGGCTCTGACAGCCAGCCATGTCCAACATTTCTCAAAGAGAAACTTGGAAAATAGTCATATTCCTGTTTGAACGTTTTAACAAGACCTCACTCTCTACATTTCTTACTCTTCTGGCCTTTCTTGTAACTTTCTCCGAAGCTTCTCATCTTTTACTCTAGCTGTTTTAAAGTTACTACAACATTTATTGGAGCAAAATTAAACAAGTTCTCATGAATGATGGTGAAAGTGCAACATGATCTCTGTGAGCTATAAAAGTAGGCACAAAATGGACTTCCTAATCACTGCAGACATGGGAATTTTACTTAATAACAGATAAGAAGAAATAACCAAATAACCAAACCTGAGGGAGGCAAAATGCATGGCAAGAATCTTTAAGAACCATCAAAAAGCAAATACTAAATTAATGTGTTCACCCAACTCTACTCAACTGGCTAAAATCTCTATCAGAGAGTTTACAATGGCTCAGTCTAACAGTAGACTATAGAACGATCTAAACAGGCTTGACCCTACAATAAAAAAGAACCTGACACATTTTTCAGAAAGTGATTTGTAGGATTCAGAGAGCTCTGAATGGTTAAATGTTCTTACCTTTAGCAGATATTTAGGAGACTGAAAGAGTCATTTTGAAATACAGAGGTAGAGAGAACAGAGAGAGGTCAGCAGATACGAGCTGCATTTTGACACAGAGTTGAAAAAACAGATGGTGATGTTAGATGCATTAGAAATACAGCAATATGAGCTGGAAATGAATGAATTACAGTCGGTTACTGAATCAGTAGGAAGGGGTAACACTTTATTTTGAAGGCCATTGTAGATTTGCAGATGCACTGAATAAAATATGCGTTCAATTTACTTAATTGAAATGTGTCCATAATTTCCACATGAATAAAACATATTACATTAACATAATCACTACCAATATTTAGCAAACTCACAAAAGTGTGTTGATGCAATAGATTTTAATTTTTATTATGGGCATGACACCTACTTTAATCAAGTAAATTCAATGTATCACTTTTTTAGTGTGCTCTTTCTCTTTATTTTAACAAACCTAAAACTAAAGCGTCCATATCTTACAATTTTTTGTATTTTTTTTTTTTTTACTTGAAGTCCAATTACAACATTTGTGTGCTTTTATGTAATAAAATGCTTTTATGTAATGAAATGGTAGTTATTGAATATTTATTTCTTTTATTATACTATTGATACTCTTGTAACCTCTACAGGAGAGATGCCTTACAGAATTTCATTGTACCATAGTATAATGACAATAAAAATTCTATTCTATGCTATTCTGTTTTCCATCCTCTCTTTATCATGTAGAATAAAACAGGCTGTTTCTGTTACTGTGCCTTTAAGACTGATAAAAGATAAATGAGCTCTGTTCTGACCGGCTGCCCTGTATTGTGTCTCATTCAAAAAAAAAAATTGAGAGCAGAAATACTCCTTAAAATTTCAATATGAATAAGCAGGGTTAAACTGTTGTATGCTGAATAGGTAGATAGATGTAAATGAACTGGTTCTCACTACTCATAAACAATGAAATCAAAATGGTCTGTTTGTTGCAGCTTTGTGTATTGACTGGGGGGTGAACTGTATGTGTTGAAACTTGAACAATGTTTACATATTACTTTAAACTCTTTAATTTAAAAAAGCAAGCGAAACCTGTTCTTCTGTGATATGGGCCCTTTAAGCCTGACCCTAATGCTTTTGATACTAATAAACAAACTAGACAGTTTGTTAGCAATTTGAGCATTTACATCCATTATAAATAAAGTGTGACCCACTAGGGAAAAGCAAAAGTGATCAAGTTACTTGCACCACAAGGAAAGCAGAACATTCATAAAGAGAATTAGAGGGTACGGATTGGTATCACTACAGAAACAAAAGGCTGGAAAAGGTGGCCAGTAATGCAAATGGCAATTTGCAAGATGTATGTGGTTGGTTGCTGAGTTGAGTACGTACCTTGCTGCGCCCAGTACTAAGCTGGGGTGGTAGAGATCGGGAAGCTGCAGTGACTCTGGCTCTGGAGGTGGCCAGGTTACCTGGTAAACAAAATGTACACACCTGATTATGAGCTTATCTTAAAGCATCACTTATAAAGTGGAATTCTCAGATGTGAAGTCCCATATGCACCTGACATTAACCTGCAACTCATTCACTCACTCTCGTTCAGCAGGCTGAAGCTATTATCACTCAAATACTTTTTGGTGTACCATAAGCAGTGCTTCACAACACTGTGTCCCTATTAATAAACAGCTATTTGAAACCTTGTAACACCATTGAGTTTTTATACACTATTTTATAACTTCTCTTTATATTGAGTGAACATTTCATGATGAATGGACCAAGATAAAAGGTCCAAAATTACGTGAAATAAAATGTCATATATTAACATACATTAAAGTTAAGAACACCCTGTTCTTCTCTTATAAAGTTACCATTTCGAATATGTAACACTTTGTTATGACAGTGATAATAAGCAACAACACAAATACCGTTAAGGCCCAGGTCATGTTTTTAATGTCAACCAGTATGAAACAGTAGTGACCTACACCAGAACAAATAAACATGCTGACTGTGCTGACATTTTGACCTCCTAAAGCATCTTCCATCTCCTTTCTCACACACCAGAGTCCTCTGATATCCCACACACACAAACACTCACACACACACACACACACACACACACACACAGCACACTGTTCAATGGAAGATGGAGTCCCACTGTAGCATATGCAGTGCAGTCTGAGCGTTTCAAAAGTTTCTGCACAAGATGTCCAAATGTTTTCTCTGGCTGTGTCTTCAGAGGCTAAACTCTGATTAATGGCACTGAAAGCAGCCTTTGAAGCAGGATTGGTGACATCAAAGTGCTAATCCATGGGTGGCAGGAGTTTTATAATGAGTGGGAAGCATTTTAACACATTTCAAAGGCTCCGCTGCATGAATAAACAATGGCAGCACAGATGTGCCACACACCTTTAGAAAAATACCCACCACAGAAATGGAAAGCAGCACTAAACCCAAGCCACGGCATGTGTGTATGTGTGTGTACAGTGTAGAGGAATCTGGGGCAGTGAAACTTGTGCACTTCCTCTAGTTCAGCCTCAGCAGATGTCGGTTTATGAAGGGTCACAGATTTAGAAGCACCAAAAACAACAAGATGGCAAATGATCAACACAGACAAACGTTTAGCTCTTCTGTCTTTAATGATATGTAGCTCTCTCTGCTTCTTCTTAGTGATTTCTTACTGTACCATTTGCTTCTCCCTTTTTCTGTCTCTGTCTCTCTTTCTCAATTATATACAAACTGCTATTTGCATGTCTTGATGTGTATGACCACCAGAAACATACTTGATAGCAAGGACCTAAACACAGTAGTAGAACCAAATATCTGTCCTTCATTTATGACTATACAATGTTCCCTATATTGCTCCTTTCTTAGGGAGTTTCTGGAGAACTGTATTGAAAACAGAATCTGATACAAAGTCCAGGTCCACCACTCTTGATACAAGGAACAATAATGACAATACATGATCATGCTGCCATGCATGTAAGTAAAGTAAATGGCTTAACAGAAAGAAAAAGGCTTATTAGCTAAATAAAGCCTGTTGAGAAACTTCATAGGTTTGCATGCTTGGAAAAACTATCCAATCATAATTTCTCTGAAGACTGTTGATATTTTAAAGCCTAGGTGTATAACTAGTCTCTGCTTTGCAGAGGATTCTCCAGCCCTGGAGGCCCAGTGTAGTGCATTAATTTCTATTTTCTCCACTCTAACAAAATTGAATCATAATGTGACCTACTATTATGAGCTGAATCAGTTGTGTAAGAGAAGGGAACACATGAAACATGATGCTAGCAACATAAAATTCCATTCATTCTCAAATCAAGATTGATGCTGGCATCGGGTTTCGCAACGTCTGAACGTGTTCCAGAATTAAATCTGCTTTTGTAATCCTCAGAATCTCGTGGTGTGTGGAACGTTTTACTTGCAGTGAAGGAGATGTGCTTGCAAGCTTCTCGTTTAACTAATGCCAAAAGACCAAACCAGAGAAATGGTTATACACCCAATCAGCAAAACAGCTAAAGAAGATGTACTGCATATTCAGTGCCCATGAGAATAAAGTGTGCATGGCAAAAGAGGAGAGAGGCCCTGAGAAATGACCAGAATATATTTGTTATTAAAACTGAAACAAGTAATTTACACATTTTAAAATAGCCACCTGAAACGATTTAAAAGAATCTAATAACTGAAAAGTATGGGAACTTTAAGATCAGACAGACAATGTGAGGTGAATGATCTTCACTGATGTTGCTGAACAAGTTTTTGCATTATCCACAGCAGGAGTGATTGAGCCTAATTTGTCCGGATTAATTGATTTGTATCAGATCTAACTATAGCTCAGGAATCCTGCTGCATTGGCCAATAGGTTTAGTGGCAAAAACCAATGGTATGTGTGTCACATCTCTCTACTCTAGCTCCAAAACATTGATGCAAAACTCATAACAGCAGCAGAACCAACCCAACATGTGACACAGACGCACGTATTTATTTATTTAGGCCTGTGTATACGAAGAAACATTCTACATAGACTATATTAAAACATTATGGGATGAATATCCTTCATATATTGAAAGAAGATTAAAACAAGATTATTTACCAATACAGATAATGATAATAAACCTTGAATATCAGCTGATACAGACACTGATCTAATATTCTCTCTTTAAAAGCTACTAAGCTTTAAAAGGAGCTATTTTAATTGAGGATTAGCATCTTAAAGTAGGCTATTATATATAAATTACTCAAACACTCTACTGCCCACAGGATGAAATGTACAGCTTACAATGTGATGTGTGCTGTTTCAGGCTAGATTTGACACAAACTGGACTGGTTTTTTTTATCTTCGATATTTAATCTAGCATTTTCTGCGGATAACGGACGATATTGATGTCCATCAATACTGTTATGCTATATCTGTCTAATAGAGCACAAATCACTTGATTAAAGCCTTGTAAAGTAGGGCTGTTACTATTAATTACTATATAATAGTAACAATATGAAATGAATAATCTACCAATTATTTTAACAATTGATCAAATAATCAGAGTTTAAAAAAGGCCAAGAAACTAAAAATGGACCCCACTGAAAAATACTTATAATTTATAAAGCACTTTAAAAAGCACAGGCCTAAACAAACAAATAAATAAATAAATAAATAAATACATACAAACACATAAATGAGTATCTATCACACTTTGTTTCTTATTGGTACAGAAAGTATGAGCATTTAAAATATGCACTAGTCATTATGCAAATTGCCAACTAATCATTTCTGATTCATGGCAAAAGTAAAGTTTAAATCAGGACATTTTTATATAGTTTATATAATTTAAAGTAAGTGAGTTCAGTCGATTAATCATGTCAACCTTAAAGTAGAAGTATTCTTCACTCGATGCTGTATTGACTAAGAAGTTAGAGAGAAGCAATTCTTATAGCTCCCCAAATGTATGCTTCGAAAAGCATTGGACCAGATAATCTAGCTGCTATGAAGGTAGGTGGAGAAACACGTGTGGGTCAGCGCTGTGGGTTTCACACCCCAGAGAGACACTAATGAGTCTCAGGTAATGTTAATGCTGACCAGGGCTCAGTCAATAAAGCACTGAGAGCCCCTACACTAATCAGTTATTCTTACTCAGTTTACATGAGTGTTCTCTCTATCATTCACTACTATGTTGAACTCACTTGTCATCAACGGTAAATCAACACTTCCCTCTGTAATGCCTTCTGCACTCTCTCTGTTAACTCAAATCTCAGTCTCTCTGGTTAATAGATGCCTCAAATAAATGAAAATTAAAAGATCTCTGATCTTCTCACGGTACTGCTTGTTGAAGTCATTTATATTTTCCTGTGTCAGTGTGTACAGTGTGGATTTCTTTACGGATATTGGGATCCAAACTAAGACATGCTTTTTTCACTTTACCGGATCAATTATATAATCTTAATGTGATATTCTTTGAATACACATGAAGTGAAAAGACAGTTTTGTGGCCAGCATATTTCTACAGAGAGGTTAGGAAGCCAGGACATTTGTGTGTGCATGTGTGCTTTCCTTATTGGGTCAGTCTGTCTTCTAAGGCACAGGCCTGTGAAAGAAGATGACACCCATCATCTCTGCTTCACGTGTGCTGCTTCTGGCAAAAGCTGCCAACATACACACAGAATGAGTGAGAGAGAGAGAGAGAGAAAGAAAGAAAAAAGTCCTTCCCTGGCATCTGTGCATTCACTTTGAAAATTAAGCCCAGCAAGATTCCTATAGAAAAAAAAACTCAAGCTGGCACTTGTATTGGGTTTCTATTGACAAGAATAGTCAATGTGCCCTGGATTAAAAAGCAATCCCTGGTTCAATATGACACCTCTCCACTCTCTTTCATCAGAGGCTGTGCGAGCCTTGTACTTCAGAAGCCCAGGATCGAGCTGTCGACATGGGGGACAATCAAAGTTGTCAGACAGCAGCCTTTACAAGCCGACTTCTGCTGAGGAGAGCTGCTAGATATCACTCGTCTCCCTCTCTCTCACTGTAGCACGCTTTCTCTCGTACTTTCACTCATGGTCTCTATCACTCTTGAGTCCCCCCCTCC
Source organism: Colossoma macropomum (assembly GCF_904425465.1). Taxonomy (NCBI): domain Eukaryota; kingdom Metazoa; phylum Chordata; class Actinopteri; order Characiformes; family Serrasalmidae; genus Colossoma; species Colossoma macropomum. The sequence continues at coordinate 26,858,747 of NW_023494784.1, read as the reverse complement.
TCGTTTTTTAAATAAATATGATCTATTCTTGAAACTCAACTCAGCAACCAGGCAAATGAGATTGTTCCACCGCCTCCCCTTCCCCCCCCACCCCCGTCGCCGAGCGTCAGTGCCCCGCGCTCAGACTAGTCCAGAGGCAGTTTGAACATGGTGTTTTTCTGTCAGGGAGGATCCATCAGAGGAGCGCACGCTGTAATGGGCTTTGGGTGCCTGACACAGCCTCGCTTTATCAGGAGATGTTCTGGCAGCCAACGACAGTGTGACTGCTTCTCCGTATCGCAGCAGAAAAGCGGCAAAAGAATCTGCCGACCTGGTATGAACACGAGATTGAGGTTAAATGTTTACTTAGCACCATGTGGTGAAAGTCTCATCTGAGTGGTCTAAGCTCAGGTGGACATCTCTAATCATTAGGGGCTGAATTAATAATTTGTCATTTATCTGAGGGTCAGAGCACTGGCCTAGGCTTAGATTTTTAAGATTCCAAACTACAAACACACTAAGTGGATTCAGACTTAAGATCTGAGATGGTTTGTGAATATGGCTGTGGAAGTAAGCCACCACTAAAAGAGGATGTACTAGAAATGCAGGGTAATACTTTATTTGAAGTCCACTGACATAAGTACTTTATTATACATGCATAAGCATCGAATAACATTTGAAAGGAATGACATGAACCTTCATGAACAGCTTACACCAATGTTAGGAAGATGACATTTGATGTAAATGACACTGAACTGATCAAGGCCCTCAAACTAAAGAGGTGGATGTGTTGTCATTACATTTAGACTGCTCTAAATAATGCAGAGGGCAAAGACTTTTAGATCACCATATTCTTTATCAGTTCTATGAAAATGACCTCAAACTAAAGGGAGAAAGTGAAATTTACAGACATAAGCATGTAAATGATCATTTTCAGGGCATCAAGATCTTTCTCGGAACTGATATATGGTAATCTTAACTAGGCAGCTGCCTTAAAAGTTCAATAACATGAGAATGACCCTTCATAACAGTTTTATGAATGGAAAAAATGTCCATCACTTCAAATTTAAGGTCCCTTATGTCAACATAATGTCACTTACTTCATAAAACATCTTTATATGTCATAAGCCATCATATGTGAATACTCCAATATTCCTTTTTAAATATGTTATTGAGTGCTTATGTATGTGTTCTGAAGACCCTATGTAGGTAGCCTTCAAATAATACTGAATGTAGAGAATAATATGATTGCAAAGTTATGGACAGAAGCACCAAAAGCTATCTCACTCCAAGTTCCATACAACTTACTCTCGTAACCTGGTGTCAAACACACACACACACACACACACACACACACACACACACACACTTTAGCTGTACAGCTGTAGGCAATTAACTGTGTACATATACCATATATGTTTGTGTCAATATGCTAACATAATCCAAATATGAAATATGATCATGTGAAAGAACTGCTAAAGGTCTTCTTCCACAGTGTCTCACACAACTCTACCACACTACTCACAACAGTATGCTCTCTACAATTAACTACTGATCACAATTTCTTTCAAAATGAACAGCATATACTTCCATTCTTATACATACTTGTCTAACGCAAAGCCACACAGAGGCCTTTCTAAGGAACATATACATCCTGCATGTCCGCAGGCCTGGAGAGCAGGCCCCACAAAGTCTTTTAGAACAGGGCCAATCCAAACACTCTGATCCACATCATCCACGGATGTACTCAGGCTTTTAGGGGAATTTGTCCATGCAAATATAACCCATTTCCTCTGACAAAGCTGCATCACATGGCCAGGCCGCAGACCCCCAAACCCAAAGGATGGATCACCTCTATATATCCCAAAGATGCTCCTCTCTCAGTATTTTACTGGTCTTCAATTTCTCCAATCAAGTTTGGAATAGCTTCCTGGGTTGCAGCATCTACTAAGTTTTATAAATAGACCTCAAAGATCTCTTCAGTTTCAGCAAGTTTACTAGCCACATTTATACTACATTCACTTATTATTAATATTATTATTATTAGTAGAAGTTGTAGTAGTAGTAGTAGTAGTAGTAGTAGTAGTAAATACATGATGCATTTGTTAAATGCTGTGTTGAATCAAATACATCATTTTATTTCTATATGGATCACTACAAAACACACTTCAGACTTAAAACTCACTTGGACTTTAGACTAAAACTTTGGGTGACACTTTGCTTTAATTATGTTTATTAAAATAAATGACTGAACATAACATTTCTGAAACTTGACCAAATGACAATTTTAGCATCAACTGAACATAATCCAAAAACACCAGCCAGTAGACTAGCACACACAGCTTTAAACAGTTGTACACAAATAAAATCGTATTTTTCGATTCAAACACAAAAAGTACTTAATTGCTATGTTTCAGGAGTGACATTCTTAATGTTACACAATGACATTTACTTAAAACAATGGGATCTAACTGCTCACCATGTGGCCATGAGGGGCCGTGATGCAGTCTCAGTTCCTGCTCTACAGTGCAGGGGTGTGGCTAAAATAAGGCCCCTCCTATAAACTAAAAGTCTATGGCTGACCATAACCACATGTTATTACACTATTCATAATATACTAATAAAAAGCAATTCTAATGGTGGTTTGTGGTTTTACACATAGCTGTTGAATTTCAGTAGTGACATTAAACTTGGGACAGCATTTTCTTAATAAACTCATGATAAATCTGAATCTCTCAACATCAAGAAATCAAAAAGATCTTTTCAAAAAGACATTGAAAAAAATTCAAGAAGTATTATTTTTCACAAGTTGAAATTTTTGGGTTTGGGACAGCCACCTCCTAATAGAAAGTACCCTAAAATTATTATTTATATATTTAGCTTATTACTATCTTGGTTAATGGGTTTAAATAGATCATAACTAATCCTTGTAAATATCTAAAGTCTGGATAGTTAGGTTTTATAATAATGCAGTATAGCCATTTCCCAGCAAAAAGTAGTTCTGAGCTTACAATTTCTCTTACCTCCACATTCATGTATGACAGCAAGCACCATTAAAATCAAAACATCACAGAAAATCAATCCTGACATACTGTGAACAGCCCTTGCTGATGCAGTAGAGTCATCAAGGCTGCCCCCTAGTGGTATGATGCACCCCACAAGCGCCTTTGAGCGATGCACATCAAAACACCACCAGGGACAAATAGATTTTTATCAGATGCTGCAGATAGCTGTAATTTCACAGATAACAGGGAAATCTACCAAATGGAGTAAAAAATATATGCAAATTAAATTCCCCTCACATTTCAGCCTGAAGATCAAAATTTTCATCTGGCCAGTATTTGTAACTTGAAAGGAAGATGCTGTTTTCACTGGTTTATCTTAGCATGAAGAGTCAGACAGCTGTGATGAGCAGAAATAAGTAGAAGAGTGGACAGCATAAAAGCCCTGTCCAACCACCCACACATTAAAGCAGTGGAGGAGCTCAGCGGCTGTAGCTAAAGAGAGGACTCTGAAAGCACTGTGCCAATAACAATTACAGCAGCACCTCACTTATTACACAATGAGAGGCTGTTGAAAATGTAATAATCACAAAAAGGGTGGGCTTTTCTGAACAACGTAACAAATGGCATTTCAAGCTTAAAATACATCTATACACTGCACAAACATACAGTACAGTACTGTGCAAAAGTCAGAGACCAACATTCATTTCTTTAATTTCCAGCCAAAATGGCCATTAAGTACAAGATATTCCTAATCCAGAAACTGTAAAGAAAATGAAGTTCCTAATGACTGTGCAAGACCTGGAAGAACACCAAAACTGCTACCATGAGATAAATATTACTTAAACCTTTCATCTTTGAGAGAAAGGAGAAAATCAAGCTCCACTTTTGCCTCAGATCTGAAAAAATCCACACGTGTTTTCTGTCCATACTTCCACTGTCTGAAAGGATGTGTAGCTGTAAAGAAGCTGTTACTGAGAAAACGAAATAGACAAAAAAGAAAATGTGCAAATCAAACAGAGGAGCTGTTCTCAGAACAATGGACTGACCACCCCAGAGTCCAGACCTCAACATTACTGAATGTCTTTGGGATTCCTTGGATTGTGAGAACCAACTTCTAAGATTGAATTTTGAAGGTGTGGAAAAACATCCCTGCAGATTTCTTTGAAAAACTAAAGGTCTCTAGGAAAGAAAGAATGGAAGCTGTAATAAAAATATAAATATTGTACACACACACATCCAGAAGAGCATATGTGAGCTTAGACACTGATGTTGGCCGAACTCTTTAGTGAGTTCAACAGAGGACAGGCACTGTGCGCTTCAGCCCTTGGCAGCCCCACTTTGTGAGTTTGCGTGGTCTACCGCTTCATGGCTAAGTTGTTGCTGCTCCTAGGTGTTTCCATTTCACAATAATAACACTTACAGTTGACAGGGGCAGATCTAGCAGCACAGAAATTTCACAAACTACGGGTGTCATCCTGTAACAGTGCCACATTTAAAGTCACTGAGCTCTTCAGTATGACCCAGTTCCACTGCCAGTGTTTGTCTATCAAGACTGCAAGGCTATGTGCTTAATTTTATCCAGGTGTTATCAGTGGGCGTGGCTAAAACACCTAAACTCAATAATTAGGAGATTTGTCCCGATACTTTTGTCTATATATAGTTTTATATATATATATATATATATATATATATATATATATATATATATATATATACACACACACACACATATGTAACATATATATGTAGATGTTGAGGCTTCTGTGTATTGAATAACTTGTGCTTATTATGTGTTTAATTAAATGAATGAAAGGTGGTCTCTGACTTCTGCACAGTAGTGTGCATAAGGATGCATGAGTGAAGCGATGTGGAGAGTACTCCCACCCATACAGCCACATACACAGTTTTCCACATACACATCCAGACTACACCCAGATAGGTTTTTCCTCTCTCCACTAAAAGAGAGGAAAACAACTTCCTTGTTAGTAGAGGCCAACCTTGTTCAGTCTTTTTAAATCGCTCTTCGTCTTTCCTTCTTAGTGCTTTCAATTCTCCTTTAAGAAAACACACTCATGGGTATCTGAAAGGAGTGGGAAGCCAAATAATGGCTTATCTATAGAGGTGTGTGAAACACATATCTCATAATTAACCACTCTGCCCCCATTCTCCTCACTAAGTCTAGTGGCCAAGGCCTGCCTGCCTTCCTACTGCCTGCTTTCTTAAGCACCTTGCTGGCAGCACAATGAGCAAGGAAGAGGAGTTGCATGTGCTTTGTAAGAGCTCTAAATAGCGACGTCTCATCCTCTGCGTATTTGAGAACCTTATCGCAGGAATGTCCCAAACGCCGCTTCCCAATCGTGAGAGATAGCGGCAAAACAGCAGGAAAGCGAGAGGGACAGCTTAGCGAAAATAAAAACAGATCCTCCTATTCTTCCATCCTTATATTCTACCATCCTTCTATTCCTCCACCCAGAGATCAGCCACACAAGAGATAAAGGAGGAGAAAGATTTGTACTGAAACACAAAAGGAAGAGGAAGACACATAAAGAGACAGAGAGGGAGAGAAAGAGAGAGGCAAAAAGAGAGGGAGAGAAAGAGAGAGAGAGTGGGGGGGCTTAAACAGGCAAGGTGCTATGTACTTAACAGCCCATACCAAAGCATTCACACTTCCACACATCATCATTATAATGTTAGTTGTGTGACCACTCTATAAAAGTGCTGCCCTAAGAGTGACCCTTAACATTGTTGCAGCAACAGGGACAGCAACATCTCAACGTGTGAATAATGACACTTTTCAATGATCTGTCCTGATCGTAAATATTCACACACAAACATTCATGCAACTAAGCGATGTTTACGATTACCCAAATGTGTGACCTCTTCAAAGCTCTGCTGACCCCCAAATGATCAATGATGCTGCTGATCCCCCGAGAGGTGATAGAGAGGTGTGAGGGTCAGTGACTGTGGTGGTTATACTACCACACTGAAAAAAAGATGCTTTGAATTTGCATGATTCAAATGTGTTAAATCAACACAATGTGCTGCAACACAATTCTTGCCAAAGGAAGTAAACAGAATGACAGTAAATTTGCAACATATTTTTATTCACATGGAACCAACTGACTTTAAATCATGCAGATTGAAAGCACAGTTTTTCTTAACACTATCCTCTCTGTATGGAAGCCCTTCCCTCCAAGTAGAGGAGAAAAAAATGCGTGTTTGTTCTGACGACAGTATATACATTTTTTTACTTCGTCTCAAAATAATGATTTAATTTCTCAAAATATTGACTTTTTATTCTACAAATAATGTCTTACATTGTCAAAATACTATACTGAAATAGTTACTTACTGTGCCAATATGTCAGTTATTTTCTTAAACATTTGAATTTCAACACACTGTAAGTTATTAAATAAAAAAGTAAGTAATTATTTTGGGATGAGTCAAACTTTTGAGAAAGTAAGTCACCATTTTCAGAAACTTAGTCAAAAGGTTGAAAAAATAAGTCATTTCAAGTTATTAAGTCAAAATTTTGAGTAAAAACATCATTCGTTCAAGATATTAAGTCCAAATTTTGAGAAAATAAGTCATTATTTCAACACAGAAAGTTAAAAATTTACAAACTGCTGCTAGAAACAAAGAAAGAAAAAACACAGGTGTGCGTTTTTTTTCCTCTACCTCGCAATGTTTTTTTCATGTCTTTGAGTCCTGTGCTGCTGAGTTAAAAACCTCACCTCATATAGGACATTAAAGTTAGACGATGACCTTTTGGATACATGTTTGACCAAGTGATGACTTTTGGCTTTACTGAACCTGAAGACAGTAATGAGTTGTGAGAAAACGGGTAAAGTGCGACTTCTGACACCATGCACATTTACACGTAACAGTTGTCATGACACTGATCTGTAGCTATGGGTCATACCTGTTTTGGTGAGGGGACTAGAGAAGAGCTGCTGCAGGAGTTTGTTTTCTGATGTTCTCAAAACCACCACAATGTCTGCTGGGAGAGTGTCTCTGTTCTTCTCCAGAAAACCATTCACATCATACAACACCTTTGAGAGAAACCCCATCATGAATTAGTACTGGTAATGATTTGAGAAAAAACAATGAATCTGGAGACCACAATGGATAGAAGTTTGAATGAGAAAATCACAAGCATACTTGAGTCCCTTGAGACCTCAAAAATGGTCTAAGCCCAAGATGTGGGGTAGAACATTAAGAAATCATAAACTTTATCATTAATACAGTATAAGTGTGTGCAATTTTTAAATAGCAAGAGTTGCAATTTTAATTCTATTCTACATTATGCATGTTGTTTTAACACGTTTTAGAGACAATTCACCCCGGCGGGCCCAAAGTTTTGTTACACACTTCTGTAACCTAAGAATAGCACAGCCAGTTTGCGTTGAAGTCCCAATAGTTACTGAATACTAAGCCTCGTATTTTAATTGGGGTTAACCCAATACCACATAGACTGGAAACTGGCAGCCTGGCACACTACCATTACCATCCAAGCCTCAAGCCAGAAAAAATGGACAATTTATAGAAACCTACAGAAAATAATCACAAAATCACAATTAGATATTTTCCCCAAATCGCTTAGACCTAATAGTGGACTCCAATATTTACAAGCAGCAACTTCATATAATTAGAAACACTGATGATTTAGAAACACGTTATCATGTGATCACATTGTAATTTATGCTAATAAGTGGTAATTCGGTATTAATAGATCTTTTGTAAAATCAATTCTTTTTTGTCAATTAAATGCTTAATTACTACCGCTTATACATGTGTTAATGGTAATCAGGAACAATACAAAATTGCATTGCTTTCTGTCAATTATACCCCACTTACAAAAAATGATTAATTATTTTGTATTACTTTTTGTAAAGCAGACTTTCATCTTGTCTTACAAACACTGTTGCTTGTTAAGCATTAACAGATCTATAATATGGTGTTACCATGTTGTATAGCAGCTACTGTAAAAACAACACAGATCTGTGCCTGTAGAAATTAAGAACATGCTGAGTTTTCTGAAACAGAAATAAGCCACTGAAAACTGAGGTGAAATTTTAGTTCATGGAGTATACAATGCTAGTTAAGAGACCTGAAAGTAAAGTAGAAATCTGTAAAGTATTAGCAACACATTTTATTTAATACTAAAACAAGTAGCGACATGTAACTTCTGTGATATCACTTTAAATTACATCACTGTCAGCATTAGTTTTGGGGTTTCTTGCAGCAAGTTGTGATAACAAAAACAGGTCTGGAAACAGGAGAAATATGAGTGAAATTTGACCCTGAGAGAATCCTGGATGAAGATATGAAAACTGGAAAACTGTGGGGGTTGGCAAGTGTGACATAAGATTAAAGGGCCTATATCTTTGGGGGGGCGGGGCAGAGCGGAGGCAGGCGAATTGAACTGAAAGTCTGAAATAATATATAAACAATGTCAAAGTAACAAAAAACATAATTTACTATTCATATATCCACCTACTCAACTAAACAGCAGTTTAGCTCAGCCCATATTCCAGTTCAAGGCAGTGTTTCAGCTCAAATATCTTTTTGATTGGGGCACAATAGAGGACAGACAGTCAGAACAGAGCTCATTCATCTCTTATCAGAAAAAGGCCTGTTTAATTGTAAATGATAAGAAGAAGTTGGAAATTTATGATGTGAAATTATGACCAGTTTTGGTACATAATACCACACAAACATTACAGGGAAAAAATGAAATACAAGAAAAGTGTAGGATATACGTCCTTTAAACGCACAGCAGATATGTGATCCGTCCACACTGTGTTACCTTTCCAGCATAATGCTGAATTCCAAAGGATAACTCCACACGCTTTGGTCTCCAGAAGTACTTGTACCGCAAATTGTCCTCAAACTTGTCTAGAAAAGAAGAGAACGTATGAAATAAGTGGATGAAGTAGAGAATAAGTAAACAGCTGATTTAAATGCCCCATTGCTGACTATTAAAGTATCAGTTAGAATGAAAGTTACTTAACAGTATACACATATCACTACAGCAAGGGTTACAAGTAGAGACACCAATTTAAAAGCTATGTTTGCTGCAGCGTGTTACCAACGAGTGTCTGGTCAGTAGCCTGAGGGAAGCGGCTCTCCTCGTCCAGCAAGGAGAGCAGCCCCATGGGCTTCTGTAGGAACATGTCCAAGATCGGCCTGTTGTCTTCATATTCCACCAGACTGGCGTCTACACCCTCACTCTGATATTCTATCTGAGAAACGCACACACACACACACACACACACACAATGTTAGCTGTCAGGTATTTGTACCTTAATACTAGAACCATGTGTGAAGGAAAATCATTCACTTCAATGGCTTCATTCACTCTATTTCACATTATGTGGAGGGCTGACAATTTCACAATATAAAGAAGGCACAACATTCAAATAAATTTCATGACAGGGTATAGCTTTACTCAAGCAAAGCAAACATATTGCTACAGTGCACTCTTATACAGCAGAATAGCTGGAAAAAAAGTTATTTGAAATCAAACAAAAATGTGATTCACTAAATAGAGGGGTTGACTCACAGAGGGACTAATGTCATACCATCGCAAGAAGATTATGCAAACAAATATATTTCTTTCAACGTAATCTTCTGGAGACGAATCGTGACTGGCGGCTTTAACCCACCCTCATGTTTTAATCAGCGCGGTGGAATAGCAGTGCTGTGTGTTTATCATTAAGGAGGAGCAGTGTGTGTTAAATCTCATTCCCATTCAGCTCTATAATGAAGCTCACTAATGCTGCTGTTAGTAATGAGGGAAATTATGCACCCGGCCTGCCAGGCCAAATGCTTACACAAACCCTCCCGCCCGCACGCACACGCATACAGACAGAGAGCAACACACACACACAGACACACACAGACACACACAGACACACACAGACAGACCTCCCTAATGGACAACATGATAAGCAAAAACAAATGGCACTCAATAAATATGGCATTAGCAAACACTAACTGAATTACTGGACTATTTGGGGAGAGGCTTTCAATGCAGTGTTTTTATTCATTTCTAAATTACTTACTTGCAGCATTTTTTTTACTAAATGCCATTTAATTATTAGATTTAGGACAGGTGGAACTCCGTTTGATAAGAGAACTGCACTGTATAGAGTATTCTCATTTATATTTACTCTTCACAAGACTTACGTTTACACAAGATTTTTATTTACTTTTATCTGTCTGTATTTCAATTATGATAAAGGTCTTATAGCTTCTGGCTAGTGAAGGAAAGTGAGAGAGAGTGAGAGAGTTTGAGAGAGAGTGTGAGAGAGAGAGAGAGAGAGAGAGAGAGAGAAATCAAGAAATAGAGAGAGAGAGAAAGAGGAAGAGGGAGAAATAGAGAGAAAGAGAAAGGGAGAGAGAGAGAAAAAGAGAGAGAGGGAGGGAGAGAGAGGGAAAAAGAGAGAGAGGGAGGGAGAGAGAGGGAGAGACAAGGAGAAAGAGAAAGAGGAAGAAGGTGAGAGAAAGAAATAGACAGAGATAGAGAGCATCAGTCTGTTGTAGTGAAATCAGGGCTGAGGAGTAGAGCAGGACGGCTGTGTGTTGATTAGTGTTAATAAGAGTGTGGCAGAGCAATCTAAATCACTCTCCAATTACACAGTTTCATTACTGGTACAGCTCTCCACACAACACTAAACAGATTACAGTCAAACAAACACTGACTTTAACAAAGCACTGTGGAGCGTCATGGCAAAAAATGTTGTGTTATGCTCAGTTTTATTGTGGAATAATGGAATTTCTGATGTGGCATATTCCTTTTGGTCAATATAGTTCTTGTCAGGAGAAAACATGCAACCTCCAAAGCAGCAAATATCAAGACACTACACATCTTTGGATCTGTGGAAAAGTGGGGGTTAAACTTCTGTTTAACAAATATAAAAAACAGTTAAAAACTTAAAGTCACAGGGAACAGAGTGTGAAATGTTACAAATTGTTTGTATGATACTAAAATAGAGTGTTACATTAACATCCAGCAAAGTAAGCTATTAAGCAAACAAGCAAACAAGATGAATGCAGTTGTGATTACCTACACAGAAGATTCATCATGATTAATTATTATTGTCGTTTGACAACCCAAATATCTAACAAGTAAGCTACCTTAAGCATACATTTCCTTAAGCCGAGCCTGCTGGGCTGATCTAATGTATGTACGACTACGAGAAATAAGCCTGTATTCTGTGCACAAAGTGTCTCACCTGTTCGAGGGCGAAGATATGTTGGTTAAAATAGAACTGGATCTGTTCGTTGGCGATGTTTATGCACAGCTGCTCAAACGAGTTCTTCTTAAAGTTCTCAAAACCAAAGATGTCCAGAATGCCCACGTTCATCCCACTCTCTGATGCACTTCAAAAACAGAGCATGAACACAACATCCCACCATTAAGCTAATGTCACATTTTGTTACAGTCATCACCACTCTATAAATACTATTTCATTTTACAGCCCCTCCTCAAAAAACAACACAAAATAAACAAAGCACAGTATAAAGAACATAATTTGCGCTGATGAGTAACTTAGTACTCAGACTGAACTAAACCACATAGACACTCTGACTCTGAACTATTCAGACAGTTTTCAAAGGTCACCTTCCTTCAGGTTTAACAGGTTATTAGTGGCAATAATGTTGAAAACCAGGATGATTGGAGTGGAAACGGGTGTATTTGGATTTTGTGCAGTGGACTAGAAGACATCAGAATCTCTGACAAGTCCAAACGCTGATATCTGAAGGGATTCTCTTGGATCAATGAACTGCCTTTTACTCTCTCTCTCTGAAGTCTTTTTAATCATCTGAATATTATTTTCTCAATGCAACTCCATATCAAAAATTTATAGAAACCTCTTTTTTTCACTGCACTTTTCTTGTCTTGGCAATTAATATTCTGTGGTCTGTGCTGGCCAAGTTGGAGGTCACCTTTAAGACGGAGAGACTGTGCATACAAACTCAACACTGGGAAAGATCTGACGAGCCAGAAAGCAACATGAGACAAATAGCAAAACAGCAGTAATTCAACACAGCTGTACATTTCTGAATAGTCAATTTATGCATTTTTGCATATGATTCAGAGAGAAGACTGTGATATAATGACATCTAGCCTGGATTGATGATATTATGGGGTTATGTAACACATAAAATGCATACACATAATTTCCTGTATATGTATACATTTCCTTTTAGAAGCACATACATTGAAGGTTTTTGTCAGTTTGTTGGATCTCCTAATGTAGAGCAGTTTACGTGCTATTATTGCAAGATGTTAAACACTCCTCAACCAGTGCTGTTCATGGCAGTCATAATACTGATCTCAGATCTAAGATTATATCGGTGTTGATGGAGCAAAGGGTGCTTCGCAGTGAAATTTTTACATGCACTTAAAGTTTTTATTCTGTTTTCTTCTCTTAAAATATTGTCTCTTATTCTTCTCTTTCACATCGAAGACTCACACAATATCATAAATGCTAACCATACAGAAACCTAAGTTTCCAGAAAAGAAATTTACTTTATTTAATTTATTTAATTTTTTATGTATTTTAAATTGTTCTTTTAAATCTGAAAGCACACAGCAAATTACATATGTTACAGTTAACCGTTAGATTATGGGCATTATTCTATGATCTAGCAATACTGCTAAAATATTTCTTTAACCGAAAAGCTATATCATAGTGTGTTAACACTATGATATAGTGAAAACCATTCTGCACAATAAAAACATCAGGTTGAAATGATTTAAAGTAACAGCCCATTTACCTCTACTATAGAGATTGCCATCATCATATTTTTATGATTCCTCCTTAAATAAGTAGAAAAATACTTCAAACTTTTTTTTAAATGTACAGCTTCTTCTGTCCACTGACCTAGAAACATTGGACATTGCTTTTGCAAATGTCAAAGTCTTAGACCTCATTCGAATTAGGGGCTGTATAATGTATAGTTATAATATCTTATGAGCTAGTTTTTGAGGATTACCATCATAAATGCATATAAGCTAGTATAGACTAAATGTATATAAGCTAGGAAACAGGAATGATTTCATCATTCTCTAAGACTTCTCAAACTGCCTCCCTGAGGATCTAGGAACCTGTCTAACATAGCAGAAGGTGCTTCAGGTGTCTGTGTGGCTGCATTGTTGGCTGATGAGTTTGTGTTAATCCACAAGAATCTTTTTTGTAGAAAAAAAATCCCAACTCGCAGAGAGGTCATCTAAGGATATGGGTAAAAGCATCAGCAGTAGGTAAGGCCAGAATTCCAAATCCAGCATGGAAAGTAGATATCAAATGTGGTCTGAAACTAAGGTAACTCAGTTTGTTTTAACTGTGAACGTGTACATGTAATACTTTTTGCAGTGAAGGAGGTTGTTCAGAAGTCACTCTTTGTTAACACAGCTGCTGGACCTTTAATTAAAGTCGTTGAAGGAAAAGGTGCTTGAATATTCTTCAACTAACTTCACTCAATTACGTGTGTTAATTCAGATATAAATTTAGAATAGCTCAGTACAACTTAAAAGCCTTTTAGAGAAAAATTAGAACCTGGTGTGACCAGCATGCTATAAATATTCTACCACATTCTCACCAGACATTCACAGTTTGGTGTTCCTTACTCTTCCTGATTATTCTGATTATTCCCTGAAAACGTTTTGCTTTTTTTTCATTAGGTTGTTTTGTTGTCTGGAAGGTCAGTGATCTAGACTTTTGATCTTAATTTCCACTCCTAATCAAAGCAAGCTGCAACTATATGCAACCTAACCAATTCACAACTGTGCTGTGAAAACGGGCTAAACGTTCTACTAGAAAAACAAGATCAAGACAGTGAGTCTAAGGTTCCTACATTAATTTGTGCTAAACTGAGTCAAGTGGGGAAAAGTGACGGGATGGTTAATGGAATAACAAAGTGTTAACTGCATTATTATGACCCTCTCTCACTTTTTTGAGAAAGGAACTGAGCTAATTGATACTGTTACTGGCATTGCAAATCCCAGTAAGCCTGCTTGGATTTCATGTTTACTAGTTCCTAAACCAGGTGGCACAGTACCTTCAGAGTTTGTACTGATTACAGAAAAGACAGTGCTTTAGCCAAAATGATTTCTATTCTGTTTCACAGGATGAAGGACTATATTGATTGGTTGGATCTGCCAAGTATGTCAGTACTGAAGGGTTCTTGGCAAGTTCCTCCTACAGACAGCGCTAAGGAGACTGCATTTTTTACTCCTGAGGGCCTGTGGATGTATGCAGTGATGGCCTTTGGCATGAAAATGCTGTTTCTACATTCCAAAATCTTGTGAAATCACACGTAAAATCTGTTTTGTCTAATTGCTTGACCTAGAATAACCTTACTGGCAACTTGGCTGAAGGTGAGATTAAGCCACTATGACCTATTTGGGTAAAGTAGTAGGACAGAACAAGTGAAAGTAGTCCAAGCTAAGATTGAAGCACTGATCAGAGTCCTCCCTACAAAATGAATGGAACTGCACTGTGTTTTTAGGGATGGTCAGCTAAAACAGAGCCTGTAAAAATGTAGCTGAAATAATAACTCCCTTAACTGACCTTTTAAAATCTAAAACTTTTGTTTGGTCTGAATTATTAGTAGATAAACACGACAGTGCTACAGTAACTGTCATCTTTTTGTTGATTACTGTCCCATTGTGAATTGATGTGATGGGCTGCAACTGCTTTCACTTATGAAGCGCTCAGTCAGCTCTTTCAGGGAGGACACCTTGAGAATTTATAATGTTTGTGGTTTTGTTGTTCTGTTATTCGGTGAGCTTCTGTCAACTTTGTCATTTGCGCACAGAAAGCAGAGAATTGTTGGGCCGCATACGCAACACTAACTGGGCTCTTTGTGTTGCTTTTATGTTGTAACAGTTTATTTTATTGAGTCAAATAATCAGATCTGAACTCAAATCTATGAACACTCAGTGGACACTCTATAGATCTAAGGCTAGATTATATGCTTTTCAAATCCAGGTTTGAAGTGGTTTGCTTCTAACTATAGTAATGACAGCTCAAACCAGGACTACACTAATAATGACCATAGGTCCATTATGGCATCCACTTACCAGATGCTGGTGTCAGACTGTAGTAGGGCATTGATGCGGTTCACTATCCAGCTGAAAAGACGGCCATAGAGTGCCTTAGACATGGCGTCTCTCACATCAGTAGCCTTGTCCACTGTGTTGGTACGGATGATGGTCTCGCCACGTGTCACCACACAGTGAGAGGTCAGAGCCTCCTGCAGCTCCTCTGGTCCTATAGACAGCAGAGCAGCCGCTGCATGGGCACAGAGTTAGAAAGCAGGTCAACGCATGTGTGAATGTGTATGCTATACAGTATTTACTATATACAGTATGATGGAAGCAATTCTGAACTTACCATTCTCTAAGGCCTCCGAGTTAGGCACTTCACTTTTATCAGTTTGATGCTGAGAAGTGATGGAAGTAAACTCAATATTGCCTGTATTTAAAATAGCTGCCAGGATTCTGTATACAGAATTCACCTCCTGTAAAAGTAAAATTGGATTGAAAATAAATGACTAAATTATATAAATTATATGATCACAAATAGGAGCCACCATACTATACCTCTTCTGAGAAACCTATTATGCGGAAGCAGTCCTGAATGGCATCAAACTGCTCTTTGTATAATTTGCTGGACACAATGTCCTGCATCACTTTGCCATTTGCACTGTCAATGTACCTGGACAAAAATTATACGATCAATATCTGCTATGCACTTGTGAGCACTAGGACTGCTACAAAATCGAAGTCTAATCAGAGTTTCAGACCTGGGAGCTGTTTTCTCTGGCAATCTGTATTTCTTGAGGCTTTCTTGGTGATACAGACCAGCATATATGTAATAAAATATGTGGAAGTTTTTCTCCCCTCTGCCAAAAAAGAAGAAAGTAGACAAGGGATCAAGAAATGGTTAAACTTACCTTACATACCACTTTGTACTGCTAAAACCTGCACTTTAGCATGCAGTCATCCCCTGGCAGACCAGTTAGTAATGATTAATCATTTCTCACGTGGCCTGTTTGATGACTCTTGATTTCTCCAGGAGGTACTCAGAGATCTTAGCACCCATGACGGCACCTGTGGGTGTAAACTTCATCTCCAAGTATTTTCCGAAACGACTGGAGTTATCATTTATAGCCGTGCATGCATTACCAAAAGCCTCCACCAGTGGGTTCACTTGCAGGATCTTCTCTCGAAGTGTTCGGTTATTTGCCTGCAACGACAGTGCAGCAGTACTATGAGTGTTAACATTTTAAATTCTATTAAATATTCTACATAAGATCTTATTAATCATGTCATCCTCAATAAGGCTTTAAGTAGAGTGCATAGATGTGGTTAACATATTGGAAAATGTATAACAAGGACAGTAACGATTCTTGTGTAAATATATTAAATATAGTAAATATATTCAAGGACAGTAAACAGGCACTGATGCATTGTGATCTGAATGTGACTATTCTACTGCACGCTATTGTTTTTATTGTCTACAGTGCTCAAAAGCAGTCTGGAGACATCTCTATCATGATTTCTTTCTTTAGAAATACATAATTTTTTAACATATTACGAAAATTATGCTTTGCTGTATTCAAACGTACTTATAAAATAAAAAAATAGACTTAAACTTAAAAAATAGAAAATGTACATCTAACCCCCATTTTAAAGATTGCACGCAATGTGGGGAAGAAAATTTTGTAACGTCGGTTGTGCTTTGGACCCTTTCCAGGAGTGGATGAATCTGATGACTGTGAGTGCACACTGCTTATGTTACACTTATATTGAACAGTGAGTTGAATTAATCTATTAAATATATCATTTCTTGGAAACAAAAGATTGCAGATGTATTGAAAATCTCAAAATTAAGGGTGAAAAATGTACTGAAGTGGTGAAAATAGACAGGAAGCGTTCAAAACCTGCAATGCTCTGGCCATTCAAAAGAGAAAATTCAACAAGCCTGGTTGTGCATCATCCAATTCTAGGAGACTTCAAGCTGCTATCCAAAAAAGGGATGTGCAACAAAATACTAACCTAAATAAAATACTAAATACTAACCTACATGAAGAAAAGAGAAGGAAAGAGACACTAACATTTATAGCATTAACGAGTAGCTTTGCTTGTCTTAAGTTCTCAATTTTTAGGGTCATTTTGAGTTTCAGTTAGTAAACCTGGTCAATATTGCTGGTTGTTATAACTTTATGGATATGGATAAATAAATTATAACTTTAGCTTGAAAAAAAATACTAAACAAGACATAAATTGTATTCAGAAAGAGTTACAAGTCTACTTTGGATCACTGTATATTGCAGTGCTGTATACAATCACTTCTGTGTATTCAGTGTATTTTTAAGAATAATCCTGTACCACAATAATCAGATCAAATTGTGGTGAAATGTAATTTTTCATGAATTATGTACTGAATTGTTCCCTAAAGAATAAAACTACTGCAAGATCAGTTTTACCAGTAAAAAACAGATACAGTAAAAACAATGGGACCTAGAATCAGTAATTCCCTTTAAAAAAAGAGAGTACTGTCACTTGAATTACAAGTGCTGTCATACCTTTCCCAGAAATGTGAGATGCTGGACGATGAGATGAGCGCTCTCTGTTTTACCAGCCCCACTCTCCCCACTGATGATTATGCACTAAAACCACAGAAAGACAAGCTGACACACTCATTTTTATAACACATTCAATTAATGTTGATTCAGATTTCTCTATTCATTTAAGATTACTTTTGTTACTCATAGCACTGAGAAACTGGAATGTTGACATATACAGCAGATGTTGATGTTGAAACAGGTGTGACTAGAAACCCTTCAGGTAGGTACCTGGTCCTTGCAGAAGGTCACCATGCCCTGGTAGGCTGCATCGGCAGTGGCAAAGATATGAGGAGGATTGTCTGAACGCTTCACCCCGTGATACAGCTTAGAGAACTGTAGAAAACAGGCAGAAGAGAAATAAACTTTAACATGCAGAACATAAGTGAACATGGGACACACACATACATTTTCTAAACCGCTTATCCTCCTGGGTCACGGGGGTAGTGCTGGAGTCTATCAAAGATCACAGATGGGGAACTGCAGACAGTAATTAGGTCTTGGAATCAGTTTGTCTCCCAAACTACGATCAGATGCCACCTATACAGCCATAAGTTGTTTGTGAAGGTTGTCAGAAGAAAGTTTCTATTGGACCAGCAAACTCAAGCACCTACAGTTTCCCATATGTTACTGGAACTTTCAGTGGGACAGTGTTCTCTGGTCAGATGAGACATTACATCTTTTTAGCAACAGACACCAGAGGTGAGTTTGATGTAGACGCAAAGATAGCCATGCAGAAAAGTATACATCCCCACTGTGAAGTATGGTAGTGGATCTGTGATGAGGTGGGCCTGTTTTCCTTCCAAAAGCCCTGGACAACTTGTCCAAATGTATGGTATCATGGAAAAATGGTTTACTGACTGCAGAATCAAGGCCATCACAGTCCCCTGACCTACACCCCATAGGAAGAGAGTCTACAAGCATGGACCTGGGAATCTGAACGATCTGGAGAGATTCTGTATAAAGGAATGGTCTCAAACTCATTGCCACATGTTCTCCAGCATCAATAACCACAGGAGAAGACTCATAGCTGTTATTTTTGCAAAAGGGAGGCTACACAAAGTATTAAATGGAGGGGTGCCAACAATTGTGGCACACACAGATTTGAGAAAAAAATATATCATGACAAGATTATTTTTTTCTTTCAATCATTGTAAGTTTTTTGTTAATATTTTGAATGAAAGATCAAAAAGATAGGTAATAATAATAGGTATAATGTACAGGGTAACACCTCTGCGCTCCACGCTGCAGACTGGTGCTCGATCCCCCACCAGGGCAAGAACCCCACACTACACCAAAAAGAGTACCTGGACTCCTAACTACCTTTGCCTGCCTCTATAAAACGATCAAACAATCAAACTTGATAAGAGCGTCAGCCAAGTGCCTTAAATGTAATGTTTTTACAGCCTGTTTTACTCATATTTACTGGGATGCCAATATTTGTGTAGGGCTCTGTACATGTGAGTGCAAAAAACAAAACAAAAATGACTCTGATTGGTTGATTAGTCCCATTGTTTGTATGCATTTCTGGCGTTACAGATTACAGTATTGAAGTAAATTTCCTAAATGCGGGAAGACGTTGTGGAAACTAGCTGTAAGCTAGCTGCTGTGTGTTTACTAACCTGTGTCAGACTGCACTGACCTGAGGTGAGTAAATGCTTAGACCCTGAAATGGGTTCAAAGCGATAAGGATGTCTCCAACATAGGTGTATATCTGCAGCTCCTCATATCGCTTCTGAAGATGTGTGATTATAGTTTCCTGTGTTAAAAAATACCAAGACATAACAAATTACACATAACATACATTACAGTACTTTACAACAGTATAAATTTTGTGCTCAACAGGTTTGACTGGTGTCAATTGTGTAAGAAGGTAGTTCCTGAGGAGCTAAAAGGCAGCTAGCATAAGTAGAACACACCTTCAACAAGACTAAGCAGTGAATTAATATATGATTCAGTATAAAATAACTAACCTCATCTAACACCTCCAGGTTCACCAGGTCATCATCAGGGGAGCTCTCAATAAGCATTGTTTTCCTTGTGTTGATCCTTTCATGCCTGTGAAAGACAATAACAGAGTTTCAGTTACAGAGTGTTTTCAGTGGACGAGAAATCCAGGCACTCGTGCAAAGATTTCATACACAAAATTGAGTGGTAGATTAGACAGTGGAGTTGTCTTTTGGGGCTTGTTGTCTATTTTAGCAGATAGCTGTGGCACTTGATAGGACTTTGAACCTGTATTGTGTGTTATGACCTGTGGAGCAAGGGTTAGCGGGGAACCAGCTGGTCCATTCACACACAGCACAAAGCCCTCAGGCCCGAGCTAGCACACTGTGAAGATGTGTTAGACTGGTAAGAGAGAGTGAGAGAGAGAGAGAGTGAGAGAGAGAGAGACACAGAGAGAGAGAGAGAGAGAGAGAAAGTGAGAGGTACACAGACAAAAGGAAGTATACATAAGTTAGACTGTAGCCTAAGCAACATTTTCAGCCAAGCACTGTCCAATATCACATCAAAAGTATTTGTTTCTGTCTTTATAGAAAGGCTCATTTGATTAACAACTACTTCAAGGTGCACCCATTACTGACACAAGTATTGAACTGTGCACATACAGCTTGTATAATCTCCATAGAAAAGCAATAAAATAGGGCATTTTGGAGTAGCTGCACATGAGGTCACCATGCCCAGTGCCAAGTGTCAGCAAGAGGGGTATTAAGCCAATTAAATTGGACCTGTGAGCTCTGGAGTGACCAATGAATACCTTTGGGATGAGTTTAAGTGGTGTTTATGACCCACAAATAATCATCCAACATCAGTACCTGGCCTCACCAATGCTCTTGTGACTGAATGCAATCAAATTCTCACAGACGTGAATACACATATTTTAAAGTAATTTATGCATATTTTGTGCACTGTGACTCCACAAGGCTAAAATAACTAGCAAAAGAAGCAGTACACAAATAAGCATCATGCAAATTACAAGGCTGAAAGCCTAAATCATCCCACACTTCCCAAGTTTTAAATACATTTCAAATAGACTAATGGCTAATGTATGTTGTGACACTAACTAGGATTGTTCAGAAGAAGAGTTGATGTCATATTTCTGCTATATGGAAATGCTCTTTATTAAAAAACCAAACATAAAAGGCACATCAAAAATCGGCAGAACAGAGCAATGAACAAATGTCAAGACATTTAGTATGACAGCAGTATATCATACGTGTCAGAAACCACCTAAGAAAGCCTATTTTTAGCATTTAGTCTACATTAGCCTTGCAGCTCCACTGCAAACATCAGACAGAAGAAAAGAACTTTTCTGATCAACTGCATTTGTGGAAGGGGTACAATTGTATAAAATCTGATAGTGATTTTCAGTGTCACTTTAAATGGAATCAAAAGAGCAAATACTGTACAGCCAGTAACTTTTAAACTACTTTTCTTTGCTAACCATCTAATGTACAGCCTCATGTACAGTATATCTATTGTCCAGTATAAAGCTCACAGTGCACTTGCCCTATCTTACTGCTCCAGACCCACTCACCGCATCCTTCTCCAGTGACGCCCTCTCTTCAGCAGAGAATGCACTCTGAGTCTACACCTTCGTCTACTACGCAATACACCAGCGGCCTTCAACCACAGTGCAGCATCTGAGTCTGTGTGTGTGGTTTCCTCAGTCCTCTTTCATTCCCTCATTTCCTAATCTGATCTTTACCATCAGTAACTAAACTGGGAGAGCAGAGACTTTTCATTTGCAAGCTTATAATCTTATTAAGTCCTTTCTCTGGCAGTCATTCTCTCTCTCGCTCTCTCTCTCTCTCTCTCTCTCGCTCTCTCTCTCTCTCTCTCTCTCTCTCTCTCTCTCTCCCTTTCTCCCTCTCTCCCCCTCTCTCTCGCTCTCTGGAGGAATAAAAGAACAAGCGTCCACAATACTGGCAACCTCAGGACTGAAAGCATGTTTACTGTCTCTACATTCTTTAAAATAAAGGCACAAAAAGGGAACCATTTTTGGTACACTAAAGAGGCTTCATCTGTGGTTCATCTGTGGCATTGATTCTAAAAACGCTTTTCGGCAAATATATGATGACTTCAAACTACTTCAAACCAGAGCTGTCATATAATTAAAGAAGAATGTTTGCATTGCCCTAAATGGCCACCCATAGAAAAGAAAAATAAAATCTCCTCAATATCTCTATACTTTCTTCTAGTCAACAATGAGATCAGATGGAAAGACAGGATAGGAAGATAGGAAGAGATAGGAAGAGTCCTCTTAAGTTTTAGTACAGATCTCAATGAAGTTACATATTGTCCTCAGATTTGCCAAGATAATAACATTCATGTTTATCTGTAACTGAACTAAAGACAAGAACTTCTCCATTTTTATGCCATGAGAAACTATCCTAATTTTTACTTGAGCCAGCAGTGTCTCACATCCCCTTTTTGTCTAAACTATTAGAATCATCATCAAGCTACCTGAGCCGTAAGACAGCAACGTTTGAACAATTTTCCTCCAAGCAAAATACATTAAATTCATCAGTGATTTAGTGAGGATAGCACGCTCACATAAGCAGTTCAGCTACTGTGTCATGTGGGGTCACCGCTCAAATCGCAGTATTAGTCTCAGCTTTGTTCACTCAACCCAAACTAAACCATCAGCATCCTGAAATAAACACATCATCCTCGGCTACAGAACTAGCCTCAAACACAAATCACAGATACTGTGTGTCTAAGGCACCCAGTACTTCACAGAACATCTATCGTCTATACCAGTATGTGTTGCAAAACAATACTGATTTTTAGTTTTAGGTAATAGTAAATAACAAAAATGTATTTGTAATGTGTGTAATTTCTGGGTGCTTCAGATAGTTTTTACAGAACTGTTAATAATAAATAAAACCTAAATAAATAGTGTCCATTTCTGGAAATTTTGTTATTATGTGTTTAACGTTTGCAATACTGTGTAAGATTACCTGTGATATCATTTTAAGTGAACAAAACAGAACAAACAGTCCAATCAAAGCAAGATGTCAGGTTTGTAAGGCATGGCCTCATTAACTTTATTAAAACAATGTTACTTATTATCTGATACAGTGAAACAATGGGGTTCAAAAGTCTGAGACCACTACTGAAAATGCTTCTACTTTGCGTTCTTTTATAACTGAATGCAAAGTTTTGCATTACAAATTGCATTATCAGCATAGCAATTTGAGTGAAAAGTAGAATCTTTGAAATTTGAACATGAAGTTTTTAGTATTTGGTATGTCCCCTCTTTTGCTTTAATGACAGTATGCACTCAATCTGGTATAGACTCCATAAGTGTGTACAAAAGCCTCTGATGAGTAGATCAAATGCACTTGAGAGTTCTCTTGAGAGAAAAAAATTGTGAGTAAATACATTCCACACTTAGAGAGGAGATGTTCTGTCAGAATAAGTGGATATTTCACGTCTCCCACTCTCCTGACTAAGCCTGATCCAAGATCCAGTTAGTCATAACAGTTAGGCTCATTAACGTGAGTCGGTGTTCAAAATCACTCACATCACATTAGAGTCACTGTGATGCTCCCCTATCACATCATATCCACATAATCACTGAATACAGGCATAAACGCACTGGATTGGTTTAGTATGGGCATCCAGTGCAGCTCAAAAAAGAGCATTCTGCCCCCTGCTGGTTATGAGAAATACAACACAGGTCAAGCTACATGCTTAACAGCACAGACATGTAGAAATCTCACTGTATAGCAATGTCAAATGCATAATAAAGGCACAAGCTACAGCACAATTTACATAACTCACTACATAACTTTCAGGCAGGATGTTGATAGGAATCCAGTATACACTGCTCTAAGATTCCAAATCAGTTTGTTTATGATATCTAGGACATAAATAACTAAAACGTTCCAATAATATTCAGAAACCACAGCACTTTGATAGGCCATTAGCTTGTCCTGAAAGTATAAAAGCTCCTAAGTTATGCTTCAGGGCATTTTTTGGCTCCTGACTGACTGCCGAGGAAAAAAAGGCACATACTTGGTCCTGGTCCTGCAGCCGACATCCTGCTGGTCCCGTATGAGAGCGGCGAGCTGTTTCCTGAGTGCAGTGTCTTTGCCATGAGCCTGCTTAATGAACGGGTGCTCCAACAGATGGGTCACCGATGGACGTGCCTCGAAATCTTTTATCAAACACCTGCACAATGAGAGTAAGAGCAAAGACAGACATTATAAAAAAATACTATAGAAGAGTGTGTTAACTCTTGAAACTAAACAATAAACAATGTCAAAATAGGTCCTTTGCATATTTGAAAAAGCTTTCATTAGGTAAAAACGTGTTTAGGGTTGTGGTAAGTCACCTGAACATCCTCCTATGGCCCGTCTCAAATCTAAACTGTAGCAGGTTAGTGGTTCACAGAAAAACAGACACTCTCTCCACCATAGAAACCAATACAAACAGTCTTATCCTCCCTCCACAGCTTTGTTTTTGTTATGATACAGGCAGCACTGGGTTCTGTTGGCTTACTGACCATCCTAGTGTCTGAAAGGACAACTTCATGTCTGCATGCACTGCACCAGATAACCCCGATCTCATTATCTCTCAGAAAGCTGTCATTTTTAGCATTATTACTTGCACAAATTACGTTATACATATACAGTTAATAACATGTTCTTCTCATGTCTATGTACAGTATTACTTGGTATACATGGTTTACTACCATCTATGCCAATGTACAGTATCACTGGGTATGCAATGTTTACTACCATTCATGTCTATGTACAGTGCCCCTTGACAGGCAGTATTCACTAACATTAATGCCTATGTACTGTATCCATCGATATGCAGTATTCACTACAGTTCATGATTATGTGCAGTACCCCACTGATATGTAGTATTCATTATCATTCACGTCTATGTACAGCATTACTTGGTATGTAGTATTCACTACCATTCATGTCTATGTTTAGCATCATTCTCTGCAGTTTTGCAGTATTCACTACCATCTGTGTCTATGTAAAGTACCATACCATTTTCAAAATGTCTGCATAATTCAAATTGTAAATTGTAAACAAACTCAATCAAAACAAAAGTGGTTTGATGTGAAATTCTCCATTCTAGAGAAACTTAACAAGTCATAATTGTTCACAACAGAAGTGCTATGAAGCAGACATGTGAGACATTTAACACTTCTAAAAGCTACCTCACAGAAAAACTTTACATACTTTACATTTTTTTATCATTTATCATATTATCATTGTTTTACCATTACCAGTATTACATATAAAATGCAAAAGGCACATGTGGGTTCAGTGGTCATTTATGGTATTAAATAAAATAGCAGAAATAGAAATATAAAAAAAGAACTAAAGAATAAAAAACAACTAACAAATCATCATTTCACATCAAACCACTATTATTTTTTTATTATTTTGTTAACAGAAATGTTCTGAAACAGTTCTGCAGAAATTTAGAAACTGTGTGCCATTCCCCTTTAAGAGGACATAAATAGCAGGAGAGTGGCAAATCATTTAGTGTAACAAGTACATATAACATGAATAGGACATATTAAGGACAATAGCTCCTTTGCAGAGCCAACATCTTTAGCAAGTTCATTCTATTACACAGAAAAAGTCCAATGACAGTACAATATCTGAGACACATTTCAAGCTCAATGAATAGGTAAGCATATGACAACAGAGCAAGCAGCATTGGGCTAAGACAAACAACAGGTATCTTAATGACACTATCCTAATCTACACTGAAATTCACCCTGTCTGCCTATCACCTCTGCCATTCTGCAGACAGCCGTTCTAGAAGCCATTAGAATCAGAACATTACGCCAAAGCTTTCGCCATTAGCGCTGTGCATGGCTGGGCTCCTAACAGCAGGGCCATGCTGATACGAAAGAGAAAGCAATTGTGCTGCACAATTACGGACACTGCTGATGCATTTATTAGCGAGAGAACAGCAGTACGCTTTCATTCAATTAGGAGAGGGAGGTGTCCAATAAACAGCCTGCACCACCTGATAACATTGTCTGCCCTCCTCTGACTAAAGCACCACTGTTTCACTCACACATTGTCTGGATTTATTCAAAAGAATTATTTCTGACCTGATAGTCCTCTAATCCCCATTTTTATGTCATTTATGTCTTTAGATATTGAGGGTGCCATTTATAAAAAGCCTCTTTGCAGTGTAAAATTGCATTTCATGTAACAGACCACAGCAGGCAGCTGTCGAGCAGTTTGCACGCTAAAGGATATGCTGGAATGCTTTTCTGGCCACTGCTGAACATTTAGCCTTTTTCTGCTGGTGCATGGTGGGATGTGCTGAGAGTTCTTAATTCACCCAATTAACAACCTACAGGGATTTTGTGTTGCGCATACAATTTACACTTCTGAATTGTATGTTTGGTTGGTGTCAATATCAACATTTTTATTGTGTTTTATTTGTTTTTTATTGTTTGAGGTATGACATTTGTGTGGGTTTATATACAAAGTCAGACACAAATCATTTTTCCAACCTCTCTTTTTCCCCACAGAATTAAACATACTGTGAGTTGTATTCTATCTTTAAGACTGATATGGAAATGATATCTTATTCTAAAAGCAATCTGGACTGAAACACTTCTCATAACATCAAAGTGAACAGGCAAGACTAAAGCACTGTAGGCTGAAAAGGTAGATATATTTAAACATGTTGGTTTTTGTGACATCACAAAACCAAGGAATTCAAACCAGGCTGTTTTGTTTTTATTTGACTGGAGAGTGAATGGAACACTTTGAAGCTGTAACACTGTTTACATCCTACATCAAACTCTTATTTTAAATAAGGAAAATGCATTTTCAGTGATATGGCCCCTTTGAAAAGGAGAACGAAAATGAGACATTTTGGAGTATTGAGATATCTTACAGGAAAATATAAAGAGAAGGCACGTCGGTTTTCTTATGTTTGTTAGGGATCATAAACCTGGTAAGGAGCAATGAAAAGCCCAAATTGCAATACTACAAATTATTAATATGACCCAGTCTCGGCTTTTAATTCATCAGGGCTGTCTGATAGACCTGCCTCACTGACAAATTCACAACTAACACAAATAAATGAGCCAATTTCGGACTCCTGCTGTGCACACAAGCCTTTTCTGAAGATTTTCAGTTCCAGCAATAATATAATAATTGCAGCCTTTCAATTTCTTTGTCTCTCTCTCTCTATCACACACACACACACACACACACACACACACACACACAAATAGAGAGCTACAGCAAGCATTATTCTCCACACACAAGCTCACAGTTATTGAATTTCTCCTTTTTATTTACCATTTTCCTCAACAGCAAACACTGGCCGGAATTAGACCATAAATTTGGTGAGGTCACTGTGGATGTAAGCTGGCAGTGCATATTTTGCACATACAGAAATAGTCATATTTCCTATTGCCATGATTCAGAATGAAGAACAGTAAAACATTTCAACCATGGAAAAGGCTTACATTATAACTTTGCTTCATCAGCATACAGTGATATTAATAATAGAAGGAGACGTCAACGAGAAACGTGCTACACATTAAAGGACACTCTAAGAACAAAATGTACATTCAGTAAAAACTAGAGCGAATGTTTTTTCCCTGTAAGGAAGTATAAAATACTGTGCATGTGCACAGTAAATCTACATATTAATAAGTAACGCGCTCCATTTGAATGATAACTTTTATGCACATGAATGCTACTCAACAATTTATGAACATTTATGCAATAAATATATAGATGGGATACATTTCCATGACTTATATCACAGTGGATACACTGTTGAGTTTTAAGAATTGTCTAAAAATTGGCCTTTTGTAACTGTGGATGAGCTTTTACAAGCAAATGTACAAATGTACAATGGACACAACAAACCTAAACATTCAAAACACATGAGAAACTTAGTCTAGTCACCTCTAACACCACAAAAACATTAGAAAGGTGCATACCAGCCATGGGAAAAAAACAGTACTTACTGAGCAATGAAGTGGCTGAAACTTCTGCACCACTGATCCGGATGACGGAGTGTAGGAGATGGGTTTCTGTGTTCAAAGCAAAAAAAAGAATAAGGTCAGAACAGATTCAACATGAACACAATGAGGCTACAGTCTAGGGAACATATAGCATCTAGCAGAGATACTGTTCAAGACTTAAAACTACAAGATACACTATGTGTCCAAAAATTTGTAGACACCTGCTCATCCAATGTTTCTTCTGAAATCATAGGAATTAACAGGGAGCTTGTTCCCCTTTGTTGCAGTAACAGCCTCTTTTGAGAACATTTTATACTAGATGTTGGAACATTGCTGTGAGGATTTGATTGCATTCAGCCTTCACAGGAGCATTAATGAGGTCAGGCACTGACGGTGGACGATTAGCTCTGGATCACAAACACCACTCCAATGTATCCCAAAGGTACTGGATG
This sequence comes from Colossoma macropomum, assembly GCF_904425465.1. Lineage (NCBI taxonomy): Eukaryota > Metazoa > Chordata > Actinopteri > Characiformes > Serrasalmidae > Colossoma > Colossoma macropomum. The sequence goes on along the minus strand of NW_023494784.1, from coordinate 26,830,683 downwards.
GTGCACCGTTTCACGACTCCACAACCTAATGTTTCGGAGGGGTACTTTATACCCCTCTAGTTGATGCAGTGGCGTTTAGTATGATGACCTTAGCTTCATGTGTCCTATTCCAACAGTAATGCCTTTCTGTAGATTGTATAAGCTGCGAGTGCCCAACTGAATGCCTGTGTCAGCAATGGGTTCACCTTAAAGTAGCTGAACTAGAAGGGATGCCTGGATACTTTTAAACATACAATGGCTATGTTTACATGCAAAGATTTTTGCCAATCCAATTTAATACAATCGGATTACAGATTCAGACTGAGGTGTTTATATGCACACTCTGTTCAACAATTGGATGGAAAATCTTCGTTTACATGAGCACTACAAGTAATCCGATGCAAAATGACGCGCATGCGTGGAGTAGCGCTTAGAGTAAACGTTACCATGACAGCGATCATCACGTGAGGTCCAGTCCGCGTGAGATGAGTTTCCAGTTGACGCGCTGGTGTTTTAATTGCTTTCAAATGAGGTCAGATTCAGGAAAACGTGCTTCACATGTACTTATAAAGGAAGCGGCGAGAGGAAGACGTCGTGTTCTGAGACTCATAAACTGGACGTCCGTCCCACCGCCGCCTTTTAAAGATCAGAGCATAAACTTCGTCTCCTCTGCAGACCAGTTTCTGCTCCGCCATGTTGAACGGTATAAACGTTCGCCATGACGCGACGCACATGCGTAGAACATGCTTACACATTCCGATTGGGATGTAATCGGATTCAGGCGTTTACATGGCTATTATTCTTCTATTTAACGGATTATTTAGAGGTTTACCCACCTCGTTCAATCGGATAGAAATTGTATTCCGAATGGCCTCAATCGGGCTAGACTATTCCGATTGAGGTGTTTACATGGACGTGTTCTATTCCGATTGAGCTATTAGTCGGATTATTAACGGATTATCAGGCTGCATGCTTTACATGTACAGACAGAATGAGAATTGCAGGTTTGTGGTTGAATAGTGATCAAAAATTGGAGACCAAAAAAATGAAATCGCTTACACAGCATTTTCATATGACTCATTAAGGTGTTGGTAACTAGCAAGAGAATGAGAGAGCAGTGGAGCAGCAGCAGGGTAAGTTAACTCAGACACGCTTACCTACACTGCTAATTGTTCTGTGCTTGCCAAGACTTAATACCTTAAATCTGGAAATATGTTTATATGTTATTCAATGGCAATGGCCTAACATGCTTCACTTACCAGAAAATGAAAGGACACTTAGATTTTCACTGCCCAAACTTAGGTGATCCCAGCATTTTAGAAAATTATTATCTTTCTGTTTTCACTGTCTTTCAGTCACTTGTTGTCGTGCACCTGTGCCTGACTTAGGACTTGGACATCCAGTTTTCCTTCAGTTTTCTCTGCTCTCCTCACCCTGTTATTGGGTATAGTTTTGTTTCATTCATAAATCTTTTCTCTCTGATGTTCAAACAGCATAACCTTTTTTGTTCTTCAGTGGGCCGGTGTCATCTCTCTCACTCTCTGTCTCTCTGTTCAGTTGTCAATACATTTTGGTGGAGATTTCACTGCAGTCCTGGTTGTGATTTCGGTTTTAAGATGTATGCTCTGAGATTAAGGACTAGTTTTAAATTAAATATGGGTTTGCCTACCTATTTCAAGATCATACTCCACTAGTATTAACTATTTGACTTCAACAGCAAATGTATTTTCTTCTTCCTTGGCCTTCAATTTTTCAGTGTGCTAAAATTAAGAATGCAAAAAAAATAAGAATTATTTGCTAATATTCAGTGTATTTCATTTATTACTGTGCTGTAATAAATCTCATCTCAAGCAATTTGATCTACAAAATAACATTTTCTACTTATTTCAAACTTTTGATAACTTATCAGAGCCTATTCAATTCTGGACTCGAACCAACTTAAGTAAGTAAAATTATCTTGCTGCATGGACCGATAATGTCATTAGTATTAAGTCATTTTCTCAAACTCAGTGTTTATTTCTTGTGTTTTACCTAATCTTTTTTGCAATAACAAGTTAGGGCAGGAGTGGCTGGTATAAATGGGCTAAGAGGGCTCAGCTTTTCCACTCTTAAGGCTTAAGTCTTAAAGAAAAATAGCCATTAAAATGACTTTAATTTTGTCTCCACTTTGGTTTATTTCCTGATAACAAAAGATTTAAAGCTGATTATTTTTGGTCTCATGTGGACCAAAGAACAACACTACTAGCAAAAGATCATAAAAAAATATGAACTTCCTAAGATGGGGCTGATTCACATATAGCCCAAGCCTGCCTGTGATTCTCTAGATTCGCTACCCATTTGAGCAAGTTCTTTTAAGCTCATGCTACCTAGCTTCACCATCCTGCATTCTGCAGTCAGTACTAGTAGGGGCAGATGGGTTCAGTTCTAAAATCTGATTGGATCAGACATGCACAAAAGGTTGTAAAACACTGCACATACACACATGAATCGGACCTTTTTAATTTTGTTCATAATGAAAGTCAGATACAATCAAATGATGAGTATGTCACTACATGGCAGTGCGGAGACATATTAATTTGCTTCATAAAAAATTTCATTCATCTTTTTATCCAATTTCCACCACTGCAACAATGCTAATTTCTTATAGCGCTCTTATGGGATTTGCAGTATTATGTTAGCGCCAAGTTAACGATGATGCTATAGCAGCAAACATTCGGGTAAGATATTTTTTACTTGGTATATTGCTGTTGTGCTAAGTCTTTCAGTAATGATTTGAATTTAAAGCATGTTGCAGATAATAAAAAGGATTGGCTCAAACAACATTTTACCACAGCAACCACCTAGCAACACCCTAGCAACTACCTGCAATAGCACAGCAACCACCTAGCAAGACCCTAGCAACCACCTGGGATACCCACTTATCCACACCTTTGCAACCGCTTAAAAACCATAGTAACCATTCGGCAACACCTTAGCAACCCCCTAGCAACTACTCAAGTGGCATAATAACTCTGCATTTTCTTCAGGAATTACACTATATATTTTTTAGCTTTTCTGTCCAACATTATGACCAACCATGACTGGTTGAGGGCAAGAAATGTAGAATAAAGTTTGGCAGAAAGTAGCTAGCTAACACACGTCTATCAAAATATTCCACTGAGTAAAAAATGCTTTTTATGCAAGTAGCAACAATTTCAGCTTTGATTTTTTACTGTAATGTAATTTCTATTGCTTGCCCTTAACACAGCCTTTCTCACCCATATGCTGATAAGACAAGCTCTTCCTCTGACACTACATTAATTACATTATTAACTCCTTACTACTCACAGAGCTTTTGGCAGGTCCAAATTAAGTTAAATTAATAACATCTGAGGCATTTTGCATTCTCTATTTAGTTAGTGAATAACATGCCTCAGGATATGGACGTTTAAAAGGGAGCTTCCTCTGATAACATATTCCAAGTTTCTATTTTCATCAGGATTCACACCCAGCAAGCTGAGTAGAAAGATTCTAGAAGTAGATCAGTGAGTGTTGAAGTAGTAGAGGCTGAATTTGGGTGCAGGCCAGGGCTGAGCCGGTCTGCTGGAAGATGACAAACGAGCCGAGGCTAAAAGCGTCTGTCAGGCGGCATCTGCCACGGTGAGGCCGAGTTATGAGAGCAAGTAATTCTCCTGTCAACAGCCTTGGCTTAGGTCCATTCATTAGGAGACAAACACCCACCCACCAGCAGTGGCAAACAAGGTACTGGCCCTGCTGGATGCCGCTGTTTCATTCAAATTCCTCCAGAACTGGAAATCTAAAGACTGGCGTTTCAAGCCAGACTGATTATGACTACGTATTGGAGACACCTCTCAAAAGCAAAGCAAAGCAAAGCAGACAAGAGCCAGGGCTAAAACGCTGGAGGAAGTTCAAGCACCCAAAAAACTTTCATCTGGGACAGATTGGCCCTCCATGACATATTACCAGATTCAATTTCATCATTTAATTGCTTAATTGCCAGACGGATATCAAATCCTTTATTTTTCACCCTCCCTTTCCCCCCAGATATTCCTTTTATTCAGTAACTCTTAATCGCCGTACTTTAGTGCTGATTGAAGTCTCAACCACGAGACAAAGTCCAAGGTGCAGTACAGGTTTAAGGACAGACACACTACTTAAAAACACATCCCCTCTCTCTCTTTCATCATAAACTATCAGCGGGAACAAAGCAGCCAGGCACATAAACCAAACCCCTGTTAAGCACTGTTTTCTTTTTTTTTCTCGCCGGTAATCTGTCATTCTCGGCTGCTCTAAGTCACTCCGTTCTTTGATAGAAATTCAGACAGACAGTCCTCTCTGAAGAGCAGATCAAAGGAAAATAACTGACTCCTTCAGTGCTAACTATAATGCGAGCCCGCAGCTACGCTCTCGCCTTGATGTTGAGGCGAGCTGCTTCTACATAACAAAGTGAAGGCAGCATGGCTGATGGCGCTGAGGAGCTCATTGTGCTGGGTAGAGTCTGCCGCCATCTCTCCCCCTCGCCATGTGTTTGTGAAGGGCACAGAGACAGCATGTAAACAGCAGAGGTTTATTCTAATGGAGGTGCGGAGCAGCTAAACGCATGTCAGAGAGCACAGTGCCAAACGCACACGCTGTCAGCAATGGGCTCAGAACATCGCTTAGTTACGCCTAGGATGACAAGCCGGAGACATATACACACACACACACACACACACACACACACACACACGCACGCACACACACACACACACACACACACACACACAAACAAACACACAGGCACATGCGCGTGCATGCGCACACACACACAAATTTGTTTTCCTACTGTTGTAGGTTATGCAACTGCCTTCTGTATTACTGAAGCTAAATAATGATACACCTACAACAAACTCAGCCCACCACAATCTCAGGAACCGGAGGGAAGCCACAATGTCGCTGACAGAAAGAAAATCATTTTTTTATATTTTAATATAAGTTGAAAATCACCATTTACATTACAGGCTTCATGAAGGACAGACCAATAGAAATGCTCCAAAACTGCTCTGAATAAAAGTGGGTTACATAAACTAACATTAAGAGTTGAAGATGTTTGGTCTTTTCACTTTTCACAAATAAAAGTTTAGTTTTTGTATTCAAAAATGCCCCAACAACATCAAAAAGTTCATGTTTGTTCACATTTGGTCCCACAAAGAGCTAAGCACACACAGACACACCCACACAGACACACCCATTATTGTATAACAACCATTATTTTACTACTGTATTATCATTGGGGTATTGCCATTAGGGCTGAGTGTAGTTCAAAAATGTTCAGTACTGAAGTATAGATATGTGTGTGTGTGTGTGTGTGTGTGTGTGTGTGTGTGTGTGTGTGTGTGTGTGTGCAGGCCTATTTGCTTTTATTCCTATGGGTCAGTTTTATAGACATGGATTAAGCCTAATCTTGGACCAACTCTAATGTCAGTGGTGTTTCATCATTAAAAATCCCCTTTAGACTAAATGAGATTTTCTTAATGGTGAAACACCATGGAAACTAAGAATTTTCTAAGACTAAACCCTACACCTAACGCTAACCTCAGCACCCAAAAGATTTGAACCCTTCAATTTATAATCTAAAGCTTTTAAAAAGCACTTCACAAAGTCAGGACCATTTTATTGGACCTGAATTCGTATATTAACTAAGCCTGTCACAATTATTATGTAATCACATGATCCGCTGATCGCAATGATTTTCCACAGCCATTAGATTTCAGTCATATTATGCTGCAACAAACAAAATGAATTGAGTGCATTGGGTTGAGGCAAATACATGTAAATGAAACAAAGCAGTAAACACATTCAGTGACATATCATGGAACATATGAAAACAAAAAACTTACTTGGTGCTTTAACATGCTTCAAGGGCAGCACTGATAATGTTTATTTGTTATCTAGATAGCAACCAATTGAACATTATCAGTGCTAACTTTTTTAGCACATATGTTGGCAGAATGATTGTTTTTGCTTATATTATTACTCTCGTGAAGATCAGCTTTGATTATCTCTACATATAACTGTGTAAAAGAAGACATTTGTGTAAGTGTGTGTACACAACAGTGTTTGCACAATATTGATTTGACAGGACAAATACTGTTAGCTAGTAAGTAAATATAAGTAGCAAGTACGATGGATAATCAGCCAGTTAGACCACTTTAGGCTTGTAATTTAATAACTGCAAATGTTTAACCGCAGCAATTAATCGTCAACTAAAATTTTAAGATTGTAGTAGCCCTAATATCACCACTGTATTTCTCAGATTTTCAAGGTTAAGATATTTTTGTATGAAAATGTACATACACACAAATGCGTTTTCCTATTTTGTGAGGTATTCCTACTGGGATACTCCTACAGCATTATTGTAGTTAAATACTGTTCTGCCTACAATAATCCTAAATCTTAATTTAACATCCATAACCAAAAGAAAATCTTTTCTCTATTCATTTTCTTAAAAAATAAACTGTATTTTGGAGGGGGCTGGCATTACAAGAACCAGACAAAAAGTGTCCACAACATCAAATTATTTGTTTCCTATCATCTGGGGACATTTGGTTCTCACAAAGAGCTACATATATGGCCACACTCCCAGTTTTTATATTTGAGCTATTTCACTAACACACACAGATAAGCATTAAAGCAATAACATGCATGCACTCTCAGTATGACTGAAAGACACAAACACAGAGCAAAGCTGCCTTTAAAAGCCCCTTTTTACTTAATAGTGTTTTGGGTATTATGAGTCAGTGTGCTTTTACTGCTGGCATAAGCAGTGACTTATTGTACATGATGATGGTTGCATTATAAGTGCCCTGCTGGCCTCAGACAGGCAAAAGACACACACAGATAGAGACTTCCCCTGCTCATCGCCCACTGGAAATTCACCTCATCCATCATAAAGAGGCCTGCCCACACACACCCATCCCCACACAAACACAGCCTCTCTCTCTATCAGTCTGCAAACTCAAGGTTGATGCATGCATAAAACATTTATATATAGACAATTTCATGACAATTCGTTAAACAGCCACAAAAAGCGCTTTTAGACTTACAGTAAAACTGTCAGGCATAAAAGACATCCATCTTCAACAAGGAAATGAAATAACACATTAAGTATTTAAACTCATCAACCTTAGAAACATTATGGAAAACAATGACAGCAACTAGCTGGGGACAAAAAAGCCAGATAGACATACAAACATGACTCACACTGAAAATCTAACGCCGTCCTGGGCTGTGTATGATAGATGGGCCAGCAGACATTTTGTCAATAGTAATCTGCCACATACAAAAGGCCCTGCAATTTTTCTGAACCACCAAGCAACCGTAGCGGCTCCTCAGCGATTATTTCTGAGAAAAGCAGTCAAAGTCACGGTTCAAACCGTGAGCAGCTCGCACGCTAAAAATAGATTTGAGGCTGTTGCTCAGTGGGACAGCACAAGCAAGAGGACTGTGTTCCATTCTGTGCAGCTATTAGTGCTTGTATCAGTCCACCTAATGACTAACTAGTAAGCTAGCAATGATTAATCCTTATTCTCTTTTCTAGAATTTTACTGTATTATTGGTACTACTGAATTATCTTTCAAGTAATTACACATCTCCTGTTAGACCAGTCTGTCTGAATATCTGTTTGGTTTTTTGGTTATTTATTATCTGGTACACTGTTTCTCTCTTATGGCCCTGGACTCACAATGTAAATTAATCATCTGTTCAGCATAAATACAATTGTTTTATCCTCATGAAGGGCTTGGAAATTAGGTGTTAAGTTTTGCCAGGTGTGTTGCAGCAGGTACAAACACTACAATACGCAATACAAGAGTACTAGGACTGGAAATATTGGTCTAGTATACTTCAGATATCTGACTAAGACTAGGGGTCAATATTACATTTTTATGGTTGGGTAGGTTACAGCATGGAGAGTGTAATTAACATTTAAATCCCCATCAGAAATATCACAGTATTGTCTCAGTTGGCAGTAATTAATTCTGCAGTTAACGGTTTTTACAGCTTTGGTCTTTTATTCGCCCCATTACTCTCATCTCCGATAACTTCGACTCTTGCATTGCGTGATATATCAAAGGGGAAGCGTTACGTTTATGTCTACCGACAACACAGAGGGGAAGGGATGAGGCACATCTTTCAAAGCTGCATATTTCTGCCAGATATGAAGAGGCTATGCTTAGTGAGGAAGAAATGAAAATATGAATGCAAATAGGGCAAGAAAACCCTCCATGCTAGAACATGAGCTGCGAGCTCTACTGGGTGAGCAACTGATAAACATGTGGATTAGTTCCAGAATCCTTTACATCATAAACAACTCTGGCTTTGAAGCTTTGATGGCAAATATGCACCGCTCTTACAAGCTGTGGATGTACACTGTATGCACAAGTGCTTTCCTGCCATGTCTGTTAATGAGCAATCTCTCACACTTCGGGGGGCAACCCTTTATAAAATTTTTAAAAATCTATAGTAACAGGACTACAGTATACTATAACTACAGGAATCAAAAAGTGAGTTCTACAATACTGCATAATACTTAGATAGGTTAGTATTCCCACAGCACTATTTTATAGTAATATATATATTCTACCAGGGTTCGGCAACCCAAATGTTAGAAAGAGCCATTTTGTCAAGTTCCAACAAAAAATAAACCACATGGGAGCCACGTTCCATTTTATTGAAGTAACGTTTCACCATCTCGGCTGTAAATATGTCTCAGTATGTGCTAATGTCCTAGTATAGGCTAAAAATATAAACCAAAACGCTGACTTACTTTGCTTCTGCAGGAAGCTTTTCCTCAAGTTCCTTGTAAAATGTCTCTCAACGTTCGACTTTTTATGAAGCTGAAGTCAGCTTCTCATTCACCAGCTTCTTGTTCGAGTTTTCCCGTTCCACCTTAAATTGTGCCTCAGGCGCCAGAATGTAGCTAACTATGTAGCTGACCGCTGCACCAGTTAAGGTGGAACGTTAACATTCGAACAAGAAGCTGGTGAATGAGAAGCTGACTTCAGTCTCGCGACTTTTTAGTGTTTGACAGTTTCTTGTTGCATGTTAAACGTCTCAGGAAACCAGCTGGAGTGCTTATAAATGCAAATAAGTCCATTATTCTCCAAATTATTGATGTTTGTCTTAAAGCTTTCTCTTTGCCGTTTCGTTAGCTACTAGCTAGGTGAGACTGTTGTCTGTGTCGCCGTGTGACCAGCACTCTGAGCGCCGATCTTTAGGGTGAAAGGGTGAATAAACAGTTATACATTAACTCCAGCGTTTAGGAACATTTGTTGTTAAAACTGTGTTATAACGGTGTGTTAGAACGATCTGCAGAGCTTTATTGTACTGCAAAGGAGGATTATTTTAATTTTACCTAAAAATCTAATTCTGGGCAGTAAAAGAGCCGCATATGGCTCTGGAGCCGAGTGTTGCCGACCCCTGTACTATACTATATAATGATATACTAAGTACATACTATAATCTATTATAGAGTAAATAGTATAATAAATTACAGCAATTATCTGAATTCATTATAAGATTATTATAGAAATCCTGTAGTATTACTGTAGATGATTTTCATAAGGGAATGTCCAAAGGTGGGTAGTTAGTTACATTTACATGGTTACATGTACTTTAGTAAAATTCTCATGGATTTGTACTTCTCCCATTATGCTTCTCTGGGTTTGTAGTCTGTTGAATGCAGCACTTGGACTGCTTTGCTTTTGTTGACATCTTATTTTGGAGTTTTAGCATTTTGTTTCAGGCCACAAAGGTTCCAAAAGTATAGCACCTAACAAGCTTCAGTTCCTGTGCTGACAGATGCTGGATGTACCAAGAAGAATCACCACAGTTCTGAAGAGTACGCAGTATAAGTAGTTCTTTGACCTGGTCACACCTACACAAGTTTTTTCTAGATTATTTCTACAACAACTTAAGTCATTATTTCATTCAACAACAGCTTTACTTGAATATGGGCTTAGGGAACTCTACCCATCTCTCCAAATGTCTAACAATGTCACTGGGGCATGCTCTATAACCTGTGCCAATGCAGTGTGATCTTTGACAAAACGGTTAGCCTGACAGCCAAAAAAACAAAGTCATCCAGTTCAGGGGTGCAGTGATCCAGAGAGGCCCATCTCATATTAATATAAATGATTTTGATGCTAGTTGTACAGTATAACATGGGATATTAATAGGGTATCGATAACAAAGGCATTAGTTATCTACATGCATGAGTTTTTTTTTTTAGAGATTATATTCAGCCAAACTGTAACCTTGTTTTGAACGGCTGTACACAGTCACAGATGTCCTTCATTATGAGCTGAACATCTCCCACTGACACACTGAAGTCTCCACACGCCCCCTCATAATCTCAGCGTCGGAGGGCAGCCTGACGAGGGAGTGTGTGCGGCCGCCGACAGATGACATGTTAACAGAATCATTTCACGCTTCAGCGCGCACACACACACACTGATTTATTCACACTCCGCCCTGCTAAAGGTCCCTATTCTACTGATTTATGTGTCCCAGCCCATATATCTATTTTCATTTCAGTAAGAATGAAGAAAAGAGAAAGAGGAAAGAAGGGAGAGGGAGAGTAGCAAGTAGCATATCACCTTAAACAATGTTATGATGGTCTGAAGACTATTCATGGCTATAAAATCAATGCAATACAAATCTTACACTGATGACCAGCAGCGAATGGTATCGTATAATCATATCTTCTTCCTCTGAAGGAAATTATTTGATTACTGAATACTTCGATACTGAAAGCATACATCTACAGTTTAGATACAAACAGACTTTAGCCCATTAAACTCTAGGATTATTATTCATTTATTAATATTATGACTTCTAATTCAGTAACTACTATGAATTACTTGGTCTCTACTATAAATTATTCATTATGTACTACGAAATATTCATAACTATGTATTACTCTGTAACCACTATGAATTATTCAGTAATCACTATGAATTAGTCAGTAACTACTATGAATTTTTCAACAACTTACAAATTATTCAGTCACTACCATGAATCAGTCATGAGTTCAGCAAATACAATGAATTGCTCGGTAACGTCTACGATTTACTTAGTAATTATGAGTAATGAGTTCTTAGATAACTACTATGAAATATTCAGTAACTACTATGAGACTAAAATGTAAGTTATGAAAGGACGGAACTGAAGTGTGAATCCACATATGTATATTCTGCACTCATGTTGCAGATTTCATAGTGTATGCGGACTAAATCAGAACACACACAGACATAACACAGTGATTAGCTCATCAGTGCTGGGTACACTGAAATCTGTGCTATTCAGGCAAACCAAGGCCACCAGGACATCTGCTGCAACATCAGCGATTTAATGAAGAATTCTTTTTAGAACTGCTATAGTGTCCTTAATGCTGGGCAGCGCACATGTTTTTTACTGTTCTTCAGACCTAAGGCCTGTGTAACGTTAGCAACACACTAGCCGCTAACAGCCTACCTCTCCTGTGGGCTTGGTGAGGGGCAGATAACATTGTGCTGGGAGCCAGAGTGTCAGCCTCATCTCAATGAGAAAGGAGAAGGCTAATCACACATGCAAATTGCAATCAGAGGGCACAGCCACACTGCATTGTGGGAGATAATGGTGTGATTGTACTGATGACAGAAGGTCAAACGCTTCCACCATCAAAGCACTCAAATAATCGTTAATCAGAATACCATGTCGGGACAGATTACCTGATTATGTTGGGAAAAAAGCGTAAAAATGTCAAGCTGAATGTACTTCATTGAGATTTAATCACGGGATGCAAAAGTGGAATTTTGACAAGGAAAACCTTCAGTGTGGCAAAGAAGACAGCTAAGAAAAATCCAACACAGTGAAATCTCCTTTGGAGCCGAACGAGACATTTGAATAGCTTTCTTCAAAACACATTGTTCCTCGTTATTATGAACAAGAACAGCTTTTATGATATCAATGGAGCATTTTTGTGATAGACAGCAGTGTTTCCCTCTCAGCACAGTGGAATCCTCTGCTCTCCTCAGGGTGCATTATTCTTCTCAAAGCAGAGAGGGCAAGCTTGAGGAGAAGAGGCCTGTCTATCTTCCTTTCTTTTCTCTCTCTCTCTCTGCTAAAATCTACACAGCTTTCAATCTACCACACTCTCTCGCTCTTTTTCTATTCCTGTATTCTCCTCAGTGTCCCCCTCTACACTTTTCTCTCTGTCTTTAGAGTGTGCATGTGGTGCCCTCTGGTGTCTCACCGTGGTATTTTGAACAGAGCTTTTACAGGATGCATCTCAGCGAGCGGTGGATCTCCATCAGCCAGCTCTATAGCAGTGATACCCAGAGACCACACATCACAGCGGGCGTCATATGAGTAGTCAAACTGCTGCTCACACGCTATCACCTGCAGACAAGCACAGAGACACATAGAACAGTTCCATAAACAGACCTCCATTCATATCCTCAGAGTTTATATCTCAGTATAGCACTATGGTGAACTATAGCTGTCCTAAGTACTCAGCCTTAGTATACACAATGCATATTAATATAATACAATATTTATTGTGTACTTGGTTCATTGTGAAGTCTAATCCAGGCTTTACCACACTGAGATGATTTTACTTGACATAAGAAATACAAGATATATGTAAAATCATTACTGTTGGCATATTAACTGTGCTGTTTTTTTCCTCATGCAGGGTTTATGCCACTCTCCAGCGTGACCAATCATCAAACAGTAGAGCAGCTCCTTCAGACTGAATTCTAATTGGCCTGGAGGGTGAACCCCCTCTAGCCCAATCATCTCGCTTCAATTCAGAATAACACAAGACGGGGAAAACTGGCTCTCAGCTATTAACCTTCACATGACCTCCAACACACTCAAACACAGGAGACACACTTAAGAGTGTGCACACACATGCATGCACAGATACACACACACATTTTGGCCCTGTGTAATCGGCATCACTGACTCTGTTCTATGACTGTAATACACAGGAACAGCAATATAAGCATAATATATAAGCCTTTTAGAACAAAAATGGCTATGGATGCCCAAAGCAGACCTAGGTCTCAAACATATACAAAGAACAGCATGTTAGGTTACATACACACCAAGGATATTTATACTATAACTGAAAAAAAAAACAAACATGCATACATATATGCTATTTTTCCAAAAAAGAAAGAAAAAAAGGGAATTGTTGACTTTTTACAAATAGTTAGCCTAGAGAAAGGTGTTGGCTGTGTAACCACTGTGTTCAATTTAGGTTTGCTAACTACTTTGCTCTAAAATCTGATCATCTGAACATTTGATCTATATTGCCAATTTGCTATAGTGAGATAACCAAACTGGCCAGCTAGTGACCAAATGAAAGCTGAACAAAGTTGATACGTTACATAAAACATAACCAATACAGTTAAAATGCTGCAAACAAGTAAATGTCACATATCACATATTTTGCACTCAGCTCAGAATATATATATATATATATATATATATATATATATATATATATATATAAATCAGAGCATTTCACTGCATTGTCTTCATGTGCTTTTGGCTTTGTACATTTTGCTGCTGATGTCTATCCTCACATGATTCACGTATGAGGTGGGATTCATCGTTTAACAAGACAAAAACTAATGCACACTGTAGGCTGTCAACCAGGCCCAGATTCATATTTGCCTGGCACTGAATTTAAACAGGCTATCCCACTCTATAAAATCCATTAACTAACATATAGGGCTGTACCATTCAAGGATGGGGCTGCAAGTTGACCTCTCTACATAAATACAAAAAAATTAGTAGTTAGTAAATTAGTAAAATTAGTTTTGTCATTAATAGTTGTGTTCTTGTGTTTATGTGTGTAAATTAAATGTGGGTCAGCTGCAGTGAGGCATTTTCATGAATGCCATGTTGTAGGCCCATATTAACTGGCCCAAAACCCTACCTGCCCACCTGCAATTTTCTTGACACTCCCCACAACCCAGTCCAGCACTGCATCAATGTATTTCATTCAAAATCCAAAAATGATTCAGACTAGAGTTGAGTGACATGGACAAAACGTAATATCATCATACTTCAAGTAGTTTATAAGATACACAGTCACAATGATTATTTCTTCTAAAATCTGTTGGAACAGACAAATAAGTTCAACATTCAAAAATACTGTCAAAAGCTACAAATCCAATTATTTGTATTTAACATTTTACATACTGTACTGCACTAAATGCAATTAAATAGGACTAATTATGTGGACGTTGTAATACAACATGCAGTTGGAAAGTGTTTTTAAGTACTGGCGATATTTATGATATACTCAGAAAAGCTTAATGTGACATACTGTTATGTAATTTATTACAATAATGATACATATTCTTATGTTGCCCAGCCCTAATTCAGACCTTGCTGCATTAAGCCATAGACTTATCTAATGCTGACAATGGCAGGGAGCATAAAAAGTTCATCAGGAAATAGATTTTATTATGGATATTGCTATTGCTATATTGTAATTTCAGTGTGGAAAATGTGTGTATATGCAAACAGAAGAGATACAGCACAGCAGAGAGAGAGGGAGGGAGAGAGAGAGAGAGTGAGAGAGAGGGAGAAAGTGAAAGAGAGGGAGAGAGAGAGAGAGGGAGAGAGAAAGAAAGAGAGAGAGAGAGAGGGAGAAAGGGAGAGAGACAGAATGCAAGAGGCAGAGAGGGAAAGAGAGGGAGGGAGAGAGAGAGTGAGAGAGAGAGATACAAACCTCAGGAGCCATCCAAAAAGGCGTTCCCACCGAAGTGTTTCTGCGCAAGCGTGCGCTTGTCAGCTGAGCCGACACACCTGGAACAGACACAGTCCACAACAAGGCTCATATTGAAAATGAGATTCGACAGGAACGACGTGCCATAAATTTAAATCATCACCTCTTTTTCCCCCACCTCTATTTAACATTTACATAAACTAACAACATGCAGTAAAGGCAAATAATGAACTAAATTACATCGGCTGTTGTCACAGTTACTAATAACTTTTATGAAAGAATTAATATCATAAACAGCTACACAGATATTTGTATCTTTTAAAAGGTGGAACATAATTTGCCATGGCACCAGGTCACGGCCCATTGAACCAGCAATCATCATCATCATCATCATCATCATCATCATCGCCACTGTTTGTAATGAAATGGAGCAGCTTTGTCTCCCTGCAGGGTTCCACTTCCCTCCTCACACAAAGAGACAAACATGCCTCAGGCAAGTCAGAGTCATTTACCCCACATCCACCCCTCTCTACACACACACGGTCTATATGCTAAACGCAGAACACTGCTATTCAAATTAGCCATAACAGTTTAACAGTTTAACCTTGTGTCAGGGTTGGCACTGCACATGCAGTAGGCAGTACAAAACTCAAGAGATTTCAAAGTCTTTGTTTAATTATGTAACACTTAATTTGTTGCTAAGCAGCAGAGAATTTTACATTGGCTGTCCATAATCACTGTGCTGGTTAATACAGCATCTGTACAGCAGAACGCTCTGCAGGACTGCAGGGACTCCTATAGATGTTCTGTCAGCCTGTCTGGGTGAATAGTAACACTATGCCGGAGGCTCCATAGCTGTCAGCACACAGTGAAACAGACACAGCCATTACCAAAGTCCACCAGCTTGACTCCTCCATCTGTGGTGAGCAGGATGTTGTTCCCCTTGACGTCACGATGGATGATTCTGTTGTTGTGCAGATGCTGCAGGCCCTGGAAAGGAAGAGTGGAAATGTTTGGAAAAGTAGTACGGTTTCTGACCATGCATGATAAATAAATAATAATCCTTATTCCCTTTAACCATTTAATTTGATTTAATTTGATATTAAATTGCTCATATTCTGCATTTATCTTGTATATTATTTTGTTCCCTGATGTACACTTACAACATCTGTGCGGTTTTATGTAGCAAAAAAAGGCACCATTCAATTTTACTTCACTATTTTCCAAATTCTCTTGATCCCCTACAGTTAAATAAGTTGTTTTTGTTACTCTGCCTTTAAGATTGATATATGCAAATCATCTATGTTTTGATTGCCTGGAGGAAAATGTAGATGTAAGTTTGTTTGTTTTCATGACATCACAAAAACAATAAATTCAGAATAGACTGTTTTTGCAGCTTGGTTTCCAATGATTGGACTGGAGAGTGTACATTTTGAAACTTTAACAATGTTTACATGATAGGGGCCCTTAAATTATTTGGAAATTCTGTCAAAAGTGTGGATTCTAAAAAATTATGGAAAAAACATTCTTTACATCTCTGTCATGTATAAAAATCCAAAGGAATAAAACAAGTCAGAAATTTTACAAGAAGAAAGTTACAAGAGTGAGAAGTTGAAGTTTAAGAACACAGAATATTGCATTAAGTTGTGGTAGCCTCAAGGAGGTTTGATGGTTTTAAGGGTCATCATTAGAAGCTGTGAAGATTATTTGTGCACTGTAAAGGTCTTTGAGCTTACACAGGCCTTATTAAACCTGAAAGGTTTTGTGAGCTGCTGGGCCAGAGAACAGTTTCTTCTTGCTCTACAGCTGCCTCATAATGCTTTCTTCTTGCTCTACAGCAGCATCTGCCCTTCTAGCCTTTCCATTGTGATCCAAAATAAGCACTGTGCTCCTGGCAGACTGCTGAGCTAGCCCCCCTCCACTGTGCTGGTGTTAGCGGATTAGCTTAGTAGTGCGTGTGTGTGTGTGTGTTTATGTCTTACCAACAGTGCACCACAGAGGACGTAAGAGATGACAGGCTCCTCCAGACGTTTCCCCCTCATCAGCAAACCCTTTATCAGGTCTGTTACTGAACCCCCATTACACAGCTGAGAGAGGCAGACAGAGAGAGACTTCCTCATTCAGCTCCGCTTCATGATTTATAACACACACACACCTCAGACTCTTTCATGAAAAGTTTTACATCTGTTATATCTCCTCTGCAATCACAGACTATCAAGAAATACTTAATGTCCATTTAATCAGGTCCACGTACCATATAGGTGCATAATTTGTAGCCCCTCCTCCTCCTTATTATTATTATTATTATTATTATTATTATTATTGACAGTAATAAAAACAACAACAACAACAACAGCAACAATAATAATAATAATAATAATCATCATCATCATCATCGTCATCATCATCATCACAGAGTGGCTCAATGCTGCTGAAGATTTCAAACAGGTCAGTGTCAACAGCATCCTGTAGCCAGAATCTGACCACTGATGAAGGACAAGAGGATGATTAACACAAACTGTGCAGCAACAGATGAGCTACTGTCTCTGACTTTACATCTACAAGGTGGACCAACAAGTTAGGTTTTTCTAATTCAGTGGACAGAAGGTGGACATAGTGTTTAAAAACTCCAGCAGCACTGTGTCAGATCCACTCGCAACACACTCTAACACGCCACCACCATGTCAGCGTCACTGCAGTGCTGAGAACAGTTCACCGCCCAAATAATACCTGCTCTAAGGTGGTCCTGTGGGGTTCTGACCTTTGATGAACAGGGTAAAAGGAGGCTAACAAATTATGCAGAGAAACAGATGGCCTACAATCTGTAATCATAGCACTATACAGTGCACCAACTGCTATGTGGAAAAGATAAAATGTGCAAAAGTTTAGGCGCCCAGGTCAAATACATGTTTTGTTTATTTTCTAAGTGAAAATAAGTTGTTAAATCCTCTAGAGAGAACAGAGTATAAAACGTGTTTGCACAGGCTACATTTCATGTTTTATTTTTGTCCCAAAATGTTAGAGTACAGTACAGTGAACAAACAGCAAATACACAGTAACTGTATTTACAACGAAATGTAATTTGACCAGATCTTTTGGATACAACTGTAGGTGTAAATGCTTAATTTTTGGACAGAGGGACACTAACGTCTTTTTTGTAGTTTGTTCTAAACATTTGGGCAAAAAAAAAGAAAAAAATGATGACTCACTTCCAGCACCAGCCACAGCTGTCCTCCAGAGAGCTCATCAGCCTTGTAGAACATACCAAAAAACTTCACCACGTTAGGATGGTTGGAAAGAGTGCGCAGGATGTTGTATTCTGCTTCAATCTCTTCATCGACATCCTGCAGAGAGAGGCAAAAATGCACAATGAACCTTCATGCTCTTACATTGGGGTTTATATGCAAGTACGATTAAAATTATATTTGGCCAAGCTGCACAATGTATCTAATTATTTGCTAACAAATGGGAAAATTTAAATATTATTATATTTCAATATCAATATTGGAACTACAGCAAAAATCTAGAGCACTATTTTTTAGCTTAAGCATGTATTGACACATGTGTACTCACTACTGGTGACCACTACCCTTCTTTTAAACTTTCACAAACAAAAAGCATAGTGGATAACATCACTCTCCCACACACAAGAGAACAGGGTGCGATTCCATAACAATGCCTGAATAAATCAGTGGTCACCAACCCTGGACCAGGAGATAAGCTGTGTTCCATTCCACAGGGTCACTTGGCAGTACCACTATATTTCCAACATACTGAGCATGGGATGAGGGATAAGGAAACAGCAGCTGATAAAACACCTTCATTCAGAACATCCTGCAGCATCATAATCAAACATGAAGCAACACGCATCTTCAAGAGACATGTGATGACTGATAAACTTTGTTGCAACTTCCTTGTCTACTACTACCTGTGGAATTTTAAGTTCTTTTCCAATGGAACATTTTCACTCTCTATGGTTTGGAACCACCTTACGCACCTCTACTTTCCTGCAGAGTCCAGTTCCAACCACATTCTGCAACACCTGCTCCAGCTAATTAACTTCTTCTGAAGTTCTTGCTTGGCTGGATCAGATGCAGTAGTGTTAGGTAACAGTGATGCAGCATGTTAGATTCACGTTGGAAGAACACTCTGCAGAAAAGTGGATCTCCAGAGGGCTGGTGACCAGTGGTATATATAAAGCAAACCACCAGTGGTGCTACAGTAAGAGTCCTTGGGAAAGGATTCTCAGGTTTCCATTCATTGTTATGAATTGGTTTATGTAAGAGTGCTTGCTAAATAATGCAAAATATTAATGAAAAATAAGGTAAAAAATTCACAATAAAAATTCTCTGGAAAAATGTATCTGATGTATCTGTGTTATGGCTATTTCAAATTTATCAATGACTCATTTTAAACTTATACACACTACTCTTCATATGTGGATTTATTTCATACCATTTTGTATTTTTGACAAAATAAGGGTGGGTGGAAAGTGGAAAAGGGGGTGAAACATGACCTTATTGGTTATTATTTTTGTTCCCCACCAGCTGTTGAAGGTCAATATAATCAAACATGAGAAGATGTTTTAAAAGCAGGTAAAATCATTACATATTGATTCTGAAGATTACAGGAAAACCAATTTTTTTTTGTCTTCTAAATGGTTTGAAATTAACCTGCTGCATATGGGCAGAGACATGAACTAACAAAAAACAAAAAACAAAAAAAAAACGTAAAAAGGTCCACTTTGATTTCAGATTGATTTTAAATGCAAAAAACAGAAATATTAGAAGAAACTGATATCAGTTTTGGCTATAATAAGGTGTTGGTTATTGCATTGGCCCTGAAACTTTCTTTATCGGTGCATCCCTAATATTTGGTTTGGATTGTGAACAACCTGACAAATGTAAATTCACTTATAACTAAATTACTATCAAACTATTAAACTAATAATTCTTTAGTTTTTCTATTTCAAAATGAAACTGACATCATAAATATTATGAATTACATCCAACTAAACTATACCTCTCTATACATTGGGTTATGAACATGAATGTGTGGCTAATTGACTAGGCAGTATGTATGAAAGGAGGACTAAATGAGTGTGAGTGACTGAATCAGAGGTGCAATCAATGAGAGCAGTGTTTAGCAGATGTGGCTTCAGCCCCCTTGCACTGCAGTTATTGGGGTTTGGACAGAGCTATTGTAGTGCTGACACACATCACAGACACCCTCTAAACTCTTTACAGCACCTCAGCAGGGAACGAGAACGAGAGAAAGAAAGATTGACAAGCGCAAGACTAAGTCAGCAGCATGAAGGTAGTGAATAAATGGCATGGAGACGAAGAACTCAGCAAGCAAAAAATGGCAGAATGGAAATAGAGCATCTACTTACTCTGTTTGTGTGACTGGAATTCTGAGATAAGCCAGACAGAGCAGAGCAAAAAGGAAACAAAGCATCTGAGACTTTGTTTTCTGCCTTGGCTCTTCTATTGGAGACTTCGGCAGTGATTGCAAAGGCCTTAAATCTGGAGTGCTTGAAGTCTGAGTTCATTTTTCTGCTCAAAGCAGCATGATTATCATTTGCGAAGCATAATAACTCACAATTACTCACTAAGTGAGTGTTAATAAAGCAGTTCTTTGGCTTCCCTGATCTGCAAAAGTGAGTAAGACTTAGGGCAATAACAATCAAAGCACATGGATATCACAGTTTCCATGTCTTTACAGAAAGAAATGGACGAAGCAATTGTGGCTGTTCCCAAAATCTATCCAGTCTAACAAAGACTCACATTAATGGGATCCAGGATTTTCACAGCTGCTTGACTTCCATCCTTCTTGTTGATGACTCTGTACACCTTGCCATAGGTTCCCTTTCCGATGGTCTCCACAATGTCCCAGTCATCGGAGGGGTCAGCCAGTGACTCCAGCCCAATCATGCTTGACTTGTAGGGATACAGTCCATACAGTGACCTCCTGAATACAGCACACATACAAAAATCACACCACAAGTCCAGTCTGAGTACCACTCACTTTTCACACCATGCTGTTCACAGCCGAGTCATTTTCTTTTGGAACATCAAATCCAGCCAGAACATAACATGCTGCAAGCTTTCAGACAGGCTCTATGAAATGAACCATGTGTCTCCGAAACAGTAACTTATTTCAGTATATATTTCATCTCTTCACATAATATTAAAGATGTTCAAATAATGTGGGGAAAAAAAACAATAAGAAAATGGAGTTACAAGCTTGTCCCCTATCAGTAATAATATGCATCTGTAAATTAAATACACAAAAAAACAGTCTAATGCTATGGCTGCACATTACACTGTAAAATAAATCAGTGTGAAATTACAGTAATTTACTGGCAGTAATGTTGGAGATTGATGGAGAATGTGTTGTAAATGGTTTCATATAGAGTCTTTTTGAAAATGGTTCTATATAACACCAAAAAGGGTTATTCTATAATATTGTTACAATGTCAATAGTTGTAACAACAGAACTCTTTTTGGAGCTACATATAACCAAATACAACATATTCTCCACCTGAAAAATCATTTCACCATACAAAGCATCATTTAAGCATGAAATGGTTCTATGTAGAACTCATGGTTCTAAATAGAACCACTGCCTTTACTAAAGAAACCTTGAAGAATCATCTTTTTAAAGAGTGTAGTTAACTGAACAACAGAAAGGCATCATGGTTGGAATACTAAAACATGTAAAATACATTCAAATGTGTCTTTACGGTTGAAATAATGTTTAAAAAAATGTGAAATTAACCATAGAAAAAAAAAACAAATACAAGCCAAATTAACAAACCAAAATAACAAAACTACGAAGAATGCTGAGAAGCTCCATCCTCATCACTACAATACTCAGAGACAGGCTGCATTGCAAATAACAGCTAATTACTGTAGAATCCAACATTTTAACTTCTGGTTTCTCCCCGAATGAACCACTCTTTACATCCGTCTGCAGTATTTAAGGGATACAGCAGATTACTGCAGGGTTTCTGCCACAAATTTACATCAGTTCTTTAGTCTATGAATCCACTCACACAACCTCACTATTATGTAATATCATATGACTAGCGATAATGCGCATGCACTAACCTACTCTCTTCCCCTCTCTTTCTCCTTCTGTATAAAGACTGTGAGAGGACATGAAACACTGAGCCAGAGGCTGATGTCAACTTAGCCGCAGGCAGGAGCATATGGCTGATGATGACTGCTGATGAAGCTCTGCGGCTCTGTCTGCCTCCCTCTGATTGCCAACAGAGACACTTAACAGGCTTAAATCCACAGCAAAACGCAAGCAGTACACAAACAACATACAGGTACTCACATGGAGAACAAGATCTTGCTTTGACTCATCACTTTCAATGACAAAACACTCAAAAAGAAAAAAAAATCTCAGGTGATCATAGCAGGCAAAAAAGCAAAATAAAGTTTATCTCGCAGGAGTGAAGAGCCAGTAAGGAGCAGAGACCTAGTGAAGACACTGAGTGGACACACAGAGCACTTTCCTGTCTCTGAGCGCTAAGAAGTCTGCAATCTGCTCAACACTATTGGATTTAGGGGAGATTAACTCTGCGATGTTGCGGGATCTGAGCGCACCATTTATCATAGCCTGCAGGATGTACAAAACTTTTCCCTCACGATGCTGCCTCGTAACCGGCACTTCAGAGCCACATCACTGCATTGAGCACAGAGACAGCCTGTGGCAGGGCCTATAGGGACTGGGGCCTGTCCTGTCGCCAAGGTAATGATTAACAGAGCGCACTAAATGCCAAGTGGGACAGGGCCTCCACCAGAAGAGGGTCAGCTTGGGTGCAGGAATTAGTGTCGCATGACTTGAAATGGTAAAAAAAAGAAAATCTTTCAAATCACAGCAGGGGCATAGTGACTGGGTCCCCCATGTCATGATTGCACCCTGTATGTTAATAAGTGAATGAATGAGTTAATTTATTTATTTAATTTCCCCAGAGCCCTTAAGATCCTAGTAACTTAATGGTCAACAACAACATATTTGAAGCATGTGACACAGGCTAGCCTCATTATGCCCCCAGGATCTGGTCAAAAGTTTTATTCAGTTACATTTTTCTGATACATTTTCAGTTAATATTTTAAAAGGCCCATATGACTGAAAAATAATTTCCTCTTTTTATGGAAGAAAAGAGTTTGATGTAAATGTGGAAACACTGATACATAATGCAAAAAGAGCCTGTTTGATGTTGCTTTTATAATGTCATGAAAACAAAATTATTTCTATCAGTTTGCAGCAGTGAAAGCACCACATTCACACAGAAGTTAAGAATGTTTCTGAATAAGGCCTAATACAGAGTAGCCAATCAGAACAGAGGACATTTACATATAGCAGTCTTAAAGACAATAACAAAAACTGCTGGTTTGGAAAAATAATCATGACTCTTTGTGGTTTATAATAAACCAATAATAATACACACACACACACACACACACACACACACACACACACACACACACACGTTACAACTGGACCTCAGAGGCGAGAGGGGAAAAAAACTGATGCAACCATAACTTCACTATGAAATGATAACACAGCCCTTTGTGTACTTTCAGCTGAAGCTTTAACACAGCCAGATGCTAAGTTGGCCTAGGAAATGTTAGGTAGCTGCAAAGCCCTAACTGACAGCTAACAGTGCTAAATAAGCAACGTGCTACTAGAACAGCCAATTTGAACAGCTTTATTTTGCGAAAGCTTTATTTTGCAAAGCTGTTTCTCGGTATCAGATTAAAATCATTAGCAATGTAGGCTTATAAACAGTAGCAGGGGTCTAGCCAAGGAGTGGCCACTGCCAACTGTGTGCTTTTCTCTCCAATATCACTGAATCCTCTGAATTACAAGGTCATTAACGAGTCAAAATATGAATATTACATATGAGCACTGAATTGACATCATTAGACTGGCAGCCTCTTTAAACAGTCATGCAAATCAGCATGTTTTACAAGTGTGGTAGCCCCACTAGCTGACCTGCACTCAGGTTACACTGCTCAACATGAACAGACTGAAAGTGGTTTTAATCTCTTTTAATATTCTTCTGGTCACCCTTAAAGGCTGACAAACCACAAATAGATACAACCACCCTAGCCATTGTTCCAATAACTTATCCTACCCATCAAGAGGTCCTACTGAGCATGCACATACACTATAAGGACAAAAGTATTGGGACACACCTCTCAATCATTGAATTCGGGTGTTTCATTTAGTCCTATTGTCACAGGTGTATAAAATCAAGCATGCTGTATTTGTGTTTTTTTGGGGTGCAGCTTTAGTTAGTGTGCTTTGTGTTGGGGGATGGTTTACCATCAGTCTAAAGCCTGTGGCTAGTGTTAACTTCCTCCATGATCTTACTGTCATGGTGTTTAATAACGGGCACTTGCAGTGTAGAATCATGGCCTCAGGAAGCAGACGATGCTGCATTCAATAATCAGCTTGTCATTACTCTGGCAGGCTACTTTACTGAAAAAAACAGATGACCGAATGCTGGTCAAAACTGTAACATTAGCCTGGTTTATTTTGCTTAAAGAAGCAGCTAACACTGGACATCTGCATAAGGCAAACACAGTTAAATGCACGTAAATAAATGTATACATGTATATAGAACAGTATTTTTGTTTTATTGTATGTCCTGCTCTGGATCACATGGATTTAACCAATGACACATTAGAAATGAAACAAGGAGTTTAACTAACAGTATTTTTACTGAATTACAAAAACAGGAACAAAATCAGTCTCAGCTATTTAAAAAAAAAATGTGATTAGCCAGTAATTTAAAAAAGTTATTTTAATAAGGCAGGCATAATATATGCGCAGAAGAACTTTATTAACTGCTGTTTCATTTTTTTTTTTTTTTCTTCAAGTAGTTTGGCATTCCAGTACACCATATGGCACACCTATATTCCAAATGTATTTATGAAATATATTTTTGCAATGTATAAAAATGGCCAAAATTTTTTGGTTAAATATATTTTTAAAACACCATTTTTATTTTTATCTGTTACTATATACTTTTTTATTTCAACTTTATGTAGTTTTAACAAAGGTTACAGATGTAACTAAATATACAATAACTGAATGAATAGTACTAACTTCCATGTTTTGCATTATATATCATTGTACATATGTGGTAAGACATTGCACACACAAAATGTATTTCAACTAAACAAAAACTGCATTTTCACAGTGTACCAATACCTACAGCACTTGATTTTGCCATGTTAAAGGTTCATTTGCTAATACTTAACATTAAGATACTGGAGTACAAATTCATTTCAAAAGGTACTTCAAGTAGTGAAGTGCATTGGACAGTATTTTGGCTATTTTCATACATTTTCAAATATATTTGATAAATATTTTTACATAGATTTATTTTTCTATGGTACATTTCTATATATATATCGTGCATTTTAAAATATATTTGGTTAAGATGGCAATATTTTCTGACATACATTTTAGTGTAAGGAATGTATTTCAGCATATATTGCAATGCATTTGAACTATATTTTAAGTATATATTTCCAAACATTTTTTTTTAAATGGGAAAAATACTATAGTTAACCTTGACACCCTATTTGTAAAAGTTCTGGCTACACCCATGAACAGTAATGTACGTTCATAAATATGCTACTCTCAACGATTAACTAAACTAACTTAGCCCACTTGAAAACGCAGGGTTGACCACTAGCGTTAATCTACACAGTCAAAACGCCATGTTACTTAAAACAAACATATTATGGGATAAGACGCTATAAAAGCTCCTTCTCAGCCAGATGAGGACAAGGTTGAGGTTGTGTCCTTTACAGGCTAAGAATATCGTGTGGACCACTGGACTAATGTGACTGATCCTAGATCACACAACACACTCAAGAAGAGCCGCATGAGACTCTGGTGACAATGATGCACATTTAACATTTCTCTCTCTTCTCTCAGCTTTGCGGAGGAGCTCTAAGATGATGTGGCAGAAACATTTGAAGCTGCATTCTCAGATACATTTGATGTATGTGTGCACTCATACATGACCCACCTTTAGAGCTGCATTTATTCGGGTCTCAGGTTGAAGTGGAAAAGGTAAATGATGCTTGGTCAGTGAGGCCTTTGGGCCTGGCAGAGTTATAAATCGCAGTGGAGGGTAGACTGAGTGATGGCTGCTGTTTTGCAGCTGTGGATGGATATTTCATAGCTCTCATTTATTTGCTGGGAGGGACATATTAAGTGCGCTCTGACCTGTGACTGATGACTCAGATGGGTTCATTTTTAGCTGGAAACAAACATTTGCCAGTCCACTATGGCAGCGGTCCCCAATCCCAGTCCCTTTGCTTTGCATGTTTTTGTGGATTCCCTCTACACACCTGACCAAGCCAAAGAGGTGCTTGTTAATTATTTTAATCAGGTGTGTTGCACTATGGGAGTAACAGAAACACAGGGTTTATCCTTAGACCAGAACCCTTTAACTACACTAAAGGGGTAGGTGGGCTAAAATGGTCCTGCTGCCCTAAAATGACCACAATTCTGAGTACTTGCCTCTTAGTCTTAGGCACACAAATACTTTATAATCTAATTTATCTCATTAGTAAGTGTGTTTTTTACTAGTAAAAACACAATATAACATTAGAATAACCACAAAAACATAAATACAGTTAAAAGAAGTTGAGATGTTGACATCCCCCCAGCACTATTACCACCACACCTGATATAATTTAATAAAATAACTAGATATTGGAAGACAACTACAAATAATAACAGGCTCCCACGAGGAGAGGTTTGGAAATGGTAATGTTTATACATTAACATACATACAATCAATACATACTGTTTTGATATTATTTGAGTTCATTCTAATATTAATGTTTTTGAGCAAATAATATTAGATTGCTAATCTTAATCCTAATTAGATTGCTTTTTCAAATATAATTTTCTCAGGTGGCTACAACGTTTTCATAGTACTGTAAATAAATACATGTTCAGAACATTGAGCTCGGTCACTGAGGCATCCCTACCGGAGGGTCGTGTTGCTGGCAGCATTTGTATGACCACAGTGGCCGACATAATCTGATACACCCATATTAACTTTCACCCACTCCCCAGACAACCCCACTCATGGCCTTATAAACCAGAACAACAATAACCCACTTTTAGTTGAGCTAACAGTTTGTGTTATTCATTCATTCACACATTAATTTGCTGAAACACTAAGCTACCAGAAGAATTTTCAAAGTAAAATTTTTCCTACAGTTTCCCATCATTATTTTGTGTCATACTGTGTGTTTGCGCTGTAAAACTGAAGCAGAACAAAAAAAATGATAATACTAATGATAATTTGACATAATCAAAGAATATAGTCAGATATAGTCAGATGTAATACCTGTAGTATATTGTATCAAATTAAAGACAGTAATTCGTGCACTGTTATGCAATACATATTACTGTCTAAACAGGAGGCCTACTTAATGTACTCATAAACAATAAACAATCAATACAGGGAAAACCAAACTAAATATGTAAAATATGAAAGTTCAAAAAAAAAAAAGGAGGCCCAGCACAAGCGCATCAAAAAGTCTCATCATAGAGTACATCACCCACCACAAAGCAAAGGCTCTAACACCTTTTAATAAATATTACATTTTGATGAATAACTGATCTCTTAATTTGCGTATTTTTTTTATTCACTGTAATTGTGCAATTAAAAGAAAGGGAAAGGAAGACAACATACCTCGTGTGTCAGGTACCTTCCTAGCACGTTGCTGAAACGACTGTGTGCATCTAAGGTGCAAATGTATCCTGGTCTAAATCATGCTAATCAGCTTTCATGAATAGTTTATTAGGTTGTAATCTGCAATGTGATCTAGTTTTAAATATTCAAAAGCAAGATGTAGCCAGTCATAAAGCGGCTCGATATAGAACACTCGGGTTACTTAAACAGACACGGGTTTGTTTTTATACAGTGTCAGGATGAGTAGTCATAAATGTCCATTATGTGTTATATGCACACACACACACACACACAGACACACACACACACACAGACACACACGTTACAACTGGACCTCAGAGGCGAGAGGGGAAAAAAACTGACACAACCATAACTTCACTATCAAATGATAACACAGCCCTTTGTGTACTTCACAGAGAACAATTTTGTCCATGTCAATACACAATTACTGTTTAATTGTTGAATTTAACATTTTGGAGAAAATATAAAAGTTATTGTACATTTAATATTTTTCCAACTTGGCAATTAACTAGAAATTGTGCACTAAAAAAAGCATGTTCTTTGCGGATGATGTTTACTTATTTTCACTTAGAAAATGAACAAAATGTAATTTGATCAACGTGTATAATAAGACTTTTCTCATTGCAATCCTTAACATAACCCTAACCTTAACCTCTGTAACTTAAAAAATAAATGGTTCTGCATTTGACGTTTTAAAAAAATGTAACATAATAATGATAATAATACTAATATTACTACTAATAATATTTACAATACTACTATTACTACTACTCATAATAATACTACACAAAATTATGACTTTTTTATTCTGAAATTGTCCAAAAACAAACACTCACACACCCACTGTGTTGTTTACAAGAAATGCTGGTCACATGCCATCATAAAAGAGCTTCGTGTTCATTTCAATTCTAATTGTAAGTGTTTCTCTCTGTGTGGAAGAGAAAACTACAGAGAACAAGTATAAAACAGCAGATGGAATAAAGCATCACACTGACTAACAGTGGGATAAGCTGCCTAGAACTGTCAGTCAAAAGCCCTCATTTGCAGATGTCATCAGCAAAAAGCAACTCAGGAATCACGAATCAATTTCTCTCTTAACAAACTAATAACAAAACAATCTCAGAATGATACATATCATATATCATGATACATACACCCTTAGTCATCTCAGGATATGTGCACACGTGTCGTTCTAACTGTACCACATACGTGCTTGTAAGCCCAGACACACACACACACACACACACACACAATGAATCCAGCACTGTTCTGCTACCACAGTAAACAGTGGCCATGTTGCTATGATCTCAGTGCCATGGTGAGTATCTATGGAGAATGAAGAACAGGTGGAATAGGACCAGAGTAAAAACAACAGTGCTGCCCAATACACTTCGCAAAACAGCTGTCATTCACTCTGTCATACTCCGCTTCTACTGTTCACTACATTCTCTCCCCACCTCATTGAGGGGTGACTGTGTGTGAAGCAGAGAGCGATAAAGAGGAAAATAAAGCTCGGTCTGGCTCAACCACAACTGACCAGTCAGAGTCTGTTATGCTATTCAAATCTTGGTTCAAAATACTCAAACAAACAAATCATTGCAGGTGTTACAAATGACCATTATGTAACTACAATCTCTTCTTCTACAAAGAAAAACATTCTTCAACATAGATTCATAAAGCATTAAAAAAAGATACAAGCTTCTGACAACAAAGTACTTAATAGTATGAACCTATGGGGGCTTTAGAGGGCGTCTCAGGGGCCCAGCACTCATTATGTGGCTAACAGGGATAGGCGGAAGAAGTCTCAAGAGTGTGATTTAACAATAATCAGCCATATCTCTCAATACTGACCACTCAGCACACTTCCTGTCAGTGTGGCCTGGCTACACCACGGCAAAAACACCCAGTTCTCTCCTGAGTAATCCTGTTAGGGGGATGTGAGGGGAATTCGGGACTCTGCTGTGTTCCCCCCCTGCTGTGATGTAATCAGATCCATGCCCTCTCTGTCTGTCTCTACCACCAGGTGCAGACCTTCTCACGCACACAGCTACAAATCAGCTCATCTTCAACCATATTGCTTAAAGTGTCTTCAAGAACAACTCATCCTACACTTAATTAACACGTATTATATAAATGTTTAAATAATTATAGCACAGGCTACATTTAGACTGACATCCAATAAAGACAGTGGAGATTCAAAACAGTTTTCTAATGTTAGAAACAATACTATTCAATTAAAATATGCTGGGTTTTGTTTGGTTGTGGTGGGGGTGGGGGGGCAAAATAAGTTTCTCTGGTTATTTTCAAATATAAAAATAGAAAGTGTGGCATGTTGTTTTTACTGTTTATATTGCATTACTGTCTCCAATCATATTTGGGTATTCAATTCCATATTATTTAAAGGACCCATATCCTACAATTTTTACATTTTTATACAATTATTTTTCAACCTCTCTATCCACTATAATTAAACAGGCTGTCTTTGTTACTGTACACAAATGAGCTCTGTTCTGATTGGTAGTCATATATAGTGCCAAACAGTCCAGGCTCAAACACTCATGATAACTTAAATGGGTGGGGCTAATCAGCTGTATAGGTGGATATATGCAAATGTGTTGATTTTGTGACATTACAAAACCAATGGATTCAAAATGGGCTATTTTTGCAGCTTGCTTTCTTTATATGGACAGTATGGACTGAGAAATGAATGGAACAATTTTGAAACAATGTTTACACACTACATCCAACTCTGAACCAGAAAAGCAATTTCAATTTTGCATAACATGGGCCCTTTAAATAATAATTCAGCTTCATGCACAGTAAAAAAATCTTTGTTGTTTTAACTTAAATACGTAAGTAACCTGGCTGCCCTAAATCTTTGAGTTCAACCCCAGAAGTTCAGCTTTTATAACAAGAGACAAAAGAAGAAAAATCTGTGTTACTTTCAGTTAAATGACTATATACATTCAATAAAATCTTAATTTTAAGGCAGCCAGTTTAACCTACTTTAAAACATTGCAGCATTTTTTACTGTATACCAAAATAATCAAATTAAATCTAATCATTGTGTAATCTGATATTTTGTGATGCATTGAATCATTTTGTCATCAAGTATTATGATTAATCACTGCGAGAGATTTATCATATTGTATAGGAAAGCTTATAATGTCACTCTGCAGTACAGAGCTACTGTTTATTCTTTAGCTGTGCAACACATTAGTTTCACAGTGAAGAATATCAGCCTCTGCTCTCCTCTCTCACCAGATCCTGCCATGAAGATGGTAAAACTCTTTGCCCTCAGAGGTAGCCAGCCCCCTGAGCGAGGAGGAAAAACAAAACACACACACAGACAGACAGACAGACACACAAACATTACGAACATATGAATGCACACAAGTGTCCCTCAGAGTTAGCCATAACCCTGAGTACAGGGTAGAAAAATATCCTACACACATACACACAGGTCACTGTGTACCATAAATATAGTAAAAAAAACCCACACAGACCTCAGAGGCAGCCTCCCCTGCTGTCTGACACGTCACTCCTGAAGCCCCACCCAATCACACTTATACTCTCATAACCCAAATACAGACATTCCACTCAGCACAGTGGCACTAGCTGCTGTCTAATTCTGCCCATGAGAGAGCAGAAATGTTTCTATCAAGGAAGCTCATTATTCACTATTGTGATAAATTATGTCAGAGAACACTTTTCCCAGCATATTGTGTAGATCATAAGTACTCAAAACACTTAAAACACTGACCTGCTTACATAAATGGCATGATTAATCCTCTTGACTGGATTTAGTGCAGTACAGTGTGTAAAACAATCATTATTTTTTCTATTCAAACCTCAGAAAAAAACAAATATCATGATATGTATTGTGTATCATAAAAATATCCTTAACCAGTGTGATATACAGTATTTTCGCAATATTGCTCATCCCCCTCTTATCAGTTTGGACAACACTGGTGTCCTAAAATATTTAGCTAGTGAAAACATGGCAGACAGAAAATAACTTGATGTTAAAGCCAGTCATCTAAACATGATTTAGTGAAAATCACAACTGAAAGTCCAAAGAACACAGTGCACTATTCATAAGGATGTATTAACATACGTTAATAACTGGGTATGCAAAAATAAATGAATACATATTGTTGGAATAATAATAAGAAGATGAAAGATCTCAAACGTCCATGAGATTTTTCTCAGCATAGAAAAGGAATCTTCACAATATTCCTTTTCTTCTAAGCGTGTATAAACACTGTTTTCTGTGACATGGTGTAATTGACTCCTTACCCATTCTTCACTGCATCAACTCTTCCACTTCCATTTCCTGCAAAGAGAGGCAGAGGACATTTTAAACACATACACCAAACATCTGAGCTCTACTGCAGATACATACGACTGGCTTTAGGGCTCATTTGAGAGGCAAATCCCCTTCCTTACAGCAGCTATAAGCGCACAATTCTCTGAGGCTGTTACGTCTGATAAGCTGCAATACCTTAGAGGACAGTGAAGCATCCATCCACACAAACACACACATACACTTTTCACTTCTTCCACCATTATACATCTGCAATTTGGTTAGGAGTGATGTTTATCAGAAAAGGTACTTTTCAGCAGAACAGACTTACCTGCCATAGTCGAGTCCTACCATAGCCCAAGTGATTTTGAAGGCTTCCTAGGCTCAGCCTTAATAATTAACTGGAATTTGATAAGTGGCTGCAGGTTCCCGTCTAAGAGGAAGTGCAACTCCCACTCGACTTAAACTCAGAGCACAGTGCAATACCGAACACAGCTTTACAGCACAAAGACAATGATGACACTATTATCTAACAAACAAAACACCTCTCTTAAACATAACCAACAACAGCAATAGCAACAACAATAATCAAGTTCAATAACAAACACTGCTTTATAGCACAAAAACAATGATGACACTTATCTAACATATAAAGCACTTGTCTTACAACAACAACAACAACAATAATAACAGCACAGTACCACTGTTTTACAGCACAAAAACACAATTATCTAACAAATCGTCACTGTCCAAAAAATCTCCATTTTTCTACATCATTTAAACAAAGCAGCATTGGGTGAAAATGTAATGAAGAACGGACTAATCAAATGTCCCAAATAATATCTTGACATTAACTTACATTAAAAGTAAAAAATATTTTATTTACCATTTCGAAGATTCTTTTTGACAGCAACGCCATAAAACACCTCCTTTAAACCCACAATAACATCAATAATAAGCTAAAGCACAATGAAACAAGGGAAGGAAAAAAACTATCAGACTGATGTTTCTTTTCAGAATGTAGTCTGAGATCATTTTAAAAGATTAATTTTTAATAATTGTACCTACTGTAGTTTGTTGAGCGGGCATGCACATTACCAGCGCAGAAATTCAGCGTCCTTTCCCAGAGTATGCAGATGGCAACAGAATAATCAGAAAACTGGCAGGCTGTTCAGAT
Source organism: Colossoma macropomum (assembly GCF_904425465.1). Taxonomy (NCBI): domain Eukaryota; kingdom Metazoa; phylum Chordata; class Actinopteri; order Characiformes; family Serrasalmidae; genus Colossoma; species Colossoma macropomum. Next base: position 26,797,682 of record NW_023494784.1, on the reverse strand, counting down.
CTCCCAGTTAGATGAACTAATGAGATGTGTCATGTGAACTGAAGGCCCAGCACCAGCCTTTGTGTGCTCCTTTTTACTAAGGGTTGCTTTCTAGGTCTCTGCAAACTGCAGCAGTGGAGGCCAGACAGAAAGCTGAACTGCCTTCTTACTCTAGCTTTATACTGCATACTGGATCCAGTGAAAAATGCAGCCTGCAGATGTAACAGGCTAAAGGGATGGGAAACAATAGCAAACACAAAACACAGTTATCATCTCAAAGGACTGTGGTATTACACGACAGTCCCAGTCACACAGGACAACGGCACTTGCATAGCAATAATCACGTTAACTCCAAGTTAATTTTGAAAAACAAGGAGAAAAAAAAGGGGGAAAAAAAGCCACAGTAAAATAACAATAACCAAACAAACAGATCCCAATTAGCTTTACTGACAGGTTCCAAAGCCAGCTTGGCCCTTACAGACCATTAATCATTTAGTCAAATAAATAAATAAATACTTAACAAAAAATATCAATAACACAACAAAATTCTGCATTATGGGGTGGGGGGTAATTTTTAATAGAAAATTTGATTTAATAGAAAATTACACATCCTCAACTTAAATGTAATGATATTCAGTATTGAGTGCACCTGCTCTGGTTTCATAGCAGCTTCCATTCTATTCAGGAGACTTGTTTTCAGTTTTCCAACAAATCTGCAGGAAAATTGTTTCACCCCTCTAAAGTTCAGTCTTAGAAGTTGGTTGCATGTTCTGCTTCTTGTGATCTGAGTAATCCCAAACACATTCAGTGATGTTGAGGTCTGGACTCTGGGGTGGTCAGCATTGTTCTGAGAACATCAGCAGTTTAGTTTAGAGGATGGAAAAACGTGTGCATTTTTTCAGATCTGAAACAAGAGGGGAGCTTGATTTTCTCTTCTCTCAAAGATGTAAGCTTTAAATACTCTTATCTTATGGCGACTTTCCCCTTCCTTATGCAAGTGGATCCCCCGATATCTGATCTAGTCAGAAACACCTCCTGAAAAATGAATAACTTCTATTTCATGGCAATTTTGACTGGAAACTAAAGAAAGGTGGTCTCTGACCTTTGCACGGTGCTGTATATATTCTAAACACTTTTAAGTAATGGCTGTCCCAGTCTTATGCCTTCCATTTAAAATGTATTACTAATAACCAGTGTGAAGTTGGGAACACATAACAGCAAGAAATGACCAGAACCATGTCAGAGCATCTTTATATTTTATTCACATATGTTACATTTTGCATTAAATGTCTGTCACCCTTTCTGACTTGAGATCAGAAAGTTTGAATCAGCACCTACAGTAATGTACTGTATTTCTGCCTCTCTGTCAGTCACTCATCTCACACCACACCAAGGACAAGTTGCAGCGTTCAATTCCAATTAACCCATTACTCTCCACAAAACTGTCTATACAATGGATGGGCTGAGAAAGAAAACAAAAGAGAGAAAAACTGAAAAGGAGAAAAACAGCAGCATGCAAGAATTCAGGACAAAAATGAAAGACAGAAAGGAGCAGAGAAGTTAAGTGCCTGAAGCATCTCCCTCAGCATTGAGTGGCTGCAGCATTGATGACACGAGCCAATAAAAGGAAACTGGGGCTTGTAAACTAATGTGATTATTGCCAGTTCTGCTATACAGGTTTCAGAAATGTTGTCTATTTATTTCCATCACATTAAGTCTTCTCACAATTGATGAGTCCAGATATCACTGCAGAGTTTTCTAATACTTCTTTTGGCTTTGAACAGGTGCTTTGTGTGCATATCTTCTCTTTCTCTTACTACCCCAACAGTTCAAACTGCATCAGACCATTTACTACTGCATGGGTAAAAAATAAGATTGCACAAGGCTACATTCTAGGATAATAACATGGATAATATTTTTTTAGTATAAAAAGTGAATGGAAACATTCAAAATATGTCCACTGTTGTGACAAAACTACATGAGATGGGAAACAATAGGCATAATTTTTGTGTTTAGAATGACTGAAACCGTACAGCTACAGGCTTACACACCCCATAAGTCATGCAGTCCTGTGTAATCAACACCTTTTGAACTGATCAATACAAAACCAAAACATGCTTTTTGGTGTGCAACGGTGGCTCTGTCTCAAGAGGTGGGCTTAAAAAGAGGACTGTGGACAAAAGGGCTAGAAGGGACAGGAGTGAAATGAAGCACTGAAAAGTCCCAACTTTAGTCAAAGTCTGGAACCGACAGCATTCAGAATCATCTTTAACAGAATCGCAAGGTTTGGTTCTCTTTCACCTTCTCAGAGTAAACTGACAAATGAGAGAGAGGAGAGAAGGGAACACAAACAGGTTAACATAGTAAACAAACAAATTAGAAGTTACAACCAAGTGCTTTAGAAGGTTTTAAAGACAAGTCCATGTGAATTGAACAGTCTTGCTTTGGAAGGGGCAGCCGAATAGCAGTAAAATAAATGGTAAAACATCTATGCAAACATTTCAACTACATTCTGAAATCCTTCTGAAAGCAATTATATGGAGAACCACGTGAGACCCAATTTAAATCCCTGTACAAGTGGCCACTGACAAAGAATCCTACAAAGTACTGCATCCAAGTACATGTCTGACTTGACAGAGACAAACTTCAGCAAAATACGATATTTTAACTATTTGGACAGAACCATCACAAAAGCATAGCGAGAAATGGTCCTTTATCTTGACCCAAAGGGAACGTTTGATTTTAGTCCAAAATTGAGCAGGTCAATCAGTACAGAGGGGACATCACTGTGGACCAAGTCATACATTTTTGACTAGTGAGGGAAAGACAGAGGTGATTTTTTTCCCTTCTTCTTCTAAAGACCACTTTAAACCTGTGAACATATATTACTTTACTTGAAACCAGTGAAATTTCATTCCTGTGGCCCCTGCTTAAAGAAAGGTATAGCACTACAATGACGTTCTACTATCCTTAAAGACAATCTGAAACGCCTTTATATAAAGTCTTAAAAATATGAACTTGTAAATGCCACAAATCTCCAGCTGCATTACGCTGAAATACCAATTTTGATTGTATTATGGGTGCTATGGAGGTCACCATAACCTGAAGCTGAGGTTTCTGGAAGTTGACCATGTCTGCTGACGTTGGAGCAGTCTTCTCTTATGCCGAAAGCTTATTTGATTAGGGAACGAAAGCTATGTAACATCAATTTGCGATGACTCCCAAAATGTGACATTTCTCATCTTAGCATGGCTGCATGACATTTTGCTGGCAGAATTTCTTTGCTTACTTTTGAGACGTTTTTATATTGCTGAATTTAGAAAGGGAAACTTAATGCTGTTTTCAACCTGTAGCAAATTAAACGGGTGAGTTCAGAAAAGCTTTGTGATTGGCAGAGTTTATGGGAAATATCTGCATCTCTTGCAACTTTATATTTAAAGGAAATCCTCAACAACCCTGCCAACTGCTATGAACACAGCCTTCTGTTCTTTGAGAAAAAAAAAAGTTTTAAATCATACAAATCATCTTTACAATGTTATAATTAACTCTTAACAATGAATAGCAGCATTTATTTAAATATTAAAAAGTTTCTCTTCAACTACAGCAGAAAGAAATTCCTGAGGATGGTTGCAACTAGACCTTAAACCAGAGATAAGTCTCATTTTACCTTGACTACAATCGGCTGATAAATCCATATTTTGTTTAACTTCTAAAACACACGTCATTTCATTCACTTCAAAGCCAGTCCATGGCCCGATTACCGGAAAGCATCCAAAAGATGGACAGTCATTTTTGTTCTACTATTCAGCTTTGATCTCCTTGTGGTAGAATTCTGCTTAAATGACACTTCTATTCCTTACCAGCACGTAAATATCTCTGAGTGTAGAATGAAATGAGATATGCATCAAATCACTTAGTATGACAAACATTGTTACTCACTGCACTAGTCACGGGGTTATGATCATGGTTGATAATCACGGTTGATATGCTCTTCTTTAACCAGTATGGTACCTCCATCCAGTTAGCACTGATAATAAATGTTTCTTCTCGTTTTTGATAATGACTCAGATATCTATTTTGTAAAAAAAGAAATCCTGCAGGCCAGATTTTGGTCAAGATTTCCTGTACTGAGAACGTATTCTTCAGAAACAACAAACATTTGTGGACTTTTTGAGAGGTGCAATTAAGTAACTCATGCTTCAAATAGCACTCACTCAAATGCACTCAAGTTGCTAAACTGTGCTTTCACTGTGAGCTTGTCCCAAACAAAAACTAAATTCCCCATCTTCTCCATTTCCAAATCCACACAGAAACCACTTTAAAACCACACACACACACACACACACACACACACACTCACTCATGCATACAAACACATACACGCACACATGCATACACACACACACACACACACACACACACACACGCATACACGCACACATACTGTTAGTCATTAGGCATGATTGTACAATAAACTTCACATAACCAAGGCTGTAGCAGCAATCCACTCACGGCTTGTTTCTTTTATATTACATGATAGCATTTATCAAAAGGAGATACAGAGGGTGGCACTCATGCCCAGTGTGTTCTGGCTGCTCCAGGTTTGTTTTGGGGGTGTCATGTTAAAGTCCGTTGTAGTGGGGACCCCAGCGTTTGTTAATGTGGTCGAAGGTGTGGGACACCCATTGCTGCTCCAGCACTCGGTACCTCTCCTCACACAAGAACAGAGGTTTGCCCCGACTGCAGACAAACACAAACAACAACTTAAAAACACTGTCACAAAAACAACAATTCAACTTAACATTTTAATGTGAACAACCTCATTAATCAAATGAAGATCAACTTCAAACCCATTTATTGGTGGTTCATTAAGCTACGTGGGCAGCATGGGAGTATGTGGGTGAAGAGCAGTGAATGTGAGTATGGGTACCGTAAATCTCTGTCTTCCTCTCCATGAGCATCCAGATAAACAGACCCCCACAGACAGAAACGATGTCCCCGAATGATGATGATGACGGAGGCGTTTATCAAGAGGAAGATTCCAGTGGCAGCTCCACAATGCTGAGAATGCTATGGAAGCAGAAAAGGAAGACCCTCATCACCATCATCAAGTGGTGGGTGGTATGGCCAAAAATTTATATCACTGTATAATTAAAATTTTGGATACTTTTGGTACACTTCATGGCATATGGTATGGTATATGCATTTATATACACCTTTTTAAATAACTAATATTCAAATGCTTAAGAAAACCTGTTTTTGTAGGTTAACAGTGATTTAATATTCTGGGATGTCTCCACTTTTAGTAAGAACCATATTTCATTTTTAATAAGAATCATATTTATTTCTTATTATTATTACACAAACTAGTAAAAACAGAACTGTAGATAGGTAAACCTATTGTGCATTTACATAAGCACATAGGGGCTTCTCTGGACTATGCAAAAACTATTTTTGTCTCATAGGCACATCCCATTCACTTGTGCTTACACCTATGACATCAGAGGGTGTTTCAATTTGGTTACTCTTGTGGGGCCAAATGTAACCTCATAACCTGCACCGTCTGGGGACAACCATGAAAACTTCTGGGTTATACATGGACTTCTTAGGGTGGGGACAAACTGAGTGTAAAATTTAAACCAATCTAACTGAAGGCGGAGCTCAGAGTAGGGGGCGATGTTGGCTTGTCAACCCGGTCAGATGGAAAACAAGCCTTTTGTTAGCCCATTGATTTAAATCAGCAGTAGCAAGATTGCTTTGCTTGTGATGGTGATTACCCTGGACGTGAAAAAAAACATGGACAACAGGAATCAAGGGGCGGGTTTTAATAGGGATGTACCCTTACACGAAATCCGTCGCAATTCAGCACCAAAAGTTCAACAAGTGGACCTGAGACATTTTTTCTCATTGAGAGATCAAGTCTGGCCCAGTAAGACAAGAATTTGGTAAACGTTACAAGTCATTCATGCTATGAGAAGCACATGGGACCAGGCCCAGAGACTACAGCATAGTCTGATGCAGCCGAATAAGGCAGGTGGTGCAAGAGGAAAAAAGGAAACAGAAGAGTGTGGCAAAAGGGGTGGTGTCTATGCTAGAAACCAGCTGTTCCTTCGCTATTTCCCTCCAATGTCCGCTGCCTTGATAAACATGTGCCACTTCAGACAGCAACTGTCTACACGGCAAGAGACAAGAACTGCTGAAACATCCCTGACTCACCAATTCAGCCAAGTGGGTTAACCTTAGCACGTTTTGCACTGCTTGTATGTTGGGTTTTCTGCACTTATATCATTATGCCAGAAATAAAGTTATGACAAACGTGGTACCTTAATTTTTAATCAGCATACCAGATGAACTGGTATATCGCCCACTACTAACATCACCACTATCATCATCATCATCATCATCATCATTATCATCATCATCATCATTAACAGACGGGCTGTTTGTATTAACCTTCAGATTTCTTTAATTCAACTTTCCCCTGCCAACATGCCAGGGTCATTCTCTAGCTTCAGCTGTATTAATTGTTTGCTTAATTTTAACTTCTTCCAAGACCGATAAGTGCTTGGATCACTTGGTTCTGTTAAAGAGGAATTCAAAATAACACAAAGTAACACACAAGGTTCCATAGTTTGGTGGTCACAGTTAGTAAGGCAATCTGAACAAGCAACAGACCATCCAATGTTTATCCATAAAAGAAATTAAACCTGATGCAGCCCAACGAATGGTGTGTGAGCCCAGGGAGCAGCCTTACTCACCAGTACACACTCGCAGATCCCCTGTTGTTTGCAGCAGAGGCCCTTGAGGCAGACAAAGGCCCCACACACCAGGCACAGTGCAGGGTCCTTGGGTGTTTTATTGCAGACGGAGCAGGATTTCCGATGGTAGTACTGGAAAATGGTGTTGTAGTTGTCAGGGAGCTGCAGCAGGCGAGGAGCAGCCCACTGAGGGTCCTGCACCAACAGAGTCTGCAAAAACAAAAAATAAAATAAAACTCTTTTCTTTAACTAACTGTGTGCATGCTGAATAGCTGTGTTGGGTGTGGTTCGCAAAGCTATACTGCCCACCATGGCCTGCTGTGAGGGAGCACCAGCTAGGCTGATGAGCTCAGAGCACCACTGGGAGAGCAGCTCAAATGGGTTGATGTTCCACTCCAGGCACGTTGCACTGTTCATGGAGCTGCTGGACTCGGCCGAACCGGGCAGCAAACCCACACAGCCAACCAGCAATGAGAACTCCTCCTCTACCTGCAAACACAGACATACAGACTGTGAGCTGGAGAGTCACTAATATGTGCAAATCTAATAAGTGTATATGCTGTTTTGCGGGATTTTGGAATGGCAACTCAGCAGTTAAGATCATCATGATATGATATGTACATCAATACTCTTTTTTTTATGAGGTTTGATACCACATGTGCATCTGTCTAAAAATAATTGTAAAATCGAACTGACATAAACTGGAATGTCTTCCACTGTTTTATTAAAACAAAATCGATGATATACATAAAAAGATACATAGATGTGTTACACTCGAAACAATTTGCACTTTTGTATTTATTTGTCTTCTAAGAAAATTACTTCTTTGTGTTAATTCCACATTAACCAAGCACTGTGGTCTTGTTCTGGTTTTGCTGGCCATTCTTTTTTAGCTTTGTATCAAAAATGTATTGTATTGTTGTATAAAAACCACACTACATATTATTTTTAGAAATGTATGCATCATTAAACTCCTACAACAGGGGTCATTAAATATACTTGACCATGGGCCAAATTTTTCCAAATCAAATTCTCTTTTGGGCCGGTGAATGTACACCACAGATGGAAATATCACAGCTAGGTTAGTGTAAACTGCGACATAAATATGATATTTTGATCATGATTGTGTGAGAGTACATGTGAAGTATTACCAGGCAGCCAGGCAGGTTGTCCCCATAGAGATGGTGCTGAAGCAAGCAGGAGAGGCGCAGGAAGGGCAGACAGAATTGCTGCAGTGTAAACTCTATAGACTGTGGAGACCAAACACTCGAGCTCAACTAGACACAGAGAGGGGAAGACAGGGAGACAAAACAAAGTCACACCTCATCAATAATCATTCATGACCTGTTGATAAAGCACGGATAGATACGGTAGTTGGAGGAGAGCTGCATCTCAAAAGCCCAGCTACAGCAGCCATGGTGTTATTCATCAGAGAGAGGGGGTGAATGACAGAATGAGGCGCTGAGCTAAAATAGCCTCAAAACCCAACTGACACACTCGCCCTTGCAAAAACAAGGGCATGGCTGTTCATTTCCCTGTTTCCAAGACCCTCTTGAAAGCTGTTTTTGCCCGATATGTCTTAAAGGAAATAAATAATATTATAATTAATAAAATTAAATAAAGATTTGATAATACCATTTAATTTGAGTAAGCCAAGCCATAATAATTTATAACTAATTTTATTTATTATAAATTATTATGGCTTGGCATTCATACTGAAAATATACATATCCAAAAGTTTGTAGACACCTGCTCATCCAATGTTTCTTCTGAAATCAAGAGTATTAACAAGGAGTTTGCCCCCCTTTGATGTACTAACAGTCTCTGCTATCTTGCAAACTTCACACTAGATATGGAAACATTGCAGGGAGGATCTGATTGTATTCAGCTACAAAAGCATTAGTGAGGTCTGGTGCTGATGTTAGGTGATTAGCTCTTGTTTACAAACGCTACTCCAACTCATCCCAAAGGTATTGGATGGAGCTCCATCACTCCAAAGAACACAGTTAAGGGGAGAATTAAACCCTTGCAACCAATGTTTGGTATTGGGCATGGTGATCTTAGGCTCATGTGGCTACTCCAAAGCATCCAATTCTACTGGTATTGCTCTTCTATGGAGATTATACAATCTGCGTGTGTGTGCTCGCAACTGAACACCTGCTTCAGCGATGCACCTTAAAGAAGCTGAAGCTGAGCTTAAAGGTGTCTGGATACTTCTGGACATACAGTTTATGCTGAAAAACAGCCACAGGGATGTGTAATCACACCTAAACTTGTAACAGCCATAAAGACTAAAGACTGTATTGTATTTGTAATGTAATACCTAAACATGTGAACATGTTAATTTTATTTAAATCAACTCAGGGATTTGTAATCTACTCTGTACAGATGTCCATTAGCACTCTTCAGCTAGGCTGCAAAGAGCAACTGCATTGAAACACTGAGCAACATAACTTCTAATGAAATAAATACAGTATCGTATGAGTTAAGCGTATGAGTGTATGAGCATGAGTGTATGAGTATTGTATGCATATTGTATGCATCTTTCTTTATAAGTGTGCAGGACTACATGTTGTGGGACTGAGACTGTTAGGTATCAGTGCACTCTTACCATAGACTCCTCAGGCCTGCTCTCATACACACCCCTAGCCTTAGTGAGCTCACTGATAACATGGCTCAGGAGTGTCTCCCATGTTTTTTCAGAGTTTGGCATGTTCTGTGTATAAAAGGACAATAAAGGTTAATGTGACACACACACAGTCAGTAAATCAATGGACATATTAATGAATGCAAATGCACCATTAAGTAAACTGAATGAAATATTGAATGTATTGAGGGGGGGGTGGGGATACCTAAAACTGTACAGCCTAACACCTTCATGGATGGACAAACAGAAATCAATATAAAGAACACCTGTGGTACTGCACGATTTTTGAAGTGTTGATAATTAGTAATGCATTGAAACGGGTACAAAGAAGTAAAGCACTCTCTTCAGAGCTTGTGTGTGTTGATAAGTGCAGTGACATTATTGAAAAGGGGCAGATAAAGCCCCCTGGCTTAGAGTAATATTTTACAAGAGCTGAAACACTGTGCGTTTATCATGCTGAATACATGAGAATTTAAAACAGAACACGCTTATCACTCCTACTGCTTGCTTGCTGTCTGATTTATTAGCCATGAGGTTTATGCCTTTCTCATGCATTTTCATGCCTTTCTTATGCATTTTTCTGTGTGCGTGTGTGTGTGCACGAGTGTTTACTGTGTTCACTGTGGCCACACAATGCTATGGCCTCAAATACAAGTTAACTGAAAATGCATCCACAATGGGGAATTCAGTAACAAGCTTCATTTTCAGTGCAGCGTGAGAGAGACATAAGAATGACTCTGGGGAGAGAAAAGGCAGCTTCTCCCTTAATGACAAAATGGAAGGCAGAGGAAACACGTATCTGAATAATGGGGAATTAAGCCAGTCTGAAGGACAATGAGAAACTCCACACATTTGTGTTTGTCCATTTATATTCCATGCCTCCCCTTTCTTCAATTGCGATTTAATAGAGTGGAGAGCTAACATACCAATCCTCACCGATAATGATGCGCTTCCATAATGATGATCAACATGCTGCATTTAGAGCTTAAACCGTTTAAAAACAAATGTTGTGAGGCTCTCATTCACTCACTCTGGTACCCATACACTATATGTGCAAAGTTGTTTTCAAATACTGGAGTAATGTTACATATTAAAATATAATTAATATAATAATAATAATAATAAGCTTTTGTGCCCTTAACAGGAACTCCTGAGCTTGAAGTTAGTGTAATCTACCTTATTTGGTCTCATGTTTCCTCTTTCTGTATGAACCAACTTGCATGCAGTAACAGAAAATATTCTCCCTTTAAATTTAGATTTAGACTAGCAGATAAGGAATTTAACAAGAATGTTTAGCCAATAAAATTACAACAAAAATTGCTAGCATGTCTGAAATGATTAACCTACTTGATACAACCCCCCTGTGTACCAACAAATGATTGGCTGTACCTTCTTGGCCGCCACAGTGTTGCTCCATGCTAATCTCTCCTCAGGGCTGAATTTGACTGATAGGGCTGCCAGGGCCTGAGTGTACTGTAGAGTGTAGAGCACCTTGACTATACATGTAAAATGTTCTGTAACAAAAAAACACAACACACAAACATTACTTGTCAAAATGAAGAGATGCGCACTGAATGGCCAAAATCTAAAGGAAAAAATATGGTTACCATATATATGTTACAGATTACACTACATATATTTCATTCTGTGATACCGGACATCTTGGAACAATAAACATAGCTTAGTTTTTAGAGACTCTGAAATTTCAATAAGTGTGTTATTTTTTCCACCCATGTAACAGTTGATCTCGCTGTACTAATAACCTTAATGTTTCAAACTAGCCGACAGCTTTTAGGTGAAAATAAATAAATGAAATAAAAAAAAAATAATAATAAAATAAAAAATAAAAAAATTAAAAAAAAAAATAAAAAAAAAATATATATATATATAATAATAATAATAATAATAATAATAATAATAATAATATATATATATATATATATATATCACACCTCAGTGTAGAGTGTAATGTTGTCATGGACACTATAAAATAGCACCACTGCATTGTGATAAGACAAGTTGTAATCTGAGCAGATTTTTTGTGTGACACAGTCCCTCCTCTAAGCAAGTAGATACCAGAGATAGGTAAACATTCACAGCACTCACAGCCATGGTACAGTAAAGAGAGAGGTGGTCCTGAACTCTTCCCCCTCATTATGGTGAAAACTCATGGCCCACTTGGCTTAGAGCAGGAAAGCTATGTGTATATGAAGTAAAAGGTGCATCAACATAGTAAACATGCGTTTTACAAGAAAGTGGTTTTATTTAACAAGCAGCTTGGGAGACTGTGAAGAGGCTAATCCAGTAACAGACATATTAACGGCAAAACTGGAACATACAAATGAAATATGTTGCCTGAATGTCTGTAATGTAGCTTAAAATGTCCATGTGAAGGCTGAAGCTGTGTAGCATCAACTCTTCTAATGTAACACTAAAAAGTTATTAGGACGCTAGTAAAAATAAGCATTAACGTAGCAATGGATAAAGGAGCTTCTAGATGTCTCAAGGAGTCAGGTGGGAGCTCAATCAAACTCCATTAATGTGCCATTCTCCAGAGGCTCACACTGACAGCTCACACACCAATATATATGTGTGTGTGTGTGTGTGTGTGTGTGTGTGTGTGTGTGTGTGTACACATGGTCATGTCTTGACCTATTAGTTCAACCCTATAGCATTACTAAAAGACTTCATTCACACCTATCTCTCATTGTGATGTGTTAAAATCAATTCTCCATCACCCAATGAGAGCTGTAATGATGTTTATGCTGGTGTTGATCAATGCTGGATTGACACGAATCTAGAGTGACTTTGAACGCATTGTGTACTGTTCCCCTGAGCACAGTCTGAAGGACAGACAGCAGAGGGAGGAGTATCCAGCTTCACACAGGAGCTTTTAAAAAGCTGCTCAATTGCCTTTTGCTGCAGCAGAGGCCAGCGCACTTACTTCCTCTCATAAACGTCTCTGCTGTTTTCTGCGTTGGTCATTTTCATTTGAGTGGTAATTGAAGCTTGTTGGAAGGCTGTGTAAAATGAGGAAAAGGCAGGTGTGCCAGAGTGCTTTTAGATTGAACGCAACTTCACAGTTAGATGAGCAAGAAAGCACTTAGGAGGAAAATATGACAGGTTTTCTTCAAAAGCTCCTCTGAAAACCTGACCCTGTTCATACACAGGAAAAAAAAAAAATTAAAAGCATGTCTCCATGCAAGAAAACAAAGACATGCATTTTACCGCTCAGCTCCACTGGTAGCCCTTTGGTCAATTCAATGTCACATTAATTGCTTTCAGATGTTTATTGTGACTTTTACTTTGCATGTTATAGGGCAAGGGTGCCCTTTCTCAACTGTAAATGGCCAGTGTGGCTGCAGGTTTTCATTTCACCCAAGCTGGTGTACACCTAATTCCGCTTGTTTCTTTACTTGGTGCCAGTCTTCAAACAACTAATCAGGCGTGCTCCCACTTGGCTGGAATGAAAACCTGCAACCACATCAGCCATTTGTGGACAAGACTGGACATCTCGGCTCTGATAGTGTATTCTCATGCTATGATCCCAACATAAGTTATGTTGTACTACAAATATATATGTTACAGATCTAACTACATAAACAGGCAGATCCCAAACTAACTCCAAAATGTCAGCTAAAGACGAAAAAGAAAGAAAACAGAACAGTGAGAAAGGAAGGAAAATGCCATGTGATGCTCCCTTTTTCTGTGCTACTCCCCACATGAGTTCCACAAGGCCTATATAATTTTATAAGGTTTATATGACATCCCCTCTATATCAGCACCCATCCCCCTCCTGATTGCTGCAATTTGGGCCATACCCTTAAGCTTTTAGAACACACAAACACACACACACACACACACACACACACACACACACACACACACACACACAGAGAGAGAGAGAGAGAGAGAGAGAGAGAGAGAGAGAGAGAGAGAGAGAGAGAGAGAGAGAGAGAGAGAGAGAGAGAGACCTTTTTTTGAGGTCTGTACACATGCACACACACACGCACACATAGACACACAGACAGATAAAGGGACGGAGGGTAGCAGATAAGGGAGCAGGGCTGTGTGCTGTACTGCAGCCCTTTGGGCCAGGGTTAAAGCTGATACAAGCTCATCACACACAGGCCACACAGCATTAACCAGTGTTCCTGAGAAAACTGTTCACGTTCCTGAGAGAGCTGAACCCAAGACCTATTTCAAAACATATTTCAGTTCAAACATGGTCTGTCTGAACCTCTGTTTTTGTATTCTAAGCAGGTGTTACAAGTAGGGCCAAACCAGAAAATTCTAATAATCAACAATGTCAGCGGATATTCTATATATTGTCAAATGGTAAATAGACCACATCACTCCTCCAGTGCTTTTTGAGTGATGTGATTGTCAGCTGTCAGGTGTCAATTACTTCCTCTGAAACAGCAGAAACTCACAACATAAAAATATAAACAGGTCATGAATAACATTATTATTTAAGAAAAAAAAACAAAAAACAAAAAAAAAAACACACTTGTTCCAAAAGGTTTTATGTGGTATAATACAACCACATTTCACAAATATCTTTTCAGAAACTACCACACAATACTGCCATGTGTGGAGCAGTGCTGTTATTCAGAACACAATTCACACGCTATGAATGAGTGAGTGACAGTTCATTTTAGGCTGCGAGGTCCACAATGACTTGCATTTTTGCAATAATGATAAATTGTTTTAGCAAGTTATTAGCCTCCCTTAGTGCCCGATATGTTGTTCAAAATAGTATAACGTGCATGCATGAGGGTTATTATGTATTACATAAACAACCATTGCTTTATAAGTGGGATTTCCATCGATTGCACTGAACCTCTGTAGGCTAAGCAATACACCGGTCAGACGGTCAGAGTCAGGTAAAGGAGCTAGTACCTTTGCGTAGGGGCTGAGGCATAGTGAGCACAAAGATGATGAGTAAGGAGGGGACATCTCGAAACAGCATGGGCACCTCGGGACGCTCCTCATGCCCGTACCTACACAGAACATACACATAAGCGTTTGGTGAAATCATTATGAATAGTATTCCAAGCATTTAAGCAAATGCATAAAACAAACAGATTTATAACATTTATTAAACAAACAAAATGGGCAGCCTCGTCTCGTGCCTACTGTCGCCTTCCTTGTACAATTTAGCAATAGAGCCATTAGCTGAGGCAATAAGAACAGATCTTAACATACATGGTTTGAATACATCTAAAAAAGAACACAAAATCACATTATATGCTGATGATATTTTGATTTTTCTCTCTAAACCACACACATCAATCCCTAGCCTCATTAGTATTATTTCCAAATTTGGTCTCTTTCCAGGTTATAAAATAAATTCAACTAAGTCCATAGCTATGCCCATGGGTAGCTTAAAACAAATACCACAAAATCCATCACCTTTTCCTTTTCAGTGGTCAGAGACAGGCTTTACATACTTGGGAATATTCATAACCCCTAAATTTAATCAGATGTTCAAAACAAACTTCACTCCATTGCTGGATCGTATCAAACTAGATTTGGAGAGATGGCATGCTCTCCCTATCTCTTGGATAGGCCGTATAGCATTGATAAAAATGAATGTCCTCCCAAGACTGCTTTACCCTATACGGATTATTCCAGTCCTTTTCCCAAGCAAGTCTCTTAAAACTCTAGATAAGTGGTTCAGTTCCTTTATATGGACTAAGAAGAGGCCACGACTGAACATGGCAGTTTTACGTCTTCCGGACATGAGAGGGGGTTTTCACTTCCTGGATATTAAAAAATATCAGCTATGTGCTCACTTACGTTTTATATCTGATTGGATACATGAAGACAACTCTTCCTTGTGGTTTGATATCGAAAATTCACAAACAAAATATCCCTTACGAAACTTGCTATTTTTTAGAAACTTTAAGTCAGTAAGAAGCTCCTGTGAGAATCCCATTGTAATTAACACTGTTAAAGCATGGAGAGTTATCATGCATCTGGAAGGTAGATCCAAGCTGACTTCTATTTATACTCCTATATGTGATAATCCTGACTTTCTCCCGGGTGTTACAGATTCTCATTTACGTTTTTGGACATCGAGGGGTCTTTCTCGCCTGAGGGATTTATTTGAAGGGTCCACACTGATGTCGTTCAGTCAGATATCTGATAAATATGCCATTCACAAACATGACATCTTTCGCTTTTTTCAGATAAGGGACTTTGTAAGAAAGGACACAACGCTTCACCTAGATATGCAACCCTCTCAGATAGAGAGACAGCTTTTTCTGCCCAAACAGAATAGATCTACTAGCTTCTTTTATAATATATTAAGAGAATATCTCAATGCTAACACTCATTATTGGAGGAAGGTTTGGGAAACTGAACTTGATATAGAGATAGAGGAGGATGTGTGGAACAAGGTTTGGAAGAATGCAAACTATCAGTATATGTAATAAAGCAAAAGCTATCCAGTTTAAAATCTTACACAGAGCGCATATATCTCCAAGTCACTGTAGTAAATTTAAAGAGGGTTTTTCTCCTATGTGTCCTAAATGTAAAGTGGAGCTAGGTTGCCTCACCCATTGTCTGTGGACTTTTGGGGGGAGATCTCACAGGAACTGTGCAAGATTTTCAGAACCGATGTAAGGATGGACCCATTGTGTTTATTGCTTGGGTTGCCAAATAATTATATTTCTGACAAGTTTAAGAAAAAACTCTGTAATGTTTTAACATTCTGTGCAAGGAAATGTATTTTGTTACAATGGATAACAGATAAAATACCCTCCATAGCAAGCTGGCACAGAGTTGTTTTGGAACATGTATCTCTAGATTACTTGACACACCTGTTACATTCAAAAACAAATGTCTTCTGCAATATTTGGGAACCTTTTCTGCTGTATATTGGGTCAGATCTCTCAAGCATTCTGGTGAGAGCACTTGTATAGTTTACTGTGGCATTTTGATATGTTGGTCAGCATAAATATTTGTGTATGTAAGCTGGGGTTGTGTTTTTTTTTTGTTGTGTTTTTTTAATTAATTAATTTATTTATTTTTTGTTATGTGTGTATGGTGTATGCTTGTTATGTTGAGAAAAATGTAATAAACATAATTATAAAAAAAAAAAATAATAATAATAATAATAATAATAATAATAACAAAAATCCTGACTGCAAAATTGACCAAACAGAAATCAACTAGGGTCGCAATGATACCAATACCATATTAGTATCTTCACCGATACTGGCACTTAAAAGCTGTATCAGTACCGGCGAAGGGGACACAGATACCAGTGACCGATACCATGAAGTGCGCATGCACCTAAAAGTTCACACATGGCAGTAGATGAAACTTAACATGCTGACGCTGTGTGCTGACAAGCAGCAATGCAAATGCTCATGCCAAAATTTGTAATGCCAGTTTTTCATGGGAATGCTATAGTAGTGACTGATAAACTAGCTGTAATTCTTCCTAAGGTATTGGTTTCTCTGGTATGCCATAAATAAGCCAGTTAACAGTGTACAAACAGTGTCTACAAAAAAACCCCAACTGGAGCCCCTTATCTGAATGGCTGAGCCTCCTTTAGTAATCCCTCATCTCCCTCTGTGTAGCCAGTTACAGTCATGTACCAGTGAGTTAATGTTGGTCCAGGTTGCTATTAATGGCATGAACGTTAGAGAGACACATGGAAGGAACCACCGGTCTCTTGGGGTAACGATAGCCTTTAGGTGTGGTTTAGCATTTAGCATAGCAGCCTGCTATCTGGGCTATTGTGTCCACTAGACCTGGCTGCTGTGCATCTCCTTCGTACAGCTGCTTCATGCAGCAGGGGTAAAAAAAAAAAATAAAATAATAATAATAATTTTCTTAAGCACCTTAAACGGTTTATATAATATGTTATGAGACACAGCTTTTACCAAAATAAAACATTTAAAAAGTGAAACTGCACAAATATTAACATTTACAAGCTAGTTTGGTTAGATAGAGTTAGTATCGGTACCGGCTGATCCGTACACATATTGGTATCGGAAAGGAAACAATGGTATCGGTGCATCCCCAAAAATCAATTGCTAAACCATACATAAGGAGGCAAACATAGAATATATATATATATATATATATATATATATATATATATATATATATATATATATATATATATATATATATATATATGTGTGTGTGTGTGTGTGTGTGTGTGTTGTTCTATATGACACTAGAAAAGGTTCTATTATTACAGCCTTGACATAGTAACAACAGAAGAACTCTACATAAAATCACATTCAACACATTCTCCATCAATCTGAAGAACGCTTTCATGATACAAAGAACTCTTTAATCATGCAAATGGTTCTTTGAGTGTTCATGGTTCTATATAGAACCATCTTTTTTACTGAAGAACTCTTGAAGAACTATCATTTTTAACTGTGTAAAGCAAGACAGATAAAAAAAACACACAAACCACTTCCACTACAGACCTTCAGTTTCAGTTCTGCACATCTCTCTGTATAGTTGTATTCTAAGTCCCAACCACTTTCTCTCTCTAGGCTATCTACATTTTCAACATAGAGTTTTAATTCATAAACTAAGTATAACACTTCAGACAGTATTCAAACTGCAAGATAACCCAAGCATATCAAAAACAAACATTTCCAAATTATTACATTATTCCATTTAACAGCAATATTTTTCCAGAAAAGGATAACACATGCAGTAAGCAGTGCAAGGAAGATTACCCCTTTTTACAGTAGCTATTTAAATAGTACAGTGGCCTGGGGGATCAAATGACAGTGCTCTCCTTTAAAAACCCTAACAAGGTATTTTTAACACTAAATGACTCCCCTCTGAATACTGCCTCGCTAAGAGACCTCTCACAGGTGCAAAAGCTGTCCTACTGCGCTAATCAGAGAGAGGAAGAGTGGGGGAGAGACGAACAGGGAGGAAAAGAGACAAGAGGAGAGAGGGAGGCCAACTGACATGCTGAGCATCAGAGAGAGAGGTGAATATGGAAGCATTTATCCTATCCGAGATCATTAAGTGTCTTATAAGTGGGAGCATGGCCTGAGCCACTTCCAGATCAACTTATTAACTCCTGCTGCATGAAAAGCAGCACGCAGACTACATTCAGAAAGTATGGCTGTGCTGTGGCATGAAATGCAGTGTACGCGATAGTGGACACAGAAAAGCAGGATATCAAGAAACCAAAGCACACATGCAAACAGGGCCCTTTTATTCAGAGACTAGAGGCAAAGGTCTTCTCTTTCTGAGCAGCACAGCACCCCGTAATTTGCCAGATGCAGCAATTATTGGTATCTATGGCAACCCCATATGGGCCTTTCATTTCTGTCGCTCCGTTTCTGGAAGAGAGATTGCTAGAGCCCAGAGGAGATGGCACCATTTAGAGTGAGGTGAAAGAAGCAGTCTGAATTAGTGTGTGCATGTGTGTGTGTGTGTGTGTGTATACTCACTCTGACTCTCTGTTCTGGGTGAGCTGTGTGAGACGGGTCCAGGGGTTATAAGCAGAATCGATGCTGTACAGACGCATGTGCATGGCCAACACATGGAACAACTGATCTGAAACACATAACAAAAGTACACATATTAATAGCATGAACTCACTCAGCAGACAAACAACTGCTCACAAAGACACAAAGCTCTCCAACACACAGACATCCAGCTAGCCACTTTTTAATCACAAATTCAGGACCAGCCTTACGAACATAATTTTATTCCACAAATAAATTGTCACTATCTGCAGATGTGCCAGGGTTTGGAAACTGAGTAAGAGAGTATTCAGGTTGAAGCAGTTTTTAACTCTATGTAGCTAGCAAAAGCTATTCTAAGAGCAGTCTCCTTGAACCCGAGCGTCACATAAATCCAGGTCCAAGCCCCAAATGAGCAAGCCAAGGGTGACTGAGGCAAGAAAAACTAAGAGCAAGAAGAAGAAACCCTGAGAGCAGCCAAGACTCAAAAGTGGAACCCATCCTCCTCTGATTGACACAAGATAGCAAAACAATAACACAACAAAAGCAATACAAATGGGTCATTAGATAAGACTTTCTGCATAGCAGATTTAAGCCACTTAACTAGAGAACAAACAATATGCCTAAACTTTGCAGCCAAGTATTCTATACTCAATATCTCAACTGGTCCTGCTCTAAAGCATCTGATCTGACAATACTGAAAATGTAAAGCTAGAAGAACAGTAGGGAAGCACTGGCAATGAGGACAGTGAGGACAGTGAGTGAGCCAGAATTCATAACCAGTCAGATCAATCACCCCACACAATTCCACAAAAACATTAGATCTACATATCACTGTGGATTTCATGACATCTGGGATGGAGAATGGCCTTTGGGCTACCAAAAAATTAAGCATGGACAGTGGTCTGTGACAGCCCTTCACTAACAGTGCCAAGGCCACACTCTGATTTCCAGATGCCTCAGGCAGCAAGCTTACCGTAGGACATCTTTCACATGGAAAAAGATGGGCACCTTCCACACTGGTCACACAAGATTCATGGAAACAGAAATGGTTTGTCTGGCATGTCTTATGAGAGCCTTAAGCACACTGAAGCTCAATCTATGTCAGCACCTTGTCTGCTGAACAAATGGTTTAAACAAATACTAGAAAGAGCAAATACTAGAAAAATGTTTCCAGAGAAAAGCATAGAACACACCTTCACCCCCAGCCTGGGCTTTCAAGGTAGATGAACAATACACAAAACAATACAACAAACCAAAAAAAAAACAAAACACAAAAACAAAAACAAATGAAGTCATTAGATCACTTCACCTTGCAGTGATGGCTACAGCTTCTGCAACTGAGTAGCACATCCATTAGTCATTACAAAAATCTCAAACAAAAGAAACCTGACATTCAGCCAATAACACCATTTTCCATCATATTTACATTTACGGCATTTGGCAGACACTCTTATCCAGAGAGACTTACAATTTGATCATTTTTACACAGGTAGGTGAACGTAGTGTTAGAAGTCTTGCCCAAGGACTCTTATTGGTAAAGCGTAGGGTGTTTGCCCAGGCGGGGATTGAACCCCAGCCTACAGCGTGGAAGGCAGAGATGTTACCCACTACGCTATACCAACCACATTTCATATTTCTAAATTTAGTTCTCTATTGGACTCATGAAAATGCACTAGAGGACTGGGACTCCCTCTTGGTTTTGTAATATATGATCTACTTATGTTTCCATGTTTCAGAGGTCATGACTCCAAATAGTGCATTACCAGCAACAAAATAACCAGCAGGCAACTAGCAACCTGTTCTCTTTGGACAAAAACGACACGTGTGGAGCAACGCTGCCATCTACAGGCAACAAAGCAGTAGAGATACAGACTGAGTGAACTACCTTACCCCTGCTTCAATGATTTATTTGAAATCTCTAATTTAGTGAGATGAAAAGTGAAAAAAATGGTTTAAACAAACAATGGATTCTATGATTGGGAGCACAACGACTTTTATAGCCAAAAGCCCAAGAGTTCACATCCTAAAGGGAAGATTACGCTCTGTGTTATAGCCCAGTGATGTGCAGCTCTCAGCTCTTAAAGCACTGAAATATGCATCAGGCGTCTCCTGATCACAGCCTCTATGTCACTGCCTGATACATACTCGTTCATCTTTCTGACCCTCATTCGTTAAAATCACTCCATCATCCAGTGGCTGCTGGTTTGTGGGGTGCATGGACAGCTGAAATAGAGATCTCTCCATTCCACTCTCTCTTTCTCTGATATTGATCTGCCTCATCCTCCCACCTGTGCTTACAGAGTTTACTACCAGCCTCTCTTCACTTTAACACCTCCTGCTCACGCCATTCATCAAATACAGATATCTGTATGTGTCACAGAGACAGAGACAGAGAGAGAGAGAGAGAGAGAGAGAGAGAGAGAGAGAGAGAGAGAGAGAGAGAGAGAGGAGAAAAAGAAAGAAAAGAGAGACGTGTGCATGCTAGTAAAGAGAGACAACCAGAATATGAGAGCGGGAGAGAAAAAGAGAGGGCATTGTGTGAAAAAACTGTGTGCAAGAGAGAAAGAGAGAATGAGCATGTGAAGTGATGGAGAGAAAAAGAGAAAGAGAAAACTGAGGGTGAAGTGAGACTGAAAAAGGTGTGAATGTGTAAGAGAAAGAAACAGAAAGAAACAAAGAAATAAAAAAGTGTGTGTAGTGAAAAGGACAAAAAAAAAAAAGAGAAAAAAGGAGAGTGGAGTGAGAGACAGAGAGAGTGTGACGTTAATATTAATGCTATGTTTATATTAAGGGTTCACGTTACTCATGTTAGACCATTAGAGTGAACAGTGAAGTATTAAAACGGGATGAGACTCAATACGTTAAGCGCCTTGTTTTGATACCTGAAAATTCAAATATCACAGGTTCTGTCCATCACTACCATCACTCTCTCTCTCTAAAGTTACTCCCACTCAGTCAATTTCCTTTCTCTTTCCCTCTGTCTAACTGTTCTCTTCTAGTGGCCCCTCCCTCTTTTCCTCTCCCTTCTCCTTCCCTTAGTGCACGGATCTCTAATGTACTGCGACTGAGTAAATTTGGCCAGTGCTGTGCCTACGTACTTAATGCAGCTCAGAAAATGGCCGTGGTGGTGGAGTGTGAAATCTCTTCAGCTCTATTCAAGAGTGACGGAACTTTTCATGAGAGCCCAGAGACCAGACCTCACACTCACACACATACACTCACCAATTATTACAAAGAGAGAGCGAGAGAGAGCGAGAGAGAGAGCGAGAGCAAGAGAGAGCAAGAGAGAGCGAGCGAGAGCGAGAGAGAGAGCGAGCGAGAGACACTGAAATACCAGAACAATAAAACTTCAATATATTTCATTTACATGACATCTACAACGTTTCTGATAAATCTGTGCATAATTTCCCAAAACGTAACTGTGTTGAATTTATAAAGAGGGATGTGGACGTCTCTCATCTCTCTGTGATTTCAGGATACTTCCATTCTACTGTGTGGAGACTGTATTTTAGCTCTCACTGCAAGTTGTTTACAACACAAACTGGTGCTGTATTATAGCAGCCAAGATGATTAAAATAATACAAGTGTGAATTCTGTGACTTATACACAACTCAGTAATCAAAAAACAGTTACATTTACAAAAACATCAGGGTACAAATCGAGAAATATCTACGTACCTACCGCCAAAATTCGCAAATGACACTGCTATGGGAGCACAAGAAGACTGAAAGCATGTTCTAGTTGAACCTGTTTAATTACATAAAACATCCATGCTACAATTTTACCCAGTTACAAAGAGTTACTTTGTGCCCCACTCTCCCCCACCTCTCCTTAGTTCATTACACAGCTCATCAATACACTTCTTAAAAGTGTTGCAGCTACACGGACCAATGCTTCCAATCATTACATACACTCGATTGACCCAAAAGCTAACAGAAGAGAAAACATCTTCCCCAGCAAAGAAATTTCATTTCTACCTAAAGCAACATCTAATCGAGCTATGTAACAGGAACTTACTGTCTTCCAACAAGTATGAGTGTTAAATGTGTAAAAGACCGCCATATTTAACGTGCTGTGTTTTATTAGGGCTGAATGATTAATAGCTTTTACATTGAAATTGCAATCTGAAAGAGCAGCAATCAAAAAGCAAGAGCTACAGTTGTATTATATGACATTATTCATTGGTGTCATTGGTGGCAAAAAAAAAATCAAAGGCTGGAACCTAAATCATAGAACAATCAGAATTAAATTTGACCCTAATTGCTCCTATGTATTGTCTTGAGAGGGGTGCAACTGGTTATGGGTTTTAGACTTACTGAGGCAAGAGCGTTTCGCTGCAGCACTGGCTCCCCCGCTGCACAGATTCCCACCACGATGAACCAACTCCAATTCCAAATTCGTCCTGACAAAGAGCAAACGAAAAAGAGAAAATAAGAGAGAGAGAGAGAGAGAGAGGGAGAGAGAGAGATTGCATTTGTCAGCATTTAGGCAACAAGAACTTAATCACAGTCTACTCTGCATTAGTTTATATTAAATACATATAAGTCAATACAAAAAGCACATAAATGCTCAGCTATCTACATGTATTTAATATTCCAAACAGAATTATACATAGTTTAATAATTCATGATATCACATCTGATATCCGCCCCTCCAGCCTACATCCTATCCTAAACAACATATTGTGCTTTATGCCCACTGATGTAATTAGTCAGTGTAAGAGGCCACACTCATCAACATTAGCAGGTCAGTCCTAAAAGACTAGCAAATCTCAGGGGACAAATCTCAGGGACAAATCCCCAGCTTTCCCAGATGAGAAGAGGTGGAGAGAAACAGTTGGGGGGGGTAGAGAAAAAAGAAAGAAGAAGCAATTTCCCATAGATAATGCAGGCGGGCAGCTCCATCTGGCTGCCACTGATAAGGGAGCAAGCATTTGACGGAGGAATCTTCCACCGTGCTGTGCAGCCAACGAGAAAAAGACGACGCAAACTGGAGACTGAAGCAGAGCGAGTGAGTAAGGGAAGGAGAGAGTAGGGGAGAGGCTTGAGCAAACCAGTTAATAGCCTCCATATTATTGAGGGAGAAAGGGGAGGGACTTCTGTAACAATTCTGCTTGCGACAGGTCAGATTTTAGCATGAAGGTGCTGATGAATAAATAAATATGTAAAGCAATAGAATGAAAGTCACTGAAAGCTAGTGTGTAAAAAGGGACAATGATGAGAAAAAAGTAAAAAATAAAACATCGCAAAAGAGAAAGCTGATTGTAATTGTGATTGTAAGTGAATTTTACCCAAACAAGCACACAATAGACTAGGGCTACTCAGATATGAGCAAGGAGCCAAGCTAAAAGGATGCATAAAAGGATGCCAGACAAATCAATTTACTAAAAAAAGGGCAGAAAGCCTTGAGTGGCAGGATTCTGGGGGTGGGGGTGCTTTTGAGATAACTGCACTCTGGTAGCAGCAATTGCAAAAACCAATAAAACCAATTCTGTGGACAGGTCAGAGCATTCAACCAAAAAAATACTGTTTAACGTACAGCAACTCCGCTGCTTGTACTCCAAATCCATGCTGGTAGATGCACTCACCTGGCTACCGAGTACATAAAGAGGAAATCGTTATCAGGTGAGCCCGGGTTCTTGCCGTAGTCCATGTACTTCTTCTGTGTGGCATTCTTTATGTCTTTAATCACAGACTCCATCTCTTTAGTGAGGTTAGATTCCGTCTGGGAGGCAGACATAACCAAATCAATATTCAACAAACAAATATCCAAATAACCAAACCAATAGCAAAGAGGGATTTAAATGAGTGAGTAGGTTACTACAATATTATTAAGTAGTTGTGAAATCAACTGAATCTTCCTTCAGACATGTTGACACATTTTAAATGTTAGACATCACAGAAAAGGAGATGAAGAGGTTACATAAGGGACAGTATCCATACACCCACAAATTCATTTTATTCCATCTCTACCAGCAGAGCAATGAAAAACTCACACTCGGCGATGAAGGAATGGGGGAGGTAGACACAGACTAATGAACGCTTAGTGGTAGAGGTATCTGCCTTACATAGGTGCTTACTGGGAAAATGCCCAGCTCCTCTTGCAGGTCCCCGACTTCCTTGACAAGTGTGGCCGGACTCTTGTTGCTAGGGGTGTGCCAGGCACCTGCCTCTGTGCCACGCCCAGGCTTGCAAGGCAGAACGCTGTTAGCAAACTGGCGACACAGAGGGCAGGTGAACTCACCCTTATCCACCGAGAAACCCTGCAGCACCTGGTCATTCTGACCCAGAGAAAGACAAGATGAGTTGAGAACACTAAACACTTGTAGAAGAGTCTAAGGCAGGCATTCTGAGGAAACATTTCAGGCTATGTTCAAAGACACAAGCCAACTACACTAATATATATATATATATATATATATATATATATATATATATATATATATATATATATATATATATATATATATATATATATATATAAACTTGTAAAAGGCTTGCAAAGGTTATCTGTCCCTTAAGGAAACTCATCTATTACAGCTGATTTTACTCTCACGCAGCTAAACACTGGTCACTCTGGAGACCCATACGGAGTGCCTTTATCAATCACATTCTCTTTCCTGGTGTCAGTCTTCACTCTGTCTGCTCACATTAAACATTATTAAAGTAGAGAGCGATGTCGTATTGTCCCCATTATCATAAGCGTCACCCGAGTGAGTGATGGAGAGAGCACCTATGAAATATCAATTTGAGATGTGTCACTTTGATGGATGAACTACTAATGACGTGTCAGATCTTTGAAAAAGGCTAGCATCTTTATATATATATATATATATATTCACTCTGTCTCTCTAACAGAGTAAAAGGTTGCAAAAAGTAATTGGACAATTTTTTGTTGTGAATTTGTAATCCACCGTGTTGTTTTGCAAAGAAATAACGGCTGTGATTCAAGTGTAGAATGTCAGCTTTAGTATTTCCATCTATGCTGCATGAAACATACAGGAATCAAAATCCCTTTTATATAAAGTCTCTAATGCTCTTTACTATATCAAACAACTGATAGTGACCTAATTACAGTAGGACAGTTAAGACAGTTGGGACAGTATAAGAAATGCAGATAAAAACATAAAACAGTAATTAGTAAGTATACTTTGACCCGTATTTGAAACAGTTTTACCTTATTAACTTCTTTGTTCTTTTGTAAATATACACTAATTGTGAAACTGATGTCTGCAACATGATCCAAAGTTGGGACATGGGCAATTTATGACTAGGAACATGTCTTAATGATGAAGAAAAAACAAAACAAAAAAACACACACACACACACACACACACACACACACACACACACACACACACACACACACACACACACACACACACACACACACCTCTTAAAGAGCTTATGCAATAAGGCATGGATGCTCCTCGAGTTCTTTCTGAGAAGAGAGGGTCAAGGGTCGCTACGCTGCCAAAAATGCATCGGCAAAAATTTCAACAGTTTAAAAATAATGTTCTTCAGCCAAGGATTGCAAGGATTTTAGGTATTTCACCCTCTATTGTGCATATCATCAAAAGATTCAGTGAAATCACAATAAATGCCTGCCATCTACGAAACCTCAGATAGCACAACATTAAAAACTGGCATGTTTCTGTGATTGATATCACCACATGGGCTCCAGAATACTTCGACACATCACTATCAACAAGCAACATTTGTTTCTGCATCCACAAATGCAAGTTAAGACAAAGCAACCATTGCCACATGTCAACAAAGTCCGGAAACACTGCAGACTTCTGTGGGCTTGAGCTCTTCTGAAATGGGCTGATGTACAGTGGAAACCTACACTGTAGTCTGAGAGACTATGCTTATTTTAACATGACCATGCCAAACCCCATTCTACAGGTGTTGCATAGCAGCGTAATCAGAGTGAAGGTGCTAGACATGCCTGCCTGCAATCCAGTCTTGACTCCCACTGAAAACGTGTGTAAAACACAACACAGAAAGACCCATATGGTTGCACAGTTGAAGACCCCAAAAAAGTGCTGTTAAAAGGAAAGGTGACATAACACAGTGGCAAACATGGTCCTCTCCCAACATTTTTGGGACGTGTTGCAGGCATCACATTTGTAATGAGGTATATTTACAAAAAACAACAAAGTTTATCAGGTACAACATAAAATAGTGTTTTTTATACTGTTTTCAATTTAAAATGTTTCAAAAAGAATTTATTAATCATTGCTTTTTCTGTTTCTATCAGCATTTCTCATACTTCTCATCACAACTTTTTTGGAATCTGTATGTGGGGTTTTGGGGTTTGTATGTGGTTCTAGGCCTGGTTGATTTATTCTGATTTTGTCAGATTCATAATGGCCTGCTTTATTGCCACTTAGACTTCTTTGGTTCTCATATTGAGAGACAACAGCAACAGAATCCAGAATCCCAGAATCCAGATTATTTTTTATCATGATGACTTCTGTATGATTTACCCAGTATAGGTAAAAAGAAAGTCAAATGAAAGCTGACATTCTGCATTTTAACCTCAGTCACTCTTTCATTTCAAATTCAATGCGTTGCAGAACAGAGCAAAAACAATACACACAGCACTGCATACTAACATGCATTTTTTGTGTTTACTAGGCAGTAGGCACTAACAGATAAGCCTAGCTTTTGAAGAAGCTCTAATCTGATGTTTGGTATTCAAATGTTAAACAAGCACTACACAATCTATGTTTGGGTAAAAACTCTTGATGAAAAAAAAAACAATCATCACCTAATCACTGCTCCTAAGACTGCAACAGCCTATTCCAATGCCAAATACCCTCAGGGCAGTTTTAGAAAATGATGAATTGAAGTCTAAAGTGTTACTGACAGGGACAGTATGCAATGGTGAATACTGAGTGTAGTCAATGGCAGGCAGGCCAGACTCCACTGTTGTGTAGTCCTGAGTACATCAGCACAGATCATAGGCCAAAAAAAGCACTCCACGACAATCCAGCTGGGCAATTTAAATCCATTTAGTCAATTAAGTGATGAGAAGTCATGTTCTTGTACTGTATTACACATAATTTCTACTACTGACGACTCCCTGCAGAGCCCAGGGAAACAGTCTGGTACTGATATTACGTCCAAAGCAGATATTGCTATAAATTCACTTACCCGTAAAGATTCCATGTAGGACTTGTGACAGTCTATATGCAGTGTGTGACCACATGTTTGCACATACACACCACCATCCCAGCCAATGGAGACAGACTGCAGACAGGAACTCTGGGAAAAGTGAGGAGAAAAAAAAAAGAAAAAAAAAAAGCAGAAACTTCTTACCACAGAGGGATCAAATGAAGTATATAATAAAAATTAAACAAGCAATGCCGCTTCCTCTATCTCACAATTGAGTGCAGGGATATTGTTTTATAATGCTGAATGCCCTAATAAACTGAAAATGGAAACCATAACATTAATACAAGGCAGGTTTTCAGGCACTTCTTATTTTTACTGTATTGAAAGATGGAAAAATGTATGAAATTGAGACACTAGCACATCATATTGAACAAATTATGAATTTTTTGTTAATTGTTACATGTCTATACATTTTCAGGTTTGCATTGAAAGGACAGTTATTGTTTTGTAATGAGTTTCCAAGAAACAAAAACAAGACAAATCACTTACATAAGTTTCAACGAAAGCTTAGAAAATCATTATTAAAATTAAGTTCAAAGGCAGAATGTACAGAACACAACTTGCACTGAACATGAACATAGGCAAGAAGGGATAAACTGAAAAAAAATGCTTTGATCACAGTGGGAAATATCAAATAAAAACTGAAACAACTGGAGAATTCTGACCAGAGATGCATCAGAATGATGAATAAAAACGAGAGGGGAGAGACATTTATTCTGTTTCTCTGCAGGAGCTGGAGGCTGCCGAGCTGAACCATGCTCAGAGGATTCAGCTCAGCAGGCCAGATGAGTTTAAAATGTAGAGCAGGGCACAGACGACAGGAGACCAGCATGTGAAACACTGCTCTTATTGCAAAAGACAGCATGCGAGAGACAGAATCACACAGAAAGAAAGAGAGAGCTAGAGAGACAGAAATAGAGAGGGAGAAAAAAAAAGCACAGAAACAGAACAGAACATAGCAGTAGCTTAATTGTACCCATGTTGCATTCTGTCCAGCTCATACATGTGCGAAAATATCTGTGAATGCTATTAGATTTATACTGAAGATAGTTTTGGAGTCGGGAAACGGGGCTTGTGTTTAAATATGTACCTAAAAATAATTTCACTGTTTAACACACTTCAGCTATGCAATACGGTACAACAAGGAATCATTTTTATATCAAAATCGGAAGGTAAAATAAGACAATTTTCCAGTCGCAAGAGCTCCCGTTTTAATTTGATTTTTTTTTTTTGCATAATTAAATCGTTAAGATGTAAACAAAGTCATCCAGAATGGTTAGATGTGAGAGACACCATTCTATAGAACCTTACAGAGTCAAAATTTTTCACAAAGGTGGTGATACGACCCAATTGTGTGAAGGAAGTTATTACACGAAATGATTCTAAATGCACTATTTGATGCCTGAGACATTGTTTCGCAATAGTGTTGTGATAAGGCTTGGGCCTAAAATTCAGTTCAATATTCCCTAAAGAAAATTTATATTTCTGATTTAGCACTATTTTACCATAATCAACATTACATAAATACTCACAATACTACTTTTGGATACTAAACAAAATGGTCATTTTAGTGTTGTGGACATTGCAACCCCTGGTTCTTATCAGCACAATGAACCACTTCACATTAAACCACTCTGTATTACTTTGTTTATATATCAGTAATAGAAATATGCCATAATTTTGAAGAATTGGTGGAATTCCCCTTTAACAAGTTTTAGGTAAATTTAAACTAATACTGCAGAACTGGCAGTCTAGCACACTACATGTACTGTACCAAATGTGATGTTCTTGCTGCAAAACAAAGGGCTTGGACTTTCTTTATATAAATGTACATAAAATAGCCACATTTAAAATGCAACTGCAATACTGGTCAGAAAAATTGCAATTAAATATTCTCCCTAAATCTTTCAGCCCTTCTATGATTGTGAAAGGCACTTCTGAGTCAGACACATACATCTTTGAAGTACCGCTGCATGAGCGCTAGTCTAACGTCGTTAGTCGCTCCGCACGTGTCCTCAGGGAAAATCTGCTCCTCGTCGCTTGTAGGGAGCCGCTTTGCCTCGTCACTACGGCAACGGTGCCCCAACACTGAAACACACACACACACACACACACACACACACACACACACACACACACACACACACACCTCATGTATACTAATTAACTTCCATCATTTCTATTTATGGGACGCTGCATATCATTTGCATACTATAATGAAGTACCATATCAATGTCAAAACCATAACACCCATCAAGCTGCGTGAACAGCAGGAATGTTTTCACAGATGTTTTTCCTTCTAGATCACAATGTAAACTCATAACTGATAAATTAACAGGTGGGGGAGGAAATAATGTGGTTGATGATGTCACCACAATATTTATTATCAGAACAGGCTGATGGGGGCATGTTTTTCTGCTTTGATGGTTCATCAGATTGGACAAAGTAGAGATCAGGACACACTCTTCTGACCTTGAGGCTCTGATACTTTAGGCTATAATACGTCACCCCAGCGGGATAATTACTAATAAAACAAGCTATTTGTTTTCATGACACTGAAAGAGACTCTTATGTCCATAGCAGCATGGCAGAAATTACTCTACAGAAGCAGACGTCTGTTCAAGGATCAACACGTATGATGAATGAAGCAATTAAAACGGCAGCTAAGCGCCGTCATTAAAAGAAGCAGCGCAATGCGGCCGGGCTCAGGTGCTGCGAATAAATAGGGCCATTTAATAGACAATATAACACCACTGTCCTGTGCAGCAAAGAGATGTGCTGCAGCAGTAAGAGATTATAGGCTGGCTATAAAATGCTCCACCTGTTGATGGAAACCTGTAATACCACAAGGTTCAGATATAGGCTCAGCCATAAAATGCAAAGAGATGAACCAGAAGGCCTACATCTGACGTCAGAATATGAGGCTATTAAGAATAACAAATTATTTATATGATCAGAGTTAACCATTTTATCCTTTTAAAGTTAGGTCAACAACTAACAACAAGGATGTTGTGTGCACGTTTGTTCACCTGAAGACGCCTGTAGTAGCACCACCAGTCCTGTAGGTCTGTCTTCAGTAGAGGGGCCGCTCTGGCCACATATGACACAATCATACAGAACTTCAGAGTCCAGAGGCTCAGCAGAGCCCACGTCCATTGCTGCCTCAGCCTCAGGAGACTCTGCAAGCACACCGAGAAAACAATGCACAAACAGATGCCTGGATCACCACTTCATTTCAGATTACAAAGTTAAAGAGGATGATGAGAATCCATACGCTTACTGTGCAAATGAAAAACTACTAAAAATAACTAACAAACACAATGGTTTTCATATGGAGTAAACTGAAATCAGCCATGAAAACACCAGCTACATCAGTGCTTTTGTGGCTCTTAAAAAGAACAACACCCCCACTAAGGTTAAAGTTAAGGTAATAAAACAATGGGGAAAGTAACACTGATTTTTCTTTTATTAGATTCTAAAATACCACAGTGATAAAAAATGAGCATGGGTGGCTCTGTGGCACTGCTGAAATGGTGTGTAAAATACCAAGCTGCCACCAGTGTCCATAAAGGATTTGGGAGCACTCCAGCTATCAGAAATACAAGCTTCTGTTCATTTAGATCAATTGTGACTCGCCAAGAGCGAACAAACAGCAAGAAATACAAGCGTGAGAGAGGACAGGGGCTAAAATCAAATAATTGAACAGGAGTTATGAGAGAGGGATACTGGCAAAACTTAATTAGCTATAAAACATGCATCTAAATTGCTTTTCTGCCCTCTCTTGGTTAAATTAACAGATTGTGGAGGTTTGGGCAACCATGCGTACATTAGGGGTAATGTAGTGTGAAAGGCTGTTATTCGGACAGAACGTGAGGTTACCTAATGTACTATGATTTGAGAAGGTCAGTTATAGATAGGAGCATCAGATATAATTAACGCATTCTTGCCTCTTCTCCAAATGAACAGTGCAACACATAACAAGTTGCAAACAATTATAAAGGGGTCGTGAACTCAGGCATTCTGAAAAACTCTTAGAGGAAAGAGTTTGTGCAACAATGTGCAGGGTTGAACACCAGAGATAAGAACACTGTTAGAGGAAAAAAAACTCCAAAATACGCAGCACAGAGGCACTTCAGGACTGAGAACCACTGGTGGCAGATTTTCTTGCAAGACCAAAATTCAGAAGCAAAACCAACACATTCATAAGGTACTTTCCAAAAGCTAGGCTGTGCTGAAAAAGCTTGGTCCTTGGTACTACTGGACTATACTGGACAGCATAGCATGATGGATACTCCTCGAAATTTATCAGAACGTAGGCTGCTTTTCTCTTCTTAGAACAGCCTTCATTGACGCAGCAGTCTAGGAATACAGCCCTCCTGGACCACAGCCAAGCTTTTGGGAGGCAGGTACTGTCCTTAGCTCTAAGAGCTGTACAGTATCTCATCATCTTATTAGCCTCATATGGTAACTCACCTCTTGCAAAACAAGCAGTTAAAAAGAGCTTCTCAGAAATCAACACACATCACAAATTCCAGCATACATTGTGATGCTTCCTTTGAGCATACTGCGAACCCCATTGAACTACACAGGGGTTAAAACCTTGGTTTCATTTCTGTGAATACTATTCAAACAGTCTATGAATACTTAACAACCAGCACTTTCCACAATTCCAATGACTGACACACCTCAGAAGATTAATTACATTTGCAAAATTAGTTCTAAATGTTAGTGTGTGTTCAATTCTGAGTAAATACAGCCCAGCAAATGTCAGTGTGTTTGGACTGATTTATTGCTTAAGGGAGAGAGAGAGTGAAAAAATAGTTTGTCTGGAAGTCAATGTGACCATGTTGGCTTGGGGCAATCTCCCATAGCACACAGACACACACGCTCACACAAGCTTAATGGTGTGCATGTTGCGTAGATTGGGACAAATGTCAAATGTGCACTGTGATCACAGAGGACATCCAACACCATTCTAATTCAGAAAGAAAGACCAAGCACTCTAGAACTACACTCTAAAACTTGCTCTGTTTTATTCTAGAAAATTTAACCTTTGTTCATCTCCCTTCAATCTTTTAGAACTGTAGATTACAACAAACCATGTTATAAAACACATTCAAATATTAATAATTAAATAATACATTAGTACTTTGATACATGCATCTAACCCTTAAAGATCAACATATCAAGATACTGCACTATACAGTTTCTTTCTCCCACTCTTTATATTTAGTGTTCAGTCATTTAAGTCAGTTTCGGAAAAAGAAATCCGTTAAACATCAGAAAGCTTTTTTGTAGCAAAACATCTGACCTAAATAAATAAATAACTTAATAAATACATAGTATATACATTGACAAACAAGGTTTCAAATGTCTGAACACAAAAGGCATCTGAAGCATTTGCATTAAAAATTTTCTCTTGGATGTAGTATCCCATGATAAAAAAAAGAGTGTCATTGTTGCACAGAAAGCACCTAAAAATTACTTATTTGCACAGACACGTGTTTGACTAATCTGCCTTGTTAAAATTCCAGTACAAATATTGACATTCTTGATGACCTTTGATTTCAATCTGGAGGAGAAAAATGCAGCTCAAGAACAACACAAGGGATCATTTTTTATTCTGATAAGCTGCAAAACACACCCGCACACACTGCAGGTCAATGTCAGAAGGGACATCAGTGATCGGAAGCTGAAGGCAATATTTCAAACCAAATCTCCATGTCAGCTGAACATCTGCCATTTCCCTTACTGATGAAAAAAGAATGAGGCTAAACTGCACGATGAGAATACAAAATTACCCATTCATAAACTGAAAAATAAACATACATATATATGGTCACAGTATTCTCTTTATAGACACTTTACTGCAGGTCTGTATGGTTTAAAGGGGGTTGGAAGTCAACTACATCTACTGTACATGCCCTAGTAACCCGACCAGACCAGCTAGTGCAGTAGGTTTCACACTTAATTTGAACTCAACAGGCAATTTTTAAGCTCATGAGTTTAGTCAGTTGTCTTAGGTCCGGTCAACACTGGGGGATTTATAAAATCTTAATCAATTTTAGTCCTTTAGCCATCAAAGCCCTCACACTACAAATTTTGACCAGGACAAATATATATATATTTTTTTAAAAAAAGCATGCAAAAATAATGTGAGTTTAGATCAGAGAAAGGGCAAAGGAAAATATTTAATTTGATTTTACAATGTTGATAACGATACAATAATTTCCCATTTTTATGCTTGAGATTTTTTCCCTGTCAATGCACACACACACACACACACACACACACACACACACACACACACACACACACACACACACAGATGACTTCCATGCAGCTTGACGGGTTGTCCTTCATCATCAAGACTGTGTTTCACTGGAAACTGTGGGTGTTCCCCCACACTACAGGTTGCTGAGTAAATATTGAACGTTATATCAGAGCGAATTGGATCTACTCACAATCCAATCACGATTGGATTGTGAGTAGATCAGAGGAGTTAAGATTCCAGCCTGGAATCAGGGCACCTTTTGCAATCCCTGGAAAGGGTAAATTGGCCTCATAATTGGAAATGTGGGTTAGCTTCAGAGAACGAAAATGTGCAGTACTTATCGTTCCCAGGGCTGGCATTGAGAACCACTGGGCTAGTACATCATGAGGAGAGACTGATGAACCCAGCAATCCATCCCACCCTGTGGGTAAATGGCCAATTACACTTACAACCCCCCCCTATCCATGAGTTAATTTGAATGCAAAATTAAGAAATACTAATGCAAATTTGCATATTATAATGTAAATGGCAGTTAGCCATGCGTGGCATGACCTGACCTCTGTTGCCCTTATACGCTGGGTGTTCTCTATACAGTAACACTGAGTTATCTTGAACGCTTCCAAGTAATGAAGAACAACATTATTCATCCCTTAACAACTGCGTATAGGCATAGTCCCTCTGTATCCACAGTGCTTTTACCTCTCTGATCTGCTGTGCCTTCAACCGATGCACTGTCTCTCCTGAGGCATACACACACACACACACACACACACACACACAAGGCCTGGGGAGGCCACTGCGTGTCACCTTTCTACAGAATTCCCCTCCTCCTCCCCAGCTGAATCCTTCAAGGACTTCCTACAAGTTTGTGTCCTTGAAACACTGAGAGTGTGAGAAATGAGTTACATGCCCACAAGCCATAAAGACAGGAGCTGTACCCAGTACAGAAGAGAGTAAAACACTTTATCCAGTTTCAACAGACAAATTCATCAGTACAAGACCTTTCCTTAGAGCACAGTTTTACTTCAGTCTGCAAACCAGTCTGCTTAGAATACCATCACTAACTTCAGTTATACTCCAAATTAGACGGTACTTCACGTCAGCAGGTAGGACAATTAAAAGCTGGTTCTAAGTCAAATTAACTCAATTACATATTCAAAAC
Organism: Colossoma macropomum; assembly: GCF_904425465.1. Classification (NCBI taxonomy): domain Eukaryota; kingdom Metazoa; phylum Chordata; class Actinopteri; order Characiformes; family Serrasalmidae; genus Colossoma; species Colossoma macropomum. The sequence continues at coordinate 26,762,213 of NW_023494784.1, read as the reverse complement.
CAGGCTAATATATTCTACCTGTCATCAATATGACACTAAAAGGGTAATCAAACCACTCTGTAAAAATTTGCAGCAACTGCCTTCACTACAAGTCAACATTTTAACTTTGATGGACTCCCAAATGTTCTGTGTAATTCCAATAGCAATACTAGAATAATTACTATGCTTACCAACATCCATGGCTGTCTCCATGAAGCTTTTCTGCCTGGAGGCAAATTCAGCCAGCAGTTTCTGCTGTCTCTCTCTGGCCCTTTGCCGCCTGAGACAGTGGAGAGAAGAGAGAAGATGAGAGCAGTCAAGACAAACATCAGTCAACCCAACACATACCCAAAAAACTCCAATTACAACATATTTCTGAGATGACAATGGTAGATAGCAATTACATCTGTTTTGGAAGACTGTCTTCAGGTTAACTTCTTCTGGTTTGCCCTTCTGAGAATCATCAAATAATGCTTTATGAGGCATACAAACAAATTTACTATACAATCAAACTCACTGATGATGGATGCTTATAGCCTCCTTCTCATGTGAACACCTGGCAGCTCTGTTCATATCCAACTCCTGTAATTTCTGGTTTTGGCTATGTCCCTCTCCAGTGTAATACAGGTAGGCAGTAAAATAGAGAGGCTTAATAAGAGGACATAAACTAATGCAGACAGGAACGATACGCTTCAGTTACCTGCACTGACACCGTCAGGGACAAACACAGACCACTGGGACACGACACTGAACAATATCCAGCAGCCATAAACACCATGTCTAAGTATTGTTGCTATGGTGACTGCCAACCACATTATGTGTATGCGTGTTTTTCCTTGACTTGTTATGGGGCAGACACCACCTGCAAGTTGAAATGAAAGGCCTGTTCCATCATGTTTAAAAAGAGAGGACAAGTGGAAGAGTCCAACCAAATGTAGCTGATGAAGGTATAATTCAAATCAAAATCAATCTATCAACAATATGGTTGAGAATATGGTTGGGCTTTCCTCGCAAAACATCAATCTAAGTACTTCTGAAGATGGGATTACATTAAAGTTCGTAGACTAACAGACCAAGAAGTTGCTAGACTAAAGACTAATAACAATAGGCCTTAGTGATATATAGGCAAACGTAAAGCAAGCTTTAGGCATTGTCCATAAAAACCTGGGGCAGGTTTTCTCAGTTTAGCCAGTTAACTGAAGCCCAAAGTCAAGCCTGTCCTATTGGACAGTCCTCATCTTTGGGCTTAACATATATGGCTAACTGAGAAATCCTGCTTTGTAAAATACCCCTTGGTGTTGTTGCTTAGCTTAGCAATCTTTGTTGGCGTGCACCACAACAAACTGCTTAGCAGAAATTGCATAAACTTCAATGCTTAGGTAGCACAAACATGCTCAACATAGCCAATATCCTATCGTCTTGGAGTTTCAGTGCAGATGAAACATTTTGAAAATTATGTATCGATGCTGGACAGAAACTCTTGACACAAAAACAGCCTACACGTTTCTGGACAGAAATACATGCAAGTTTAGTTTCTCCAGCTTAAGCAAGATTCTCTGGCATTGCTACTTGCTCTACTGAGGGACAGGGGCATGACTGCACAAGTCTAGTTGACACACACAAACAGACATACCTTTCCTCTTTATCCATGCTCTTCTTGTCTCCTGGACTGTTCTTTTTGGCAGTCACAGGAGGGCACACTCTTCCACAGATCTCCTGCAGGCACCTCTTGCTGTGTCTGCTCCGAGACGCTGCTTTAGCCAGGATTCTTTCAATGGCAGTGATACCATCTCCATGCGCATGGTGTGCTGGGTCAGCCTCCTCCAACCAGCTTGGTGAAAGGGAGTTCTGCTTGGCAGAAAGTTTCTGATGCAGTTTGACCAGTAGGGACAGCATGCTCTCCCTGATCTCCAGGATCTCTGTGACCAGTTGCGGAGGAGAGCCAGGAGGATGCCAGCGGGAAGAGGACTTGGGCCGTACAGCCTGGCTGGCTTCATGACTACTGCGGTTAATAATCTCCTGGAACTTTCTCCTGCGTTCTGCCACAAGGCTGAACAGCTGAGCCTCACGCAAGTTCTGAGGGAGAGCAAGAAAGAGAAACAACTAAATGAGCAAGTGACTGCGTGATTTCAGACAAATTTACAGTGAGGGGAAAGGAAAAAAAAAAGCAGTACAATATTTAACAAAACAGTACTAGAGCTAAAGAGGACAAATATAACTGCCATAAATAGATAGAAACCTGGGAACTTTATAGTAGTTACTGTAACAGTGATGTATAGCATCTGTGATCTTTATCACAGTTCAATTAAGAACAGCACTTAAGACTACTAACTCAGTCACCTCTTGTCATAGAATAAAAAAGGATTAGACATGCCTCTCTGTTCATGTGAGCTTGTATCACATGCAGTTTTTTCCCCCTCAATCATTATATAGCATAGTAAAATTTCATTAAAAATGCTTAAATAAATAAATAAATAAATAAATAAATAAATCAGAAAACATGACGTTACTGCAGAATCTGATTGATTTGTTATAAAGAGAAAGAATACTGACCGCTGAAACAGCTGTTTAAATAAACAAGTCATAACTGCCTCAGAAACACATCCATCAATCTAACATGCAGTTTAAAAAAACCTATTCGTCCAACATTAAATACTTAATTAGTCTGTCACACTGCAAAGGCATCGCCATGAGTGCCTCAAAACACAAAGGAATCACGCAGGCACTGTCAACCTTTGAGATTTACATAAATACACAACACACGCAGACACTCCAAAAACTAGTATAGAAGTCACATTTTACATCACAAGTGCTCCAGCTCTTGCATATCTTTGGAAACAATGTAATAAACTACATGCATGTTTATTACACTATTTAGTTTCTTTAAAATACATAGATCACCGTAAATGTTCATAAAAAAAAGGAAGAAAAGACACCATAGCACTTGTTCTGTGTAAAATGTGAAAGGAACATCTCGACAACACATCACAGAATGCTCAGTTTCTGCATCCAGGGGGATCAATTTAAGACTGCACTAATTTCATTCCCAAACAAAGGTGGTTCAGGTTCAGTCACTCTACAACACTTCCAACAGGCCAAATCATTCTCAAATCCCAGACCAATCATTTCCAAGGCCAACTACCTCTCTCCAATTCCCTGTCAGTCTCCTGGAGCTCTGTGGAGTGAAAGTGGGCAATACCACAAAAATACTTATATAAAAAAAAATAGAGATATTACTACTTATACAGTAAATACAGTCCTTTCAAGCTAATGGTTCTGCAGGACAACATAACATTGTACCACAGCAGAAACCTTAAGTAAATTCAGCTGAAACTGAAGGAATACTCCAGTGTTTTTCAACCTTTCAATCTCTATCTGCCTATATATATATATATATATATATATATATATATATATATATATATATATATATATATATATATATATATATACACACACACACATATATATACACACACACACACACACACACACACACACACACACACACACACACATATATATATATATATATATATATATATATATATATATATTTCTTCATTCATTCAATCCAAAAGTGGTATCTATTCAATATTACTTAGCTTAGGGAAACACGATAACTGTCAGAGGTAACTGATCATATATAGCTGATAAATAAAAGCTGAAGTGTTCCTTTAAGCATTACAGCTACTTTGTGTAACAGCACTGATGTTGCCTAACTCACCTGTCCAAAGCTGGATGACTCGGCGCTGGTGCTTGGAGGAGTCTCTCTCTCCCTCTCACGCTCCCTCTTTTTCTCCACCTCTGGTGCTGTCTCAGGCACTCGTACCCGCACAAAGTGAATCACATGGTGTAGGTTCGAAAGCAGGCTGGTGCCGGGGAACCAGCTGTCATGGCAATGCTCCTCAATACAGGGCTCCTACAGAAAAGGAATAGAAACACTTGCTCTGAAGGTGTTGAAAGGAGAACATATACATAACAAAAGCTAAACAGTCAGAAACATTGATTTGTGGCTGGTCCTATCAAATTCTTTCACTGATGATACCCAGAAGCAGTAGTGGGCAGTATAGGCAAACTTTATATCACGGTATTATTAGGATTACTTACTCTTTTAGATATATAACCACAGTATAGTGTATCTATGTATATATTTTTTTTCCAAATAAAACCAATTTTGGATGCTTAAGTAAGACTAACAATGGCAGATTATTCTGGATCTCTTCACTTTTAATAAGAACCATATTTACCAACTGAAGTAAATTGAAAATATTTTTATTGGGCAAAATAGTAAAAAACAGAAATTAACAATACACACAGAGATGTCAAATATCTCTTTCTAATCGCAACGAGATAAAGGTAAGTGTATGTAAAGCCCACAGCGGCTTCTCTGAGCCCAGCAAAAATAGTGCTGAATGCAGTTTTACACCTGAGAGAGTCAACTGTCTCATATGTGCATCACTTACACTCACTCTTTAAGCTATGACTCCCAGACGCTGCTGGAATTTATCAAATAAATATTACAAGCCATTCACACTACGAGTTTTAGCTGAGAAGCTGCGGAGCATCTTGGCTTGTAGGCCGAGACCACATCATCGCCTGAAGCAGCTGGCTGAGTGAGGAGTGCCACAGGTGGTGCACATGGATGGGAAGCCAGCTAGTCTCCATGCTAGGCTAATGGCTAACAGCTAACCTGTGGCTGTAATGGCTCTCCAAAAGACAACCTGTTCTCTGAGCTCAGGGGAGAAGGCCACAGAGAACAGTGCTTTTACAAAACTCAAACTACAGTAGAGGATTCTCTCACCTCATCCTCCTTGTCCTCCTGCATGTGGTTGTCCAAGCCCAGTTCAACCAAATAAAGCACCATACACAGCACATGCTCTGACATGTTCTGATGGTCCATCCAGATCTAAACAACCAGACAAAAACAAGAGGGGGAGAAAAACCCTTTGAAACAAAACTTACGGTAACATTCACAACTATTAACATAAGAAATTAAGATACAAATAAACTGTGCTGAATATATGCAGCCTGAAGGAAAGCAGGAAGCTTAAAAGGTGAGTACCTTGTACAGCAGGGTAAAGATGACAATGTGCAGGGTTTTGCAGTGCAGCAGGCGCACCAGGCCTCTGTAGCATGGGTGCAATGGAGTCCTCTCCTTATAAGGAGGCCAGGGGTTGCCAGTGTGGATACCTGACTGCTTCAAACTAGATACAAACAAGAAACAGCATATGGTCACTGCACAAAGACAATCAAAGAGAATTCAAAGAGAAGGAAAACCATCACTGGGCTAAAAAATAATAATAGTTTAAAAAAAGTAATAAAATACAATGATGATAATTAATATACTGTATGTATGTACGTACAACAGCAGTCAGGTTTCTTAAAGGGTTTCAAAATGTGGTGAAAAAAAACTAGATATTGAAAATGTTTAATGTCTCTAAAAGACACCTCGCAGAAAGTCATTACACAAAATGATTATGTTGCCTGATGCGTTTTGCAGTAAGCTTTTTCACAACAAACCTGTTAAAATTTTAAAATTAACTGCAATACCCCTTTTAGAGAGGCATCTCTAAAATCTTCATATGCAGTGTATACATGGGCCTTAATTTTTCATATGGCTAGGAAAGTAACTCTATATAATAACAAAATTTACAATATCTTAACAGAGCTGTAAAAAGGTTTAAAGCATCCACTGATTTTATTTCAGCAGAAAAAGGGTGCAGGGTATGAAATATTATGTTCTCTTGACAGGCAATCTATCATTCCACAGCACACAGAGGGAGCCTCAGTCTATCATTACAAACCAACAAAAGACATAATACAGCATGTTCCACTAAAAAGCTCCTGTTCTGCTTCTTATGTTTTGTTCCATCTATGCCATCCTTTCTGTTGTCAGAAAAACATCTGTGAAACAATGAATGCAGAGAGCATGCAAATGCTTCTAATATGCACTGTGCTAGAGAAAATAATTTAGCCCTGGAAACTGAAACAAAACAATTAAATAAACAAAAGATTTTTTGTGTGTATCCTTGTATGTGTTGGGGGGCCCATCTTCCTCAATTCACACCACTGCGAGCAAGTATTTCTTTACAGCTAAACTGCCGTGGGAGGAAAAATACATGCTGGCTGCAGGATGTTGTAATGCATTTAGAAAGTTCCCATCATGCTGAGATCTACAGGAAATTAACCTTGCCCTATCTGCTCGACCTAGACCTTCACATTTGTCTTCAGGAGGCTCCAAACTGAGTTCAGTACAGCCAGGCTTTCCCCAGTCTATTAGACTTTAGACTTGATATATTGATTGTTCCTGCAACGGCTCTAATTGGAGGGGCCTGTATCAGTCGGCAACCCTTATGTGCACACCTTTTCAAGGGCAGGGGAGTGGAGTGACCCTGGACTTTTAAAGCCAGAAATACATCCCCCATACTAAGACCTTACATGAAACGCAGGGACCTTCAGACTCAGGGCGAACACATAGTAAGACAACTGGGTGCATTAAAGAAACAATTTATTTTTTATGCCACTGAAAGTCATTTCCTTTTTAAAATGTCTAGGGGCTAGGTTAGTAAAAACTCTTGTTGTAAACCCAAGTTGCTTCACATGATTTTACTGAACTGACCGTAAAAACAGGGACCTTACAAAGGTGATAAGCAAACATCAGTTAACAACTAATAAATGTTATGAGATCAGTAAATGAGTAAACTATTTAGAATTATTTTCAAAGACCAGAAGAGGTGACTCACAATGCTGAGTATCTATCCATTGCTGACTGGACGTCTCGACGGTATACTGTGCGCAAGATCACCATGATTGGGTCGAACTCCTTCTCCCACACCTCCGCTGCAGAAATACATCACATATGAATCCCATGCAACACAAGAACTAGAATATTTTAGTATTAATTACAGAGGTTGCTGGTTACAAAGCGTTCATCATGGTAGTTTGCCCTCATATGAAAAACATACACAACCTGTATAGACTTGAGTGGTAAGAATGGCTATATGGTGTCCCATATAAACACATGCATCAACAGAAAGAAAGAAAGAAAGAAAGAAACGCGCACACACACACACACACACACACACACACACACACACACACACACACACACACACCCCTCACATTCTGAGCTTTAAATAGCCTGTTGCTAACACAAATAACCTTATAATCTAAACCTATTCTGCTACTATTCATCCACATTTTATAACAAGGAAAGTTGAAGGTAATGATTCAAATACACATGAACAGTAAGAGCAGAAGTGGCACCTATGTATAACTGCCATAACTGGACAGCCACACTGGTTTCAGCTATGACACAATACTGCCATCATGTGGTGGAGAAGAGTAAAGTATAGGCTTAAAATCATGACTCGGCACAATTCATAACAATGTTGTTTATATTGATGTCCTCCTTACTATTCTTAAGATAGGTTTCTGTCCATTTACTTGTAATGACATGTAATGTACAGACGGTATATCACTAGTGATGGTTAATTGATTCGGGCCAATATCAAAAAGAACAAACTCGATTTAATCCTGTGAGGCTGAAGTACCACGCTCACATCATGTCATATCATGTTGTTAGCTGTGTATTTATTCCTGGGGTAGTACAATGTTTGCGTAGTTTAGATGAGCATCTAAGTAAAGTGCTTTAATTAAAAATAGCTTGTTTTAAAGCACAGTAGCTTTTGAAAAAAAGGATACTGCATTGTATCAGCTAATACTCAAGGTTTCAAATCCGTATTGGGAAAAAAACTGGAATCATGCTCTCTCTAAATGGCTAACCTACTGCATCATTTGAACCGTGTACTGATATGCTAATACTGAGAAGGTTGTTTATTGGTAGAGAGTTTTCTTTCAGCACACAAAGAATTTATAATAATTACAGTAAGAAATGGCAACTGACCAGTTGCTAAACTCACATTTATGGAAAAAAAAAGAAAAGAACATTTTTTAATTTTATTGCATGGTAAATTTAAACTAAGTATGACACTCTATGGATACTCATGCATACTCTTATAGGGCAACAGCAGACATAGCTCACCTTTAGGTGTGTACATGCCCTGCTGCATGGAACCCCCAGGCTCAAACACAGGAGCTTTAAAGTCAGCCACAGCTGAAAGCATCTCCTCAAAGCTACAGCTGCCAGGAACAATGCCACTCTTAGGATTAGGGTTCTCTGGAATCTGGAATATGTGTTAAGGAACAGCTTAAAAATATTATTAATAAAATATTCATATTTTACCTATTTTTCAACTGCAAGTGATAGAATCTAATTTGAAGAACTGGACAAATAATGTATGACAAACAATTATAATGTTGGTAGAAACACAGACTTGTACAGAGCAAATACAAGTACAGTGTGGAAACAACAAAAAACAAACTCATTCACAGAGGCAAATTAACAAAAAGAAAATGTATGACTGCTATTATCGGTTTAGAGAACAGGATCAGTAAAGGATACAAGATCAAGAAGTGAGCTGTGTGTGCGGTCATTCATACACAGCTGGGACACCATCTCTGCCCGTAAAATCTCATCATCAGTCATGCCTGAAAGAGAAAAAAAGAGAAACAGGTAAACAACACACTGTCTTAAGTACACAGTAACCAAAACAGTCCATTTTATTCTAAGGAACAGAGAGAAGTTAGAAAATGGTAATATAAAAGATATATTAACATTAAAAAATAAAACATTAGAAAAATGTAGGATATGGGCCCTTTTAGTAGTACCAACCCATGTGTATGCGGAGGCTGCACAATATGACGAGGAAAGTGAGAGCCCCCTCTAGCATTGGCCTCTCCTGCTCCGCATCCAGTACTGTGTTCTGGTGCTGCGACGCCATCGTCAACAAGTCCACTACTTTAAATCTGACCCATTGACAGAAGAAAGAATATGATATATTTCAATGGAATTAATAATTTCATTTCAATTTTAACAGCAAGAAGTTACACTGTAATAAACACAAAGTGTATGACTAATAAATCCAAGTGGACCTATTAACAGGTTATGAGAATTTGTGGTAACTACAGAGCAATAAAGTATCAGACATACCTCTCAAACACTGAAGAAATAAAGTAGTCTGGATCTAGTCGTGATGCGCACACCTGAAAAACATTCAAAGGACTCCATCTGACCATTTCCACTGAACTGATACATGCCTGTGAACAAAGCCTTAAGAGCAAACAAGAACTATATTCAAATTAATGGAGGAGAACATTTAATAAATGCCTTAAGCACAGCTCAAAGGTAGGAGCAGGATGTGGATTTGTGCAGCATATCTAGATGCAGAACATATAAAGAACAGTATGAATATTAGCAAGTATAAAATAGAGCAATACCTGTAGCAGGAAAATGTCTGGGTCAATCATAGAGTTGCAGAAGTGAGACTGGACGTACGTCATAGCCTGCCCTTTTATCTGTAGTCCATTCCTCACCCACATATTACTGTGGATCTCAGACAGACAAGCCTATAAGAGATGCGCGCACACACACACAAAATTAGTTAATGGACATAACATTACATTATACAATGCAGTTCTGTACGTTACTGTACAAGACAACTGCAGTTTACCATACTTCAACACTCTCCATCATAGTGTCATAGTGATCTGTGCTGTGCATTTACAAACACTGCAATGCATTTATTGACACTGTTGAATACCCTGGGCTTACTTCAATACTTAATAGGTCAGTTTCCAAGACCCAGACATACTAAGCTGACCACGCAGAACTAGCATCAACAAAGGGCGATTAGGACTCATTTTCATGTTGAAATCGCAATTTGAAAGAGCACAATTTTCTAATTGCAGGAGCAGCAACAACATTGCCTTAGGTTTTAACTTAATAACATAGAGCTTGTGAAGTGCCTGATGAGACAGACCAATCAGAAGCGACCAAACATCTTAAGTTAACATAGCTAGCATAACAAAATCTAACAATTGTGGAAATAATAGTGAATTAAAACATGAGGGTGGCACATGTTTATATGACAAAAAGTTAAAAAAGTCCATGAAATGAGTGATGTGTCCTTTGCTTTATTGTGTTAGAGTATCTTTGAGGGTTAGTATTTAATATTGACAAAATATCCTTGTTAGGAATATGACAATCAAATTCATTTTGTGTTTGGCATGTTAGGGCCCTAAGCCTAAACTAAAAAGAATACAACAACTCAATCCAAGACAAGGCTTAATTCATGTTCAGGAAACCAGACCTTATCATGCAAATATGCTCAAAATGACTGTATAATGGTAATACAGCCAACAAGTTTCAAGTTTTTCCAGCTCTATCACCTGAATTAACTCGTGTGCTATTCATGACCTGAGCAGGTGTACTTAAGATAGACAAATGTGGCCTTTTTCCTGTTGTTGCTTACAGCATCACCTCTTTTGCATAAGCCTGATCTGCTGATAGAGTGAGAAGCTAGGGACCGATAATATCAGCATAACACTAAGATTCAAAGTCAGACATGCTAAATATCCTTAGAACAGCATATGCTATACAAAAGTGTGAGTGTGTGAGAGTGCACAGGCCCTACTGAGTATCTCCTCCTGAGGTAAACTCATTTGGAGTTCTACAGATGAGGAGCTAGTTACCTGTATTTGGAGAGGATGCACCATGATCTTCATCAGCATTTCCTGGTCAGGAAGCAGACTATCCAAGTCTAGCCCCTGACACTTCACCGCCTGGACCAATTCAAGAATATAGATCAGATAAGATTTTATAAGAGCACAAAAATATCTCTATCCAGGTGTGAGTGAATAGAAATTACAGCCAAATAAAACACCTGACCTTTAAACTGACTAGTCACTCTTCAGTACCTGATCACTTTAAAAATGGTCTTCACCTCACATAATTTAAATGGCTGTCCTGTGATTACTGTCATTCTTATCATTGGTTATATGCAAATGTTACACATTAAGATTAGTTACCTTGCTGAGGAACATGGCATAGTAGCGGTGCAAGGGCAAATGAAATGTTACTTGATTGGGAGCAGGCTGTTGGAAAGAGAGTAAACAAGAGGATCAACACTGCTAAACTGTGCACAAATAAACAGATAAAAAGTCAATGGGATTAATACGTATTGCAATGCGAATTTAAAACAGCACTAAATGACTGTACCTCATCAACAAAACCAATGGCGTCAAACCAGATCTGTAAAGTCTCCAGGCAATACCGCACCACTGTCTTAGTGTACTCCTGTGTTTCCTGTCAATATTAAATCCAAGCATTCATCCGTCACACCAACACCTAAAACACTCAACAACTCATTTGCTTTGGTCATCACTTGCTTTTAACAACGAACGCTATAACTGCAGTACATGCGACACCTGTGCATTGTAATGGCAAGTCATTTAGCATTTGCTGCCTTTTTTCCAGAGGGCAGAACCAAAATGAAGTAAGGCTAACATTTTGCTTTTTTTTTTTAATTAGACTACACACATGGTGGCTGATCAGGATCTTACTTTCACTTTGCAGTGTGTAAGCAGCCCCCACATAGGCTGAGCACAGGCCTCCAGTTCAGCAGCGAAAGCTGCGTAGTAGGTCTGAGACTCAAACTCTACATGCTCATTCAACTCCCTCTTGTTCAAGTTCATCCCTGAAAAACAAATGAAAAAGATAAAAGAAGGAAAAAAGATTACAATATTTTCTAATGCTCTGCAGTTTTAATACTACAGATTCAGTGGCAATCTAAAGCAATACAAATATTACAGATGTGACAATTAAGAGGATAACCCTGATCTGAGGGGGGTGGGGGACCTCGCATATGTAATATTTTTGGCTTTACGCTGGTAAGACATCTCACAAAAACTCAACCTCAGCCAAGAATACTAAAATAATAAGACGCCAAAAACCATGTACTCTTCTTGCAACACACCATACATACCACTTTTGAATTACCTGTGAAGATGAAACTTCTATAGTGCTGATGCTGCAGTGAAACTGACCTTGAAAGAAGGAGACAAAGCTCATCCAGAGCATGAGCAGGGAGTGATCCTCCAGGAAGCGCTTGGCTACGCTTTGGTGAGAGAGAATATTAATAAAGTCGCTAACTAAAGGCCAGTAGGTGTTGTTCTTCAGCAGAGCTTCCCCACAGTTCACCACCACATGACGATTATTCTCTTCATCTAAAATGACAAACACAAAATTATGCATAACACAAAAATAGTACTCACTGACTGACCACAGTACTCACTGACTGACCCCCTAGTTGCTGCTGTTACAGTTTTTAATTAACTAATTAATTATTTACTTAGTTATTTAACAGAATTCAACTGGTTCTTATACTGGTGGATTAAGACTGGCTGCACCGCAGCATATTTACCTTGCAGCTCACTCTTAATAAGGCAGCTTTCCATCATGTACAGCAGCACAGTGACCATGATGTCCAGCAGCTGGCACTCCTCAGTAACATGACGCGCCAACTCTTCATTACTGAACAGCTGCACACTGATGTGCACAATTCGGTTGGACATTGTGTCTGACTCATGGCTCTTCATCAGAGTCTTCATGATGAACGCATAGTGCTGAACAAATGTTTTAGTGAAGGTGATCTGAAGGGCAGAAGGGCAAAAAAAATAAATGAGTAAATAAATCAAATCAAATCAAACTGGCAACACAATATATAAACAATTTACTCTGTTAATTTTACGTAATTTGTATGCTTCACAATGAACTGTACCCTTGACATGCACTTGTAATATTAAACAACGAAACTGAAGAGATCAATAACAATTTGCAAAAGAAGCTTAGTTTGCTGAGCGCATTAGTACGAAATTCATACCTTATAGTCTTGATCTGGTAGCATGTTGAGTAAAAAAGTGACCATCTTCTGTGGAAACTCATATTTAATAGTCCAAAACAATAACTCTTCTAAAAAACATTTATGTTTCAGAGTATCCATTATGGATGGATCTAAAAGAAGGGGAAAAACAAGAGCATCAGTGTTCTCCTCTCCATTTGTGTTAGTAAATAATAAAAAAAGAAAGAAACACAGAGTTCAAGTTATTTACCTTTGGTACTACTGCTCAGCTTTACCCTCTTTCTCTGGCCCAAACACTGCCCTCCATCCTGATCCTCCTGTTTAAGAAAGAATAAGAGGTGTCTTGCATTTCCTTATGGTTAACATTATGCCTTTAAATAAATACAAGAACTCTTAAAAGGCTTCGTTTCATAAAGAGCAGACAAAGCACATTCCAAACAAGACACATTTCATTACTTTTATGAATGAGGAAACTGGCAGCTGCTGATGCGAAGAACATTTGGTCTCTTTTCTTACCTCTTTGTTTTCCTCATCTGGGCTAGCTGCTGCAGCAGCTCCTAAAACATAAATAAAAGAAAAAAAAAAAAGAACAGGATACCAATAAGTTAAGGATAAGACTTGATTTTTGAATAAATCAGAAGGAGAGGACGACTCATGATCAGCTGTCTTTTGGATCACAAGAACTCCACACTATGTACATTCACTTTTTTGAATTCTACAAATTCTACACCTTTGTTAAACAACAGCAGCCTCTGACACACTAATCTCACAAGATCAGATGTGATCTTGTAACGAGAATACACTTCTGGAGAACACTGGTTACAATTTTAGTAGTGGATGGCTTGAGATGTTCTAAGTGCACAGACAGGAAGAAACTGGGGGCAGGTTTTAGTGGGAAATCTTGCCCCCAAATTCCTCCTGTTGGTGCGCTTTTCACATCACAAGTATGATCAATAACAAGTGAAGCAATATCTTAATAGTTAATGTGACAGTGGCGGCAAATGTAGTAGCCAATTCTTTACGCATCGCATTTACAATGAATAGCACTAAAAACATTCAACTTTTGCCACTTCTCCAGTCCCTTGTTCAGTGGTGTTCCTATACTAACACATCTACAATCCCACTCATGTTTACGCCAAATTGCCCCGCATTTGTCTCCAGACGTGCATTCTTGTTATAAAACATGTAGTCTGTCCCTATGAGACTACAGACACACCTATACCTTTAAAATGCAAGCCTCAGATAAGCCAGCCATGAAATTAAGTCCTTCAATAAAGGCACTGAAGAAAAAGTGTTACCCAGCAAGCTCAGCGCTCCAGCTCCAGCAAGTGAGTCTGCTGCCCCAGGCCCTGCACCTGCTGACCCCTTCTCCTCCACAGACACTAAGCCTGAATTCTTCAGTGCTAACAGGTACTTCTCATAACTTCTCTTTGCATACACATTCTCCTCCTGGCCTGTGAGTGAGAGGAAATGTGAAATTGTTATAGACAATGATACATTTCAAAAGCAAGAATAATTTCTAATTTCTCACAAAAATAGAGAAACCATGCAGCAATGACTATCTGAAAGGGAAAAGAAACCAATTTCTTAGGTCAACAGCAACAGTAAAATAATAAATTACCTGCAAATTCTCTTTTCAAATCTTACAGAAATTTAAACTTTTTGGGTGTATGCAAGGCTGGGATGGACCAAACAGCATTTTGTTAGCTATACTGGCTGATGCCAATTCCAACCAGGGACATGGGATAGGATGCTGCGATACTTCTGATGTCAAACATTGTTTAAAGTCACACAACATAGCTGTAATATCACATTTTTATTCCCAAATTACTCCAAGTAAAATGATTGTTATACCAATTAAAGCAGCAATTTAACAGCTGGACCCATTTTAACGTAAAACAATATGACAAAGGCACAGGGCTGTGCAACTGACTCAAGACTTACTAAGATTTACTTTCACAAGTAAATGCTTTCTGGCACAACAGCCTGTTCCTTTTCTTATTCAAAATATTTGAAGCAGCCCTAAACAATCTTTCACTGCCCACACTTGTACAAGGCACAGAGAGGCAGGCTCGAGCAGCTTTGGCAAGAGAAAAGTGGCCCTTATTGCTCTGCCAGTAATTCAGAGCCTGAGCACTCCACTGGATTGGTGCCTCAGAATTGTAGTTAAGCACTAGAAATGAGATCAGATTGTCACTTTCATGGTCCTCTGTGCTTTCCTCAATATTACAGTATACATGCTGGATGAGCAATCTACTTGTGATCTGCACAGTTTGGTGGCTTATTGTCGGTGCTGTGTTATCAGTTTTTGCTTCTGATACACACTGTCCTTCTTTGGATGACAAACTCATGCGTCGCATCTGGTGAGTGGTCTTTACTTTGCCCCATATATAACATTAGTTTGTGCAAACTTTGCAAATACTATTGGCTTGGTTAGAGTCAGATATTGTGAAAAACTGCCAGCCTGGCTCACATATTTTGCAACATTGATCGGCTCACAGTATCGTATAAATTACAGAAACATCGGCCTAACGGCAATCGCATATTTAGGCCAAAAATCCTCTGATGCTGAACTCTAACTGATTGGTCCTCTCATCCTTAACACAGGGTATGGTTATACACCACTGTAATTGAAAATGCGCTTCCATTATTCATTACGAAATATTCGGATAGTGAAGATCTATGTGAAAGTGCACCTCAGCTGCTCACTGGAAGATCTACGAAAGTGCATTTTGTGTCCACTTGGACATACCTACCCACGCTCAGTTCTTTAAAGGTCTGCTGATTGGTTAAAATCTTTGTAAGAACAGTGCGCATAGCTCCACCCATCTTAGTGAGTTCTTCTAAGAAAGATATCTGAGGCTCCAGCTGCTGTAGGACCTTCTGTAGATCCCTATCTGTGGCTGACTCTGGAAACACAGCATAAACAAATGGTTGGGTTACAAAGAAGTTAGACATTTCTATACGTGGGATAATTAACAGAGGCCAAGCATGTAACATATGTAGCAGAACATGTTTTATTTATTTAAAATATTTTGAGTCTGTTTGGGAGAATAATTTTACAGATGTGCAACACTACCTGGCCCAGTGCTGATAAAGCTAATCAAGTACCAACTTGAGAGTGAGTTTTAATGAGCTGTTATCTACTGTACCGATGCTAAGTGAAGGCTACATATTTTCAGGCAGTCTTTTTTCTTCCCTGGTAATGGTCTGCCAGCACTGTATTACAGGTGTATAACACACAGCACAAAGAAGGACTCAATTTGCCCTCTTGTGGTCATTAACTGTATGTTCACATAACAAATGTTAAATCAAATCAGTTACCATGACATCTCGCAATTAACCGCGTGGAAAATGACCAGGTTCAAAAGCAGGCCTGGCAGACTTGGCAGGCTTGGTTTGTACAATGTCTCACCTGGCTCTGTGTAGCCATCTCTCAGGTACTGTATTATGCTGATGATGAAACGAGGAAGAACCATCTCAGACATGAGCAGTAGATCGTGAGGAACCAATGGAACATTCTCCCCTGTTTTTAACCGATGCCGTCTGCAAAACCTGTCAGATAAAAGTTTCAGAACACATTCCATGAATGTGGTATAATATTGACAACATGTTATTTTACTGTGCAGGATACAAACCACACTTCACACAGCATGTGGGTACAATTATGACTTAGGAGCCAAGAAATTCAGTGAGCAAAAAAGTTGCTTAACACTCCAAAAAATGTGATCCAAATAACAGAATTAGGCCTAGGATAATCCTTAAAACGTTAAATGAGAAGATCAAGAAACATAACGCAGAAACATGATGCCCTAACGTTTCCTAACCAATCTATATTTTTACTCCATTACACATCTCATCTCACAAAAGCCATACAATCAAATACAGTTTACACTGCCAAAATGTTTTGAAAGCTGATCTAGAAGGAAAAAACATGGATCTACTACAAGTGCTCATAACTGAAAAGCCCTGCCCTAAACTAATAGAGTATCTGACATACAGCTAATACAAGATGAAAATTATAGTTCTGACATAAATCCATCTAGCTGTCCTATGTGAAAAGATACATATGTTCTACCACTACACTGAAAACTGATGCAGTATTAAAAATTGTCAAGTTACACTGTTACACCTTATAGATCTGTAGAACAAATCAGTACAGAAAAAACTGGTGGTCTCTTAGGTCTAATAAACTCAACTTTGGCTGAAAGGATGTTCAATATTACCAACAACTGTCAATCACTGTCACAGTATAGACCTCAATGAATGCAAAACACTGCAGCATGCAAATAAGCACAAATCAGCCACTTCTGTTGTGTGCTGAGAGAGCACAGTTATGTTGCTAACAAACACAGATTACAGAGCAATTAAGCTGCACTGCTGTTAAGCATGCCATATTAAAATGTGTTCCACCATATTAAAGATGTAGTAAGACTTTATATGACATTAATCTACATTAGCTAAGGTCAATATCTCTCAAAGCTCTTCTGCCCCACTTTGTGAAAATGTGTTATATGTCTCCTTTATCAGCTGACTGGCTACTTGCAAGTGGCAACACAGACAATGTTTGAAAGTCGTGCAGCGGTTACAGTCTGTGGTCTCCTGGAAGTGTGCAATATACTTAACTGTTTGCAATTTGGATTCATGATAAAGCAGATCTGACATCTCTAACAGACCAAGATATAATGCGCGCACAAAAATAAGCATCAATCTTGAACGGATATGCAATACAAACTAATATGAATATTTCAAGCTTATGACTAAACAATTCTGTTTCAATGTATGTAGTCTTCATCTTGCATATCTTGGATGTCTTACAATTAAGAACCAACAAACAAAAACTTCATGAACTGAACTGGACTCATTATACTTGATGCAATTATCTACCACCTGAGGCGTGGTGCTCATATCACTTCTCCCTGAGAAGAGCAGGTATACAGAGTCAGGATAACGAAAATAATGAAAGTGAAAGCGCACAACACCTGAGAGAAACCTGAACTTTAAATTAATAATTCTGTATATATAAGCGATAAATAAGAATGACATTTAGGAACAACACATCTTCATTCATAAACCGCAGTATAATTACTGTCAGCAGGATTTTTCCTCCTCATAAATGATCTTACCTTTAGACAAACCCGTTTCCTGGTGCCTCACAGAGAAGCATGTCAAGTCCACAAATGAGAGACGTTCTAAATACATTCGGCAACAAACCAGCAACAAACCAGCTACAGCTGAGCAACAATAAAATAAACATGAACTAACGTTATTGGTTTTGTCCGCGAATGAAATGTACAGCTAAGTGTGAAGAACAGTTTCTTGTGCGAAAAGAAATAGGTAAGACCTGTCACTGACCCTCTCGTTGGGTTAAAAATAACCCAGACTTTGACACTCAGTAAGACAGCAGCTAGCTGAATCCCCGTGCTAAAAGGCTAGCTTGGCTACGTTAGCGAGCAGGCAGCGCTGCAAAGCTCAGCTAGGTTCGCTAGCTAGCTTAGCGTCCCAGTGTTACTGTAACACAGATGAAGCTTCGAGTTAAGTAAATGTTTCGTTTCAGCGCTTGTGACACACATTTAGCCAAGTACAGCTGCCCAACTGTCACACAACAAAGACGACATATTGGCTAGTAATTTACCCTTGGTTAATGACAGAAAAATAGTAGCTACAAGCTAAGCTAGCTAGTTAGCGAGCTTAGCTTGTACCAAGCAATCTACTTACCCACTTTCTCGCATGACATTACTGTCTCCACAATCGCAGGCCCCACCGGCCTGACTCCTAAACATGTTAAAATCATGGCCCGTGTGATCCCCGTTGTTAAAACACTCCGCACACAGTGACATACAAGGGGAAATGCCACAGGTCCGACATCGGTAGGCTACAAAATTAGCAGTCCAGACTAAGCCACAGAGAGTAGCGTTATCGTAGGAGCGGACGGTCTTGCAGAACTCCTCGAACCCGTCCCCTCCTGCCAGCAGATATTTACACCAGTCAAGGGCCTCAGTGTCCGCCGCTGGCTTCTCTGGATTAAGAACATTATCCAGCAATTCCTGAAGTTGCCGGAGTCCAGAGCTGTTGTCAGTCCGATTGAGGTCCGCCTTTAGATGAGCGGCTGTGGCTTTCTTGTCCCGGCGCAGCAGCGACGCCGCCATCGTTCACTCTGAATTGTTGTCCAGAATTTATTTTTGTTGTCTTGTTGCTATGTTCTCGCCTTTTCTCGCGACACGCCACGATGTTATGGAGCGCCTTGGCCAGCAGCGCTGCTAGGTAAGCTGGCAGCGGTAGATGTTGCTTATCTGACCGGAGCACGCAGATCAGACGACTATTTCTGAACGAATGTATGTTAATGTTATTTAACAACACGTGTAGTAAAACGTAATCTATGACATCAAGTTCTGAGAAATGATTTAAGTTATTTAAGCGTTTTTGCCTCACATATGTTTAACACTGCTTAGGAACACACCTTTGTGTTATTTAAATAAAAATGTCATACGCTCATGTAATAATAATAATAATTATTATTATTATTATTATTATTATGATTATTGTTGTTATTATTATTATTATTAATGTTTTTATTACCTGTTTTCCCATGGTCACCCTATGCTTTCTTAACCCACTTTCTTTGTTTTTTTTTTTTGGTTTTTTTTTTTGGATCCACTGTTTCTGAGATCTATGACTAGAGCAGAACAATGACGAGTCGGCTCACCATGAAGGGTGAAATGTCTGTAGGCATTTGAACCAACCTTGCACTCACTGTGAATTCTCCTCCTTTACGAAGAACAGGAAAACTGATTTGATTGTATATTGCAAATACAGGGTTCTGCAGAATTACTGGCACCCTTTGGAAAGAAATGGAAAAAAGAAAATGTCTTTGTTGCTTATTAAAGACGTGGACTTCCAACGAGATCAATTAATTTAAAGAATTTTTTTTTTTACCTCTCTTCACATTTCTCTCATATTTTTTTAGTGACTAAGTTAATAAACAACAAGGACCATTTATACTTTACTCAAGTAGTGTTGAAACTGAATACTCAATTACATTTCCAAGAGGAAAAAAAAACATACTGTTTATTTCTTACATTATCATTTAGACAGTCAGTGTATTTATCATAAATCTGAAAAGACAAGAATTTAACCTTTTTTTTATTTCTCTTGCCAATCAATCTTCACCATTTAATTGTATTGTTTTCTTTAATATCATTGTAAAATGAAACTGCTCATAGCTATGCTAATTTATGTTAGGACTAGTACCACCTATTAGTCAATGCACCACACACAGAGTTTGCTAAAAAAGGTTAATGTAAGGCAGACTCACTAGTCTGGTTTACATAGTACGTGATTAACTTGTGTCCAACAGTAAAGTTACTTTTATGTAAGTCATGAAAAGAGCATGCACTGACTTGTGATTGAACATTTTATATTATTATTTTTTACTTTTATCTACGTGTATGTTTTACATTTTTTTGCTCATGTATATTTTTGGCCTCATAAACTTTAAACTGAGGAGGAGTTTGACGCAGTACCTATACTAGCTCCTCTGTACTTTTTCCTAACTTGATTAGATTAGAAATAACTGAGCTCTGCAGGACTCACCAATAGCAGACTTGAACATCTCTGATAAAGACACCATGGGCTTCACAAATGCTGAGCTTCCAAGTCTTTTGGAAGATGTAATCTAGCCTCATTGTGAAAAAGAATAGGTATCAAACAGTCTGCACACCACTTTCTCATAGCCAAAGAAAACCAGAGAATTTTAGAATTGCAGTTCATGTGTCCTCTGAATGTTTTTATCCTTATCTTTAATGAAAATACAACAAAATCTGCATATCTTACTGCTTTGCATACTTTGGCATAAAAATAATAAATAAAAATAACCAGAAATGCTAAAGTGTTTATGCAGCCTAAGTAATTCCCCGGTAATGCTAGGTTGCTGCTAGATGGTTGCTCTAGTATCTTAGGTGTTTGCTAAAATATTGCTAGGTGGTTGCTAAGGTGTTGCTCAGTGATTGCAGTGGTACCCCAGGTGGTTGCTAAGGTGTTGTGTGGTGGTTTCTATAGTATTCCAGGTGGTTGCCAGGCCCAACATTCTCAATCAGACCTAACATTTTGGAAATGGTTTGGTGTCTGTATCTTGAAAACTGCAAGATGTTTTTGCGGTAAAACTTAGGCAGAAAAATAAGAAGAATATAAATAGAACCAGAAGAGTGCATTTCCTACAGATAATGCAGAGTGATTGCACATCTTAAGCAATTCCTAGATACTTGCTAAAGTGTGACCAAATGGTTTCTGTGGTATTAAGTGGTTGCTAAAGTATTGCTGAGGTATCTGAGGTGGTTGCTTGGTTATTGCTAAATGGTTGCTATTGAGTCTCTGGTGGTTGCCAAGGTGCTGTCCTGTGGTTACCACCTGTAAACAAGCCCACTTGTGGCTAGGATAAATAGTAAAATGTCATATAAACAAAGCCTGGGTTAAACAACAAATCACTTTCAAGGCTATACTTTATGCAAGTCTTATTAAAAGAAAACCATCGGAAGCTTTTCTTTTCTAAAAACAAGCACAGTTTATTAAACATCCAGTAACAAACAAACAGCCCATATGATTAAAGAAAGGACATTTTCATTTTGGTATGCAAATTGTACACATAGCTATGTACAACAGTACTAACAGGACTAAAATGACAAAAGCGAGTTTTATTTGTTTGCAGAATGTTCCTAAAGTAATTCTCAGAGGCCACTGCATTGCCCTACAAATAAATAAAGCAAACATCATGATACTAGCACATGTTAGGTGTAGCACTGAAGCATCATACCATGTAGCATGTAGTTTGTTAGATGAATACTGAAGAGAGCCTTAATGGTTTAGAATAGTCATCCCATTGCTAGTCACGGATCGTGCTGACATGTAGCATCCATCATTTCTGTGATGCTTTCTGCCAAAGGTAAGTATACTGGATTTCTGTGCGAGTGTGGTCCAAACTGAAGTTGGTACCATGTAATAAAACTGGTTAGTTGGCTATTGAGGTGTTTTCCTGATTCTTCTAGATTTCCTCCAGAACCTTTCTTTTAAATGGCACAGTCATTGTACTTTTGAGGTTTCCAAAGAATCGACCTGCCCATGAACAGCAGTCACACACATAGGCTAAGTATTAAAACATACATCTGATAATGGACAGGATCTGCTCTCAAACCTAAGAGTTCAAGGATTGAACAAAAACTCTGAAAACATACAGCATGAGCAAAGACAAATAATTATATACAGTTACATGTATTGAACTGTGATAACACACTGAAGTAGATGCGATTCTGTTTATAGTTTGAGACTTTAAGATACTCTGGGATGGGATGTAAGATTTGTTTTTTCTGTAATGGTCTTGGTCATTGTTAAGAGTTGACAGTAGCAGATAAAGGTTACTTTGGGTGTGCAAGAAGTGCATTGTGTCAAAAGTCTAAACCAATGTTTATTTCAGATTAAATGGTCTTTCTCTTTCAAATGTTCCTGCTGATTGACACAATAAGACTACACAAATAAACACATCAGATATATTTCTTGCCACTTAAAAAGTCAATAGTGAAAATGTGAAAAGTAAACAACATAAAAATATAACAAGCGGCTATTTAAAAATATGGGCCGTCACTTAAATTATATAAATAGGGTAAAAAGGCAATAAATATATTTAAAGCTTAGGCTTTTTCCCTCCAGCATAGAACCCATAACAACAGACAAATCAGTTATCAAATAATCAAACTTGCTAACATATTCAAATGCAGGAAACAGTGATGGACAAATCAATGGCAAAATAGTCAAAAACACTCTTACATTACTTTCTCACCAATGGCATCAGAAAAGGCATCAGATTCCTTTATCACAGATGACTGATTTAATGATGAACTAAAGCCTTCATCTATAGCAAAACTGATTGTGTGATGTTGTGTAAACCCTAGGCATAGGCAATAACTACATGTGGACCATGCTGAAAATTCGGTTTCATATCCTATATAATCCCATTAATCTCATATTAAACTGTAAAAATATCTGCTGTCCTATATCTACAGACAATGCATCTTCTAGAAAAAAAGCTAAATATTTCTTCAGTCAGTACAGCAGTGTTCAACCACATTCTATATTACTGTACATTCGTCCTGTACATTAACTAACTTTCTTTGCCTGAATTTATGCTCTGAGATTGTGTTAAATGGCTGACATTTAGAACATATACCCACAGTGATACACCTCAGTTGAGGGCCGTTCTTTAATACTTCAGTGTACAGCTTTATTTCAGACGAGGCCAAGGATTCACTACGCACAAATTTAGTTGTGTGCCAGCCACAAGATGTCATCATTTAGCTGTGGAGAGCACACATTTGCTTTCTAGGCAGGCATAGATACCTTATTCTGAAATGATTTGCACAGATTTATAGTCTCAGTGGGCCAGAGTGGTTAATCCCTGCTATATCTTGGACATAAAGGACCATATCTGAACACATCTACACATTTCTGTATACAGTAAAAGACATTTTGGTATTGTACACTCTTAAAAATGAAGGTGCAAAAGGAATTATTTGAAGCAAGACCACAGATGATTCATCCATCAATGGATGGTCTTTTCAAAAATGATTTGAAAATGATCTTTTGATCCTTTTTTTTAAAAGACCTTCCCATAACATTAATATTGTATACCAATTAAAGGTTTTTCCTAGAACCGTACATCCAAACCAAGAACCATTTACGATCCTTCATTTTTAAGAGTGTATCCTAAAACGTAACCCGTTTCTTCTCCACTGTGTATTTCTCTCTTATATGGTGTGTCCCATAGTGCTACTAACCAGACCTTTTATATTAGTGACAGGTCTGACATCGTGTAACTGCTTGCGCCTGTCGATAAAAGCCGCCAGCCTGGCCGTGTCCAATGGCGTTTTGGAGTAGTCACCACTGTGAGCGCTCACCCATGGGTGCTGCAGACACGTGGACGAGCTCGGCCTCTTTCTGGGGTCCTGGTTCAGCGCTGAGATGATGAAATCTCTCGCTGCCTGACTCACCCCACAGAAATACTCATCTGGAAAGCAGAAGTCAAGTTTGCAGATGTTGACGCAGGTCTCCTCCAGACTTTCATCCAGAAATGGGGAGACTCCACTCAACAGGACATAAGCCAGCACTCCAACACTCCAGACGTCCGTAGATAAGGAGACGGGGGTGCCCTGGATGAGCTCTGGAGCTGCAAACTCAGGGTTCCCCAGCAGGAGGTGCACATATCGATGCCCTGATATCTGTACTGCATCACCAAAGTCTATCAGCTTCACACAAGGGACAGGCATGCGGGGATCCACCATCAGGTTCTCAGGCTGTACAGGATGAAAAAGTATTGAGGGTTATGAGGTTTTGGTATAACAGAAACAACATGAATTTAGTGGAAGGATAATTGTGGACAATTGTAATTATGTCATTTTACTGCCATTGATTTGGTTTTAAAAGTTCACCTTCAGGTCTAAGTGTGCCACTTTACAGGTGTGCAGATGCTGTAAGGCCTCCAGAGTATCCTTAATGAAGAACGCCACCTTTTCCTCCATCAGCTCATCATGAGCCACCAGGTAATCCAACAGACGTCCACCATCCAGCCTGTATACAAACCAAACAATTTTGTCCATAAAACAGGAAAAGCAATATCCACACCATTGCCCACCTAAAACCTAAAATGAATGCTTTAGTCTTGAATATAACTTTTCATTTGAATTATACTAGAAACCAATCACATGTATAGAAAAGCAAGGGTGATTAAATGTCTAGTATACCTACCAGACTCTGCAGTGAGGTAGGCTGTTTTCCAAACTCTGATTTGTAGCTATTCAACCAGCTATTTCTTTTAGTTTTCAGCATTTGGTTTTCAGACTTACAGCTCTAGGACGAGTATGTAGGCTGTGGGTGACTCGTAGGTGTCGGTCAATACCACTAGCTGAGGGTGCTGGACATGTTTCAGGATATCTGCCTCATGAGCCACCTGCTCTTTCTTCTGCATCTTCTTATTGACAAATTTCACTGCCACCTCCCTCTTACTGGCCCTATGCAGATATTTCCTCACCACAGAGAAACGACCCCTGAATCCAGCAAGATATATATATATATATATATATATATATATATATACATATATATATATAGAGAGAGAGAGAGAGAGAGAATGTATGAAGGTGCAAAGTCTAGTAAAATTACTAAGCTGCATAGACTATAAGAGGGAACAGAACAAGACATCACCTTCCGATTTCACAGATTTCTGTAAACGCTGACTCAAAGTTGTCTTTCCACTGGATTCCGGTTCCATCATATGTTGAAACTTCAAACGGCAACATTAATATATTTGTGGAAACAAAAGACATTGTGTACAAAAAAGAAAGGTTACACTGTGAATAAAGTCAGTTCTTATATATATAAAATCTATGTGATGATGTGTCATATTTATCTTACATATTTGTTTAATGAATTAATGTTTAACAAAAGTATGTGTGCAGTACTAACCACAGCTAGGTAGTGTGACCATGTTGGAGGGCTCACTGGGGGCACTGATGCCCCAGGGGTTGCTGGCTCTCACTCTGAACTGGTAGTGCCCACCTGGGATCAAATCCTCAATCTTCACACATACATCTGCTGTGGACACCACCGACTGCTGCCACACCAGCGAGTCTGCACACAAACACACATGTATGTGTAATTAAAGATGTTCTGAATGAATGTATTATGTTATTAGCCAGGTTTCCATGCAGCTGTTAAACTGAAGCGAGTAACTGAAAACTTGCCATAAATAAATAAATAATAAATAAATAAATACAATTTGGATTTCTTTGATATATGGACCAAATTTACAGACAAATCTTTAATGCTGAGCAGCTTCTTACAGCTGTTTTGTCATAGCTGCATTATCATAAATGCAAGGACACTGGTGAACATAATGGCTTGAGAAATGCCCATTAATTTTTGCAGGCATTTTATATCAGTTTACCATCTAATATCACCATTATATATTTTTCTTTGTAAGACATGCTTTTATTTCTTCAGTTTCTTTTATAGCCTGCTGCTAGGCAAAAAGAGAAACACTTGAGCAGTTAAATTACTTTATTCTACATCCATTTACATTAATTATTTGGCAAATGCATTTACATGATAATTTACCGTATTTCTTTTTTTTTGAACCTTGGCTTTTTAACCAATTTAATCATTTTAAATTGATTTTCTATTTTAGA
This sequence comes from Colossoma macropomum, assembly GCF_904425465.1. NCBI lineage: Eukaryota > Metazoa > Chordata > Actinopteri > Characiformes > Serrasalmidae > Colossoma > Colossoma macropomum. The sequence continues at coordinate 26,736,241 of NW_023494784.1, read as the reverse complement.
CTTAATGAAGTTATATTGCATCAGAACAGAAGATTAAATTGTGCGCTTAAAGTTGCTACCTCTAGGACTTGATAAAACTGCTAACACAAGTCATTAGTCATGTAGTAAGAGTGAGCAGGGTTGGGCAGAATACTTTAAAATTATGAATACTTTACACACTGACCTAAATGTACTTATGTACTTAAATGTACTTAATGGAGTAATATATTCCATTACAAGGCATACAAAGTAACATTAAGGATATGTTTAGAATATATTTAGACTACAAACTGATAAGACACACAGGAAAATTCTGCTGTTATAATTTATATTTAAGGCAACCTGTACCTTGCCATTACTAGTTGGCAGTTTTTTCCTGGAAATCAAAATCTTGCAAATTGACCTATAAAGTGGGTCTCAATTTTCAGTTAAAGACACATATGCAACTTGCTACAAAATGCATTCGCGAGTCCAGTACAACACCAGTGCTTAGCCTATCATGTCCACTACTGTTCCGTTCAATCATCTCTCAGAGGAGTTTAGCAGCTCTGAGATTAATAACTGATCATCACATTGGTTTATCAGTCTACTCAGGCTTTAGCAGAGCTCAGTAATGCAGAGAATAATAACCGATCATCACATTGATTTATCAGTCTATTCAGGCTTTAGCCAGAACCTCAATATTTGTAGACAAGCCATTTTTGAGTTCTTCTAACCAATCAATCTAAGCGTCCCTGAAAAAGAGAGAAAGAATCTCCTGCTTAAATAACTCAATTCTTTTTTTATTTTTTGCCGAGGAAAACGTAAAACAGTAGACTTACTAGTGCACCACCCAGAAGCTGTACACCATCTTTAGCATAACATTCTCTAATCTACAATAGCATTAATGTATTTTTTTTGCATTTGTAACAGAAGAGTAGAAAAGTGCTATACTCTTTACCCACATGCACAGCAAAGTGTAAAAACATATACTGATAAAGCAGAGCATGTGAAGAAGCGCAGGTTACCCTCTTGTCTGTACTCCACTGTGTAGCTGGTTATAGCACAGTTGCCGGAACTGGCTGGGGGGAGCCAGTGCACCACCACTGCTGTACCACTGGCCTCTTGCGCTACCGGCCGTGCTGGAGCTGCTGGAACACCTGACAAAGAGGCAACAAACCAACAGCAATCAGGCAATGTCTCTTAAGTGAGACAAATACTGAAAACTAGATTAATAGTACAGTCACAAAGCAGCGCAAACTAAGAGGCAACTGCTATATTTCACAGAACTAATAATAATAAGTAAAAATGAAAACAAGTCAGTGATATTATTTACATCAATAGATCAGCTTTTTTTGTGTTTCAAGCTAAAAATTCACAAGGCACTCTCGTTTTGCAAGTGGAAAAGTAGCAGTTTGAGCATTATTTGGATTTTTATGCTTTAATTAGACTATTGTATTGTAGTGTATTTTTTTTGTTTTGTACAATTTTAGAGAAAAAAGGAAAAGGTACACCATGCAAAAGTTTGGGTACCCCCAAGAGATTTGATGTTTCAGATAACTCTTATCAAGGAATCAGACCTTAATTAGCTTGTTAGGTCTATGGCTTTTTCACACTTATAATCAGTAAAGGCCAGGCAATGCAAATTTCAAAGCTTGATAAATATTCTGACTCCTCAAAGCTTGTCCCAACAATCAGCATCCATGGGCTCCTCTAAGCAGCTGCCCAGCATTCTGAAAATAACTGATGCCCACAAAGCAGGAGAAGGCTATAAGAAGATGGCAAAGCATTTTCAGTTAGCCATTTCCTGAGTTTGCAATGTAAATAGATAATGGCAGATAACAGGAAAGGTGGAGGTCAAGTTGAGGTCTGGAAAACCAAGAAAGATTTTCCAGGAGAACTGCTCTTAGGACTGCTAGAAAGGCAAATTAAAACCCCTGTTTGAATCCCAAAAGGAGTGGTGGTGCACTGTTCTACTGTATAGTGACACCTGCACAAATATGACCTTCATGGCAGGGTAATCAGAAGAAAACCTTTCCTGCCTTCTCATCACAAAATTCAGCATAAGATGTTTGCAAAGGAACATCTAAACAAGCCTGATGCATTTTGGAAACAAGTCCTTTGGACTGATGAAGTTAAAATAGAACTTTTTGGCCGCAATGAGCAATGGTATGTTTAGAGAAAATGGTGCAAAATTTCATTAAAAGAACACATTTCCAACTGTTAAGCATGGGGGTGGATCAATCGTGGTTTGGGCTTGCGTTGCAGCCAATGGCACAGGGAACATTTCACTTGGAGGAGGAAGAATGGATTAAATTAAATAACAGTAAATTCTGGGAGCAAGCATCACACCATCTGTAAAAAAAGTTGAAGATAAAAAGATGATCTTCTACAACAGGATAATGATCCTAAATACACCTTACAATCCACAATGGGCTCCCTCAAGAGGTGCATGCTGAAGGTTTTGCCATTACCCTCACAGTCTCACAACCTCATCAAAAATCTGTGGATAGACTTCAAAAGAGCAGTGCATTCAAGACAGCCCAAGAATCTCACAGAACAAGTAGCCCAGAATGTGCAAAAATCCCCCAAAAAAGAACTCTTAGTTGGGTGCATGCAGGGTGCCCAAACTATTGCTTTGGACCCTTTTCCTTTTTGATACTTTGAAACTGTAAAATATGAAAATAGAGTCTTTCTTAAAACATTAAAGAAATGTGTCATCTTTAACTTAATGCCATTTGGAAATCAGGTCACCTTTTAATTGCTTAGTTATTTACAGTAACAGAAATTTTGACCAGGGATGCCCAAACTTTTGCATGCCATTGTAAATGTATTAACCAATACAGAACTCTGCTGATAAAATATGAGGCTGCTCATTTTTTTCCATGACAGTGCTCTTTCATGTAGAGAACAGACCAATATGTGCTTTTTCCACATTACCCTGCTGCACTTAAACCGATGCTTAAGTGGAATAAAAGCACAACAGGCACATGGACAGAAGATGAGCTGAACGTGCAGAGATTGCTCCATCTCCTTTTTTCCACATTACCTTGCACTTTAATCGACGCGGAGGATGAAGCTGTTCCGTGGTCGTTAATGGCAACGCAGGTGTAGATGCCAGTGTCCTGGGGCATCAGGTTACAGATCTTCAACAGAATATCACCTGTTTCCCTGGAAACACACAGAACACGACAGATGCAGAACCATCACAGTAAAAAACGTTAGTCAGGACCTTTTGTCATCTACAAGCATGAAGACAAAACCAATAAGGTTCAAATTAAAAATATAAAAAGTGAGAGCTAACCTGCACTGCTTAAACAGACAAACTCACCACTGATTTTCTACTTTATTGGAACAAAAAGAGTGAGAGACCCTGCAACTGGTTGATTTCTTTGACATGATCCAGTCATTAATGAGGAAAACTGTATTTTCAGAACATCTTCACTATAATGTGCATTGAAAGTGGTTTGCTCTTCACAATTAGTTCAAATAAAATCCCCATTAACAACATTAACACATTAATTATATAGGCTGTGTCATATAAGATGTTACATCTTTTGGAAGAAGCTATTCATTATCAGGTTTTCACATGCAGGGCTTTACCTGATGTTGATAGTGAAGCGATTGTTGTTGACCAGTAAGCTCTGGTCAGGACCTTTCAGAGTGATGGTGGGTTTTGGGCGGCCACAGACTTTACAGCACAGGACCACTGTTTCCCCCAGTGCACACGTCACATCAGCCAGAGGGATCAGGAACTCTGGAGCCACTTCATACCACAAAAAGAAAGAAGAAGTATAGTACTACATCACACAATGCATTCAGTCTCATTATCTTATTTACTATCAGATACTGATGCTTCTTATCAAAACAGATTTTGAAAACTTTACTATTATGCATCATCGCTGTTGTAACAAAACCTCCAAAATGTTAACTTTACAAAAGAAAGAAAGAAAAAAATTGTTACCTTTTAATTCAAATGAATATAAAGCGATTTTACTCTTCTATTAGTAAAGGGTAGCTGGTGTTATCAGATGATGATCAAAAAAAAGTTATGAGGTTTTGATATGCGAGCAATGATATGCTGAACTCAAAATTACACTGAAAAGAAAAAAAAACTTGGCAAGTGAAATGATCTTAAATCAAGTCTATATACAATATTGTAAGATTATTGTAACAGTATTATAAGATTATTCAAATTATTTGAATACACATTTTTTCAACTAAAAAAAAACAAATCAAGTAAAACAAATGTCTATTATTATATCATAACATAATATATAATATTCTTTTCCCATAATGAGACTAGATTTAAGATACCTTTGCTTAAAGATATATACATACATAATTGTTATACATATACACACACACACACACACACACACACACACACACTCTCTCTCTCTCTTACATATATGGATCATTCTACTGAACTGGTTCAAAGCTTTTGTTTTTTTGGTTCAGACTTTTAACTGACTTGGGTTTAATACTGAAATCCTTTTGCTTTGAGTGACCCTCCACATCACCTACTCCTTTGTTATGTTTATTTTATTAAAACATAAACATTGCATTTTGTCACTACTAAACAAACACTACAGTAACAGCACAGTAGACTTTAGACAGTTGTACACACATAAAATTTTTCATTAAAACAAACAAAAAAATTATGTGTTTCAGTAGTGACAGTTTTTCATGTTACACACTAATTCTTAGACTTTGGGACAAATTTACTTCAAAACAATGGGATCTAACTGTTCACCGTCAGGGATGCAGTCTCACTTTCTGTTATAAAATGCATGGGTGTGGCTAAAATAAGACTGACTATGGACTAAAAATCTGTTTTGTTTTTTAAATAAATAAAGTTTTTAAATTAAAAATTAAACTCATGTTAAATCTAAATATTTTGAGTTCATTTTAAAAGAAACCAAAAAAATCTTTAAAAAAAAACAATAAATAAAAAACATTGAAATAATGAAAGTATTCTTTTCACAAGTTAAAATTTAGTAGTTAGGGTTTAGGAGGGCTACCTCCCAATAGAAAATACCCAATAAATGATGATTTTGTATGTATTTAACTAAACACCTAAGGTTTCAATCCTTAATTGTTTCTTTTAAATATTTTTTTAATAGGACATCAGTTTAAACAAATATGGAACAATGATCCATATATATCGGTTTTTTTTTATGATTATGTTTTGTTGTTTTTCTAAGTGAATAGATCCTCTACAGAGAACATACTTTTGCACATTTTAATACACAGGTACTAATCATTTGCTGGATTATAAGTTTATATTAAAACATACAATGTGGCACGTGCAAAAGTTATGACACATTTTATATTGCATGTTTTATTTTTCCCCATATATTCTATTCAGCTAATGAATAGAAATTGTGCTCCAAAATCTGCAGAGGAAATGTCATATTGAGGTTTGTTTGCTGTAGATGTGATTTTACTGGGGTATCCAAGTTTGCATATTACTGTGTGCGTGTTATATGACTGTGTGTGTACAAAATACAAAGATTTACAGTCACACATGTACAATCTTACCTTCTTGAATAAAATTGGGATTCATTAACTGTGAAATAGAAAAATAAATGTTAAAATGTAGTAATAATTAACTTCTGAAGAGCTCCACAAAGTGAGAGAGAACTAACATGAAGGACTGTTAAAAAGCGTGAGAGTAAAAATGAATGAAAAAAGAGAAATTTTAACTGTATCAGTGGGTGGCAGTAATGAGACATAAGTTATTTTATGATTACTCCTACTACTCCTACTACTACTATTACTACTACTACTACTACTACTACTACTAATAATAATAATAATAATAATAATAATAATAATAATAATAATAATAATAAGAAGAAGAAGAAGAAGAAGAAGAAAAAGAAAAAGAGGAAGAGGAAGAAGAGGAAGAAGAGGAGGAAGAAGAAGAAGAAGAGAGCTGACAAAGCTTTTTACAGCTATTAAATGACTGAAGTTTCAGTGTTTCTCACACCATTCTTGGATATCCTTATGTTTATCATCATGTATTTACTGGCGTTTTGCTCTTCGCTCTTCTAATACAGAAACAGAAGACCAGCACGGGCTAAAACTACACACTCTGTGAGGACAGCATGCATTAAGGGATATGTTGAAGCTCTACCTCCATGCTAGTTTTGGGGTCTAGCTCATCCTCACATTCTGATTCCTCTGAGCTGTGAGACTCCTGTGGTTCAGGAGGAGAGAGAGAGTAACATTAGACAGCTCATGACACAGCCTTAAAGACGAAACAAACAGCACTGCTCCACCAGTTCCCTACACAATTCACACTGAGTACAGCGAGGACGCGTTCTGCCTCCACTGCTCTCTGGAACCTAAGCAAATCAGAGAGTTGCATGAGAGAGTTTTTGTATGAATTATTGTCAACATAAAAACTGCATTATTCATTTATTTACATCCACTACAATATAAGCATTAGGACGCACCAAACATTAAGTGATTTTGTTAAGGTATTATAAAATCTGAAAAGAAATAACTCGCTCCACATAAACCATATGTTTTAAGACAAAACACACTCCAGTAAAAAATGTTTGGACACACTTGTGTATATGCATTTTTCAACATATTTGACATTTTTATGTAAAGGATTATGTTGAAATGCTAAAAGGATTTTCTATATAAGACAGTGATTTAGACATTGAGGCAAAGAATAATTTATGTTGAGACTATGTTTTTGCTTAAACCACTATACGCAGGGTGGGGCAAAATATTTTTAAAAAGTAGTGATGGCTGAATACATGTATAACATGTATATGTCCTAAATGTATTCAGGTACAATACATCAGGTACGTCTGACGGCATCATCTCCCGGCCAAAGCTCCAGTCATTACGTAATGACTAAAGTAATAGCATCTTAAGATGTATTTTAATTTGTTTGACAGTGAAAAATATTAGATCATTTTATGTGATAGTGAACAGCATGCTTTAAGTGAACAATCCTTCAGCATTCCAGATCCTGGAGTTTACACACAGGTGAGGGTGCAAACACACACTCCATGTCCAGCAGCACAAACACGCCCTACTACTCACTTTTACAGTGACCTTGCTGCTGAGAATGTCCTTTGGCTTACGTGGTCCATTCTCAAGCTTTGGGTCACTTTTCCCCCCACTCTCCTTCTCGGCACGCTTGCGGGCGCGGAGTGTGTTCCACGAGAGAGACTTCCTGTTATATTAAAACATGATCCAGTCAAACCTTACTTACAGCGAGAGGTCAGGGGAAGAGTAATACAATCAACCTACTGGAACTCATTGAGGGGAAAAAAGGAAACCCACTGGGACAAATATATTAATCACAGTGACATGGTTGATGTATTTTTTCAATCTTATTACATGGTAGCACAAATTCGCTGTAGCTAATAAAAGGCTAATATATTTCTTGCCTTATATATCAAATCAAGGCACATAAAATAGTTAGTTTTACAATAACTCAAACCACTGTATTGAACTATTATATGTACAAACCTGAATTCCAAAAAAGTTGGGACAGTATGTGAAATACAAATAAAAAAATCCACTTTGACTTTATTTAGACAAAAATAGTTCAAAGTCAAGATATTTAAAGTTTCACCTTATCAGCTTCATTGTTTTGTGCAAATATACTTGCAACAGATTCCAAAAAACTAGGAACATCGAGAAATGTTTGAAAAACATCTAAAACAGGTGATACAATCATGCTTGGGTACCAAATGCGCAACCAGGAAAGGCCGAGTCCTGCATGAGTTGAGGCTCGCCACTTTAACCAAAAACATATCAGTGAATAATCTAATAGTTCCTCAACAAGGCTCCTCAATAACCTTTATGGAAATAATGGATGTCATGCTTTCTGGACCAAAGAAGAAAAGTACCATTCACTTTGTTACCAGTGTAACGTTCAAAAGCAATTGTATGTCATGGTAGAGAGGGGCTACTTGCACATCAGTGAAGGCACCATTAACACTGACAGATTCAAACTTTTTCAGGGACGTCAGTGCTTATTTCAACGCGACACCACCAAACCACATTCTGCATGTTATAACAGCATGGCTGCGTAATCAGTGAGTGCGGGTTGTAGAATGGCCTGTCTGAAATCCAGACCCAGTAAGAATGTGTGGCACATCACGAAGCGCAAAATACAACAAAGAGCATCCCGTACAACTGCATAGCTGAAAGACCTGCATTGTGGAACAAAGAAATTGCTTTAACAACTGGATGAATTGGTGTCACTGTATTACACAATGTAATACAGTAGTAAACATGCTTCTGTCCAAACTTTTTGGGAACATGTTAAAGGTATGTAATTTGGAATGAGAGTATATTCACACAGAAAAATTGTTATAAGACATCAAATATTTAATTTTTGTACTGTTTTCAGTTTAATGGGGGTCAAACAGAGTTTACTAAATCACCGCTTTCTGTTTTTATTAGGATTTCACATTCTGTCCCAACTTTTTTGGAATTAATAATAATCAGCTGTCATGCTCTTACACCATGGTGGATACACAGTTTGTGAAGAGGCAGCACAGTCCTTATGAGCTCACATATGTCTTATTCAGTTAGGCTGAAAAAGTGGGAAAAGGCAAAATGAGGTCTGATGCTGCATCATGCACAAACATTTACTGTCAAGGACCAGTGGGGTTAGTACAAACACAAATTAAGGGAACTACACACTACAGGGTTAAGAAAATAAGTAAACAAAATTAATTAACAGAAAAAAGTGCATAAACCTTATTTTACTAGTGATACTGCCAGTGTACTGTGTACATTAAACTAAGGGACTTAATATTTAAGAGAGATCATAATGGAGCTTTATTTAATAAGTGAAGCGTCAGTACTGTGGCTGGGAATCATGACTATGAAATCAAAATGAAAAGAAAGATAAATGGACTTCACTTTGTTTCATCATGCTCATGTCAAAATTTTATTTTACATATTTAAAATAATACATTTAAAACTATTAGTTAACTACAATGCTGAACATTGCGACTATCATTGTATTGCACAAAACTGACTTCATTAATAAGGGGTTCTCTTAAATAGTGCAAAAGACTTTTTACAGGAATGTACTGATAAGAGTAAACAACAAAAAAAGTATTTACAGTAAATAGCCAACATATTTGATTAAAGAAAAAAAAAAACAAATAAAACTGAACTTAACATTTCAAAAATAAGATTAAAACAACATAATCTATACAAAATTGCCATAGACAATAACAGAAACTTTCTCCATCAGGAGAAACTATTCCAAGTCCATCAGATGGCCTATGTTTTCTTTTTTTGTCTTTCAAAAACGCTTTAACGAAAAACAAAAACAACAAAAACATGGTGTTAGAAACAGAAATAACAGTCCAGACGTGTCAGTTTCCACACTGATGTAAGATTTCTTCTTCTGTCTAAACCAAAACAAGTTTGTTCTTTCTCTATAGTCCTCTCAATTATTCACTTTTTCAGCAAGAAGAAAATTAAACATCTCCCCACGGAAACGGTCCAACACATCCTGGTTAGTTCCAACAAAAAGGGGGGTGGGGGCATTCAAAAGGGGTGAAGCCTTGGCTTAACAATCCAATCAAAGCTCCAGTTAGTGTTGGTTGACACTTACTTGATGTTCGAGTCAGCAGCAGTGTCTATGACGGTTTTAGTGAGAGGGCCGAGGATGTTGCCAGGCACCCAGCCTTCAGCAGCAGGTGACTGGCTGTTGGCGGGGCGGTACACCAAGTACATGTTCTGCTGATTGGTTGCAAGCACCTGCACCATTTCACCCTGTGTGACGCAAATTTCATTCTCCTTCAGTGCACTGTAGTCCTGAGTCACCATCATGGAGGATGACATACCGTTACAGCCGACCCCGTCATGCTGCTGTAAAGGGGGTGGGGGGGGGTTGATGGGAGGGAGAGAGAGAGCGAAGCCACACACCCACACCCACACACAGAGTGTAGCAAGAAACATGCACACACACACAAAAAAGTACACAGTTGAGACACTCAGTCCATCAAACTGAATGGCACATTCAAATACATTTTTCAAATCTTCATGTATCATCAGTTTCATTAAAGTCTTAAACTCTAGGGAACCTGTGTTAGGCCAGTCCATCACTGCAGCTGTCCTCCCATCCATATAGGTCATTTACAATAAAAGATGCCTGAGAGAGGCCAACAGTATGACCTCAGACTCACACACCCCAACCACTTCCTATTCCACCCGCTGCCATCAGGGAAGAGATATCCGAACAGTCAAGCCAGAACCACCAGGTTCAAAAAAGTTTGTACTATCGAGCTGTTAAACTCGTCACACCCACAGCACCCACTAGATCATGAAGACAAACACTACTCAAACTATATGCACACTGCACTTTAATCCAATTCCAAACTCTCTCCATGTTACAGCTGACTGACTTCTTATACGCTCACATTGAACACAAACAATTCGGCACTTATATATATTGTATTGTATATACGTATTGTGTTATTCCACTAGTACATGTGCACTCATGTCCATATGTTAATGTTTATGCACTATGAAGTAGCCCGAATGTGTTACTGTACCCCTGTATATGTATAATGACAATAAAGTTGAGTTGAATGGAATTGGGCTACACACTAATTCCTCATTTGTATAACCACATAACATTTTAGTAGTAAGTAGTAGTGGTTAAGTAATTCAGATCAGTTGTTAAACAATATGTCTTAAGGTTAATAGCTGCTACATGTGGCATATCAGAGTAATATAAAACAGTGTTCAATAAAATCAGACTAAAAAGCAGCATTTGTGTTGGGTAGAGAGGATGCAGAATGTCAGATTTGAGTTTTTTAAGAACATCAAACACTCCCTAACACCCCTATGGAGCTCAAGCAAAGTAGGCCAGATAACAGGCTAATAATATCCTACTTGTACAGCAATGCTGCTCTCAATTCTGTTTGGCTACTGTGAGCATGCTCATGCATATTAACACAACTGGTGACAATAACAAGTGAAACAGACCAAATTCCAACTAAATTTTCAGATTAATCAGTTAAAATATACAGAACATACCTACATTACATTTCATAAGGACAAGGTACTGGAGGTACTTTAGAGGTTTGTAATATAGTCACTTGTAATATACATAACTATTGTTTTTTTAGTGTAGATTGAAACACTACAAGCTAGACACCATGGATTTATTTTAAGATACTGTTTAAATTTTGGGGAATATTCAAGTTGATTAATAGTGTATTGTAATTATGTATTTATAATAATCTGAAAAAGTCTGTCTCGAAAGTTGATCATGACATTTAAAATACAAGGCATTCGGGACGTTAATTTTAACATAACTTTATTATCAATGTAATACAGGTTTGTCATCCATTTCATAATCATCTACAGCTCTATTCATCATTCTGGACAGATCTAATTTTTTTTCATCCTACAAATATATAAAACCTACAAACTTATAAATCGTAGTGTATGAGCATCAGATTAGAATCATCGTATGCATTTATCTGTAACAAAATTGGTTTTATATTATTGAAAACAGTGAACAGAAGTGTATAACAATAGAAAAGCAAATACTGAGTTGACGCTGTCCCATGATCAGGCTTGCACTACATCATGTATGCTGTTATAGGGCCAAAAAACCAAACAGCAAACAAATTTGAACACCTTAAATACTTCTCATAAATCCAAGAATTGTTGTTGTTTTCATTAATAATATTTTTCAGTGTATTGTGATATTGTATCGTTATCGTCTACACTCACCTTGGAGCTCTCGTATCTGTCGGAGTGTTTGTGGGGCTCAAAGCAGGGGCTGCCATTGGAGGTAGGTAGCTTTAGAGGGGTAGAGACCCGTCCTGACAGAGAGATTTTCTCTGGGCTGACCGATGCTGTAGAGCTGGGTCTGCTATTGGACTGACCGCCACGCCCTCCAGTGGACGGGTTTCGTGTCAGGGAACTACTCTTCTCCTTCTGATACTCGATGGGAGACTGAAGAGCTTCAGAGACACATGAAAATACACTGCAATCAATCAACAGCACAGTAACAAAGGCTTATTATATACCTGGAAGATGAACGATAAAAAGAAATAATGCACACAAAAAGATGATACTATACATAATAATTGAAATCTGATTCTTTCCCATAAAATGCCAGTGATGCATACTGTCTTCTGTTACCTTCCAAGCCAATGGGCTGGTAATGCCATGCTGTCAGATTGACTGAGCTTACCTGACAGGAAGTTGCTCTGGGCATCCAGCAGCTCTGTGATGTGCTGCACCCACACCTGTTTAATGTCCGTGTTCGCTGCCTGCAAAGTGAAGCGCTCAGACGACCCACGGCATGACAGCACAAATTTACATGGGTCATTATCCACGTGCTCCTCCAGGCCCAGGTAGCTCACCTAGTACACACACAGAACATACTGATCAGAATTACAATAACACAACACTAAGTGAATAAATTACTCTAATGAATAGGCATTCAGACATAATGTTCCATTACTTGTTAGCTACGTTAGCCTTATTGCTCCAGTGCAAAACTAAAGAAACAAACTTGGGGCCGAACAACTATATTTTGGGCCAATTGTGTAAATATATATAGATTTTTCAATGAAAGCAATGTTCTTTGTCTAGCTCAGTGGTGAGAGAGGAGGATCACCTTGATGCTCTTTTTGAATTGATAGCCAGGCGTTGAGGAGCCCTTGCGTAGAAGTTCACTGAAGATGACGATCTGCTCAAAGAGGAAGACTCTGCGCTCTTTACTACGAGAGAGAACGCCCGAGTCCTGCTCGGTCACGAAGAACGTCTCCTGCTGCAGCAGTTTCCCCTGACTTGTCAGCTTTCCCTGAAACAAACACACACACATCGGGAGTGTGTTAATGTGTATCTCTTTACAAAGCACAATATTTTACATATTTGTTTTTATTTTGGCACGGGCTTATATCGTCACTGTTGTGAAAAACCCTCGCATCTCCAACATAGTAACTTTACAGGAGAAGGAAAAAAAGTTGGAACAGTCATTTTGGGCCATTTCTTATTGATCTGTTCTTCATGAAAATAACAAAGAACGAGACACAAGGTTTTGCCCTGAGAGTGACGTTATGAAACTGCTATGTAAACACTTGTTCCACAGACTGAAGGTATATTCTATTCAACTGTGAGCAAATGTGTGTGTATGTATGTACGTGTGTGTGTGAGACCGAGTGGGCCTCTGTCTGTTAACACATGCGTATTACACACCGACAGTGTGTCAACACTGCTATATAAACAGGTCAACCTGCCTCTCACTCGTGCCACCTCTCTGTTTTTATCTTTTGCCCTTCTTACTCAGTTACATAACTGACAACACCGTCTGTCAGAGGCTTAAAGGTCAATATGAGATATAATCCACACACAATTACAGCAGGTATGAAAAGAATACACTTATCATCACTGCTTTTTCCATGACTGAAATGAGGCAGTGCATGACCTGCCTATATAAGAACATGGCCTGTGCCTGAAAAAGACTACATCCTGGTGTCATACAGTTAAAAACATAATACAGATGAGGCATCAGCATGCCTTTGGAGCTCTGAATAAACTGGAAATGCTGCAATGTATCACACAGTCAGAATGAAACTGATAACAAGCATGCTACAGGTCTAATAACAACATACTGTAGCACTGAACCCGTGTTGGCACATTCTTCTCAATTTTATATGCTTACTAAGTTCCTGGCCTGGAAAATTTATGTGATGAAGTACCTCATAGCCCTGTAGTCTGCCAAGGTTCATCATGTCATTGCAGAGTTTAGGCACCTGAGACATCAGATCCACCGCTCTCTACAAAAGAGGATAAAAAAGTAAGGGGGATGAGAACCAAAGAAAAGGCCTAGCTTAAAATACACTGCCCTTTAATGTTAAATGAGTAAATTAGTGAACTAGTACTAACATCTCACCTCAATATCCTGACAATCCAGACCTGCCTTACTACTGTATTTCAAGAAGTCCTTAAAGACAAAAAGAATGGAAATAAGTTATGTTTTCAAGAACAGAATTACACTTCAATAGCCAATATCCTAACAATATTTACATGAACGAAACGTTTTACCTTTAACAATAGCTGATATTTTGTAATTCTCTGAATGGGCTTGATGAGAAAATCACTGATACTGAGTCTTGAATTTACTTCTTGCTGAACCACCTTAAGACAAAAATAGTTAAAAAGGTTAAGTTTGGACTATTATTAAAGACAGCACTTCTACATACATGTGGTCTATTCTCTGTTTCTTTAGATAAATTATCACAGCAAAAACAAACAAGAATGAAAGATGGTTTACCTCAAAATAGGAATCATATTCAGCCACAATGTATTCTGACTTGGGTTTGTTCTGGCAGTAAACAACATACATGTACAGCCTTCGCTCCTGTGTGCAGACACAAGGCCAGAGTCATTTCACTAGCCAACACATTCAGCAAAGCACACTAAAATTACAACCCACTCTGGAAGTCTCACGTACATGTTTGATAAACAGCTCTGGTAGTTTTTCATGATCTTCAAGACATTTTTCCAGTTCCCCCACAAAGAAACTGTAGAAATAAAGAGAACAATTTCTTCTCAAAAAAGGTTACTGACAGCTTTAATAGAGATTAACTGAGCACAAACTGAGCTTGACTCACTCTCTGTGCCAGTCATAGATTTGGTGAATATTTCCGAAGACAATCTTGTCTTTTCCTTTCATATCTTCAGGGACTCCTTTCTCTTCTATCTTCTTCATAAAACCCTATAAAGAATCAAAAGAGTCAAAAGCTCTTCTCTGCAGAGTTAGTACTCTCCTTGACAAAAGCAGCTGCCTTCAAATCTTTCAACATGTAGCATGTTGTTATCATCCTTTAGTAATGCTTTAGTAAAGGTAAACTTTTTTTTAAAAGTATTGTTTGTGTAATTAATGAAATTCCGCTTACCCCAGTTACAAATCAGACAGACAGTCAAAATAAACCTTCAAATGACTTCTACTGAACAGAATCTTATCTTCAATTCACGCACTAACAGGGCAATGTTTTGATTGTGTCCCATGATAAAAAAAAACCATAGAGAGGAAGTTATTTTTGACTGTCATATTTTCTCACCTCTACTACGATGCCTAAATCCTTGACGTAGTCCTTCTCTGTCTGTATGAGCTCATTCAGGACAAACCTGAGACATGGAGCGAGTCACATTAGTACACATAAAGTAAAGCACATGCAATCTGCTAACTGAAATTTAACTGTGATGAAAGCGCAGACAGACTGGCATATTTAAAGAATATTTTAAAAATGATTAATTTGACTATCACTACGTCCCTATTGCTTAATCGCATCATACAGCAGTAGTCTCACATTTTCCGGTTTAAAGACAAAAAAAAAATCCCTTTTTAATGATGTATCATAAAGGTGGGTGGAAGGAACTTTTGAGAAACTTTGGTGGGGTGTTTTTTTGGGAGCTGCACATTTTGAACTCTTACATGCATCTGCGCAGTGCGAGCACATGAACAGTTGAGCTGATGAACTTAGCATGTGTAACGCTCATGGAAAGGAGCAGGGAACATCTTGAACCTTGATACTACAGGTTCCCAAAGTCAAGGAAAAATACTGCCACTTCGCTTTCAGGCCATACCACTCACATCTATCCATGCTAGCGACATTAAAATGCGATCTATTTGGATGTCATCTTTTCTTCGGAAAAAAAAGTCACAATAAAAGTCACGCATAGGTCACGCATAGGTCGCCTGAAATTTTTTTGTACAGCATGCAAGAGAGCTTGAGAAAAGTGAGTCCAATGCCAAAACCGTGAGAGTTATAGCTTATAGATCAGTGGTGAGGTTAGCAGGACTGGTTGACAGCACAGGGATTTCCAATGGTTGTATGATGTATTTTTGTATGCATGTTGGGTACTGTAGTAACACTGACAAATGAAAACATGAAAACATTAAATCATGAATTTTGTCAAACCAACTAGGCTGAGAAATATAATGCTTGGCTATAGAATACTGCATAACACGACAACATATTATACTGAAGTTTTAAGATTTAATTTACCTTTAAAAGACATTAAACTTTCATCATTAAAACAAATCTAGTGAGAGTATCTAAGATGTATTATTAATTTCAGTGGTGTGATACACGATCATTCTGACTGATCTCAGTAATGGCCCCCAAAATGAATCATATAAGTTAAACTATATTTATCAAGAAAAGGAATGTGTCAGAGTAGATGGGTAAATAGTAAGTGGCCTAAAATTATAAAAAACGGCCTGGTTAAAATAAATACACGCATAATAAAGAGATTAAACATTACAGAAAAGCATTGAAAGGTACTTGAGTATTTACTGTGTGTTTGGTTGAATGAGAGTGTAAATGTGTCTTACATGCGTCCGCGCAGTGCTTTGGCTTTCTGCTCCAGCTCAGGGTTTCTGGGCTGGGCTGGGCTCTGCTCCACAGGACTCACAGAGCTAAAGCCAGGATATGTCCCTCCCTCCAGCGTCTAAAACAACAGTACAGGCAAAGCCACAGACTTACAACTCATACAAGACACACCATTAACCACTCTTCACTGAGGAGAGAGAAGAATAAATGTGTTCTAAAACTGGAAAAAAGTAATTATATCAATCTTATGTGAGATCTTATATGAGTCTTAGATCCTCATGTTAGTCCTCCACGAGCAAAAGAGTTCCAAATTTATGCCGACTTGTGTCTATTCTTAGAATAATGCTGCAAATGAATGTTCATGTTTCATGAATGTACCTTGTTTCTGCACTCACTGACCATTTTTAACAGAAACATCTACCATATATGTGCACTTCGTAGGTATACAGTTACAGTCATTTATTGGTTATCCTCTATTCCATTAAGCAATAGAAAGAGACCACCACAGAACCCATGGTATCCTTCCATTGATGGATGCAGTAGACAGGAGCTGTTAACTTGTGCAGCAACAGATGTGCCACTGTCAGTAACTGATGACCTACAAAGCGCACCTAAAATGGCCAGTTGCCTAATAAACTGGCAACTCAGTGTATAATGAGTGGCTAGAAACTATTATTTCTTAAAGAGAAACAATTATTTAAACACAGAAGTGAATAGAGAAGTCAAAAACACAGCGTTAAAGCATGTTACTGTTGTTAGTGACTGCAAGAAAGCAAAAAAGAAACAAATGGCAAAAGGAAAGACAAAGACAGAACAGGGTTAGTGAACACAAAGTCTGGGCATTTGGTGCTTGCTGTGTGAAACTGGTCTGTGGTCAGTCCACATTATGCACTTACCATCTTTGTTTTGACCAGTTTCTCTATAGCACTGACAAGCTCTGCGGCACTGGGGACCTCAGTGGAACCCTGCCGCGAAGCAAGCAAGGCAGACGACTGCAAGGCACCAGGGAAAGAGCAAAAGATGTGTTAGCAAGGAGAGGGAGGAAGAGATAAAGGGCAAGAAGAGAGAGAGAGAGAGATACTGGCTGTTAATAAACAAGTGCTTAGCCTCTAAGAGTAGCAGAAAGAAGCAAACTTTGGAAAGAGGGCAGAAGCTTGTGTGTTCAGTCAACAACACAAGTGTTGTGTGGGAGAGATCTTGCTGTAGAAGTATGTTGTGCTGGTCTTTATCAACCAACACAACAATGGGGTCACGGTCAACAACGCACAATACCACCAGCAGCTGTACATTTACAGAAAAAACAGGCAGGGCAAGGAAAACTCATTTTTCAGGGAAAAATGACACCTAAACAAGTCAGACCGCATAAGCAAGGGAGTGCATGTGTTACACAACTTCACAGAGTAATGTATTAGCCAGAAACCACATGAGCTTTGTTGTGGTAATTTTGTGGTTAAGAGACTGGAAGCCAGGGAGGCTCCTCACAGGGATTTCAACATCAGGGCGGGAAACACTGGGTTTGTGCGTATGTGACGTCAAACTACATATGAGGCGCTAGACTGACACTGAATGAGTGACTCCCAATGAAGAAGAGATGGATCAGTGTGTGTGTATGTGTATGTATGTATATTATATATATATATATATATACACACACACACACACACACACATACACCCACACACTGTAGCAGATACAAAACCTGTACCGAGTGACATTAAGGAATGACTAAGGCATTGTATGTAAAGATCAGCATATTAGCCCTGCCATCTGTGACCTTCCAACGTCTTCCAAAGACAGAGCCCATTCATTTAACATTAACCCTTCCCTGTCTTACAAAACCCAGCGTCGACACAGTTTTCTGCTCCACTCTGAGCGTACACTGAAGCTATGCAGTGTTTATGCATACCTTCTCCTCCTGAGTGGAGGGATCTTTGATGATCTCCATGGGTGGAGGGAGAGGAGTGTGAGACTCGTCCTCCGGCTCCTCCTCTCCTCCGCTTTGCATTCCTGATGACTTAGAGAGAGTTCCGTCTTTTCTTGCCCTCTGCAAGACAAGGAACATAGACAATATGTTATAAGAGCAGTTACTGAAACATGAAAGAAAATAAAACAGCTCATTTGACTACCTAAACAACTGCATTAAGAACATACAGTCATTGCTGAGGAACTGAACTACACTTGACAAATGGAGATGCGAAACTGATACTTTGGCTCTCCACCAGTTAAAGCAATGGTTCACCTAAAATTAAATTCACACAGCTTCCTCTTACCCCATAGTTAAATGGGACTCGCAGCATTTTTAAAAAAGAAAGTAAATGGTAACGTGAAATGCACTGTTCTAGTGAAAATTACTGGGTCAGAATAATCTGCGATGGTGGTAATAGGAATCAGACATCTGAAAGTTAGCTCACCTCAAAGTTTACACATGAAACGGTATGAATATACTGTCTGATGCCTGAGACATTATTTTATAATAGTTTTAAGACAAGGTTATGGTATGAAACATTTTCTAGAATAACATTCCTAGCATAAACAGTACCCAAAGAAAACTTTTTTTTTCACTTATTTTAACTTAAATGTTTTATTATTAACATTACATATAAAACTCAGAAGACACATTTAAATTCACTCGTCCTTGTGGTTGGCAAATAAAATGAATATGTTTGTGTTGTAAACATTGCAATCTCTGGTTCCTATCACTACTATTCTAAAGAAATCCAAGTCAGTAAGTTTCCATACAATGCGCCATTTCTCATCAAATCACTCTGAATGACTTTGTTTACATCTCAATGATTGAATTATGCAGTACATTTTTTAAAAATTGTGGAATTCTCCTTAAATCACCAAATATATGTTTGATATCCAAAGTTTGCTTATTTTGTTGTACACTGGAGCTACAAGGCCAATGCAGCTTACAAGTAAGAAGAATTTATATCCACAAGTTAGCATCACACAAACTGCACTTCTAAATCATCACAAATTAATCAAACTGCATCAAGTAACAAGGTAAACTTTTTGTGTTACCGTTCATTTTTATAGATAACAGTCATATCATGTCAGAAACCACACAAATAAGTCTATTTATGATTACTTCATGCAGTTTGAGGCAGGTGTGATGATTTAGGTATGTACTTATGAGTGGGATGTAAGCTTATATTACTTGTTAGCTACATTTACCTTGTAGCTTCAGTGCAAAGAAGTCAAAGAAGTAAATATATCTTAACTAATAGACTCTGAGTAAGAGGGGAAAAAACTACTGTTTCGATTTCTGTTTGAACCACCACTTTCTAAAATCCACAGAAATTCCACAATATCTTCTCCTTCATTGATTCCGCTGCTAGCGCCTCAGTAGGGGAAGCAGGTCAGGGTTAATGTGGGTCATTGTGTTGGGGTCCACAGCTCCTATCCTTCCACTACAGAGACTCTTTGTGCTATCACAGAGCACATCACACAGGCCTGAAGGGCCCTGCCTAATGCAGTCCTATGTCCTATCTGCCCCACATCATCTGGCTTACTGCTGCTGCTCCAGCCATGCCTGTCTCATAATAACGTACTTACACAGCACAGAGAACAAGGGGGCCAGTTTTCTGCATGAAACGCTGATTGCATAAAAAGAACTGCGATCATGAATGAAAGAGTGATTCTAAAACCCTCTGACGTTAAAATGGATGTCCACCAATATCATGTGCACTTCTTAGAAACTAACAAATATCAAATCACACATTTGGTCATGCGAAATATATTTAACTTAAATATTGCAACCACTGACATTTATACACAGACAGCTGGACAAATACCCTTAACAAGTACCAATGCGACATAGTGGTGTATATATATATATAAAACAAAATTCAGAGTAAATAATTTGAATTATCCACTCTGATTTCACTTTATTAATCTGAATTAACCTCTAATTTTAATGTAAAACAATGTAGTATTTAGTATCAAGATCTTATTTTAAGTATTTCTGGACCATTTGTATTGATCTGTACATTATGAAATTTTAAGACAGTGCATGTCAGCTGGCATTGTCAAATTATGTAAAAATAAATAAACAACAAAAACAGAGACACAAGTTTTTGTTTCGACAACAATATCCAAATGCACAGCTACAGAGAACCTAAAATCAGTGCCATTTCTAAATAAGCATTCTGTATAAAGATCATCTTGTTAGTCCTGCCATCTGTGACTTGCCAAGGTCTTCCAAAACAGAGCCCATTAATTTAACATTAACCCTTCTCTGTCTTATACAAATATACGCTAATACTGATGGCCCAGTATATTGGTGCCATAGTGGCACTAATGTGCAAACCAGCAAGCCGATCTGAAAAATACAAATGTATAGATATCAGGCACCCTGATATGAGTGAAGATGAAGATTAAGCATATTGCTAAAAACTTCCAGAAGCCCTCCAGCAGTGTCAGCTCCATTACCTCCTCCAGGCTGTCATCCTGCATCTCGGGTGGACCCAGGTCGATGCTCTTGCGGCCATCTCTCTTCTGCTTCTGCTTGCTGGGCAGCTTTTTGACATTGCTGCCATGACTGAGGCGGCGGACCGGGCTGGTGAGCCACTTCTTCAATGTGTTCCCAGAGCGCTTGGGCCCTGGAGAACTGCTGTGGATGGAAGTGAGTGAGGCCTGGGGCTGTAGTGCTGCCACCGAGTCCGTCTTTCCCTCCGGACCACTGACTGTATAGCTCTCTAAAATACAAAAGAATAAAAATATGAAGAGAAGCAATATAACCATAACCAGATTAGGTTTATGATATAATAACACAACACAAGAGTAAGCCATGTGTAGAGAAATATGTCTCTAAATGTATGATTAAATTATGAAAGTTTATTCACTGCTTGCTGTCCCCTGAAGGGAGTAACCCATGATAACCACAAAGAGACTGATTAACACCTAATGGATTAGAATCATCATGTCTGTCATATCAAGTTGTTGAGTCTTAGAAGCAATACAGGGATTTTCTCTCCTAACAAATTAATCATGCTTAGTGGTCTTTTGAGGTGTGAACTTGTTTACATCATCCTATTAAGTCCAATGTTATGATAAGAGTGTCACAATATCAGTGCACACCCACACAACAATTTTTTCTATAGACTCAAATGAGCCAATCACACAGCACTGTGGCTAAGTCAATATGCATATGGACTACACTAATCCTTCAATCTGCAACAGAAATGCTCTATAACTGACTAGTGTATTACAGATAAAATTAAACCAACAAAACAAGCAATGTGGGTGTTATGTTTTTGTGTTTTCTGTGTTTTTATGCCAGTTTTGTTCTGTGGGTTGAGTTGTACTCAAATAGACTGCTCAAAACCGGCGTCTTTCTGTGTTTCTGAATCATGTACATAAATGCATCATTTTAGATAACAAGGGTGTAGATAAGTTACACATATTACAGAAAATCACTATGCTAGTAGAATAACTGAGTCATCCTTCCATTGACATTAGACAGTGAATCATTAGACTAGTTTAGGTGTGCCCTGAGTAGCCATGACTACTCAGGGCTGAACAACTAGCAGCCTGATGTTAGTATGTTATTACGTATGGAATCAACTATCCATCTCAACAATTAAACAAATTAAAAATAAAATTAAAAATAAAAAGTACCTATTGTTGGCCTGATGTTGAATGCTACATTCACCGATTCACTACCAGTGACTTAACAATCTCATTTAACCAGGTTTTGATCAGTACATTATATAATCACAAATTATCTGATCAAAAACATACTAATTTGATTATGCTGAACAAGCTAAACACCATTTTAAAAAGTAAACTGTTAGAAATATTAAGATTACTTGTGTTAATATGACTGAACTAATCTAAAACTCACCTTAAAATGAAAACTCTCTCTCTCTCTCTCTCTCTCTCTCTCTCTCTCTCTCTCACACACACACACACACACACACACACACACACACCTACAAATCAAGACTACATTTAAGCTACATTTTCACATTACACCACAAATACGAATGCTTACCTGTAAAGAAACTCAAAATTTTCCCTCTAAGGTATTTTTAACTTACATAACAGCATCACTGAATACTTAGAGTTTAAATCTGTGCAGCATACAACTTAATATTCTCAGCCTAAATGACTCAAAAGCACTGCCAAATGACAGAGTAAATACCTTTGGAAAACAAGCATAGTTCTACTTAGGCTCAGCATCAAGGAGGTGGGGGCTGACATAGACAAACTGGTACTGAGAAGTGTTTCTCTGAATATATATATTGCTGTTGTCGGAACAAAACCTTCTATTTCCATATTTTTCGTTTTTCAGCTTTCGGCATGATTTAAATTGCCTGTTGCCCTTTACATTGTATGTAAATTTCATGATGAATGGACCAAAATTACTTGGAAAAAGCCTGGTTCCACTGACTTACATTAAAAGTAAAGCAGTTTTTTCCTTTTACTGTAAAGGTGTCATTTTGGAGATACATGGTTTTCTTATGACAACAGCAATATATATACACCGATCAGGCATTACATTATGACCACCTCCTTGTTTCTATGCTCACTGGAGTTTTTAAACACCTCAGTGTCACTGCTGGACTGAGAATAGTCCACCAACCAAAAATATCCAGCCAACAGCGTCCTGTGACCACTGATGAAGGACTAGAGGATGACCAACAGAAACTGTGCAGCAGCAGATGAGCTATCCTCTCTGACTTTACATCCACAAGGTGGACTGACAAAGTAGGAGTGTCTAATAGAGTGGACAGTGAGTGGACACAGTGTTTAAAAACTCCAGCAGCACTGCTGTGTCTGATCCACTCGTACCAGCACAACACACATTCCTGACCACTGAAGAACAGGGTAAAAGGGGGCTAACAAAGTATGCAGAGAAACAGATGGACTACAGTTTGTAATTGTAGAACCTCAAAGTGCACCTACATAGTAAGTGGATATGCATGTGTGTGTGTGTATATATATATATATATATATATATATATATATATATATATATATATATATATATATATATATATACACACACACACACACATACATGGAATCCAGGTAGGGTCAAAAGGTTTGCCTGAGAAACTTGTGAAATCATGACCATGGATTACTTAAAACACTCTTTTTAAAATAGCTTTAAATGTCAAACCAAATGTCTCCTTCCATCCATCTATTCATATAAAGACATAAATGGTCCATAAATATTTTTCATGCCTTCCATGTGAGTATGTGTGCGTAGGATGCTTGACTGTTCAAGCTTTTAAGTTTGCTGGTGTTGTGTTTCCTCAACTTTGCTTTGTGACTTACATCTCAGCTATGTGCTCAGCTATGTGGTCTTAATGAAAGGCTGGTTAGACTTATATGAAGCATGCATTCTCATTGATATGTACACAGTCTTGTTACATGCAAAGCACCTCATGTTTTACTAACTGACTGCTTGACTGACTCATCTGCTCTTAGCATCTAAAAATACTCCACAAGGGATACCAATTAGCAGTCAAATAGTATTCAATGCTTCATAAGAACAGGGCTTTGGATCAGTGACACTGTGCGTTCTTATTAAAGTACTTTTGTTTTGGATTAAGTGGGATGACGATGCACTGCTGTCAACAATAGGCCATAACCCTCCCACCCCCACCCCGTTCGACAACATGTTCGGGAGGCAGGGCTGGTTCTACTGGAATAGTGGTCGTCTCCAAGAGACTTCATAAGAGGAACAGAAGCCATAACAAAGCTGTATAGGACTTAGAGATCGACAGTACTGTCCAGGTGTCTCTGAAAAATGAACAGCTAATCACTAAATACCAGCACAAATCCTGGAAACTCTTCCTTCAAGCTTCACTCCACAATTTACTTCAAAAACTAAGATTCCTCTAAATAGAAGACATCAGCATGTGTAGTTCTTGTGCTCATTATGGTTGTATAGTGTTGTGTTCATTAGTGACGTAAGCATTTTGGATCAGGCAGCTTGCACTGCTGTTCGTCCATGAGCTGTAATGGCTTATTTATTAAAGGAAATGACCTTGTGAGGCATCATGAGGACGCTCACGGCAAAACCATCCAAACACAAGTCTAACCACACTAATCACCACTTATGACACCTGAAGAAAGAGAAAACAAGTTCAGACATACACATGCATACATGAACGCACATCAATTTTCTTTCCAAATCAGCAAGCCGTAACAACAAAACATACGTATTAGCCCCCCCCCCCCAACTCCACTATCGTGTGTGTGCAGGATCAATGAAATGGTCTGTCAAAACATGAAGGGAGAAGAACACAGACTCTTCACAACGCCACCCTCTGTGTGTATGATAGGACAGAGAGGCTCTCTCATTCTCCTCACAAACTGTGCTATCTGAGGTCTGCATGACCATACTTCAGTTTTTTAGTGTGTTTTAGTATGCACTTCAGGCTGTTGTGGTCAAACACGAGTGACGCACACCGACGACAGTAGAAGGTCTTGTGAGAGTATGTGGATGGGAGACTGGCTCTGATAAGTAGCGTTTAAGTGCTATGCTTTGTACACAGACTGACAGACAGACAGACAGACAGACAAACACACAGATTCCCAGACACACAGTTCATTCAAAAAACAATATTATGATTTTCAAAATCTATCCTGTTATATTTTCCTGTACCAGTCACTACTGCTTCAGAGGAATCTTTAAATAAGATAAGATAATCCTTTATTAGTCCCACAATGGGGAACTTCACAGTGTTACAGCAGCAAAGGGACAGCAAGGCGCTCAAGAAAAAGAAGTGTTTTTACAGATTGTTCCTTGTTACTATATAGACAATATATATAATACTAAAAAAGATAAAAAATATAAACTCTTTCACAAAAAATAACAATATAAAGGATTTTAAATAAACAAGATTGATTTAATGAATATTGAAAAAAATAATCTTTTAGACTGACAATTTTGGCAACTTTGATAGACAGCATTTGCTGAAAGGAAAACACCTCATCTTCCATGTCAGTCTTTTTTTTTCTCTTTTTCTATCCACACACCCTCATGATTAGTGGAAACCGCGACTAGAACCAGTAGAGCAGGTCCAGTTTTGCTTTCTCTGATTCTCCGCCATAGATGGCTGCGATACCATCAGGTTTCAAATTCTGGATTCAAGTTCTAGCAGTAAGATTCAACTCTCTTAGGCAGTCATGCCACTTGGGAGTCCTCTGTGTGAAAACAAAGAAAGCTATCTTCAATCTAAGTCAAAGACTTGTATTCAAGAGCCAATTTTTACATATGCCAGAAACTACAAATAACCCTACATGGCTGCAAGATTCAAGAAACTAGGGTTAGGGTTAGGGTTAGGGTTAAACCAAACAACTTTTTACAGGTTTTGAATAGTTGTTAGTATTTTTGTGTCTGAGTATCTGAGTACATGTGTGCAAAATCATCCTTAAAACAATAATATTTACAATAACATACAATAATTTACCATATTTTAAGTATGTTACTGCATTTCCAGTCAGTAGCAACAATGTATTAATTGTATATACTGGTTCAAGTGCAATGAACTGAAATCAGACAATAAGTAAGGCAGTGCTTGGATAAAGATGACAATGCTAAAATATTTCAAATGATTCATCAAAGTTGGTGTGGCTCCATGGCATAACAGGCTCTTATCGCAAATTCTAAGCTGAGAATTTTTCAAATAATTTAAAGTGCCCCTGCATGTAATTTGTCAGGCGTTTTAGCTTCAGTGGACATGTGGAAAGCAGTGCAGTTTTTTGCACTCTGAGGCGAGGTGACGCCAGCCATGAATTTATGATGCTAAACCAGCTATTATTTTACTATTATTATTAGATGTCCCAGAAATCAACAATAACTGTTCTATCTAAAGGCCTTTAATTAAATTTGTTGTATTTTATGCTTTAATTTATGGCTTCAGAAAGCAAATCTTCCGAATCTTAAATAAAAAAAATGAATGCCAATCTAATGAACGAATACTTGAGTATTCAAATTATTCAGGTCAGCCCTACATATTTATGATGACATTTGTTTCCATGCTTAATAACTGTATCCAGTTATTGTGCCATTTTCTTTGATGTCATGCTAAGGTTCCACCACACTGTGACATCACTGTTCCCAGAACAAGCTTACAAAGTGGCTATCAGCAGCTGGATAGCTAAGCGGTAAAAATACCAAGGATAGTTTGGTTGCATAGCAACCCCCCCAAAAGCCTGGAGAAGCTGACTGACCACAGCTTGCGGACTGAGGAGGAAGTGAGATGACCTTAAGATACTGGCCTTCTATCCAAACAGCAAAGGAGATCTTCTAAAAAGTCAAAAATGAACTGGAAAACAGAGTGACATACAAGTTGAGTTGCTCATGAAGAAAAATAAGAATAATCATTCCTTGACCTTTCATGCAAGTTGCACTGTACCACTTGCGAATGTGGTATTTCAAAGATAAATTTTACACTATCATGAAATGGACGGAGTCTGCAAAGGTAAAATGCATGATATTAAATGCTATGGCTTTAAGATTGTGACAGCTAGAGTCATTCTGGGCCAAATCACTTGGACACTGATAAGGGGAGCCAAAATGCTTTGTGGCTGATTTCACAGATTAGATGTTTATTTGGAGCTGCGATGACTTAAATAAACTGTAAAAAAAAGTGAAAGTGATATAGAAACTGGACCTAACCTGTATATATCATTGGACAGAGAGTGCCGTGAGTGAGATGGGGAGAGAGAGAGAGAGAGAGAGAGAGAGAGAGAAGCCAACCAGACTGACTGGTATTAAACTGATCCTATATTCATATGGCCTACTTAACTGTGGGTGCCTTTTATTAAAACACCATTAATAAAAAAAGACTTTTCTGTTCGAGCAACACCCGAAAGGCTTCCCCAGGATAAATCCATTCAGGAAAAAGAGTCGGCATTAATTAAGTCTGGCTGTTGTCGCAGACACAGCTCTCAGTGGACATTCCAATATGAAGAAAGAGTGAGCCCTTTTTCTGCGGTGCCAGATGTACATGTGTATTATCTGCCACTCGGCCTGTTGAGTCCGCTCAATGGCATTCCTGTAACGGCCGCTAAGTGCTCTACATATTTCTAAACACGGCACTCCTTCCTGTGGGAGTGAGCTAGTGAAAAGCTTTTGTCACCTTCATCACTCATTTCGCTTCCTCATACTTACAGCCTCGGAATGCAGCGCACTACACAAACTCCAGTAACGCCGCATTCCAAACACATAAGACAAGCATGTTTCTGTGAAACTGGGCCAGCGGGAGTTTTGCTGAGCATGCACAGGGGTGAAGTATAAGCTGCTTAGAGAGCCATTGCTATCATGTTGGCTCAGTGTTTAAATAGAAAGGATGAAGAAAGGATAAGAAAGAAAGAAAAGCCCCCATGTTCTCACATAATTCTTCTGTTTTTACCCTCGCCCTCCGAGTCGTCTTCAAAGAGAATTGCTATAATGCGACAGATGAAGAGGGATTTGGGCTAATATGGTCTTCAAAGACTGCAGCGATACTCAGCACCAACCCTGGACAGGCAACTGGGAAACACGAGATCAAGCCATTTGAAGAAATTATGCAGCTAACACAATGTAAAACGCATTTCATCACTAAAATAACAGTAAAATTACACTACCAACTAGAAGAATTCAGTGACATATGTACCACAACTATTGCATTGGTAAACATAGAGTACATAGACTAAAGCAAAGAAATCAAGTCTTCTGAAAAGTTCTTGCACAATATATATGTGTTAAAAGCAATGCCGGAGTCGGTAAGCAGAAGGATTGTGCGAATTCCCAAAGAACCGTAACAGTTTTGGACTGATTACTGTGAAATCAACCCACACTTATACCCTCAAGAACGCACACATAAACTGTTAACGTCACAAAACAATTTATATTTGTAGTCATTTTTGGTGATAAATCAGTGCCCCTTCATCAAGTGGTACAGACTCGTTTGCTGATTGTAATTGGTCAGTACATAAGTCTCGCAGAGAGGGTACAATACCTGAATACCTTTGGAATAGACAACAATAGCCTATTAGATTTGGGCAGAAATATGAATATTGGATGAATGTTTGCACTTTTGATCAATGCAGGCATTTTGATCACTAGGTGGCCAGCTTGGTTATATCTTTAAAGCAAATAAATAACAGCAGGCAATGAAGATTTTAGAAAAAAGTTAGCCAATTTGAACACAGAGGTTAACTAGCCACTTGCTTGGCTATTAGTTGGTTGGCAATGCAAATTGCAGTATCTTTGCTTTTATATATCAATGACCGCAATGGAAATATGTCTTGGACTATATTGTATTATCCTTAACAAACAAGCTGAGATGTTATTCTTGCTTTCATTGTCAAACAAACTTAATTAAACTGAACTAAATGGAAGTAAAAAAATTGCTATTGCTATTAGCAATGATCAGAAATTAAATGTGTCCTTTTTTGCTTGTTTTTCGTCTCCATTTTGTGTATGTGTGTGGTAGAGAAAATACAGTCAGGAGCAAGTTACAATCATGTAACTCCTGGTTCCAACTCTGGATCTGATCAAATGCAGAACATTTCTTGAAATGATCTTTCAAAATGGCTTTTAACTTTGCTCCATGTGCTCCACCACTATACCTGAGGCTAACACCATGATGTTATGACAGAGGCTGCTGCTGTTCATCTCCGCTATCTCACTGCTGAGGGAGACTTCCTGAGTTAATCGGTAATGAGAGAGCACTTTAGCCCACTTTAGAGCCAAGCAGGGGTACTTTACTTCTATCATCAACTCACATAGACACAGACACATACACAAACACAAATCAACTCATAATTCTCAGAACTGAGCTGTAAATACTAGATAAAAGGCATGACCCTTTCCTTAGTGAAATCTCAGTTCTAAATGGTACTTCTTTCATAATTGTAGGATTACAATTGATATTGAGTTTCTAAAGCACAGAAAAAAAAATTAGATAAACAAAAAGAGAACTAGCTGTACTTTGCAGGGACATTAGCTATTCCAAACCAACGGTCACTGTTAAAACTACCATAAGAGTCTGTCTAGTCAAAACCTCATAACTTGCAACTCGTGAAAGTGTCAGCTGCTGTTTACACTGTATAAACATTTCATGACAAATTGACTAGTAGAAATGGTCCAAAAATACTTGTTACATTAAATTCAACTAAGGTTGGGAATGTCAGACCCATTCACCTGGAAAGGCAACCCAGCACAGTTCACATACACAGCCATTTCTCAGACCAAAAGCTCTTCCCCCAAAACCAGCCAGACAAAAGAGATCAACAAAACGCACCTGATACATTACAGCAGCAACAGCACTTTGATATAATCCAACTACAGCATGAGCATATGCGTCTCCCACTCTTCATGCTTCTTCAGGGGCTCATGGCTCAGCAGAAAGCCCAGAGAGAGGGAAAGATTGGAGAGAAACAGAGACAGAGACAGAGACAGAGACAGAAAAGAAGAAGAGATTGAAAGAAAGAGAGACTCCCGCTCCGCGTTGACGGCAGTATAATCACTGAGTTACTGCTTCAAGTTCACGCTGCACCCTTCCACAACAGAGAGCAGAGGGAGGAGGGGCAACAAACACACAAACCCACACACATTCACACGGGGCAGACACAGCCTCCTCGTCACACACACTGGATTATAAAGACAGAGATTCAAATTACATTCTTGCCTGTGACAAAGGCTCTACTGACGGCTCCAGACTTGGCGATCTAAGGAGTCTACTCTAAACTCTTACGGGTCAACAGAGCAGCTAGTGGCGTGTCTCTCTGCTTGACCTGCCCTAACAGCAAAAGCTCTTAAAGACAGAGCATATTATGGGAGGAGACACACATTCCTTAACAGATAATATGAAGCTGGGTTACTACACTCTTAAAAATAAAGGTGCTAAAAGGGTTCTTTGGTGTAATGCCATTGAACAGCGGTGCCTGAAATGATCCTCAAATGGCCAATGAAGTTGCAGGTTTTCAATCCAGCCAAGCAGATCTGACCTCACCTGATCAACTGTTTGAAGGCTTTACAAAACATTACGACTCAGGAGCGCTCTTACTTGGCAAGAATAAACAGCAGCAGCCACATCAGTCTTTTACAGATAAGAGTGGGCACTCGCACTAAAGAAGAACCACTTTTGGTTCCCTAAAGAACCTTTCAATTAGAGGTGGGCAACATGGTAATATTTTATCGCTATTGTGATAAATTACATCACAATATGCTTTAGTCTATCATATCTATCAGAAAAATGAAATATCATGATATATATTATGCATTGTGAAAATGTCTTAAGTTTCACAATGCTGTTTTTTTGTTGTTTCACCCACATCTACTTTCACCTGAGCGTTTTTTTGAAGAATGATCCATCGAAAGATTCTTTAGGGTGAACATACATTCCTGTCCCTTCCAGTAACCAGTAACATTTGCATAACCCTAAAAGAATGTAAAGCCTATCATTTCAAAACACAGAAAAGAAATTCCTGTGAAGTTTCATGTGTCAAAAATACCTATGACAGGTGATGATTAGCAATGACAAGGCAGGATAATATCTGCACCATCATACACATATGCAAAGAATACAACAGGCAATTCTATAAGAAAAGCAGAAAAGCTTTTACTCCTACTTCTAACTTCTTACTCCTACTATAAGACATTTGCACGTGAGATGTTAGAACAGGCAAGGCTGACCCTGTGGTATCTTCAGTTTGCCAGTGTCCAGCAGAGAGTGGCTCAAATCTGCCATGTAGGCCAGATTTTTCACACAAAAATACAGCAGTCCCCACCAAGTGCACTGCACTGGCCTAGATAAGAGCACACCCACAAACAGAAGGTAAACTGCCATCGGCTATAGAGAAGGAGCAACGCAGGAAGCTACTGTTACAATTAGGCCATCTCTCAGCAAGTAGGCCTAAACTACAGCAGCTGAACAAAGCAGTTTACAAAGTTTATTGTAGTTGAACTTCCATTTTACTCAACTTAGGAGACAACAAACCAAGCTTTCTGCAACTCAAGAGTCGTGAGTGGTGATTGGGCATCATGTCCAAAAGTATCCAGACACACCATCTAATTAGAATCAGAACTAATCATTCAACAGCAGTAGCTGACCTCACTAACGCTCTTGTGTCTGAATGCAATCAAATCTTCACAGCAATGTTACAACATCTAGTGTAAAGCCATTCCAGAGGAGTAGAGGCTGTTACAGCAGCAAAGGGGGACAAATTCCTTATTACTACTCTTGAATTCAATGCTGCCCAAGCATCTAGTATCTAGAAACTTTTGACATATAGTGTATTTGAGAGTGTAAGTCAGGCCAAACTGCCACTACACACTGACACATAGATGAGCCAGAGTGGAAAAGCATATCAAAGATGGAAAGTTTGTAACACTGGCACAGTGATGCATACATTCTGCTGGAATTTACTATTGTGTCCCAGGTCTGATGGTGAACTGCACAATACACACAGCGTTTCCACTGCGATGCAGGTTATTTGGGCGTATTGTTGTAATTTCCATATTGGATAGCAGTGACTGGTGTGATGTGGTAAGCCGTGGTTTGCATTTGGCTAGGGAAAGATAACACTTGCTGTGCTCGGGGGAAAGATGCCTGAACGTGGAAAGCGAGTTGCTTAGGGAAATGAGATTATTCCTAAAATAAACATGGCATAAAACTGCACAGCACAGGCTGTCCTACGTGCCTGATGTCATACTGCAGCAAAAGAATTGCATATAAAAGAAGCATAAGGACTTATATTTGTTCCCTTTAAAGGTAAGGTAAGCTAAGCTAAGGTAAAATACATTTGCAGATAACATCATAATTACATTACCATAATTACAGCGCAAAGACCACACGCCATGAGCTAACAGCACAATCTTTACTATGAGAGATTCCTGATCTACTACTCAGTGACCACCCTGAGTTCAGGTTTATGAGGGCAGCACTGAGGCCAGCATGGGATCAGTTTAAGAGACCACAAAACGAGAAAAGGGAAATGGATGAGGGAACCTCCATTATTTTTCTCTAAGTGGCATTTCACCCAACATCTATGTGCCAATTATAACTCCAACAAATACTGACTAAACACATTTTGAAGTAGTTTCATTTCTCCTGTTTAAATGACTTAAGATGACAAACTGTAGCAAGTTTGCAGCAGCATTCCTTAAGAAAACAAAGAGCCATTGAGAGCATGAGAGATGCTGTTCTTAGAAACTGAGAGCTATGAAAGAGGAAGTAGTGCAAAGTGAATTCACAGGAGCCACAGGAACACCCTCTTAAACTCCTCATTCTGAAATACTCACGCTCCTGATCACATGTGATTTGATATGATGCACGTCTGTAAAAAAGGGCATTAAAGGGCCAACATTTTACATTTTTCTTTTGTTTTATTTTCCCCCTGAGCTCTACTTATACTATTTGTGTGGTTTTATGCACCAAAAACAGTCATAATACATAATTTTACATGACCATTTTCCAATCTCTCTAATTAAATCTAATCCAATTTAATCCAATCTAATTCAACAGGCCGTTGTTGTGTTGCTGTTAAGACTGATGTATGTAAATCAGCTCTGTTCTGACTGCTGGCTGCTCTTTATTTTCCCTTACTCAAAAAAAGCAGTCAGGATGAAGCATTCCTTATAACTTCAGCATGAATGGGCCAGGCTAAATTGCTGCAGGCTAGCTTTGTTGGTTTTTGTGACATCTTAGATACAATTAATTCAAACCAGGCTGTTTCTGCAGCTGAGTGTCCATATATGCAGTGTATGGACTGTGGAGTGGATGGTACATTTTATTAAAAAAGTGAGGTAAATTCAGTTTCACATGATATGGGCCCTTTAAAAATGATAACGCTGGAATAAAAAGCAAAAGGCTTTGCTGATCTGGCTGTCATAAGGATTCACAAGTGTCTGAAAAAGCTTCTTATTCTCAAATTTCTGAGTGTGGTGTAAATTAGTCTCTGCAGTGACAGAATTGGACACACTTTCAGCGGATGTTTTAGGCTGATTCCCACTAAATGGAGGAAACACTGCCCCACAGAGACAGGAAGCTCCCCTGCACAATAGAAATAAATTCCACTGAGACCCCTCCTTAGAGACACATACACAATACGAGGGAGCTCACCACCTATTGTCCTATGGTCACTAAGAAATAACACACAAAAATATACTTCTGCAAAGTGCAGAGAGATATATATTACATACTGACATAGTGAAACTGTCTCACAATGATATTGCTTTTCAGTTTCAGGGACATTCAAATGATGCTGACACATCATAATATAATGTCTACAAAACAGGGATGCCTCTGTTGTCATGCAGTTGACGTTCAAGTTTGTGCACTTTATTGAAGGTATCTAAAGCAGCACTGCAATGTACGTCACTTGCTAAGTGTTTCAGATTGCTTCAAGAAAAAAGTATATTCAAAATACAAGAAAATGAAATAAATAGTGTTTCTTTTCTGCAAATGTGGTTTCTTTACAATACGCTTACAACACTGTGTATGGCTTTGGTGTAAGAGAAGAATAAAAGATGGTGTTTCAAAGGATCCACATCCTACATGTTTTTCGTTTTTTACTTTTTTCCTCTGAGGTCAGCTTGTAATGTTTGTGTGGTTTTGTGTACCAAAAACAGTTGTAATTCATTTTTACAGGACCATTTTCCAACCTCTCTTCACCTCTTAAAATAAAACAGGGTGTTTATGTTACTATGCCTTAAAGACTGACATATTTCAATGACCTCTGTTGTGACTGACCTCACTGTATTGTCTCATTCAAAAAGCAGTCTGGGATGCAATGGTGAATGGGTGGGGCTAAACTGCTGTAGGCTTAAAAGGCAGATTTACGTGCACTGGTTTTTGTGACATCACAAAAAAACCAATGAATTCAAAACAGGCTGCTCTCACAGGGTGATTTCCATACATGAGTCATATGGACTGGGGAGTGAACTTTGTGTTTAAAACTTTAACCATGTTTACATAATACATCTGTTTTATTGTTTTTCATGATATGGGCCCTTTAAGACAAGCACAGAAGAGTCCACTCAAAACAAACTATATCAGCTTTTTAAGACATTCTAAGAGTGGGTCCTCCTCCACGTGCATATTGTATACCAGACTGCAACAACACTACTGGATTAGATCACATTATAGCTCATAGTAATGCCTCAGCACAAGCTAGTAATGCCTGCATTAATGATGAAGGAGAATGATGAATGTTAGCACTACTGTCAGCCCCATTCAGTTATACTGCATGGACAGAAAGACAAAATGAAGGAAAGATGGGAGTTCTTAAGCATTATGACGTTCAGACACAGATGACTCTCACTCAGATGAAGCCTGTGAGCTCATTTTTGAGCCATGCTGAGTGCTCCTGAGAGGGACGTGCTAATGTAGAGCTAAAGGTCAAGTGCTCTTCAGAGGCTATGCTCATTCAGCCATAACAAGTGGAATCTCTAACTTAAAGTTGGTTGTCGCCCCCTAGGGGAACTGAAGCAAGACATTAAAGCTCACTTTTTACAAAAGAGGGGAAATAATCAATGAAGGGATGTATATTCTGACTAAGTTGATCAAATGATTTTTGAGTATCTATAAGAGTTAATGAACAGATATTCAGTAAACTGCTGGTCAGAAAAAAAGGACTTTTTAATCAAAGAGCTAATATCAAATAGTCCCCATCCTACATTTTTCTTGCATTTGTTCCAAGGTTTACTTGTAATGTTTGTGTGGTTTTGCTCAATAAAAACAGATTAAATTCATTTTTACATGCCTATTTCCAACCCCACCTTATCCCTAAGAATTAAACAGGCTGCTTCTGTTACAGTGCCTTTACGGCTGAAACACGTAAATGACCTCTGTTCTAACTGGCTGCTCTGCACTGTGCTTCATTCAAAAAGTAGCCTGGGCCGAAACAATCCTTATAACTTCAGCGGGAATGAGCAGAGATAAGCTGTTGTAGGTAATTAGGTGGATGTATGTAAATATGTTTTTGTGACCTCATAAAAACAACAAATTTAATGGACTGGGGAGCAAACAGGATGTTTCAAAATGTTCGCAATGTTTACATAATCCATCAAAAAGAGATTTGTCCTTTCATGATATCGTGCAATTAATCATCATTTGAAAATGCCAGCTGCCCTTTACATTCTGAAA
Organism: Colossoma macropomum; assembly: GCF_904425465.1. Taxonomy (NCBI): domain Eukaryota; kingdom Metazoa; phylum Chordata; class Actinopteri; order Characiformes; family Serrasalmidae; genus Colossoma; species Colossoma macropomum. The sequence goes on along the minus strand of NW_023494784.1, from coordinate 26,700,816 downwards.
AACACTTCATGATAAATGGACCAACAGAAATGGTCTAAAATATTGATAAAATGTATAAACATTTGCTACAATAACTTGCATTAAAATTTTATTACATGAACTTACATAAAAGTTAAAAATGCTTTCCTTAATAATTTCCGAATAATATTTTGGAGATACTAGGTTTTGTTTTGTTTTTTCGCTCATGAAAAGCTGTTCTGAATGTCACACAATGAGTCAAAAAATGCCAGACATTGGCTTTTCTTATTTATACCTTATTTTCTCCCTGACTTTCTATGATGCATTGTAACCTGAATACTGAAAACTCCTGATTTCTGATTTCAGTATTTCAACACTGGCACCTGGAACCATTGACTGAGTATTTGATTATGCATGTGCTCTCACTCGAAGATTATTTCTCAAAAATGTAACACTTGCGACTAAATGAGGAGGAATGTTCCGTTGGCTGTGGTTCTTACCTTTGCCTGCAGGGAAGAAGCAGTCCATCTCTACGCTGCTGCGGGAGTGGGAGATACAGAGAGTTCCGCTGGGCACCAGGCCCTCCTGCGGCGGGCTCTTGTCTGTGGTGCGGACCAAACACCATCCTGGACGCTCGCTTGGCCTCTCCAGCAGCTCCACTGTCTGACCGGTCTGCACACTGAGCTCAGACGAGCAACCGGCCACGAAGTCCTGCAGCACCACCGTCAACTCACACCCACCTGAGAGCTGCAGAGAAAGAGAGGATAGAAAGGCAGATGTGATCATGAAGATGAATGAAGAAAGAGATGGAAAAAGAACAGAACAATGAGGTCTGTTATCTCTACAAGGCAGCGACCTTTATTATTATACAGAAAACGAAAAGAAATGCTCGTACAATCAACAGTCTCGCATTGCACTGCAGTCAAAGTCATACAAATATACACACAGGCCTGACACAGCCATTCATCAGCACAGCCCAGATTACTAAGGGGCCACTGAGCAAGAGAACTATTTCTGATGGTGCTTATTTGATGCCAAATCCGATTTGATATTTTTGTCTTTCAGTTAAATAATATGGTTCATTAACAAATGCTACATTCAAGTACTAAGTGACACTAACAAGTGACTGCCGTCCCCTTTGAGGAATCATGAAATTTGAAATTCATTCAATTCTGTCGTTTTAATCTAGTGAGTGGGAAGAAAGGCTGAAGTGCTTCTGAATTCTGAAACTCATAGGTCAGCTCTTATTTCCTCATGCGGGAGTGAGTGTGCTCGACAAACTGCTGCTTTCACTTTCACTTTATAAAGAGAATGAAAAAAGAGAGACATTCCCATCACATAATGAATGAATCACACACAGGGAAACAAAAAATGTTAGAGAAATCAGTCCTTATGATCTGGGAGTACCACTCTGCCTCTGCCTCTGTCTCTCTCTCAATCTCAGTCTCTTTCTCTCTGTCTCTCTCTCTCTCAGTCTTTTTTTCAATCACAGCCTTTCTGTCTCTCTGATTCTCTTGCTTACTCTTTCAGTCTCAGTTTCAGTCTCAGTCTCACACACACACACACACACAAACACAGATTTTAAGCAACTTCCTACACTTCAAAGTATTGAGTACAGCCCATTCTCTCAGTTACACTTGGACTTTGGCACAAGCACTGACGGAAGAGAACCTGAATGAAACCTCACAGTCATTCCCGGCCAAATCAGTAAGACACCTCTGAACTTCAAATAGCTGCAATTAGCTGCTATAAATTTCATTTTTCTTGGCATGCAATGTAACTTCTCATCAATAATGGATGTTATTCATATGCCATTCTTGCTGATATGACATGTACTAACCTTTAATTCACAGGCTTTTTACAGAGAGTAAATGGTGTTGAAAATGTATTCATTAAAGAGGGGTGAAAATTTGATTATGAATCTTTACGTAATGATTCAGTGCATCAAGGAACTTCACGTTTCACCATCATTTAGTTTGATATGATTATTCTAGTGTAATGTAGATTATGCTTAAAAATACACTGAACAAACAAATGAGACTTATGGAACTTGTTATACAGTGGTGACTATAAGCAATAAAACAAGGGGCTTTTTATGTCTGAAAATAGCCAGAGAATTTTATTTTTTATGGCCCCAACCATAACTGGATAACTGGATATTATTATAAACTATTATAAACAAATCTAAGATTCCAAAATTGATTCAGATGAATCGCCTCCTTGAGACTGAAGCATTTTTTCCCTTACACCTTTAAGTTGTAGAAATTACAATGCATTATATACTTAAGGTATAGATTACATTATCTCTCTCTCGTGTGTGCATGCTCTCTCTCTCTCTCTCTCTCTACACAAACACACACACACACACACACACACACACACGCACGCACGCACACACACACACACACACACACACACACACACACACACACACACACACACACACACACACAAACAGGCCATAAAGATAAAAAATGGAGCACTCTCCTGTGCTAAGCTGAGACCACCCGCTGCTATCCCTGCCTGTTCCCTCTTGCTTTCCAGGCTGTTCATTAGGCAGTATGTAGTTCATCGCAGGTTAAGAACTGGGGGCATTTAATCTCCCTATGACTCTCCAAAAGAAATCTCTCATGATCTGAGAATCTATTCACCTGCTGTTAACTCTTCACCACAAAACCACAGAACTCAATTTGACCTGCAGTCCTCCGTAGAGCTTTCAGCACAGCTGATCTTCACAGCAAAAAGATAACAGATGTTCCGTTGGTTTAGTACAAAGATTTCCTTTGGTATAAGTTAGAGAAACATTATTGAACAAAATATAATAATTTGCAACGGTACAAACTCTGGGCTGGTCTCAGCTGACCTAGGGATAAAGACAAGAAGCCATTGAGAAAATCTAATTGATGTTGTTTCATAAAAAGTGAATATGAGTTTTACATACAACTATTAAAGGATGTCAGAAGCAGACACTGACAAAGACCTTTTATAGCACAACAAACAATGAATATTACACATTATTTTTTATATCAATTATTTTAATATAAGAAAAAACAGCACTTTCTGATTAGTTCTTTTGATATGCATGATTGGTAAGAAAAGAAGCTGATCTTAAAGCAGAGACATCCACAGCAGTGTTTTATCAATATACAATGGTGTCCAAAGTCCAGTGATACTACTGCGAGTCTCCCCATAAACACATGCCAGAACAACACATAGTTACACTAACCGGAAGCAATACCAGCGATAACGTCACATTTATTTAACCTGTAGTCAACCTTTTTTTTTGGTGTAAATAGATAAAAGAAACAGAAGATATTCTAAGTCTATTAATTTAATACCTATAGTGAAATGATTTTACCATGATGATTTTGGTGACTGATGATGAGAGGAAATTTTCCACACTCTCCCATCTCTACTCTGTGTGCTAACAGCTCCTGAAGTGAACGTATAAACAGAGCCGTTTAAGCCACCTGACTGCAGAGAAAGTCATTGCAAACTCTATGCGGAGTTTAGCTAGCCAGCATGTGTTTTTCCCAGCTGTGGAATCCATCAGAGATCGGCCAGACAATCCACTCCTGTCCTCCTCCACCACACCTGTTCTCAATTACATACACAGTACACATAGTACACAAGGCCTGTAACGTTATGTATGTTTATTACAGAGTGGAGAGAGAGGCCACTATATAGATATTTGCTGAAAAACAGAAAACTCAACAGTCAAGCTCACATGTTCTCTCTGTGTTTATTGTATGAGGATAACAAGTTGTCATCAACAGAAACCAAAACCAAGCTCTGCCCCTCTTTCTCGCTACATTATTTGTGTTATTTGAGATTTTCAGAGGTTTTGCTGTTTAAGATTAAACTGTGAAATGAGAACTGAATCACTGACAGCTGACACTAATATGCTGCCATTTCATAGCTGATAACTATCAGTTAGTAAAGCACAGTGTATTTAAAACTATTGGAGAAAAAAAAAACGTTATTTTAGCCGATATAACTGGTTATCCAAATTTTTAGCTGCTTAAAAGCTGCATCAGTCACAAAGTTTTTGGCCTAATCCTAAAATAGAATGTGTCCTTGTGTCAGAGGTAGTTCAGTACACAGTAAAGCCCATCATAATAGCATATGAAAAACTCAAAGAACACAAGAGAACATCTACCTAGGTTGGGACAAGAAGAACTTCACCACAGGGAATAATAAACAGGACTTAATGACAGAAAAAAAGCAGACGTCTTATAATCTTTACACTACTTTAAAAAGAACTACAATTCAAAACTAACTCCTGTTTTGAATCTGCATAATTTGCAGATCAAATACAATTGAAGAAATAAGCGATTTGCATGTTCCATCATTCAGGGTGTGTCATACTGGCAGTTTTATTACTTTTTATGAAGAATAACATCACCATCATAAACAGGTACACAGAGAGTCCACTGAACTGTGACTGAGCCAATTGTGTAACAATAATAAATACTACAGGATGTGACATCATGTAAGCTTGGTAAGAGAACACACAGCAACTGCTTCATATGGAGAAGGAACTGGGACAGGAAGTGTTGTTCAGTCACCTACAATTACATTCGGATGTGAAGCACTAGGCCAGACCTGATTCAATTTCCAGGGAATTATATAAGTGACAAATAACAGCCTCGGTCACACATCGCAAAGGCCCAGACTCCAAAGCAGCACCTGCTCTATTGCTCCTCTACTCCACGTGGCTAAACAGAAAGAAACCAAGCTCACTCCCAACTGCCAGTGCCTGGGTCCATCTCCAGTTACTGCTGTAGCATCGTGACTGGCGTAAATAAGACAGGGCCTTGCTCTCTGCTGTTGCTAAGAAAACAATCAAAAGCACTTTAATGTTTAACTGCAGGGCTAAGTCTTTCCTAAACACATTGTGATTAGACATTTCAGTTTGTTTTTCCCCAAAAGTACCTAGAATCCCAGGCCCATGCACAGACATTTTTGTGGGGGCAGGGGGTCAAGGAAAATGGCAATATTGAGGTGACTTAAACTTATTTTAATTTACAGCATACTGCAAACACTTACCAAGAGAGTGTAATTATGTTTCAGAGGAAACCAAACGTAGTGGTCAGAGTTTTTCACAAGGCAACCAAAAATATTGCCTTTACTGTTTGAACAGGAATTCAAACCCCAACCTCCAGTGAACATTCCCCATTAGGCTATCTGAATGTTATAAACGTCAGAGTTGAACTTTATGTAAAAGCTCAGTGGAGCCCAAAATAAATAATTTTTTTGTATGTTATTAGCTCATTTTAATCCCTTTCGGTTGTTGTTCACAAAAAACATACATTACATAGATTATCAGTGCTTCAAAGGCAATACTTCCAGCATACATCCATGAAAGGTTGTTGTTACTGAAATCTCCAGAGGGAGGCCCAAGAACGACAAAGCCTGTGGAACTTGAATCAAACCATGAGCTCTTTTCCCAGGGCATCGCTGGAAGAGATCTTCAAGAATGGCCTTATTAAAAATAAATGTTACTTCTACCAACCAAGAGGGCACTTGTACAATCTAAGGACCAAGGGGCAAGAGCTAAAGTCACTTCTGTGCTTCATATGTGCATGTGCCTGCAGACACACCCTCTAATTGGTGAATGCAGCTACTTTAAGGTGCACTGATAGTGGACACAAGCGTTCAATTGCACATAGCTTGTATAATCCTCATAAAAAAAGCATCACTCACAGAATGGTACACTCTACAGCAGCTGCACAAGTATAAGGTCACTATGCCCAATGCCAAGTGTCAGCTACAGAGAATAAAACTCTTCAGCATTGGGGTGTGGAACAGTATGCATTATCTGGAGTGATGGAGCTCCATTCAGTACCTTTGGGATGAGTTGGAATGGCATTTATGATCCACAACTAATCACCCATCATCAGTGCCTGACTAATGCTCTTCTGTCTAAATGCAATCAAATCCTCACAGTAATGTTCTAACATTTAGTGTAAAGCCTTCCCAGAGGAGCAGGGGCTGTTACTGCAGCAGTGGAGGGAAAACTCTCTATGAATACCCTTGATTTTAGAAGAAAGACTGGATGAACAGGCGTCTACAAACTTTTGGACTAGTGTATCTTCTGCGAACAGGATGGTCTGTATTTATTAGTGTAGGTGGAAGTGAACTAGAGCCCTAAAGCTCACTACACAACAAACACAACACCTGAAACGAAGCTTAAGTTCACCAAAATGCTACAAATGTGACATGTCTGTTTTCAGACTGCTCCAGTCAGACATGCGTTTGTGTATGAGCATGTCTGTGTTTCTGCCTGTGTAATGACAGGCTGAACAACCAAAAGTGGGAACAGTGATTGCTGGTAGAGCTGAGCTTGAAGCTAAAAATGTGCTTTTTTTTTCTAAAGGACACAGTTGGGTTTGCTAGTGCTGATCTCACACCAGCACAGAGTTGGCCATTAATTCAACAGTTGCTGACTGCTTTCATGGAAGAGATAGCTTTTCGTGTAGTTGTCCAGGTCAAGTAAAATGTTACCCTACAAAATAGCACATGAAATAGCCAAGTGTGGTTCATGTTATTGTGAAATTGTATGTCACACACTAGCCATCCACAAACTGGTCATCCACAAACTGGCTTTCCATTATGATCCTATCCTGTCAATTGTGACTTTTACAGTCCAACCATAAGCACTGACCATCCCACACTATGACCACAGCCGCAGAGTACATCTACCCACTAATGTCAGACTTTCTCCACTTCACAAGTGAAGCAGTTTCAGAAAGGTCAGAGAGGTAATCCATTACCAGAGTTAGGGTCAGTGTTCAAAAATCTGTGATTGGGTTTTTGTCTTTCTCTGTGTCTGTCTGTCTTTTCTCTCTCCCTCCATCTGCTGGAGTATCAGGTCTCATCGTTGAGTGGGAGGAAGGACATGTTGCTAGGTGATTTTTGGTGTCAGACACACAAAATCCCACCTCGGAAAAGGACACACGCGTCAGATGACACTGGGTTGGAGCAGCTCATGGCACAGGGGCTCTTTGTCATGGAGATCAGAGGCTTTGGAGAGGTTTCGCTCTCTCCCTCTCTATCACATTTGAGCCCTGTGCGTTTCTATGGTTCAGCTCAGAGTGTGGGCAGCCACAGCTACCAGAGCATGCTAGCACAAAGTGGGCTACAGCCAATGACAATATTTAGAGACAAGTCATGCTAAGTCATATGTCAGCTCTGGGGGGTATTCCACAAAGTATGCCAGATGTCAGTTAGCCAGAAAAATTGAGCCCAGAGTTGAGGCTCGTCCAGCCCTTTAGCTTTTCTCATATTGGACAGACATGACTTTGGGCTTAAGTCCTGTGGCTAAACTGAGAAATCCTGCTTTGTGAAATACTCTGATCTTTAAACCTGCCAATGTTCTGACACTATGGACCCTTATACAACAACAAATATCACTACTTCAGAAAATCAATAGAAATTGCAGAACTTAACTGAAGCGTGCAAAAAAGTGCTAATGGATGTTCAACTGCTGATATAGCACTTCAAAGAAAACGTAAGCTAGAGTACACAACCCTCAGCATGACCTAATTTCTGTTTTGCAAGCCATGCCAGTACAAACACTCCCTATCACCGCCTCTCTCTGGAGAATACCAAGAAACTCTGCTGAAGAGAAAATCAGCATACATGTTTTTAATTTAACACCTCTGAGGAAGCACTGGCTAAGAGGAAACCACTCTGTAGAGGAAAGCTGCACAGACGAAGGGAGTGAGAGATTTGGAATAGGTATGATAGCCTGCTACCGTGATGTCAAGAGTAAACCCTTCAGTTATCTCATTCACTGTGTGCGCTAATAGTCTGTTTCCTGCCCCCCTCATCTCAGCTCTCACTGAACTGAAAAACACGCACACAGCGTCTATTCCAGTGTCTCACTGTGAGCATATATTTAATGCACAAAATGAACATCTGATGCACAGATGTTCACCCAATGCTGAAGTAATCTTTTTCCATTACACTGAAAAACATATGACCTAACACTAAAATGGTACAGATCACTATATCAACTTTACAGGAAACGTATAATTAATTTTTGGTTCTGTATATCACCAAGAAAAAAAGTCTTTAAACAAATATCCCCAATCCACCAGCTTTATGGCCTCATCGGTTACTAGCTTAATTCTTACCAAACAATCTGCCTCCACACCTTTGCCCATTCTCACGCACTCTCTGACAGACTGTCACTAACCACAGCATACCTATAACACTGAAAACACTCTCCTAGATTTTAACTTTGCACAAAACAATGAGAAAGGCAAAAGTTACTCACACGACTGCTCTCTTTGAAAAGTTTAAAGCTCATCCACTTTGGCATGGTGGCTTGTCTGTCCTTCTGTTCTCTCCCTCCTTCTCTCTGTCTGTCGCCGTGTTACTCCTTCTCTCCCTGTGTCTTGCTCTTCCTTTCTTCCTCACTCTCACTCTCACTCTCTCTTTCTCTGGCTTGAGGTTGGTATGTGATTGGCTGGGACAGACTGGCTCGCAGGCAGTACAGTGTTTGAGACCTGTCACTGCTGAGAATGTGGAAGACTGAATCACCTGTAGAATATGAGTGCAGCTCTCTAGGGTGCATGTGTGCTCAGCTCAGTTAAACACCTCCCCGAGAGCGTCCGCCATCTGCTCATGTGAGTGTGTAGGGGCGTGTGCGTCTAACCCAGCTGTGTTCCGATGACAGTAGCACGCGGATGGTCTTGTGACATGCGGATACAGCGGTGATGAGGAGAGAATAGCCTCATTATCTGACTGGCACTGAAGGCCACAGTAGCTCTGATTTCTGAAGTGTACAGTAACAGGCAGAGAGCCTGCCCTGCAGCAGCGCAATGAACAGATCTCTTATGCCGAAAAGGAGTAAAGCATACTGTCTGTGTCGACACAGATCTTTGTATCTGCAAAATGGTAACTTCATAGGAGAAGCAAAAAACGTTCTTAACTTTAAATGAAAGTTAATGGAACGAGATGTTTTTTCATGTAATTTGGATCATCTCTATTCTTCCACTCAACATGAAATTTTAACATAATATAAACATATAGTCCGACAGCAACAATATGCAGCTTAGGAAGTCACAGCCCTGATCTCCAAAAAAAGAACACCATCTGGATGTGAACTGGAATTAACCCTTTCATTCATTGGAAGGAATAACATCTTTCAAACACAAATAGACACAGAGCCTTGACCAGCACGGTGCAAGTGTCAGGATTCACTTTTCAGAGATGAGCAATAAGGCAGAAACAGTAATGTCATAATACTTGGGGACATATTAACAAGTCACAATATGTAACAGAAACATTGTGTCAGAACTGACACTTTTTCAAAAAATCACATGAAAAACTACAAGTACAATATTTTTTTTTCCCAAGAAGGACCAATTTTGCTCACTTGGACACAGGAAATAAATATATGTAAAGTGTACTTATCAAATATATTTACAAATGTATAAAAATGGCCAAAATGTTTTTTTGTCCCACAGTTTTTGGGATGCATTTTGAAATAAAACAAAGTAGTTAAAATGTATTTCACATACTTAAAAAAAAATACTGTCAGGATTTAATCTTGTGATGTCCCATTAATAGTCCAAAACCTTAGATAGTTATGCCACTTGGGACCCTCTTCTAAACCAAGGATAAAAAAGGATATTGTGACTTAATTTATCACAATAATGATCTCATAACGTCCTATCACTTATAGTTACACTGTCCTCTGGCTTAAAGGAGTACCCCCATTTTCCCTCAATTTCACAGTGAACTGCAGTAGATCCAAATCCAGACGTCCTTATAGAACCGAAGACAGCTGGACCAACATTTTACTTATGTGATTCACAGAATTTTGGTCAATTTGGCTACTGTTTGTCCACATCAGCATCAAACTGAAATGATAGGCAGATTCACTGTGCAAGAACATGGATGAGACAACTTCCAGTGTGGTTAAAATATACAAGAAAAAGAAAACAGAAATGCAATGGTTCTAAGGACTGCACTAGTTATGGGGATCATAAGTGCAAGTATGGTTAACATTTTACATAGATAAAACAGTGTAATCTGAGTCTAGCAATACATAGTTTAACAGTGAATAACCCAGAATCTGATACCCTATAATGTGTAGGGCCCAGAAATATGTAACATATATTACCCTATGTCCAGCTGCTCTGTGGAACTGTCTACTTGTCCACAACCAAATCCTGGAGAGATGTATACTCCTCTAGCCAGCAATGGACAATGTAGGGCTGTTTCTAAGCATCCTATTCTATTGGCAATGCTTTTCTAAGGAGATTGTTCAAGCAGTGTAAAATACACTATGGAGATTCTAGAGATCTCATTCAATGTTGGAAATGACCTATGCAGCCAGATATAAGGGAGATATAGGGAGATAAGGAAGTAACAAAAACAGCACAACAGGTGTGGACTCTGCTCTTCTATGGCCATATGTCCTCAGATAAAACTAGTAATAAAACCAATGAGAAAGTAGACAAGTCTGCCTCTTAAAAAAGCACATCAAAAGACAAAAAGTAGAAAAAAATGTACCCACTTACAATTATTTTATATTGTATTAGTAGATTTCATTTGCCCCAAAAGAAATGTAAATAAAAAGCTGCTTTATTAGTCACAAATGTGTATAACTGGACTCAACACTTTAAGTTGAAATCAAAGTAAATGACCACAGGGTTTTGTTTTGTGATATGTCATCTCTATCTCCAGGCTTTCCACCAGGGCTATTTCCATAGCAATCATCAGCATTATACTGCTTAAAAAAAGGCATTAAGACTTACAGAAAGCAGAGAAAAGGCCTGTTCCTAAAGTTAGAGCATGTGTACCCCCACAATCAAGACACAGACAGAGGAAAATAGAGGGTAAGAGCCAGAGACAAACAAAAAGACAAAAACAGAGCAATATATGGAGAGACAGTGAGTTGAGGCATTGTCTTGGAGTAGGGTGGGCATCTGAGTGGTCTGAAAAAGTCTGCACTGGTCTCACAAAATAATTATTTACAAGCTCAGAAGAGCACAAGCACCCACCACGGAACAATTGACGCGGCCAAGCTCGTAAAATAACAACAAGCTGTCAGAAATAGTCACACAGTCTTACAGTGACTTTAACAACTCTGCAGTTTTGTTCTGTTTTCATTGTGCCTTGTTTTGAGTTTATCTTGTGGAATATATGTCATAAAAACTCTGTGCTGTCTTGTCTGTGTGTTTATCCAAAGGATGCACTGCATTAACTAAAATTAGGTCTCAACAAAAGGCTCTTTGTTACCTCTGTCTCTCTATAGCAACATACATGAACATTCATTCATCACTAACTGGCTCACAGAGTGAATCAGCATCACCACTAATGTAATAGAGAAAATGTAAAGCTGGCACATGACACTATAGAAAAAACATACAACTGCATTAGCAACCAGTTGTAGATCGTAAAGTGCATTCAGGTTTTCAGGCGAATGAAGGACCTTTTCAGCAGAATCATTACAACCCTCTTCAGGACAGAAAACAACAGCTACCCACAAGCTCGTCTGGAGGGCACAGCAAAAAAAAAAAATACACCCACACACATGGTGTGTGAGGGAATAAATTACTCCTACTTTCCCTCTCACTAACCTTCTCACATACACACAATGATGAGTGTGTTTTACTTAGAGATGGCATCAATCCAATATCATTTATTGGTATTGGGCAGATATAAGCAGTCAATGCCTTAAAAATAGCTCATTTTAAAACTTAGTAGTTTTTAAATAAAAAAATATATAAGTCTTGGTATTTGCTGATAATCAGAGCTTCTATGTGCCATGTCTCGTTACAACTCTAGCAGAATGCCCTGCATGATAGCCTCTGTTGTCAGGTCTGCAAAAAAATAAGATAAGATAAGATAAGATAATCCTTTATTAGTCCCACAATGGGGAAATTCTCTTTTTCGAAATATCGAAAAATCTAATTTGAGGCAGTGCATAGAAATTTAAAAATCACTGAAATGTCCCTTGGTGTCTCATGCTGTCATCTTTCATGCAAACCACTGTGAATGAGGCATCTGGGTGCCACCTATCAGAGTAAAGAGGCAATGAGTGGGAGGGGCTTAAGTTATGCATGCTCCAATGACTGGCTTTTTACAAATCAATGATAAATTCTAGCCGTTGTCATTTTGGGGGCTTGTTTTGTTTAAGAGTGGGAACAACAAGTATTGAAAAAGTTATTTTGGAGAACTTTTATTTATCTGAGTTGAACATATTTGTATCAATATATAATCAGAGCTCTGTAGAATATTTTTGACATACAATTTGTTTTAAAACATATTTTATCTCAGAATTAAAAATTATGTTGAACCTGAAAATATATGCATCATTATGCTCCTAGTGCGCATGCATGTAAGTTGTGCACATGGTGCACGCATTAACGTATCATCATTGTGGGAACACACTGTATCTCCATTTTTTACTTATTTACAGCATTTGAAAATGCCAGCTACCCAGTACACACACACACATACATACACACACAGACACACACACACATACACATAGACATACACATACATATACACATACATATATATATACACACACATACACACACACACACACACACACACACACACACACACACACACACTATCTAAGCCGCTTATTCTTCTGGGTCACAGAGGGTGCTGGAGCCTATCCCAGTGTGGGCGGAAGGCAGGAAACAACCTGGACAGGTCCCAGACCATCACAGCAGCTACCAAATCCAATGTGAAATTTCATGATGAATGGACCAATAGAAATGCTCCAAAGTTATTAGAAACAATCTTATTATTTTGACTTCCATCATAAAGTAAAAAAGTTTTTTCCTAATTCTATAAAGTTACCATTTTTGGGAAACAAGTATGTTATGAGCAATAGCACATTTTAAAGCACTCCTTATTTTTGCTGTATGAAAATGTATTGTATTGAGACACCACCAAAGCATATCAAATATAATTTAAAATTTTGTTTATCGCTACACCTTTACAAGAAGCTATTCTGTTTGTGCATTTATATATGTATTTATACATTTTATATATTTTTCTCCTGCAGAAGCAGATTTGCTTTACTGACATGACATTTCGCCAACACAGTAGACCACAGAGCAAAACAGCAACATGAAAACACAGATGAGCCACACTCAGCATTGAGAATTCCAGCTGCAGCAGGAAGCCACTTTGCTCTGGGCAAGAACAAGTCACAAGGACACACTCATCTCACAGAGACAAGCCATAAACAAAAACACACACAGAACATCCTCATGTAAATACCACAAATATCAAACACAGACGAACAATGTCTGTTCATCAGGAAGCAGTGTAAAATGTAGCTTACTTTGATTTCATAAGGCCCCCCATAGTTCCTATGATGACACAGACCAGCACACAACCGGAACAGGCTTTTCATAACTTCACATGATTACCTGACACCCTAAACACAAAGTGCCACCATGACTGCCTTCCCTACACAGCCATGACACTGTCCCTGCTCAGCACATAAGAAAAGGGTGGGAAACCCTGTTTCAGCCTGTCAATCAAAAGTCACATTTCCCTTAGGGGGCGGGGTCAGCAGCATGTTTTGTGGAACCAAATCTTCAACAGTTTGGCTGTTGAAGGCAAAAAAATCTTATTTACATATTCTTCCCTTTACTCTAAGTGTAGGTGATCAGTCAAGACATGCTTGGTGTCCAGTGTTTGCTTCTTTAGTTTTGCACTGGTGTTTGCCTCAAACTGCACTGAGTAGTTAAGTAATCTCAAACAGTCTTGCTTATGTGATTTCTGACACTGCATGAAATATTATTTCACTTGAGCACACAGCTAAAACAGTAGCGGCAAACAACTTGGAACCTGAATTTAGTCCATATCTTTGGCATTTTTTTTGTAGTGCAAACCTACAGAAGCAAACTCCACCAAATGTGTCTTGGCAGAAAAGTGTAAATTCGATTTTTTACCACTACAACATTGTGTTAAGCCATGGCTGCAGTGCAAGCTGAATGACTGTAGGCTCCAGGAGACAAATAGAGAGAAATACAGTTTCTACCTTGTCACTGTCTACAGTGTTCTGTGAGGTTCGTGAGGCGATGGAGATGGTGTCTGGCTGACTGCTACCATCTCCCTGACTGTCAGCATCCTCTCCAGTGTCCCTGCACACACACACACACACACACACACACACACACAAAATAAATACTTACAAAACAAGCATAGTTTACATACAACCATATACACCAGCTGCTTCAAAAGAACCTTGCATGGCTGTGGCTTTACACACAAATAATGAGCAGTAGTAGCCTCAAGGCACATAGGCACATACAGAGAAAAATGAAGGGTTTAAAATAAATAAATAAATAAATATAAATATCAATCAACAATGATGTATGGAATATTTAAGATGTTAAAGATTTATACTGGTTGATTGCATTGACTATAAATTAAAATATAAAACATATAATGTAAGCAACCAAAAATAATCAACCAAACTTCCATGCGAAAGAGAGTGTTATTGGTGTGCTCAGGGGACTTATCTGTGTGCTCTGGTGACATATCACAGAGTATCAGTAAGGTGCTCCTTGGCAACAAAGCTGAACATCACATACATTACCTGACACCAAGACAATCTTACACACTGTCCCTAAAAGCAAAAACTGCCTATATTTCCAGGGCAAATCCATTTAGGGGCAGATTAGAGAAAGCCTTCAATGCATTATGCATAGTTGTTATGTATGGACAGCTTTCTTTATACAGTGTGCTATTTTGTAAACTGAACTTTTGGTACTGGTATATCAACCAAACTATCTGAAACCAGATGTAAGATCATAATACAGCAACATAATATACTTGAAATTGTATCTAAACAGAGGACAAATACCCGCTGTCTCTATTGAAGGTAACTGTGTGGTGCATTCATGCTTTAAGTGGACTTTAGATGTTTTAATATGGAATTATAAATAGAACTTACTTTAAAAAGTGAATGTGCATCTGTGTGGAATCTAACCTCTTGCTGTTATTACGTGGCTTAGCTGGGGTTTTGGGGATGGGGATGGGCTCCTTCAGTGCCCCCTTCAGGTGAATGATCCTTTCCTGAATCACCTCCCGAATGTTCTTTATCCACTCCTGCTTCACCTCAATGCTAGATGCCTGTGGAATTAATTCAGTTAAAGTGGAAAAAAAAAAAAGCTTTTGCCTGTTATCCTAGTGTCATAGTCACTAATAATGCAGATACAGATGTGCACAAAGTTGGCAAACCAGAAAACCTACAATGTTCTCAAATTGTGTTCTGTTTTATTGTATCATTGAACTGGGAGGTTTAAAGTCTGACTACACCTACACTCATGTTAAAGCACAGATACAGAGATAAATGCACCTTGAGGACGGTTTTGTTGTCGGATGAGGGCGTGCGTCCTGCCCACAGTGCAAATTTACAGGGGTCCCCCTCTATGTGCTCTGTCACCCCCAACTCAGACGTCTGAAAACAAAAGCGGAGACACAAGTGATTCAGAACAGCTTATCACTAAATCAACAGAGTTCTTTAGACAGAGAAAAGACCATCATATTAACCATCCACTCTTCATAATCTACATCTCAGAGGAAGAACATATACAAACTAAAATAAATACATTTTTTAAATCAATTCAATGGACATGCAGTATCTGTAATGTCTTGGCTGCAACACAAACATCTGCTATTAAACGTTCCCTCATTAAAGTGCGCTGCAAATGCTGTGCCTAAGGACCTCTCATGCTACAGACGCAGGTGGCACTGAGCAGGTGCACATTCATTCACATTTAACATAGAAGAGAAAGACTAAATCCACTCCATCTGCTCTGCATCTCTGCACACACACACACACACACACCTGCCTTTCTTGTCTCTACACTCTCATGGATGGGTGTTTGTGTTACATGTTTGTGTTTTCATAAATGTCACATGTTTACTGCTAAATTGATGAGCCAACTGATTTATAATTTAGATTTTAATTCATATCTTCCTTAGAAGAATACACATGGCAGTGTACCAGTAGTTTGTTCTTGTAGACATATTTGGTGCGTCCAGCCGAGTCCTTGATCTCCTTGCTGAAAACAAGGGAGATTTCGAAGAGGAAAAGGTGGCGGTCCCGACCCTTCCGGATCAGAGATTTGGGGTCCCACACCTGGAATGTATCCTGCAGGATCAGCTCTCCCTGCACATCCAGATTCTCATCAAAACCTACACCAAAGCCAAGAGTCAGGGGTCAAAAGTCACACAAGATATCAAAACAGACATAGTCAACAGTTCTATGGAGAGGTATAGTGCAATTTTAGGAAAACACCAAAGCAGATTAAACATGTTGAAGAAACTGAACTATCTGCTACACTATATTCCCAAAAGTATCCAAACACCAATTGCATCTATTGCTAAAACAGACCTTTAGTTGCACACATAGCTTATATAACCTCCACAGAAAAGCAGCTGCATGAGTCTAAGGTCACCACGTCCAATGCCAAGCAACAACTAGAGGGGTACAAAGCTCCCCAACATTGGGCTGTAGAGCAGTAGAACTGTATTCTCCAATATCTTTAAGATGAGCTGGAGTGGTGTTTGTGATCCAGAACTAATCATCCCTCATCAGTACCTGATCCTTACTAGTGCTCTTGTGGCTGAATACAATCAAATGTTCTAATATCTAATAAAGCCTTTCCAGAAGAGTAGAGGCTGTTACATCAGTAGGAGCAGGCGTTTACAAACCTGTGGACATGTCGACAACTGAAATGTGCTTCTCTATGATGAAACTACGATACATTAGTGGATTTGGCTTCTATCATGATTATAACTGTCCTGTGAGCTTTGTCTGTATAAAGCCGTCAGTACTGTGTGACGTACCCTCTAGCATGCTGAGATGCATGGCATCGTTAGCTCTCTTCGGCACACCCAGCATCACCTCCAGCCCATCCTTTATCTCACCTTTGCCCTCTTCACAACAGCTCAGTAGCTCCTGAGGGCCCAGAGGGGAAAGAAGAAGTTCTCAAACCACCATAAAACTGCATTTCAGCAGCAGCAAACTGTTCATTTTTTGTTAGATCGAATACAGAACTGCTACATACACAACTTTTTGCAAAACTTTAGCAATACTAAATTTAGCAATACTACAAAGATGATGTTTAGGTGCTTTTAATACAGTGAACACATATGCAGTGTATACAAAAATGAGCAAAAGAGGAGAGAGTTGGAGATGTCTGATGTGGCTTTTGGCCAGGGGGAAATGAGAATCAGAGATTTCTGCACAGGACAAATTGGTATGAGTGAAGTGCCTTCAGTAGGAAAGAGAGAAAGAGTCTCCAGGGAGTTCATTAAAGCTCTGTTATTTCCACAGACAGTAAACAGAGAGAGAGGGAGAGAGAGCAATAGAGAAGGAGAGAGAGTGAGGAAGGGGTGGGGGGAAGAGAAAGAAAGTGTGCAGTAAAAGGCTTTGATGCTGAAGCTTTTCCCTGGAGGTAATGGGCTAATCAGCACTCTTAAGATTCTCTCTGATGTCTGCTGATGATCTCGTCTTCCCTCCATCAACAACACACACACAAACCAAGCACCTTGAGGAGGAGCTGGTACTTGGTGATCCTCTGGACGGGTTTGATAAGGTAGGAGGAGATGGAGTTTGCCAGGCCGTGCCTCTGCTGAATTTCCTGCATGGGAGCATATTCAGCATTTAGCATTCAAAACTCACACAAGAACCGAAAGCTCATGCACAGCACACTCGCTCCTGGTCTTCCTTTTATTACTGTTTACTGCTGAGCAAGTAGAAAGTGGGTAAATATTGCAGCATCGTATAATTCAGCTTGAATGGCTAGCTGGTGCCACCTATTGGTTAGGGCAGACTGTTTGTGGCAAACAGTTGCTTCAACCCTCAATTAAGAATTGTGAAACACCGTCAGACGCCCCATTACCAGTGCAGAGTCTGGTATTTTTTTCTGACTGCTGTTTCAGTACTAAAAACAGGTCTGCTATAGTGATTCCTGAATGGAAATATAATTAAAGAAGCTTGTACGTAAGGAGATAAAGTAGTGAAATAAAAAGCTAAACACATGAGAAGAAGGGAACAGCATTGCTCTTACGTCAAAAAAGCTCCCAGCATGCTCCAGGATTAGCTGGCTAGAGTCCGGCTTGTTTTTACAGTACGTCACATAGATTTGGAATTTATCCGCCTGGAAAACATAACATGAAATGTATATTAAATCTTCTTAAGATCTTAACTTTTATAAGGTAGAAGGTAAAACATCATTTACATTATATTTACATCAACATTATCAGATCAGGGTACATATATAAATTGTAAAGTATCTGATATGTAATCAGCTCCGCTGTAGCCATCTTCTTAATAAGAATATAATATACAAAAACTAATGCAATATTAGCACAGTTATTCTAAAAGGCTTGATACTAAATCAAGGTATTAATTGCATGCCACTTACCCATGTGACAAAACAATGGCCCACATCCTCTGGTAACTGCTCATAATTTATCAGCTCTTTTAAGAAGATGCTAAATAAGGCAACAAGATACAAACAATGCTTAATCACAGTCCAAATTCACTCGCATATCACATGAGGATAATAATCAACATAACATTTGCATATATTTCCATATTTCAAGCTTCATTTAAAAGGAAATGAAACCCCCACATATTTCATCCTTTAACAAAATGAGAATAAAAGTCTGTTTTACCAAAGCAGTGTGTGTTTGCTTACAAAAAAATAGATTTAACATTCTTAAACAGTGTTTTTAGACAGCTCCTTACTTATTGTGGAAGTCATAAATCTCCTGGATGTTTCCAAAGATGACATGTTCTTTATTAGCGATCCCTGGCGGGATCTCCTCCACACCACTGGTCATCTCCCACAGGTATGTCTACACACATACAAAGACAGCAGACACAGGAAATAACTGTCTGCAGTAATCACCACAACATTATACAACACAACTGAAATCAGGACAAATTACATATGGTGACTTTTTTCTTTAGGGTTCTGTGTATCTGCTGTGGCTTCTTGTGTATAGGAGAAAGAAAAGCTGTGCCTCCAGCACATTGGTACAATGTACATTATGCAAAATTATTGTTTATCTGTAGTACTTTTGTCCACTTGCATAATTTAGAAGTGCTGTCATAGAAAACACACTTCTGCTTACCTCTAAACACTCATGAAGATCTCTGACATAGGCTTTTTCAGTCTGCAGCAACTCTGCCATAATAAATCTATACAAAATACAAACATACAGGGTGTTAGCAGAGCACCATGCTATGAAGACTTAGCTTTAGCAACCATATAGTGCAATTTAAAGTACATAGTATAGTACCACAAAAACTAAAAATAGTTCGTACTATTCACAGTAGGTTATGCTCTTATTTTTTACCTTTAAAAACAACAGTGAGTAGATTAATTTGATCCAGTGTGCAGTGAAAGCTGTGTTCACTCACTCTTTCTTCCTGGCTGACTTCCTCTTCTCCTCGTTGACCTCGTGGTTGGGGTCACGAAGTTTCACCTCTGGGTCAGTCAGGCTGGCTGGAATAATATCCAACTCCAAGTCCTTATTATCCTAAGTGACAGAAATATACACATTCACAAACTTTTTCAGAACTTCTACAAACAAGCTTGATAAGACGATGACGTGATCACTGACCTTTCTCGTTTTTCTCAATGTTTTGTTTAATGGTGACATTTTGAAATTTATATAACTGAGAGAATTGAATAGATGAGATAGACAAGCCAAAAGCAATTGCAATCCACTTAAGCGGGTATCAGAAATTATATTACTGTTCTGTATGATCAAAGACAAGAGAAGAGAAATAAATTACTATAATATCACAAAAAAGAGAAAATCAACATATAATTTATAAGGAACTATGATAAAGAATAGAATCTCCTATGCTTTTTCAATTCAGTAAAACTAAGCGTCTAGCAACCAGTGACACTACAAAAAAACACAAACACTTCAGGTAGCACTCCAAAAAGTGCTGTGATTAGAGAAGGGCTAATGAGCTGGCTTAAAATGACCATTGGCATTTCCTTGTCTGAGTACAAGGTTAATACCTCCCACTGTATTGTGATTTGTTTGACTTAGGGTTTTTTGACCTGTGCTTCCTGGTTTCAGGGGTATACAGACAGTCTTAACGGAGATGTTCTAGAATAAGCAGGTTAAGAGGCTCTTCTTCAGAGCAGTCAGGGTTGTCTGAGTCTGCATGGGTTGATGTAATAAAGCTTTAAATGACTTTAATTGTTGAAACCATTGGGTTCTGCTGTATTGTTCTGCGGACTTTCATTATGTTCTCATTTTAGCTATTGCCTATGGAAAAGATGTTGAAAATCCAGTGAAAGGCAGAAGTCATATATACTGGATAAACCTTAGCAGGATTCCATTTACACTTTTTACTAAAATACTAAGTGTGACCAGATGACATCCAATTTGACATTTTTCCCAGTGCGATACAAGTTGACAAGCTGGACTTAAATCTTTTCATTATGAGAGAAGGCTCTTGGTCTTGGTCTGTTTACACTTGTGTTATATGTAGTCAAGATCCGTCTCTGACGACCTCCAAATGTGGTTTAAGTGATCTGATTGTAATCCACTCACAAAGCATCCTGGGTATGTTTACATCTGGCTTTTCGTGCAGTCAGTTGAAATCCAAATGTGATCTGATCACCAAAAAATGCATGTTAGTGCAAGGTGTAAACAGGATCTTACACTCTTGCCACTTTGAAGGTATCTTAAAACCTAGACATCTGTTTGACTTCTAAACAGAATTAGCTCCTTCCAATAGTTCATTTTACTTTTTTAGTTAAATTTTACTGTCGTTCATTTATCATTTTTCCCTTTCCTCTCAAACTGCATTTTATTGTATTCATATTTCACCCTTTATATTTCCTCTGTACTTTGTTTCCTCTGTATCTCCCTGCAAAACATACAATTCTACATAAATAAAATGTATTATTTTTCATTAAAGTTACAATGGTTGTTTAGGTAGTTATTGTCTGGTTTACAATGTAGGCTGGTCACTACCTGAGCTGAAATACCGAGCGTGTTCTATAGACTGCGCTTAGGTTCTAGATGTGCAGTGTTATGAGCTGGTGCTGACTTACCTCAGAACTGATGCCCAGGGCGTTGTTTAGGCTGCAGCGGTACTGGCCCATGCGCAGAGAGAAGTCTCGGTAGCGCTTGTCCACAGTGCTCACCCATTTCTTCAGCTCAGTCACGTGAACATGGCCTTTCTCCACAAAATTATCAGCCAGCTGAATCAGCAGCTTCACCTTTTCCTTGGTTTGCTGGGAGACAGGACATGTGGTAGTTGGCCTAAGTAATTCAGTGTGAGGGTGTTCTTAGTTTGACAAAGACTATATGAATTGTAAGCCTGTTTGTGTGTGCGGGGGTGGTTGTATATGTCTGTGTGTCTAGGTTTTCAAACGGGAGGATGTATTTGAAAAAGTAGAAGCCTTTATTTCAAATTTATTTTAAGGCAAGTGTGGCAGAGAATGTGTATTTTTGTTTGTTTCAGTGTTTATGTAGTTGTTTGTGTTTGTAAGATTGTGATGGTTCGTTTTAATCAGCTGCAGACTGCAGTCTTTATGTCATCATTGACAAACAGCAGGACAGATGTAAAAGCTTCATTTGCTGAGCGAGACAGTAGTAGGTAAGAACATTAAGTGCTTCTAGCTCTGTGCTACTGGACATTCCCACAGACAGAGAAAGAGAGAGAGAGGAGAGAGGTTCGGGCTCAGCATGGCTATGGGTGTGAGTGCTCCCTACCCTGGCAGAGATGCAGAATTCCTCATACTCTTTCAGGAGCTGTTGGGTTTTCTCAGCTGAGTCTCCAGCAGAGTTGTGAGTGGACAGGAAATACTCCCCTGCCTCCTGAATCCACTCTAATGCCTGACAGAGAGGGGGAGAAAAGTTGTATGAGCGAGGAGCTTCAACACAGATATCTGGCGTGTATTCATATTCATTACAGATGTGTTACAGATGTGTTCACAATAGATGTTCAGAGATGTGTTAAGTACATTCAGTGGAGATGAGCGGAGCACATTAAGTGCATGTGTTGTTTATGTTCAGTGCTGTGTGAAATACATTCAGTTCAGGTGGGTTGGTTACTGTTCAGGGCAGATGTGTTGGTCATTGTTCAGTACAGGTGAGTGGGGTATGTTCAGTGCAGGTGTGGAGTATGTTCAGTACAGGTGAGTGGGGTATGTTCAGTGCAGGTGTGGAGTATGTTCAGTGCACGTGAGTGGGGTTTGTTCAGTGCAGCTGTGGAGTATGTTCAGTGCAGTTGAGTGGGGTATGTTCAGTGCAGGTGTGGAGTATGTTCAGTGCAGGTGAGTGGGGTATGTTCAGTGCAGTTGAGTGGGGTATGTTCAGTGCAGTTAAGTGGGGTATGTTCAGCACAGGTGAACGGGATATGTTCAGTGCAGTTGAGCGGGATATGTTCAGTGCAGTTGAGCGGGATATGTTCAGTGCAGTTAAGTGGGGTATGTTCAGCACAGGTGAACGGGATATGTTCAGTGCAGTTGAGCGGGATATGTTCAGTGCAGTTGAGCGGGATATGTTTAGTGCAGGTGTGGAATATGTTCAGTACAGTTGAGTGGGATATGTTCAGTGCAGTTGAGTGGGATATGTTCAGTGTTGTTGAGTGGGATATGTTCAGTGCAGGTGTGGGATATGTTCAGTGCAGCTGAGTGGGGTATGTTCAGTGCAGTTGAGTGGGATATGTTCAGTGTTGTTGAGTGGGGTATGTTCAGTGCAGGTGTTGGGTATGTTCAGTGCAGTTGAGTGGGGTATGTTCAGTGTTGTTGAGTGGGATATGTTCAGTGTTGTTGAGTGGTATATGTTCAGTGCAGCTGAGTGGGGTATGTTCAGTGCAGCTGAGTGGGGTATGTTCAGTGCAGTTGAGTGTGGTATTTTCAGTGCAGTTGAGTGGGGTATGTTCAATGCAGCTGAGCGGGGTGTTCAGTGCAGTTGAATCTTACCTGTTTGGCACTGCGTTCAAACACAACATACTGCTGGCACTGATCCAGTCTGCGCTTCTTCATTGTCCAAAAGTGCAGAACTCTGTTCTCCCTCTGCAACAGTTCATTGAGGATAGCTACAGGAGAAAACAACACAAAATTTAATAACATGGTTTACAATATTATCACAATATAATAACAATAAAACACTAGATGTATAAGGTAATACATGTGTCTGCATGTAGTGTTCTGAATGTCTTTTTGTAAAATAAATAAATGAATAAACAAACTTTCCCAATGGCATGTTGTATAACATCACAGCAGTTGTCATTCATTTCTGGACTCTGGTTGTTTTTGCATGGTCCTAATGGGTATTATGTCTTTGGTTTCCCATAGATAGATTTATTTATTTATTTATTTAGGGAGGAGGAGCTGGTGGTATACTCTCTGTGATCTTGCTAATATGTTAAGAAAGAAGAGCACTGTGTTTTTTACTGTCAGCTATGCAGGTGCTCAGACCGATAACACACTAAAGCTGTTTTCACACCTAGGTAGTTTGCCAAAGTCTGCACCAGAGTTTGGGTTTTTGTGCCATTTTTGGGATATATGCTTCATTTGGTTCAGCTGGTTTCACACTATAAGCTAAAGTGCAGCAAATTATGCTTGTAGGTGTTCTTAGATTGGTCAGGAATTTTCCAGGGATGTAGGTACACTGATACTTTTGCATTTGTCACCATGAAAACAGAAACATAGAAAATAGAGACTCTTAATATCTATGTGTATCACTTTCAAAGCAATTATTATGATTACTATTTGATATCTGCATCTTTATGATCGGTTTTTCAATTTTAATTTGAACCAAAGAGGTGGCTGATGCCTGACCATGTACCGCAATACATGTAACCAAATGAAACTAGATCTAGCATGCTCTGACGTTAAATTTCCTCGTTTGGTGCAGACCATCATAAAAATGCATTTCCACCAGCAGCTAACTGAACCAGGGTTCTCTTGGAAGAGGACCAAGCCCCCTGATTTTTGCCGGACTATGGTTAATTTCTTGGTGCAGACCCAAGTACGGGTGGAGTGTTCACATTTGTCAAAACAAGTCTAATTAAAGAAAAGGTTTGCACCAGGAAAAGTAGGCGTGAAAGCGCCTGTACAGCTGTACAAACATCAAGGAAAGCATGGGATCACAACGTGACAGCATAGTGGGAGCTTGTGAAACCAGAGCTACTCTGCATATCGCATGTGCTAAAAACTGAGGTATACATTTTTTTTTTGAATATCGGTGCATGTCTTTAGCTATATTAGGAAACGAGTCACTTAATTTGCCAAGCACACATACTGAAAATAAGTGATGCATTGAATTTACTTGATTCAAATGTGCAAATCATGCACATGAATAAAATATATCAACATAATTATCACCAAGTGTAAGTAAAGTGAAAGACAAGATCATACTGTTCTAAGTTCGCATGTGGACATACATGTACTCACTAGACTTAAGTAAATTCAATGCATCCCTTTCCAGTGTGGCTGCAGTACAAACATCGTTGTATCTGATCTTTCGCAAAGTGGAGTAGACTGTGTAGACTGACCTTTGACCTGTTGCTCAGGGCTGCGGGTGTTTCCAGAGGAGGTGGGGGTGCTGACATTGTTGCGGTGGATGTACTTGAGGAAAACTTCAGCGTTACGTCTGGCTAAAGTGCAGGCCTGAAACACAGATCACAGAGATCACAGCTGAAAAAGAAAACATACTTCCACTTCATTTCTGTATAAAGTTATTCCAATCAGCTCCCAGACAGAGGATATGGAGCTATATAAATCATTCTCTTTCACTGCCTATTCAACTTGTTCTTAAGCATACTGGTGGGTTGGCAGAGAATTAGTCAGTAAAACTGATAACAGACTGTTTTTTATACTGTGATGTCACACATTAAACTTACAGTCATATGCAAAAGTTTGGGTACCCCTGATCAAATGAAGTTGTGTTGCTTTTCTAAATAAAAAGTTAACACATCGTCTACAGGGAACACAGCTTCTGAAAATTTTAATACACAATTACTTTTATTTGCTGATTTTAACATATTGGGGAAAAAATTAAATAGAGAATGTGTTCTATGCACCATTATGGCACGTTATAACATATTTTATTTTCATGTATAAGTTCCCTGTAGAGCAAGGGTGTCCAATCTTAGGGCCAATGTGGCTGCAGGTTTTCATTGCAACAAAGCAGAGCACGCATGATCAGTTGTTTAACCTTTTCAACTCCTTGAGACCACCAGTGGTTTCAAAACGTACTTCGTCATATTCTTCATAACTTTCATATTTCATAAGCTACATTCAAAAGGTGGGTGTCATGTGAGAGCTGTCTTCTTTTCAGCCAAATAGATAGGTATTGTAATTTTAAACCCTTACAATAAAAGCTGAACTCACAATTTTTTTTTTGTCTACTGAAAGTTGACCCATTTTTCCACAAATCTGGGCTATAAACCATAAACAGATGGCATCTCTTCAGTGATCTGCTCTGTAAAAATTATTTTTATAAAATAATACAAAGAGCATCTAAGATATTTGGCTTTCAGCAATAAACTGTAAGCATATAGCAATATGTGTATGATCACAAAACACATGTTCTGTTAATTTGAGGGGAGCTTTTACAAAAAAATTAATAAATAAATAAAATAAAAATTTACATTTATTTCATGCAGTTACTGAATAATTTGCCTTATGATTTGGTCATGTAAATTCAGATAGAAAAAAAAAACAAAATATACCCTGGTGAAGACAGCGAATGACTGAATAAACGAGTGGAATCAGGTGAGCTCTACTTGTTTGGAATGAAAACCTGCACCCACACCGGCCTTTTGTGGATTTTGTGGACATCCTTGCTGTAGAGGACGTGTTAAAATATTTTCACTTGAAAAATTAACAAAACATGTCAATTGACCAGGGATCTTTTCTGCATATGACTTTTGCAAACGACTACAAAGGATATGTGGATATGTGGAAAGTGATTATTCTTAAATTTGCTCTCGCTCCAGCAGGCTGGTGTCCAGAGGTCAAAATACCTAAGTGACTGTACTTCATTACTACACTTAAGTACACTTTTGAAAGATTTGTGCTTTAGATTGAAACTTAGTACTTTTCCTCAATTACGTTTCCAAGAGAAAAGTTTGTCTTTTACCAAACAGTTAAGTTTCCATACATTCTATTTATTTATGTTTTTAATTAAAACATAAACAAATTCATATCAGCATAATAGGAAAGTGTCCACAACTATAATTAATCTTTGTGCAAGAACTGGTTCTGCCCAGTAGTCACCGCACAACACTTGTGGCCTTCTCTGCTACAGGCCAATGTAATTATTATGACATCATTCTATGTATGCACGCAACATTTATATCCTACTGTTTAAGAGTGTTTGATTTATTTCCACTTTCACTCAATTTTTTGTTTCACACTTCCACTTTTAATCGAGCAGTTTTTGGCAGAGTACTTACTTTTCTCTGTACTTTTTCCACCCCCGCTGGTGTCTTACCTTCAGGAAGGCCTCTTTCTGCTCCAGGTGTTTGCTGATGAGGGGAAACACGTGGTCAGTTTCAGCTGCAGGACCCAGCTTATCATGACCTCCACACCAGTCCTCATCTCTACGATACTCCTGCTCCAAACTCTCCAACACACTGCACACCTACAAAACACACACACAAACACATGCTCAAATATAACTATGCATGCCTGAAAATGTAATACTCTCAATAACATTAACTCACCCACAGACATTCATGCACAAATAGATTACCTTTCCACCCATCTCATTTCACATAGCCAACCATCTTTTTCTTTTCCTCAAATGTTCCTCTGTTGGCTGTTTTGAAGGGACATAAATCTTTGACCTTAGATCAGTGCAGTTAATTTCTTTCAGAAGTATTCAGCGCATCGCAAAATCTCAAAATTGGCCACAATTAGATCAGATTGTTTTGGTATAATTCAAAATTGTTTTCATAAAAATACACTAAATGAACAAACGTGACTGTAAAACCTACTTACGTAATAGTGGAATATAAACAATAAATTCAGGTTGTTTGTGTATTTATTAGTTGTTTTAGTTTGTTTGATTTTTAGGTTTTAACATAGCCTAACACTGATGATAATTCACAGCTGAACCATCATCTTCAGATTTATGTTGCATGATGCAGCTATGTATTTTTACACCTCTAGTGGTTTGCTCTGGTTTGGGTTCATATACCACTATGACATAGCTCTTCAGCTCTGGTCTCAGCTACCAGCAGGTGGTGCAGTGCTGGCTGTGTCTCACCTGTTCAGAAGTTTTGTAGAAGGCCACAGATGCATTGACCAGTTTGAGGCGGTCCTCCATCTTCAACATGAGCTGCTGCCAGTGCATGGCCACCTTCTCAGCGCAGGTGCGGATTGCTTCAGGGTCATAATGACCTGCCTGCAACATAGCTTCTGCCTTCTGCTGGACCTGCAGGGCACTCTGATGGGTCTTCTGCAGAGAGTTAGCGTGAAACAGAGACTGGAGACAGAGGGGAAGAGATAGAAAAAAAAAAATTAATGCACTGTTTCTATTGTGGTCATATACTTATAAATGGCTCTATTACAGACAATGAAAAAAACATAATCCTAACTTCTTGTTAACATAATGAGATTTTGTTTTAACTTTAGACCAATTATTGGTCCATTTGTCATGCAATAGTCACTCAATGTAAAAGGTGAATGCAATTTCCAAATAGTGTAAACAATTATAATAGAAAAAAAAATAAAAGTTTTGATATGGCAACAAAGTTATCTGGCAAATTTGGGCACACAGTATTAGCAGTTATGAGTTGTAATAAACTACAAAACAGTTATATAACATAACATAAATGTAATATAAACATCCTGAAGGGGAATTCCACTGATTTTCAAAACTTCTATGTAATAAATTGTTAAGATGCAAACAAGAGTGGATATATGTGAAATGTCTCATTTTACAGAAAAATACAGAGTCAAAATTGTAGAGGCAATAGGAACGAGATGGATCATAAGCTACATAGATGGCCATTAGATGAAACTGTTACACATGAATTGCCGGATGCCTGAGACAATGTTTTAAAGTAGTTTGGAGTTAAACATATGGCCTTATAAGTGTTTAAAATACATTCATGGCAGAGAGGTATATGCGTGTTCTAAGGCTATATATCACCAAAAGAAAATCATTTACTACAACTTTATCTTGATCAATATTCAATATAAAACTTGTGTAGGTTCACTGGTCATTTTTGGTAGAAAATAAAATGGCAATATTTGTGCTGTATGCATTACAACCTCTGGTTCCTATTACCACAACTGTAAAAAAAATCTGTCTGTAAATTCTCTACAACACATCATGTCACATCAAAACACTCTGAATGAGTTTCCATCTCAATGACTGCATTATGCAGGAAATGCTCTTCAAGCAGGAGCAAGAAAAAACAAATTTGTTGAACAGCAAACACCAGTTCATTGAAAGAAATCCAAAAGCAATAATCTCTGGATTGCTCTCAGCAGTACTGCTATTACTCAACATCATCCAAACTCCTGCTGCCTCCCTTTTCCTTCCTATCGTGTGTGCAAACCCTCTGCATGACAGATTTAGGCCTTCTAGGGTCAGCAGACTACCCGCTCCTTGTCTGCTGGTGTGCTTGTCGTGAAGCGGGGAA
This sequence comes from Colossoma macropomum, assembly GCF_904425465.1. NCBI lineage: Eukaryota > Metazoa > Chordata > Actinopteri > Characiformes > Serrasalmidae > Colossoma > Colossoma macropomum. The sequence goes on along the minus strand of NW_023494784.1, from coordinate 26,672,198 downwards.
TAAATCTAGCTTTAATAGTGGCCGTATGAATGTTTACAAGCAGAGCTGAACAGGCAAAATTCAGTCCAGAGCAGGAAAAAACAACAGCACAGTGAAGCTGGAGCCAAAAGCCACAGTGATAAATGAACATCACAGCCTGGAGGGGGAAGAGTGCAGACACACATCCAGCACCCAATTATGAGAGATTTCTACACTAATAATAACAACAATAAATATGGACACATAAATCTCTGCATAACATTTATATGATGTAAGCATCCAGTGCTTTGCTATGTGGATAAAATACACTTTTCAAGAGGAATGAACAAAATCCATGTGTAATATACAGAATAGTATTTAATTGTGAAGGTTCATCTTAAAACTTGCACTTGAGCAGACAGAGCTCCTGGCTTACTAATGCCAAAAAAAAAAAACTGAATTGCCAACTCCAAAAAGCAGACAAATTGTAAATCTATCAGTAATGTTGTCATGCTTGTCTCTTTTATAGCACCATGTGGATTACCAGCTCCTCCTGTATCCGTTTGGCGTAGCGCAGCGTAATCTCTTCCATAAAGGGCCCTACCCTAAAGGCCTTCACTCTAAACTCTTCCTCATAGGAGGCAGAAGTCTGATGTGTTTCTGCTTTTCTGAGTAAATACATGCATATCGCTTCTGGCCTGGGGAGCGGGAGGTACAATACTGATTGCATTAAAGCAGCTACAGCTACTTCCTGTGCATTGATTCAATAAAAATGTTGCTAATAGGTTCTTAAAGGGGCTTTGTGTTCATCCGCTCAAATGGGTTCCAGAGCTGTTCTGAGATACATGTGTTTTTAGAGTGACTGTGTGTGTGTGTGTGTGTGTGTGTGCGTGTGCGTGTGCGTGTGTGTGTGCGTGTGTGTGTGTGTACACATAGTCTCAGGCTATGGCATACAGTGGGCTGGAGATTGTGGGTATGGAGGGGGGATTTTATTGGAAGGCTGTCTAAATAGGGACTTCATAACACATGCATAAACAGTGAATAACATTGCAATGTTGAATACTTAAAAAACTGCTTACACCAATAGTCACAAGATGACATAAGAATTTTTGTGAAGTAAATGACACTCGACTGACATAAGAGTACTTGAAATCTGTTACATTTATAACATTGATCTAAAGCTTAATTTCTAAAAAATGGAACTTACAAAGCAGTTGCCTTGGTCAGAACACCACATATAAGTTCTGTGGAAGATTCTGATGCCCTCAAATTTAAGTAACCATTTTTATACATATTTTCACATAGCATATGTATATAGGAATACATACAAATTCCTGCACAAATTTCCTGTACATAAGTAAAAAATACTAATAGCCCTGGGAAAATATTATTGTAGTAAAACTTCCGCATCTGCATTTCTAATTGAATACAAGATACCCTTGAAAAAATATTACTGCGGTAAACGTTTGCCAATAAATTGAATACAAAAACAGAAAATAACTTACTTTTAAATGTACTGAAGTAATAAAAGTCAAATACATTGAGTTTTTACAGTTACGTTATATTATTCTAATTAACCATTTCTATTACAGAGGACATGCAAAAAAAAAAGTAAGCTGTTAGCCATATGGCCACAATTACTTTTACTTTTACAAGTACTTTTACTTCAAGAAATATACAGAACTGATAACTTCTTATCTAGGCCTCTGCATCATAAGTTCTATTACTGGAGAACGATATTTTTTTAGTAAAGAGTGTTTTAAATGGAACAAATGTCTGTCACTTTAGTTTAATGCATATGTTAATGCAACATCAATTATTTCATGTAACATATATCATCTTGCAAGTCATCTTGCAACACAAGTCATCTTGCAATTACTGGGATAAGATTTTTATAAACTTTGAAGTATCAGTAGCAAGTGTTACGGACTCCTCATGTCAGCAGTCTTCAAATATCGTTATCAAGGATTACTGTATGTATATTTGGGTGAGTTCGGTAGGTGGGGATAGTGTTAAGTGTGTGTGCACATGTGTGTACCTCTATAGCCAGCTGGAACTGTTCGTGCTCTCTCTGTAGTTGCTCAGCCTCAGACAGGGAGCTGGCATTCACCATGCTGGCATTCAGCATGGACTCACCGTTACGGATCCATCCCAGCACCTAAACACAAAACCACACATGTACACACATGAGCCAGAACCTAAAGATACACCCTGCATACAGCTCCTCTATGCCCTTACTGACCTGAGTGTTTGTTATACAACTTGAACGATATGTAACACTGTTTTGTTTCATGGGAATTTAAGCCTTTTCATGCTACACTAATCTGGACTATTTGTTGGTTTTAGAACAAAATCATGTGAAATCAAGCTTCCCTCGAATCCACGGTGGCTCTACCCAAGAAGAATTCCTAAAACTGTCTCTTGTCTCTCCCTTCTTCCTTCTCTCTCTCTCTCTGGTGATCTTGCTATCAAGCCATTTTTCTCCATTAGCACTCATGTAAGTGGAAGCACTTGATGCCTGTGTCTGGGGACACGCTTTGGCCCTTAATTAGGTACTGAATGAGATTAGAGCTGGAGGGGGAGAGATGGACACCAGAGCAGCAGTGGCCATCAACATGCGCCTGCATTACTCTGTATTGATCTTCAGTCTGGACCACTGAAACTGATAGAGCTGAAATGGCTCTATATGGGACAGTATAAACGTACTATAGCACTCCAAGAGCAGAAGATGGATTTATTTTGGTGTATTTTACTTTTGCATGGAGACGTTGAACATGATCTAAATGGTCTCTATGATATTGATACATCAACTCATTCTGTATGTAAAGTACAATAAAGTGTAAAACCTGCACTTGAATATGGCAGACAGACTACTAAACCTATACTGTATACTTTTTAATGCAGCTGATGTCATGCTATGTAGATGGTGCTAAAAGTGCTCTCTCACTGTTGCAGTGACTACATTTAAATGAAGCACCTGGTACCAATGTTTTATTAAAACTTTATTAAAAAGTGGAAAAATGTCCCCTGTTGCAGAGCCTGTATATGGAGCTATTAGGAGCTGCAGCTGCATTCTTCTGATTCATTTTAAGAGGCACACACTAGCTCCACTGTTTGCCTGTAGAGTCAATGTGCATTAGAAAGCTTTACTGGGTTCTGGAGGCAGCTGTATCTTAGCCCTACAGTGCATGAGAGAGAAATAGCAGAGTTGAGTATGTCAGTAGAATGTTTATGCAGTGTTTATACATCTCAAACCACTGCAGAGGAACAGCATCAATAATTTACAGATCTTCTGCAATGCTTTTGCAACTCTATGATTTCCTTGCTGAGATGCTGTTTTTCTAAGATATAGGATAAACAAAGATTGCTAAGCGCTGTGGGCCTGGATTACTAAAGTGTACGGCAGAGTCGGAGCTGCTCTGGGAGATAAAGTGTTAGCACCAGTGGAGTGGAGGAATGGCATGTTTTATTCATGTGGCCACATTTTTAAAAACAAACAGTGTTTTCACTCAGTGAAGAGGCACTGAGAATGAGGACACAGTGGAGTAGAACTAGCTTGTACTGTACCTCTTTATAGCTCACTGCAAAGCTCACACCATATTTACTTCAAAACACTGAGCTTTCTGCAGCACTGCTAGTCTCTCCACTTGGATTTAGATAACATACACCACATGGATCATACTGAACATTTTTTAATAAACAGACAGATCATGTTTGTGACAGAAATGATCCAAAATTATTTGTAATATCTTTATTATCATTAATTATTATAATTAAGAACACTTCTACCATTACGGTATCACTTTAGATACAGTATACATGTTCTGCGATGACAGCAGATGATACGTATCTGCCTAGTCTGGGTTGTGTGAATGCATGAGTGTGGATTTACTTTTATGTCTGAACAACAGACACAACAGGTGCTATAGAAACATCCTAACTCTAAAATCGTATCATATCGGTTTAGTAACCATGACAACTTCCATAAGGACTGAATTTAGGACAGTAGCTTGTACAGAATAAGTTAATTATCTGATCTAAAGTTAATTTAAATCTAAAAACAGTATTACAGAAGCATTCAATCTGCCCAAATTTCCTAAGTACAATCCTGACTTCAGGACAGGCCCAATGGTGTCTCAGCTTCCTAATGTTTTAAGCTTCTGTTCCTACCATTATCTGTTGGGCAGCTGTGACAGAGAGTATAACAAGCTCACTAGCATGAACTAGCAGATGCTGTTACAGTTATTCATACTGTAAAACAGCAGCTAAACTTGTGAGATTTTTTATTTCCTAGCTCTGCAGTTCAAAAGCCCCTTTGATCCAATTCCCTCTCATTATCAACATGTGTTAATGTTGATAAAACTGCAAAATAAAATATTGCAGTGATGGAAGTAAAAAATGAGGAGACCAAGTTAAATGCATGGCTGTAAATCAGGGGAAATAAGTCTTGGTTAATGGAAGCTGAAACTGGGAAGCTACTGGGGAGCAGTCACAATATTGTTAATTTTTATGAACTTCCAATTCATCGCACTTTAGTTTTGTTTTGTCCTTTTTGTTTGGCTAACTAACTTACAGTTTCGTTTACATTATTTTGATGAAGTGTTTACATTTAAGCTGTACACACATTGTCGGTTGCTTGGTAACATACATGACAATTGATTTTTGACCTCAGTTGAGCAGATTAGCATTTCTGAACTTGAGATAAGGCGTTATAAGATATAATTCTTCAATTAAGATAGGATCTGCTCAAAGAGCTTGTCAAATTGCAACTTACGACGAGTTTCTGTAATGCAGCCCTAGTTGTACATTGTCGCTGTCCAAAAAAATATACCTCCATCTTTTTTGAACCCAGTGCTGTGTGGAAATTTCATTATGAGCTTAGGCACAGAAATGTTCAAAAAGTACTTGAAATAAAATGTATTTACACTGACTTGCATTGAAAGTTAAGAATGTTTTGCCTTCTTTTACTATTTACTTCTGTTACTATTTTGGAGATACTTGTTTTTATTTTTGGACAGTGACAATTTTCTGCTCACATATGTGCATGGGTGTGTTTGCATGTGTTACCTGTTTAACCTCAGCCTGTAGATGCCGTAGTTGGAGGCATTGTTCTAGTCGTTTCTGTGTCTGCTCTGCGCTCACATCCAGCTCATGTTGCTTCTCATGAAGGAACTCCAGCAGCTCCTGAACTTGAGTGGCCAAATCCACTTCCTTCTCCCCAGTTAACTCAATACCTACACGCAGACAAATATCAAACACGCCGGTGTTAAGTACAGCAATGTAATGTGATGAAGAGAGTGACTGTAGGATATGGATCAGTTCACATGAGGATAAATAAGCAAACAGTGGTGGAAGCACTGTGCTTGTTTGCAAAGATGCACAAAGAAATCATAACCACTGGGTGGCAGTATACATCTATTTTCTCTATGGAGTGCATGGTGCTTTAATAATGCTGCTCTTCAGGTCAGTACAGTAAAACCTCATGGTGGGTAATTTGTTATTTACATTCTTACACATTAAAGCATATTTTCTAGGAGCACATCTTTTGATAATACAGCACGTGCCTTTTGTGGCCATGGATGTTCCAGTATTCCAGACCAAGAAATCAACACTTTTGAAACGTGCAAAATCATAATTGAATTAATGGGACACTGAAATTGGACTATACTGCACTGAAATTAAATACAGAATTCCAATCACAGAACTTAACTGAAGTGACCCAAGGTGCTCTGTGGAACAGGCTAGGACACGCCCCGCCTATAGGAGAGAGTGTGAGATTGTCACAGTGTGATTTGGCAGAGTGGCTGTCCAAAGCCAGGGCAGAGAAAGGCTCATGAGCCAAGGCCCATATGTGGGAGTGAGGGGGGTGAGCGATGGGTCAGCAATTTAGAGAGAAAAGGCCTGTTTCCCATGTTAAAAATATCTCTTAGAGACAGAGGCTGAGGCAGAGAGAGGGTAAGAGGATTCAGTGGGGGGGATGCTAGGGGTGGGGTGGGGGGTGCAATAGAGAGTTAGGAAGGCTGGGATCAAGATAGAGAGAAGAAGGGAATATGGAGAAGGGAGATGGGGAAGGTTTTGCTTCTTTAACCTAATTCTTCACCTTTCTCCAGCTGGAGCTGAGCACAGCTGTTGAGATAGGCCTGAGACTAGTCCCTTAGAACATCAGCTTCCCCACTGGATTACTCACCCACACACTGCCTATCTCCCTTTCATCATTTTGTGTGTCTTCTGCCTCTCTTTTTTCCAGCTCTGCCTTTCACATACTTCTGATTGACTGCTCATAAATTGTAACTTTCTTAGATGTGAAGAACCTCACAGACTTGGCTTATAACGCATTTATTACTCACATTCATTCACTCATGTTCAGCAGGCTGAAGATTCTCCACAAGGGGGAGTTATGAGCACTCTAGTAGTTAATATTTTGATGATTAGACATCAATTTGTAGTTAACTATTAGCATCCAGACGAGGTCTGAGTTTTGTGTATGGAGAAAATAAACAGTGTTTTCGAAAATCACTGATATCGCAGCCTGTGCTAAACCAAAAAGCTGATATCTTTTGTCTCTGTACATTTTTCCCAGGGCTTTACGTAAAGATTCTGAGCATATAGCACTGATATTTACAAAGTTGCATGTGTTGTAGCACAAACTGACAAGTACACATCTCAATAATTGGAACAAACTGTCATTTTTACTGTGAAAAACAGAAGTAGAAAGTTTGTATTTTTTTCCTCATTTTGTGAAATGTACAGATCATATTCTTTTTGTTCTGAATAATTCAGATTCCCACAAGGGAATTATTAGCACTCTTTTGCGCAAGGAAACACACACCAGCAGTAATGCATGTATAGTTGGAGTCATAAATTCAAAATGGGAAATGTAGTACTGTATTATCTAAACGCAAGGCTTAATGTTATTTAAAATGTGATTTTTTATTTAATCAGCTTATTCTAAAAACTGCATAAAGATAGTATAAAGGCTCAAGAAGACAAAGGCATAAGGGGGTACCTCAGCTTTTAAATCCAGAGATGCATTTGGGAAGACTTATTTTTTCAGCAGGCAAACAGCAAAATCTTAAATCATTGCTGGCTTCATGTATAACATTACAGCATCAAGCTAAACAACATTTGGACATTTTGTACATTGTGAGGCCCTTTGTTTACAAACATCTGGAAAAGCTTAACCTGTGTCGCATGACAACGCTAAGCAGACGACGGCTTACAAATAACTGACTATCAAGAACTGACTACAATTTCCATGAGCACTTGGACTCAAAAAATATCTGAATGAAAATGTACAGATGTGCACTAATAGCAGTATTTTTTTAAAACAGCATTGATTTTCAAATTGGCAAAACCAGCAAATACTGTCGACTACAAAATGACACACAGCCTCAGAGGCCTATTGAAAGGAAGGAAACCCACACCTGCAGAATCTTATGAGTGCATGTTTGTTCGCAGTCACAAAAAACATGTATATGAAGTAAAAACCATGCCAAACACACTCTTCATAGTAATATGAATAAGATGTACATTTAATTTTGCTGCTGTTGCAGTACAACAACAACTCCACTGATATGCAAAATATTCACTTGAGCAGAACATACTTCATCTAGATCATGAACATGAGCACAGGTTACAAGTCACCAGGAAGACTTGCGCCCCATGTTTTTTGTTGCTAGAGTGACATCTAACAATTCATTTTTCTGTCAACCCACCCAACCTTCCATCACCCTCCCCATATCTGCCTCTGACCTCACTCTCTTTCTTGTCGGGTCCCTGTCCCTCTCACCTGAAGCCTGGACCTCCATTATGTACTGGTGCAGGTCCTGGCCCTGCTGGATGACCTCATAGGTCATGTTGTTCATGGCCAGTTTTCTCTCAGCGTGCCGCTGTAGCCTCTGCTCCACCAGACTGGGCTCCTCCGCGTTAAACTCGTTCACTTGTCGCATCAAGTCCTCATTCCAGGCATCCAGCTCTGCAGTGACCTGCATGTTACAGGACAGATCATGACTTAATACTCAATATTACATGATGTAACATCATTTGAGCATTTTCATGCTGCTTGAATTGGATGGGACAAACTCAATCAGATCCCCCACCATACGATCCCACGCCGAACTGCTCTGATCCACTACAGAGTACAGATAAAGCAACTAGTTGTAGCTTGTTGAAGTTGTGTCATCTGTGCTTTCAAAAATCTGAAGAAATTATATTCGATTGGTCTTTGAACCACAGGGTGGTGATAGATTCTTTCTTTCTCTTTTTCATCTTTGATGTCTTATATGGTACTCTCAGATTTTGAAACACAGATCACAGAATTGTTCTGTAAGAAATACTCCTTAAACAGAATATTCACATCACAGCACACTTCTCAGAAGAGAATTCCCAGAAGTCAGCAGGCTAGGCCTCATACACTATCTGATTTTACACATCAAAGATGCGTTTCCCCCAAATAGAAACATAAAGACACACCCCATTTAATCCCTACTTCTAAATGGAGTCGAACTGATATATCGTTTGACTGATATTATGGTTCCACAGATTTAGTGCCTTCAGTGGAAATCTTGCAGAGTGAAGCACTAATGATGTTTTTAAATGTTCTATAGGAAAAGACTTTTATATGGAATATGGAACAACAACCAAACCTGCATTAGGCACTAAAGGAACTCTTGTTGTAGAGTTCAACTTTGTGAGAATTTGTCTGATGTCCTTAAGGTTAAGTTGTAAGGTTATTTGTATGTGTTCTCTATTTTATTCAAGACAATGTGAGTTTCTGCTGTTTAAGTTTAAGAAATGTGACAGTTGAGAACCAACAATCACATCTTTCAACTGATAACTGACGATCACACCAGTCAGTAAAGCACTGGCAAACTAAAACTACTGGAATCTATTAAATATTTGACTATATAAAATATTTAGTGGTGTCAACAGTAATGTGTTAATAATGTGTGTAAAATGATTAATGCCACAATTTTTTTAATGTTGTTAAAGCATTTTCCTATTTCGACCATTCTGACCACTCATAGCTCCACCCTGAAGCCCAGCTTCTTGTAGTCTTCTGTAGTCTTCTAATACAAATACAGTTTTAAAATGACACTCCTCACCTCAATGGTGTACTGCTCAAATATGCGCAACTGCAAGAAGATATCCAATTTGATCTTCCTCTCGTGGAAGAGTTCTTCCATCTGACCCTGAGCTTCATCCAGCTGCTGCAGTACACTCTCAATGTGAGCGATAGAGCTGTTATGGGGCATCTTATTACTGCTCATTGCTGAATCTCTGTGGCAAAAAGGGGAGATATGATATTAGTGTGTAAGTGTGTGTGTTTGTGTGTGTGTGTGTGTGTGTGTGTGTGTGTGTGTGTGTGTGTGTGTGTGTGTGTGTGTGTGTTTTGAGTGCATGACTGTGAGAGCTCGGGAGTGTTAATGCTAACCTGAGCTGCTGAATGAGGTCCTCTCCCTCTTTAATAACATTGAGTGTGGCCTCCAGTGTGGCCGTCTGCTGCTGTTGGAACTGTTTGATAAGCTCCTGTACAGAATCCACAGAGTCTGAGCACACCTCCTCCAACAACTCCTTCTGCAGGTCCTCCATCCATGTCCACAGCTTCAAACACAGACATACACAGAGTAACTAATGAGCACAAGCATTATGTACGTGCACATTTGTAGTAATATCTTTGTGGAGGTTTTCCACTGATGTATAGTATTGTGCAAAAGTCAGAGACCACCCCTCATTTACTTAATTTTAAGTCAAAACAGATTCTAAGTACAAGTTCAGAAAAAAGCATGTAATATATTTAATAAAAAAAAATATGTAGAAGCTTCAAAAACTAAATATAATATAAACATTTCAGTATTTAGTGTGTCCACCCCTTTATTGCAGCATCCATTCTTTTCCAGAGACTTGCTTTCAGTTTTTCAAACAAAAATATTTTTCACACCTCCAAAATTCAGTCTTAGAAGCTGGTTGCATTTTCCGCTTTCACGATCCAAGTAATCCCAAACACATTCAGTGATAATCTCTCAAAGATGAAAGCCTTAAGTGTTTATCTGATGGTGGCCGTTTTGTAAGGAGGCACAATTTCTTTGTATCTTTTAAAAGTTGTTTGAACTATTTTCCCTTGAAATTAATTTTCCCTTTATTACGCAAGTGGATTATCTTATATCTAATTTACTCAGAAATATCTTTAGAAAACTATACTATACATAGATACATAGTATTATGGTGCTAAAACATATCATTAAAGAACTATAATTTGTACTTTATGGCTGTTTTGACTGGAAATTAAAAAAATAAAGGAGGTCTCTGACTTTTGCACCACACTGTGTTTTTAATTTTGACTAAATTTTAATATCATATCATACCTTTACCTTAGAACCGAAAGGAAATCATTCGGTTACTTTAGTATCATAATGTTCATATTTTATTTTCACATTATGGAGACATATGGTCCCCAAAAATAGAATATATCAGAGTACACAAACACACACATCTTTACTATGTACACTACATGTACAAAAGTACTTAGACACCCTCTCTAATTAGTGAATTCAGCTACTTTCAGGTGCACACAATGCTAACACAGGCGTTCCAACGGGCACACACAGGTTGTATAATCTCCATAGAAAAGCTAACAGAATGGCACTCTCTGGACACAGCCAAACCTAACGTCACCATGTGCAACGCCACACATCAGCAACAGGAGTGTAAAGGCCCCCAGCTTTGGACTTTGGAGCAGTGAAACTGTGATCTCTGGAGTGAACGAGCGCCATGCAGTATCTAACCTCACTAATGCTCTTGTGCCTGAATGCAATCAAATCCCCACAGCAATGTTCCAAAAACTAGCGTAAAGTCTTCCCTGAAGAGAAGAGGCTGTTACTGCTGGAACAGCACTGCAGTGTTATTATTGATTCCAGAAGAAATGTTGGATGAGCAGGTTTGTACAAACTTTTGGACATAAAATTTATTTATGACAACTTCCATTGTTTGTATTGCTGTAGCTCAGTTATGCTACAACTACACCTAAACATAACCTTCACTTCAGTAACCAAAAAACAATCTTTTGGCTGTTTTAGTTTTTCCAAGAAAAGCTACATTTATGGTAAACACAGCACGTTCAACTGTGAGGGCCAAAAATGTCTTCGCTTATACAAAATTGGCATGTTCTACCATCAAGAAAATGTTTGGTCCACTTGAAGTTCTCAAAACACACACACACACACACACACACACACACACACACACACACACACACATGCCACTTTGCAGACACAAGCAAACCAAGACCAAACACTGGCTTTATTTCAGAACACAATCAATTTCACAATCATGTTGTTTCTGTGTGTTTCCATTATTAGAGACCAAGCCAAAAAATTTCTGCCCATTTGCCCACATTTTGCCCATTGCTCAAGCTGCTTCCCTCTTCAATATTTTACAGTGAAAGATTAAGCAGAGTTTAAATATTTCAGAGAGCAGGGAGGACTGAATACACAATCACCCGGGAACACCTGGAGAGGAGAGAGGAAATTAGCACATTCCACTTCAGCAAGGCTTAAAGAGAATTACACATGAGCTTTTATTGTAGTCACTATCACAAGACTCACAAACATAGAAGCAAAGAAAGATTATCCTTCTGTCAGCACATTAGCAAGCACGTACTTGAGAGAGAAACAGAGGGAGGGAGGAAAAAAGAGCATAGAGCATATGTATGCAGAGGAGAGAGAGAAAGGGATGCTTCATGGGTTATTTGAATTGATGCCATCCCACTTCCAAAACTCATGTTGAGTTAAATTTTGTTTATTAGGTGGTTACTGCGCTGCTGGACATCAATTTTCCCACCTAAATCCTTCCAGTCTCATTCAGACACAGAAATAAAAAAGCTTGTAAATGTGTGATGGGAAGGTGAAGTACCGGAGCTCTGTAGGATACTGACTGCTGCCATTTCTAAGATGTTCTTTCTCAATAGTGCCACAGCAATTATGCGAGAAAACATGGAACCTATTTTAAAGGCCTATGAAGATATGTAGCTTCACTCTTTCCCTCCAAACAGAGGGAAAAAAGATGGCTACAAAAACATATGAAACATCTCATGGCTCTGCACAATGACAGCTCCCACTTTTGGCCTAGAGAAAGAAAACATGCAGTTGCCAGTGATTAAGTGACTCTGTTTTCTTGGCAGTTGACTGACACATCAAAATGAGAGTAAATAAGCTGGAAACACTATACACAGCCCTAGGCTCCACCACGCAGTGCACTGAGACAACAAATTACCTTCTTCTGCTTTCAAAAGGCCACGCATCTCTGTCAGACAAATACACAGACTAGGAAAAGAACAAGCTGAAGTTGATTAGGGAGGCTGAGCCCAAAATATTTATGCTATTTTGATCATTATCAACACTGCAGACTTGTTTTTGGCATGAAGCTGGAAGTATGATCACTGTTGCGTGATCCATAATCTACATGTTGAACCGGCATGGAAGAACACAAATCCCACCGCGTGTGCACCAACAATGCTGGCAACATGTATCTCTTTGCTGCTTTAACAAAATCTCCAAAATGGTAACCTTATAAGAGGGTGACAAATGTACACTGGGCATGTATATACTCCTTAATGCACAGTGATGTGATAAGATTTTATTCCAGATCATTCTGAACCACTTCTATTCTGTTGGTTCTGTTAATCATGGAATGCTCACAATGGCAGATGATGTTTTCACATTGTGTAAAAAACTTAAAACCTGAAGAAAATGTTGATTTGACAGCAAATCTCTATACATTAATCTCTATTAATCTCTATAGCATTGAAAAGAGTTCCAGATAAATGAATGAAATAAGTCTAATATAATGTCACTTCTCTACAGCTCCACAATTTCCAAGTAATTAGAAAAGCTGTGAGAAATGAGAGATGTGTCCACAATGATGGTTAAAGCAATAGTTCATTCCATAATGACTGATAGACCTGTAAAACACTGAAAATGAAGTTATACTAAAATTAACATCTAGAATGCTGAATGCATGTTTGAAATGCGGTGATATCAGGCAGATGACTTATCAAGAAATTACAATAAATAACTAATTCCAGTACATCATTTATCATGTAATAACAGTTCAGTATGAAATACTGAATATAGCATCTCAATATACCTTATAGTGTCAAGCAATAGTGTTCCATTCCACACTGTGCAAGTTAAAACTGAATAACATAACGCAATTTTTAATATAACAAGTGATTCCAGCATCTGACTAGTGTGTAAGCATCCAACAGTCACAACATCAGTAGCATAGGCTCCTGTAGCATTGACAAGCTTCTGGCAGCACCATGACAGAAAGCAAGCCTGGAGAGAGATGATGTTTAATATACAGTGTACAGTTGCAAGCAAAAGTTTGGATGCCCCAGCTCAAATTATTGACTGTTGATTTTCTAAGTGAAAATGAGTTCTCTACAGGAAACAAGCTTAAATATGGCACTTTTCTGCAAATTTTAGTGCGTAATTTCTATTTACTTGGAGAGTTTAACATGTTAAAGAAAAAAAAAACATTAATAAATAATTAATAAAATACAAAATGCACCCTAACTTTTGCACAGGCCACACTTTGTTGTTTTTTCCCCCCAATAGGTCAAATTTAATAAAGAATATGTAATTCAGCTGTGTACTTATTTTTTACGTAGAAAATCAATAAAACACGTAATTTGACTGGGGTGCTCAGACTTGCAGTGTGATTAAAGAAGAAGTAATTAAAAACAATAATAAATAGTATTTATGGATACTATAAATAACAACATAGGATAGAACACAAGACTGGGAAAACATTTTACTTTGTAGTATATCACTCAGAGTTAGATTATGGAACGATGCAGAATGGGCACAAAGCATAATAAAAAAAAAAAATCAAAAAATCGTAACTTAGCAACGCACACTGCACTACTGCTTAGAGTGCTTCTCCACTGAAGCAGTGAGCTCTCCTCCTGTAAAGGGTTAACACATTCATAATGCTTAGGGGCTGCATGTCTGCCGTTTCCATAGTAACCCTATTTGTGGCCAATCTATGCAGCCTCGGAATAAGAAATGCCGTTTGGAGATTTCTCAGTCCGACTGACGTATTTGCCAGAGCAACACTGCAAACCTCAGTTATGAGCAAATGCCCAAGATGCAATCTTGCTCATTTCAACAAGGATAAATTGCAGCTTAGTGGAAATAAATATCAGAAATACTGTCGTTTATCTAATATCCTGAGAGCAGAATGGAAGTAATAACAATCTGTACACACATGAATCACACAGTCAAAGTGTTAGACCCCTGTGTGGATTGTCTTCTGGGATTATGCAAAAAAAAAAAAAAAATCTCACTTGCCTCTGCCTGGAATCTGAGGTGTGATGCCAGTATTTAATTGCTCTTATTAGATTATGTAATCTTCTTAATTGGATCTGGCATTGAAACAGGTGTACAGTTAGATTTTGCATGAATAGTATGATGTGCTCATTACCACAGCAGTGCAATAGGAGACAATGGACATGTTTGAAAGGTTTTTACCCTGCTTTTACTCTGTCTGTGTGCATATATGTATCCAGTGTAACTGCATATATAAACGTATGTGGGATTTTGTGACCAGGAAATCAACAGGGGAAGCTCACAGGGAAGAAACGTGCAGAAGGAGAACACAGGCTCTCACATACATACTTACAAATACATACAAACGGCAGGTGTGTAAATCTCTGATTAGGATATAATTTGATTTGATTCGATTATGATTCTTTAAGAAATTGTTAAATGCACTTTTGGGGGGGATTATTACATTTAAATGTCCAGAGAATTTGTCTTGTGTTTTATTTAAGTGAGCAGTATTACAATCGATTATAATTCATTGTATCATTCCAAAAACAATGCAGCTGAACTGCTCCCAGATCAATGTATTACGATGCATCAATGCCCACACACATGCATTATATGTCCAAAAGTTTGTAAACGACTACTCATCCAATGTTTCGTATGAAATCAAGGGTATTCATTTGTTTGTTGCGGTCCCCTTTGCTGCAGTAACAGCCTTTACTCCTCTTTGTAGGCTTTACACTAGACGTTGGAACATTGCTGTGAGGAATTGATTGCATTTAGACAATTAGCTCTGGATCACGAATGCTCTCTAAATCATCCCAAAGGTATTAGATGGTGCTCCATCAATATAGAGAATGCAGTTCCACTGCGTCACAGCTCGACTCTGGGGGGGCTTTATATCTCTCTAGCTGACGTGACCTTAGGTTCATGTGCAGCTGCTCCAGAGCATCATATTGTATTGGCAGTGATTTTCTAAGGAGATTAAACAAGATGTGTGTGTAATTGAAAACCTGTGTCAGCAATGGATGCATCTTAAAGTAGCTGAATTCACTAATTTGAAGGGGTGTCTAGATACTTTTGGAGTAAACTAAGAGTGCAACAAGACACTCACAATTTGATTTGATTTCTATCGAGTCACAAAACTGGGAAACTGATTTGTTAATCTCAAAATATTTTAATTTCAAACTATGTCAAACTATAACACTTTTTCTTTCAAATTAATACCATTTTCTCAAAATATTTACTGAAAAGGTGAAAATAATGCCTTTTTTTCTTGAGATGTTGAGATACTATAATAAAATGTAAGGAAAGTAAGTAATTATTCTGGGATAAGAAGTGGGTCATTATTATGAGATACCAAGTCACTATTTTGACACAGCAAGTCATTCTTTCAACATAGGAGGTCATTATTAGAAGTTACTAAGTCTATATGAGTAAATCTTTAGAGAGAATAGGCAGTTATTCTGAGATATTAAGTCAATATTTGAGAACATAAGTCATTATTTTAAGAAATTAAGTCAATGTTTTGAGATAATAAGTCATTACTTTGAGATATGGAGTCAAAATTCTGACGCACTGCTGCCAGAAACAGAGAAGAAGAAAAATTGTAGGTGTATGTTTTTCCTCCTGTGCCTGGCAGGATTAGGTTTCCATAGTATATCTCTTAAAGATGCATCATTTTTAACAGCAGCTTCACAGCACATGTGGTACACAGAGGTTCAACTGATCAATCTTGTGTTTTATGTGTTTTATCCTGCTACACACACACAAACACATACGCACACACACACACACACACACACACACACACACACACACACATATTGACTACTGCGCATTGCAGGGGCGTGTCTCTCCACTCTTGACTTCGTTCCAAAATGCTAACAAGTTTCTTCCTGCACACGCAGCAAAAGTGGTTCTCTCTTAAGTTAATTGCTACTTTATGTGCTTCCTTTATGAAGTGTATTTAACATCAATCAACAAAGCTAAAGCTATATCATGGAGCAGAAGAAGTAGGAGGCTGCAAAGATGGAAAACAGATCAAGTGAATTTCAAAGACAGACGTAGATATATATAATAATGCTCTGTACATATGTACGTTTTGGAATGACATACTTCACCAAAAGACAATTAAATTTAAAAAGTCAAAACAAGTCAAGCATGCAGCATTCCAAAATTGATCCAAGTTGATGTTCCGGGACATCGGTTACGTATTTGATTTGGCTTAAGTCTGTACATATCAGGACTTATTGGACCAGCAGGGCCCATAACAGCTTTTCCTGACAGAGATCTCTTCCAGTAAGCCAGTGTGAGTGGAGTGCATTCAGGTAGAGTGGCTGCAGCTCTTGCACTGATGCTGGCACTCACCCCTCTCCTCAGAGACCCGCTATAGACCTCAGAGCTGCTCGCAGGCCTTTTCTTGGCATTGGTCTGCTCTGCTTCAGCAGGCCAAGTTTTCAGAACTGCTTCATGCTAACCTGCCAAAGCTTGTCAGAGAAGCGGTCAGTAAGAGTGGAGCTTCTGACTCTGTTTCTCTGTTTCCTCACAGCCTTCTCTCAGCCAGACCTTCTGTTTCCATCTGACCCTGCGAATGTGGTCACAGATTGGATGTCTACCTTTGAGCGACCCCTGCTTTTATAGCCCTGTCCCTGGAGGCTGAAGACCAGTACCAATCACAAAAGCACACACAGGCAAGTTTGTATTCCTATCTTCTTGTGATATTTCTATTGACTTTGGTATTACTGCTAGCTAAAAACACTTGTCCAACATGCAAAGCCAACCTCGACCTGAACCTTACTATCAGAAAGGAAAAGTTTTTGCTCTTTAACTTCTGCAAACAAAAACTCTTAGGACCAGGCAAATATTCTACACATCACTTTTTCATGCTTTCCTGACATTCTGGGCACATTAGAGTGCCACAAACAGCTAAATACAAGGGCACACACACTCCATGTGACAGCAAGGCTAGAAACTATTTGCAAAACCAGCCAAACCAAATCATGTAAGTAGCTTTTCAGAAATTCCATATATATACATACATACATATATATACATGTGTGTGTGTGTGTGTGTGTGTGTGTGTGTGTGTGTATATAAATAAGTAAATATAGTGTACAATTAGCAGGGTATTTATGAGCAATACAGCAATACAACTGAATAATAGTGGCAGAAAAAACATTTATACAATATGGGTTATTCCCATGAATATGACAAATACTGGGACCCAATTTGAAAAAAATTAAAACAACTAAAATTTTATGTTTTCTTTTTTTTGGAAATACAAACAATGATATTACACTTTCTTGTTTTAGTTTACATTCCTTTAGTTTACAAGGAAATCATAAAAGAAATGAGATTAAGTAAATATTGAAAATAATACATATTCCTTTTTCTAATTATAAAAGTTAACAAAATTACTAGTTAATTACTGGCAATGAGAAGCACATATGTGGACATATTGCATTGTTACAAAAGGTAAAATGGCAAAACAACTCCACAACTCTGCTGTACCATATAGAGCTCCAAATGACATACTAAATTATATGCATATTCCCTTACAGAAAAGTCACATATATTCCTCATGTGAAATGTGCAACACATGTTTACAAGTAATCACACAGTTTTTCAGTTGTGAACACGTTTTCACATGTGATCTCATATTTCTTTACATATGAACACATTTACTGCTCTTTTGTGATCTTACCTCATTGCACATGCAGTTATAGGAGTTTATAGGAGTGCAGTTATAGGAGCTCCTGTGCTCCTTTGCATGGAAGTCCTTAGTAGATAACCTGCTAAATTGGCCACCCTCATGGGTGCAAAGTGTCAGCAGACAGATAGTAATTAGTAGCTCTTTTTAGTAAATCTGCCACAAAGTCTTCTGTTTGATTCCTCGTCCAGGCAGAAACTCCACTGTTATGTCAATAAGTCTCTTTGGGCAAGACTCCCAACATTACATTCCCCTACCACCATAAATCACTCTGGATAAGAGAATCTCATAAATATGCAAACACAGACGGACTACTTCACAATTCTGCTTTGTTTCAGTAAATAAGACTGAAGTGAGATCAACAATGTTAAATCTTTCTTACATAAAACAGAGAAAGTTTTCTTTTTCAGGCATTGTTTGCAATCAAAGATCACAAGACATCACAATGCTCAAAACATCCCACAAAATCACAACAAAATCATGTCATGGCTCAAGTGCTGTGATAATATAGGTTCAATGAGCCTGTAGCAATACCTAGCTCTAACAAATACAGCACATCCCATCCATAAACAGTAATAAGTGGAATTAGTTTCAGCTTTGGACTCATTTCAACAGTTATTCTCCCAGTAAGAGCTGTGGTTCACCCCACACATATAATCCCCACTTTAGCATGACATATCCTCCAGGGAGACCAGACTAGTGGCTCTAAACTCTCACAGACAAGCAGCAGAATCTTTATAAAACCACATTCCCAGAGTCTCTCCCTGAATCTCATCCATCAGCACAACTACACAACAAACTACATCTCCATTAAGGAAGCCAAAGCACAGACGCAGTCCAGCAAGGCGACTCACTCCAAGAGGACTCTGTGAGACGGATGGTGCCCACTCTGCCTGAGATGGATGATATCTAATCTGCTTTATGAAATATTTACTTTGCTGTGGCTGTGTGAGTAATGGTAAGGGCTGCTTTGGAATCAGTGTGGAAAAAATAGAAAGATCAGAGTTAATGAATGTATGACTTGCTCATCAGTCCAGATTACAGTAGCAGTAAGTTTAAATGATGCGTCTTAGCACTCGTTGGCTTGCTTCTATCAGTGAACATATATAGATGCAAATGTACACAGCCAGTCAAATGATTCAGAACACCTGGCCTTCTTTTGAAATATGATTTTTGTGGTGTAATGTGTAATGACTTCAATACAACACTGCATAACACCTTAACACCTTAATTTACACCTGTATAAATATTGCATTTTTCTGAGCCATACCAATCTGTGTAGTACATAATTAGAGACCTGCAGAATCAAGTCATTTTGTACACATATTGAAAATCAAATGAAATCATGAACTCAGTATCATAAATCATACTGAAAATATGTGCGTTGTTACACCGCTACTAGTCACTAATACTTGCATATATTTTGTAACACTTGAAGTATCTTCTTTGATATGAAGAGTCAGGTTTTACCTGAATAATAATTTGACAACTTTGTTTTCCAACCTATTGTTGAAAGTCTACAATGACAATGATCTTTATTCCCAAAAGGTGGTATAAACAAGATTTGATTGCTGATGAGCGCATTGGGCATTACTGCATTATAATTAGACATTACGGCATTATTCCCAAAGCAACATTGTTACAAATATTTGCATGTTTTTTTTTTTTTCTCAAAATATTTTTTCCCTGTTTGATTGTTTGATTTGCAAATCAACAAAGAAAACATGCTCATGTGCATTAAAAACTGGTGTATTGAAAAACTAGGTGTCTCCAAATTTTCACAGGCACTGTACACACAAATACACACAAACACACCGTCTCTCATCGTGCATTCTCACATCTGGTACTGCTGAGTGAGTGTTAAACACTGCAAAGAGTCTCTGCATACCTCAGTAATCTAACCTGATCCCTAGTGAATGACTGGTATGTCTATCTCTGTGGTACTCAGAAAGTCTACAAACCTCTAGACCACATTACCCAGCGTTCTCTGCTTTTCGCATACCTGTTCAGTCCGTTGCAATGCCTACAAATAGGCACAAAATAGCTGCACCCAGTTTTGTATTTTCAGTTAAAATTAGAATGCAGTTATTGAAAGGTGATCTTGAATACACACTGAAGTACTGCGGTACACTGTTCATTACCATAGACAATCATTTCAATGCATCTCTACGCATAGCACCTTCCAATAGGCGTCTATTAAGTATTTTGAGTCAATAGGTTTTTCTGTTACCACGGACATTGTCCATGACTGTATATGAGAGATACAGCAGATAGAGATTAGTATTAAAACATGGCACATTCCTTTAAAGAAACCTTACCTCTTTAGTGTGAGTGTGGAAAGACACGGACATGTCCAGCAGTAGTTTCCGCTGCTCTACTCTCCTCACAAAGTCCTGGATCCTGACCTCCAGGTGCCGCGCTGCCTTATAGATCTCCTCTGGGTCACACTCGCCCGTCTGGGCCAGCTGCTCGGCCGCCTCCAGCAGCTTGTCTGCGTTAGTATAGGTGTTCTGATCCAGGGAAAACCAACACAGAGAGAAATGTCAGGTCATTAAAAGGTACCTCAGATGTAAATATAGCTGACCCCTTAACAGCTGTGCGCCTGCTAGATTCGATGTAAACGAAGACACACTGCTAGAGACACACTGCTTGTCTGATTCACTTACACTCCCACCCCAAATCACATGATGATCACCTCCTGTGATTATCCTAAAAAACAATTCCCTCACACGTTAAAGCTAGGAGGGAGAGCCATCTGTAGGGCAAATCTCCCCATGGTAATCCCCACTTGGCACACACTTCGCATGTCGCCTCTCTATCTCCCTCTCGGATCTGCACAACACTTGTCAGAGAAGCCGTAGCTACTAGGGATTATCGCCTCATGTGCACGTGTGGTACAGCGCTGGCCAAATGCACAGACCTACTGACCCATAAGCTGGCGGAGTAGGTGATTTTCAGCAGGAGATTCCCATCATAATAGCCTCATCCACACAGCCCCTCACCTGAACACAGTATGCTAATGTGGTCATATGTCTGGTCTGGTAATTAATGTAAGATAATTAAAGTTACTTTCACCTGCTGGGACAGGACACAAAGGGTACACTCAGGCCATCTACTACAGTGCCACAGCTTAATCTTTCAGTATGCACTCAAGCCATTTTATATGCTTAATCCAAGAGGTTTCAATCCTTTTTTATTTCTAAAAATAAGCAAAGACCTTATATCTGCTTAAACTACAAATTGTCTGTTAACCTTTTAAAAAGTCAAGTTTTCATAATGTTCTGTGAAAAAGCTTTTATTTTTTTAGTAAAGTGTCTCCCAACTCTGGTTCTGGAGGCCCACTGTCCTGCACATTTCAACCCTTTCCTTTTTTTAACATCCCCACTTCAACTCAGTAAGGGGTTGTTAAAGAGCAAACTGGTTGTGCAGGCCAGTGGGCTTTTGGGACGACAGTTGCGCTGCTTTAGTACATCCGATAGAATAATTTGCTTTATTACGGCGCATTTTATTGAGGTGGATGATGCTTTCCGGATTTCTTACCTGTGACTAGTTCTACATATTACATTTGAGTTCAATCTGAAGTTTGTGGGTGCCAAATATAAGGAATTATTCTATCTTTATTACTGCTGTAAAAGCTTCATAGCAGGTCAAAGCTAATAGAAGAGTACACGGCCGCTAACTACAAGTTTTAATTTTTCACCAACAGAGACAAAAAGTAAAAAACACATATTTGACAGAAAATCACACAGAAGCCTTAACATAACTAAATATACCTTTTTTGAGTATTTAGTACTTCCATTCTTTGCCTTTGTTACAGCTTTTATTTTTCCACATCCATTATTATTCCACATCTCAG
Organism: Colossoma macropomum; assembly: GCF_904425465.1. Taxonomy (NCBI): domain Eukaryota; kingdom Metazoa; phylum Chordata; class Actinopteri; order Characiformes; family Serrasalmidae; genus Colossoma; species Colossoma macropomum. The sequence goes on along the minus strand of NW_023494784.1, from coordinate 26,650,345 downwards.
AGGTTCAATTGCTGCGTTTTTGTATGTTTCCATTTCTCAGGAAGGGCTTTTTGACAGCTACACATCCTTTCAGACCCATAGTACTGAGTTGTCTTCTCTCAGTGGAAGGACAGACAATCACTTCTACCATTTTCTTTATATCTTTTAATAATGTATTGGAACTCCAGTTTTGTTTAGCTTTTTGCTTGCTTTTTTCAAATGTTCCCTTCATTATGCAAATTGTGTCTTATCTCCTCAGAAATATCTCCTAAAAAAAACAAAAAACTTGTACTTAAGAATATTTTTAACTGGAAATTAGGGTAGTTTGCATAGTAGTGCATAAGCAGGGTGATTCAAAAGTCAGGAACCACCAAAATGTCCGTAAAACACATAATGTTGGACTTTCAGTAAGACAGAGTTGTAGGATAATTTATAATGAACACTGATATATCGTATGAAAGAAACACTGATGTATAAAGTATAGTTAGACAGAATCCATTCTGAGTGGTGCTCTCTTTTCCATTTCGGTTTCCTTTCTTTACGACAGTAATGCAGTTCTGATCTCTGCACTGCACTGAGGTATTTCGCTGCTTTTTTCCACCCAGCTTTTGGCTGAATTGATTGAATTCACTCATAAGCTCTTGCTGGTGTCTGAAGGTCTGCCCACACTGCTGTGAGCCTGATAACCAAAGAAACAAAGACTGCCTTCGTCTCTGTGGTTATTAACAATAGCTGAGCCAAAATAAATCCCCTTCACTTAAGTCAGCCTGCATGTGTCTCAGGCCAATGACCAGACAGTAAGCTGGAGCTTTTGTGCCTCTCTGCCTGTTTATAGGATTTTTCATCCACAGAGGCATTAGTAGATTATATTTGTACGAGAGATATGGCTTAGTGTATTGTGATTCTAATCTTCTTTTGTGAAATGTTTAATCGTCAGTGCACACTGACAGTGGGGTAAAGTCTGATTTATGGAATTTATTTACAACCCAATTAAATCTAATTCCTTAAGGCTTTACCTGTAGATTTATTGAACAAAGCTGGATTAGTTCATTAAACGTGTGTTTTTGTTTTGGGGGGGGAAATATGTAAAAAATGAATCTTTGGCCAATTAATTCTAATGACACAATGTTTTATTCACATTAAGAAGTGCAAAAATTAGCAATCACTATTTAAATCAGCACTTATAATTTGTTATTCAGATTTGCATTTTCTTTTTTTTATGACTCTAATCACTATGCTATTATTCTGTTAAACATAAAAAGTTTGTAGCTCACATTTCTCCAACAAAGCCTTAAAGGCTCTTCCTCCTGAGAAACAGCAAACAGCATATGACCCAAATCATGCAAATACATCATGAAAAAAGCTGCAGAATTATGCCAGGATTACACAGCTTTAAAGCTTTATAACACTGCCCTAAGCGATGGTGTTGACATTAATCATATCGACCCTAAAGTTATGCTCACGTGTACTACGGTTCAGGAACATGACAGCGCAGGACAGTTCTGTAGGCAAAGCATCCCACTAGATTTCCCCTTGCAGTGAAAGGCAGTCCTTTTCCTCAGAGCAGCGCAGTGTACACGGACATTTAGCAACGTCACCTGATTTAGGCCATGAAGGACATGAATGCTGGTAGAAGCAGCTGGTTTCAGCTCTGAAGGAAATAAGCAGCTGTATAGCCCTTTTAGAGAAAGTCTGCTGTGAAATGGCATAACATAAAACACACTATGCATATAAAACAAAAAGGTCAAATGTCATTTTAGTACAATGTGTAATAAGATGAATGTATTTAATATACTATAACCATCCCTATCATATCAGCAGAGTAATTTTCAATGGGACTACATCAGTATAAATGGTTGATTTGCTTTTACTGCAGCATTGTTCAGCTAGAGGGAGGAAGACGACTTGGATTATACTGTAGATAAATGTGGATCCTTTCCAACTTGTCTCAGTTGCTAGACTTATGTGATTGGCCTCTGTCTTACCGAGGCCAACCGCGACAGGCTGTAGACCAGGACGTGTCTGCCAAAAGCTATAAAATCCAATATAAAATGAGTCATTTTTACCCAAGTATTTGAGTTGGAAAAAAAAGAAAGCTTTTCACACTTTCACCCTCAATTCTGTCACACTGTAACCTCTTGCAAGTACCTATTATAGGTGATAAAACTTGGGCGTTGTGTGAGCTGCATTCATAGTCACACTAAGTAATAGCTGAACCAGTTAAAGAGCAGTTAAAGTCAGCCAGCTGTGGACTGCATCTGATAGGAACACAAGTAATTATGTGATGGGAAACAATAGAAACACAGCTCTTTGGAAAGAAACATGATTAAATTTGGCTAAATCTTGCTTAGTAAGGCTTTATGTGGAAAATAGACCTCTAAAATTTTCTGTGTACACAATATATATGTAAAAAATCTTTTTTCTAACACTCTTATAGAAATGTCTCTGCTCATCTAGTGTAATGTGTTTAAGATTTGAGCAGTTTTGGAAGAAATGTTCATATAAAATACTGTTGTTTTCATAAGGACCCCACTTAGGAATAGTTTATTGGCTTGTCATACAGTGTTAATTTCACACAGCTAAAGCTTCAAATCCTAAGGAAACTAAAATAATCAAAATGAAGTTCCCAGGAAAATAAGTTTGTTCTTACAGTGCAGCACTGTAACTGAAAATCATGGCTCTAAGCTACACAATGTGAATAAAGATTGGTGCCCAGTTGTTTACTGATTCTTATTAACATTAATATACATGATATGATTGATTTCTACACCATTATATAACTGTTACACAGTGTTACATATTTCACTATACCTCACTCAACAAGACTGACTGGAGCAGACTCAGTACTCTATGCTGTAAGACGTCATTAGTCATTACTGTAAAACAGGCAGTGGGTTTGACTCTTGTGGATTAATTGTTAGGGCACCAGTTGGGGACTGTAGCAGATGCAAAGAACATGCTGCTCATGTAAACTTACTTTTAAGTAACTGCTGAACTTTCTCACCACTCTCACCACACAATGTTTTTTCTTTTTCTTCTTTTTTTTCAACTGCTACAAGATGTATGTATAGAGTGCTGGTTTGGTTTCAGGGAAAGGTTAGGCAAAAAATCTGCTAACAAACATTAGAAGTTCAACAGTCACTCAAATCTTTTCTCTCAACCCACTCAAACCATATCCAGGTCTTCATTAAAGCCTCGTCCGTGAGGTTTAAGGCACAGTACGACTACATTCAGCTGTTGTGCCAACACGTGCATGTCCAGCATGCATTGATATGGATGCTAGATTACATTCATGATTTCTGCTGTTTCTCTTTATAAATCTTCAGTTTGAAAATTCCAGATTTATTCTATTTATACATAAAACCACAGAAATTGCTAATGTGATCTATAGCAACCATGTGCCAACCGTGTGCACATAGAAGACCCGGAATTCAGCGCAACACTTATTGTCTTAAGTGTCTGCCTTAGACAGTGAAGTTTCATTCATTTTTATAGTTCACTGTAAGTCGATTTGTCCCAAATCAAAGTGAAGTCTGCATAACCTTAATGAAGTCCTGGAAGCGGTTTGAGCAGGTTGAGAGAAGTTTTAGGGATGCGTTTACAAAAAGCTTTGGCTTATTTTTCTTTTTTTGATTTTTCACAGAATCATTCTTTTTAATCAATTAAATGAAGGCATGTTGTGTTCTTACCTGGGCTACCTCTTCAAAGTCATCATGGCGTTTCTGCAGGGCCCTTGCTCTGTGCAGAGATTTGCCCACTCCTGTGTGTTTGCTCAGGAAAGCCTCACCATGGTTCTCTATCCAGTCTATCACCTTTGCAGACAAAATACAAAAACAGATCTTTCAAATGCTCTATTGTGTTAGATGACAAATGCAGAAAAACCTTTTAATTATAAAATAATATGCACTATGCTTTCTCATATATTGTATCAAATTCATGCTCAGAAGGCCAGCCAGTTTGGGGAAAAAGACTACACCAAGTAAGTACCCACACAATCTACTGCTCAGAGACGGTAATTGCCCCCTCTCTCTGGCACAGGGGGAATGATCCATCACTATTGTCTCTCTGTCAAACTACACACAGAAGCCACTTCATCAGGGGCTGCATTAGAGGGCAGTGTTACAGGACCAGTGCTTTGATTTTACTAACACTGTACACAGTGTGGGCTAACATAAACCACAGCATGACTACACCATCATAACTGCAACTCTATTAATGTGCCCTGTCACTCACCTCTCATAGAGTAAAACGCTGCAGAGGAACAATGTTTATAAATAGAAGAAATAGCAAGGGTGAAGAGAGTTCACAGACCCGAGACTCCTCACCCACTCCACGGTGGAGTTTAGTTTAAGAGTGTGTGTGTGTGTGTGTGTGTGTGTGTGTGTGTGTGTGTGTGTGTGTGTGTGTGAAATATGAACACAGTATTGCATGATGAAAAGATGAGACTCCATAGGGATGAGCTCATCTGGGTGGGCTGTGGAGTGTATAGGCTCAGATAAACAACTGCAGTTTAGCTGAAGGAATCTGCATTCCCTGGAGTTTGTTTACTATTCTAACAGTTTTATATACAAGTTTATATGCAGTGTATACATACATTGAAAAAACAGTGCTTTGACATTACATGAGTCAAATGTGTCACATCAACACAATTATATCAACACAATTATTGCTAAAAGAATAGAACCGAAAGAAAGCAATTGTGTTGACGCAGCATATTTTATTCATGTGGAACCAGCTGAATCACTGACTCACTCTGTGGGCACAGTTGTATGCAAAAGTTTGGGCAAATGACACATTTTGTGTATTTTTGAAGTGATACGAAGAAAACAACCTCTGCAGCAAATAATTAAAAAAAAAAAATTCTGCAAATGTTAGAGCCCATAACTTTATGATTAATTCACTTAAAAAGGGAAAATAGTAACTGTGTCTTGTGCAAAAGTTCTGAGATCCTGCTAAGTCTGTACTTAGTAACACCCTCTTTGGCAGATACAACTGCTTTTTGTAGGCAGATAGGATTCAATGTATTCTTGTTCAAGGAATTTTCACCCACTCTTCCCTGCAGAAAGCTTCTAGTTCCGCAACGTTCTTGGGTCATCTTCCATGCACAGCATGTTTAAGATTTATAACTATGTTGAGGACAAAGGACTGTGAGGGCCATTTCAAAAGCTGCAGAATTTCTTGTCTTGGATCTCTATCTTTTTTAGCTTCGGTTTCTTGTCTCAAATGCTGCTCATTTTTTTCCCCAAACATACCTTTAGTGATTGTGGCCAAAGAGTTCCATTCTTACTTCATCAGTTCACAGCACTTTGAATTTTGTACAGTACTATGTAAATGTATGTGTGTATGAGTGTGGGGGGGTGTATACCTACATTATTTGCTGTAACTCATCAGAACATACACATCTCATTTATGCATCTGTCCTTTACTGACAGTTTCTGTCAGTCTACCGAGTGCTGGACATGAGAGAGTCCCTGTTCTTTTGTTTGCATGCTTGAGTGACACAAGTTTATAACCCACGTCAGCAGGGGCTGTGATGACTTCTGTGCGTGGCTGATTACAGCATCCACAGCGTGTTCTAAAAAGAGGTCACACACTCGCACGAACAGGAACCACAACACTAAATATAACTCCACTGGGTGCCCGCTGTTTAATGATACAGCTTCATTCACTTCCCTGCACCAGTTCAGGCTCTGTGTTTAAACAGAATCCTAGGGCAGGAGCTCTCATCTTGGATCAGCTTGCCCCCGTCCACATGCATTTCAGAAAAGGGGAATCAAAAACTACCTTTCCACTCCGAGAGTCTTCATGACTAATGCTCTAAACCTCCACTCAAGCTCAACAAACATTAGCAAACAAAAAACCAAGAAACAAATTTAAACATGCAGTTGGCGGAAAACTGTTTGTGATGGTTGTCACTTGTTATAATGTTCATCTCGTTTGAGTCCTGGTTGCAGTTCATTTGGCTTGGAAATCTTTTTTTGTGGATTTCCATCCGACACTTCCCGACAAACATCGACATTGTTGGCAGTGTGGTTCAGTGAGTAAAAGTCCTAATTCCTAGAAACATTCATGAGTAACAGCCGCCTGATTATGGCTGGATATGCCCTAATTACGCTTTTTCCGGAGCGAACAAGAACTAATGAAGACAAACAAAACAAGGAAAAAGAATGTTGTAAACATGCTGACAAAACTGTCCCTGTGTGTGACACACAAAATAAAAAAAATAAAGAAGGAAAGTATTCCATAACCTCTGTGGCCTGAGAATAAAATAAGTGCAGCAGATCTGCAGACCATTAGGAACACTGAAGCTAAGAGAGTGAGTACACAGAACCTGCTAATTGTTCTCAGCCTACGATAGAATCCGAGCCCCCAAGCAGAGATTTTTAAAAAATGCTACAGCATTTTATTTTTGGTTTATTTTCCCTGCTGTTGAGTTTTAGTTGGATTTTGACTCTATGGTGGTTTTAGAGACATATGGCACACTCATTTGTATGTATATATATATATATATATATATATATATATATATATATATATATATATTGTATGTATATATATCTTAACCACACACACAAGTGCTGAATTTACATTTATTAGTGTAATTTATCTAAAATCTTGCACAGATTATGGTTACGCTGCCGAGGATGCTTGTAAGGTTTGTTTTTGCAAATGCTCCTTATGATAAGAAGTCCTTTTATTGTAGAAAAAAATCATGCATTTTCAACCGCTTCACCTGTGAAGGCATTTCTGCATCTAAATTTAATAGAGGCATGCTAAACAATAATGTCAAAAATGAGAGAAAATGGGATCAACGCTTTCCACTACCTGCTAACATATACTGGGCAATACTGTGCTGCTGATCTTCTATGACTCCGGCCTTAAGTCACAATTCCACTCTGCCCACCGGCCACCACTTGGAATCCTCATTTGTCTAGGTTGCCAATATCATCACGGTAGCCTAGTGACAAGAACTTGTGTGTTTTACTGATAACCCCATGACTGTAGTAGTCAGAGAGCTCAGAGAGAGACAGAGACAGAGACAAAGTGGAGCTCTGGCCTTATCTCACTACACCGGCTAACTTACTACACTTCATAGAGGGCCAAGGCTTTGAAAACAGAGGAGACGTGGAGAAAAAGTGCCTTATTGACATAAGTGTTGATATACGACATGTAGAAGAGAAGTAATGAAGAGGATTAACTCCTTTAAGCAAGGGTCATCAATTCCGGTCCTAGAGGGCCGTGTCCAGCTCAAAGACGTACTTCAGCAGTTAACTGACATATTTAATTGGTTTGTTTGAGCAGGGAAATCAGCAAGCAAGACCTGGTAGATCACCAAAACAGTCACCATCAGATAAACAGTTTTTAAAGCTTTCATCTTTGAGATATGAGAATATCAAGCTCCACTTTTGCTTCAGATCTGAACAAATCCACAGGTGTTTCTGTCCATCTTTCCACTGTGAGAAGAGAACTCAACGCTAGGGGTTTGAAAGGATGTGCAGCTGTTAGTTGTCAGGGCAACCCCAGTGTCCAGACCTCAACGTCCCTGAATGTGTTTGGTATTATCTGGATTGAAAGAAGCAGAAAATGCAACTAACATCCAAAACTGAACTAATAAATAATTTCTATTATGCCACACATTTTCATTTAATCAAATGGGATAGAGTCAATACACAGACTTTACTTTGACATTCAAGTTCAACTGTTGATGGAACAAAGCTGAATCATTTCAGTGTAATTTATTTGGATTACACTGCAATGGAATTCTCTTTGGATAGATTTCAATTACTGAAATGTACTTTGCTTAATTTTGTCTATTTTACATAAAACAGGTACTTAAAGACAACATAATTCATTTATTTAAGGTTGATGGAATTTATGTCAAACAACCTTGTTGGTTCATTTTTTTAGTGTGTGAAAAATAAGATTTAAAGCTACTAAATGCAAAGGGTGAACACAATAAAAACTGAAAAATGTAGTATTACAATTACAACCCCATTTCCAAAAAAGTTGTGACTCTGTGCAAAATGTAAATAAAAACAAAATGCAATGATGTGCAAAGTATTTAAACCCTATATGTCATTGAAATAGTAGAAAGACAACATATCAAATGTTGAAACTGAGAGATTTTAATGTTTCTGAATAATGTATGCCTATTTTGAATGTGATGCCAACAATACAATCCAAAAAAGTCGGGACGGGGGCAACAAAAGACTGGTAAAGTTGTGTAATGCTAAAAAAAACACCTGGTGGTTAATTGGCAACAGGTCAGTAACATGATTGGGTATGAAAGAGCATCCCAGAGAGGCTGAGTCTTTCAGAAATAAAGATGGGGAGGAGCCCACCACTCTGTGAAAGACTGCGTGGGCAAATAGTGCAACAATTCAAGAACAACATTTCTCAACATAAAATAGCATATAACTTTTGCTTTTCATCACATAGTTACATTAAAAGATTCAGAGAATCTGGAGAAATCTCTGTATGCAAGGGACAAGGCCAAAAACCAGTATTTGCTGGCCGTGATCTTTGGGCCCTCAGGTGGCATTGCACTAAAACAGACATGATTCTGTAGTGGAAATCACTATATGGACTTAGGAACACTTCTGAAAATCACTGCCTTCTCTGGCCCGAGCTCATTTAAAATGGACTGAGGGGATGTGGAGAAGTGTCCTGTGGTCAGACAAATCAACATTTGAAATTCGGTTTTGAAATCATTAACACTGTGTCCTCTGGGCTAAAGACCACTCAGCTTGTTATCAGTGCACAGTTCAAAAGCCAGTATTCATGATGTTATAGGGGTGCATTAGTGCTCATGGCATGGGTGACATGCACATCTGTGAAGGCACCATTAATTCTGAATGATACATAAATGTTTTGGCAACATATGCTGCCATCCAGATGATGTCTTTTTCGGGGAAGGCCTTGACAATGCCAAACCACATTCTGCAAGTATTACAAGAGCATGACCTCTGGCTTTTGCACAGGTTTGTACACATTAGTTTCATAGTAGTTACTGAACATTGGGCCTTATTCACCAATATCTTCCTAAGATTTTTCTTAAATGTGTTCTTGAAAAAGGTCCTAATGACTGTTTTTAAACCTCAGAATTGTTTGCACCTTTGTACTCTTGAGTTTGTGTAGATTCTGTTCTTACCTAAGAACAAAGCCAAATAAGAAAACATTAGTGAATGTCAGAATCTTCATGAAAACTGCATAAGTGGGTTTTAAGAAGGAATTTCTGCTTAAGAACAGTTGTTGAATCAGGCCCAATAAGTCTTAAGATTAAATACTGAATAATAAGCCAAGTGTATGAGGTTAACATGCTATTTATCACAAAACAGCTAACTAAATTATACTGATTTGGCTGCTGAGGAGCACCACCCAGGAAATGAAATAAGCTCTATACGCTGCCAAAAAAGGGCAGCCTGACAGAACCACTTGTGTGTCTGACCCAGCACAGTGTTAGTGTACCATCTACATTTGATATAGACATAGTTTGTGTAGCAAAGTGTTTCTTCCCTCAGTTGTCTGGCATTTTTCCTCCTCCTGGTCACAGCGCTGTGCTCTGACACACATAATAAGAGCTTTAATCCAAATGATGCTCTGCCTGATGTTTGTACAAACGGAGGCCTGTATGTTGTTGGCAGACAGACTCAGTGTGTGAAGTGGACCTGCACCTCACTTTCCTGCTGTCGAACACATGAATCCACTCTACTTTTCTCTTCAGACTGTTTCTGTGGGTTGTTCTGTTTGCTCAGGCTGAAAACCTACCATTGCATGTTTATCTACCTTTAACCACACACTTAGAAAGCTGCTTCTGAGGCAGATTGTGCTCTAGATTACTGAACTTTTGCAAACATTTAAGAGAGAAGTAAACCTCAAGTAAGTAAACTGGCAAAGTGGACAAGCATTAAAATATATATAAAAAGAAATTTATATATACGTTCATTTAAACTTGAACGTTCTGCAATTTTACAAGCAGCAAAGGGTGGGGCGAGATTTGTGTAAACAAGATATTAGCATTCCTGAATTAAGTTAACATATGAAGTCAATCATGGTAACTGTTTCAGGTAATTAATTTTTAGATATGATGTTAATAGGAGAGCACTTATCAGGGCAGGCCGGGAGAGCTTCATTAACTGGTGTTATGATGTGTAAAGGAGTGATAAAGTGTGAGAACGAAGACTGCTATTAAAGAGCAGACAGTTTATCTTCACTGGGCCCAGGACTGCTCTCTATGGCTTAATGTGGTAGAGCTAATACTTCCCAGGATAGGAGAGGAGTTTTCAGGGAGCATTTGTGAAAAGCTCTGAATAGGAAAGACTCTGATAAGAGAATGACTGAATAAAGCAAAGGAATAATTCATCAGACTTTAAGTGAAGCTAAGCCTGAGTCAGTTCAGGTCTCCTATAGGCTCAGGCTGGCCTGGCTTGGGCTTTTAGACTCTTTGGCTTTTTAGGTTATGATTAGATGTTGATTTGGCTCAGTCACAGAAAAACTTTGTGCCAAATGTGTCAAAAGGTTGCACATGAATGAAATGTGCTGCATCAACACAATTCTTGCCAAAAGAATATAACTTTAAAGAAAGTAATTGTGTTGATGTAACATATTTTATATGCTATTCAAGTGTGACACATCTGAATCGTGCAAAGTCAAAGCACCAATTTTTTTCAGTGTAGGTTTAGACAGCAGTGCTCCGACAGCAGGCTGAATACAGTCCCGCAAGTTCACTGGACTGATAAAGCCAGCGCATCTTTGGGGTGAAATCTGGCTCACAGCCACCACTGACTCACAGAGACTCAGGGGCTCAAGCAGGGGATATTAACTGTACTTCTGGGCTCATATCCAGCCCTTAAAATATTAGAAGGAAAAAATGCAGTGCGTGAAAAAAAATGCATAACTCTAAATTTATGGTTAAATGCTGACAAATCTCCCCACTCAGTACTCTGTATGGATCTATTCTATATGGATATATTACAGCACTTTTACATGTAAGCAAGCTTGTGTAATTAGGTGAATATATTCACTTAATGTTTTATGTTTGAGGAAAGGTCCATTAAAAATGACTTTTATTCAGCTTTGTGAGTAAGTCCTTAAAGAAATGGCTCACTAAAAATTGAATTTAAACAATTTCCCCCTTATCGTAAACAAAGACAATCAGGCAAGACATATTTGGTGTCCAAAGTTTACTTAGTGTAGTATTGCATTGGAGCTTTGAGGCTAATGTGGCTAAAAAGTAATGGAAGTATGTACCATCCAAAACCTTTCTGGGTGACACAGATTTCTATTAAATTCGAGGTTTCGTACCTCCACTGCAGAACTAAAGAGCTGTTTTTGACGTAGGTGGAAAACTGTGTAAATTGAATTTTTCCATGAACCATTCCTTTAATCAATATAGGTGGAGAGAACGATGTTGTGATAATTAATTTAGAACAAAAAAGGCAGTATTTGCTCAATAATATTGTATGTGTATTGAATTCATATTGTCAGAAGACTTTTATGATACCAGTGTCTGGTTAACATTTCATTCCACTGCCGTTATTTTGCTCTGCCTAAGTTGCCCACAAGGGGTCCACAATCAGTCACTAAGCATACGCAGTGGCCCCAAAAAGTATCTGGATTCATAAACAGTCACTATACACATACAGGTGCCCCAAAAAATTTTGGATCCACAAGCGGTGGATACTGCACTACACAATTTGTCGCTGTCCAAAAAAAAAGTAGTATCTCCATTTTTTCCAATTTCTATTTTTCTACATTATTAACATTATTAACATTATTCTACATTATTAACACAGCAGCTGCCCTTTACATTGTGTGAATATTTCATGATGCATGGACCAATAGAAATGCACCATAATTGCTTGGAATACAATCTTTTTACATTAAATGTAAGAAAGATTTTACCTTCTCTTGTACAACTGCCATTTTGGAGCCTTTGGACAGCAAGGATATACAGTGGCCCCAAAGTTTTTTTAGTATGTGTTAGGAAACAGACTATAACAGATGAGGAGACTATAATTTATTTATTTTTTTAAGTATTCTTTGTGGCTGGTGTGTTTCAGATGGTTATCAATTTCTTTCATCTTCTGCAGATTTGCATCCAGAATGTCTTTGTACACTTTTAAGTTCATGATCCCATCAACGAACACAAGTTCACCAACTCCACTGAAAGAAAAACAGACCCTTTGCTGTTTCCACCTGTGGACTTTACACAAGTCTTAGTGGAGTCTGGTTGAAATCCTTCTCCCGTCTCTCTCCACACAAAGACCACCATTAGTCTGATGTTGAGATAAAAGTGTTTTTCTCTGAAACATCATTTTCATCCAATCATTAAGTATCCAAAAATTTACCAGTGACTGAATTGTTCTAATACTCTTTGTGGCCACTCTATGTGTTTAATTTTGTATGTATGTGTTGTAAATGTGTGTGTACGTGCTCTATTACCTGTTGCACGTCCTGCTGAAACACACACAGCTGAAGTCGTTGGTGCAGACGCACTTTGCGATGCTGCCAAATGCTCTCGAGGCGCCGGTGGTGATGGAGGACCTCATGGACCACATCCAGTATGCAGTGCACCGCTTTGGAGTAATTTGCTGTTGCAGTCAGCGACTCTGAGTTACCGGGGCTCAGCGGCCGCTGCAGAACGTCCAGCAATGCTTTACCATCCTGGCTCACCTGCAGAGAGGGAGGGAGCAAATGAGTGATAGATAAAGAGACACATAAAATAAAGTGCGGACAGAGAACATCTGAATTTCAAACAGGTTTGCAGGTCACCGTGCATGAGATTTTTCCAACACTTTTAAACTAAATCATTGGCTCTGTCCCAACATTGCTCTCCTCTTCTGTCATTGCAGCTTTTTCTTCTGTGAGTACTGTTTAGAAGTCAAACTCAAAGGCAAGCTGACTTATGACTAAGGGTGCATGTTATATCAGCAGCCAATATACTATTCATTAATAAATATGAAAATGTAAATACTATTGGTCCAACATTAAATGTTTAATAATTATTGGACATTAAATAATTATAGCACTAGACATGTATTAACTGTGTATAGTCTCTTGTGCTTTGAATTCCCATAATATTCAACTATTTTAATTGATAGCATAGTGGATAACACTACTGCTGCACACATAGGACAATGGGGATGAATTCCTTGTCCAGACAGGGATGCCACTGCTATACCAGCAACAATGCACAGTGTATCTGAAACCTCCTCCTTATTAGACATGAAAACATACCGCTTTAACCCCTCAAAATCCCAGGCTTATTACATACTAAGGCTTATTATTCAGTAACTACAGGAACTTCAATGCAATCTGGTTGAATTATTCTTGGGTTATAGAAGTGTGTAATAAAATTTTGGGCACTGGCCATTTAAGAGGTTTTTTCTTATCTTTGTCTTTAAGCAATGATTACAAATGATTTCACTGCTTTGATTTATGTAAACATGGTTTACATTTTTACTTGCTTTAAATTGGCCTAAATGCATATTTTGTCAGGTCTTAAACATCTTGTAAAGCGAGTTTATTTCTGAATGATACATGATTTTAAATGTACTCTTCTGTGTGCTTCTAATTTTTTCTTTCTCTAACTGAACTTTTTAGTTTGTTAGTACAAGCATTATGGATGCCACCAGATAGCCAGTAGTGAAAGTTTGAAGGACATGCCCACAATAACTAAGGGAGGCAAAACGGTCAATTACGCAAACAGCGCCTGATTTCTGATTGAGTAAACAAATCACATTGGAAGGATTAATTTGCATAAATTTCAGCTCCACTGAACTTTTCTGATGCACCACATTCTCCAAATTCGACATGCTAGTCCAGTCAGGCTCTATCACATTTTATAGAACTGGCGCTTATGACTGAAAATGAATGGAATACATTGCTGTGGTGCTTGTTAAGTGACCCTGGACAAATGCATTTGCCATATAGAATATATACATAGAATGTTTAATGTTTGATGCAAAATAATTGTCATGTTGGGTAAAATTAATCAATCACCCATCTTTAGACTTTGAGCCAGTCTTGCACTTCATACATGGATTATTGTGTGAACATGTTTTAAAATGCTAAAAAAAAGATTGTGGTATTGGCCAGAACAAGCTGTAAACTGTAATCATTATTGGCCCCCAAATTCCATATTGATGTATCTGTAACTCTTTCTCATGTTCTGCTTTGTAGCCACAAAGACAATGACACTGAGAGAGTCCAACAATAATGTCCTCTTCATTTTACTCAGCTTTTATTCCAATTGTGTTTCCTTGCTCTTACGGGTAGTGATGCCACATATACGTATAGGAGCTTTAAGGCATGTAAAAATCAAAATATATCTACCAAACCCTCCTCTGAATGTGTTTTCCACTCTGCTCTATAAATCAAGTTTGTTCAACCATAATCACATTTCTATGGCAAATGGGTGGAATGTTTAGAAGGTTTGTTTTCTCCTTCAGCAGGAAAAGGGCAAAAATTGTTAAATCTGTTTTGGGAGACTCTTGCAGGGCTCTTTTTAAAGATGTCACTAAATAAGGCACAAAGGATAAAGTGTCCTTTAGGATACACAGCTTACTGCAAACGATAACCTCTCATCACCAGAGCTGGAAATGTCCTTTTACTGGAAAAACATCGTGTCTAGGAGATCATAGACTCTGAACCACAAAGGGTGCCACAAAGATAATTTAGATTGAGTACAACCAGAAAAGGTCACCATTGATTCTGCGGTGGTTGGAAAACATGGGTACATAAACACAATCTGTAGCAGTTTCAGAGCAAAGCTGTATCTACGAGCTGCATGTTCCAAAGTGATCTACATAAGAAAACATTACACAGCATATTTCAGCTGTTTGAACACTAACTACAACAAACCACATCCTCTGTAGTCCAGTACCAAAAACACTTTGGTGTAAAAAAAAAATGGCTTGGTTTTCCAAATTAAAATGAAAATTAAATTAAAAAAAGATTGAGGGTATGAAGAAAATGGAAACAAAAAAGTGTGCACTGTGATTTTTAGATTTGTCTGGGCTGAGAGTGACAGTGGATCATGAGGACAGTGTTATGTAGGCCATGTAGTTCTTTTCTACTGGATAGACAGGGCCATACACATACTCAAGAACCTATATGACCCATGACCCTTTGCGTCATGGTTGGTTTTCAATTAAGACATGAAACATGGGCAGGCAAATATAACTCATGATACAATATCAGTTACACATAATATAAACTTACAAACATCCACCCTTACTGGTAGGATGTATAGGCCATGAATAGAAGACTACAGATTGACACATGAAATGTTTAATAGATATGCTGTATGCTGTATGCTGTGAGATGGTTAATGTTAAACAAATCTGAAATACATGATTATCATCAGAAGTGCATCATTATACACAACTCATGACTTGATTTGATTTCTGATACTGGGCTCACAATTGTATTTTCCATAACAAAATTTGAATAAAGAAGGATGAGGACTGGATTGCTCATTAATGCATAATAATAACACTCAAGCTGGTAGATTCAAGTCTTAAAGTCTACACTTAAAACCATAATTTTTATAAATGTGATGATCTTGTTGGTATAGCAGCTGCAGAGCAACTCCTGCACTGTGCTAATAGTGTTAAACCTGCTGTAAAACTGTTTAATTAAAAAAGAAAAAGAAAGAAAGAGCTGACATTTCCACTTCCCAGCAGTTGTTGAGTCGGAGGCAGTGTGATACATATTTGAGAAGATACATCAAACTTGTTGTGCCCCCATTATAAACCAGCCTCTTATCACTAATTTTGCAATTATCATTTTTCTTGTCTGATAATTTGAAGTACACTCACAAATAATATAATTTTTTCCCCTTTCTTCTTTTTATTTTTATGTTCTGAAAAAATATTAATCTAGTCTCAGTTTTGTCTCGTTGTTGCCACTCCTGGTCTCTTGCCTCGGATTCGACTGTTATGAAGTCTTGGTCTTGACTTGGACCCGACGTGTCTAGGTCTTGGTCTAAACTCACCTGTAGTGGTCTTGAAAACAACACTAGCTCCTACACGTGATTTCTGTCTATCGCTCTGTTAGCTTCAACGGCCACATAAAATGTGGTGCAGTTTGTTGCACACTAAAGTGAGGTAATGCCACATGAATTTATGAATTTATGAGGCATTTCACTAAACAAACAATAATTTCAAACACATTTATATAAATTTATTTAACATTTCACATCTCCATGTATTAACAATAGCTGTTTTATTTAAAGGTCTTTGCTGATGAAATTTATTTTAGGCTACATTTTTGGTGGCTATCGAATACTAAACAGAGAATCAAATGAATACATCAGCTGCTTACCTCTGTGTAGGCCTGTGTGACCTGTTCATATAGAGTCTGGTGGTGGTGAATGGCCAACTCCAAATCCTGCATCTCTGAGGGAAGCCCTCCTTCACTACACATCTTACACCAGGCCTCCACACCTGAGAGGAACTGGATACAGACCAGCACACACACAATCATACACACACACACACACACACACACACACACACACACACACACACACACGCACAGACACTCAGTAAAGAGAGGAAGGGGCACTCCGCCTGACCCTCAAAAGTCATAGGTTAGACTTGATTATCTGCTAAGTGCTTACTGGCAGCGCCCTACATTTCTAGCAACAACAAGAGTTTCCTCGTACACTTTCTTAGTGTTAAATGTAATATTTCACAGTCAACAGCTGAGGTAGGAGATTAGCACCAACATTTGGTACAATGTAGCATGGAATGTATTGTTAAAGTTTTCCAAAAACATCTACAGTCAAGTGTGCATTACTTGTTCTGATTTCTGATGGAAGACAGCAGACATGGCAAGGATGGTGCTGCGTTCATCCAGAGCAGCGGCAAAACTTTTCCACTCCTGATCCAGCTGGGCACTGATCTGTTTTATCTGCTGGGACGCGTAGTGACCTGCCTCCGACAACCGCGATGCCACGGACATGATCCGATTTATGTTCACATATGCATTCTGAGAAAAAAAACAGGACGACATCATACAGTCATAAGAAATAATCAGTGTACAATTTCTATTTATTCGTTGAACAACAAAAAAAAGAAATTAAATATAAATTGTGCCATAACTTTATAACAGACCACATTTTATGTTTTATTTTCCCCCAATATGTTAAATCCAGCAAATAAACAGTGTGCATTAAAGAGTGCAGATGTATTTTCTCTGTATTTGTTAACTAATTGTTAACTATTTTAGTTCCTGAGAGAACATTTCAATGGATGGCTCTTTAAAAAAAAGGTAACAAAAAATGTAGATGCTTTGCAGCTACTCAGTCTGTCTTTAACTAATATTTATTATATGTCTATTAAATGCAACTGAATTTGAAACTGAGTATAACAGATTCTAATAAATCTATCCCTAACCATAAACATAACACTTACTTTAACATCAACCCAACCTAAACCCACTCCTAAACCTTAGCCTTTCTCCAGTGGTGTTGATGATCAACCATCACAAGAAAGTTTGTTAATGATCTAAGCATCTGTAGATCTTCTATAGGGGACCATCAATATAAAGTGTGACCAAAATGTTTAGGGAACCAGAGGTGATTCTTTAATAGCATCAATCCCTTTTCGGTACCTTCATTTTAAGAGTGCATGGTTAACTAAAATAAGAACTAAAATTAGATTACTGAAGGTGCATGAAAAAAATCTTCGGTCAAGGCTTTGGTTGAGGCATGTGATCAATAATATTGTAGCTCAAAGATCACACATATGTGGAGGCATATAAACAATGCACTGTTTGATACTAATAAGGTAAGTCTATTCTACACAATAACATACACTCTTAAAACCAGTGAGACAGTAAGGGATTAAAAAGATTACACACACACACACACACACACGCACACACGCACATTTACCAGACCAGTGCTGCCATCTGGTTTTACATCTATTCAAGCATTCCTCTATCCATCTCTCCCTAGTTTTGCCTTTCTGCCCGTGTCTTATATTGATATTTACTGTATTTACTGCTAGCCAAATGACTTACATATACTTTTGATTTTAAGTGTACAGCTCTAAAGATAAATAGGATGATACATACAATTAATAAACAGAACAAAGACCTTTGACTTTCACTTTTGATTCTTTACTCAGATTTATTAGGTTTCCTAATCAATTTTTCTTTTAGCCATCATGCTGATTCGTGCCCTGTGATATAGATTCACTTCTGTCTATGAACTGCATACCATGGAGTTCATGGCAAAGTGGTTGTGCTGGGTCTGCAGGTCAACAGCATGCTGATAGCTCACTCCAATCTCAGTGTGGCTCTGCAGAAACAGCTCCTTGTTGTGGCTGATCCAATCGAACATCTACAGAGAAGAGAGAAATGAGCATAAGCTGATCAGTACAGTCAAGACACTCGTTTCTGACGCACAAACAGCTCGTCTCCCATTTTCAAGCTTTACAGACATGCATACAAAGAGGGAAATGCAGGGTTAGAGAACAGGAGGTCAAAATAACTCAAAACTAATGAAACCTCCTCATTTTATTAGTATATGATGACAGTGTAGTACATAATTAATGAAAAGCCATGTCATGTAAAAAAAGAGAGAAAGGATAATAGGATCTTGTCATTGACAAAGTTCAAGAAACCTCCCAGGAGAAAGGCTTATAAGGTTCAGATCAGTGTATATCAGTGAGATTAGGGCCATTTGCTTATACTGAAAGGGCTGCTTGGTTCATTGTCATGGGAACAGTAGATTTCCAAGGTTGCAGTTCATTAAGTACTAACATGGCTGGAACCTCCCTACATAGATATCAGCTAGAGTGCCTTTGAAAGGATTTACCTTGTCAGGCAATTTGAGTTTCTATTTACAAATTACAAAAATACAAATTTAATCAAAATTTCCTTGAAGATGATGATAATAGTAATAATAATAATAATAATAATAATAATAATAATCAACAGCTTAGATCACCTTTACTTGCTAGCTAAGGCTAATGATATCTAACGCATTACTTGGGACCAGTCCCATTTCACCTCTTGCCTCTACCACTTAGCCCTACCCCTCTGTTTTGCACGTTCATGCCTAGGGGTAGGGTGGCCCCACTTTTATTGAGATAGAGAGACAGGGCGAAGTGTTGGGGCTACATGGCCTTCCAAACTAAGGTTTTTCAGAGCAGCACTTCAAACAGTGTTATGAGAAAAAAAGAAAAACCAGCAAGATGGCTGTTCAAGCAACTGAAGAAACACACAAATGTGAGTATTTTATCTGTTAAAAACTTACAATAACCATTGTATTATCTTAGTTTAATGGCATTTCATGTATTGCACATTGCACATTGTATATGTACATGTAGTTTTTTTCTTCATAACAAGCATTAAAAATCACTAGCAGTATGCTGATGTCTCTGTTACTAGCTACTTAAACTTCAGCATGAATGGTGGGGCTAAACAGCTCTAGGCTAAATAGACAGATATATATATATATACAAACAATTCCAAACAGTTAGTTTCCATATATATTAATTGTATGTACTACAGTTCATACTATATTTTGAAACGTTTACATACTTTATCAAACTGTTTCATAAAAAAGAGAGGAGAATATGGACCCTTTAAATGAACTAATGCCAAGCAAAGGTCAGAAACAAAGTGAGAAAAAAAAAAACCTGCTTTCTCCAGTCTTTTCACAGCACAAATACTGCTCTGTCCTTCAGTAGAGTGACTGGCAAAAATGCATGTCAAATTAAAGGTGAGAGCTAATGCTAATTGTCACACATAGGACAAGGCATGATAAACAATGTATTTGTTACCTTGTCTGCCTTTCTATTAGGTAAATTACATCGGCAGTTCAAGCTAATAAGTCTAAGCTGAGACTGAAAGGATGGGCCAGAGCATTAATTAGTCCAATGACTGTTTGCACTTGGCCCTGCCACACAGCAAAGTCTGGCACAATGACAGGCAAATGACTTCCAGCTTTGTTTTGCTCAGGTTAAACAAAAGGTGCGTATCTTAAAAGCCATCTGACTCTTGATTGACTTTATGATTAAAAATCACACAGTGTCCTCTAAAGAAATGTAATCATCAGAACAAAACTCTCTTCCCCTCAGGCATCAGGGCCTGCCTGCCAGACTATTTCCCCACTATCACATCTTTATTGAAAATCTTTTGCTATAGAGCAAAGGCTTCAAAACAGCTCTTCTGACCAAGCCTTAGGGCATCCACCTTATGTCAAGAGAATTATCTCCAACCCAACGTGGTGGAGATCAAACATACAGTAATCAGAGAGAAAGAGCCAAAGTGAGGTCACCCGAGAGCCCACACTCTTAAAGAGAAACACACATGGAAGTCTGGACCCACTCTGCTCGCCTTTATTATGGTCTTTGATCTGGGGCTGTGGAGATATGAGCAGCCTTCGCTGGGATTACACTGAAAGACCTTCATTTCAGCAGCGCTGAATGCAAAAGAATCCTCTTTTTAAACTCTAAATGCTCTAAAAAATAGCGTGGAATGAACAGTGCTCAGAATTCTAAGAGCAGGTGCACTGCTAAAGTACTGGGCTGAGAGAGTGAGAGAGAGAGAGAGAGAGAGAGACAGAGACAGAGAGAAAGAGAGAGAGAGAGAAACAGAGACAGTACAATTACTGACAGATACAGCAAGGAGAAGGACAAAGTGTAGAAGAAAAGTAAGAAAATTAAATAAGAAAACCAGACAGACTAAAAGAAAACCTTTCCAAGGCTAGCCACTAGCTATTCTGTGGTATGAGCTTCTAGGCTAGACAAGCTGTTTGGATCAGCATTATTTGTCAGCAAGATTGAATCACATGTCCATGACTGTGTAGACGGCTGATTCACTGTGAGGCCATAAGCACACCAGCGATGAAGGAACACACTGCCTGCCTGTGCTATACTTCAATGTTAAATCTGCAAGAAACTGAATATATCAAGCTACTCTACAGAAATCTAGCCTTGAACAGTGAGGCCACTGCAGTTCATCCAAATTTATCCCCTCCTGTAAACTTAGTTTAATTAGTCTGCGATATGCAAATAAAGCAAGAGCTAAATGAACTAAATCGAGACAATGGGAATCAAAACATCTGAGCAAGCTCAAGGGCTTCTTTTGTAGCCTAGTGTTCTCTCTCATCTACTTCATAACAATGGCAGGTTTCAGATATAGCCAGTGCTGATCTTCTGTTCCAACAGCAAGACAGTCTCTAACAGTTTCAGTTCATTTACATTCTGGGCAAGCCAAATACAAAGTACATAGACTGAATTACTGAATGGAGGCCTATTCTATGCTACTTCTGTTATCATCTGGAACACTGGTTTCACAAATTGCTTTTTTTAGAGCAGAACGCCTCCACACAGACACTGAATTAAATTTCAGTATCCCAGCCCAGCGTGCAAGCTGTGCTTTGTATCCAGTGCAAGGACAGTAAGACGTGTGCCTTGAGTAAACATGTGCACCCAGGGGATGTGTTTTAACGCTGGAGTGCATCCATACGAGAAGAGCTGTGTATTCAAACCAGAGGAAACCCCTGAGAGTGTGCTGTGTACTGTGTTAACCTAGGATATTCTGTTCAAGGACCTATCGATCTTACTGACATTGTACTGTAAGGTCTCATGGCTTTTATTATAGCACAACCATGTTTTCTGTTTACCCAACATGTTTTTACAATAGCACACAACAGAATGACTGAGCCACATCTCAACTTGAAAGCCCATCGTACCCATATAACTGGAATGCGAGGGAATTAAGACTGCAAAGTCTGTAGGTACATGTAAGCACCATGAGGTGAGTTTCTTGGAAGATATTTGCCAGCTTAGAAATAAAACATTTTTATTTGGCATTTTTGTCTAAAGTTTTGAGTTACATGCAGATAGTTTATCATTTAGTGCTGTTTATTATTGCTGCAGTGATTCATGGAGTCTGAATTTTAAAAACATAAAAGGTTCCTTTTGGAAAATGGCATCCTAAGTTGTAAGGTTCTACTTGCAGCCCAATCAGTGCAGCTGATGAATGTAGGATAACCAATCAGAATTCATGTTTTGTCCAAGTCCATAAGCTCAGCAATAAGCTGATATATACTAAAGCAATAAATCGCTGCTGTCGGGAATAAAACCTCGTATCTCCAAAATGGTAACTTTACAGGAGATGGAAAAGATGTACTTTACTTTTAACGTAAGTAAATGGAACCAGGCTTTTTGTCCAAGTAATTTTGGGCTGTTTCTTTAGGTCCATTCATCATTAAATTTACATACAACGTACAAGGCAACAGGTATTTTTCAAATTATGTCAAAAACTGAAAAATAACAAAAATTGAGATACAAGGTATACTAATGCCGATATACTAATTATGTAAGTACATCTTTAATTTAACAGTGAGTTATTAAATTTCTTCTTCCACTTAAGAACACAAACGTGGTATTGACTGAAAGTTTAGAATCTGCATCTCCAACAGAATTTCTCCATTTGTTTCAATGAGCAACGAGTAGGCAATTATTAATTATTTCGATTTACACCATGACTCCTGTTCACTGGAAACAGTCTGCAGTTTGAAGGGTTAACTGTGGTAACTGAGGGGATTGAGTGCTGTGTCCATAAGGCACAAAACTAACGCACAATACCAATCTCATAACTGACGGCTTATTATAACTGATATAAGAAATACAGCTCATTGACCAATCCATGTTGTGTCATAGGTTTGTCTTAAACTTGAAGGCTCAGAGGATCATAAATGGCACAAAAACCCCCTCACCTTCTCTGCATCCTGCTCGAAGAGGCGGAGCTGGAAGCATTGGTCCAGCTTCAGCTTCCTGACGTGCCACATCTGATGCAGATGTTGCCTGGTGCTGTGCAGCTTGTCCAGCAGGCTGGCGATCTTAGGCACCACGCTCTGGAAGTCTGCACTGCCCGAGATACAGTTCCTCCCAGAGAAGCCATCGCTGGAGCGGATACACTGCAGCAGCCTCTGGCCCTCTCTGTCCAGCTCCTCCACCGGAGCCTTCATCACCTTCTTCTTCAGCTGTGTGTGCTCCTCTATGAGCCGCCGCGAGCCCTCCACATCCACTGGGAACTCTTTCTTAGCTAGAAGCTCCTGCAGGTCCTCCAACCGTGAGAGGAGGTGTACAGCATTGCCTAGAAACTCCTCCAGTGCCACACGCAGCTCCATCCACTCCTCGTGGTTGTACTCTAGAGAGCCCTCAAAGTCGTCTGTTAACTGTGATGGGTCTACCAGCTTGGTCAGACCCTCCACTGACACCATACTAGTCTGTCGGCAGTAAAGAGGAAGAAAGAGAACTCGGATTACTCCAGAGAGGAGAGGGAGATTCTGTTTCTCCTTAGAGTAATATATCTGGGATTCAATCAAGTAACAACATGAAAGAATGAAGTAGGAGCGATGCCATATAATTTACACTGACAGTTCTGTAATGTTCCTAGATAAAATTTCCTTCTCTAACTCTTACATGATCAGAAACAACATAATCAACAGAAATCAACAACTGGGGAAAAGTCTTTTGAGACTTTCAGTAAATTATTTACATACGCTGTTAAATCTGGAAAAATGAATGCCTGGCATTTACTTCTATTAAAAATGCCTCTGGCTAACCATGCCTATTAATTAATTACATCCTCCAAACAAAGTGAGCATTCAGCAACACTGGCAGGCGCCCATTACAATTATATGACAGTTGCCACAGGCTTTTTTCAGTACCTCAAAAGTGAACTTGGCGCTGCCAAAGTTGGTCTTCTGTTTTTGCCAGAAGTTGTCAGGTTTGATGATGAGGGCGACACAAATCTCAGCCGGGAACGCTTCCTGCAGGGTCTTCAATAATGGCTTGATTAGGTCCCACTTAGAGCCACGCATATCAATGATCACTGTGAAACCCCGCTTACACACATCCTCACTGGAGAGACAGCAAAACAGAGAGACAGAGTGAGAAAGAGATGTCAGAAAACAACATCGACATCCTGTAGTATACCAAGAGAGCCTTGATCCGAAGAGACCACTGCTTAATCTTCCTCAGTCAAATTAGATTCAATGATTGCCCTAACATCTAGAGAGAGAAACGTCTATTACACACTACAATCATGTGAAAGTCAAATTCATAAGTCCTGCATGCATTCCAAAGTCAGTAAAACGGTAACAATAAACTAAGTATCTAATTGAAGATGCTCTTTTTGTGGTTTCCATAGAGCTGATATAACTCAGAATCTTCTCTGACAAGCTTAATCTTTGAATATAACATACTCGTTTTACTACGACACCAGTTCAGATCTATCAGCACACAACTGGTCTAATTTTTGACAGGTCCAGAGGCTCTAATCCAGCAATGCTTCTATTTTTAGCTTTTCCTTCAGCAGCAGCGCGCAGCCATTGGAAGATAAAAATATCAAATAATTGCTTTGCTCCTCTCCTGGCCTCCTGAAGCGTGTGCTTCACTACACCTCCAATTAATACAAAGCAGAGGTCTTTGCGCTGCTGCACAATGCAAGACATCCAAAACTATAATGAGACCGCACAAAGCCTGTGTGATCACAAAATAAAGGCACAAAATGAGCTGCTTTCATTTCCTGGCATTCCCTGTTGTTTATGGGTCACTGGTCCACAAACAACAGTAGCAAAGCCTGACAGCACAGAGCTAAATGTGAGGAAGCAGCCTGTGCAATTACCTGTTCTCAGGTGTTTAGAATTCCATAAAAAGGTGTGTGTGTGTGTGTGTGCGTGTGTGTGTGTGTGTGTGCGTGTGTGTGTGTGTGTCTGTTTTCGTGTTTTCATTGGGTTTAGTTATAGCTCATATAGCAATAGCTATAGCTTGCAACTATGACCAAGAGAAAACAAGCCTACACACTACCTCACCTTGGAGTGCAGACTTGTGTAGTAACAGAATGTAACAGCGTTACGTAATCAGGATCCAAAAACTGTAACAGTATTCCACTACAATTACACAAAAAAGACAGTAGTAAGATTATATGTATGTTATAAAAATAGGGTGATTACTGTGAGGATTACTTTAAAACCACTCTTGCACACCGAACATGATTTTTCAGGCAGCAAAAATGCAACATTATTTTATTTGCCCTTTGTTTTCACATGCAACATCTCTGTTGTATCTGTGGTTGGCATAGCAACAACTGATCCATGACTGATTGGTTGTGTCTTTAGCAATAAATGCCCAAGACTGCTTCTCATCATATTTGCTGTGCACTTCCAAAAGCAGCTCAAACTAGGCTATAAGTGAAAATCTTCAGTTTCAGTTCCTGAATGAGGGGATGAAACACTCTGTCCTTTCACTTTTCCAGATTGTAAAGTAGACTACCCAATGCCTTTTTTACGAGGAGTGAAACACAAATATGTCGCATTCGGTGTTTGTAGTTTTGGCAACAATTGTCTGTCACCCATATCATTTAGTTTCATAAAACAGTGGAGTTTTGCTGTTCTTGTTTAAAAACATCTTGTTGAAATTTGTTTAACTTCCCTTTATTTAATTATGTGACTTTAAAAAGAAGTTTATCACAGTAATTTAAATTTAGTCTGAGGTTGCAGGTTACATTTTTTAAAAAAGTAATCAGTAATCTGTGCAGTAATATAGTCACCCCTACCCCAACGCTGTAAAGAATGCAAGAGAAAATATATGTTTCAAACCTTCACAGCAATATTACTTTGAGCGAATAATGCAGTATTATTCTGTTAGAGGGAACCAATAGGCAACAGTAAATCCAAAAAGAAATACAATGAGCATGATGAAAACTTGCATTCAAAACATTAATAAAGGTTTGCACAACAGTTAGGCATCCAAAAGTTCAGATCATGCCCTTGTGGGGAACAGAGAGCTCTGAATCATAGCCTGCAGTGAGACAGACTCAATACCATTGATTTTTCCCTACACACCCCAAACCACCACCAGGCACTGTTACACAGTGATCTGACACTGATGATGCAACCCGTTCTGTCTACTAGAAATCGACTGGGTCATTGTATATGTGCATGTGCGTATGCGTCTGAGTGGATTCTCTTAACTAACACGTCCATGCCAATTCTATGTATATTAAATACACTCTCTGAGCACTTTATAAGGTACGCCTACCCTGTATCTACATTTATAACCCATTTAATCAGCTCCACTTATCATATAAAGGCACTTTATAATTCTAAATTACAAACTGTTGTCCATCTGATTCTTTACATAATTTGTTATCCCAACTTCATCCCATTCATCACTAGTCAAGACCCCACAGGACCACCACAGAGCAGTATTATGTGTGTGGTGGATCATTCTCAGCACTGCGGTGACACTGACGTGTTCATGACGTATCAGTGTGTGTTGTGCTGGTATGAGTGGATCAGATACAGCAGTTTTGCTGGAGGTTTCAAACACTCACTGTCCACTCTATTAGACACACTTACCTTGTTGGTCCACCTTGTAGATGTAAAGTCAGAGACAGTAGCTCATCTGTTGCTGCACAGTTTGTGTGAGTCATCCTCTAGTCCTTCATCAGTGATCACAGGATGCTGCCTACAGGACGCTGTTGGCTGGATATTTTTGGTTGGTGGACTATTCTCAGTCCAGCAGTGACACTGAGGTGTTTACAAACTCCAGCAGCACTGCTCTGATCCACTTATACCAGCGCAACACACACTAACATGACAGCTAACTAGAGTTTAGAGCAAAATTTTGCATGTGACATAAGCTGTCATGACAATGACCAGTAATGGGAACATTTCATTGTTATTAAAACTCCAGCAGCACTGCTGTGTCTGATCCACTTGTACTAGCACAACACACTCTAACACACCACCACCAATGAACACCACTGATGAATGGGGTAAAGGTGGGGTAGCAAATTATGCAGAGAAACAGACCACAGTCTGTAATTGTAGAACTACAAAGTGCATCTACAAGATAAAATTTTAAAAATTAGTACAATTTTCAGTGAGTGTAGATACAAGGAAGGTATACCTTAAAAGTGACAAAAGAGTGTATATTTAAATATTAGCATTTATTTTAACAAATATATTAAATATTAATATGTCAAGGTGTTAAAAAACACTGTGCTGTTCAGTGAATAATTTTGACCGTTTGTTGCTTGGCAACTATAGCTAATGGTTAATGAACTTTATTGCTTTGCAGAAAAACTGGTCGTTGTAATTGAAGTTTTTATAAATGTTGAAAGAATGCTACACATCTAATTGTGTGAAATAATGTACAATTTATCATAACAAAGTAAACCAGATGCAGATCACAGATGCAGATACACTACCTGAGACAAAAAACGCATGTCTGCTTCTAGATAACAAACACTGCATAAGAAGCTCACTATCTCAGGGTCTTAAGAAAGTGGGTAAAAGGACCACACACGACTAGATCCCCTTACAATGGGTTGCAACATAGTCATGCCTGTGTGTTTGGCTTTGGGTCATATGTGGAAGAGCTGACAGAAGACCTCAAACTCAAGGCTGTGCTCACACCCACACACTAACAAACCTACAGCCCCCCCATCAGACTGACTATGGTGAAAGGTCACAGGGTCATCTCTCTCTCTTACTCCCTGTCCCTATCTCAGTCCTTCTCCTTCTCTTGCTCTCTCTCTCTTACATGTTCTCTCCTGTTTGCTCTCTTTATCTCTTACATTTCTCTTACTTATCTCTTCGTACTCTCACTTAATCTCCCTCTGTTTTTGCTCTCTTGTTCTCTCTCTCTCTTAGTCTCTCTCTCTCTCTCTCTCTCTCTCTCTCTCTCTCTCTAACTTCCTCTCTGTCTTTCTCTCGTTCTCTTATACTCTCTCTCTCCTATTTAAGCTCTTAATAAGTTCATCTGTGTTCAGGGTTCAGCTCGCAATCTTTGAAGTTGAGTACACAGGCCCAGTACCAGCGCTAATCAATGACTCAGTGATCACAACACAACACATACTAGTCACACCAGCACTGACACACACACACACACACACACACACACCAGCCACTTCATCAAGTATAACTACCTTGTATCTACACTCACTGTCCATTTTTTCAGCACCATGTATCATATAGGAGTACATACAATTACAGACTGTAGTCCATATCTTTCTTTATATATTTTGTGAACCCCTTGTTACCCTGTTCTCCAGTAGTCAGGACCCCCACAGAACCACCAAAGATCAGGTATTACTTGGGTGGTGGATCATTCTATCATTCAGTGCACTGCAGTGACACTGACACAGTGGTGGTGTGTTAGTGTGTGTTGCGCTGATACGAGTGGATCAGACACAGTAGTGCTGCTGGGGTTTTGATAACAATGTAATGTTACCATTACTGGTCAATGTCATGATAGATGTCAGTGTTTGATGACATCTAACAATATGACATAAATTATGACAATTACCGATAATAGTAACAGGACACTGTCATATCGCTGAACATAATATGTCATGATAATTCATGACCAGCATATGACATTTGTCATGAAATGTTTATGGCAATTAATATGTAGAAGGGTTCAAGTAAAGGCTTAGCCAGTCCCCTCCCCCCAGTAATAAAATCTAACTGTACGTGGTCACAAAAAATTAAACCTTTAATTTAACCTTGACCTTTTGTAAACTAGCACTTTACAAAGTGTTTTCTTTGTTGTTTTGTTGATCCTGACACTGCAGATTAGCCTTGTTTTTCTCAGGTTTTTCTACAAAGTCAGGACAATTTTGTCCTAAAAATATACAAAAAAACACACACACATGCCCACACACAAACACACATGCACACAAACACCTGCATAATCACAATTAATAACATTGCCACCATGACGTACAACCAGAGCCAACAGCTCAGAGGTGAGAAGTTGAACCCAAATCTCTAGCAGAGTAAAAAACCTAAGTAGACACACATAGAGACAAAATCACGCTGACACGCAGTGCATTTAAAGCCAACTAAAACAGGAATGTTTTTGCTGCTGTAACATTCCTACACTGTTTTCCCTCACAAAATAGGCCAGCATTCCTCTCAGTCATGCCTAATGTAAATACACTACATGCTGACCTTGATCGTAATCTTTAACCATTGCGTGCCACACGGCAACAGTCCATACTACATCAGCGAGACATGTGATCTGATATGTAGATGGGCTAAAGCAGGCGTGTAGGCAGTTGTGTGGAAGGACACCAGCTGTCTAGCAGTGCTGGTTGTAAATCACTGGTGAAGCGGGTCTGTGGGGAGTGCAGTAATAGTGCTGAAGGGAGAACAGGGTCACTGTAGGCAGTGGGGCGTCCCGTAAGGGGAATCCACTGAAAAAGCATGTGCTTTCCCAGATCAGTTACCAGAAACAAGGCCATTCTCCTACTCCTATTAACAGTTGGCAGAGCTAACATATGGTATAACACAAGCACACACATGATTACACACACACACACACACACATACACATACAGTTATTCTGGACCCCTCTTACTTACACAAAGCTTTTACTAGGCTGTATGGGGGAAATACCCATGAGCTACCATAAGAAAGCAGGTAAAAATAGGCAGAGGCAAGGACATTGTGGAAAAAAGCACCAGTTTCCGTAACTACAGAATCAAGGACAAGCTCCTCAGCCGCACTGGCGGCACAGCAACAGCAGGCCAAACAGACCAACACAGAAATATTCGGACACACAGAGGGCCTGACGTACTAAGCTTTCTAAATCAGTTTCAGGCACAAATCATACACATTCTGCCAATGCATTATGCATAAACTGCTGCATGAGCCTACATGCACAGATTATGGCCCATGTACATGAAAAACTTCACTTCCTTATCATCTGCATTTGAGGCCACACACAACTTGTGAGAATCGTTCATGCTCTCAGGACCAGACATAGTAATGTGAGAAGACATAGCACAAAATATGCCATGATATGGTCACAATATGTGAGCACAATCCATGTTATCCATGTTTCACAAACTCTGTTTTCTTTGTCACTGATCATTTTCTTTTTTCATCTCAAGCTTGTCGACAGGTTCATTATTTTACTTCTTCTTTTAAACCCTGCACCATACAAGTGAGCAGTTAGCAGGCAGGGCTACGTGCAGTTTGTGTGATAAGCTGCAGTCTTAGTAAATCTAAATTCAGGCACTCTTTGGGTGCATGCTACAGTCGCATCGAGGCACATGTCGTGCTGCGCCTATGCTCATACATCTATCACAGAGTCTCCCCCTCTACACTGTTCTATTCTACACATTCTAATACAAAAGAACAATATGAGAACTTACAGAAAAAACACTAATGCTATGATATGATTTGATCTGGTAATTTAGTAAATACAAAACCATTTTTCTGAGACAAAATGAGTTAGTATAAGAAACTGAGTGTGTAATTATGGTCATGCCACAGGAATATCTGCAACAATTATGCTAATATTATAATATCTGAATTTATTTAAGTCTTATAAAAATGCCCAGATCAAAGAAAAGCAGGGAAACATGAAACAAAACTAATTTTCTCCTTATGGTGTTTCATTTCATGGCTGCTTTATCACTCAGTGAGTTACTAGCTGCACAGAGGCTGATTCAATGTAAAACAGTGTCTCTCCAGGCTCTATGGATCAGTGTTGTATGGTGTATATGTAACTGTTAAATACGGAAAGTAATTGGATGTGGTGATGTTAACGGTGTGGAGTGTTGCTGCTGACCTGGGCACAGTGGATAGGTACGTGACAAGTCTTCTCAGATCTTCCTGCTTTATTCTGTCATGGTTACTCCTTGCTGGAAATGTCAGAATCGGCCCTCCTCTCTTATCACGACCACCTGAAGAGAGAAACACAAAACAGACCTTCCCTAAACACAGATTCATCTGCATTAAAGGTTAAACAAATCATGGAGTTTTGCCTCCAATACCTTTCCTTGACATTTATAACACAAGCCAAATATCATATGAGAGAACTCCTGAGCCTCCATCACACTAATATACTATCATGATACTGATATGTGTCTCAGTGATGGCTTCTTTCAGCTACACATCCTTTCAGACCCAAAATATAAGGACTGCTTACACTACCACGCCATTACTACTCGTTACACTGCTGTGTTGAGAATGGATAACCACTTGAATAATATCTGTTCTGCAGTGGTCATATGGTGGTCTCTTTTCATTGCTAGATGGGGTAGAGGGGGGCTAATAAACTGTGCAGGAACAAATGGACTACAGTCAGCAACCGTAAACCTTTGAAGTGCACCTACATCGTAGATGTTCTGAATAAAATGGCCAATGATTGTGGAGCTAATAAACTCAGTTTAGTAAGTGAGAGAGAGCGGAAAGAGGAACATAATGAATAGGAACAGAAAGGAACAGAAACAGTGAGAGAGTAAGGGGGAGGGGAGGGGAGAGGAGGATCGCCTTGTGGGAGAGATAGTGCTGACAGATGTGTGCTGACATTTTTAGGGAGTTCCTCAACTGCTGCTGTCTGATTCACACACACACACACACACACACACACACACACAAACATACATACACAAAACCTCCAAGATAAGTCAGCTGATCTATCATTTCACACTGCCAAGCTGTATCTTTCTGGGCAAAGTCGAAGACCACCCTCCTCTTTTCAGGTAGATGCAGGGGGACATCACAGCTGAGAACACTTCAATATACTTGGGATAGAAAAAGTCCTTGGAAGTGACATTAGAGAAGTTGCAGCACACTGCAAACACATTCATACTCCTCTCTCTTTGCTCAAGGTCTCAACAAGGACTGCTTAATGTTAACATTCTCCCTGTGTGTATTAGAGTACATGTGAGCATGTTCTGCATAGTGTTTAGCTCTTTTATGAGAATCTGTCCTGCCTACAGGCCCCATCCTCTTTCTCTTGCTCCTATAAAAGCTCATTCTGGCCTGATTTACTCTCCTCATTAACACAACGAGGCAGAACAGGAACATAAGGAGAAGCACTGAAAATGCAGGACTGCAGAGAACTCTGACTCTCCATGACATGCAGATCTGAAATGCTTTGATCATAACAGCTCAACATTTCACTAATAGATCACTAGAGGTGTAGCTGAGCTACTATTAATATTTTGTATTTATTTGTTAATTTTTGCCAACAATAATTTTGGGTTATTTGTCATTTGAACTTGAGAGGCGGCACGGTAGCACTGTCGCCTCACTACAAGAAGGGCCTGGGTTCGATTCCCTGGCCAGGTGACCAGGGTCCTTTCTGTGTGGAGTTTGCATGTTCTTCCCGTGTCTTTCCTGGGTTTCCTCCAGGTACTCCGGTTTCCTCCCACAGCCCAAAGACATGCAGTGAGGCCAATTGGAGATGCTAAATTGCCCCTAGGTGTGAGAGTGTGTGTGGATGTATATGTCTGTCTGTCTGCCCTGTGATGAATTGGCAAACTGTCCCGGGTGTATCCTGCTTTCTACCCAATGACTACTTGGATACGCTCCAGCTCCCCCCCATGACCCAGAAGGATAAGCAGCTTAGAACATGTGTGTGTGTGTGTGTGTGTGTGTGTGAGAGAAATGTGAACTTCAGTAAAACTTTATTTTCAGTTATTTACTTGATGTCATCGCATAGTTAAAAAGTTGAGGAGAAATAAAGTGAGTTTTTTTGGTTCTCCTATCTGTTGTGTGCTAACTTTATTTCAAGGGTATCTCCAAAAAAGGTGGAAGTGGGCGGAGAGAGGTTGTACAGGTGTTCTGGTGACCACTGATCACAAGAAACAGCTCTCCTCCTAAAAGGTGCTTTTCGTAAAGGAAAATATCAGGTGGCCAATCAGATCGCAGGAGGGGGACTGGCCATCTTGGCCAACCCTTTAAAACCATTTATGGTCATATCATTTAATGAAAAAAGAGCAATAGAGTGCAGGTTCAAATAGCACACCACTAGAATCAACTCTAGACTTTTGTTATGTCTTTTGTGCATGAACTAATGACGCATTGACACACAGCTTAATTGAAGCTGACATTCTGTACATCCAGTTATTTACAGCAGGGGTGTTCAGTTCCAGTCCTGGAGGGCCGGCGTCCAACACAATTTGGCACTAAACCTAGCCATTAACAGATGAGTTGAATCAGGTGTGTTAAAGCAGGAAAAGCTCCAAACTGTGCAGGACGCCAGCCCTCCAAGATCAGAGTTCAACGCCCCTGATATACAGAATGCATAGTAGAATATGTATTATAATTTTATTAATAAACAAATCCAAAAGTGCTAAAATATCTTCACTTTTAGCTGATGTTAACTAAGACGTAAACCAAAAGCACTATTTCCTCTCCACTATTGTTTATCCCCTGTCCATACAAATGTTTTTTGAGGGAAAAATACATTTATATAGATTTTAAACAGTATTTTGTGAACAACTACACTTTGGTTTTGTCCGCTCAAGTAAACTCCACACAACAAAGTTCTCCAGCTTCCCACTACATTTGATAATGAATGGACCAATAGAACTGGTTTAAAAGTACTTGGAATAAAATCTTCTACATTAAAGTTAAGAACATTTTTCTTCTTTACTTCTGTAAAGTTACCATTAGGTTTCTTACAACACCGATGACATGCATACACCCACTGCTGTACTACCACATTTCCAAAAGATTAAATACAACAAATTTATTGCTTAAACATACAGAAGATGTTCTTATCTGGACATTTCGATATTTCACTGTGGGTTTAACTGTATGTCTGCAATCGTTTTTCTAAATTGCTGTTTATTTCCAGCAGGTAATCTGCTCCAAAACAGCTAAAAACGTGAAGTGGAAAGGAATCTAGGGCTGCTGACAACTGGAAGCCACAAATAGCAGTGGGACACGCGCACCTGCTTCTACATCACGCACAAACATCTCTAATTGGCTAGATTGGGACTTGATTAGGTCATTATTCTGCTTCTTTCCCAAAACTGCATTCTGTTTGAATGCGTTAGTCATCGTATTAATCTGTTAGTTGTGTTAGTCATCTTGTCATCAAACTGTTAGTCATCTTATTAATCTTTTTAAGTGGTGGCATGACGATTATATTAACAGCGTACATGTGCTCTATGCAACTTCCAGCACGAACACTTTTCCTGTAAAGCAGCTTTTTAAGCATATTTCAGCCATGATGAACTAAGTGGGCTAATTAGTCCTGTGACTTACTTTCAGTGCTGGGAAAATAAAATGTTTCATTGCAAGAGGCACATTTTGGCCACTGTTAACACAAAAGTGAAATGTAACAAACTGACACAATAAATTGTCCAATATTGACCACACATTGAGTTTAGAATTGGGACTGGTATTATTTGTTAAATTAAGACAGAATTACTGTTCAGTAGATACATATTCTCAAACAGTGAAGTCCAGCCCGACTCCAAAACCTGGACTTATGTAATATACAGTACTGGGCACAAGTCAGAGACCATCCTTTCAAGTCAAAGGATTAAGTACAAGTTATTCATTTTCAGGAAATATTTCAGAGGAGATTAGATGTAAGATCATTCATCTGCATACAGAAGGAAAAAGTCAAAGTAAGGTAAGTGAACAAAACAGGAGAACAAAAACCTATTAAAAGATATAGAGAACATGGGACCCCTAACATCTGTACAAGACCTGGTACAAGACCACCAAAACTGTCAGCATCAGATAAACAGCACTTAAAGCTTTAATCTTTGACGGACAGGCAAAAATAAAGCTGCACTTTAGCTTCAGATACTGTCCAACTTTCAGCTGTGAGAGGACAACTCAATGCCATGAGTCTGAAAGGATGCGTAGCTGTCAAGAAGCTCTTACTAAGAAAAGGAAACAGACTTAAAAGTGGAAAATTTGCAAATCAAGCAAAGAAGCTGCTGCTGTTCTCAGAACAATGGAATGACCACCCCAGAGTCCAGACCTCAACATCACTGAATGTGTTTGGGATTACTTGGGCTATAAGAAGCAGAAAATGCAAAACGTCTGATACTGAACTTTGGAGATGTGAGTTCTCTGAAAAACTGAAGCAAGTCTCCTGAAAACAATAGAGGATGCAATAAAGACGAAAGGTGGACAAACTGAATACTGAAAAATGTGATATTATATTTAGTTGATGAGGTTTCTGTATAATTTTCTGTTGTATGCTTTATGCTCTTGATGATGATAAATTATTAATGTACTTGAATAATGTATATAATGGCCATTTTGACTGGAAAACAAACATATGAATGGTGGTCTCTGACTTACTGTACTGTACTTCTGCACATTCAATACATTTACAATAAATGCTTCCTATGATATTCTGCATCTTTTTCTTTAGCTCTCCCAAACGTATTTCCTGCCTACTGAGTATTAAACCCTTAAACTGTAGGGGCCTCTATGTGGGGCTTCAATTCTTCACTCTCATGACTACATACATAACTTTCATATCAATTTAATGGTTATTAGTGAGTAACTTATAGCAGTTTCTGAATCATGAGCTCAGAAAATTGAGACCTGAACAATAGAGCTACAGCTTCTGCATGACTCTGGATGTGCTCTGGTGGTATACATGCAGGTCTCCCATATGTCTTTTTGCCACTCCAGTACTGGTGGCCCTCAGTTTACCACCTTCAACCCAACACCTGTAGCAAACTTAGGCTGGGTCTGAAATCAGCAGTTCATCAATTAATTCATCAAATCAATTGCATTTTCATTATAATATGGTTAATTATTTATGTTTGCTACACTCCTCTCTTCTAAATCGCATGCACACTTCGAAATATGAATGTCTCTGGTCTATTTCTACCCAGACAGGCAATCATTGTAAACTCATTTGAACCACAGACAGAGATGTATTATTCCTCATATTGATCCAGGGCCAGTTCTGCATTTTTCTCTAGACTGAATAAAGTGATGCATTGAATTTGTTTGATTTAAATATGTACTACTTGTCCATATCAATAAAACATCACATTAACACAGTTTTGTCTTTACTTTCTAAACATGTACTTACTTCTGGCAAATGGTGTTGATGTACTGTATTTTATTCCTATATAAATGATGTGCATATTTGAATCAAGTAAAAGCATTACTTACCCCAAATCTTACACAGTGTAGCTTTAAATGTTTCTTATTCATGGTGGAAAACCTCTATGTTTCAGTAAATAGTTCTATATATCACCAAAAAGCATTTCGCTGATGTTAAACGTCACTGAACCTTTTTCTGATGCTGTACAGAACCCTTTTTGCTTAGAGTGTAGCTCCAAAAAAATGCAGTTACAGAATACACTCACCTGACACGAAGGCCACTTTTTCTCTCAGCACAGGCAGAACATCACAGGCCTTAATCCCCTCACTCCTGAAAGACCCTGCAGACCAGAGCGAAAGAGAGACAAAGAGAGATTACTCAATCTGCTTTCATCTTTAATCTCATTACCAGATTAATGCATTCCACCACAGAGGCAGCAAAAACGTAAATGTCAGCCTTGTAAACGTTCATGATGTCAAAGAAAACGCAGTCGGGAAGTAAAAGGAGAACAACTTCAAAACAGGTGAAAGAAAGTACGGAGAGAGCTAGATGAAGAGAGGGAGAAATGAGAGAGTTAAGGAGGGGGACCATCATGATTGAGGTCTACTGTCATGAGAACAGACAGCAGCAGTAAAGGCAGGCATGATGACGAATGCTGGTCTACATAAGGACACGCAAACTTTGTGCACAGTCATGTGTGTTGTGCATGCTGGCAGGGCAGAAGAGTGTGAGTAAGTGGATCAAATGACTGGTGGGTCTGGAGCTCAGCTGTGCTGCAGTCTGCTGACTTACCAAACTACTCTCACATACTCACTGTTCTCAACACAGTCTGTAAAACTAAACACATACATCCTAAATGTCCACTGCACACGCAGGCCATCACACATTTTACATGTTTTTTTTGATTCCATATAGAAGACAATTAGTCAAAGTCTATATGCACCCATTACAACAATACAATTCATCAGTCCATAACATCCATTTTAGGGAAAAAAGTGTTGGCTCTCCCAAAATGCCAAATGACCTACTCAGATGGAATATTTTCGGTTTTAAGATGGTAAAAAATTCAGGGCTATTAAATCCAGCACAACTGGACATGCTAACAGCTTTCCCCTAGAGCTGAGGCACTCATTACCTGCAGTGGACACCTCGCACTTTAAACTTCAACAGAACCTAGCAAACCTCCCCCACTGCATAACTGTACAACTTGCACTGTACAAATGCTCATTTTGTTCATGTCGCTGCTGTCAGAACAAAACCTTGTATCTCTATTTTTGTCATTTTTTCAGTTTTTGACATAATTTGAAAAGCCCTGTTGCTTTTTATATTGTGTTCTAAGACTAATTTTGATGAAATTCTGTATAAAACCAATTATAATAATAGTAATTACATTGTTTAAATTTTTAAGAATTCTGATAACTGTGTATTATTTACGTCTTTTGTTTGTTTTTTTGCTTTTGATTTTTAATCACATATGTTTACATCTGAACATCAAATAATATAAGAGCTGGTAATAATTTAATATTCATTAAAGCTGTAGTTGATTTTTTGATGCTATAAAAAGTACAAGAGGTTCAATAAAGGTCTAGCAAATTAATAGCTGTGGTGAAATGACTAAGTGATTTCATCACGTATTAGTGATTTGTAAAGCATATTTTAAGAATATTGTGATATATGTGCTAATTTTGGTCACTGATATCGTGACAAGAAATGTTTATACCATCTCATCCCTGGTCTACAGAGACAACTTCCATACTGGAATTCCTTTAGCAACCATATCTTACACACACACACACACACACACACACACACATAGTAGTGACTCATATCACACAGACTGCCACAAAATTTAACAAACGCACACAACTTTTTGTGTGCTAGTATAAAAGCGATGGGGCGCAGGCAGCAGGAGGATGGAATGCTTCCCGTTTTGTCCCGTTTTAAGATGACAAAAGCTGTTTCCTCCCAGCAGAGCAGCATCCACTCCAGCTGTGGAGGAGTCTGCCCCTAATACAGCTCTACAGAGTGCAGTAAATCTTCCTCTCTCGTTTTACCTCTCAACCTTCTTCTTCCCTCCTCCTCTCATCTCACTCTCCTCTTTACTACAATGCCTCTTCCTTCCTCTCTGTCTACATTTCTTTGCTTTCTCCATCTATCTGCTTATCTTGCTATCACTCAAACCGTCCGGCAGTCTCCCATTCGCTCTCTCTCTCCCTCTCTCTCTCCCTCTCTCTCTCTGTCTCTCTCACTTACTCTCTTGAGTCATGCTGGTTTGGAGATTAGGTTCTTTGTGTCTTTAAACCTTTAACCTCATGGCCATAAAGCACAGAAACCTCAGAGAGAGAGAGAGAGAGAGAGAGAGAGAGAGAGAGAGAGAGAGATAGGAAAAGAGAAATCAGAAGAAAAGAGAAGAAAGATAACTGAAATGAGATTAAAAGACGTGTCATCTGCACTCCGCAGAATTAAGCCATCCAAAACACTCCTCACTCTGCATTTCCCTGAAGACTCTGAACTCTTCTCTTTCAGAGAGGCGAGGACGTGTAGCTGGCTCACGGCTCCATATTAAAGAGGAGATACGGCCAGCAGCCCGTTAACGAACGACTGCATTAAAGAAATGAGATGCAGTACGTTTCAACGAGGAGGGAGAGAGAGATATCATGTATAAAAGACTTACTTCAGCACTTACAGGAAGTGATTACGCAGTACATTCACAGGGGGAGTGTGGAGTAATATTAATCTGTAGATGATTAGAAAGGGATAACTAGGATAACAGCAGCTGTGATGTCTCTTCTGTGTTTTCCACAATGGCTGACACACTTTTCAGGAAAAGCATCTGTGCTCTGCAATGTCCTAATATGTAACAACTACTGTTAGATGCAAAAGTTTGAGCACCTCTGGTCAAATTACACATTTGGTTGATTTCCCAAATGGAAATAAATGAACACATGCTCTACAGAGAACTGACTTTTGTACAGGCATTATTACTGTTCACAAAAAAACATAAGATGTGGCCTGTGCAAAAGTTATGGCACATTATATATTTTATGTTTTATAGTTTTGCAGTGTATTAAACTCAGCAAATAAATAGAAACTGTCCACCAAAATTTGAATACAAATGCCATGATTAAGTTTGTTTTCTGTAGAGGTTGTATTAACTTTTTTAAATTTAGAAAATCAAAAAAACATGTAATTTGCAAATGACTATACACACACATTTTCACAAAAAAAGCTCACATATAATGAACATGCCTGAAATGCTGCATGCTTAAAAACCATGAAGATATTACATCAAATTGCCAGACACACTTTGTATGAACCTCTACAATATGCTTTTCATTCTGCACTAGACTGCAGTTGTCACAATGTGAATGATTACTATGTAGTTAAGACATTTAACATTAACAAAACATTTAACATTACAGTAACAACTGCATATAGGACTAAGAGACTATAAAAAGGACACGCATCCTACATTTTCAACTCTTTTCATTTTCTAGTTTAAACTTTTTCTACTTAAAGAGTAGAAAAAAAACTTCTGATGATGTATCTTGAAGGTGACAGGAACAGTTTGGGGGTTTATTTTGGGAGTGAGCTATTTTGATTTTTTTGGGATGACCAAAGAAAGAGTTACACTAATGCTAAGTTGCTTAGGCTAACTGTTGGTAAATGGCCAGGCTAGTATTGAGAACTAGTTGAGCACCAAAACGGTTGTATGAGTTATTTGAGTATTGCATGCTAGTTCTTGCAGTGAGAGAACTCCGAAGAACAAAAACATGATATAGTGAATTCTGTCAAACCAGTGAGGCTTAAGCATATAATGCTGCATAACACCAGAAAGTGTTAGGCCGGATTGACCCTTTAATGACATACTGTGCAACAGAGCTGAAGCCATATAAATATAACAGAAATAGAAGCGGACAAAAGGTACAATGAAGAGAAAGGAGTGGGGTAAAAATAACAGAAAGACAGGAGGCATGGCATGAGCCAAAGATAAACAGGCTGAGAGATATGAAGAGAAATGAGAGCGGGGGTTACAGAGTGCTCAAGACAATCTCAGCCCAAGCCCTGGAAGTGTGTGTTTATTTAACACTCCTACACTTTCCCATCTCTCCAAACCTGTCTATGATCCTGGTTAAAAGCTTTCTTTATCCTAACCAACTCCACCATACATTAAGCTACAGTCTGCTGTCTGGAAGATAGAATATGGAGAGGAGTTAGTGGGTCTGCCTGAACCTAGTGGAGATACATTACTCTCTCACTATCAGTGATAGCTTAAGTAAAGAAGTGAAGCCTCTGTATAACTTAAAGCTCTGAACTGTGACAGGTACACTAAAACACGATCAAACAACTTCATACAGCAGTGACAGATGAGTTCAAATTAGGAGTATAAATCTCAAATGGAATCATGGATCATTCAGCGGTTCACAGACCTTAAAATTTCACTATTATTTGATTAGCTTAAAAAAACCTGAAGATAAAATTTAGCTGTCAGAATAATCTACAACGCAGTTTTGGCCAAGAACCTGAATGCATGCTTTAATGAATATAAATTCAATGTTGGCTTTATATGGTGAGAATTTCACACAAACTAAATTTCACTTGTGTTGCATGATGTAAAGTCTCCTGCAACTCACTTTAAACTAATTTAAAACTCCACTTCAACACAGAACGATCTCTTAGAATAATGTTGCATATTTTCTGGAATCCAGTTAGTGTTACTAACTATTTTTGTTCTTCTCTTGACATAAAACATAGAAATATGCAAATATAGGCTAAATAACACATCACAGATCATGTATAGAGTCAGAACAATGTGATATATGCAAAATACCAGCTACTAATCTTTCTAACCAGTGGAATAACTGAATGTGTTGCATGCAGCTCTGACTAGCTGCATGAAAGTTTGACCATGTAAAGTATTCCAAGACGAACACAGCTGAATCACCACATTCAGATTGATGAATCAGAATAAATCTATAAATTTGTACACCTCTAACAAGAATACTTGATAGCAAGAATACTCCTTCAACAGACAAGTGTATGGCTGAGAAGAAGTAAAAAGGGTATAGTCCCAGTTTTACATCACATTCATCTGAAACAAATCATAATTAACTGATTCTGTCACATGATAAAGATGACAAGGCCCT
Organism: Colossoma macropomum; assembly: GCF_904425465.1. Classification (NCBI taxonomy): domain Eukaryota; kingdom Metazoa; phylum Chordata; class Actinopteri; order Characiformes; family Serrasalmidae; genus Colossoma; species Colossoma macropomum. The sequence continues at coordinate 26,609,340 of NW_023494784.1, read as the reverse complement.
AAAACAGCTGTGTTGTTAGCAAATAAAGAAGCCAAGTGGTGCATTAGTCTAAACTAAAGGGAAGTTCAGGCCTTTTCCCCAGGGCTGAGATAAAGAGCACTAATACATCAACTGTGGATGCAAAAATGCTCGGATAATGAAAACAACTTAATGACTTTCCGCTTTCTTGACTTTTGCTAAAAAACAGGCTGTTTGTCTGCTTAATAATTCTGACCGTTATGTCTGAAATTCAGGGTGTACATTCATCTATTATCATTCATGTCTTTTATAGACTGAAACGCAAAAGCAATTAACTTCATTAGTCATTTCAGAAAGCTGAGGAAGTGAAGCTCTTTATATCCACAGTCTATGGAAGTGCGAGGAAGTCGAGTGAATAAGACTAGAAGGAAATGAAAGGAAACAGAGGCATGAATTTGATAATGGTAGATTATCTGTATTTAACAGAAAAGGGTTTGATTCTCATAATTTATTCTGTGTCGTTAAGCTCATTCCAGTCTTATTTAGAGAGCGTGTTCTATGTAATGGGCTAGACGTGTTAAAGAACCAGTGGCAGTGTTTAAGCAATTAGGTTGGTAGGTTTTAAGTAATTACTTTGAATAGCCGCTTCAACTGACATGTGTCTTGCGTGCTTTTTGTATGCGTTGTGGAAACAGTGTTGAGTTTAACGAGCAATTAAGTTCACACGTGTGTGCCACACACTAACACTAATAGTGAACGCAGCAGTCATCTCTGGCAGCGGTTGGTTAGTGTGCTGTAACACTAATCTCCCATTAGCACTGACACACAGTGGCTTGTGAAAAAAAATACTTGTTGAATTTGCAAATGAGAAATGAATCCATTAACGAAGTCACATTATGCAAATGATATCTTAATTAGTTGGTTCCAGCTAACGAGAAACCAACAAATGAGAGCAAACGTCCCAGAGCGATGTAATCTGGAAAAACAGACATCGTCTTATCTCCCAGCAGCACACACACACACACACACACACACACACACACACACACATACACACACACACACACATACACACACAGAGTTCCAGCAGCAAGACCACAAAACTACCCTGCCTCCTTTTCTTCAGAACCCCAACCCCCTGTCGTCAAGGGGACGGTTACCCTTGGCAACGCATCTACAAAGGAAACCAGGTCAAGCCCCTCCCACTGAGATAAACCATGCCATTCAGCTCTGCCTTGCTTTCCGCACACAGAGCCAATTTCAAATAAATCTAATACATTTGCTATGGCATCCATATACCAAAAGGGCAGAAAGTGATATTTTAGATCAGGCCAAAGCTCTAACACACTGACGTTCACACGCAGACCCACAGTTCTGCTTGCTGTGATGCACAAGGTGAAGCCAGACTATGCTTAGACAGTTTGCATCTTACAGACAAAGGAGAGCTGGGGTGGTGGGGGGGGGCAAGGGTAATTCACAATCAAGAGCAAATAGGAACCCCATTCACTACTGATAAAATTCAATAACGATAATTCTTATTCTGATAACACGTGATCATGAATAATTTTAATCAACACATCACAAACAAGAAAATACAATTATACAAAGATGCAAATGTAGGCTAAATAATACATTATAAATAATTTTACAGAGCCAGAACAATATATGAAAAATATTAGCCTCTTGCCTGGTGGAATAACTGAATGTGTCACATGCGATCTTGATTATTTTTGAAGTTGCATGGAAAATTTGCAGAAAATAGTATATTTAAGTGCAGGCCATAGCTATAACACACTAATGTTTACACACAGTGTGCTTGCTGTGATGCACGAGAAGAAGACAGACCATGTTTGGACAGCATCTGACAGACAAACAAGAGTGGTGGGGGCTATTATCCAAAAAAAGAATCACTGGGAAGAAGCTCTATATATTTACTGGTCAGAATCAAAATATTTTCCAAAACAGTATCACAGTATTACGATATTTGATAATATTTACATTTGCATTAATATTTAGACCATGCTTGCTGAATGCTGATACTGTGTGCTAAGAAAGTGTCTTACAAACCCAACATAGCTTATTTCGATTTGACAATTTTGTTCCATTTTCTTGACTTAAAAACTAGTGATGCGCCAAAATGAAAATTCTTGACCAAGATCGAAACTGAAATTCAGGAAACACTCTGCTGAACAATGAAGGAAATGTTCTTTAACAAATAATTTGCTTTTTAATTTATGCTTTTGAATTAAAGTAACAATGTCCACAATGCTATGTGATAATCACCATAATAGGAAAGAGAAATGAGAGAACCAGAGGAATAATCTAATTTTAAACTGCTTGCTAAATAATATTTAAGACAAAAAGTTGTAAAGTTCTGAAAATGTAATGTTTCATGGTTTCCTAAAGGTTCTTGTTAAGGAGGCACATATTCCAGAGCAACTCCACTACAATGATTCTTTAATATGTAAAGCATGCAAGCATGGCTTTGGAACTCCCACCTAGCAGTCTGGAGTTTCTCCAGCATGGGGTGCTATTAGCACACAATTCGTCTCAGTGCTCGTCATTTAAAGTGAAGAAGTAGCCATTAACCTCAGCAGAATCTAAAAAACATAGAGGAAGTAACAACCCAGATGGCAAACAGTCAGTGAATCAATGTTAAATCGACATTTAAGCATCAATGTTAACCTCATTGACTAATGAGGTTCTACAAATATTTGGCAGCCAAAATCATGGTGCATCCTTACAAAGAACACTTACATACCATTCTAGATGTTAACCTGACAGAAACCAGATTTTTCAGAAAGGAAGGTCCTGAATATAAAATAAACAAAAAGAACTTTAAAAACTAAAAACGAACTGCTTAGCAACTAAAATGCTGAAATATCAGCCAGCAGCTTCACTGTATCTCCATCCAGCCCCAATAAATCAAACCACTTGGATACACACAGCTTCCCTCAAACAGCACAAAGGGAACCGGATATCAGAAACATCTTGACATGTCCACACCTTACACATCATGCATGTTGAGTTAGTGACAACATGTGTATCCTGACGCTCGCTTATGCACTAAATGTGCAATTATGTGCACATAAATCTATCAAACGTTGCACGTCCGCTGCATCAGCTAAAATTCAGTCCAATCCAGTATGCTGGAAGCAGATGAGTCTTCCAATACTTCATCTTCAGGGTGACTTTTCAGGGTAAAGATAAGTTTCATGTGTGTCAAATACTCTTTTGGAATCCGCAGATCATTTGCTATTGGATGTCACACACTTCACTGAGTAAATCAATATTTCACATTAAGCCTTTCTTGTTCCTCATTATACTAAAAGTCTTTGATCTATTGGGAAGAAATATCTCAGTGTCCCTGTTAACAGCAGCACAGAGGAAAAACAGACTGAACACTGAGATCAATTGAACCCTTAGAATGTGTAGTTGTCAGTGGTGATATAACCATGTTGTGATTTTCTATTAAGCTTACAGTTTTAAAGCAAGCTGAGTAATTCTGTTAAACATGCAGAATCTAAAGCTTCAACTGATATCACCTTTGTGTTTGTATGAAGAAAAGATATTAATTTTATTATGATTTGAATTGGATTAAATTACTGTTTTGCAGAAAAAAGACATCCTTTCCACTTCTGTGATACTTTGTCAATTACTGGCGTTGAAATAACCAGAAGAAAGCTTCAAATGTGGATTTAAACAGAATGTCATTTCAATATAAATGTTAATCATTGCATAACTAATAGTAAAACACTAACAACAGTAACTCCAGACTTCTTCCAGTTTTGGCCATATTCCTTCTCTGAATGCACTGGGGGCCAAATAAATGTGTTCTGACTGTGACTGTCTGATCAAAAGCAGAAATCAAAGCACAACCTTTAGGCATTACATCTGTTAGTGTGATTTCATCATGAGTGTCTAATCACCCATCTTCACCTGCTGACCACAGAAATCATTAGTCTTACAGGAACCGGTTCTGCAACTGGCCGGCATCACCCCAGTTTTGCATAAAATTGTGCTTAAGTTTGTCTTTAAAATCTTTAGTTAACATTAGTTAGTTTCAAACTATCCTTTTAATAAATTTGGTTGCACCACAAATCCATAAGTCATGTCTTAACACATTTTGCGGATAACGTGCCTTGCTGCCTTCTAGCCTTCATAACTTCAGTGTGGTTTAAATAGTGACAACTAACCAACGTGTATGTCGCTCTGACGTGATGATAACATGTTCAGGACCATGTGTACAAATTAAACTGAATACAACCAATTATCTATAGCCACTGTCTGTTTATGCTTTAATATTTCTCTAAGGCAACCAAATATGCAGCTTTTTAAACAACGGTTTCTGGCTAACAGACACAACAGCCTCAGTTTAGAGTTTCAGCAGCTGCTGAGTCTCACTGAGCTGGAGTTCTGGGTGTTTAGCTTCATGCTCGGAGTTATAACCAGGATGATGATTAGAGCTGTAACTAAAATCACAGCATATGCTATTTAGAATTTTTAGCTTAGTTAACCAAAAAGTCATGTTTTTGGTCTTTTTTGTGCTTTCTATGTGGTTTCTGATGGTTTTCCCTAAAACTAACACCTGGTTAGGAGAAGGCGTAAATGTTTAGTAACTACTAAGCTCAAGGTTAAAACTAGTTTGTGTGGTGCCACTCATATTGATTTAGCAATGCATAAACCTCAACTTAATAAACACTTACATTACAACTAACCTGTATTTAAACTTATGCACAGCTAGTGCAAACGGCCACAGGGTTTCCACTCAGTTACCACTCCCCAAGCTCTGCCACAGGTCACAGAGCTTTGCATTCTATATACTGACAGTCTATATACACAGCACTTAGATGCACAACTGAAAGTATGATATTCTACAATGACCAAATTCTCTATTAATGAAAGAACTGGTGAGATACATTAGCTGTCAAATATTTGAGAACACACTGAGAACATGTTTGAGACTTTTCTAGTAATGTTTTTCACTGTTACATTTCAACTTATGTAAGAACAAATATCTGTAAAGGTCTTGTTAACATAAATCAGCTATTTGCCAACTCTTTTGGTCTATTATGTATCACCATGTTCATCAAAGTGTCTTCTTTGGTATGAAGAATAGCTTTGCCTAAATAATGACTTGACAGTTTCCTTTTCCAAACTAACTACTTGTCAAAAGCACATATTGGAAGTCTTTTGAGTGCTGATGAGTGCTGACATCACATCAAGAGGATAAAATGCAGGAGTATATTATTATAGGCAAGGTAGTGCTTTTGTTAGTTGCTCCTTCATTTTTGCAGCTTTTGCAGAGAGAAACAGCAGGACCTGAACAGCTTTTTGCTTAATATTGTCACTGTCATGACGAGACATTTTATTTCTGAAGTTGTAACTTTTTAGGGAATGGAAAAAAAAAGTTTCCAACTTTAAAGGGCCCAAATCATGGAAAACTGAATGTTCCTCACCATTTTAAAATACAGTGTGATATAGTATGTACACATAATATTCACTTTCCAGCCCATACAGTCAATATATGCAAACTAATCTGAAAAAACAGCGTGTACTGAATTCACTTAGTTTTGTGATATCACACAAACTAATGTTTAAATATAGCCACCTATTCAGTCTACAGCAGTGTTTCAGCCTGGACTTCTTCTTAAAGGAAGCACAATAGAGGTCAGCCAATCAGGATAGAGCTTATTTACATATAGCAATCTTAAAGGCAGGGTGAAAAAATAACAGTCTGTTTAATTCTAAGCATTGAAGAGAAGTTGGAAAATTATTGTTATAGAACATTAAACCATATATACATTCTAAATGGATAATAGACAAAGAAATCTATCATTTAAAAAGCAAATTTCTCTTTTTTAATATGTTTTTTTTTTACATCACAGATGAAACTGACAGAGAAACTGAGCTAGGCTTTCACCTTCTCCTCTATAGTTACTATTTTGGAGGCTCATTTTTTGTTTTCTTTTTTTTTTGGACAGTGACAAAATATTGTATATATTTTGACTGTTTGAAGGGCTTTGGGAGTAATGTGGGGAGGTGATGAAGGGAGGAGAGGGAAGCTTTTTCTACATGGCACAGAGCCAGGTAGAGGCAGTGGAAGCAGCTGGTCTGAAAGTTCTTGAGCTTGAGAGGGAAATGTATGCAAATGAAAGGTCAGAACAAATTACAGCCATGATTACACCCAATAGAAATAATGCAGGGATCTCCCTCAGGCTCTGACTGAAGAGTGGCTGGTGCTACATAACACACAGACACAGACAGAGGGACAGAGAGAGGGAGTCTGCAATCAGCACTCATTCTTTACCTGAGTGACCACTTCCTACAATTATCACAAAACTGGTCAATCTCTTCTACTAGTTCCAGCATGTCAGCATGTGGTTGAGTGCAGTCTACTGCACTCTTTCTCTATACACATGCACACGTTTAATGTCAATAATCTATTGAACACCAATATTAATCCAGTAATACAAAACAGGGTGAGGGGAAGTGTAAAAAGGCAGTGTAAAAAGGCACCAAAAACAACAGACTGGAATAGTGTAATGCATCAAGCTAAGTAAAAACAGGACACTTTTTGGTAGATGCACCAAGAGTTGAAATGATGGCCATGTCCGAAATGATGACGACCGGCAAACAAAAACAACTGCTGAATGACAAGCACACTTGTGGTAATCATTCATGATAATTCCATTTGATTGGCTGCTGTCACTCAATGAGCAACGCAGCATGAAGCTAATTCGTCCCACTTTACCTGATGTCCCACTTTTGCTGAACTCTTTCTACGTTAGAACCTCACAAAAATGTAATAAAAGCTGGGCAGTAAACATTTAAGCTTGATTCTGTTACAGTGAAACTGTATTCCCTGTGCAATTTCCACTTCCCTTCTGAAAGTCCTTTTCTATCATGTTAGCTCATCCCTATGTGTTTGTATTCTGTATAGAAGGATCACATTGGCAAAAAACATACAAAAACACACGTAGAACTCATCCCAGATATAACAAAGTGGAAGTGAGCGTACTGCTAGTGTGCTGGCATTTTATGGTTCTTTCTTTTGCTCTCTAAATGAACGACATGAGTCATCCAGGCAATCTTCCACTGCAAATTATGAACTAAAGTGAAACGGAAAGTGAAACTGATTGAAAATAAAATGCTGTGTTGGGAAATGTGTGCATCAGAATTGGCCACGAAAAGGTGTTTAGGCCTGCTGTAGCCTGTTCAATGAGGAAGTGTCTCTGCACCTGTGAGCTTGTTAGTATTTATTATTTCCCTTCAGTTAGAGATGAATTAAGACTGATAAACAGAACTCTAATCCTCACATGGAACAAAAGCAGCTTCAGAATGCAACTCATATCCTAATCTCCTGCTAATGCTCAATGCTCAAATGCTCAAAGAGTGGGCCATTCTCATAAGTCTCTCTCATTCTGAATGAAGGAAGTCACAAGTAGTAATAAGGGTTACATTAACCGTCAAGCTTTTGCACAGTTTTCCTTTCAGAACTTGTGAAATTCTAAAGTTGGGAATCTTGACAGTTTTAGTATGGAAAGAGTCAAATGTAATAAGATTGTGGATTTAAGACCATGTTAAAATAATGGAACTACAAAGCAAATACTAAAGAATGTATAGTCATTATCTCCATTTGTTTTGATTTTTCTAGAAATAATCAAAAATTTTGTAAAATAAAATGTCTCTACATTAACTTACATTAATAGTTAACATTTTGCCCTCCTCTAAAGTTACCTTCTTAAAAATGCTTGTTTTTTTAGAAAGCAACAATATAATTTTATTATCTGTTCCAGAGTTCAGAGTACATAATAAATAGTCTTAGATGTAGCCTCTCCTAATTAATTGCAGTTGGTGACCTGCTTCTGGATTCACCAGAGAAATAAATGGCTTTTGTGATAGAAAACACGCCCATTAATTAGAACCCTCCAGAGGTTTCCTTGGCAAACAAAAGACAAATGACAGCAACCTGCAAAACAAAACCAACCACGGGGCCTGTAGAATGTAGCTGGAGCTCTTCTGAGATTCCTCCGTCTGGCAGTAAGAGATAGCACAAGTACATTATCTACACTGACAATGCAGAAGTGTCCTCTCTCTCTGCTATCTCACTGAAGCTACAACAAGAGCAGGATACTGTAGCTGCCAACCCTGGGAGAGCACCAAAAGCACAAAGTACCTCATATCACAATGACGAGAGGTGGGAGACACGCACAGATACACACAGGCGTAAAGGAGAGGGCAGACAAAGACAACAGAAACGCAAATAATCTCCTCTCCATGAATACCTGTCTTTCTCCTGGTGCTGATGGAGCGAAGCAGCATGCCCCTCTCATGTCTCCACAAACAGAAGCCGAACTGTACGAGTCACCACAATAATATTTACTCTCTCTCTCCCTTTCTCTCTCTCTACTGAGCACACTCTATCAGTCTGTCATTGATGAATAATTAAGCCTGACCAATCAGTGGAAGGCCGTATATTTGCATAATAGTATCAAGGCCGGGGTAGGGCATATGTGGGGGGTGGATGACATTGAAATTAAGTCCACTGTGCATGTGATAGCATGTGGCTCTAGACTCACCAACCCCTAGCCATATCCATGCAGACATGAAGGAAGAAAGCAGCAAACTCTTAAAACAGATGTGCTTAAAACAACATGCAGTGTGTAATTTTTCAACACAAGCTGTGCGTCCAGTTAAGGCTGAAATATTTTGTGTTACTTTTAATCAGAGGGGAACCCTCAGGGCCTTCAGAGAGGGCCTAATGATTTCTGGGAACTAAAAATGCATGTCTGTAATATTTATTTAATTTTCTTTTCAATCTAATCATGCTTGTATATATTCTGCATGTGTTTCATTACTACTCTTTTTATAGTTAAGTTTTGGATGGAAACAACAAGTTTAAAGCATAATCACAAAGTGACGGTGGAATCAGCCAATCACATTTTTATTTTCAATAGGCAGACCAATTCGTTGTGAAGAAACGTCACTCTAGGCCTTGTGGAAGTCTTAGATACATCACTGACTGTGAATACGAGAGGCAGCCTAATCAGTGTTTGAAATGGAAAACTGAAAGAGTCTACTGAAAGAGTCACTGTGAAACTGCTACAAGGTAAAATATATGCTAATATATCTGTCAAAGAATATCTTTTAGAAGCTTCAAATGTCTGTGCTTAATCATCCTCATGTTTTGACCAAGTTTTGACATTTATGGCTTGAGCTGAAGGCATAGCTCTAGTAGTTATGGTTCACCCCTGCTTTTAATGCAACCACCGTCTTATTTAAATTAGGCATTTGACATGAAGATGTGTCCTTCTAATTACACAGTTTCTATCAGAGATATGCTGCGTTCCTATTCTCTTCATTCAAAATTTCCATTTTAATCAGGGATGCAAGAATGCACATTTTTCAATTTTATTTTTGATTCTGATGTCAAGATTCGGCTTCACTTTCAGGCCCCTCTTCCTCCCCTCCAACTTCAATAGAATGGACAGAGATGTCCAGTTTTGCTCATTAACAGTGGTTTCGATTTCAGTCTTGCCCAATTCCAGTTATGCGCCTTAGTTAAAATAGTGCCAACACAAAAAGTGTGTTGTTGATTAACACATCACTTTCACACCTTGTGGTCTCTGAGGTCATTTAATGTACTAGAAGAAAATGACTCATTTGCATTTGAAATATGGTCCCTGTTCCCATTGCTATATCTGCTTGTTCTGTCTGGAAATCAATGTCACTGTGAGAAGTGACCATGAGCTTGTGGATTCCATCTGTCTGTGTGTATATGTGTGGGTGCATATGTGTGTGTGTGTGGACCTGTGAACTAGATACAGCAGCAGATGGAAAATGACCAATCTCTGATCAATGACGAAAATTACGACATGGGTCCCTCTGCTCATCACACACACGCATACGCATACACAGACACACACAAGTTGGATTTTATACAATGTCAGGATGTTGGATCAAGCATATGTTCCATAAGTACAACACTGAGCAAATGTCAGTGACCTCCCTCCATTTATTTAATTTCCAGTCAAAACAGTCATTAAGTACATATAAGTACATTAAGTACGGTATTGATATACATTCAGAGTAAGGTGATTATCTTAGGTAAAATATCCTTAGAAATATTGTATTAGAAATATGCATGACAATGTATAACTTGTACTTAATGATCATTTTGACTGGAAACTGGATGAAGGGTAAAGGTGGTCTCTGACATTTGCAAAGTATTTTTTTTTTATATATCTATATACTTAATTTAGATTTTTCTATTTTATTATTATTTTATATTTATTTTTAGGCCTAATCTTGACTCTCTCCTCAGTTAAAAAAACACTGTGTTTGCTGCCTTTTCACTTTTACAAAATGAAAAATGCGGCTTTTGTAAATGTTTTTTCTTGTCCTGGTACTGTAGGTTAGCCCTGTTGTTCTCTGGTTTTCCTACATAGTATTTTTGTCCTAAAAATGCAGGAAAACTAGCATTTTCTTTTCTCCCCTGGTTTGCTGTGGCTGTAGATGAGAGGGACAACCTGGAGGAAACTGTTAATGAAAGAGAATGAGGCCATAGCCACAAGTGCGTCAAAATGGACCGATGCTTAGAACAATTAACTCTGAGTGTCTCTTAATACCATTAGCGTGTGTGTGCATGTGCGTGTCTGTTTAGGTATAGGTGCTAAAACGACCTCTCTAGAGACAAATCTCTTCACTGCAGCACTGCAGCCTCTCTGGAGAGCTCTGGAGGATCTCTACATAGCAGCAGACGAACAGCACTCGCCGATACACTCCATTTAGCCTGCGTACCAAACTGACAATCACACACAAGTCCTGCAGCTCTGTCTGTGCCAAACATACGCAGCTCTCTCCGGCACACAGGCCACGGCTAATTTCAAGTTAATGCCCAGTCAGTCAGGAAAAGGCCTGGGTGATGCCTTTGATAATGCTGTTTTGATTTGCGTTTGATTTGGGGGGCTGTGGGGCCTGGCCACTCGAGAGAGTGCATGTTCACAGATGAGCCTGTAGTTGACGTGCAAAAGGGTTTATAAATGAAGCACACACGTATCTGAACTTCAAAGCCAAAGGAAATCAGAGACTCTGATAGCTAATTTATGATGGAGAATGAGGAGGAGAAAAAGAGAGAGGAAGAAGAAAGTCATGTCCTTTTCATTAATCATTTGCGGATGCTTTCAGTCTGTCTTCATCGGGACATCTCCAGATGTATCATTACCAGCACTTGCTCACTTCTTTTCTACAGCAGCCATACTTCCTCACCAGATGAAAACCATCCGCAATCTAATTTGTCAAATGCTACGGGTGCATTATATGGAAACGATCATTTAAAAGAGTTTACAATGTGAGCTGATTTTCACATTTTTGTTGTTTTACATCAGCTTTCCAAAATGCATGCAGCTGTAATTCCAAATGACACCATGCAGATGTTATTTTCAACATATATCAAAATGAATATAGTCAGCAGAATGAGATGGACTGGCCCGACAGCTCTAGAAACCCTCTCATGAGCCGATCTGAGAATCCGGTTTCTCCCACTAGAGGAAGAAATCCAGGAACTACACATCCCAAAAAGGCAGATTTCTCAGCAGCTGGGGTCCCAGAGCCTCTGTACAAACCATCTGAGATTCTCCTTAGCAATACAGATTATATGATGAGACACTTATGAGTCTCTTCTCAGCCACTTCCATATATTAATTGAATTTTATAATGTGCTGCTTTTACAATTTATTCATGTCAGAGACCTGCAGTAAAGTGAAGAAAATTCCAGGTACAATTTCATGACCATCATACATTCTTTTTTCCCCACCTGTCACAGCGGCAGTCTGGCTGCTGTGCAGTGTGCTGACACCCTAAATATGAATTTCAGTGCTGGAGCAGTATGTCAGGAATTCCCTGGTGATCCCACAAGCATGCTAACAGCCAAGGTTTTGCAGCTGAAATGCTAATCGGAATATGCCCTGAATAGGTTTTCCGACTGGTTAAGGAGATGGATGCCAGGCTACCTGCAGAAAGCTGATACCCCCACTGGCACTAGAACACACAGTGGTAGTCTACGCGTATTATCCATGGAGCAACTGCCAAGAACAATGGGGCTGTGCTCATTAGCTGGACCCCCTTCCATCAGCTCCACTCAGGGATCCAGACATGGATTAAGACAGCCACCCACAGGGTCTGCGACTCAAACCTGCTCAAAACTGCACACAAATGGCCGCTCCAAATGGGAAGTCCAAATCTAGAATTATTTATTAATGCAGTTTTATTAGCTAGTAGGTCTCCACTGCTACCTCTGCCAGTAGCTGAAGAAGAAAACAGTGTAGCTCTGCTCAGAACTGATAGAGGGACAGCAGGGTTAATTGCCCTACAGCATCCAGCCTCAATTTGGCACTCACCTTTAGACCTGACACCACTTACACCCTACAGGTTGCATTAAGTTACAGAGCAGAATCCAGCAGACCTGTAATTAGAGATATGCAAATGAGCTTTTTCTTTCCAGTATTCATCCATATCAGCTTTTGCAGTTATATATGGGTGATTCTACCACTGCGGTGGCTTTTCTGTATGTTGGTTTTGCTCAAAATTTTGACAGGTTTCAAGCATAAAATGTAATGTTATACTAAACAACATTTCTTAATTTCAAATAAAAAACAGGGAACTTGATTATTTTAACAGTTTTACTTCTGAGTGTATTTTTGCTATTTTTATCAGTATTGTAAAGAAATATATAATGTATTTAAAAATGTACTGCCCAAAATCAGAGATCACAAGTTATTTATTTTTCAGAGTCATGACAAAAGCAGAACACATGTTTACCAGAAAATTACATAGAAGCCCTGACAACTAAATATAATATCAAATCTTTCATCATTTAATATGTCCATGCTTTGCCATTATTACAGCTTCCACTCTTTTTGTGACACTTGCTTTCAGTTTTTCAAAGAAAGCCAATACCATTTGGCTGTGGGGATGCTTCCACACCTCCAAAGTTCAGTTTTAGAAGTTGTATTTTCTGCTTCTCATGATCCTAGTAATCCCAAACACACTCAGTGATGTTGAGGTCTGGACTCTGGGGTGGCCAGTCCATTGTTCTGAGAAACACCAGAAGTTTTTTTGTTTGATCTATAAATTTTCTTCTTTTTTGTCTATTTACTTTCCTCAGTAACAGCTTCTTAACAGCTACACTTTCAGACCCATGGGGTTGAGTTGTCCTCTCACAGTGAAAGGATGGACAGAAACTCTGTCCCAAAGATTAAAGCTTTAAGTACTGTTTATCTGATGGTTTTGGTGGTCTACTGGGTCTTGTACTGTCTTTAGAAGTCCTATTTTCACTGTATCTTTAAAAAAACAAAAAAATAACTCCAGTTTTGGAACCTCTTGTGTTTTCACTTACTTTTCTTTGACTTTCACTTTCTTTATGCAAGTGCATTATGTTATATATTATCTCCTCAGAAATATCTCTTGAAATATTCATAACTTGTACTTAATGTCCATTTAGACTGGAAATTAAATAAATCAAACTACTTTTTACCTAAATAAAACAGCAGATGAGCTACTATTTTAGGAAAAACCTTTATTAGCTATTTTGTTTAACTGTATTTGCATTATCGTTTATTGTTATGAGTTTTAACTTCCTTCTAACTCAACATTATCACAAGTCATTAAAATGTAAAAGATGCAGTGATTTTTATGTGTTTATTTTCAAATGTACTATATAGACTAAATATCATTTGAAATCTCTTTAACTTTCAGTGGTGTATTTATTTACTTCTCAAAACACCCTACAGTAACATGAGGGAAAAATATGAAAGCTCATTGACTCTTCTCTCTCTTTCTTCTCTATCTCTCTCTCTCTCTCTCTCTCTCTCTCACTGATGTGTCAGACCATGTCAAAGAGAGGAATACCCCGCTGAGACATGAACAGAGTCAAGGGGAGAACTCAACCAACTTTGGCCTTTTAACCGATGAGTGTGTGTGTATATGTGCGTGTGAGAGAGACAGAGCAATGTACACACACAAACTCTGTCTGACAAGCTGAATGAGTCAGATTGGACCTCAGGCAAAGAAGACTTCAAACTTCAAAACCTGCAAGCAATCAAACACACTAAAGTCCACTCATTTTACCACAGCACAAAACAACAACACAATCACAATACCAGTGTCAACAGAAAGAACAGCTAGAAATACAGAAAAGAAAGATTAGAAAGAAGTGGTCCACCCTTTGGGTTTGTCAGATTTGTTTGTATGGATACTTCTAGCGATGCTGTAGTAAAAAGCAAACCAAAGCAAAACTGTAAGTATAGAGCTAGAACAGCCGAGGGAATGACAGAAGAGAGCAAGCAGGACAGAAGCTGGTGGTCAGCTCACTGATGGAGTTGTGAGTATTACAAAGCAAAAACAAAGAAAAAGCAATCAGGCCTAAGAAAAAGCAAACAGAGCATGAGAGTGACAGGTAGGCAGATAGATAGAGAGAGAGAGAGAGAGAGAGAATTAGAAATAGTTAATGAAATAATGACAGAGTACTAGAGAGGGAAAGTGTAAGAGTTGAATCTTATATACACACATATATATATATATATATATATATATATATATAGCCCTGCGATGGACTGGCGACCTGTCCAGGGTGTATCCTGCCTTCCGCCCAATGACAGCTGGGATAGGCTCCAGCACCCCACCGCAACCCAGAAGGATAAGCGGTTTAGATGATGTATGTATGTATGTATGTATATATATATATATATATATATATGTGTGTGTGTGTGTGTGTGTGTGTGTGCATTGGGCAACTATATATATGTATACACATCTCACACACACACCATCTGCTGTATGCACTGTGGATGCTGTATGCCATCTGAGGAATTGACTGACACAAAGAGTGAGAGGGGTTATGATTGAGTATTGAACTATGGCTGAGGTGTGTGTGAGTGTGTATGTGTGTTTGTTACACCTACAAGTGTAAGTGAACCTGTGGGCCGGGCAGGTCGATACACACTGTCACTTTCAGCCTATAGTCAAAGCAAAGACATCACGGATCACTGGAGGGGACTTGAATCTCTCTCTCTCTCTCTCTCTCTCTGTCTCTCTAGATATTTCTCTGCATCTGTTTGTTGTCCATCTCTCTCTGTCAGTCAGTTTCTCATCTGTCTCCCTCTCTCTTTGTCTCTCTCTCTCCCTCTCTCTCTCTCTCTATCTCACTCTCAGGGATGACGAAGTTGCATAGGTTAATGATTAATAAAACATATTTCTCTTTTTATGTTGCAACTTTAAAGTCACAGTACAGCTTTCTTATTTAAAACTTAAAACTCATTCTATGACTCTATGATTCATTTTTGTATTCAATCAATTTTTTTATTTTTTATTAATGGGATAGCCTTATAGTGATATTTGTAGTTTGGGATTCCACAGTATGGAAGTTCAGGATTTACAATTAAGAAATAAACTGCACAGCAATGCAAGCAAAAGCAATTTAATATTTGGTACAGTCATTGTCTTTTCTATTTCAGGCCGGCTGACAATGTTTCGGGAAGGTTCTGTGGCAGTTTTGAAAAAGTTAGTGTGAAGTCCTGCTCTTTTCCTTTTTCTCTCTGTCGCTCTCTCTCTCTCTCTCTCTCTCTCTCTCTCCCTCTCTCTATATATATATACATATATGAGTGTGATTTTTTCTAATGGAATAGTCCAAAGAGATGGATGGTAGTTATGGTTTTTCACTCTTTTTATCTTCATTGAAACAAGTAGAGATGCTTTGTTGAGTGAGGATTCAAAACCTTCACTATATGTTTGTTAATTATTAAAGTATGTATGATTTAAATGAGAAGAAAAGTTGGTGTATGTGTTTTGTTTACAAAAACA
Organism: Colossoma macropomum; assembly: GCF_904425465.1. NCBI lineage: Eukaryota > Metazoa > Chordata > Actinopteri > Characiformes > Serrasalmidae > Colossoma > Colossoma macropomum. The sequence goes on along the minus strand of NW_023494784.1, from coordinate 26,593,521 downwards.
TTTTGTTCTGCGCTCAAACACGTCAATACAGAATGTAGGTATAATTGTGTCACTGAAGGTGTATGAAAGTGAATGAAAATGTTATTCATTACATAACCATGTAATGAATCATGTAACTGTGTGATTACATTAAAATAGCAGCTTCTAACGAGTAACTGCATAATAATGGCACATAATGCAGTGGTAGAAGGCTCCAGTAGAAGGATAGCGGTACTAGCATACATCCCTTAGTGCCTAAGGCCAACCAAGTCAAATCAGCAAAATCCTGGTTATCAGTATGGAGAGTATAGTTCCTTTGTCACAGCCATTCCACACAGTTCATTAATCTGACTCATTCAGTACTCCTCTAAAACAGCAGTAGTTACAAACCTCTGCTATAAATATCAGTTAATATGGTCAGATGAAGTACAGCATGGGTTAGGATAGCATAGGTTAGGGTCAGGAATGCAGTTTGCTTACTACCCAAATACTATTGACAGCTTGTGTCTGTCTACTCTTTGAGCCAACATTTCCCCAATCCTTGTCTTGGAGTCCCCTTTGAAAACACAATTTATTGTTCTCCTTGATCTGACACAATTTCAACACAATTTTCAACTTATGAAGGCCTTGATCATCAACTGATGAGCTGAGTCTAGTGTGTTGAGGGCAAAGAAAACAGTGATACATGCAGTGCAGGACCAGGGTTGGGAAACACTGATGTAAGCTCGCTCTCAAACACTGAAAGGTTGAGAGCAGCCCTCTAAAAATAGCTGACACGGAAGCATGACGAACACTAGGCTATTCTTATGCATGAAATGCTGTATCCATGGCTTCTCTTGTGCTGAACCTCAACCAATGAACCTTAACCAAGGAAACCCAAGAAAACAATCTACACACATATACAGCATGTCATGTGTGCGTGGGGATTTCATGCATGGAGAGGTGTGATGGATGGAGGGAGAAGGAAAAAAAGCCAATGAGAAGAATGCATGTCAAAGATGAAGCCCAGCAGAGAGACAGTAGCTGAGCAACCCCTTCTAAAGAAAAGGCAAAGGAGGTTACAGTTTGCTTCTGTGTTACATCAATGTCATTCCCACATTCTCTGAAATCCATTTCCCCATCCTCCTCTCCTGCTCTGCTGGACTTGTCCATCATCCAGTAAGAGTGCAATGGTGCATTCAGAACCCGTCAATCATTTTCAATCGCCCCTCCCCCATTTCTGATGGAAATTCTCCATGGCCCTATTTCATTCCTGCTTGTAACATGCCCTTGTCGACTTGCCTGTGGCATTTCCTCTTGAGGAACTAGCCAGACCCATCTTAAGAGCTGTTCCATTACTTCATCACCTCAAGTTAGACGACCCCTTCAAAAGCCAAAAGATTAAGTCAACACTGAGTCTATATTAACATCGGTTCAGTTGTGTTTACTTATGGATTCATTAAGGCTCTCCATTAATTGTATGTATCATTTATTTAAATGACAATAAGAGAGAGATTTCTTTCCATTAAAAAAGCAGTTCATTTTGTTATTGCTATATGGGTGGATAACATACATTTTATCAGAATGTATTTTTTTACTTTCAGTAATATAATAACATTATTTTCATCATGTGAAGGCTTAACATGACAGTCACATGAACACCAGATGAACATGAAAATGAAGTGAACGCAGTTTCTAACCTTAATCACTGATGTCAAAGGAGAAAAACTGTGGCTGCATGTTCCAGCCAAGGAGCGTACCATAAATATCACGTATACAGTCAGTGCTTCCGACCTCTCTACGACTGTAGACTCTCGCTGTCATACCGCTGCGTTACACCTTGTTTCGAAGAACATCAACTGGTGCTTTCCACTTTGCTGTTGCTTTTATTAATTTGCTGCTTGTTGAGTTTTCCAAAGTTGTCCAGTGTAGTCTGCCAAATTACTGATATTGCTGCCATCAGCAATATGTTTTGCTTGTAATTGATCCTTCAGACTCAACATACTTCTGTGATAAACAAATTCACAGCATTGCAGTACCTGGAAGTTTGTTTTTTTTCCCAATAGTCTTCTATGGAAACTGTATTTGAACAAGAGGACAACAGTCACACAGTCAGTACTAGCAACATACAGTGCATGAGCAGCTGGGCTTCAGTGTGGAACTACAGATAGTTCAAAGGGTGAAGCTAGCAAAATGTGTTAATTAAACATATTAATTGGTTTTTTTATTGCACTTTAAAGAAACTTACAGTGCAAATCACCAAGTAAATCACTTTGACTGGATACATTGTGTTTGCTGCCACAGGCAAGTGTGACCCAACTGAAAAAACAATTATATATTTCTCCTGCAGGTGGCCACTGGTTTGACGCATGTGATACGCAGTTCCATGCGGTGAGGAGAATCCTACTAGGGCATGTTAAAAACCATAAAAAGGCAAAAAAGCCATTTTTATACTGCAAGAAATAACTTACAGGAAAGTTTTAAAAAATCGAACTGCCATTTCCTTTAGAGTGCTTAACAATGGAACGTTTTAAAAGCAAGCTGAGACAGACATGTGCCTCTAGGTGCTGCATTTACTAAATCATGATTCTGTTACTTCAGTGAAGTGAATCCAAGAAATTTTAACAAGCACACAATACACGAGAGCTATTAAGTCAAGCACTTCAGTGTGTGTTAAAATGAGCCTAAAGTCACCAGTTGGCCTTTTTAAGAGAGATCCCAGTGTCTCAGTTACATTACAGATCATCAAACCCTCATCATGACATTGCTGCTCTGAGATCAGTTTTTGGCTTTAGTGCTGGATGCTGGCTCAAACACTGACTGCTTTTATGTAACACTGACTGCTCGCCATCTGTTTGGGCCAAATGCCAGATCACTGGGGGTTTTACTGATCTGAGGCCAGTAAGGAGGCTAAAAGAGCTCTACTGATTTTTAACAAAACCGTACTGGAGAGGACTGGCAGCAAGCATGAGCCGTATGGGAGTGAATGACTAAGTGCTATGGCTAACAGGTGCTGCCTATGTCAACTTAACGTGTGCTTATATACACAGAATAAACAGATGAATGATGAAAGATGTGGGCAACTCTGTATGACCATTTTAGTCATTTCATCAAATTAACTGCATTTGTCACCTAATAGAAAGAAATGTTATGTTTCTCAGGAATGCTAATTAAGGTAGATGTAGTCTTGTTTTCTACATTTTGTAAAGGTTTATGTTCTACATAGAGTGGTTTTGCTCAGAAAAATATAACCTAAATGTTTTTTTCAAAACAAAAGATTAGCATATACATAAAAGCTATATTATAAAAAAAGTGCAAATAAAAGCCTGAACTGGCTCATAAAATCTTATGTTTTCAACTTCAAACCCCCGAAATTGAAATATCAACATCAACATGTTACAAACGCACAAGTAAAATACGTGCAAAACCAACAGAAACTAGAGTTGGCCAGCATTTCTAGATGAATAATATTGTATTTATTTTTGTTTTTTGGGAAAAACATCCTAAAATGCCTGTTTCTGGCACATTTTCACACTGAAATATACCTTAAAATAGCCCTTCCATTCACAGACGTTAATCAGCTGCATTATACTAGGATATTTCAAGTATGAAATATTGAAAATTTGAATGATTTTTAACAAAGTTTCAGTGTTTCTTAACGTTACATCCCTGCATCAGGGGTCTCGTTTTTGTTAAAGCTGAAAAAAGAAAAATACTCAAATTGTGCATGTTCCCAAAACCAATATTTTTGACTGATTACAAATAAACTGAAGTCTCTATCCAGCCTAGACATTTCCATTACAGACTTTGTAGTCGTCAGTGATTTGATTAAACAGTAGGAATTCACCAATTCAGAACAGTTTAATTGCAAAATAAACCTCAAATCTTAAACCTATACATTTATGTATTTAAAAAAGATTTCCATGGAGAGCAGGAAAATTACTATGTAAGTAGAAGAAGAAAAGTCAGCCTGGCGGTATAGACACTTTCTAAAAAACGAAACAGCACCATCAAAAAAAAAAATCTTCTAAAAAATAACAGCAGAAACCCAAACAAGCTTTTCAACAAGGCAGAGAGCCCTAATGAAGAGCCAGCAAAACATCAAATGTTTGTCAAAACAACCACTAATGCAACCAAAATGCTAAACTACGGCTTTCATAAAGTGATCTAGACTGTCAAGTGTCCAGTTACTTTAACCTAGATGAGGTTTAAGCTACGTTCACATTACAAGCCTCATTTCTCAAATCCGATTTTTTGCTCAAATCGATCTCTCTGACACGATGGTTCACACTCGTTTAGCTAGGTAAGTGGTTCAAATCAGTCATTAATGTGAAGAACCGGCGTCCTGAAATGACCCGCATGCGCACATCCTACTCAGCAACGTCACGTGAATGAATCGCGTGCGTCACGTGCATCATCAACAAACAGACTAACGGTCAGAACGAGCCCTCGCTGTAAGGATAATTTACTCTGAACATTTCTCAGCTGTTCATTATTAGAGAGAGACGAAGGTGAAAAAGGTGAGATGTGTTTTCTTTCCACCTTTTACAGGCGTTAACCTCTGTTCGGCGCTGCTGCCATGGTAACGCTGAATGATGGCGCACGCGCAGTGGAGAAAAAGCACATGAATTCCGGTCTGAACGTTCACATTAAAGTCGCATGGCCACATACGTATCCGATCTAGGGCCGCATATGAAAGTGGCTCAGGTTGGATTTGAAAAGATAAGATTTGAAAAATACTTAGCTTAGCTAGCTCATAATGAATAGCTGACATTAGCTAGTTAGTTAGCTCAGTATCATTACCTTCCACTTGAATCCCACAGGCTGAAATGCTAATTCGTCAAGTCAAATTTATTTATATAGCGCCTTTTACAACAGATGTTGTCACAAAGCAGCTTTACAAAGAATCCGGGTCCAAGCCCCCAGTGAGCAAGCCTTGGCGACAGTGGCAAGGAAAAACTCCCTCAAAAGGAGGAAGAAACCTTGAGAGGAACCCGACTCAAAAGGGGAACCCATCCTCCTCTGGTCGACACCGGATAAGAGGACAGACACAAAACAGTATAAGTGGATACAGTTTAACACCACTGTGCAGTGCGCCGGCCGCATCTCAGGTCAGACCCTCTTAGGACAGGCAGCCACTCAGCTTAGGGAAAGAGAGGGGGAGGGGGAAGGGGGGGGTAGGGGGGAGGGGAAAATGAGAGGGACATAGTTAGAAAAACAAATTAACCAAAAGCTCGACTAAACAGGTAAGTTTTTAACCTAGACTTAAAGATGGAGGCTGTGTCTGAGTCCCGAACACAGACTGGTAGGTTATTCCAAAGCTGGGGGGCTTTGTATGAAAAGGCTCTTCCCCCTGATGTAACTTTATTTATTCTGGGTACTAATAATGAGCCCACACCTTGTGATCTAAGTGGGCGTGTCGGTTGATAATAGGAAATAAGTTCACTGAGGTACTGAGGATCAAGGCCATTCAAAGCTTTATATGTCAGTAGAAGAATTTTGTACTCAATGTGGAATTTAACTGGCAACCAATGTAAGGTACACAAAATTGGGCTAATGTGGTCGAATTTCCTGGTTTTGCTGAGAACTCTGGCTGCAGCATTCTGGACTAACTGAAGCTTGTTAAGGTTTTGGCTGGAACAACCAGAAAACAGAGCGTTACAGTAATCTAACCTGGACGTGATGAAGGCGTGAACTAACGTTTCTGCATCCTGTAGCGACAGTGCATTTCTTAATTTAGCGATGTTACGCAGGTGGAGGAAAGCTATTCTGGTAATATTGGTAATATGCTCATCGAAGGCCAGACTGGGATCAATCGTGACACCAAGACTTTTTACAGATGTGCCTGGTGCAATTGAGAAACTATCGAGATTAAGAGTAAACGTAGGCAGATTATCCCTAGCAGCTTTTGGACCAAGAAGAAGGACTTCGGTTTTGTCCGAATTTAGTAAAAGGAAGTTGCTTGACATCCAGTCTTTAATGTCTTTTACACAGTCCTCTATCTTATTAAGTTCAGTTTTGTCCTCTGGTTTAGCTGAAATACATAATTGTGTATCATCGGCATAGCAGTGGAAGCTGATGCCATGTTTTCTAATGATGGTACCTAGTGGTAGCATATATAATTTGTGAGTTTGCTGACTGAAATATTCAACAGTAAACACATGAACCATAAAAAATATCAATTACATTGACCAGACTAGATATTCAAATGAACGGCAGCATGATTTGAGCAAATTTGAAAGCAACTTTCTTTACAGATTGTAGTGTTTATTTACCAACTGTTGTTACCATGGAGACCAGGTGCACAGTCCCTGCTGAACTTGAGGTATATTCAACACACACTTTGTTTCATGCACACACTTTAGTACGGAGCCCCTAAGGTGACATTGTGATTATTTTTTATAAGGCGTGGCCACAAATGAACATATTAATGCCACAAGTTAATATATAGAGACACTGAGAAACTTAACTTGTGGTCTTAATATATTAATTTGTGGCCAGAAGAAACTTAACTTGTGGCCTCAATATATTAATTTTATCACAAAATCACCATGTCACCATGGTTTAGAACAGAGCGAAACACCTATAGGTGGATTCCCTGTTATCTAGATGTTTGAAATCTGAGCCTGAACCCCTGATTTTAACTATTAACTAGTTACTGTTTCAGACTTTTCATGTTTTATACATTCCACGTAAGATGACAAACAAATAATCAAAGAGCGAATCAGGATACAGTTTTAAACTTTACTATTTTTTCCAACTTAGTTTTTTTTTTTTTCAACCTTGTTACACCCTTACTGTAAATATAATGATAAAAATCACTGATCAAACAGCCTCAGGCTGAAGACAAGAGAATTTGATACAATACATGAAGAAAATGTCAAAATATTGAATGAAAAGTGATAATCCTCATCTTAACCTAAAGGCTCACTTTAACCAACGATCCGTCTGTGTTGACACAGAGCTGTAAAACGGCACTCTGGACAAGTTATAAAAACATAAGACTGAAGCAGAGGGAGAAGAGATCACGGACGCACTGACAGACGGCTTTGTCTACAGTAGTCTGCATAGACAGACCCGTCTTTGAACCTGTAAAGCTGTTATCATAATTACAGCAGTTAGCTGGTGACTAAGTGCTTTTTTACAGCCTCTCTGTGTTCATGAACAGTGTGTGATCTCTCCTCCATCTGAGCACCATACTCTTGGGACAAACATGGGAGGCAAACGAGCACAAGACGACAGGTGCTGCTCTAGTTAGAAAAAGGAAGGAAAACCTCCACCGGATGCTAACAACTTGCAGTGGGAATTCCAAGCTGTTGTACATACATGTAGTGAGGTGCTACACATGCATGTTCAGAAACATGCTAATGTGCGATGAGGTAACTGTGAGGAAGGTGTGATTTTAAAATTATCCAGCAAGGACTTTACCTCCTGCTGGGCAGCAGACTGTTGAGTCTCTGAGAAAGGTCCGACTTCTGGAACATGTCTACTTTTACAGAACGACAACAGACACATCTGTGAAACAGATTTCTGCGGCACCCACAAGACGAGAGTGGATTTAAGTGAGATTTGCGTCCTTGTGGAGTGACCCAAAGGTGAGAGGGAACTCCCAGGAGAGTGGAGGACACACAGACGAAATGGGCCAGGAGATGCTTTCAGAGCAGCCACAGTTCACTGACAGTACACGCTGCAGGGAAGTGACCTGCTACTGTAACATGTCATCAGGATAAAGCCTTTAAAGAATTTCCAAAAGGATGAGAACACATACAGTGGGGGCCAAAAGTCTGAGACTAGTGAAAATGCTTCTGTTTTGCATTTTTTTCTAATTTAATACCAAATTTGTAATAACAAATTATATTATCATCCAATTATCAACCAATTCGAAATTTGAAAAAGTACAATCTTTGAAATATTTACAAGAATTTCAGAATTCATTTGGTATTTGATGTATCCCCCTTTTGCTGTAATGACAGCATGCACTAGAGATGGCACAGACTCCACAAGTTTGTACAAAAGCCTCTAATGAGAAGATCCACCTGAGAGTCATCAGAACACAAGCTTCAAAGGAAGAGATAAGACAAAAAAATCTGACCTTTTGGACATAGGCCTTAACATGGTCCATGTCACAGATTGGCTTAAATTTGAATGGTTACCTAGAAATAGCACAGAATATTGAACATTTCTTTTTCATTTTACTTTTTCATTACTTTGTTTCCAAACAGAAAATTCTAAAACTTTTCCAGATTTTTGGACCCAACTATGTATCCAGTGATGGATCGACACTTCACTTACACTGATATTGAAAAGTACTGAAAGTACTGTGCATTGTATACTATTATGTGCAACAAGCAGTTCTGTGAAATTTCACACCAATAAAAACTTTCCTGAAAGTTCTCTCCAGTATAAACACATAAGTACCGTTACGCTATTGGAGATTCCATGGAATCAAGAAAGCTGATGGGCTGACCATGAAAATCTGTCTGTCTGTGCAAGCATGCAGCCTTCCTGTTTACCCCACATCCACACGAGGTCTGTCATGACCAGATCACTAAATTCTCAAAGATGACATCTTGTTAGTTTGCTTTCTTGTTTGTCAGCATTTTTCAGTGAATCAAAGGGGCCACTTTTTTGCCTCTAGTGTTCCACACATTGCCTCAGTTGTTTCTTAATTACAGGCCTGTTGATGCGAGCCCATGAGCAACCCTGACCAGTGCAGTCTGGAGCTGGTTTACATCAACGCACCAAATCTGATCCATCAAGCTGGCAACAATGAGAGAAAAAGCCCAGTGCATAAATCACAGCCACATTGCAGGACATTCTCATTACACTGTCAGGGTAAATTAGAAGCAAAAACACAACCTAAGCAGATTAGAGTAATGCCTTTTAAGCCATGTCAACAATAAAGTTATGAATCTGAGGTATGATGAGTGCACATTTCTCATACTGATTCGTTTGCTTTGTTTAAAAGGATGGAGTGCAAAGAGAAACCAGCTGTGACCGGCGCTCATCGAAATATGCACGCTTCTGCCCGGAGCAGAGGATATCTTCTCCAGAGGCTGATGTCTTTTACAGCATGTAATGCAGTGGTGTTGGGCCTGGGGTATCAAACACTGGTCCTAGACTTTTTTTGTTATGTTCTACAAATGGTGTAAATGTCACAGGAGTGCATGACAGTCTGTGTTTTATTAAACTAAATACAAAGATGACAACATTTTCACACTCTCTCAGCCCTCTAGGCTAAAATCATTACCAGATGCTCCAATGGCTAAGCAGAGCAATGGGTATAATAGCCTCAGAACAATTATAACATTACATTTCATAGGTTTAAGCTCAATGGGCTGAGACATCCCTTACAGTAACAATTTCCAGCTATAATAATAATAATAATAATAATAATAATATGTTTGAAAATGAAAGCACTGAGAAAAAAATAGGTTTTAAGCAGAGCTTTGAAGAAGGAAAGTGAGGGACAATCATGAAGTGTCTGTGGTAATGCGGTCCATAGTTTAGGGGCCATGACACTGAAACATCTGCCCCCAGCGGTGACCAGTCTGAATTTTGGGATAGACAAACAACCTGTATCAAAAGACCTAAGTGTTTGGGCAGGCTAAATAGGCTGGTGCTAGGCCATGTACACTGTTAGAAATAAAGGTTTTGTGCAGGTACATTTTCTGTTCATCAAGGTACAGACAACGTAAATGTACCCTCACAGTGGTTTTAAGGTCCAGTTGTGTACCTAAATAAGTTTTTCCAGGTAAAAAGTACATATTTGTACCTTTTTCATAACCAAATGTGTTAAAACAGAACAATAAAATAAAAAGCCTAGAGACGAGACGGGGTGTGTGGAGTCAGTACAACTTAGAATATATAATTTCAATGGATTATGGCACAATTATGTTCCCTGACTAAAGGTAATGAGATGTACCCTTGAGGGTACCACCCCAGGGACAAGAGAGGTACTGCCACAGTGACAGTTTCATACCTTTTTGTGTAGAGATTCGTACATTACCAGGAGGAGTTTAAACTGGATGTGAAGTGGGACAGGTAACCAGTGTAACTGACATAGAACTGGGGTGATATGAGTGATTTTTTAGAGTGAGAGAGTATTCTATGGCACTAGTTAGTTATAGCACTAATACACAGATATACTGTGTCTTTCTCTTTGAAGAAGATATAAGGAAATTTAGACTGTAAAATATTCACTTAAGCTCATCTGCAGCCTGAATTTGCATTGTGTTTGGAAGTCATTATGAAACTCATGACCTGCTACTGAAGCACATGAAAGTGACCCAAAATTGAAACTGGGTGAGACAAAAAATAAGATGTTAAACTTTAAAGGAGGTTATTTAAATGTAGAGGGATTATGTCACAACCTATGACTCATGCACTTGAGTGATGGGGTCTCACACAACTGGCACTCGACAGTGCATTCATTCAGCTCGAGAAGCCACATCAGAGTGAGGCTGAGTGGTTCACAGATGCACACTAAAGAGGACATCCAAAAGTCACATGCGTTTAACATTACTAATGCGGCTCATTTACCTCTTTCTTTACTACACTTACCAAATTTACTGTACTAAATGGTGTCATATATATATATATATATATATATATATATATATATATATAAATCAATAAAATGAGGTGGTATTTAAAATGTAAACATGCACGTACATCTCATCTGGAAATCAGTTACTGTAAGCAAAGGAATCGAATCACATTCATCAAGTCTGTTGAATGAATCTTGCATAACTCTGAGGACAACTTCAAACTCAATCGTTTTTATCTACTCAAAGCAAACAAAGTACACACTATTATTCAAAAGTTTGGAACCACTTGTCATATTAACCTTGTCACTGTATTAGGAATGGAGTAATACTGTTATCTGCAGATAACTGATTTAATACACATTGGCGCAAGACAGAAGTCGTTTATTGTATTTTGGATGATGGGCTTCTACACAAACAAAGCTCTCTCTACATTCTACATCCATAAACTATATACCAAAATGTATTTTCAGATATTATAATTCAACAACAAAAAGTTATTAATTATTAATAAAATACTATAAATATATATATAATATAAAAGCCATTCTTAATGGGGGGCTTGTTTGAGGTATGCGCCGTAAAGGTGGGACTTGAAGACAGGAAGATATCTGACCCAAATATTATTCTAATCTGTTCGATTCCAAAGTCATTTTTTGTCAGCAGACATCCTTGAGGAACTCAAGGCGTGTGGTATCGAGATTACCTTAGACTATCTCTCTCTGATGCACACTCTATGATATTTAAAGGGTGTCTTTCCACAACGCATTATAGACCACTATGACATGTTGTTGGGAGTGGGCTTTACACATACAAGAAACATCAGTGCTATATAATGATTAATAGCACCTTTCTTAGAGAACTAAACCGTGCTTTCCATTATACATCAGCTGTTATTCTTTTCAAAAACTCCAAACTCCATTTGCAACTCCTAAATTGTTACAAATGGATATAGAACATTTTGGAAGAAAATCCTTCATTGAAACATATGCAAAACTTCTCTATTGTGGTACATCAGTAATGACTGCAAAGAAACATATTGCTCTGCATAAATCTCACCAAACAGATGGACTAACCATTTGCTCGTCTATGCTTATTCTACAGAACACCTCGATCTCCCACAGGGCCATGTATATTCATCAGGTACAATGATCAGTAGCACGCCATTTTTAGACATAGCCTGGATACGTGAGTGTAAAGCTCAGTCAGTTAAAATCATTCACACTACACTAGAGTGTCGTAAACATCTCATTTATAGTAATGGCAGCAAAAGAAATGTCAGAGGGAAAAACTCCACTGACAGGAGAGATAAATTCACGCCTCATTCACACTAACACTCGCCTGCATACAAAATGAATGTGCTGATAATTTACAACATGAAGATCACATTTGTGGAACAGCTTATGTCCTAACAATCCATATCCTAAGACTTACAGCAGCAACGAGAGGACACAGAGAAATCAGTGTCTTTCAAATCTTTGAAAAAGGACTCAATAGCATGAGCTAAGTGACATTAAAATTCAAAGGTCTGCACAAGAGTTCCCTCCTTGAAAGGATTTCTGTTACATTTCCTTACACAGCATTGAAAATGAGAACATTTCTTGTTCATTGCCAATTCCTTTTTCGAAAAGAAAAAAAGACAAAACAGACAGCGCTACAGCCCTCTCCGAGGTCCAGCTAAAGTGAGAGAGAGAGAGAGAGAGAGATGAATTCAGGGCACAGAACCCACCACAGTTCTAAAGCCTCGTTGTCCTTCTCAGTACAACTTAATACCCATGAAAATCCTGCATGGGAAAAGTCACCGTCAAAAGGCAACGGAGGCTGCTGCTTCTTACATTCTCTCACGAAGAATTTGTGTTGCTGTCAACAGTGTGAGTGGCTAATGTTCTTTTGCCAGCCTGGCATCTTTTGGGGACATTAAAAAAGTCACTTAGCACTTAACAGGTCAAACAAACCAAGAGGAAATGACCTTTCACTTCTTACTTATAATAGCATCAGCTAGCAAAAATGGAATTAGCAGCTTCACCTTCACTTGTAACCCAAGAATAAGAACCACAACAAAGACTGCAGGAAGATTAGTGATGCATCTTATAGAGGCCACATATGTATGTGTAAGGCTATAACAATTTCAGCACAGTATTAAAAAATGAACATTTGAAATGTCTGTCTTTGTGAAGTCCTGTGATGGACTGGCGGCGACCTCTCCAGGGTGTTTCCTGCCTTCCACCCAATGAGGTTCTTCAGTTCTTCAGTACTGGTCCTAGAGGGCTGGTGGCCAGCACATATTGTTGATCTCCCTGCTCAAACACACTAACTAAACCTGGCAATGAACAGATGAGCTGAATCAGGTGTGTTAGAGCAAAACACTTGCTGGACACCAGCCCTCCAGGACCAGAGCTGAAGAACCCTTCTATTTGAATATAAACATGAACACAAATATACAGTAGAAGCTAATGTGCCATATTATGCATAGTTTGTGCAAAATTTATATGAAAAACTGTTATAACTAAGTTATAATTTTATATTGGCGGTGAATTAGGGATGCACCATATGGGAATTGTGGGCCGATGTGATATCCAATATTTTTCATGTACATGGCAACACCCGTGCTGATATATAAACATTTTTAAAATGTAGAAACTATGACTCACACCTAAAGAAGATGGTTCTTCCAGGGGCCTTTAGTAAGGACAATGGTTCTACATAGAAGCATGAACATTCAAAGAACCCTTTGCTTGATTAAACGGTTCTTTGCATTGTGAGGTTTCTTCAGGTTGATAAAGTGTGAAAAATGTCTCATAGACAGTTCTATATGGAACCTTTTTGAAAAGGGTTCTATATAGCACCAAAAAGAGTTTTTTTTTATTGTTACAAATTTGTCATCAACATTTTACATCATTACATATAAAAACTCAGAAGACATGTAGGTTCAGTGGTGGTTTTGGATAGTAAATAAAATGGCAATATTTGCATTGTAGACATTGTGACCCCTGGTTCCAATCACCACCACTGTAAAGAAATCTACGTTGGCAAGTTTCTCTACAATTAATTATTTCACATCAAACCACTCCAAATGACTTTGCTTACACCTCAATGACTGAATTATACAGAAATATTGAAAAATCAGTGGAATTCCTCTTTAAGGTATGAGGTGAAATGTGACTAGGCTAGTAACGTTAGCTGAGGTGAAAAAGACAATTAGCACTTTAGGTTGACTGCCTTCTCAGTGTAAATGTGAAACCTTGACTGTTTGTGGTTTTTAGTGGTCTGGTTCTGGGCCATAATAGAGAGATGATGAATGACAGTGCTGGAAGCCACAGAGTAGTGGCAGCAGTGTGCACCTTCATTAAAAACAGTTTTGAGTTTTTAGACGCTGTGTGCTGCTCAGTATGCAGTTACATTAGACACCAAATCTGCTGATTGTTAGCCATGTGACTACCTCTTTCCCTGCTTACTAAATCTGGTGAAATTTGTTCACATCAGTCAGCAGAGAATTCAGTTGTGTTGAGTTTTGCTGATTTTATAGATTTTAACTAGGCCCTTAGGGCCCACAACCACCTGTAGCCCAAGGCCCCATGAGCAAGTTAAAGTGTCCCTGCTACTACAAACAAGAAACCTGTATCAAATGTTAATTGGCCACTTCTGCCGGATACCTTTCCAATATATTGGATTGCTGCATCCCTACTCATGACAAACCTAAAGCATGCACACGCACATTAACACCCCCACCCACATGGACAGCACTCAAGTGGCTGGGTGATAAAACTCAGACTCTAGTGATTCACACAGAGACATTAGGTCACTGTCTATTCTTAGAGAGTGAACACTTCAGGCAGTGTGAGTGCACTTCTTTTATCTACAAGAGACTGCAGCATGTCCTTCATGGTATTTTAAGGGTATGCTAACCCAGCCACATGCATGCACATGCATAAACCCACATGCAGATCTGTAGGAACAAGGGTGCACTCTCTCACACACACACAGGCACCCCTAGCAATACAGAAGTGAGGGAGGCACTAAAGCTCACTCACATTAGCATTCAGCCTGTTAGTAGACTCTTAAATTACAACACCACTTCACAGTGGAGACAAAGGCTGCGTTCCATTGGCCTGCATAGCATGGTCCTGGCCACTGGCCCTTTCCATTGCTCTCTGATGGAATCCCCAGCCTTTTCCTAATCTCACTGACCTCTCTCGTGTACTCTACCTTATCTGACATGTGACTTAGCCTAAATGTTTTAAGTTAAAGCATGTCAGTAGTGTAGCTGAGGTTCTGTCAGATCATGTGTAGGTTTGAGTGCTGAGGATTTTCACTACGGTCTGCACTGATTAGCAAAACTTTAACTGCATCCCAAAAGTGCTTGAATATGACATGTAGATCAAAGGATCTGTACAAAGCTTGCATTACTAAAACATGCAGTATTGCTATCGGGGGCAAGCGTGTTCCAATTTAAAGCGCTGCTGACTGATCGTACCTGTCTCAAACAGAAGGGAGGTTAAGATGACGCGTCTGTGTGTATGCATGCATGTGTGCAACCTTGCCTTCACTTGGCAAGCCTTCAGGCTTCAAACTAATGAATTACTTTGGCCCCTTGAACTGCTTCTCTCCCTCTCTCGCTCATTGGCATTCCTCTCAGCCGTTGAAGCAGCGAGACAGCGCTGGTTAGCAGTTCCTCTGAGCTTTTTGTGGCTGTCTTGTTTATTTTTCTTCTCTCCTTCTCCAAGACAGAATGCAGTGGAGCTGCTCAGATTCTTGGAGGCAGAGGGGTTTGGGAGAAGGACAAAAAAAATCTCTGAAACTCTGCTGTTTGTGTACTTTCATCCTAAATTTAATCTCGGAAAGCAAGGAAGTGTCAGAGAACAGCTCAGCTCATGCTGCAGGGCGTACCAAACACACCTGGAGGCCAATATGTAGAATGAAAGCTGGAAACAAACACTTGACATTGCTTTCCTCTGAATGCAGAGGACAGAGTTCAATATACACACATATATACCTGCATGTTACAGAGTCATTTTGAGATTAAATTGTGTCAATCTATTTTAAATTTAACATATGTTCTTAGTTAATTAACCTTTGGGTAGGTTTTAGCATATGACGTGGTTCAGTGTTTAGCTTGGTGATGTTTAAGTTCAGCAATACCTCAGTTATCCAAGGCTGGGAGTTCAAGACAGTATAATCGGCTTTGTTCTCTCTGGGTGATGCTACCGAACACTGGCATCTATCAGCTAACATAATAGAATGTAATGTATTGATGCTGTGATGAAGTTCTATAAGATGTGGTAGAGCTTCACATGTCTCAGAGGACACTTGGTAGCCTTTACCCACCCAGCTTGGTAGCATTGAGTGACGGGGAGTCCTAACTAGCAGGTGGCATTGGCCTAAACTGGGGAGACAATTGGGTAAATAATATATGCTTTATTGAACCTACAAGGGAAATCTGTCATTTGCTGCCTAACTATGTCCAGTTTTGGAGCTGCACAGTGCAGCCAGCACTGCCATCTAAGGTAGTTGGGGGGTTGAGTGCCTTGCCCAAGGGCACAATCAGGTATAACCAGTCAGTCTTAGGACTTATACCCACAACTTTCCACTTGCTGGCTCACCTCTTCCATCACTATGCTACCAGCCACCTCAACAACAACAACAAAAAAAATGAACAAATGAATGAAAGAACATGGAGTTACACCCCTAATTAAGACATATCACAATTGTGAAAATGTCTTGTAGTATAATGAAAGCACATTTGTTTGACATGCTTAAAGATTTGCGTCATAGTTGGATAACATGAATGCCTTGATTCATCACAAAAAATAAATAAAAAATTATAAATAAATATTTGAATTGTTCGAGGTTCATTTGCTTATCACAGCCTTCTACAATTTCACTTTTGCAATGGCCATTACTATGATAACAATCACACACACACACACCCACCCACACACACAAGCCCACACCCACACACACACACACACACACACACACACACACACTACATCTCGGACCCTCTCTGTCTCTCTTTTCTGTACTGCACAACAGATTCACACAATGTTCCTCAGGTTCACATAATCAAAAGTCCAGTCCAACCCAAAGCCAGTCTTGTCCGCTCTCTGTGTGTGCGCTTGTGCTGGGTGAGAGAACAGGCCAGCACAGCATTTTACTGCAGCCATAGTTCAGACGGGGAAAATGAGTCGGGCAGACAGCGGGACTGCTTTACCATTCCACTGAAATCAATACTTCCTTTCTCCTTATCCCTCCATCCCTCCATCACGAAGTGAGCCAGAGGGAGAAGGATCCATGCTGCCTGCGCACACACATGCTGAGTGTGATTTCACAGACAAGCTGTGCACAAGTAAACCATCAGCTAAAGTCAGAGAGCACTAAAATGTGATGGTTTAGTCATAAAGCACAGTACATTTGTCATCATGCATGAGCAATGACACAAAAATCAAGTGACAAGTAAAAAAATAAATAGCTTTTGGATCACTGGAAACAGAATTAGTATAATAACACAAAAAAGATGCCCTGAACTTTTATTTTGTTAGCAAAAGAAGGCCTTTCTGAATGGAAGTCTATGGAGAAATCTGCTTTTTGGCACCAGGCAGGATTTATACCTTTTAGCCACTAGGGCTAACCGGACACTCTTGACCAGACAAGCCCTGCCACCTGAGAGAGAAAGAAAGAGACCCTTGATCTTCAGTATTAATGAGTTAATTAATTCATATTAATTCATTAAATGAGTCCACACATACAGTTCCATATGAAAGCAGAGTCCTCATATGATGCTTCAGCAGTCCACCATGCTCATTCTTATGCTGTGTTAATATGTACACGTGTGTGTATGTTCAAGAATCTACTGAAAGAGGACCACCTTCAGGAACCATCTAACTACAAAAACAGCACTTTGTGTCAGCCTATGTTCTGCATGTCATCTACATTTCCACAGCATTTCCAACCAAAACTAGTGCCAAGAGAACAAATCACCATAGAGCTTATTAGGAACATGACAAAGAAAACAAAAGAAAGTGCCTCTTTCTGAGAGGAGTAACAGGAAATATTTGGTGATTAATTGTCTATCCTGTCTAAATCCCTCTCCCAAGGTCTCTAGTCTCTTCCCAGCACGAGGCACACTCTAAAACACACCATTCCAACAGCACTGTTAAAGTAATAAACAAAATTAGCACAGAGAGCTCAAGTGAGTCTCACAGCTATAAAGAAAAAGAAGGTGAGAGAGGTTAACAATGAGGGAATTGTTCCATAAACGTGTCTCTATGTTGTGTCTATCATTGTTGGACAATACAAATGGGTCAGACTGAAGTGTTTACTATCAGGAACAATGGCTCTTCTTGGGTCCTGCACTAATGGTTCGCTAGCTGTGAGAAGAGGAAACATGCATGTGCTAAGTCAGGCCAGCTATTGTGTGAGGAGCATGATGTTCTGGATTAAGCTCCAGCCAGTTGGCTGTCTGACAGTCCATTTACCTTGTTCTCATTCTGCCTTTCAGATCCCACTATTATGAGGATATGATTTGTGAATAGGTTTGATTTACCCTGAGCTACAAGAGACCACAAGACAATAGTTAAGTCTATTTTTTGGATTACTTATAATAGATACAAATATTTGGGGCCGATTCAATTTCCATTCACCTTATAAACACACTTGAGAGATATTTACACACCTATTCTTAGACAATTCATTTACCAGACTAGTCTTGTCACTGGGCACCAGGCCTCCAGATATAATGTTATTCTAATCAAGACAGAGATTTTAGTTCTGCAGTCAGGCTGCGATTAATACTTTTAATTTGGAAATTGTCTTGGCACCACAATCAAGTAGTCATAAATAGTTCATAAATTAGTAAAGAACTTCATTCATTACATTTTTGTCAAAATGATTCCTGCCTCCAGGGCAACAATGCTGGAATTAGCAATAGATTTCCTAATACTAATATCCACATGGGCTTCATCCGTATTATTAATGACATGCAGGGATTTTATATAACATGTCACTTGCACCTTTTAAAATAATACAGTTAACAAAAACATAGTTAACATTAAATGTGAGCGAGCATTTGACCCGCCACTTTTCAAAGTACTGGGGCAATGACCCACCACTTTTTGATTGAGTTCAGGATGCTTACAATGGACAAAATCTCGACACTGGACCTGCATGGACCACTGACCTATAGGCACGAAGAGACAGAAGGTCAAACTCAGCAGCATAACCCAGCAAAATCACCATTTCAGCTAATGAAAAATAAAAGAAAGTGAAGAAACCTTCACAAGTCTTTGTTCAGTGAGAGGACTGCTGCAGCACACTAATCCAGTGAAAATGTTTTTACTGCAATATACAAACTAATGCACTTGTACACTATGAAATTTAAATTAAACTGAATTTGAATTTGTTAGTTTAATTTTTTTCTTACGCCACCTTGCTAAACTAAGATTTAGTGTTAAGTTTGCTATCTGAGTGGAACTAGAGACATGATAAATAAGGAGGGAGGTGTTTCCAGTTATAAAAGACGGGGCTTTTGGAATGAGAAGAGACCTAAAAACTTAAAACACATACTGTAACGTCCAGACATCCTGCTAGGCCACCTCCGGCCACCAGGAGGGGCCAGAGAGCCAGGGCTAAATAATTAGTGCTGAGTTTTAGCAGCTGCGGGTAACCCTACTTAAAGGAGTCTCACAAACTGCTCGGTGCTCAGTCTTGAGTTCACACCGCCACGCGCATGACTCAGCCAGTAACTTTGGTATCTGTCTTGAGTTTCGCTTTTCACAAATTGAGAGGCGAGGGTGAGATTAAAGAAGGGAGTTTTTGGATTCAGTTTTGCGAAGCTCTTAATTTGGGTCATCCTTTTAAGTCTTTAGTTAGGACAGCCATTATCCCCTTCAGTGGCATGCTCTGTAGCATGTTAGTCTGGCAACGCAGTGACTGAGGGTTCAAGGGTGTTACACATACATTCAATTTAATAGTTTTTTTTTTTCAAAACTCTCTGTAACCCACACTATATATAATACAAATGCAACGTAATTTTTCATGCTAATAAAGCAACTGAATTAAGCTGTTTGTAATGTGAAGGTTTTGGCAGAACCCAGTGAACCTGCAGGCTCAAAACATATACTGACACTGTGTATAGGTTTATTGGGTCATGTTATTATTGCCATAATATATGGTATATGTAGTGCTGAAAGTTAGTTAGTCAGTACCCAGTTGTCTTTTGTCAGTTAAAAAATCTTGTTCTTTGTCTGTCAGTTAGCTGCAGTTCCACTAGCATACTTTGATTATGATTATTTATTATTATTATTATTACTGTTGTTGTTGTGGTGGTGGTGGTGGTTGTTGTTGTTGTTATTGTGTTGTTGTTGTTGTTGATGATGATAATTTTTTATGTTTTTTTAAATAATTAATACATTTTGCCCCACCACTTTTGGACGGGATGTGTGGCACGTGTTTAGATTCTTGGTGTACACAGTGTATACTGTATACTGTATACTGTATATACACTACTACATTTGGAAAAAAAAAATCTAATCCATTTTGTACAAAATGATTCTGTTTTGATGCTCCATTGACACACCAGCCATGGATGTTTACAGCATGGTGAATTTATGGACCACAGTCTGCTACACTACAAATGCATCACCGTAAGGCTTATATGAATGTAGAGTGCGCCAGCTCATGTATACAAACTCCACCCACTCTACTGATTTGTATTCTCTCTGTGACTCCACCATTTACTGTCAGTTATTGCCTAGGAACTGCGAATTTGCGTAACAGCCTCTCAGTCTGAATGACCCAGGTGAAAATTGAATGGCTCAGTAAATCTTCAAATCACACACAACAGCTTAGGTTATATATGCACATTGGGGTGACAAAGAAACATGATGAAATCCTTTAGCACATGTTTGCGTGTAAACGCTCAACACCAGTCAGCTCCATCTCTGTGTTATTGGTGGTAAGGGATAGCGGACTGACCTCATGTGAAGGGTCATGTGAGCGTCACACATCTGGCAATGTGACCTCTAGAACAGTCATAGATTTATTTAACTATAAGAAACAGAGACCCTGGGGAAAACACATTATGCCTAACCAGTTCTATTTCTCAGCCCGTGCTGAAGCTTCAGCAGACAATCTGTGGGTGCACAGTGCTGTGTGACCACTCTGCATATACTTAATATCCAATCAAAATGGCCATTCAGTATATGTTATTCATTTTTCAGGACATATTTCTGAGGAGATTAGATATAGGATGATCTCTCTGCATAAGGCAGACGAAAGTCAAAGGAAAATAAGTTAAAAAACTTTAAGTTTAAAAATGAAAGGCTGGTCTCTGATTTCTGCGCAGTCCCGTATGTGTTTGAGTCATTACATTCCTCTGTAGCGCTCTTGTTTTTAAATAATGATATGCGGAATGTGCACTTGACCTGTGTACAGTGAAGAGTGACCCCAAAAATAATTGGCTCATGCTGCTGTTGCTGTGTAAGTGAATGAATGTGCATGTGTGTAGGGATCACAGCTGTGGCCTCTGGCCTGTGTTATTTGACACTTCACCACTCCGTTAATCATGTCAAGCAAAGGGAGCTAAAAACAGTTTTAGTCTCATACAAACTCCTACCTGGTTACCTGTAGTTCAGATGCAGTTTTCTCTAACATAAATGGAATTGACCGAATAAATCACACTATTTGAACAGCGAAGCCGCAACATAACTTCTAGCGTAAGGTGACATATGTCTACATTTACACATACACTGCCCATAAAAAGTCTGCCTTCTTTTGAAACTTGAATTTTCACACTCTAACTTTTCAATTATGCAAGAAACAAAAAGTTTTGTTAGCCAAAAACAGCTACTTACATCAGGTATAAGCTTATTAGACTTATTGTGCAATACTTACGTATTATAGTTACTATAATGTTAGATTTAGCTTAAAAATGATCACATGTTGAGGACAATTGTATTGTATTAATGACAATACTGTTAGAAGTACATACTCAAACTATTTCATCCCAAAGGTTGATTTTATAGCAAAAAAAGACAACACATCCTCAACAAAGAACACACTTAAATGTGGCAATTTATTTGGCAAATTTTAGCGCAAAAGCCACCTTTCGTTTATTTAATTCCCAGTCAATCAGCCATTAAGTTCAAGTTATCCATTTTTCAGGAGATATTTCTAAAGGGATTAGATATAAGACAATACTTTTGAATAAAGTCAAAGTAAAATAAGTGAAAATGAGAAGTTTCCATAACAAGGAATGCAAACATTTTTAAAAGCTACAGAGAACATAAGGATGATCCACGCAAGATATGCTTGACCACCAAAACTGTCACCATCACATAAACAGTATTTAAAGCTTTCATTTTTGAGAGAGAGGAGAAAATCAAGCTCCACTCTTATCTCATATCTGACAAAAATCCACAGATGTTTCTGGCAATCTGTTCACTGTGAGAACTCAACACTATGGGTCTGAAAGGATGTGTAGCTGTCAAGATGCTGTTACTGAGAAAAGGGCATAGAAAAAGGAAGAAAATGTACAAATCAAACAAAGAAGCTGCTGCTGTTCTCAGAACAATGGACTGGCCACCATAAAGTCCAGACCTCAACATCACTGAATGTGTTTGGGATTACTTGGATTGTGAAAAGCAGAAAATGTCCCAACTTCTAAGACTGAACTTTGGAGGTGTGGAAAAATATCCCCGCAGATTTCTACGAAAAACTGAAAGAACGTTGCCCAAAAAGAATGAAAGTTGTAATAAAGGCAAAGAGTGAACACAGAAAGTACTGACAATATTCAATATTATATTATATTGTGTATTTGATATTATGTGCATTTGCACTTAATGGCCAATTTGAGCGGATATTAGATATTAAAGGCTGGTCTCTGCCCAGACAAAGGGCTAAAGTGAGAAATGAACACCCATCATGCATTGAAATAATATTTCCTCGACCTTCCACAACCTCTTGGGCCTGCCAGTTCATGGAGGTGTGTAAACAGAACCGAGGGGGGACACAGCATGGGGTCAATACTTCCACTGACCACTCTAATGAAGCACGGAAGACTGTTTGCTTTAGCTCAGTCAGAACGGCTCTCTACTGACCCACTTCACCCGAGAGGTTTTCTTTAAGGCCCAGACTTTCATTATGATCTGTCAGTCTGACTGGTGAGGCCTATTAAATTATCGTATCTTGTGAGAGACAAAAGAGGTTCCCTTTAGATGAGGTATTATCAGCTATTCTATTACAGAACATGTATCATGTGTAGCATTGTGTTCTTCTCCATTTTAGTGCAAATGAATGTAGATTGTTGGGTCTTTCCTACTTACTCATACTATACTGCTCCTGTAGATTTAAAACCCTGACACTTGTCTACAAAGCCAAAAATGGACAAGCAGCTCCCTACCTAAGAGCAACGGTGAACACTTATTCTGTACTTCAAGCCTTAAGTATGGCTTGGTTGATTCAACATTCCCCTAAAATCATGGAAGACTCAAGCTTAAAGACTCTTCTCTGTCCTGGCACCCATGTGGTGGATCACTCTAGTAATTAAAATGTACTTAAAATGTCTTGAAATTGCTCTTATTAAATGCCTTGTAGTCTTTGTGTATTGTGTCCCTTTGTACCTATGTATCAGCACTGACTCCCGTCTCTGGGAGCTTATTAGCTTATTAATATTTGGACTTAAGCCTATTTGTACTAATGATACATTGTCCAAGCTGACAACAAAGCACTTTTCTTAGTTATGCTGGATAAGAGTATTTTCTAAATGCCATTAATGTAAATGTAAATGTTCTCTGCTTGAAGGGGAGGCCTATAAATCTAAAAGTGAAAGCCAAGCAAACATTTAAAAAATGTATCGGAATAATCTGATAAAATTTGTGGTCTACGAGTGGTCTTAAATAGTACACAAAATTTATTTTGCAGGTAGTTCCAGCTAGTAGGCATGCACATACCTCCACATGGGAGGCTTTTTCCTGCTTACAACTTTAACAACAAGGTTCTTTTAATTGAGGGGTAGGCCTGCCATGTTGAGTGTTACTAGCTATCCCACTTATATTTCAACCAGTGAACTGTCTCCTCTGATAATGTCCTTGGTTGTGTTTAGATCTTGGGATGTAGTAAGTACTGCTGGCCTGTCTCACCGCAGGCTAAGAGAAACATGTTTGCTTAAAGCCCTTTCAGTGCACCTTTCATTAAAATCGGCCTGTGTAATTCAGTCAGGCTTAGTGACCACTGAAGAGTATACAGAGAGATTTTAATGAAAGATGCAGTGGAGAGTGTAGCTGAGAATGTTTGGGGAAAGCTTAAACTCTTCACTGCATCTGTCATTACTGTCGGTATTGAATTACAGCAGCTCTCCCTCCAACAGAATAAGGAATCTCTCTCGGTTGAGGTCAAGGTAGAACAACTGAGGTTTGTTCCAGAAGGAATGCTTACAAGACAAGAGTGACTTTGTGCTATCCTGCTCCTTCCCATGTGTCTGGCGTCCAGTCAAGGGAGGTCTAAGCAGGTATATCGGCATCATTTCAGTTCTGAAAGGACACCTAAGGACAGGGCCTAAAACACACCGCTGGGTGCTAAAAGGGAGTGGGAATGGATGGGGGGTTAGATAAAAGAGCTCAGGGGAGGCCTGTTCAGTGCTTGCTCATTTGTCACACCTCCATTCACAAATGCTCAGCCAGATAAAATGAGAGTACAGCAAAAACCTGAACAAAACCATAGAGAAAAAGACAAAGAGAGAGAGATAGAATAAAAGAGATTTTTACAAGCAGCTTGTTTCCATCAAACTGACTTTTCGCGATGAAAATGCTTTATGTAATGATGTCGGTTTCTTATTTCATGCATGTTGCAACGTGTGCACCTTTGACTGTTTGAACACATTTCATTCAGAAAGGCTGTAGCATTTTCTGGACATCTCTCTCTCTGCAAGACCTTAAAAGTGCCAGCATTTCTTTTAAACACTCTTATCTCTTCCTCAGGCAGGTTTCAGTTATCAGCTAACAATTTGTCCAATACAGTTAAACAGAAGAGTTTTGTCCAAATTCATAAAATATTACTGACAATTTCTGTTTCCATTGTCTAAATCACCAAACTTTTTTTCCTTAAAAAACCTTTGGATGGAAACATAGCTAAGTGAGGGATAGAGAGAGAAAGCCAGAGACAAAGAGAGAGAGAGAGAGAGAGAGAACCAGAGAAAAATAACATTATATAACAATATAATTTTATTTATAAGGTCCTTTCAAAGTACACAATGTCCCTGTACAAAGACACAGAGAAACACAAACCAAAATAAAATACAGAATAAAATGTAAAAATAGCAAGAGAAGGGAAAGTCATTGAGTGAGAGAGAGAGAGAGAGAGAGAGAGAGAGAGAGAGAGAGAGAGAGAGAGAGAGAAGACAGTGTAAACGAGAGATGGAGGATGAGAGAATGTGAAAAAAGAGGACAGAAACAGAGGAGAAAAAGAGAACAAGGGAGAGAGGTATAGAAAGAGAGAGAAAGTGAAAAAGGAGAGTCGCAGAGAGAGAGAGCAACTTGTTTTGATGAAGACAGAAGTATGTTTGTGTGCCACTGACAGATGAGAGCGCATCACACTGCTGCACACACTGCCTCAGCTTTCTCTCACTTCATCCACACATGACTTATTATACTGTTAAGAGGAGCCAATCAAACATTTCACACACACTTTGCACTGTAATAGATTTTTTCACACATCATTTACTGCAGGCCTTCTATGTTATCAAAATGAGCTGATCACGCACATGCTTTTACAAAATACACAAACACAGTCATACCACATTTTTCCCTGAGCATGTTCCACTGGGCTGCCGCTTCCCTATTGGCCAACTATGCAGTCGCCTAGAGCGGCATTAGCAAGGGCAGCAAAAAGAACCAACTTATTCTGTTAGAGGAACTTAATCACTGAGTACATCATTTTACCAAGCCCTCTGTGAGTGACTAAGAAATGGATCAGTCATTGTGTAGGCCACTTCTAACTCTGCCCCCAAATCTCGCTAAAACCCACCCCTAAACACCAGCCATTAACCAGTCATCGCTTAGCAACTGTAACTAGGTACACGTAGGCTAATGGGCAAAATTGACCCATTTCCTAAACCAAAGACACAAGAGAAGACGAGTGCAGAAGTGTGGAAGACTGCATTCAATGAAATCTGAAAAACAAATCACATGTGGGTTAAGTTAGCTAACTTAGTCTGTCTGGCTATTAAAGTCCTTCTTTGTTAACCCACTGAATTTAGTGTTGCATGAGGCTGAAATAAATAAGGAAATAAATCAATATGAAGGAAGTTATAGGCTTAAAATCATTTACACATTCTAACAAGGTAGCGTTTGCATGCAGCCTGATAATCTGTTCATAATCCAACTAACAGCTCAAACGGAATAAAACATGCCCATGTATGCACCTCAATTGGAATAGATTATAATAGATTATTTAGGCCATTCCGAATACAGTTGCCATCCGATTAAATGAGTTGGGTAATCCTGAAAATAATATGTTAAATAGAAGAAGCCATGTCAACTCCTGTATTTGATTTAATTCCCAATCAGAATGATCTGCATTTGTGTCATGATGGAAGTTCGTAATGTTCCATAGAGCAGAGCCAGAAATTGCTTTGCAGAGGAAACAAATTTTACACTTTAAACATTAAAAGACTTGGATGGACAGCCATAAAGCTTGTAATAATGAGCTGTTTAGACGAGTATACGAGCAAATGAATGACAGCGAGTTTACACAAACTATAGTGCAAATTAAAAAGGCCAACTGAAAACTCAGGTAACACGCTGCTGCTCATCTCGCTCTGACTGGTCTCATGTGATGCTCGTTGTCATAGTAACATCTACACTAAGTGGTACTCTACGCATGCTCACCATTTTGCATCTGATTACTTGTAGTGTGCATGTAAACAGAGTTTTTTAAATCAGACTGTTGAGTAGAGCATGCATATAAACACTTCAGTCTTAATCTATAATTGGAATGAATTCAATCAGGTTGGTGAAAATCTCTGCATGTTAATATAGCCAAGTATTTCCTGGTCCTGGAGGCCAACTGTCCTGTGATCAGATGTGTTGGGAGCAGGGAATACACTAAAATAAGAGCCAACAGATAGATGGCCTACTACTAAATAAATCCGTTTAATAAAAGAAATTCACAAAAACAACATTTATGACAGTAGCTGTTATTGTTGTTTCAGAACTAAGGCTTGGCTTGTATTACAGTGTTAAAAAAGCAACTACACACTACAGTCTTAGTTTCAAAACATAAAGTTCAAGTGAAAATTCCTAAAACAAAAGGTTGTAAAACCATCTGGAGGTTTAGTTTATATTTATACTTCCAGTGAAGAGCTGACAAAGTAACAAATTACTTAAATTAAGTGAAAATATCAGCTAAACATGAGCAGTAATAAGCTAAAATGGTACAAGCATAAAAGATGCTGAACCTTATTTTAAAAAAAAATCATTTAACGGAAAAGACATTCAGATGAGTCATTTAGCAAACCTCATACCCACATACACAAAATGATTACCAAACACATATGCGTATTAAAGAGTCAGTTCATACTGAGTGCTATTCACCTGATAGAAGCAGAGTGCGGAGAAGATGGGCACTGTTGCTAAGAGACACGCCGAAGCTGAAACGGCCACTTTCACAGAGAGAGAGAGAGAGAGAGAGAGAGAGAGAGAGAGAGAGAGAGAGAGAGAAGTGTACAAGGGACAGATGGAGTGAGAGAGAAAAAAACGAGTGAGGGTGAGAAAGTGAGAGGCAAACAACACAAAAGAGGCAGCTTGACTGGAGAGAGAGCGTCCATGACAGTGAGGGAAGGAGAAAGACACAGAGTGGGAGAGAGAGAGAGCAGCATGTGGGTGAGACAAAGAAAGACAGATGGAGTAAGAAGCAGGGAAAAAGACTACTGAGACAGAGTGAGGGAGAGAGGAGTGAAACATGGGCCTGAACATTTTGTTACCACTACCAGTTCTGATTTTAAGGGATTAAACATTTTGATAACTGTGTTTCACTGACTGTTATGATTCATAAGTCAGTTGTCAGCTGTGAATTATCAAATATGATTCAGTTCTTTAGTTGCCAAATTTCTTAAACTCCAATAAACAGCATCAAATTTTACTGTAAATATTATAGCACTGGGAGCAGGGCTTCTCAGCCTTCTTAGCAGCTTTTATTTTCTTATTTTTCCTTAATTCTTTTCATAGAAAAATGCTGTTTAGGTGCTATATCATGTTATTTACATTCTAAAGAAAATGTTTTGATGTATTTTACATGTTTGTGGTAAAGAAGACTTTTTTTAAATTTTACCAGTTCAGCCTGTATTGCCGTGATTGAAACAAGCGAGAGAGGCAGCTTGACTGGAAAGTGTCCACAACAGCAACTTTAGCAGGTTTTATATATAATAGCTTGTCCTCAAGAAACTATTAAACCCTTGAATATGATTTTTTCTTTCCTTAATACACATTCCATTAATTATGCCTGCTTTATCTGTGGAAGTTTTTCTTCGTTTATTAAACATAAGATTAGCTTACATTATATCGGTTCTGCCTTCAGTGAGGCAGTGTGCTACTCCTGTTTTCTTCCTGTGGTGAGGATCTGCTAAAAGTGAGCTTCATACATGACCTCATATCCTAGGCTGATGCTTGCAGTACTGTTTATATATAACATGCTTACATTTTTGTGTGAAACTGGGACGAAAAGTAGAAAGTAGATGTGTGCTGCTTTATAGCAGAGTAAACGTAGTAAATTAATTATTTTTTTTAAAGTAATACATGTATCAAAGGAGTTGCTGTCAAAGATTCTTCAGTAGTTATACACAGGAATAAGGCAAATGTAATGAATAGAATTGTTCACAGAAGCAGCAGAGACCCAGTGATGATGACGCAGCCTTGTGTACAAATAGGTTCAAACAGATTCGATACATTCAAGATTGCCTCGACTGTTTCTACCATCCTTAGTGGTTGCTTCGAGCATGCTGGAGTCAGGTGACAGTGATAGATGCTGGATAAACAAAGGGAGGAGTGGGAGGGAGTGGGCGAGAGGGAGAGAGAGACAGAGAGGGAGAGAAGACATGAGGGAGGACACACACACATGCCACACACCATTTAACCACACACTGGAGAGCAAGATCAATGAGGAAACAAAGAGCAATGATGCTGGATCTCCCTCTCTCTCTCCTTCTGTCCTTCTCTCCACCCTCCATCCAGTCTCAGAGGACATGCTGGACAAAGAGTGCTGGAAGAGCAACGGTACACACACTGCACCAGAGTGATGGATTGGATTATTTCTCTCTTTGGCGGCTAAATTAGCCTAATGCGTCTACAGCTCCAGTCCAGCCTGTACTCATAACACATACAGAGAGAGACAGAAAGAGAGAGAGAGAGAGAGAGAGAGAGAGAGAGAGAGAGTGGATGTGGGGAGAGAGGGACACAAAGAAAAAAGAGGAGATGTGGAGAAAGACCCAAAGAAAGAAAGAATGAAAGAAAAGAGAAAGGGGATGTGGAGAAAGACCCAAAGAATGAAAGAAAGGGGTAAAAAAAAATAAGGAAACACAGAAAGAAAAAGCAAGAGAGAGACAGGTAGACAGACAGAATGGATGTGAGGAAAAAAGAAAGAATAAAAGCAAGAAAAGATATGGAAAAATAGATAGGCAGACAAATAGAGATAGACAGACAGAGAGAATGGTGGAAAAAAGAGAAAGAAAGAAAGAAAGAAAGAAAGAAAGAAAGAAAGAAAGAAAAAGAAAGAAAGAAAAAAGAAAGAAAGAAAGAAAAAGAATATAGGGAAATAGAGAGAAAGAGCAACAGGTAGACAGAATAGATGTGGGGAATGATGGAAAGAAAGAAAGGAAGAAAGGAAGAAAGAAAGAAAGAAAGAAAGAAAGAAAGAAAGAAAGAAAGAAAGAAAAAGAATAAGCATAACAGCACAAGTAATGCAGAGAGAGGATGAGGAGTGAAGAGAGGCAGCTGTGGATTTCAGACAGCGCTGTGAAGGTGTAACCCTGCGTCAGGCTCCTGTGGCCTCTCCTCCTCCTGTCAGACGCACAGGAGGAATCTAATTGGAAGATTTCGTTAATAGACATTTTGTGAGGAATGACATCAGTGGAGAGATTGATCATATTCTACATCAGCTAGAGGAAATTGTTTTTGTCACAGCTCATCAGTCTAGTGGATAATAAAGTCATGGCTTTTTCTTTCATTAGAAATATTGAATATGTCATATAACGCATCCAAACATTATTCAAAGCGTTTATGAAGGAGGGGAGCACCTCCTCTGTCTGTGCGTGAAGAGCTGCGCTCTCTGCTTCATATGCATGAGGCCTCATGTGATCCTCAACATGATTTATTATGGTTCAAAACTCAAACAGTAGGAAGCCACATCGGCCCAGGCCGGACGTGTCCTCAGGCTTTTCCAGCTGACCAGAGGTGACCCAAACCACAGATGGGACTTTAGGTCAAACTGAAGGGTCAAAATCCATTTTTCCCCATTGACCTCAGAGACAGACAGGGAAAACACATAACACATACACCACAGAACAAAGTAACACAGGACACTCACACACGTGCTCACGCCCACTCCCAATCCTGAAGACCCGGTCAGGAGTGGGAGAGGTTCACTGGCGCTGCCTTTAAAGCATTGTACATCGGTCATGACTTCATTGTAGAACTTAATGTGAAAGAGCTGCAAAATACATCTCAGTCCTTAATGAGAGTTTACATTCACAAAGGAATCTGAATGCACCCTTTGGGGCATTTTTAAAGGGCCCATATCCTATATTTTTCGTTTTATTTTTTCCCTTGAGGTCCATTTTCATGTTTCATGTTTTATATACCAGAAGTGGTCCTAATTCTTCTTTCCACACCTATTTTCCAATCTTTCATTCTCCTCTAGAATTAAACAGCCTGGTTTTGTTACTGTGCCTCGTTCAAA
This sequence comes from Colossoma macropomum, assembly GCF_904425465.1. Taxonomy (NCBI): domain Eukaryota; kingdom Metazoa; phylum Chordata; class Actinopteri; order Characiformes; family Serrasalmidae; genus Colossoma; species Colossoma macropomum. The sequence continues at coordinate 26,563,072 of NW_023494784.1, read as the reverse complement.
AAGCATTCTGAGCTGAAACACTCTGTAGAACTTGTATATGAGTCGATTCTTGTGACATCTCAGAAATAATGTAACCAAAATGGGCTGTTTTTGCAGCATAATTTCTTCATATGGATCATACAGACCAGGTACATTTTGAAACAATGTTTACATATAATTTCAAACTCCTTTACTTAAAAAATGCAAGGAAAACTGTGTAGGAACTGTGCAGCACTAATCAGGGAGTCAGTGTTACATCACACAGGGGAGGGTTCGGTTCTCATGCTACAGATGGATGGAAGAGAGGCCTTTATTTCTTTAACCCTGCTGCCTGGGGATCTAAAGCTTTCAGCATGGCCTCCCTCTGAGCTAATGCTCTGTCTGTGAGAGAGAGAGACAGAGAATGAGCTACATCACTGTGCAGCTGTCTAAGTAAACTCACCTTTCAGCAGCAATAGCCCATAAGGCTCTCTCTCTCTCTCTCTGTCTCTCTCTCTGTCCCTTTTTCTCTCTCACTTGTCCTGTAGAGATCTATACACATAGAAATGCAGTATAAACATACACATGAACACGCACACACACTGGGGCTGGGTCTAGATTCCTAAACAGGGTTTCTATGTTTTCCATCAAAACATTGTTCTAATCCTCTTTTCAGGACCCTTTTCCACTCATAACATTAACAAATCCGAAAAGACTAAACATTGCTGCAGTCCTCTGTTCCTCCATTACACCTACTCACTGATGGCTCATGATTTGCACAATAACACAGATCTGGGGCTGGCTGATGTCACCTCACACAGACTCTTTTATAACACTACTGTTAACCACACGTAAACGTGGGGATAACGAGGGATATACTGACTGTGGATAAGTGTGTCATTGTATGGGATAATAAACCAAAATGCATAAAACTACCATCAAAATCAGTGAATGTCAGGCTCAGTCTAACAAAATACGGCTATTCCTACTGATTTGTCAAACTGACTCAAAAACATTTGGTCATCTCTGGAGGAAGCTATAGATGGCATGAATGAAAGAATGAATGAATTAATGAATGAGTTTATATTACTGCTCACATGTATTTCAGGCTTAATAAGATAACCTTTTGCTTCCACTGTGAAACACTAACCAACACAGTCTGGCTTATCCAAAAGTATTCAGACACCTCTTCTAATTAGTGAATTCAGCTACTTTAAAGGCGTTCAATTACGCAAATGCATGTTTTTTGCACACTTCACATTTTATAGTGTTATTAGATGTGAACATTTTCACATCTGAAAAAAATGAGATGTGTTCACATGTGAAAAAAACATGATTACATGTAAATGTGGTTTTTGCACACTTCACACTTTTTAGCAGCTGCAAATGAGCCTAAGGTCACCATGCCCAATGTCAAGCATGGACTAGAGGGGCATAAAACTCCCCAGCACTGGACTGTGGAGCAGTGAATCTGCAGTCTCTGGACTGTCTGATAGAGCACTAACCAATACCTCAGCAATGAGCTGGAGTGATGCCTGTGATCCAGAACAAATAATTCAACATAAGTCGCTGACCTCACTAATGCTCTTGGGGCTGAATGCAATCAAATCCTCACTGCAAAAGAGCTGTGTGCTATATCAAAATGGCAATAATGCATCACATGATCATGTCAAATGACAAACGACTGATTTGACTAGACAAGAAAATAAAACAGAAGATGGTTTACAGGACTGTTAAAAAATGAGACCCCTCCAACTGACTGAAAGTTGGTAGTTTGTCATTCTGTCAGTTTGTTGAGCCATGAACACCAGGTGCGCTGGGGTCCCTGTGGGGGACACTGGAAGAAAAATAAAATAAAGAAAACGTTTATGCATTTATTTATTAAAAGTTTTATTTACTGGAAATAAATGATTTTATAGAGTGGAGACTGTTACTGCAGCAAATGGAGAAATCCCTTTTAATACCCTTGATTTTTGAAGAAACATTGGATGAGCAGGTGTCCACAAACTTTTGGACATACTGTACATATATGCTGAGTTCAAATGCTTCAGTACAAAAAGACATGCTGCTACCACAGTGCAATTTATTGACTTTAATATATGTTCCATGCACTATAACAGTGTCATTATTAACATATTTCAGGGAATGATAAATTAGAGGATATGAAACACCACTGAGAGAAGAGCTGACTACCACTGATTTACCACTCTCTTGCTCTCTCTCAAAGTCCCAGTATGCCATGTGCTGGACCGACAGCCCTCAATTACCCAAAAGTGTGGTCAGCCTCGCAGCCAGCCCAACTTGGGCAGTTTTAGAAATGCCAAAACTGCCCAAACATGTAACCTCAGCCATGCAGATTTGTCACTTTGATTGGGAAACATTCCCTGAAAACGTCAGAACGGTTAGAGAAATATGCGCAAAGCAGACTGGGAGCACGCTTCATCCAGCCAAATGTCAGGAAGTGAGTCAGCAAGTTGACAGTTGTGTTCCTTGATAGAAAGAGAGAGCAAGAGAGTGAGAGAGACTGCATTAGATGTCTGACATCAGCTGAAATTCTAGAAATACCCAACAGGAAACGTTGCCTGTATTCATTGCTGTTCTCTAGGGTGGGACCTCTGTTGTTAATAAGACATTTTTAACTATAGTGGGACTCTTTCACACCTCTCTGACTTCTATTTGGCAGGTTTTGGTTTGGAGTGATTTGGTGTACATCATATTACTGCCAGCCTTTGTCTCCAAAGAGAGAGAAAGAGAGAGAGAGAGAGAGAGAGAGAGAGAGAGAGAACTGAAGAGGAATTGAGTTTCCCTCTTGCTGGGTCTTCCCTTTAACCTGTGCCCTTTGACCTCTGCAATGTAATACAGGCAGGTGAGGTGGGCCTCAGGTCTGCCTAGAATTTCATACACTGACATCCAGGAAACTGAAACTGGTTTTCATATGAAAATGAAGTAGGAATCTGTGGTGAACGGTGACTGTTAGAGCTAGACCTTCAGTTTGGGCCATGAATGTCAGAAGTCGGTCAAAAACGAGAAAAACAAATGTGTGATAAAGCTAATTTCTGCTAGTGTTAGGATTCTATTAGAATGTTAGTGCTAAGCTAACCACAATTCTTTTTGGCCCTTCTAGATTAAACACAGGTAGTCAAAGCTTGTGAATAACACTCCATATGCTTTATTTGTAGCCTGTATATAAAACATTAACATATGTCTAACTTAACTACTATACAGGATTTGTATTCACAATCACAGCCTAGGACTTCCTTTTAATTTGAATTATGTTAGTTGTTAATTTGATGTGATATAACTTCATTTCAGCTCCTGAAGGCCTGACCAAGGGGAAATCTAGCTTGGCTGTATCTAGCTAGATAAGACAGAGAAAAAAATCCGTTTTGGAAATTTTCAATTAGCCATTTAATAAAATTAAACACTGTTGTTTCCAACCAAAAACTTGCTACAGTACTAGCAGAGTTTAAATATGAAGCATGATGATTCTAATAAATAAAAATGAACTAAAATTTACAGACATGCTGTTTTTTATTCCACACAAATAATTCAGAGAAGGCCTAGAAGGTCCCCACTCTGAAGGATGTGTTATGATTTGTATTATTATATATTATTATATATTATTATGAACGAGTAGCTTTAAGTTTGTTGTTGCTATAAAAGCAATTATGAAAGATACTCCAGTCATATCCTTACAAACAGAAAGATGGATTTATCTAAATTCAGCAGTATAAGGATTGACTTTGGTGGAGTTTGGGTGGAGAAGATATGCGAACACTGACGCCTGACTTATTTCATCAATTTTAACACTTAGAACTGCTTCGGATTTGGAATGTAAGGAATTCTACAAAACCTGAAAAGTTTCCCCCAGATGAAGAATTTAACCCATAGGCTGATTTATCATACTTACATCTATCTTTAACTGACAAATGCAGAACACAAGCATTGCACCTTGTTGCATAATAATATGCGAATATACAATGAGTGCAAATAGATTCTGACTGGTTGCAAAGCTATGGAATGAAATCCAAAGTTTCAGTCTCTGAGGTGGGAATTCTCTGTGTGAAAGCAGGGTAGATGGGTGGTCTCGCTCCTCAGAGAAACCATTTCTGGATAAATGCTAAAAGTAGAGGCCCCTGCCTTCCAACATAAAGGTTTTTGATGTTTTTTTGCATAGCAAATTTAAATACATCCAAGCAGCCCTGCTGCCCTGCCAGACAGTTCAGCCGCTGCTCATGCTCACACCACATCAGCTCCATCTAGGACAAGGCATAACACACAGCAACACTCCCTATAGAAATTACCAAATGTGGGGAAAAAAGGCCCCAAATGGTGGTCCCTAGCAAAAAATGTTTCATGTATTTCTTTACTGAGAACATCTGAGAACAGTCTTGTCTAAACTCAGTTATAAGCGGTTCGCTGAGGTATAGGTATAGTATATTTGATAAAGCACTGCTTTTATATTTAAGAGAGCTCTGCTAGGTATGACGAAAAAACTTTATATTCAAGCCATCTTAGACATCCTCGGCAGAGATCAAGCACAAAACAAAGAGATGAAACTGTGGAAAATAAGAAGTTGTTTCTGATACCAAGAGAGATTCACCTGTAATCTGATCACAGTGGAATCAGATCTGCAAAAGCAAAGCACATAGCTTAAAATTAAAGCACACAGCCCACAGTGTGTGTTCCATTAGTGAAAATCCCAGTGGTGCGCAGTGCAGAGAAAGGAGAGAAGAGAGACAACTACAGAAGATGCTCACACAGTCAGTGAGGGTGGATCTAAAACAACAGTATTGCAGACTGAGATTTGTTGTCCTTCAGTCTCAGTCTGCCCCGGTTTCTTCAGCTCACTCCCCTGCCCTACATGTGGAGATGAGAAAAAGACGAGAGGTTTCGTCAGAGCTAACCTGAGGGCCCGAATGACTCAGCTCTGAGTGCAATCACTTAAACGAACAGCACTTTCATCTGGAGTGAGCTAGCATGCGTCTACAGATCAGACTGTGTGCTGAGTGTCACTGAAGAGCAGATCCAACTGTGACCCTGCCTAGCAATTTACATGACACTGGAAAAGGGTACAATCAGATCTTGGATAAGGGGAATCTGTGATTTGACTTTTGCTAGTCACTCTAAAAATGTCACAAACTACTATTTTGAGCAAAAAAAAGAAAAAAGCATACATAGGAACACACTTCAGTTGCCTGTTACTGTTAATCTGACAAGGAATTCTGTTCTAAATGTGTGCACATGGTCACACAGACACTATTACAGTGCATCCAACAATAAAAGAAATACTGCTTCTTTTATATGCTGATAGAAAACAGTTGCACACAGAAATTCCACATTCTAATACATTTTACTATGCCAAACATGGACATTCAAGTGTTCCAAGGCTCTTACGCAACAAACATACTCATCGCAAGTATGCGATTGCAAATGACAATATCCCGCCAATGCACTGCAACTGCACATCCCAACTGTACAAACTCACTGTGCATTCTACATTACTGTGGTGGTTGAAATACTCATTACTCAGGGGGACGACAGAAGACAAAGGACAGGCACAAATACTAAACGTGCACAGAAGATGAGAGTGAGCTGTTTTACCTGTTCTAGATGATGATGTGTTACACATATGTTTATGCAAGCAAACCACTTTTGCCAGAGACTTGTCCAACTTTTCATCTGCTATGACTGGCCAGGATTGGCTGTCATTATAGTCCCTCTTTCTGTAAGGCTCAGAAGTTGTAACACATTTCAAATCCAACGACGTGAGAAACCGTGTCTGCGTAGCTCAAAGCGTCTGAGTGAAGTACTTGTGTGAAGTATGTTTCTGGTCTAAACATCATGGGAATGAGAAATATTCGGACACAATAAATGAATGGGCAAGTGCAAAAAAATATCCTTTGCTCTTCACAAAATGGGCACTGGGTAGGTTGCTTTCCACTTATGAGAAGTATAAAAAGCAGCATGAAAGGTACCTCATTCAGGAGCTGAAACTTTATTAGCATTTTTATCTATAGCTCTGAATTGCCCCTAGGTGTGAATGTGTGCGTGATTGTATATGTCTGTCTGTCTGCCCTGCGATGGACTGGCGACCTGTCCAGGGTGTATCCTGCCTTTCGCCCAGTGACAGCTGGGATAGGCTGCAGCACCCCACCGCGACCCAGAAGGATAAGTGGTTTAGATGATGGATGGATGGATCTATAGCTCTGAGGCCGTAGACCAGTGTGAGCTGCTTTTGGAGCTCACACTGGTAACAGATAACTAAATAACAAAACAAAGGACAGACTAATTCTTTTGACATTTGCTAAAAAGTTTGAGTCGCTGGACACAGGCAATCTGCCATCTTGGTTGCCGCCAGTCCAATGCCAGAGGTAACCGTGTCTGGTCGAGTAATTTGTGTCGCCAGCCAAAGTTCACAACAAATTAAACAGACTGTGAATAAATTTCACATTCATGCCTTCTGAAAAACTGTGTGTGTTGTGCAAGATTTCAGTTAGACACATGTTTGAATTCGTTTACTGATGTCCAACTAGACTGCCTGAATAAAACATGCTTGGTGTGTAATCGACTTTGGGGGCAAATTTTAATGAACTAAAGGGAACTTTTAAGGGCTAAAGAACATTCTTTTGTGCATGTATCACCTGTCACATGTTAAGTAATATAGAGTTTAAGGTTGCTTATGAATTGCTTCAAAATTTCCTCTAAAGTGCTTCAAAAATCAGTAAAACGGCTACAGGGTTTCTGTTAATGTTGCTCCTTCTTCTCCTTATATCTGTCTCTCAAGGCTGTAAGCTGGAAAATTAAGTACTGCATGTGAATGTATACACGTAAGCCTGAACTCCTCCCCATTCTGGAGCACCTGTCTCGGTCTTATGCTTCATCCCTGCTGTATGCTTGGGCCCCTACGTTATTTCCCCACTGCTATTTCTGACCCACTGCAGTCAAGTGATATCAGGCACCAATCTCTCCTATTGCTCTCAGTTGTCACGTCTGGCTTTATATACGGCAAGAGGAAACAGCCGGTGGGACCTACAATTCCGGAGTCACGTCTTAGCAACAGCTGTCCCACCAACCCGCTGAGCCACTTTATATCCACCAGAGGGACATTTTTCTTCGATAGATGATTAAGGACGAGCATCAGTCTTCAAACAGCCGCTTATTTCTTGCTACAATTAACCCTCACTTACCTAACATACTGTCAGTGACACATCCAGAGACTTTGAGATGTCCTCTTTAACTCATTAAATTCTGCCTATAGAGCAGCTGAGATGAGTGATATGTCCATGCTGGGCATAGTAAAATGTACCAGCTTGTGGAATAGGAGCTTTCTGAATGCTACTGTGGTTTATATCACTATATAAAAGCTTGCCTAATGTCTCTTCACAGTCCTCAACAGCTACTTCACAAATGAATCAAACTCCATGTTTTGACATGGAATAATTCAGGGTAATTTTGTTGTTGTTGCAGTGTATAATGCGTAACTGAAGATATCTTGCTGTTGGTGTGGAACATTCCTTTCCAAAGCACTGCCAGAAGGAATTACAGTATCTAAACTCAAAAGATTCAACAAGTACCTCAAAATACCTAAACCAATATTACAGCCATCTGTTTGGTGCTAGAGGCTTTTAATCCAGCGTTACGCTGCATTTCACTTTAAATCTGAGAACGCAACCTGGTGGTATGTGCTCAAAATGTTCCAAAAGGTACCTCATAATATGAAACACCCAAACCATCTGTTTGTAAGTAACAATTTTAAACGCTCTGTAGCGCATGTTTGTTCAGGTGTAGACGGCTGCTTTTTCAACCTCTCTGCCACACACACACATACACACATATACATCTCTCTGAGCTCAGGATTACAGGACCAAATTGAATCAAAGTGGCAAGTCTTTTTTGATATTTGACTGAGCAGGCCTGCTGGCATGTGTGTGGTGCATGTGCGTGCACCAGCCGCTCCAGTCTGTCTGTATTACTGAGCAATGGGGGAGTGTGTAAAGTACCCACTCAGAAATCTGCCGGCCAGTCACTCATGCACACCCACGCACCCGCCCCACAGACGCCTGCAGTTATCAGCCTGACAAAACACACTTGTCACACAGCTCCCTGCACTTGCTGATACGCCGGTGCTCAGACAGTGTGCTGTAATTTCCTGTGGTTATAAACAAGTAATGAAGCGGTGCAGATTTGGAAACCTCGAATGCTCATTACAAGTTATTGTTTGTGGCTAATACGATAAACCTAACATTCAGTGAGGGAACTGATGCAGAAAGCCATGTTAGTCTTTCACAATACGAAGTTTTGTTATCCAAAGTCATGTTAACCATTAGATGCCTCAAGTCAAAATTATCATTTTGCTATAATATATAAAAGTAATTTGTCTCTCCATTTTTATCATTTTTGTGTATTTTTACAGGAATCCTTTACATAGCATGAAAACGTCACAATGAATGGACCAGGAGAAAAGGTCCAAATTAACTTGGAAAAAAATATGTTTATATTGACTTGAATGTTTTTTCCTTCTCAAAGCTGGCAAAGTTACCATTTTGGAGATACAAGGTTCAGACAGCGAAGATTTCATAAATTACATAAATGATTACATAATATGCATAGATATATATTAAATTGTGTACTACATAATTACCTATACATATTGATAATATGTATTGTTAATATGAATTACATATAGTGTCATTTATTTCTGAATTTTTTATCAGAAATTATTTTAATGAGCTTCAAGTCAGATATAATATTAAACTACGCTTTTGTCATTACTAGAAATGCAATAAATGCAACTTCTAAGCAGAGGTGGACAACACAGCAAAACTATAATATACTTCATTATAGTACACTTCAAGACATTTTGTGTATATTGTGCATCATGATATTTTGCTTTTTGAGGTTGGATAAACTAGAACAGACCAAAAGTAGTGCCACATTTAAAAAAACTGCAATCATAAACTATGAATACAATGATTTTTATTCAGTGTTCCCCATATTGCATGTCACTGCACTAAATCTAATTAAACACGACTAATTATACTCTCTTTGTAATAAAACATGCAGTTGGTCACTGATTATATTCCCTTAGAAAAGTACATTGTGACATAATTTATCATGATAATGATAAAAATTGTCATATCGCACAAGCCTACTTGTAAGGGTTAGATAGGCTCATGACCGAAGGTGCTTTCATTCAATGTCGGCTGTAATCAGCTGTTAGCTGCACCCCTCCACTTGAGTGAAAAGGCTTAACAGCCACACTTCCTGTGGCAGACATGACCTGTTAAAAGGCCCTGGAGTCCAGAGGCCAGGCAGTGAAGAGGTTATCAGTGTAGAGCCCAGCTGCAGGGACAGCTGCTGTGGGGACTGGGCTAAAAGCAGCCAGACAGAAACAAAGTCCCCATATGCAACCCTCACATCATGCTCTCAGCTCTGTGTGTGTGTGTGTGTGTGTGTGTGTGTGTGTGTGAGAGAGAGAGAGAGAGAGAGAGAGAGAGAGAGAGAGAGAGAGAGAGAGCGAGAGAGAGAGAGAGACTCAACAGCTCGTGCCAAGTCCTTTTAGTTTACATGTGCAGAGCTAGCAGTTGAGAGAGGCCTGATGCATAAAGGAGAATGGGGAAAAAGCTAGCAGCATATAACAAGGACACAGCTCCCCTTCTTCCTTTCACTGTCAGCTCCTGTCTTTTTGACGGAATGGAAGGAGGACGTCAAAAACAGAGTGCAGCTAAGATACAGTGAAGAGGACAGGCAACTCAGCATTAAGTGTGATGTTTATTGGACACTGGCTACTCAACACTGTCACAGTAAAGACACAGAGAGAAGACTATCAGTTTTCCTCTGTGCTTATAAACATCAGTGTGGTGTCAGTGTTGTCCCATTCATTTATTTGAGTGATTTCAATGTCAGATCTGTGAGAACCACACATGCACAGGAAAACACTCATAAAAATCATACATTTAACATTAGCTTGCACACAAACTGAACAGAATAGTAAGAAATTGTGTATGCATTATTCTATTCGACCTATTTAAATTATTTAACCATTAGAAGTCACAGTTGCCTCTGGCAAAAGCAAGGCATGGTATAATCTGATATGGATTATTTCTCTTTGAAAGTCGAACAGGAGATATTTTATTACGATTTTAATTTGGGGAAAAGTTACTGTTGTGCATACTGTCTTGTTTTGTGGAAAGAAAAAAATCTTTTTGCCATGTCTTGTCCAAACCTGACATTTAAACCAAAGGCAAAAATCAGAGGTGTGGGCTCAAACCTGTCAGTAGAGGAATGTAACTGTAATTCATTTAAGCAATAGAACATGAGAGGGAGTGTTTTATCACGAATAGCATCACGGCTATGATTCGGTTGCACGCACGAGCCAAAGGTGAGCACTGCAGATCTTTACAGCCGTGATGTTATGTGTGATAACACACACCCTCAAATGCTCTATTGCTTTTATACAACAGTTCTGCAAAATAGAGAAAGTAAAGCAAAGAGACCCTGAATACTGTATCAACTGTATTTTAATATTAACAATTCCTTCCACCAAAAAACATTGTGCCCGTTTGTGTAGCTACTGGAGCCACAAAACTGTATCACAGAATCAACAGTATAATGATAACAAGTTCAGCTCAGCTTTGTCAGTACTTCACAGATTAATCTGAATGTAGAGGGGGGGAATATAACAATATTTTATCATTAGCACTTATTATAAGGAGAGCATATTTAGTGCTGTTTAATTGGATTCAGCACAGTATGTGAAATGTTGAATAATAATCATTGTATTGTGTAGTTTTTGATAGCAGTTCTTAAACGTGACATGTTGTCTGTGTGTCAAAATATTGTGATGTATATTGTGTACCATGAAAATTTAATGATACACATATCCTGATTTGTTACAGATGGACTTAATATAATCCCAGTTTGTTTCCTTTTTTTCTTTTCTTTTTTTTTTGCCACCACAACTGCCAAATGACAGCGTTGGAGTTTGATGTGGGCCTGCTGTTCTTTTTCAGAATCTAAGGAAATGGGCTTTATGTCCAACATCTAAAAGAGCTAAAACAATGTTTCCATTTTTTGTTATTTTAAGAGCTAAAGTAGAAAATGTGTAACAGTTAGCTGCAGCGAAAAGCAAGTGTTTGCTTAGCATCCTGTGCTTATCGGAATGATGCTGATGAACAGCACAGGTAGAACACTTCTCAACCAATCATATATATGAGATATTTCCACTTTACAGTAATAGACAAAAAAAACCTATTCTTGAAGGGGGTTTGAATTGTGTTCCTATTCACTCATCCCACTCGGTTGGATTGGTCTCATCATACAGCATGTTAGAGGCAGCTCTCACAGTGGAGCACATTCTCAGAGGAGAAGCACTTCACATCACTGTGGATCAGCACACACAGTACTGATATCTGTTCATCCTTAGCTGACTGAGAAAGAGGAGCGTAAATACCAGACCACCATGGAATGACCTTGACAGAGAGTAGCGTTCTGATGTGTGAAAGCTCAGAATTAAAGATGTGTCTGAGGTGAGGAGAGCAGTGCTCACTTCAAAAGCCTCCTATGGTCTACAAATTCTTTGTGCAGGCACTAGAAACAGTAATTGTCACAGCTGGAGGGAGAAAGAGAGAAAAAATGAGTGAAAACCTGGAAGCAGAACCAGAATCTACTTCGTGATACTCACTCCCAACTATAATAATACATATGCATATTAATGTACTTTTTTCAGTACTGGGGGAGATAATATGGGATGTTGTAAAAACTGTGATATCAGACATTAATTTGAATAGCTTCCCTTTTTCTATTACAAATGCCATAAAATTCCTAAAAGACACAAGCATGAAAGTAAGATGTCACTGTATTGTAAACAAAGGCAGAATATAAACTGCTTTTTTGCATCACGAAAAGGAAAACCATAATGCACTGACTGACCTACAACCCAAACCAGGAGTTACAGATTTCCATATTACATTAACCTCCCACTGCCTCTTTTACTGCTGCCTCCCTTCTGAAATAATGTACATCCATATGAATAAGATTCCAGGAAAGTACGTGATCGTTGTCGTAAAAGGTCTATTTAATAGGACCACTACATCATTAGATCACTACATTAACCAGCTGCTTAACCTCTTGATTACATTTACTGCAAGAAGTAATGAGACAGACCTACTTCTCCTTCCTCATTCTGAGTAGAGCGCTCCTCTTTAAAGCCCTAAGCTCACCTCCTGCAGCTCATTAAAAATCTTGCCGATGCACTTCCTGATTTTCTTGTGGAATAAGCAGGAGCTGTAATGCAGATGCAGGAGAGGAGGAACTGAACCTCGTTTAGCCTGAGGCTGAGGCCACTGCTTATCTTCTCACAGTACAGCCCCATCGGAGATTCAGTCACTTCATCAGAACTACAGAAACCAGAGAGCAAGCAAATATCTCTCATCCTCCACCCTCTCTCTCCCCCTCTCTCTCTCTCTCTCTCTCTCCCCTAATTTCCCATATCCTCTCTATCTCTTTGTTGCTGCTTTCTTTTCTTCCTTCTTTCCACATATTGCTCATTTATCTCTCTACCGTTCTTTCTTTATTTCGTTCTTTATCCTTTACCATTTCCTCTCTCTCTTTCTCTCTCTTTTTCCTTCCTTCATTATGGATTTTTTTCTCTACTTCTTTCTTTCTTTTCCCATACTTTCTGTTTCTTTCTTTCTTTCCTCATGATTTCTGTTTCTTTCCTCATGCTCTGTCTCTTTCTTTCATGCTTTCTTTTTTCTTTTTTCCAATACTCTCACTTGTCTGTCTTTCTTTCCTTTTAATACCCTGTCTTTCTTTCTTTATTATTTCTCTTTCTTTCCCTATACCCTTTTCTTTCTTTCTTTCTTTCTTTCTTTTTATCTTATCTCATTTCTATCTGTCCTTCTTTCCTTTCCCGAGCTTCTTTCTTTCTTTATTTCTTTCTTTCTTCCTTTCTTTCTTTCTTATGTCATTTCTATCTGTCCTTCTTCCCTTTCCCGAGCTTTTCTTTCTTTCTTTCTTCCTTTCTTTACCTATGCTCTCTGTCTCTCTGTTTCATGTTTTCTTTCCTTTCCCAAGCTTCTTTCTTTCTTTCTTTCTTTCTTTCTTCCTTCCTTTATTTCTTTCTTTCTTCCATACCCTCTCTTTCTTTTTCTTTATTTCTTTCTGTCTCTTTCTTTTCCAATACCCGCCCCCTCTCCCAGTGGCATCAGGAGGTCACTGCAGTCATTCTGGCTTCCACAGCCTCTGGAGCACACAGGTTTAGCATCCCTCTGCCAAATAGGCTAATTCCATCATCAGAGCCACTTGAAAGGAATAAATGGCATTAGCAGTCCTCAGGCCGTCAGTATAAATGAGTGCACACACTAACTGAAGCCTGGCAAGAGTCTGCCTGACTCCCAATAACTCACATGCTCTGTAGCATATCGACTGGCTCACACCATCAAAGAACCCATGCATAATGCAACAAATATAAGGGGCTCTCAACATGATGCAGAATGCACCAGTATAATTTATGCCCCTGGTCATTTTAACCATTTTGGACCAGACTATTTTGCTATTGTGCCACTCACAAGTTCAGACTCCTGCTAATCGGCCTTGACCACTGACGCTTTGTCAAAAAAAAATCAGAAAACAATAAAGCTGTAGACATAGATCATAACTTAGTAATTATGTCTATATATAGGGTGGCGTCATCAGAATGCAGCACAATAAAACAGGAGGAGTTGTGGGGCCTTCAGTGAAAGACTGATTGCTGTTCCTCTGTGAGCAGTAACAGGGGCTATTTTTGGTAGCATTCACCCAGAGTTCACATAGCAAACATTGCTGGATGATTGCTTTAAAGTGAGAAACGTAATCCATTGTTTCCATGCCCATAATAATGAACTTTTTCCTGCAATTAAACCAAATGACACCCAGCTGACGTGAACACACTGAATAAATCACAGCAGCCGTGAGCTGTTCGTAAGAAACCACATGACACTGAGCCAAACTACATACAGGGGTAGTGCTGCACAGCATATGTGGTTCTCAGGCAGACACAAAAGAATTATCTTTAAAATGTACATCCAATAAAACAGGTCTTTTCCCCCAAGGACACACAGCCTCATTGTTAAATGCATGTCGTATGTGAAGATGAGCCGTCGATATATCTGGCTCCTTTCGCAGGCCGAGAGAAGTAATTCCATTAACCCCCAAACCCACCATCTCCCCCCTCCTCTCCTTCCGTTAATGCCCCAGTCGGGGCGATTGCCTCAGCACTAGGCGATGATGTCACAGAATGGGGCCTGCTGAAGGCTGACTCAGCTGGGGCCTGCTGGGCAGTGCGATAAAACACACAACACAAGGGCAAGCACAAAGAACCAACTGCCTGCAAGGCATCCAGCAGAAGGTCCAGGCCATGACAACAAACATGAGTGATTTTTGGGGCTAGAAGGGAGGTCTTTAGCAGATGACAGGGAACAAAAGCTTTTGCTTGCTGCTTCTTTTGTTCCTGACTTGCCTTTCAGCGGACCACTCATTCCAGCTAATTGAGTGCCATAAAATGAGTCATGCTTAGAGTAGGCAACCCCCCTTGCAGAGAGACGTGGGGCTCTGTCAGCTTTGCAAAAAATGAAGCAAATGAATGTGATTCATCAGCGAGTTTGGTTCTTTCAAATGAAAGGAGAGCTGAAATAATTATTCGACATTAGTTGACATTTAATATACTTCCGATGCACATTTTTACTTACGTTGAGGTCTAACCTAAAGTGAGTTAACAGCTTAACCTGAAGAGGGCAGCAATTCATTTATAGTGTCGTACTAAGCAAATATGCATTAAAATTAAAGTAAGGGTGTATTTTTTTTTTTTTAAATGAAGGATATAGCAATCACATACAACATATGAAGGCTTGACTTAACCCCTCAAAATCCCAGGCTTATTACATACTAAGGCATATTATTCAGTAACTACAAGTATTCCAATGTAAACTGGTCAAGCTATTCTTATAGAAGTGTGTAATAAAACTTAGGGCCCAGTGGCGGGGCCTGGCCATGTAAGGGTTTAACTTTCCAAAGAAGCACGACGTTACCTTCGACCACTGGAAAAGAAAACATACTGCTTTAAATTCTGAAGCAGCAGAACGGACAGTAAACGGTAACTTTCCCTCCATGGCAGTGTTGTGAAGAACCAAACTACTTCTTGAAGATGTGTTCCTGTTAATTAGAAGGATTTAGAAGGCTGTTTCAAAAACTATTAAATGTTGGGAACCTTGCCATGTCACAACATTGCATACATTAGACAGCTAACTATGTACAACTGCTTAATTAGCTTAAAATACAGCTCATTTTGTTAATACACTTTTCACGTGAAAACGCCATCTGCTCTTTGTGGAAAGCTATTCGCACATTGCTTGTCTAGTGAACCAGCACGTTAATATGTTAAACCATTAAATGATGCTGCAGTCTGAAGAGATATAATGTTAATCGACATATTCTTATATCACTTATATTTAGTAAATGCTGATTACTTACTGTACTTAAAACAAAGCGCCACATTTTTTCTGTGATGGTAATTAGTGGATTAATTCACGTGAATAATCGACTATCAAAATATTTTTTCTATCCCTAAATGAAATATCTATAGAATATCTATAGGAACAAATACATTACTGACGAAGGTCAGAAAACACATTATATAACACTAATTCAATGCCATCTTATTGTATAGGACAGAATATTCAGTAAGTAGACTCAAGCTCTCAGAATTAAATTCAGCCCTCAGCACTCTGTTCAAGGAGTTCAAAACGGCCAACGAGTGAAAACTCAGGTCGTCTCTAGATGGCTATGACTGTGCAGTATCTGCTATTCCAGGCCAACTTTCTAAAAATACAGACACACATCTGGCGCTGACGTTTAGCACATTATTTCTGCCCCTTTTAGAAACACATGCAGCATCCAGCAGAGAGAGAGAGTGATTAATCCAACCGAGTGAAGGCCCTTAAGGAAAAACCCATTAAAACTGAACCAAGCTAATTGACTTCTACCAAGCGAACAGAGCATAAAACCCTACTGAAATAGCATACTTGTGAACTACAATACAAACACTCTCTTTCTTTCTTTGTCTGTCTAACTACACTGGAGTCTTCATGCTATTTGATAAGTACGAAAAGAGATAGCAGAATTTGCTGTTTGTTTTACATCATTATTCGAAACGAGACGACTTACATTTTTCATCCAGCTGTAGCAGTTAAAGACCAGCAGTGTTAAAGAAGTGATCTGCTCTTGTGCAGTTTGAGAAGCCACTTTGCTGTTTATTAAATCTTCTCTCATCCTTCTTGTAAGCACTCTATGCAGTCTTACCTGATCTTAGACATTCAATCAGAACAGAGACTCATTGCCTAGTGGGATAACCCATTACCAGCTGATAGTCCATGCTATAAACTACCTTTGGTGGTCCTTGGGCCAATACTAAGTGGGGCGGGGGGTAGGGGGCAGAGGTCCACAACGAGTCGTGATGGCACTTTGTCAAAACAATCAGTGAAAAAATGACTAACTTAACAACAGAAAAGACATATAAAGTTGTGTATACATTTTCAAATGGTAAACAATATTAATACAAGCCTTGCAACAGTGGGCCTTCATGCTTTCTAGTGATAAATACGTGGGCCTTGAGGTGTAAGGTTGAGAACCCCTGCTATAGAGAGTATAATCCAAGCCATAGACTGATATTAAATGGCATTTCATTTTAGTGTGCTCCGCTGGAAGCCAATACATCCATTAGAGGAGAAGTGAATATAAAGCAAATGTTGACAGAAAAACGGCTAATTCAGAATTAAATATGAATACTGGATAGATGTTGTTCACTTTATGTACCTAGCATGTTTACATCATGTACCTATTACAGATTGGTCACAAGGACATAGTGATGTGTTTGCTAAAGGCCTAGTTTGTCCAGAAAATGATTGTCATCTTCATCTCCTCAAACAGTAAATCAATTTCAATTTCTAAATGTTGTTTGCATTCAATATCTCTGTCGATTTCAATTACACTCTGCCCACAGTAGAAAGAAGATGTTTATCCACTGAATAAGTTGTTCACTGACGTGCTATTTAGCCTAATCAATAAATGTTGACACTCAGTGTCGTCAATATAGACTTATTTTCGAACCATTTGAATAGCCAATGTGCTGAACAGACTCAACACAAAGTCATGGCCACCACCTCAAAGCGCTCAAGCTCTGTGTGACCCTGTATTTCTCGCTAGCACTGCAATAACGGAGATCTTGTTAAACTGAACTCTAGCCCTTTAAGTACATTAGCACACTTTTTTTTCTTTTTAATACAATCTGCAGAGATGCTGTCTGCAGAATCTGTTTAGTCAGTTGTGGTTGGATGGCATGAAGTCTTTGCTTTGCATGCCCTGAGTCTGGACCCACAATGACAGAGCAGCCCAGTCGGCATGGGAACTGGCCATAAGAAAATGAGCTTTAATTGCTAGTGACAGCTGTTTTTAAACACACCCTAAAAAACAGGGGCAAAATACTCAATCGCTGCAGCCACTGCTGAACTCATTACACTAAATAAAGTTACAAAATCCTTTTATTTCCTATCAATTAAGGAAAAAGGAAAAATACAATTGCTCGCCAATATAATGGCGGCTGCAGTGGGATGCCATAGGCCTCGGCTCAAACGCACCGCTGGCCAGGATCCATTTGTGGTGAGGCAAATAGGATTGCTTTCTCCATCATCTCCGTACGGGCATGGGGAGAATGTTTTATGTCAGTGGTATTTAGACCTTTTCCAACCATTTGGAGCATACAGTACACAGACACACATTCACGCCAAACCTCCTTAGCATGCAGTACCCACAAGACCCCAGCACTCCCTCTTCGAATTACAGCAGACAAATCCAGAGAGAGAAACCTCAGCTCTAATACTCCAGTCACATACTTGCAAATGTTAATACTCCTGAATGTTAACCTCAGCTCAAAAACTGCCTCTAGGTACAGAATGGAAAAAGGTCTCATGCATGTTTCCATGCACGAGTTGTAATGGGTGAACATTATCATGTGTTTCAGACGGTGGAATTCAGTAGTTAAAAAATGTTAAACATTCTGCCCTCGGAGCTACAATTAAAACTAAACCAGTCTCCCTTGAGATAACAAGAGAAATGTTATGCATTAATTTAACATCTCTGTGACGTACAAATCTAGCCAGGCTTTCACAGGAGAGCGTGAAGGCTTACTCAGTGCAGAAGAGTCAGCTCAGTTCATAGAGTAGCATCCCAGTCCTCCTATTTACAACGATGCTTCCCTCAACTGATAGCAACACTTACTACATCGCACTGATGTATGCTTGGCTGCCAAGTTCATAAACATGCGTAGGCTTCACAGCGTAAATTTCTCTTTTGCCATTTCCAGCCGACTCTGTTCACTTTCCGTCTTTGATACATACAGCCGAATGCCTTAAAGTTTAAGAGGCCTTTGATTTACTACAGCAGTGGAGCACTGAGTCCAATACTGGAGCTCCCTTTGATCCTTCTAACTGCATTGATTAGGCTACTTGAAGCTGGATCCCACACTTTCATCCTCTTGCACTTGCTCTGTTGCCCTAGTTCTTGCTATACCCTTTCTATCTCTCTACTCTTCTTTCTCTCCGTTACATTATATCTATAGCTCTCTCTCTCTTTTCACTTTATAGATTTCTTCTTTTTTTCCTTCATGGAATAGTTAGTTTGTACTGGCAGTGAAGTTGCATGCTTGCAGTGCCAGCGCTCCCGGTGCGTTCATTAATCCAACAGCTGTGTTCCACACGGGGCGAACGGCATGGCTGCAAATTTCTCACACCATGACTCTGAACACTGGAGTAACACCCCACATACACACATACACATCTGTTCAGCTGTATTTATACAACTACACTCATCTTGGATGATGCAAGGTTCCAGCATTTGCTTCAATAAGGATAATCCCTAGTAGTTTAAAACTTGATGAAAATTTGGTCTCAGATCAGCAGGCCATTGTCATTTCCACCAACACACCTGATGGCTCTGTAAGGGCTTTTGGCTACTCACAGTCAGACAAATGAAGCATAAATGTCAGCTATGTGCTGGAAACAGGGCCTCCAAGCTTACATCCATCAGACCTGCTCCAGCTCAGCCCGTTTCAGACACACTCATTATTTGGAGACCAGCTTCGTGCCTTTATCTGTAAGACATATTTTCCTACTCAGCCAGCCGAAAGCCCTTTTTTTTATGAATTCAATGAGTGGGTCTCACTCACTCACTGCGACTGGATGGTTTTTCCAGATGTTTCTAGTAAGCAGTAATATATGGTTCTTACAGGTCCAGTGTACAAATCTTGGCGATGCCTCTGGAGTGGTAGCCCTTTGTAATCTCTGGATGTGTGCAACTACAGTCGGGCAATATGAAGTGGGTAATAATAGTTAAATATCCCACCTCATACGTACCTCAGACTTTTAGAATTCCCTGACAGGGCAGTATATATAACTATATGTGTGTTTATATTGTTCCTCAATACCTATCTGCAGAGTCAGCTTTACAAAGTAGAGATATACTAGTATAGGAATCTGGACCAACGCCGTAGTATATGTAGTATTTTTCATGTCTGTTAAAGATGTTGCTGACACATACACATTTATGAAATGTTCTAGATACACTTATTTGAGTAAAATGAGTAAAATTAATAAAACGGAAACATTTGAGCATAGCAGCTCAGCATCGCTTAAATGTTGGGCCTGTCCAGAGCACATCAAATACTGGTTTGAAATATTGGTCAAATCTAATAATCAGGCCAAGAGCTTAATTTTTTTTATAAACAATTATCTGCTGACACAGATGTGATTCTGACATCATCAGGTCTCTCTAACTACAAGACTACACTCTGCCAGAAAATGTTCTCTAGAGCAATACTATAGCCATCTCTGGTTCCCTACACAACCTTTCAAAAGAAACTCTGAACCCACTCAAACTTGAACAGAAAGGTTCTTTATGAAACCAAAAGTGCTTATACAATTGTAAAAAACCCTTTTTTGGCACCTTTACTTTTAAAAGTATAATAGCATCTCAGAACATGTCTACTATTTAGTGATTTTTTGATCAGACTTTACTCTGTGAAACTTTCAGGCAATTTTAATGGTTTGAAACTTACATAAAACTAAACTGCACTGATGTGCTCATTTAAAACTCATTCACAGCAGCTGCATCTGCCTCAACATTGTGAAAGACGTTTAATGAAATTGTCCATCAAAACAGATAATGTGTCATGTGATCATGTCAATCAACATAATTTTTAATGATTGATTTCAACAGATTAATGGACAAGACAATAAAACAGATGATGGTTTATTATTGGAAGTTTGAGAAGGAGATTCTCCTGATGGACTTCATTTAAGTTTATGTTTCATTTTGTCAGTTTGAGTACAACAAACAAATGAGAGTTTCTCAAAGCTAACATTTCTGTAAATGGCTGGCTTAACTAGCCAGATAATGCTAACAGCTGTTTACATACATTGTGTTATCCTGCTCTTATTATTCTCATCTATGCTGTTAGATTATTTATGTTCTCCTCTCTTGACGCCCCCTAAATTGGTTCTTACAATTTTCTCCATGAAGCAATGGGCATATCACAGCTAGGTCACAATAATGGTGAGCAACAAAGCTCAATTCCAATTCTATTCAAACAGTAATTCAAGTCATACAGTATGTTCATCTGTGGTCCACTGATGCGCTTATGTGCTACAGAAATGCAGCTGAGTTAATCCTAAGTGAGACGTAAACTCCAACACAGGAACAGCAGTCAGAATTCTACAGGCACAGTTAAATCTGACCTATTCCAGGCTCACATTGTTTCTGACTGCATGTTTTCTTTCTATTCCCTAGGCTTGCTAAAACACAGACTGTTTATATGCTTTATGTGGTGTTGAGGAGTGCCAGAGGAATATCAGTCCACAGAACATGTTCATAAAACACAACAGAAACCATCCACACCACCCACATGAACGCATGTACATATATACGCACATTCACAAAACCCACCACATGGAGACAGATGTACGCATACACACGTGCATGCACATTTTCCCTTAGGGAGCATGTAGAAGGAGTGTATATACACGTACACTCATGTGCACTACAATTCAGCTCAGCTATTGATGAGGTCATTCTCCATCTCCTCTTTCCTCCGTTTGATTCAATAAAAAAAGCAATCAAGTTTCATGCTGTTAAAATCCTGTCTTCACTCTTCTAGCAAATGAGAGAACAGATCAGTGGCCCAGAATCTGCAAGGCCTCAGGCATACATCACACAAAAGCACAGCCGGCCAGCCCACAGGAGTCATAAGCCGAGAGCCCAACCAAGCTAATGCAAATGCAGTAGGGGTGTAACGATATACATTCAGGTACAATACGACTTACACTGGAAGGCCAAGATTTAAATCCAGTTTTCAATATTTTAGGTGTTTAAATTGTCTTGATTAAATAGAACAGTGGGGTTTTCATTCCCAATGAGCAGGAGTACATCTGATTCTTCTTGTTTAATCAATGAGTCTAAGTTTTCAAAAAACTGACCGCATACTTCTGCTTTGCTGGAGTGAAAACCCACAGCCACA
Organism: Colossoma macropomum; assembly: GCF_904425465.1. Classification (NCBI taxonomy): domain Eukaryota; kingdom Metazoa; phylum Chordata; class Actinopteri; order Characiformes; family Serrasalmidae; genus Colossoma; species Colossoma macropomum. The sequence continues at coordinate 26,541,507 of NW_023494784.1, read as the reverse complement.
CTGGCCATTTTTGGGTAAGATCAGACACCCCTGACTTAGACCTAATTATATTTATTACATACACTACAGCAGAGGTCTTCAAATCCAGACCTAGAATCCAGTTTCTGGTCTTGGATTTTGCAGTCACCGGTCGGTATGATACTAAGGCCCCACTTACACCTAGCATTATCATGTGCCTTGGGTGATTCAATTATAAGTGGACAGTGCTAAGTAGCGAGATGCACCGTGATCTGATCACTCAAACCACCGGAGGTAGTCATCAACACCCATGACCATGTAACATCTGTAGTGTGAACACAAAAGCATCTTAATGCATCCTTGCCAGCGTCAAAAGACCATCTTAATCACCTACATCATCACAGCAAGCACAAAAGAAGGCTTATTTTTTGTCTCCCACAAAGAATAAACAAAGAATCACAGTAGACTGACATGGTAAATGTGGGCGGTTCCCTTCCTCCAGTCACAAAATCTAATCACGACACATCTGAGACACATGAAATGCCAGGCATAAACAGCTATACTGTAGACGTCTCACTGTCCACTTATGATCAGATCACTCAGGATGAATGTTGAAGGGCCCACATCATGGAAAACTGAATTTTCCTCACTTTTTAAAAGTTCTCCTCACCTTCCGCCTCAGCCTTCTAAATAAATAAGCCCAAAAAAATCACAAATCGTAGAATTTTTATGCAAAGCTCCATTTAAACATAGGAGCGTACATAGCATACGCTCCTCCCCTTTTACACTGATAGATGGATTAATATGCAGAGAGACTGAGGCAGAGAAAGAGCAAGAGAGAGAGAAAGATCATTTCAAATGAGTGGTCTGTGTGATCACTCCAGACAGGGTGAGACCACGTACCCACCACTATGACCGGCCTGCTACGGCAAGTACAAGGGCTGATATAAATCTGTCAGGATGCAATACAGCTCCATGGGAAAAGCTCTCTGTAAAAACAGAGATGCACGTAGAGAAACGCACAGCTCAGGTGGAGAGTGATTAAAGAGCTTTGATTGCTGTTTATTGAATTAGATTTTAACAGCAGGAAGCTTAACCCCTTAAACCTAGTTTACACTTGTCTGTTTCAGACAGCATCATATATAGCAGTTATAAAGAATGCTATCAGTAAAACCACGCTGTGTGTTCACACTGAAACAAAGGTTGTAGAATAATGGTTTCACCTGTCAGTTTCTGAAACTGCCATACCACTCCATAATCAATAAAGCTTTTCAGTTATTTCAGCTTAGTCCCCATCCTGTCAATCAATCCTCATTATCAAGGTGTTTGGTTATGGATAAGACTGGTGGGCTTATCTCAAAGCTTGTCTTGTTGACCAACTTTACTAAAACACAAGTGCAAATGAAATAATTTTCAGTGTTCAGAGTAGATATTGGATTTTGTGATGGCACAGTCAGGGTACTTATTTTAATCTTTGCCAGATGCTGGAGGAGGACTTTCTTTAACTGGTTGAGCTGTTGAAACCATACACATAATGAAGCAAAAATTTCTATTACAGTATTTCACCTGGAAAGAAACACATTTTGACTAAATGTTGACTGGTTAAGTGAAGAAATAAAGCAACTTCTTAACAAACTAACTACCCAACTTCTTAAAACTGTAAACATCAGCATTCAAAACATTCTAAACTAACCGAATACTGGACACGTGTAAAAAGTCCATAGGCCTATTCATGGGTCCAGACTTCAATTCCTCACTCTCACAACTCAGCTTTCATATTAGCTTTATAGTCATCAAAGCCGATAGTAGGCACTAGGGGTGGAAATCTCGAGGCACCTAACCATTTGATTCAGTTTCGATACATGGTGTCAAGATGTGATTATAATAAGACTCTCAGTGCATCTTGATTTTTTATTTCTGCTCCCTACATTACATTTTTTTCTCTGTATATGACATTAACAAGCAGTGGTTACTATCATTTGGGGATTTTTTTTCATATACATAAAAATTGTGACCAATTTCAGACTGCAAACATGTGTATTAATGACATCCTGCATTTTTTTCTATTTCCAAGCTGGACTGTGCCAAAGTATCCTGCTTTATACTGTCTCTGGGAACAGAGGAGTTTATTTTACAGTTGGGGAAATGCCTTTGTAAAAAAATTATTATGATTTTGAACTGTGAATCAGTTTAGAATGTTTCAACATAGAATCATGATCCATGTAAGAATTTATTTTCCCACCACTAGAAGCTTCTGAATAAGAAAGCCAGTTTCAGAAAGCTAGTTTTAGACAAAGACATTAGGCGGATGCAGAGGGCACTCTGAGTGATTACATAGAGGTACATACACACAGCCAACCTCCACTGCCCACTATGTCCACTGTCTGTCTGTCTGTCTGTCTCTCTCTGCATCCTCTGTCTCTCCACTGGTGAAATATTATGCTCTAAAAGCATTAGCCAAGCAGCTTTCTTTTAACAGTGCAGTCTGGCTTGTCCCTTTTTTACTTACCCCTTGCTTTTTTCTCTCTCTGAATGTTGATGCAAGGGCTGTGTGAGTATGTGTGTGTGTGTGTTCATCAGACTAGTGGTTATAGTGCTGAACGCAGCAGAGCTTGCTCTGCAGGACTTCACTTTCAGACGCCACAATTACACAAAGGCCTGAATCACCCATGATGGGAGGCTGATCAATACTAAGGCTGAACTTTATGCCAAAGAATCGTTTGTGGATTGTGGTGTTCTTGCTAGTTGAACTGTAAAACAATGCTCAAGCTAGAAGGAGACTATGCAAATTTAAATCAGCCATACTGAGATCTATTATCTTCACGACATACAAGGCAGATAAATTATCTATGTATATGCCATTGTATTCAATGGTGTTTCCTGTCTTTCCTCCTGCTTTATCTTCCTCTAACGCCCTCCACTGAGGCAGTACAGCAGGACAGTGAACCTGACTCAGTGAGCAGGAGATTAAATATGCATGACTCCTCTCTGGTTCCACCCATGTGTCCTTGGGGCTGCCTGAGCCGCTTCTGGCCCAGGGAGAGCACTCCCTGACTGGGCAAGGTTAGCCTGATATGCCCCTTCTGGACAAGCAAAAAGAGGATTGTACGTGTTCCAGCAGAACTATTTCAATACTTGTTTTCATTTCCGTTTTTCATCAAGGATTTTACTCCCTCCGAGAGGCCTGCCAAAAAAAGAAGGTTGTTGTAGGTGTGTCTCCAGTTTTCATTAGCAGCAGTAGCAGCAGGCTGAGCTACCAAATCTGTGGGAAGAATATGAGGGGAGGGAGCTGAAATTACATGACCCACAGTGTTTTCACAAAATTGTTCTCAAGTACTTTCAGCACATTTCATGTTTGACACACTAAAAGCCTTCATCCTGATAATTAATGAAGAGGAAATTAGTGCACATATTTCTACATTAATGAGAGCTTGGAAACATATAAAACGATTAGCTGTACAACAAGGCCCACCAGTAATTGACACATTTTTTCTTGTGATTTGGTTTACTCAATATAGATAAATGGCCATAAATTAATGCTGATGTTTTACTCTTGAAGCTCATAGTCATTACCTGCATTCGGACCCGCTCCCTAGTAAAAGACTAGTGCATTATATATTGTGTCAGCCATTTTTGCAGTGCAGGGGAGAGCAGGGCACACAAAAACACATTTTGTTTTCTGCTTAGTCATTTCAAAAGTAGTAAGCATTTAAAAAGTGCTTAAAAGTAATCTATATATCTCTGCTGCACATGAAAATGTAAACCTTGTTGCCAGTGCTGACTGTTTATGAACCATTTAGCTGAAAGCAGAGTGAGTGCAGACATTACAACTAATCACATAGGTGGGGTTGATTGTAAAAGATTGTAAGGCTAGTTGCAACAGTCGCTACAAAGTCTGGTAAATTGATGCAAAACACAAATCTGATGTTTGACAACCTTTCGAACCTAAATACATATTCAAAATAAAATGATTAGTGAAAAGAGAGTGATAAACCTGCCAAATTTATTTTGACCACAAAGTAAAGGAGCAAATATAGCACAATAAAATTGAATCTGTGCTTAAAAATATTTACAAAATGAACTGTTTTGAATTGATAAGGAAAGATATGGATTTCCCTCATTGCCTATTTTAGGAGGCTTAGTTTTAACACCACCATACTGAGTGGCCTGGTCACCCTCAATGGAGTTGCTTCAAAATCGTGCTACATTACAGCCACCAAGAAGGTGAATAAATGAATACTGTGGTGATTTCTGTGACCTATACAAACAACTCATAATTCAAAAATGTATCATGGGAATAAGTTACTTTTATAATTCAAAAATGTATCATGGGAATAAGTTACTTTTATAGTACAAAAAGAGTTTTTGGGGTTAATTTTGAAAAATAACTTTCAGATTACTGTCAAAATTCACATGACATTTATCCCTGAACCTGTTTAACTACATTCAATATCCATGGTCATTCTCTAGCTAGTTCACTACATAGCAAAACTATGCAGTGAACAGTGAATGAGTTAACAGGTGAATCATTCCAAATACAGTGATCCAATGTGCTGGACTGTAGAGCAAAAATAACAAAAAATGTCACTGTCCCATTATTTATGGGCTCATTTTTGTGGTGTACATAATGCAGCGCTGGTTCAATGCCAGACTGTTCATACTTGGCTGGAGTACATACTTTGGCTGTCTGCTGTAGTCCTATTGTCCTGTGTTTGAGTGTCTGAGGCCATAGCTGTGAATGACCCTTCAAAAATGAGCTTACTGCTTATTCCAGACCTGTCTGCTGGCACTGATATTACATCACACCACTCTCTTTCTTCTGGCAGTTGCTACAAACAGACACCCAAATACACCACACACACACATGCACACATGGGTATGAGAATACAAGTATAGAAAATCAATAGCTTTTAGCGCAAGGCCATTTTCCCACCCCCCTCTAAAACACAGCAATCATACAGCGGACTCCCAAGACTGCTGCCAGTCCATATCTAACTCAGCATTAGGAGAATTCAATTATGAGACAATGCACTCAGCTCATGATAAGATTCATATCCTGATATAGCCTAGGCAAGAGCCTACTCTCAGGATAGCATATTCCTTTGAGATGGGAATTCCACAGAACACTGAGCGGATAAAAAAGAAAGCACCAAATGTGCTTTAAAAATGAATATAATTGAGTGAAAAATAACCCTAAAAGTAAGCTGACAAATTACCTAAGTTACCTAAGGACAAAGCATTGTTTTTATTAGCTTTCTTTTGACCTTCTGTCTTGTGGTTTGCAAAACACAATACAAATCAATGGAAATCGATAGATGACCTCATAGCTTATGTTTAGTATAACAACATTTTGACACATGATTATGTACAATATGGATGAATAGAAGGATAGTAATGATAAACACTGGACAAATACTGGTCTATATAAAATATGAAAAGGTGTTAAATAAGATACATGTGTAATAGAAAGTCACATAACAGAAGGACTGCGCCCTGAACACTATTGAGATTTTAATTAATAGGTGTAAAGATGCTTACGGAAAAGTAGAAGTGTTAACAGCTTTGCCCTGTCATGCATTTCATATTTGTAATCAAATTAGTTACTACAACAAAATTCACACCAGAATCCAACTGTTAGAATGCTTTTCAGCTCAGCATGTCTAGAATCATTTTCCATCTTTAACAGCTAAAAGACATCAAAACTTATCAGCTTCGCTGCACTTAGAAATCAAGCTCAAATCCTTCAAAGCTGCACAAATGGGCTTCCAGAACAGGCAATCTGCACTGTTTAACACAGTTAGAGTCAAACTTGGTTCTTTGAATTTGCATGATTAAAATGTGTCAAATGGTTGCACATGAATAAAATGTGTTACATCAACACAATTCTTGCCAAAAGAACTAAACTGAAAGACAGCAATTGTGTTGGCATAATATTTTATTCATGTGCAACCAGCTGACACAGTTGAATCATTGAACATTTTCAAAATCAGTGCATTGTGCTGAGAAAAACAGCTTAAATCTGCCTTACAGAAAAGACATATTGGATCTCTGCATTTCTGATTTCATGATCAATCCTTCAGCAAATCAACCAATGTAGAAATTGGAACACAAATACTGTAAGAGAAAACTATTATTAAGTTTCGCTCTGTCATTGAGAAGATAGCTAAATAAATTGAAGAAAGATAATCATTCTGTCCAAGTAAAGAGCAAGTTATACTACCAACACTATCAAAAGTGCTTGGGAAACTGCAGTTTTAAGTCTAAAATGATTAGTTATGATGCACTGTATTCTGTTTACTTCATACATGCTTTGGTAACACTTTATTTGATGGCTACCTACATAGGGATGTCATAACACATGCTTAAGCATAGAATAACATAATTAAATGGCAATACTTGAGTATACATATTTAGCTTATGTCAGTATTCACAATCTGTTCTGTTAAGTAAATAACATTGTGTTGGCCTGACCCTTGACTAAAGTGAGAGATATTCTGTTGTGAAGCATCATTTCCAAGTAATGGAACTTCGAAGGTAGAGGCCTAGGTAAGAATGCATATATCATGTTTTGTGTGATTGATGCTTCATATGTGTTATAACACTTTATAAATGAAACAAACATCTGTCATTTTAGCATAAGGGCCTTTATTTCAAAACAAAGCCAAAGCCATTCTAGAGTACATGTTGTCTTGTGCATAATAACATATGCTGTTCATAAATATGAGTTATTCCGTGTTCAATGCGTAAACATGTGTCACGAAGTCCCTATCTAAGTAGCCTTCAAATAAAGCTTTACTCATGAATTATATACTCTCTGACCACTAGACCACTCACAGATCACATTAGAAACTATGTTAATGGTGAAGTAGGAAGGGGTCAAATAAATAACTAAATAACCCCACATTGCCAAGCATTTTTTCTGCATCATGAACACAAAGAGTTAGCTATGTGTTAGTGAAAATGCAAAGTGAAGCAGCCTCTTTATCAGCAGAGGCGCAGACGAACACTCAGAGGCCTCTGGGGCATCACCACAGGGCATCATCCATCAGAAAGTCTCCTTCAGAGCATCAGCTAATAAGCTTTGACTCCATTTGCCATCAGCGCTAACTGTCTCACTGCACTGGCTCTGCAGAGGCATATGGTTCCTCATGGTGATGATGGAGACTACAGGCTGCTTAAGAAACAGGGGAAACCTCTCTCTTTCTCTCAACATCTGATCATGACTCAATAATCCAGTCAAATCTCCTCTCACTCTCTTTATTACCCATGTGGCTTACGCTGGCCAATTAGCCATCTGCCTCTTCACAACACTGTGTGTGCGGTGTGTGCATGAGGCTGAGTAAGAGGGAGCGAAAGAAGCAGGGAAGTAGCAGGGGGGAAGAGAGAGAGTAGAAGGACACAGGATGACAGACACAAAGGAAGAGAGGGAGAGAGTGTGTACAGAGACTCACACACACACACACACACACACACACACACACACACACACACACACACACAAGCACACACACACACAGTGAGGCTTGGGTGTGTTCTTTGTCCCAGCTGACAGTGGCCCGTTTCGCCCTATTGTTCTCCCCATGTTGGAGCCTGTGTGTGGGGCACGGAAAGACGCCATGATGTGGTGAGTGGAAGAGGAGGAGGAGAAGGAGAAGGAGACCCCCCCCCCAACCCCCCCTTCACACACAAACACACACACTGCTGGAGGAAAGCCAAGGTCTGTCACAACAGAATTTACCTGCCACTCAGTGCTCAGCGTAGTGAATGAATCCAATCAGTCTGGTTTGAATGTGACTCCAGTGCTAAATTGTGTATGAGGAGAAAGATCCGTTTGTAATTGTGTCAGGCTATTCTAGTTCAAATATAATCAAAGGATCCAAATCATGGAAAACCAAATTTTCTTCACTTTTTGAAATAAAAGATTTTGTATATTAAGTTTCAAAACATACCGTTCATTCTCCAGTCCATTCCTTATTTACAGAAACCAAACTCCAATTTTAATTCACTATTTTTGTGACATCACAAAGCCAACACATTTACATATGAGTGTTTCAGCCTGGACAGTACAGAGTAGTCCATCAGAACAGTGGTCATTTACATAATTCAGTCTTAAACCACACACACATATATATATATATATATATATATATATATATATATATATATATATATATATATATATATCTCCTTAGAATGAAACAGGCCGTTTTTGTTACTGTGCCTAAGACTGATATATGAACAAGATCGCTGTTCTTACTGGCTGCCCTTTATTTTGCCTTATTCAAAACGCAGCCCATGCTGAAACACTCATTATAATGTCAACATAAATGGGCAGGGCTAAACTGACATAGGTTGGATAAATGTAAATATGCTGGTTTTCGTGACATCATGAAACGTGAACATGTTTTTGCAGCATAGTTTCTGTATACGGACTGTAGGGACTAGAGAGTCAATGGTATGTTTTGAAACTTTAACTATGTAAAATCTAAAATCTAATTATTTTGCATACTAATTAGGTTTTACGTAATATGGGCCCTTCATGGAAAATAAGGCACAGGGTTCAATGCTGAATTCTTCACTCAGTTCAGATATAATATAGACAGCAGACCTTCACACCCTATCATAAATTAATTCTCAAGCTCTACAACAATGTATATGCTAAGTTTCTTCTAGCTAGCAATGACTCTAAGCTAGGTGGGCCATTTCATGAACTTACAAACACACAGGGGGACACAGTACTTTGTGAAATGAAATGTGACCTAGTTTGATTTTCTCCATGTCCTGTGATTAGCAGATCACACTTTAATTCACTCAGCTGGCTTTGTTAATATGTATCCACCTACTATACAACAAGAATAAACACAAAAACTGTGACACACCCTGTCTGACCACTTATGTCCCTGTCAACCCACTCATCCATTGTTCAGTTCGAGAAACTCCACATCTAACTACTTTGCTGGGGTAAATACTAAACAAGAGTTTCAGGAAATGAGGGCACTAATTATTGTAACTTCATTATGTGGTTGCTTTACCGAAGATGGCCTAAAGCAGAGAAAAGATGCACCTGGCAGTTATATCGGCTCATGCAGAAGCCTGACTGACACACACAAAATTGGGAAGACTATGCACAAAAAAGGTTTGGGGTTCCTACATGGTTTAGCCAATATAAATGTAATTATCTATATGCAAGTACTGTAAATCCCTGAATAATCCTACCGTTTACACCAGGTCATTAAGAATAGCCCTGTCATGTCATTACCTGCACCTCCAGGTCTGGATTCTATATGACATCAGCCATGGCTCCTGAGAGCCTGGCCCTGATCCCAGCTCACTGAGTGATTAGGTAATCGATGAAGAAAATCCTCCTTGCTCAGAGTGGAGAAGCTTTTGGAGAGGAAGAGCAGGAACTGGAGCCAGGCGCTGCAGCTGTACTCTATCAGCCTGGCAGGGAGGCGATTGTTGTTGACAAAAAAGGCTAAAGCTATACAGGTATTGATTGGAGGGTTGTACTGTGCCAATCCGCTCCCGTTATTACCTGAGGAGACATCCGCTTCTTACTCGGCTGTAGCTTGCCTTGTTAAAAACCAACAGCTGTGGCCCAAATGACTCTTTTCCTAATAGTTAGGAATAAGATGCCTCTCACTAAATCATTCCTGAACAGATGAAGGAAAACACAGAAGCAGGGGAAGAGTTTTCTCATCCCTCCCTTTTATTTATTTCAGACGGCTGGCCAGCAAAAGATTGGGCGCAGTAACTCTATGCTAAAAGGCGCTGCTAAGTTGAAGCCTGCTCACACATGGGTGAGTGTAAGTTTGGCTGGAGGTTAATCGGGCTCTAAGCGGCGCAGACGCAGGAAGGCTGCCGTAAGGCCGAGGACATAAAACCACTTCAGCTCATTCAGACTGCTGTTTGTGAATGGATTACTGCTCACTCAGCCACGTAATGCCTTTCTCTCTGAGGGCAAACACCCACTGCTGTTGGAGGAGCTGCGAATGTGAAGGCCTTTATGAGCCCTTTCATTCTCACTGTTTTGGTCTCCTACTTTTTGTCTGTCTTACTTTGCCTGTCTCAGCACAGCTCTGAGCATCCATTTTTCTCTCTGTCTCTCTCTTTCTCTGTAAGGGCTGAAAAATATATTGTTTGTTTAATGGGTATTGAGATATTGGACTTTGCAATACTGATGTTCAGAATATGCAGATACACAATACAAAAATCACGGTTTCTATGTTGTGTGCTTCAGGCTGTGAACATCACGACCAGGGATGCATCAATATGGAAACTGAGGGTCAACGCTGATATCAGATATTTTATCAATGTATATCTACCAATGCTGGTACATAAACATTTATAACATGCACAAACTGGGATCAGACCCACTTGGATCAGCATTACAGAAAAACATAAAACTGATTTGTAGAGAGTTCTGCTCTTCTGAAGTACAATAAATAGGTTGTCAAATATCAGTTTGAACTTAAACGTCTGATTCTGGTCATTTTTTAAAGCAATCATCTACTGATAATAATGGGGATTCCAAAATCATCATGCATCCCAGTTAAAGATTAAGTAAATAACTTTGGTTAAAATGATGCGTCAATTTATTAGTCCACCAATGCATCTTTAATATATCACAAGGCATATCGCGATTGTAATACGTGCAATACTAGTATTTTGCCCATATCCTGCGGCCCTACTTTCTATCCATCTCTCTCTGCCGAACTCTATTCCTCTCTCCATCCCTCTCCATCTTTTGGCCTCCCCTGGGGCCAAGGCTGCCATGACGTATCAGTACAATCCGCTGATGAAATCCCCCTGCGCTGGTAGAGGCAGAAGTCCTTCTATCCATTGAGCTGAACCACAGTAAAGACACTCTCTCCTCTCTGATAGCTCTCTCAGACCTCCATGCCATCTGCAAGTCATCTTAGCCTTCTCCTCAAAAGCAGTGCTTGGTCTTTATAGCTGAGGCTCCACATCCAGATTGAACAAATCAAGAACTCAACGGCACTTCCAGATTTCCAACATGGGCCTCTAAATTCTAGATTCCAATTCTACAACTGTGTGCTAAGCAAAGTCTAGACTGTTCAGTGTGGCTGTGGTTTAGACCTCCCGAACTTCAAAATGAGAAGAGGCAAGGTTTACTCAGAGTAGCTGCGGTACGCACCCTAAAAACGGCCACAACACAATGCGTCACTCAACACTTCCACGAGCCGGAGTCTTTCCCCCACCACCATCATTACTGATTCAGCTTTCAGATGGTTGCAGTCAAAGAAGCTATAGAAGCTGGTCTGCATTAAGGTGCCACATGAAAAGGGAAATCTCCCTTTCAGAAATGACCTTCGGCTGAAAAAACAGAAATCTCTGATTCATCCAGGCACACATAGAAGAGCAACACACTTTCATGGCTTCAAGGCACCTAAGCTAGAGATTAGGTTTTGAATGATCTCAAATGCACTCAGAGGAACAGTCACACGTGCTGTGACGTGTACCACGGTATTGAGGAAAGAGGTGGTAGGCAGTGTACTGATGCAGAAGAGTGTTGTGACTGCTGGGGTGTGTCCTCGTGCTGTGGATGGAGATGTGTTTGTGCGCATCCATGTTGGTAGTAAGAGGCAACAGGAATTGTTGATGTTTAAATTGTAATGTTGTGTACTGTAGCACACAGAGGCTTACGAATAGATTTTGGAAACCCTGTACACACTCTCTACCACAAGGTTTCATTTTCTGTTCATTTAATTTTGAAGATGTACTGCACAAGAAACAAAAAAACAGTTGTCTCTTGCTTCAATGATCTATCCATTGCTATAGCTGTAGAACTGGTAGAAATGGTTTTCTCTCAGAACAGTCTACTCAAGTCAATAGCAAGCTGCCACATTCAGCAGAAAGACACCAAAAGAGCACATAGATCACAATCCTGCCAGAAAACAATGTCCAGCACCCTTGCTGGCACACAATATATAACTAATCACATTCATCTTCATCTCCTTGAAGCACAGCTACTTTGGCATCAGCTTCCATGCAACAACAAGCTCTTCTGGATGAAGAACGGAGTAGATGCTCCCTGTACATCAACAAAAAACAACAATAGACTGCGGTTTCATCGCGTGTTTGGGAGGTTTTGAGATGGCAAAGTGGGCATTCTGAGCGCGTTTGGGATCCAGAGGCGAGTGTGAGAGTGGAGCAGTTGACAGGAAGGAGTGGAGGTGTCAAACAAAGCCCGGGCATCGCCTACCATCCCCAAACACAGCCAGCAGCCTCATAGTGTACTACATTGGCTTATTCCAGCATTTTCACTCACAAAGCTTCACGCATGGCTCTCCTTTCCAAAAACCAATCACATCGCTCAAATCTCCTTCTTTTATTCAGTCGCTCAGCGCACAAAGCCCTGGATCTATGGGATCCATCGCACACCCTCAGCTGCATGAATTTGAGTTTTTAAGTTGCTTTCATTCTTTCCCATTTAAGTTCAGACCGATGAAGCCGCACATGACCGGTGATCTCCTCCCATCCATCCTACCTGTTTTGAAGAACGCCTCTGTGTCCGGGTCGTTGGGTCCCTCCTCAGCCGCCTCGCCGCTGTTCATCTTGCCCTGCTCGGCGCCTTCCCGGCTTGTACGGAACGCTGAACGTAAATCCAGAGAGGCGCGCCGTGCTGCTAGAGCGTTAAAGCCTCCCCATCCCTGCCTTGTGGATGTCGGTGTGTCCTCGTCCTGCAGCTGCTGGCCTCTATTGTTCCCCCTCCTGCCTCCGGGAGAGCAGTAAAGCGCCCCTCACTGATACAGTGCAGATCCGGGCCGGACAGGAGAGTGTAGGAGCAGACAGACGAGGCTGTGAACAGGCAGCAGGGAAAGCAGCCCACAGTGGTGGGAAACAGCAGGGTGTCGTATGGATGCAGCGAAAGCTGGTGATGTCACCAAAACAGCCCGATTGTGTTTGGCTCGATTCCGCCCTGTCTTCTCTTTCTGTTCCCACAAAGGAGGGTTTAATCTAACGGTCGTACCCTTACATACGCTTAAACCAGTCAAGCGGCGTGACTGTGGCTTTCACTGTCATTTTCTAACAATGGAAGAGCGCTTTCTGCTCCTCCACTGCTGCACTCGGCTCAGCTGCACTTTCACTCAATTCAAGACCGTTTACAGAACGGGAGAGCGCTCTCAGGCTGGTAGCTGTGGTTGAAGCAGTAGCGTAAGTAACGTGAGAGTCAGACTTCTGAGCACATTTAAAAGGATACGTGATGTGTAGTGAACAGTATCAATGTAAAGCGGGTCTGAGTCTGAAAGTGTATCAAAAATATACACATAGGCTTTACCAGCTTCAGAGCTGCACCACAAAGTGATCAGGCTGAACACTGGCGAAGGTGCTCGTGTTATTACGGACTGTACCGCCCCCTAGCGAACGGACCTTAATTACACCCAGAAAAGCTGTAGATTACTCACTGCTACTTCAGAAAGTCCACGATGAAACCTGATAGTTTCCTGAGTTACAAGAGAAGATGATGATGACGACGACGACGATGATAATGATGATGATGACTATGATGATGATGATGATGATGGTTCATGTGATCTGCAGAATGCGATGTTCTAAAAGTTTGGCATTGTGACGTCACAATAGACGCAAAAGCACAAATAATTCTGATGACAACAAGAGGCCTTACTGTTTAAATGCAAGCTAAAAGTCTCTGTGTTTTACAGAAGACTGCCTTGAACAATCCTCAAGTGATTCTCAGGTTACTTGGTCTGATACATTTGAATCAGAAATGGACATTTTTAATTTAAAAGTTATGACCACACAGCAGCACACACTGGATGCAGTTTGCACCAAGCTGGATGACCTGCTGCAGTGGTCTTTGGTGTCCTTCCGTCTTTCACTGGATCTGATGCAGCAACATTATGTGGAATTATATAAGTGAGATTTCTTTTTGTTCACTGAAAAGATGGACACATAAACACGTGGACAAAAGTGTTGGGACACACTTTTTAATCGCTGAGTTCAGGTGTTTCATTCAGCCCCATTTCCACAGGTATGTAAAATCAAGCACCTAGCCATGCAGTCTGCCTTTACAAGCATTTGTGAAAGAATGGGTTGTTTTAAAGAGCTCACTGAATTTGAGTGTGGTACTATAATAGAATGCCACTGTTGCAACAAGTCAGTTCATGAAATTTCCTCCCTCTTAAATATTCCATGATCGGCTGTGAGTGATATTATTGAAAAGTGGAAGCATTTAGGAACCACAGCAACTCAGCCACGAAGTGTAATGTTACAGAGGGGAGTCGCCGAGTTCTGAGGCGCATAGTGCATAAAAGTCGCCAACGCTCTGGTGGCTCTATAACTGCACAGTTCCAAACCTCCTCTGACATTAATATCAGCACAAAAACTGTGTGCTGGGAGCTTCATGGCATGGGTTTCCATGGCCAAGCAGCTGCATGCAAGCCTTACATCACCAAGCGCAATGCCAAGTGTCAGATGGAGTGCAGTAAAGCACACCGCCACTGGACTCTGGAGCAGTGGAAACATATTCTGTGGAGTGATGATTCAAGCTTCTCTATCTGGCAGTCTGATGGACAAGTCTGGGTTTTGGTGAATGCCAGTAGAACGTTACCTTCCTGACTGCATTGTGCCAGCTGTAAAGTTTGGTGGAGGAGGAGGGATAATGCTATACGGTTGTTTTTCAGGGGTTGGCCTAGGCCCCTTAGTTCTAGTGAAGGGAAATCTTAATGCTTCAGCTTTTGGACAACTAACTTTGTGGGAACAGTTTGCGGAAAGCCCTTTTCTGTTCCATCATGACTCTGCCCCAGTTCACAAAGCAAGGTCCATTAAGGCATGGCTAGGTGAGTTTGGTGTGGAAGAACTTGACAGGCCCACACAGAGCCCTGACCTCAACCCCATCAAACACCTTTGTCATGAACTAAAACAGAGACTGTGAGCCAGGCCCTCTTGTCCAATATCAGTGTCTGACCTCACAAATGCTCTTCTGGGTGAATGGGCAAAAATTCCCACAGCTACACTCCAAAATCTTGTAGAAAGCTTCCCAGATGAGAAGAAGCTGTTATAGCTGCAAAGGGGGGACCAACTCCATATTAATGCCTAGGAATTTAGAATGGGATGTCATAAAAACCCTGTAGGTGTAATGTGTAGGTGTCCCAATACTTTTGTCCATTTAATGTATGTCAGTTCTTCCTCAAAAAAGAATACAATTGTTTAAATAAAGTGTATACTATATTACCTAAATGAGGACATACAAAAATTACATTTATTAATACTAAAAACCCCTGCAGAAAAACTGCATTCTGGCATTTATATACATGTAGTGTAGCTGCACTGTATGATTGAGCCCGTGAGCTGGAGTGGTAGTGCAACTTTAAACATGACATTATAATTTGATAATTTCATCTCTTTGGTGAAAAGTCCTCCTTTACCAAAGAAGGTCACTCCAGGCATTGTGAAGAACTTACTTGCAAATGTATTGTGGCAATCTCTCTCTCTCTCTCTCTCTCTCTCTCTCTCTCTCTCTCTATATATATATATATATATATATATATATATATATATATATATATATATATATATATTAGGGGTGCAGGAAAAACTTGATTCTTAGATGCATCGCGATGCAGACGTGAATGATTCTGAATCGATTCATAAATGTCAAAAATCGATTTTCTAAATATTTAATTTATAACGTAATGTTGACGGAACGCAAACGGCAGAACTGGAAGTGGGTAAGTGCAGCGCCTGGACAGTCTGTGGCGGCACATAATAAAAACACAACTAGATGAGCGAGAAATCCGACCGGCACCCTCTGCATTAAAAGCCAGGTTAGTTCAGGAGTCACAACCCGAATGTCAAGAAGGCGCCGAATGCCTTAGGCGCCGAATGTAACAGTTACACCATTTAAGGTGGAACGGGAAAATTCGAAAGAGAAGCGAGTTCATTTTCACAACTTTTTAGAGAAAGACAGTCTCTCAGCAGATTTAACCAACCGCACTGCTTATAAATGCGAATAAGTCCTCCAAATGTTTGTCTTAATCTCTGTTTTTTTCGTTCGCTCTGTTTTTTCGTTCGCTACTATGCTGTTTTTGTTGTATAGCACTTTTAAAAAGGCCTTTTCCTATTATAAATTTTGGGAACAAGTGTACTGTCTGAAATTTCCACCCGTGGAGTGTGGTAAACCAGGGGCTACATTCAGCATGATTATCTGAAATAACATGTAATCTTACAAATTCTGCACGACATATAACTTTATTATTAGCATGTATGTGACCTTTCTAATGTAGAGGTCAGTAAGATTTCAGTATCCTCCAAAACCAAGACAAAAACAGAAATCATCTGTGCATACAAGTAGAATTTATATCATTGTTCAAAGCGATTCCTATAAAGCCATGCAAAGGAAATGCAGAAAGCAGCTATGTTATCCATCTTCTTTCCCCACTGCGGATTCTGAGGAATACATTATGCCAGGCCTGCTGTATCCTGAACTTTGACCCCAGCTACAGACCCCCTGATGGCTGTGTGTTGTTTGAGATGTTCTGCTTTTTCTATATTTACCTGAAGGACCGGCAGGAGCCATAACAGCCTCACAGAAGCAGGTCCTGATTCTCCTGCAGAACAAAGCACAAGTACCCATCCTATAATGATGATCCATTAGTAGGGGTGGGAATCTTTAGGCACCTCACAATTCGATTTGATTACGATTCAGAGGGCTGCGATTATAAAACAATTATCGATGCATCTCGATGCATCTTTTTCTCTATACAGGATTTCCATCTTCCTACTGTTGAGGACTTGGTAGTTTTAAAGCAAAGTATTTGTAATGATCCATAATTGAAATGCATTATGGATCATTACAAATACTTTGCTTTAAATATCTAAAATATATTTTACTAATAAATCAAGTGATGTGGCAAGTGAACTAGAAGGCTCTCATTCAGAGACGCTGCTGCCACTCATCTGCGATAAAATGCGCCGTTACCCTGAAATAAGATCCAGTGGTAATGGGTGTCCACGTAGCACGTTACAGCCATCCTTCCCGTTTTCTTTAGTGATTTTATAAGCTCGGCTTCGGTCTCGTAGAGAGAGAGAGAGAGAGAGAGTGTGTGTGTGTGTGTGTGTGTGTGTGTGTGTGTGTGTGTTGTGTAATTTTCGAGACTGCGTAGCATAGCACGAAAGCCCTGGTTCTCAACGACTGAGAACAGACAGTAGGTCACATAGCACCGAAGTCTGGCCTCGCCAGTAGCGAACGAAAAAACAGAGATTAAGACAAACATTCGGAGGATTTATTCGCATTTATAAGCAGCGCGGTTGGTTAAATCTGCCGAGAGACTGTCTTTCTCTAAAAAGTTGCGAAAATGAAGTCGCTTCTCTTTCGAATTTTCCCGTTCCACCTTAAATGGTGCAGCAGTTACATTCGGCGCCTAAGACAGAATTTAAGGTGGAACGGGAAAATTAGAACGAGAAGCGACAGCCGGATGCTGAGACATTTTACAAGAAACTCTTCTAGTTTTGAAGAAAAGTTTTCTGTCGGAGTTGGGAGGAGAGCGGCTATAGCTAAAGCTTAAAGCAGAGCGGAGTAAATCTGCGTTTTCGTTTTTATTTTTAGCACATACTGAGCCATACTTGGGAGCCTAAATGTTGTGGCTCCCAAGGTGGTTTGACTTTGTTGAAAGGCAAAATGGCTCTTCTTAACATTCGGGTTGTGACTCCTGAACTAACCTGGCTTTTAATGCAGAGGGTGCCGGTCGGATTTCTCGCTCATCTAGTTGTGTTTTTGTTATGTGCCGCCACAGACTGTCCAGGCGCTGCACTTACCCACTTCCAGTTCCGCCTTTTGCGTTCCGTGAACATCGAAAATCGATTTTTGACATTTATGAATCGATTCAGAATCGTTCACGTCCGCATCGCGATGCATCTAAGAATCGAGTTTTTCCCGCACCCCTTTCCATTAGTCATACATATTTCATAGCCATTGCAAAAATAGTTAACAAATAGTTTAACAAAACATCCGTCTATAGATAAAACCTCACTAAAAAAAATTTAACCAGTGAAATATATTTGATTGTCTGTTCTGCCCT